>NC_136751.1:11020294-12497794 GCF_936440315.1 Barbus barbus | reverse complement strand
GATTACAGCAATAAAATATAAAGATACCCCAAGTTTCTCACAGCCCATTCTGAACTATATCATGTCTCAAATGTGAATTTATTTCTTCTATGAGAAACATCTGAAGATATATATATGATAATCACAACTATGTCTCCTGAGCATACAATAAGCAACTCCTGAGCTATAAATTATTTCCAATAATGGAGACTTGAAAGAGAATGCAGCAATACAGTAAAGAGATATTCTATGTTTCTTTCAGCACATTCTTAGTTTTGACCCTTTTTCTCTCAAACATTTCTTGTCATATTTATTCTTCTTTCTTTTTTTACATCTCAGTGTAATTAATATTATGTAAATTATTGTTTTAACTATTGTTTTGTCTAGTGTAGAGTCACATGTAATGTGTGTAGTTGACAAGAAATTCCAAGCACTGACAGCTCATATTTTATACATTTTAGAACATCAAATTAATAAGTTTTATCCATGGATTTGTTGTTGTTGTTGTTGTTTTTTACTGTATATCAACAATAATAAATAGTCATTTTAATCAGAGAACCCTTGAAGAAGCTTTACCCATCAACAGTTTTTTAGAGTTCATGTCTGGTTTTAGTAAAATTATGTAGCACTTAGGAATGAATATACAGAACAACATCCCGTAACTTGATGCTAAAATAGCAAATATCTCCACTGCTACAGTTAATTTTCCAGGAGAACTAACATAGGCTGGGATAAATGTGATCCATACAGCACAGAATATCAGCATACTGAATGTGATGAATTTGGCTTCATTGAAGTTATCAGGCAGCTTACGAGCCAGGAAAGCCAGAATAAAGCACAAGACAGCCAGTAGGCCAATATAACCCAGCACAGCCCAGAAACCAAGAGCTGAACCTGGATTACACTCAAGAATAATTTTGTCTTTGTAATTGCTCATGTTTTTGTAGGAAAATGGGGGTGATATTATTAACCAAATCACACAAATAAGTACTTGTATAAGAGTAAAAGCAAAAACACTGAGTCTCTGTTGAGGAGGCCCAAACCATTTCATGACATTACTTCCTGGAAGTGTAGCCCTGAAGGCCATTAACACAACTATTGTTTTCCCCAGAACACAGGAGATACAGAGGACAAAAGTGATCCCAAATGCTGTGTGACGCAACATACAGGACCACTCAGTGGGCCGACCAATGAAAGTAAGAGAACAGAGAAAACACAAAGTGAGTGAGAAGAGCAGCAGGAAGCTCAGCTCTGAGTTGTTGGCTCTTACTATTGGCGTACGTCTATGGTAGAAGAAAATCAACCCAACTGTGACTGTGAGACATCCACCACACAAAGAGAATGTCACTAGTACATTACCCATTACTTCTGTAAATGTCAGGAATTCAGTGTTTTTGAGTTCACATCGTGTTCTGTTTCCATTTGATTTGTACTCAAGTGGGCATGGAACACATGTTACTGCATCTGAAAACACAGACAATTTAACAAGAGGAAACAACATTATTTTAAGACAGTGCCATACAGTCAACCATACATATTTTGGGCTGACCAGACAGAAACACGATGAGTGTCACTGTTAATAAGAGAGGATTGTCCATCTCACTTGTGGTGTTGCTGAACTCTCCATCTGCACAGCCAATGCAGTCAAAGCAACAAATGGGTTTTCCTTTCAGAAAGGCTCTGCGAGTGCCTGCAAGGCAGGTCTCACTGCATACAGACCGAGGGACCTAAAACACACACACACACAAAGCAAAGCAAAAAATATACATAAACAGTCAGAGAAGAACTAGTGTGCACAAAACTATTAAGTAAAAAGCTTGCTATATTTATGTATGCATGTATGTATTTATTTACATATACATACATACATACATACATAGCTTCTTACATACATTTTTCTGGTTTCCTGCCCAGATTGGATCAATGTTATCTTTCATTTGAATTTGTTGTCCTTCTGGCCTGGATGCATCATACAAGCCAATTGATTCAAATGTTATTATTCCTTCATAGTTTATCTGCCAATTAACCAGAGTGTAACGTGCAACTGGGTCACCACTCTCATCAAAGTAAACGTTTTCTCCATTTTTGGTTGTAAAGTTCACTTGGGTCAGATAATGCAGCACCTATACAGAATGGTGAAATAATAATACCCATGGTCTTTTACTATCAGCTTTAAATTACAGAAAATTACAGAGCAGAATTTCAAAAGAACACACCTGCCAAGGCTGCATTTTCCCTTTCTCTGCACATGTCTTGTTGGAGAATGGCCCGTTCCCTTTGTCACAAGCCAGCAGTCCTTCTATAGCATGGGCGACAGCATACACTGCCTTGTAGACATTGTTTAGCAGACTAGCATCAGACACATCTGTGAAACGCGTGTTTGTGTTTACTAGAGATTCTTCTCCATTGCACATCTTGGAGGCATTGTGTGTGTTTGGATTTAAAATGCAGTTAAACACACTTTCCCACAGCTCAACCAGTCCTGTGTTACCTGGTCTCGAGGAGGGACGACTACTCACAATAAATTCCTTCAATCCAGGAATATATGCATTCGGCACTGCAAAGCCTATTGCTCCCCCTACCACAGCATAATTCATTGGGGTCGCTACATATCTGTATGTGATCCAACCTTCACTTCCAACCCATTGATAACCAGTTACATTTTGGAGGTAAAGCTCTTTTATGAGAATGTCTAAATCATTGCCATCTGCAAAAGCCACTATGACTTTAGATGTAGATTTTTTAATAATGTCTATGACTTCCAAAAACTTCTCTCTTGGATCAGTTCTGTAAATGGCCACAGAGTATTCGACACAGATGCCCTCTTTCACGGCTGCTTCTAGAAAAGTGGCCATTCCATTGTTGCCGTAGTCCCCCCTGCTTCTCACAGCCCCAACCCAGGTCCAGCCAAAATACTTTAGCAGTTTAGCTAGAGCTCTGCTCTGGTAATAATCACTGGGGATAGTCCTGAAGAAGGATGGATACTGTTGTCTATTACTGAGACATGCACAAGTTGCTGAATGGCTAAGCTGAGAAAAAAAGTTAATAATTTAAATTATTTAGCTTCAAATAAAACTAAAAAGGATTGATGTCTGACACTAGAAAAGTAGAACAAAAACTGTGCTTTTGATGCTTTTTTAAGACAGTAATGTTTATGGTATTTCAACATGAATAATCATTAACATAATTGTATCCTGGAGACTAATAACAACAATTATTATAAAAAAATAATAAATACACACTAATTTAAACACATAAACACAGTAAATTGTTACTAGTTGTTACAAGAAATGTCTCAATCATCACTGCATCCAACTGATTTGCTATGCTTTATTTAATAAAAAGAAAAATAAACATTACAAATTTGACTTACCACAGGGATTTTAAATGGACCCATTGTCCTTGCAATGTCTATGGTGGATGTTGATGTAGTTTCTCCAATCACAGCTTGCACAGTAGAGGGACTTACACACCTGTCCTCTGCTTCCATTTGCCCATTCATCAGAGCTAGCGATGCTCCAACAGAGAGAGGGATGCTTGGGCAAGAGCCATAGACACGGTAGCCAAGCACAAAGCCAGGAAGAATATCTGTGCTGTTGTTTATTTCCTCAATGGCAAAAATCATTGTCATTGCATACTGCAACTCTCCAGGATCAAGTCTGAAAAGGGATGATCAAATTATATATATATATATATATATATATATTATTACAGGGATGTCATTCATCACATTAGTTGTTATTCTGTCATTATAATAAATTACAACCTTTGTAAATATGCATTTATAAAGCAGGAATTTTGTGCACTCAGAACAAACAAAATAAAGGTTATCAGGTGCGTAGAACAAAAAGTTTTTAGTCCAATAGGTAGCTGATTTGTCCGCACACTGCAAAAAAAGTGACAAAAGTGCACAATGTATTAAAAACCGACCAGAGAGCAGACGTTTCAGCCCATGCTTTCTTCAGTGCTCATGCACTTTTGTCACTTTTTCACTTTTGCATATGTAAAATAAATAATTGGATTTTTGCTAGACCTTTTTTTTGCAGTATGCGGACAAATTCAGCTACCTATTGGACTAAATATGCATTTAAGCATTTCTTATTAGGTAATATAAAATGAGTGTATTGCCACTATCTTACCCATTACACCGGATGTTTCCTGGATTGGTCGTGAGCGTTGGATTTACACCAACTGGATTTTGGTGGAATGAAAAAATGCCGCCAATAGAGACATCACCTTCTTTTGAGAAATGAAGGAGTTCATCTGTCCCATAAGCTTTACATTTTGGTTGTGCAGCACTCACAGTGCATGTGATAATCATCATAATGGCTGCAAGCAACAACATGACTCTGCAGTACATAAATGCCTTGCTGAAGTTGAGGCTGTGTGGATGAATACAATTGGTTGATGTATAACCCAGTCTGCAACATTTGGCTTCATATAATGCATGTTTACCACCCCTGGCCAATAAGATACAATTAAGATGAGTGACAGAAAGAGAGTTCAATAAACTTTGTTCTTCCTGGGTCCAATCCCAAATCACCTTATCCATCAGTAATTACAAAAGCACAGAAAAATAAATAAATATACAACTTAAATATATACTAAGTGAGTAACAGCTGCCTTTTTAAAGGAGAAGATATCTGCATTGAAAAAATAAAATAAACATGCAGAGCGTGATGTTAAATTTAAACCACCATAATTCTGTCATCTTAATTAAATTAGCTGATAAAAGTAGTGAAGCACTAAATACACTCAAAAAAAAAAAGATTCGGTGTAAATTTACATTTTATGTATTTCAATTGCATAACAATTTTCCATCCATTTAGATTACATAGTTTTAAAATATTTTAGTGGTTTACACGATCTTCCATCACCCCGCAAACCAGCCAACCTCACTCCTACATCCGCTCCAGCCGCCAATAGATCGAGGAAAGCCCCGAAATCGCCTCGCTCGACACCACAATTGTCCCGCTAAAGACCCGGCTCTCCGCAAGCGTCGGGTCTCTACAGCAGGCCTTCAAGGAGCCTGGGCCCCAGTTTTCATCGCAGCAAAGCCTCACTCGCTTCCTGCTTCGGCTCAGCCTTCACCGTGGCTCTGGCGGCCGCAGCGCCGTATGCAGCCAGACCTCTAGCTTCTCTTCCAGATGCTAGCTCGAGGCAGCCACCGCTAGCGGCGCAACCACCAGTGTTGCCAAATATCCTCAAGTAAAATCACTAAAGGCAGGTAATTTGTTGATGAAAGTTGTTAAGGAAATCGCGACATCATTGGATGTTAATGCCACTGTGTAACCATGGCGCAAGTGCCTAGGATGCACACTGGAATTACTCAAACTTTCCTTATTTTTTCACCAGCATTGTTACCTGTAATTAATTTACACATTGCATTTCAATAAATGTATAGACAGTGGTGGTCAGTAACAAAGTAAAACTTCTTCGTTACTGTACTTAAGTAAACTGTACTTAAGTTCAACATCAGTTTCAATGGCGTAGATGGTAAGGCGCATGCTTTTTGCCGCGAGCGACTCGAGTTCGAGCCCACCTTTTGCCAAACATTTTTTTCTCCCTTTTCAAATCTCATATCGCATCAGAAAGGCATTTATTTTCAATAAAAATTAAGAAAATAATCAAAAAGTTGAAAATAAAGTATCGGGTAGGTGTAGGGAGGGCTTTATTGTCCCAATAAGGTGGCATCCATTTAATAAATTTGAATTAAAATTATAATTTACACTCGGTACGTTATTATTGCGTACTGTTTTATAATGTACTACAATACTGAGGTGCAGATAATTGCCACTATTTGCAATAAGTAGTATAAATAGCAGAAAATCTTGCTATTTTAACATAGTGTAAATAGAATCTATAGCTATTTGCACTTAGTGTAAATAGAATCCATCGCTATTTGCACTTTGTGTAAATAGAATCCATCGCTATTTGCACTTGGTGTAAATAGCATCTGTCACTAAAAAAATATGCTATTTGCACTTGGTGTAAATAGCATCTAATTGCTATTTACACTGAGTGTAAATAGCATCTATTGCTATTTTCACTTGGTGTAAATAGAATCCATTGCTATTTGCACTTAGTGTAAATAGAATCCATTGCTATTTGCACTTAGTGTAAATAGAATCCATCGCTATTTGCACTTGGTGTAAATAGCATCTGTCACTAAAAAACTATGCCATTTGCACTTGGTGTAAATAGCATCTAATTGCTTTTTACACTGAGTGTAAATAGCATCTATTGCTATTTGCACTTAGTGTAAATAGCGTCTATCGCTATTTACACTTAGTGCAAATAGCCGCTGCCAAAAAAATATGCTATTTGCACTTGGTGTGAATAGCATCTAATTGCTATTTGCACTTAGTGTAAATAGCATCTATCGCTATTTACACATAGTGCAAATAGCCGCTGCCAACATTTTATTATACGTATCTGTACTTTTACTCAAGTACTTGATCTGTGTACTTTGTCCACCACTGTTTATAGAAAAGATGGATAAGATTAATTTTCGTTTTGTGGATAAAACCAACAGTGGAAGAAGGAAGTTTCACAGTTGATCACAGTGAACCAACAGTAAATGATTAACAATCATAGCCCTAACCCTCAACATTAACATCCTGTGGTAACTAAATTACAGAAGCTTCAGTCTGGATCCAACCCTTAAATAATCTGAGATGACTGAACACCTGAGAAAAGATAATGCCAACCCCTCAGAGGATGCCAATATACATACAACATACAGAATTAAAATTTTTTGCCATAAGTTAAATATATTAAGGTTCTGCAATATATAAATATATTATGGAAAGTTAATTTCTTGTAGAGCTGCTTTGCAACGATTTGTATTGTAAAAAGCACCATACAAATGAACTTGAATTTATTGAATATGGACGTCAATAGTTGCAATTTTTTTCAAATTCTCCATTACGTTCAGCCGTTTCACTGAAATAATCTGTTCAGCTTTCCCCTATATGCGGCGCAAATTAAACGAGGGTCCATGATCAGCTCTTCGTTGACCGCCGTCTCAGCATTAGCCCATTGGAGTGGCTGATAGGAAATTCTGGGGTAAAAAACACCTAATCGATTTGTCAGCTCCGCATAACTACGCGTTTCAGCATAAACACCTCGATTCCCCTCGACGAAATCTCTCCCAATAGTAGGACATCATGCAATCCACGATAAATCATGGGTCTTAGCACCTGGCTGGCAAAAGTCGACATCACCTCAGCTTCCAAGCCATGCTTATCCATCCAGATTCATGGCACTTATGTGGGGTACACTAGCACAGGGAATTCTATTTCATTGTATGCTTAACCTTTGGACGCAAGCAGCACCAAGATTTTCGGATGTGTTATCAGAAACAGCTTATTGGATTTGTCTTACAATCATGCAAGTAATCATCGTAGCATCTACCCCTTTTAGACGACTCAAATTATCCTGAGTATTGAACTTCCTGTCATTTTAGCCCTTTCTTGGGTTTCTGAGATGCTCAGAGCTCACCATCTCCTCTAAATTCGATCCGGACACCAACCCCACCATCTCAGACCTAAGAGTTCTCTATAGCGAAACCATTTTAATAAAAAAAAAAACAATTGGTGCGAGCCTTCCAGCCTTTTTTACTTGCCTTTTCAAGTCTCACGCTTGGCGAGGCTCAGCCTTCTGACACCGTGAATCTTCACATCTTGTCGAACACCAGCCAGAGCCTCCCAGCCAGACAACTTACCTTTTCCACCCTGCGGCCGGAGAGTCTTACCCATCCAGGCTGCGAGCTTCCATCTCCAGTCAGATGACGGCAAGTGCCTCCCGGCCACCCAACTTTACCTTTCTGTCTTAACCTGTCCGTCACAGTGAGTCTTGATCTCCCGACGGACGCCGGCGAGAGCCTCCCGGCCAGACAACCTTGCCTTTTCAAGTCTCACGCTTGCTGGGCGGCCCAAACTCTTTTTATCTGTCAAGCCGATGGGACCCACTTGTCCAACGTTGGAGTATTGAGCTCAAGCCGGAGGCTTCATGGGCCCCCTCGGCCAGACAACCGCCCTCTGTCCTCTGATTAGCAGGGGCTGACGGCCAGTAGAGCCCGTACGCCGACTCCGTGAACTATCCCACTGCAGGCAACTCGGGTCCTCCTGGTCAGGGCCTTAACCACGCTGCTCCTCCATTGGCGGGCAGGGCTCACCCGTCCCAACGTGATGAGCACACCGTTGAGCTTTGGTTCGAGCCCTCCCCGACCGGTCGCCCTAAACCACGCAGTTCACACCAGCCGTGGTGGGGCCTAACCATGCATGCCAATATGTTCCCTCAGAGCTCATAGGCTCCCCTGGCCCTGCAATACTGGCCACTCCTCACAACTAGCTCCCGCCAGATCTCTAGTGAGTATTTTGGGGGGATCTCAGTCTGACGGCTGTCCTACACCCATTGCTTTTTGGGGGATACTCTGGGTTCGGGCCATTCCCGAGCTCAGAGCCCTTCCCCAGGACAGCACGCCAACTACGTATTACCATACTCGCCAAATACGCATTACGTAACTCGTGCTAAATATATGTAAGTGTGAACTCATGAAATGATGTTTTATTAACACTGTTCGGGAGGAGCACGTCAGATACTTAATTGTGCCTAATTAAACACAAGTGGCACGCAATCAAATCAATCTACCCACGGATATAATACAGCTGACATACCTCCACTCATTTGACGGTCTATCAGCATCCCTCCACCACCCCTTCTCCACCAATATCACTAAGTTCTCACCATACTATGGGGGGATACTCTGGGTTCGGGCCATTCCCGAGCTCAGAGCCCTTTCCCAGGACAGCACGAGTATTACCATACTCGCCAAATATGCATTACGTAACTCGTGCTAAATATATTTAAGTGTGAACTCGTGAAGTATGTATTAGTCTCTATGTATCTATCTGATCCCTTAAAACTGGCTTTCTTTTTTATTCTATCTACTTGCTTTCTTTTATAAAACATCAAAAAAACACTTGCTACGTGTACTGCGTTAGGAAAACCGAGACTTGTCATAGCGCTTACATATTGCTGCTCTTTTGTTTGTTTTGATTGCTTCTAATGTCCTTATTTGTAAGTCGCTTTGGATAAAAGCATCTGCTAAATAACTAAATGTAAATGTAATGTTTTAGTGTGTAACCCCTTCCTTGGTGTGTGTTTTGACTGCATTTTTGCCAAATTATTGTTATTTTATCATTTGCAGAAACATGCTTTGTGTTACAGTCACACTAATTCATATATGCGTGTCTGTGTGTGTGTGTGTGTGGGGGTGTCTATTTTACACTCTTGATATTTTAGAGTGTTTCCCCTTTATTGCTGTCCACACTTTTTCTGCATTGTGAATGATTTGTAGATTGTACACACAACATATTCTCTGTATTTTCATATTTTTGCATATTTCCCATTCATTTCCAATGGAGGTAATTTCTGACCGTAAACAACAGTGTGACTATTTCTTTTGCGACCATTTAGCTTTTTCGAATCAAGTCCACAGTTTTTTTTGTGGTCACATAGTGTTTCATCACAAGTTTCGTACAAGTTTGTTGATTATATACAGACTCTTGAGTCATAATTAATTTATAAGAACAACAAAAATGGGAGTCACGTGGGATCGCCGAGGAAGATGGCAGCATAGTTGTATAGCTCTGTAGGCCCACCACTATTTTCAACTTATTCGAATATATTCACTCCACATTTTTATTAGAACTAGCGTCCCTGGTGAGGTTAAATATTTGTGGAATAAAAAGGTGCCTTAGATAGCAGATGTTGACCTCCACATTTAAGTATTTTAAGGGGATTTCGATGAGTCACATGGCAAGGAGACAGACTTCGCCGCCTCACGAGTCGCCGTCGCCTCACCCCAGCAGAAAGATCAAGATTCAAGCAAGGAAAACTTATTATCCAAAATAAGTAAAATTAACTCTACCTTACAAGGGGTGGCGACAGATATGTCATCAATCAAAGAGGTTGTTACCGATCTGGTGAATGCAATCCAAGAAAGGCTGGATGAAGCGGAGGGCCGCATCTCCAACATGGAAGATGTCACCTCGAAGCTCGTCGGTGACGGCGAACTGCACGATAAATGCATGGAAGATATGTGAAATCGAATTGAGGATTTAGAAAACAGGAGCTGCTGCAACAACATGAGGATGATCTGCTGAAAGAGGGGCTGGAGGCAGGTGGAATGATCAAGTTTGTGTATAAAATCCTATCGTAGGGACTGGGAATTGATCCGGATTGAGAGTTTGAGATTGAGAGGGCACATCGTGCTCCTAGGCCCGATGGTGATCGACCATCTAGAATAGTTTTGATTAAGTTCCTGCGTTCCTCAGCCAGGGAGAAAGTACTACAAGTGGCCAGAGAAAAAAGAATCATCGAATGGGATGGATGTAGGATTTCCTTCTTCTCCAACATGTCAAGAGAGTTGTCCAGAAGACGAAGGGATTTCACCATGTCCTGGAGAATGCTGAAAACCGTCAATGTCAAATATACACTGGCATATCCAGCCTCTCTTTGTTTCACATGGCAAGGGAAGAATAGGTTGTTTACATTGAGTGCGGATGCAGAGCAGTTCATAAACCTGTTAACGTTTACCAGAGCGACGCCGCACTGAAGCGTTTTTTTCCCCACTAGTTTAATGTTTATGAATGAATTTAACGTGAAAGAATATCATTAATCTTGACAAACTATATATCATTCTGAAGGTCTAAGCCTCAAGCATCGACGACAGATTGCTGTTTTTCGATGGAAAGCTTATAAGGAATGTACTTGCTACATTTGCGTAAGCAGTACACATCAAAACATGCAGAATAAAAAAGCAGTACATACCAGATTCATTGTAATAACGAGCCACAAACGCGTCCACTGCTGAAATCCCAGTTTAGTTAGACAGGGAAGGGTCCACAGAACAACATCCCAGCGAGCACTTTTAGTCCAACGAAACAATAACATTGTAATAAGGATGAATATTCCTTTGTTTACATTTCATTTCTTCGGGAGAGTTATTGTTCGCATCCCTTATGGAATAAATTACGCTCAAAAACAACATGGTGTTGTAGCATACAGTTTTACAAACAGAATGAGACCGTCCACGGAAAAAAAAGTCTCAGAAAAGCGGAATATAGATTATTTGAATTTGAAGTGTGACGCACGCTGTGACGCAGCTGTCATCTGAGCGGGGCGTAACTTAGCGATCTGCTTTTCCATAAAAAACTGTTTTTTTTCTTCTACATTTTTTGTGTGTGTGTATTGTGTGGGGAATGTGGCCGTATCTGCATGATTATCATATGTATGGACGGACATCAGCGTGTTTATTACCGACTCTTTGACGGCTATCATTGTGATTCATTGATCAGCTATTATTGATTATATGGCCCATCTGTATGATTATCATCTCTATGGAAGCACATCAGCGTGTGATTACTGACTATATGATCATGTCTGCCAATATCACTTCATGTCTGGCAATCAGAATACTTCAGTATACATACTATATACAAAGCAATTTTTTTCTATTTATTTTCCTTTTTTATTACTCAAATAATTATTTTTGTATTTTTTAGTGCTCAAATAAATCACTTATATGATGTCTAAAATTCTGTCTATCATTTTATAATTGAAAAACTATGCAGGAATATGTATAATGACTAAAATTGTTTGTATAATTCTGCAATCCATTTGGTGGTTATTTTTCCTCAAACAGGGGGGTGGGAGGACTATAAATAGTTTCAGAAAAAATATTGCAGGAATCTCATTTTTCATGTTATCTTCTTCAAATTTGAAATATAAACTCTACATCTACGGGAGGCACGTGGCTTTCAATCCATTACTTTTCTGGATTGCTCCAGGACTTATTTCATGTATTTGTACATGAAATAAAAAAAACATTCAGTGTGGAAAAATATTTTTAAAGGCACGTCAGTGTCTATAACTTTTTATCTTTTTGAGCATTATCAACTCTGTGTTACGGTGCTGTGCGGAACAACGGACGCACGACAAGCATAAACAATCAACTTTTCTTTTAATCAGAGATCCAGGAGCAGATACAGACACAGGAGTGCACACACATCATAATAGAAACAATAACCGACAATCAGACATACTAACACAGGAACTTATAAAGGGACAGATAACGAGGATGGACAGGTGCACACAATGACTAATTAAACTGAACTAGGACACAGGGGAAAACAGAAAACCCGACATGGAACAGTCACAAAAAAACCCAACATGTAACATATCGCCCCCTCCCCGCAAGGCGTGGCCTCACGCCGTAACGTAACAACTGAGGAGGGCGGGTGGGGGCTCTGGAGGAGGATGTGGAACAGGAGGGTGACAGAGAAAAGACATGGAGTCCAAACAATAAGTCCATGGGGGAGTGGAGGGTGGGAGGAGCCAAGGGGGAGCCAGGAACAGGAGGAGCCAGATGACGACCCAGGCCACAGTCAGGATGGTGGCCCACGGGGGAGCCATGGTGGAGGAGTGACCGCCGACTCCATGGGGCCGACCCACGGCGGCGGAGCAGGTGGAGGTGGAGCCCGAGGTGGAGACGGAGAGCCGAAGAGCCAGGGTGACGCCGAAGATCCGGAGGTCCAAGGCGGAGCAGATGTCTTCGGCGACCTCGGCGCAGGCGGAGATCCGGAAGGCCGCGGCGGAGCCGGAGCGACAGAGGACATAGGTGGAGCAGGAGGGAAGGAGGAGCCCAACGGAGCCGGAGGGACGAAGGGACGGGGCGCAGCCCAAGGAGAGTAGTCCTGAGGTGCAGGTAGGGGGACGACTGACCAATGCGGAGCCGGAAGGACGAGGGAGCCCGGTGGAGCTGGTGGACAGACGGGATCCGGTGGAGCCGCAGGGTCGCCGGACTGAGGCGGAGTCTGGGTCTCGGAGGCTGAGGGCGGAGACGAGGGATCCTCCAGACTCAACGCCAACAGAGCTGGAGGTCGGCAGACCCGCGGCGAGGCCACACCACAGATGGTGTGCTGAGGGTGAGCAGAGGGGCTGACGAACTCCAGTGATGAGGGTGTTGGAGTAGGAACCAGATCAATGAGAGGCGGTGGGAGAGGGAGGTCGGGTGGGATAATTTCCCAGAAATCCAATACAGGAGCTGGCTTCAGGATGATTGTGTCAGTGTGAAAGTTAATGAGGTTTCCCAGGTCCAGTTCATGCTCACCCTCAGCGGTGGCGCCGTGGGCGGGGCGTTCCATCGCCCCCGCGATCTCCACAGCTTTCTCCACCGTCGGATGCACTGCCGGCTCTCGCACCTGGTCAGACGTTTGGGGCTCGGGCTCCGGGACGATCGGCAGCTCTGTCGCTCCTGATGACGATGGCTCAACGACCGCGGCAGGCTCTGGCTCTCCGTCTGCGGTGGGCTCGGGCAGCTCCGCGCTGCGGGGTGGTAGTGGACTGGGCGCTGGGTCCCGAGTGGGGCTGGTGTCATTCTCTGCGAGGTCCACGGTGAGTTGCGATTTGCAAGACACCAGCACCCACTCGATAAAGGCGGCGAGGCTCTCTCGAGGACCGTCCCCGGACAACTGCCTATGTGTGGTGATGTTAAGTCCAGCTTTGTAGAACGTGCAGAGGCAGTAGTCCGGGAAGTGTGTTAAGTTGGCCAGGAACAAAAAATCCTCGGTGTGGTCCTCGAGAGAGCGGTCCCCCTGCTCCAGCAGGATGACGAGGACAGCGGGATCCATAATAAAAAATAAAAAACTTGGCAAAAACCGGGAAAATAAAACGGGGGAAAAACGCCGCAAACTTGCTGTTTTGGTCGGTTATTCTGTTACGGTGCTGTGCGGAACAACGGACGCACGACAAGCATAAACAATCAACTTCTCTTTTAATCAGAGATCCAGGAGCAGATACAGACACAGGAGTGCACACACATCATAATAGAAACAATAACCGACAATCAGACATACTAACACAGGAACTTATAAAGGGACAGATAACGAGGATGGACAGGTGCACACAATGACTAATTAAACTGAACTAGGACACAGGGGAAAACAGAAAACCCGACATGGAACAGTCACAAAAAAACCCAACATGTAACACTCTGGATGATGGATAGTAAAGCCTAGAGTGTCTTCTTTTCAAAGATACCTAATTTGTTTGTGTAGCACACTTTGTCAGGAACTGTTACCGTTTTAATTTAGTTAGGTTATTTTCACCTGTGAGGCCCAAAATGGGGGGCGAAGGTTAACAGGTTAAGGAATATTGCGGGGCACCAGAATAACGGGACCAAACCACCAAAGTTCATGGCTCAGGTGCATTGGGTGGGAGCAGGAATCGAATACCTCTGCTGTCTCGGAACAGTTTTGACAGCCAAAGGCCAGGCTGGATAGCTGAATCGGCACTTCACGAACCGCAATCTCGGGGTGTTTGAACAAAGACGATCCTCATTTGTTTTGTATGACTGTTCTTTTGTTGTTGTTTCTTGTTCTGATTTTTTCTGTTGTTAAGCTCAGGGTATGGGTTAGTTACTTTTTGTTAAGCAATAGGATGTTACAGAAGGTTTTTGTGTTTGAAATGGTCATCCGCTGTTTGTTTAACTTGAAAAAAATTACATTACTGTCCAATATGTCATTCCCCAGTAGGGGGCAGTCACCTAACACATTTGATTACGCTCACAATTATGTGCGATTCATTTGTTTTATAAATAGGTAGGCACATCAGGTTTATAACATGGAATATTAACGGATGTGGAAGCCCAGTTAAAAGAAAAAAGGTCCTGTCATATCTCAAACATAAACAAGTAGATTTATTTTGTGCAAGAAAGTCATGTAAAAGATAACGAAGCACTAAAATTCAAACGAGATTGGGTGGGATATGTATTTTATTCATAATTTGAGAGGTAGAGAGGTAGAGAGACTCACATCATGGTGCCAGGAAAACTGTCTCTCTCTGAATATGAGCAAAACTAAAGAGCTGATCGTGGACTTTAGGAAGAGACAGCAGCAGCCCTACACTCATCTTATGATCAGTGGGACCCCTGTGGAGAGGGTGAGTAGCTTCAAGTACCTCGGTGTAAACATTTCTGAGAACCAGACGTGGACTACACACATCCAAACACAGGTTAAGAAAGCCAGGCAAAGACTGTACCATCTGCGACAGCTGAGGAAATTCAGGGTCTCACCAGCAATCCTGAAAACTTTCTATTCAGGGACCATAGAAAGTGTATTGACTCAGCGCATCTCAGTGTGGTATGGAAACAGCTCTAATCAGGACTGCAAAGCACTACAGAGAGTTGTGCGCTTAGCTGAGTGCATCTCAGGGTCTGCTCTCCCATCTCTGCAGGACATCTACCTCAAACGCTGCAAAAATAGAGCTGTCAAAATCATCAAGGACTCAAATCACCCTGGTAACCGACTATTCACTTTGCTTCCATCTGGTAAGCGCTTCTGTAGCCTGATGGCAAAAACTGAGAGACTTAGGAGGAGCTTCTTCCCCCAGGCCATCAGGCTCCTAAACTCTAACTCTGTGTCATAACAACACTTGACTCCATGTAAATATCACCATATCAATAAGCTATTCATAATTTTTCTCCACCTCATATTGCTTCTATTAACATACCCTGTACAACTTTTTTGCACATTTGTTTTGCAAATTCCTCTTTATTACTATTTAAGTTAACAACATACTGACCTGCATATTTATATTTATATCTTTTATTTTATTCTTTTATTTCTATATAATTGCACTGTCCTTGGAGCGGACCTGACCTGCATTTCACTGGTTATACTCTGTATAATTGTGTATGTGACAAATAAAAATCTTGAATCTTGAATTTACAAGCAAACAAAATGGGGTAATGATCCTAATAAATGAGGCTTAATTTTGTAATGCTAACAGAAGCTAAAGACGAGGCTGGCAGGATTATATGTATAGAAACTCTCATTAATGGAGTTAAAGTGATACTATCCAGGTTTTATTAATAAGATAAACAAGATTCTTGGGAACAAAGAGGGACAAATAATTTTGGCCAGGTTATGGATGGGGTTTTGGATAAGAGTAAACATCAAGGACTTTCTATACCAAGGGACAGGGCTGCCCTTCATATGCTAACAGAGGATATTGTATTGACTGATATATGGTGCCTGGTCAATCCTACAGAAAGAGAGTATACTTTTTTTCTCATTACCATAAATCTCACTCTAGGATAGATTTTTTTCTTGGTTTCAAATTATTTTGTTGATCAAGTTGTAGATTGTAAAATTGGAGCAATAGTGTTATCATGTAACGGTAGAATTGGATATAGCTCTAAACACAGAAGCTGGTAAAAAGGGAAGGTGGTATTACTGCATTATTACAGCATGTATTACAGTAATACTGCATTATTACAGGATGAATGTTTTGGCACATTGTTGGCTGATGATCTGACCTCTTTCTTTAAACTGAATATTGGAAGCACTGATAGGTTGGCGTCTGTATGGGAGGCCTCAAAGGCATACAGTATATTAGAGGGAAATGTATTGCTCAAGCAGCAAGAAAGAGAAAGGAAGGAAGAGACTTGGTTAAGAACTTGGAAGCAACTATTTGTACAAGGGAGAAGGAGTTGGCTAGACATTACTCTAATGATTTATATCAGGATATTTGTAAATACAAATTTCAGTTACATGACATATACAATAAAAAAGCTGAGTATGCAATATTTAGATTACGGACTAGGTTTTATGAAGGAGGTGAAAAAGCGGGCAAGCTCCTTTTCAGTCAATTAAAATAACAAAACACTGCTAACATTATTCCGGCCATTAATAAAGGGAATACAATGTATCACTGACAAGGGAAATAAATGAGGTTTTTCAGAAGTTCTTTTAAAAAAAATTATGCTTCTTGAGGTCGTTCGGATGAAGGAAAACTGTAAACATTTTTTTTTTCTAATATAAAGTTACCTAAGTTAGATGCCTTGCAATCAGAGTCTCTAGATGTTCCCATTACACAAGAAGAGGTCAAAGCTGCAATAACCTCTATGAAGCCTGGTAAATCGCCGGGGGCAGACGGGCTTCCATCAGAATACTACAAAAAGTATGTAGACATATTGGCTCCAATTTTAACAGAAGTCTATACAGAGGCATTTGAAGCTGAAGTGTTACTTAGTACTTTTATGGAAGCATTGATAACATTGATACCTAAAAGGGTTAGGGATTTAACTGATCCTGCTAATTTTAGACCAGTAAGCCTTATTAATGTGGACTGTAAGGTGTTGGCAAAAATTCTGGATACACGGTTGGAGAAGGTTCTACCAGGTATAATTCACAAGGACTTCATCAAGGGAAGGTCATCAGCTGATAATTTGTGAAGGCTTATTCATCTGATGTGGCTAAACACTTCAGAGAACACTTTGATCACAGCTATATCCTTAGATGCCGAAAAGGCTTTCGACAGGGTGGAGTGGGGCTTTTTGACAACAGTCCTGTCAAATTTCGGGTTTGGTCATGTTTTTAGGACATGGGTTTTGTTTATTATATAAAAATCCTAGAATGATGCCAGTGGCAGTGATGACAAATGGCATAACTTCCCCGTTTTTTACGATTTCAAGAGGCACTCGTCAGGGATGCCCATTGTCCCCGCTATTATTCACAATAGTTTTAGAGCCTCAGGCCATTATGATTAGGGAAGACCCAAACATTAAGGGAGTAAGGGGGGTAGAGGAGGGCATGGAACACAAATTAATGCTATATACAGATGATATTTTATTGTTATTTTGTGACCCGCTCAAGTCTTTACCTCGATTAATGCAAATGATTCAGCTATATGCAAATGTGTCAGGATACAAAATAAACTGGGTGAAATCTGAGGTTATGCCAATATCTAGAACATGTCATTCCTATACTGCCGTCCAAAGGCAAAGCGCAGTAACTACACATCTGGTCAAAATTGAGTTAAGTCATAAAATCGGTTTTGTGGCATCTGTTCTGTCTTGTGACAAAGTCTCCTGGTTCAGTTTTGTCCCATTTCAGAGAAACGAGAGTGTCAAAATTGCAGTAACTACAAAATGCAAGCTAATACCAAGGCAAACCGGAGTCAGGTTACTGTGTTCTGGCTGTGTTTTTCCGGCTTTGACACCGCAGATACTACACAGTCTGCCTTGGTATCCTGCGGCCAAATGATGGTTGAACTTGTATTAAAACGCAAATATCCAAAGACAGGTAAGGAAGATAGCAAAATATTAACTCCTTGCAAGGCAAATGACAGCTTTATAATCAGTAACTAGCCAGCCGGTAGCAAATTAAACAGCCTACCTGCTCTATATCCACTCTGACAACATAATGATAATCTGATTTATAATCGTATTGATGTTTGTTGATTCGGACATCTCTCCACGTTTCAGGAGGCTAATCCAATTATAGTAACAGGGGTTATTCCTTCAAAAGTTACCTGGCTCCGGTAAAGTTATATAATTCATCAAAGAACTGTTCTGTATGAAGTTATACGGAACACAGTTTGTCCCCTATTCGCAGGCATACGCCATATACAGACCATGCAAATAACAAATTCTTAATTGATAAGTAATCATTCTTTTTGCACAAATCACCATTTCAGGAGCGGGACTCGCGCTGACTGCAATTCCTCTCACAGTCCACGTTTTGATTTTGGCAACTTAGTTTGGGTGAATGCAAACAACATGATTATCGTGAGCACAACATCCAGGCAAGAAAACACGCATTCTACTCGAAGTATGAGTTCTTTCACTATTTCACAGGCCAGTGGTTTGTGTGTAATTTGTGTGAAATTTTTTGTATGACATTGAAATTTATTTTAGCATAATTGTACATAAATATGTTAAGCAAACAAATTAGATTTGTTTTTTTTTTTCGGAGAACCTTTTATACATATACTTAACCGCAGACATGGAAATGATGCACAGGATGTGTTACAGTACAAATAGCCTATTTTGAGCATCCCTTATCTTGTCCCTTATTTTCCTGTAAAGAATCACAATTATCCCTTATGGCATCCCTAGTTATATTGTTAGGCAAAGTTTGAATTGTGTGAATTTTTAACTACCGTTTTAACTACTTGGTCTGTAATGAATTACTTTTTATGAGCAAAACACTCTTTATGGTGAAAAGACCATTGCGATAAGATGATCTTGAGCGTTACAACTGAGCAATTGTAACATTCACAACATGCAAACATCAATAAAACTATTAAAGTTATTAAAAACAATCAACATGTAGTGAGAAACCCAACAGGAAAGCTGGATGAACACATTTAGTTTACAGATACTGCACTTTACTTTTGCAATAGTGTTTTAGTTGTGTGAGGTCATCCAAAGGCAGAGTGCAGTATCTGCATTTTGGTGGTCAAAGGTCAAATCGGTGCTCATGGTTTATATCTATATAAAAAAAAAAAAATCCTATGAAAGTTAATGCATTGCCACTAATCTACCCACATGTTTGACTGGCTGATGTAAAAATTTTAAAGGCATTTTTTCCCAGTTTCAGTGTTTGCGTAGTTACTGCACTTTGGCTTTGTAGGGCAGTATACAGTGACCCAATTTGGCTTTAAATTGATTCCAAAGGGTATGAAGTACCTTGGGGTTAAACTAACTCAGAATTTGGAAGATAATGATGTTGAATTATGAACCACTGCTGTCAAAGTTAAAAAATAATGTGGACAAATGGGAACAGCTGAAACTTTCTTTATGGGGTAAAGTGAATGTTGTCAAAATGGTTATTGCTCCACATTTCAATTATATATCCATGATACCTGTGAACATTCCAGACCCTATCTTAAAAAGATATGATACAATTATCAAGGATTTTCTGTGGGAAGGAAAAAGACCTCGGATTAAAATGAGTAAATGGATTTCCCCAAGGGACAAAGGGGGCCTTGGATTACCGGATGTGAGGATGTATAATTTATCTTTTGAAATGGCCAAACTGGTTAACATTGGAGTGAGACAGACTCTGAGCTGGACTGGATCAAAATAGAACAGACACTGGCCTCACCATTTCATCCCATACGTATTCTCTCTTAAAGCTCTGGAGCTAAATGGGACTCAAATCCATTGACTCAAGACACATCTGGAGCAAAATTCATAAACTGTGCAAGACATCACATCATAATCATATGCTTCATTGTGGAAAAATCCTGACATCTGTACAGGCAAAACAGGGGTGTTCTGGAAACAATGGCAGCTTAAAGGGGTAACTGTAATTGGTGATCTATATGAGAATGTAATTTTTATGTCATTCTGAATTGATGAAAAAATATATTGTGGCACAAGGAGATTTTTGGAAGTATCTGCAGATCAGACACTGTGTTAAGAACAAATTTATTGCAAGTGACAACCCTATGTATACCTATCTTAAGTTAGCATGTGAAACTCAAACTGCTTCTATGTGTTACAAAATAATGCTTAATGTAACTGCAGATACTTGTAATAACCTGAAAACAACATGGCAGAAGGATTTGGGGATTTATATTCATGACAATGACTGGCTGGATATATCTAATGTGGGAAAGAACATACAGGAAGCTAGGGGGAAATTCATTCATTACAAAATAGTACATAGATATTATTATACACCATCTAGACCAAACCTGGGCATTTTGCGGCCCCTAGGCTATTTCCGGCCCTCTCGATATCCTTGACCGACTCACGTGAAGTAATTGGTTAATTAAAATTGAAACGCATACGGAGCCGTGCAATGCCCAGGTCTGTTAAAGAGAGTCAATGGAAATCTACGTTATTTTGCTATTTGTCCGCAACATGACATGAATATACTATGAACACACAATCGCACTGCTTTTATTTTGAAGGCAACTGTATATTTTTTTTTTTATTTACATACGTCCATGCGTGTGATCGTAGGTGCTTAAAAAAGTATGGGACTTGAGAGCAGAAATTCAGGAGTTTTGTGAGAAGAAATTCAAGGACATCCCAGAGTTCTCAGATGCTGACTGGATGGCAGATCTGGCTTTCGCTGTTGATGTGACTGCACTTATGAATGAACTAAATACCAAACAGCAAGGCAAGGGCCTCTTTATACATGAAATGTACAGCTTAGTGAAAGCTTTCATGAGAAAGTTTAAGTTTCTTTCAAGCCAATTGGAGGGCAATGTTCTTACCCACATGGCTACACTGAAAGAAGTCACACCATCAGCTGATCAACTCCACAGGTACTCGTCCATGTTAGGGGCACTGCATGGTGAGTTTGCAAGATGATTTGAAGACTTCAAAACAATTGAGAGTGAAATGCACATGATTTCTTGTCCCTTCACTTGCTGTGTGGACAATGCACCCATTGATGTTCAGCTTGGACTCATTGACCTGCAGTCTGATAAACTACTGGCAGAGCACTTTAAGTCAGTATCGCTGCTGCATTTTTATTCCTCTCTCAAAGAGGAAAACTTTCCACACATTAGAAGTCATGCACAGAGGATGTTGGTTCTCTTTGGATCTACCTACATTTGTGAACAAACTTTCTCAGTGATGAACTTTAACAAATCCAGATACAGATCCTCTCTCAGTGATGATCACTTGTGTGCTATCCTTCGCATGTCCACCTTGGATATTCAGCCTGACTTCAGTGCACTTGTTCAAGCCCAACACAGGCTAGATTTCTCTCACTGAACAAGAAAACAAAATGTTTTATATAAAGTTTGTGTTGTGATGCTATGTTACAGAAGAAGGACACGGACAGGGAGATGGATGATGAACCAGAGTTTTGTCAACAGGTGAGCAGTGAAAGGCGAAACTGGTGAGTATTGCAATTGGAGGTCTTCGGTAAGTTGCTGAAGGGTAATGAAGATTCTTCTTACGATAGGGAGCGGAGAACTGGTGATGACACACACCTCGCACGACTTGCAGAACTGGCAGGAATACAGGAACAGACTGACAGACGGACTTCGGAGAACACACTCAGGAGGAAACACTGTAGGTAAGTTTGATTGGACAAAAGCGTCTGCTAAATGACAAAAGTAAAAAAGTAAAGAGTGTAAAGACCATCGACTCTACCGTGCGACTCCACCGGGCAGGGACACCGGCAAGGGATAGTAGTAGCTTTTTATTTAATTTTTTCATTGATATGTTTATTATTGAAATGTTGTTGTTATATGCATGTGTTAATTTGATTTAATTTCTTTATTTTCTTAAATATGTGGGTAGATAGTATTTATAGAGTTGTAACTTTTTAGTTTTAGTTACTTTTTCTTATTTGTAAGTCGCTTTGGACAAAAGCGTCTGCTAAATGACAAAAGTAAAAAAGTAAAGAGTGTAAAGACCATCGACTCTACCGTGCGACTCCACCGGGCAGGGACACCGGCAAGGGATAGTAGTAGCTTTTTATTTAATTTTTTCATTGATATGTTTATTATTGAAATGTTGTTGTTATATGCATGTGTTAATTTGATTTAATTTCTTTATTTTCTTAAATATGTGGGTAGATAGTATTTATAGAGTTGTAACTTTTTAGTTTTAGTTACTTTTTCTTATTTGTAAGTCGCTTTGGACAAAAGCGTCTGCTAAATGACAAAAGTAAAAAAGTAAAGAGTGTAAAGACCATCGACTCTACCGTGCGACTCCACCGGCCAGGGACACCGGCAAGGGATAGTAGTAGCTTTTTATTTAATTTTTTCATTGATATGTTTATTATTGAAATGTTGTTGTTATATGCATGTGTTAATTTGATTTAATTTCTTTATTTTCTTAAATATGTGGGTAGATAGTATTTATAGAGTTGTAACTTTTTAGTTTTAGTTACTTTTTCTTATTTGTAAGTCGCTTTGGACAAAAGCGTCTGCTAAATGACAAAAGTAAAAAAGTAAAGAGTGTAAAGACCATCGACTCTACCGTGCGACTCCACCGGGCAGGGACACCGGCAAGGGATAGTAGTAGCTTTTTATTTAATTTTTTCATTGATATGTTTATTATTGAAATGTTGTTGTTATATGCATGTGTTAATTTGATTTAATTTCTTTATTTTCTTAAATATGTGGGTAGATAGTATTTATAGAGTTGTAACTTTTTAGTTTTAGTTACTTTTTCTTATTTGTAAGTCGCTTTGGACAAAAGCGTCTGCTAAATGACAAAAGTAAAGTAAGTAAGTAAAGTAAGTAAACACGGAGGTAAGTAGTAGACATAGAGCTGTGAAGCTAATGCAGTCCTCTTCGTATTAACGAGACCTGACACTGAGGGCTGCGAGGTGTGTGTATTTATGGTCTGGTTGATTAATGACATGATCTAGTGCAGGTGCGTGATTAGTATTCTGGTGAAGGAGTGCGTTGTGATTGGCCGGTGACAGAGCCAGGTAGATCTGTGACATGTTGGTCTTTAAAACATGTACTTGCATTTTTTTATTAGTTGACAGTTTTTGAAACTTCAAAAAAATTGCATTTCCAGACTTCAGTGTACTAGTTCAAGTTCAACACTGGCTAGATTTCTCTTACTGAAAAGAAGAAAAAAAAGAACTCGGGTAAAACAATCAAACAAACAACACTTGGCATTTCTTGTTTTTTTATATGAAGTTGATGTTGTGATGCTGGTCAAACAAATGCATTTCCATTTGCAAACTGTTCTTATGAATGTTTATTAAATAGTTATATAATTGTGTGCTCCACATTTTCATCGTCTCATTGTAATGTTTAATTTACTGTTTTTTATGAAGAGATATAATATATTGGGTAAGTGTATTGGTTTGGCCCTCAAAAACCGCTGCAGTTTCTAATGTGTCCCCTTGAGAATATTAATTGCCCACCTCTGATCTAGACTTTAGAGGATGGGTATAGCTGGAAATAGTCTATGTTGGAAATGGAAAGAAGAAGAGGGCACTTATTTACATATGATTTGGGAATGCTCTTTAGTTCAGCCATTTTGGTGTAAAATTCTGAGAATACTTGAAGAGGGGTTGGGCTTTAATTTACCTGTAAAACAACAATTTGTGATATCTAATATAGCAAAAAATTAATTTACCCTTATGAAGATTGGTTGTCTCACAGCTGCCAGGATCATTTTACACTATTGGAAATGCCCCAAAACCCCTGATTTGAAAGACTGGATTGATTGAAATTGCATCATATGTGTGGATGTTGGGAAGATTGCAGAGTGAGGGAAAAAAAACAAAAAAAAACATGGGATCATTTTTGGCAGCATATAAAAATGGTGTGATGAGTAGGACTCCTTAACAACTGTTTAATTTCCACATGCTTTTCTTTTGTTTTGTAACATAAACGTAATATGTAACTTAAAGGGAAACAGTTTAATTAAGCTCAAAGGGAATCATTTATTATTTTATAGGGAATTTGAACAGAATCACTCTTTTACAGCTGAATACTGACTCAGCAGCGATTCAGTGGACGAGCCGTAACATCAACTCTGCATTGGATATTAAAATCCAAAATATAGTGAAAACACTATTTAATAGCAGTAACAAGATTGGCAGATTAAGACATTAACTTGTGAGCACAAAACAAGATACTTCTCTTTTCAATATAAATAAGGCTTTATTTGATCAATCTAAGAAATGTACTACACATGAACAAGCATTCACAAGTTGCAGAAGGAGAGAAAGTAAGGAAAGGATGAGTTTAGAGTATGAAAATGTGATATCCCAAGTTTACAGCAATATGTGCTATTGCATCAACCTGAACAACCTTCAATCACTTATTTAACCCTCGCATTGAGTTTCTCAATGAGGCTAAAATTTGTATTAAACACACTGGCTCAGCAAAAATCTGGAGGTTACTTGCTTGCATTGCCTGTGTTAAGGTATTCCCTTGTGTCGTTGTCATTGCAGACCAGGGTTTTCCTGAGGTTGCTGATTGGCTGGAAGTTCAATAGGCTTCGAAGTGACGTCTTGGCCGTTGGCCGAAGATGCGGAGTTGGTCTGGTTGAAGTTTGAAGCGAGTGCAGTCGGAGCTGAACTTTGCAGCAAACTTACATTAAAACACGAAACTCAACGGAAAGAAAAGAAACTAAAGTAAAAGGATAAACGGATGTAACGAGACTAGGTGGTTTTTCTTCTCATCGCATTAGCAGCTGGCACGTAGGCCAGAGCACGCTCAAAGAGCAGCGTCAAAACGTGGAGACAAAAGCAAACAGAGACGAGCAAAAAGAGAAGAGCAGGTTTGATGGTGTCCTCAGTTTTTAAACTCGGCTTTTGGACACATCCCAATGCTTGTCTTGACCAATTATAAATGATCTTAGCTAGGGTTGTTGCTCTGTTTCTCCACCCATCCATAAACTCATCTGATTTTTACAAGCTCTTGCAAAGTATACTTTTGGATGTGATTTCTATAAACAGAATATGATACATTTTACAAAGAATTAATTGGAAGAAACCTTTCAAGCATGAAGAGCTAAACACACACATACCAAACATGAATACCCTTAAGCTATTCAATAGTTATTAAAAAGACCTACCCAATATGTGATTAAAACATGAAAGTAAAAAGTGTGGGTTACATACATAATATGGGGTAATGCATAGAAATGTCCTTTTATTCTGCAGTCATAGACTCATGTATGCTTTGTACTATAAAAGGATGTACTTTTTACTATAAAAAAAGTATATTTTATATCTGAGAACTAATTGTAATCGTTTAGCACGCTATTAAAATATATTTGTGAACAGATTATTAATAATAAACATGGTCTGAACATTCTTAGATGCGTAGCATTCATCATGTTGTAGTTTGGGAACAACCCAACCAGTAATGTGTTCAAGTTTATGTCACAATAATAACTAATGCAAAAAATAAACATTACTTACTCATCAGATCGATCTTCTCTTCTGGATGAAATATTGTTCTTCTTTTGAGGGAAATCCAGCCTTTACTCAGCACGTTTTCTTCCAGAAACTAACAGTAGCCGCGATGAAGGACTCCTCACTCTTTGTTTATGCTCCACGCATACGCGGCTCACGTAGTTATTTACATATGAACGGCGCAAGCCGCGAGGGGGCGGGATTGCATTAGAGATAATGAGTTAGACGGGAAAGACTGAACATCGTGTTGGTTTCATACGGATTACTTCATCACAGAATATTTGTTTTCGATATGAGTTACTTCATTTAAAAGTAGACGCTTCAATCTTTCCGCTTGGTTCCACGACAGTACCATGATGCAAGCGCGTGGAGGCGCTGACCCAGATCCGGAGTGATGGCGGTGAACACAAGGCAGAAGGCACGGCGCATGTGTTCAACTTCATCACACTAGATCTGGGTCAGCGCCAGCGCTGCTACGCGCTTGCGTCATGGTACTGTCGTGAGCGCACGTCCACAAGTGACGCAGTAGAGAAGAAAATTATTTATTTGATATTTAAATTTACATTATGGTTATTGTTATTGACTAGTAGTCATCTGCAAATGCTGATATATATTGGAAATAGTTCATTCAGGGTCAATTTTAAGTGAGCCGTTTCCTTTATAGAAGTGTTGTCATTGATACATTGGATACTGATACTGTATATAATCTATTTTGTTACCTTTTTACATGCTATTTATTTATTTATGTATTTATTTTGATAAAGCTTTATAGTTTTTATACTTACCCATATTTACCTGGTGTATTTACCTGGATTCACAATACTTACCTGTAGGCTTAGCTTGTAAATATTAGTAATACCAGAGGTGTTTAATAGTTTATAATACTAGTCGAGAAACATATCACCATAACCCAGTGCTCCACCCTAACAGAACTTGAGAGCTGTAACTCTCGAGAGGGCAGGGGGTGCTACACAAATTTTGTGCAAGAGGTGTTTAAAGGGTTAATGAGACCTTGCTGGTTAACCAGCATCACAAGCAAAACCATGCTGGTAGACCAGCATCACCAGCAAGACCATGCTAGTTGACCAGCATCACCAGCAAGACCATGCTAGTTGACCAGCATCACCAGCAAGACCAGGCTGGTAGACCAGCATCACTAGCAAGACCAGGCTGGTAGACCAGCATCACCAGCAAGACCAGGCTGGTAGACCAGCATCACCAGCAAGACCATGCATTGTCTTGCTGGTCCACCAGCTAAACCAGCACCATACCATCATAAACCAGCATGGGAATTATGCTGGTCTATGCTGTTTTTCCAGCAGGGAATGGCTGAATAAAAACAAAAGAATAATAAGGATTATGTCTCATACCTGGCGGAGGTGTGAAAGGTTCTGTTTTGCTTAAACTAGTTTGTCATGCATTCCTCTATTTCAACACATTTACAGGTAAATCCTAGTATTTTAAATTTGCGAATAATCGTAATTAATTACAGTCCAGGACTGTGATTAACACGATTATTTGTTTTAATCGATTGACAGCACTAATATATATATATAAATAACTTGCTACGTGTACTGCATTAGGCTCACCGAGACTTGTCACAGCACTTACATATTATTGCTCTTTTGTTAGTTTGATTGCCATTAAAACCCTCTTTCTGTCCCCTTGATTTAATACACCCTCGCTTTTTGAGGCAAATTATCGATACCGTTGGTCCGGGGCTGGTATTACTGTTAAATAAATGTTTGAATTCCGGATCTATTCCGGATGACTTGAAAATGAAGACCTCAAGAAGCCCTCTCTTGATGCCTCTGTTTTAGATAATTACCGGCCTATATCCACTTTACCATTTATGTCAAAAGTAATGGAAAAAATTGTGCTCCTACAACTTCAGTCTCTTTTAAATGATAATCACATCTTTGAAAAATCAGGGTTCAAACCACTCCACAGCACTGAAACCGCCCTTGTAAGAGTTTTAAATTACATTTTAATGACTACTGATTGGTGTCTCTGCTGTGTTAGTGATGCTAGACTTGTCATCTGCCTTCGACACTGTAGATCACGAGGTACTCATTTCGATGGAGCCAAGATGGCGCTGTGAACGGACGGAACTTTCGAGCTCTGAGCATCAAATTGAGCTAATTAGGATAAATTAGTTTTCGGAAAGTTACTTAGCATTGAGTAAAAGTGTACAGTACTTTGGCATATTTCTGACATAATCACCTTAAAGCAAAATGCCTAAATCTGCACATAAACGACCATGTGCTGTTAGCAAAGCAGCGAGCAGTGATGTCAGGGTAGCTAACAGTGATCACGATTATGAAGATGGGATGATTCATGATTTGGCAAATGAAGAAGAATTTCCCCCACTTCCCTTAACACCCAGCAAGCCTCCAATCGCCAAGAAACCGACGCTTTCCCAGTTCAGTGCAGACAACTTGAAGTCTGATGAGATTGTCGATAAATTGGCTCATCTCATCAATACAAGAAGCGATGCGCTAGAAGAGATGGTCAAAGCTACACGAGGAGAAATTAAGGACTTAAAAGAAAAGTTGGGCTCCGTTGAAAAACGTGTGGAGATAAGCGAACAATCTACTCTGACCTGCATGAATCGTGTGGCAGACATGGAGCGTTACAGCAGGAGATAGAACATAAAAGTGCACGGCATCCCAGAAGCGGTGAAGGAGAATGTTCGCGAGGAGGTGATTCGTATCTGTCAAGAAGTGTTACCGCAAGAAAGAGATCAGTTGCCAGCTGCGATTGATGTAGCGCACCGTTTGGGATCCAAGCGTCTGAATGAGTCAAGGCCTCGAGCTGTCATCGTTCGCTTCGCGGTGAGGAGATACAGGGAAGCAGTGTGGAAAGCTGCAAAAAACTGCCCGTTCCTTCGAGATCACGGCTTGCGTTTCACCGAAGATTTAACAAAGGAGGACAGAGATTCAAGGCAGAAATTATGGCCTTTGATAAAAAAGGCTCGAGAAGAGGGTAAATCGGCATACTTTGTTGGAGGCCGAGGTTTTATTGACGGCGTGGAACTGTAAAAGAAACATAAAGATGTTGTGGTTCATTTGAAAATTGAGGTTTGTTATTCTACTGTATGTTAGTGAAAGTGGCCAAAAGAAATGGTCCTCTTGTTGCTTTCTGGTTATTATTTCAAGGGGAAAACTGCCAATCGAAAGGCTAATGATCAGTTATCCTTGTTGTAATTATTTTTAAAGGTGCTGAGCCGAGTTTTTAAGTTTCTTAAATTCATCCTAAGGTTTACTCCATTTGACATATTTTTCGATTTGTTCTGTTAATCTGTTAAATTTATCTTTTTTCTCTTTTAACGCTAGGGGGCTGCGTAATAGTATTAAAAGAAAAGCACTATTTTTATTTGCTAAACAATACAGGTCTGATTTCTGTTATATACAAGAAGCTCATTCGGTTAATGATGATTGCAAATTTTGGAATGCTCAGTGGGGGAATTCAATATGGTTTTCCCATGGTTCTGAACATTCAGCTGGGGTAATAACACTTAAGAATAGATTTCATGGTGAAGTTGTGCAATCTGTAAGTGATCCTGAAGGTCACTTTGTTTGTATGTTACTCAATTGTAATGATATATTTATTATTACAGCTAATGTTTATGGGTATAATAGGAAATCAGAAAATGATAGTCTTTTGGAGACTGTTGGGAAGACCTTTAAAGGTTGGTTGGATAAATATCCAAATGCTTACATAATAATGGGAGGGGATTTTAACATTGTTCAGGATTATGCGGTAGATAAATGGCCACCAGGTCGATCAAATTCAACAAATACTAACCTTAAAAATTTTATGGACAAGTATAATCTTAAAGATATTTGGAGAGTTAAACACCCAAATGATTTGGCTTTCACATGGAGTAACAAGTCAGGCTCGAATCTATCCAGAATAGACTATTGGTTAATCTCTGAAAGTTTTGACAAAGATGGAGTAGAAGTAGATATTTTACCTACTCCTTTAACAGATCATAAAGCCATCTATATAAATGTGAACCTACACTCCAAAAACCATAATGCAAATGTTTCATATTGGAAACTTAATAATTCCCTCTTGCTGCATAATGAGGTCCAAAAGAAAGTAAAATATTTGATTTGTAGTTTTTGGAATAAAAAAGCTAAACTGAAAAATGCCTTTGGGAAAAATTGGGAACTCTTAAAGTTTGAAATTGGCAAATATATGAGAAAGTATGGTTCTTTTATGGCCAAAAGTAAACGAGCTGAAGAAATTAGAATAATAACAAGAATAACGAATTTGTCTCAGAGACATCCAGACTCTCTTTTAGAGGATGAAATATTAGAAATGGCTGAGTTGTCAAGTAAACTAGATGATTTGTATAAGAAAAAAGCAGAAGGTGCCTTTATTCGTTCCAGAAAGAAATGGCTGGAGGTAGGGGAGCAAAATTCACATTATTTTTTTAATTTAGAAAAGCGGAATTTTGTTTGTAATACTATTAGTAAATTAAATATTAATGGGGTCATAACGGATGATCATAAAATAATTTCTCAATATTGTAGTGAATTTTATAAAAATTTGTATACCTCCAGTTACTCTCCGGTGTCAGCCGATGCTTTTTTAAATTCATTGCAGATTAAACCTATTAATAGAACTGAAAAGGAGCTCTGTGATAGACCTGTTACAATTTCTGAGCTGATGGAAGCAATTAATCACTTGAAAAATTCCAAATCACCAGGTACTGATGGTTTGACATCAGAATTTTATAAATTATTTTCCAATGAATTGGCTCCTTTTCTTTTAGAGGTTTTTGTTGAAAGCATCAAAAAACAGTGTCTTCCACCCACTTTAACACAAGGTTTAATTGTATTGCTTCCCAAACCAAATAAGGACAGACAGTATATTGATAATTGGCGTCCTATTTGTTTATTGAATAATGATTATAAACTGTTGGCCTTAATTTTAGCTAGAAGATTAAAAACAATTTTGGATTAAGTAATTGACGAATCACAATCGGGATTCATGAAAAATCGGCACATAACAAATAATATACGATTAGTTTTGGACATTTTGGACTATTCAGATCTGATTAATGATAAGGGTTTTATATTATTTTTAGACTTTTGTAAAGCATTTGATTCTGTAGAACATCTATTCATCCTTGATACTCTAAAGAAATTTGATTTTGGTAATTTTTTTTCTACAGCAATTAAAACCCTTTATAAAAATGGCAACTGCTCTATAAGGTTATTTAATGGTACTTCCCCTAGATTTGATATTTCTAAAGGAATTAGGCAGGGATGCCCAGTATCTCCATACCTCTTCCTGTTAGTAAGTCAGCTTCTCTCCTCTTATATTAAATCAAGCCCAATGAAAGGTATTACTATTGTTGATAGAGAGATAAAAATTACACAATTAGCCGATGACACTACACTCTTTATTAAAAATGAGAATCAGATATCTGTGGCAATTGATTTAATTAGCGAATTTTCAAGAGCATCTGGGGTATACTTAAATTTGGCTAAATGTGAGCTTATGGCCATAAAGGAATGTCTCGGTACTAACTATTATGATGTTCCCTTAAAAAATGAGGTTCAGTATCTTGGAATATTGATAACCAAAGACCAGAAAAGAAGATGCTTACTAAATTTTAATCCTATTATTGAAAAAACTAAAAAGAAATTAAATCATTGGCTTATAAGAGACCTTTCATTAAGGGGCAGAGTTTTAATTACAAAGGCAGAGGGTATTTCTAGACTCATTTATGCAGCAATGGCTTTACATCTTGATAAAAAGCTATGTAAAGAAATTGACAAAATACTGATTGACTTTATTTGGAAAAATAAAATACATCACATAAAGAAGGCAGTTATTATGAATTCATATGAAAATGGTGGCCTAAATGTGTTAGATTTTGCAACATTAAATAATACATGTAAGGTTAACTGGCTTAAACAAATTGTTAGAAATCCTAATTCCATTTGGTGTTTTATTCCCTCCCATATTCTCTCAAAATTTGGTGGTATTCATTTTTTTCTTAGCTGTAGTTATAATATTGATAAAATACCAGCAAAACTAGCAGAATTTCACCGTCAGGCCTTTTTATCATGGTCTTTGATCCACAAGCACAACTTTTCACCTCATAGGTACTATATATGGAACAATAAGGATATATTATTTAAACACAAATTGCTTTTTCTGAAGCACTGGTTTGATAATGGCATCATATTGGTGGATCAGTTATTTAATATAAATGGTTTTCTTTTTACTTATGGTGAATTTTTGGAACATTATAAGATTCCTGTAACACCAGGGGACTATGCCAAAGTTTTTGGGGCTATTTCTCCTGAAGTGTGTATGTTATTTAAACATCAGACAAGAATTAACATCCAACAGTGGTCTCTGCCTAATATAATAAGTTCTTATGTAGGTAACATTTGTTTTTCTCTTAAGTCACACAACAGTTCCGTAAGAGCTTTATTTCAACGAGACATTGTGTTTTTGCCTTATGTTTATTCATATTGGAATCACCTCACAGAAAATATTACTTGGAAAAAGGTTTGGTTAATACCTAATCATTATTTAATTACGAACAAGGTAAAGGAAGTATCATTTAAAATTATACACAGGATTTACCCAGCCAAATATTATTTGGTAAAATTTAAATCTGATATTGATTTTCGTTGCTCTTTTTGTGTCAGTTGCCATGAAACTGTGGTACATTTGTTTTGGCATTGCCCCTTTGTAAAAACATTTTGGCAAAGTGTCTGTGATTTTATTGTACAACACATTGACAGTTATTTTGTTTTGTTTTGGAAATATGTATTATTTGGTATCTTAGAGAGTAGCAGAGAAAAGCACAATCACGTTTACATGATAAATCTTATTCTTTTATATGCAAAATTTTATATTCACAAATGTAAGTTCTCCAGCAAAAAACCTTGTTTTTTTATTTTAGGAAGGAAATGGAGCATTATATTGATACTATACGATTTTCTATTAAACAAAAGGCAATTAAAACGTTGAAAGTTTGTAAACGCTTTAATATTTTTATATAAATCTGTATTAGTAAATAGCCCCTCTAGTGTATAATTGTTTACATCATGTATAATGTTTGTTATATACATGTAATTTGTTTGTTAATAAAAAAAAAAAAAAAACAAACAAACAAAAAAAAAAAAACGAGGTACTCGTTTCTCGTTTGGCATCCCATGTGGGACTGGGGGGGGGGGGGGGGGGGGGGTGTTTAAACTAGTTTAGATCATTCTTAACAGATAGGAGATTTGTGGTAAAAACTGGAAATTTTTTCTCGACCCCAGGCAACCTAACCTGTGGAGTTCCTCAAGGTTCTATTTTATCTCCGGCACTCTTTTCTCTTTATATTCTTACTCTGGGGTCTATTTTCAGGAAACACAACATCTCCTTCATTGTTATGCCGATGATCTACAAATTTACTTGCCTATGGCTAAGAAAACAAATTCTGCCTTTGATGCCCTTACTGCTTGTCTTGCTGATGTCAAACCATGGCTTTCTAAAAACTTTCTGTTCTTGAACCCAGGTAAAACCGAAGTTATTGTTTTTAGTCCATCTGAACGTGGGGCAAGTATCCAACCCCACCTCGGAAACTTAAATTCCTTTATCTCTCCCCATGTTCGGAATCTGGGTGTGGTGTTTGATTATTTAAAATTTGATAAATTAGTGCTGTAGTAGGTTCTAGTTTTTTCCATCTTGGTTCGCTTTCTAAAATCAAGCCATTTCTCTCAAAAAGCTCTCTAGAGGTTGCTATCCATGCCTTTATTACATCTCGGCTGGATTATTGCAACTCCCTCTACTTTTTTATATCAAAGTCTCAAATCTTGCGGTTACAAGTACAAACCCGATTCCAAAAAAGTTGGGACACTGTACAAATTACGAATAAAAAAGGAATGCAATAATTTACAAATCTCTTAAACTTATATTTTATTCACAATAGAATATAGATAACATATCAAATGTTAAAAGTGAGACATTTTTAAATGTCATGCCAAATATTGGCTCATTTTGGATTTCATGAGAGCTACACATTCCAAAAAAGTTGGGACAGGTAGCAATAAGAGGCCGGAAAAGTTAAATGTACATATAAGGAACAGCTGGAGGACCAATTTGCAACTTATTAGGTCAATTGGCAACATGATTGGTATAAAAAGAGCCTCTCAGAGTGGCCGTGTCTCTCAGAAGTCAAGATGGCAAGAGGATCACCAATTCCCCCAATGCTGCAGCGAAAAATAGTGGAGCAACATCAGAAAGGAGTTTCTCAGAGAAAAATTACAAGGAGTTTGAAGTTATCATCATCTACAGTGCATAATATCATCCAAAGATTCAGAGAATCTGGAACAATCTCTGTGCGTAAGGGTCAAGGCTGGAAAACCATACTGGATGCCCGTGATCTTCGGGCCCTTAGACGGCACTGCATCACATACAGGAATGCTACTGTAATGGAAATCACAACATGGGCTCAGGAATACTTCCAGAAAACATTGTCGGTGAACACAATCCACCGTGCCATTTGCCGTTGCCGGCTAAAACTCTATAGATCAAAAAAGAAGCCATATCTAAACATGATCCAGAAGCGCAGGCGTTTTCTCTGGGCCAAGGCTTATTTAAAATGGACTGTGGCAAAGTGGAAAACTGTTCTGTGGTCAGATGAATCAAAATTTGAAGTTCTTTTTGGAAAATTGGGACGCCATGTCATCCGGACTAAAGAGGACAAAGACAACCCAAGTTGTTATCAGCGCTCAGTTCAGAAGCCTGCATCTCTGATGGTATGGGGTTGCATGAGTGCGTGTGGCATGGACAGCTTACACATCTGGAAAGGCACCATCAATGCTGAAAGGTATATCCAAGTTCTAGAACAACATATGCTCCCATCCAGACGTTGTCTCTTTCAGGGAAGACCTTGCATTTTCCAACATGACAATGCCAGACCACATACTGCATCAATTACAACATCATGGCTGCGTAGAAGGAGGATCCGGGTACTGAAATGGCCAGCCTGCAGTCCAGATCTTTCACCCATAGAAAACATTTGGCGCATCATAAAGAGGAAGATGCGCCAAAGAAGACCTAAGACAGTTGAGCAACTAGAAGCCTGTATTAGACAAGAATGGGACAACATTCCTATTCCTAAACTTGAGCAACTTATCTCCTCAGTGCCCAGATGTTTGCAGACTGTTATAAAAAGAAGAGGGGATGCCACACAGTGGTAAACATGGCCTTGTCCCAACTTTTTTGAGATGTGTTGATGCCATGAAATTTAAAATAAACTTATTTTTCCCTTAAAATTATACATTTTCTCAGTTTAAACATTTGATATGTCATCTATGTTGTATTCTGAATAAAATATTGAAATCTGAAACTTCCGCATTATTGCATTCTGTTTTTATTCACAATTTGTACAGTGTCCCAACTTTTTTGGAATCAGGTTTGTAGTTCAAAATTCAGCAGCTAAATTCTTGAAGGGGTGTAAAAAGTTTGATCATGTATCTCCCCTCTTGCGATCTTTGCATTGGCTGCCAGTACACTATCGCATTGAGTTTAAAATCCTACTACTTGTCTACAAATCTCTTCACAATCAAGCACCGTCCTATTTGTCTGATCTACTCCACCCCTACATTCCGACGAGGGCTCTAAGATCAGAGGGTAAACTTCTCGTCCAGACCCCTAGACCTCACTTAAAAACCAGAGGATCTAGAGCATTTGAAGTGGCTGGCCCTACCCTCTTGAACAACTTACCAGTTCACATTAGAATGGCTTGCACTTTATCTGAGTTCAAGTCATATCTTAAAACGCATCTTTTCTCTCTGGCTTTTAACACGTAGTATGTGTGCTTAAATGGTTTTAACTTGGTTTGGTTGTTGTATTGGGTCCCAAAATGGTTTTAATTTGTTTACTATTTTCTCTTCATCATATATTATTATTTGTTGTGCAGCACTTTGGCCGGCCTTGTCTCGTGCTTAAATGTGCTCTAGAAATAAAACTGAACTTGAACTTGAAATTGAACTATTGTCCTCATTTAAGTCGCTTTGGATAAAAGTGTCTGCTGAATGATTAAATGTGGACGTTAATTTGCCAGAGTCTGTATAGAATCGGGGACCTTTGTAGGCATATTCGGAATGTATTTTTTAGACATTTAATTGTGTATGTAAACCCATTTGTTAATAAAAAGGAATGAGTGTTTCAATAAAGCTATGTATTACTGTATTGTTTCTGTGTTATTGCTAAATATATTATATGTATCAATATATAGCTATACATGATTCATACATATATTGCAGAATATTGACAAATATAAGCACTAGAGTCCCATATATCAAAATATATTATTTCATATATCACATTATATCTTCCAATATATTTACATATATTTTTGGTTTCATAAGGGTGGGTTGCCGCTTGTTCTGTAAACATTTGTGAAAGTTGTTGCTATCATAAAGGGGACCCGACACATAACTGAGAGCAGCTATCAGTTGTTTTTGGTTCACCTACACCAGATGGAGGAGGGTTTGGGCCCTGGCATTGTGGCAGCGGCCGAAGAGCTCTCACAAGAGGAGGAGGATGGGTCCACATGAATTCCAATCAATTATGGTGGTTGTGTGGCCCACCGTTTTTTAGTTGATATCTGGGGGCTTGCAGCGAAAGAGTGGGAGAGTTTTGTCACCCACTATCACAGTCCTGGGCTCGGCTGCACTCTGTGCTGAATGTCGCTGTCTGCTCGACCTTGAGCGCCTATTAGTAGCGATGTTAGCTGCTGGCTGATACGATCCATGTTTAGTCACATTTGGGGATTCCTCACCCACATTCATTAATGCTTCAAATCTGTTCTCAAGATGTATAGTGGGTGGTAGTGTTTGCAAGCCTTGTCACAGCCATATCTGGGGTAGAGGATGTTAGTGCAGCAATACGAGATGCTCGTGACAATCTGATCTCTCGAGTGCCATTGGGTCTCATTCCGTGTTTTTGCCATCAATTAGTCTGTTGATCAGTTTTGGCTTGTTCCTCTACACTTGGTATAATCTGTTGAGATTCACTAGATTCACGGGACTCACCGGCTGTATGCTGAGGGGGTCCGTGATGACCATCTGCTGTGTATTCTGCCTGTTTTGGATGTCCAGCAAGTAATTTTGTATCAGTATCTGCAATCCTTTTTAGAAGTCTGTGGCAGTTCATGCAGCAAGTAGATTCCACAAGCGGCATTTTCTTTCTCATCTGTTTGAAAGTATACGGCTGTATTTTCCCTTCTCTGGAATGTTAGCTGCTGTCAGTGGGAGGCAAATATTCTTCTTTTTCGTAGTCCTGAAAAGTTTTTAGTTTTAGTGTTTCTGCCAAAAATGTGTTGTTTGAGCACTGAGCTGATCTACTGAAGTTAAAATCTTAGAAAAATCTGAGAAAAGTACATAAATAGGGAGCAAAGCGCAGAGCAGTAAACAAGAGCGTCTGAACAGTAGCGAAGCCGGAAGCGAAAAATGGTATAGCCCTTGTTACCCAGCAGACCTCTGCCATTTTCCAAGAGGGTTACGATCTCCTCTAATCTTACATATGCCACTAAATGGTTGTTCATATGTGTAAATGCTTCCGAAACCTCTTTCGGGAAGGATGGGGCTTCCGCAACGTTCCTGTTCCAAGTGGAACAGTCACGTTTTCCCAGTGTTATCCGACCTCACTGAGTGGCTAGTGCTACGACAACAGTGACTGGCCTTCTTGTTGTGAGCCCCGGCCTACACCAAAAAGGGGTGCAGGGGGCTTGCACAAGACACTGGAAGGGACAGCATCCACTTTAGTAGGGATCCCAATTCGTCGGTCACCGGTGTAACTCGGAGTGACTGACTGAAAGGGAATGTCTAAGTTACGTATGTAACCCTCATTCCCTGAAGAAGGGAATGGAGATGTCACATCCCATCGCCACGGCTGCTGTACCACTGCTTTGCGGCCGGGTTACCTGCTCGGGTCCTCAGCGAAAACCTGGTATGCGTTGCACCTGCTGCCTTTTTATGCTCACGCTGTGATCAGCAGCAGTTGGCTGCAATCATCGCATGCTGATGTCCATTGGCTCGTTTAGTTTACAGTCGAAGTAAATTGGTTTCTCGAAGCGAGATCCCAATACGTCGGTCACCAACGTGATGTCTCTGTTCCTTCAGGGAACGTGGGTTACATAGTAAACAAGATGTTTTTTTATGAATCTTTGCAAATCGCCCTTCCTAATAATGTGCTAGTTAGCAATTTTTGAGGCTAAATGCAGCTAAATGCGGCTAAAGTAAACAGGGCTGCGTTTCCCGATAGCGGTGTCGCTACGAAGACTCTAAAGGTACACCTTAACTAGGGGTATACCTTTCCTAGGTGTGTTCCCCGAACTATATACCTATAGGATGTTGCTTAAGGTAAACCTTCTTACGTGCGACGTTAGCAAGTGCTGTCCATGGCGGTGGTGCTGAATATGTTGATATCTAAGGCTCGAGAATCGATTGTTCACTATAAACAGGAGCTCCTAGCATTATAGACTGGGTAAAGTATTGAGAAATCGATGTTCATTATAAAGAAGCACTTTAGAAATAGTAGAAATTGCATTTATCGGGGCTCACTGCATTTATAAAATAATCCAAATTGCAAACTAAATGCAACCTTGGATATCATATATATATATATGTATATGTGTGTGTGCTATGTATTAGGGATGGTAAGATTCACCGATTTGCATCGGTGCATCGGCATAAAAGCTTACGATGCGATGCATCGATTTAAATAAGCGTGCATCGGATACAGTTGGCATTTGTATCGCGATGCATCGTTTCTAACATATCTGCATTGATAAAAATCGATTTATTCATATATAATTATTATTAGATGCGCTATTCTTTTAATATTTATAAAGCGACCAATATTTTGTTATGTAACTTTTAGATTGATTTCTCCTTTCTGAACTGTTGCGAAAGCGCGTTCTCTCATCACCACTGCAGCTGCTACGTAATTATGACGTATCACAACAACACTACGTAGACCGAGAGGTGTCCTCCTGAGAGTTACCACCTAGAACGGATTAACATGGCAGACTCGGAACTCTTTTTTCCACCAAGTCATTTTAAATCCAGTGTTTGGAAATACTTTGGGTTTTATAAGCGAGATGGAAATCTTGACAAAACCCATGCAATTTGTAAAATATGTCGCGCCGCTATAAAATATACAGGCAGTACGACTAATTTAACAACACACTTGAAGTTACAGAACATTTCTTTATTGTTTATCCCTGAGCAGCATTCTTAAATTGTTTCACCTGTTAAATGTTTGAGCTGTTAAAAGTAACTAGAGACAAGACAGGAAAAGAATATCTGTTTTTATTTAATCTTTTGGTTTTGTAAAAAAAAACTAATCTTTTGTTTGTGAAAGAGCCATGTGTAAAAAGTCAGATAAAAAGTCAGATGGCACTTAAGATACTTTAAGATAAGATTTCTGTCGGAACAAAATAAATACAAATTAAATATCTACATATTGAATTGCACAGTATATTATTTTTCTCCATTGTATCGTATTACACTGAATCACATCGTGTTGAATCGAATCGAAATCGTATCGCTCCGCATCGTAATAGCAGTTAATCGTATCGCATCGCATCGGTAGCTGCATATATGTATCTTTAATGTATCGCATCGTTGGCTATGCATCGAGATGCGTATCGCATCGGCCTCAGTTATGGAGATGCACATCCCTACTATGTATGTATAATTTTGCAAGGGTGCGAACCCGCAACCTCCCGGCCAAAAGTAGGCTATTCTGCCTTAACCAGCTACATTAACTGGCTGTTTAGCTTCGCTTGCTTTTGAAAGTGTCATTTATATTATCATGTTCATGTGTATTATGAAGGCCTCGTCGAGCACTGATGGGGTGTCGATGGGGACAAGTGTCCTGTCCACAAGGCCAATTACTCGCGGGACACCCGCAATGGCATGGAAGCCTTGATGTCCCTCCATCCCTTCGTGCCTGGCTAAAGGCATACATGTATAAACGGTGGCATGACAGATCAGGATGTTTGTGACTGAATGAACACACCACCAGCAGCTGAATTTCGGGGCTTAGGGGGTAGCTCCGTCGAGTTTGTCTTGACAAAGTTGGACCAACAAGATGTAAAAGCTGCTGAATTTGCTCCCGTGAGAGGCGAAATTTGTAGCATTTTATCTTCTGACATGGAAGCCAGGGGACTAAAGTTTTCTTTCATGAAATAGTGAACATACTGTCATGACTTTAGAATCATTGTTCTAATTTGAGCTTTTAGGGAATCATTCTTAAGATTCAATATTTATATGATTAATTGATATTAATCAAAATGTCCAACATATACCTTCTAAATCATACCTCATTAACGACTTGTCCAGCAAGCATTAACCAGTATGCCTTAACAATTCAGACTAATTCTGTGGCCACAGTAATACTGAATTGATTATGTAATGTTGACATTGGGTAAAATTAGCAAAAGTAAATTTTGAGCGTAGGTACGCTATCTTTTTGGCAAGTAATTAGGATTTGAAAATCACATAGCAGCAGACAAGAGATTTCTTAATAGAATCAAAGTTTATTTCACTACTCTAACACATTAAGCTAAATGACACAAACAGAAGACGTAAACAAACACACACATTGAAATTAATTGTTTTGATCTGAAGAGAGTTTTAGGTTCTAATGCTCGTTTTTAAGAATGCTCTAACTTCAACCTGAGGGAAATCACATGCATGGAACTGTTCTATTTTTACTCTTAGCGATGAATACAACCAGTTTCCAACAGATTTAGGAAATATTGTCTTACTTTCCTTGCTTTCAGTTGAGTTCAGTTCCTTAACGGTCCAGGAAAGATTGTGCGCTGATTGGCGGCTTGGTAGGTCGTCATCACGAGAATACTCTTCAGTGGTTGGTTGGCTTCGTTCTGACTTGATGACGCTCCCAGGAAGTTGGTTTCAGTTTCTGAGGCTTTAGATGTTAAAGTTCTTTGAAAGTTTGAGTCTTGATCTCTGTTCACTGCTCGATCATGATGTTAAATGACTGAGAGCGCCGAGCGAGCTGAGCTTAAGCTTGAGCTTAAAACCTTTATTTTCTCCAACCAACTGAGACATACATTTGGGTATCTGTCTTTAACGGGCCGATTTTGGATCCACCCACGGGCGGCTGGCCCAATCGTATTCTTCCTGTGGGGCGGAGCCCCGCCGTGCACAGCTTCTTTCCGTGCATACATTATCTTGTTCAGTTATTTTATCACATGCAGAAAATATTGACAGCAGATTTTTATTCGTATTGTAATCATACATTGATGAGAACAGACAAATTTCATCCACACCAGATTATTGCTGATGAAATCAGCTTTCATTACAAATCAAACATTAGGTAATTTTGCATAACCAAAGTACATATATCAATTGTATCCATTACGCGGCTAAGCCCTAGATGAAACAATCCTTAATTCTAAATAATCACACCACGCATGTGAAACTGAACAAATATTGATCAGGAAAATCATACATCGAAAGATTACAACAATACCATAAGTTCCCATAACACAGCAAGCTTATAAATGACATTAAAACAACCTTAATATATGTTGTAAATATATTGTATATATTGTTTTTGAGTATATTGCTTCAATAGCAGAAACTAGTATAATTTGTCCCTTTTAATATACTTGAGCAAAAACATTGCGTCTCTTTGTCTGTCAGAGAGCAAAAAAGGCGAGTTCCTCTTTTGGGGAGAAACGCGAGGTCGCGGGAAGGTCACTTTCGTGGAGATCTGGTGTTTTGCTTAGTTCGGGCGTCGGCTGTAAAACTATCTTCCCTGCGGATAACATCATTGAATTACTGCGTTAATGGTCAGGGAATCAGGGAGTGTTTGTGCCGGAGTTTCTCCAAATGACAAGGTCTTGAGATAAGAAGTTTCAGGGCAGGAGATTGGCCAGCCAGTCACATGCTGGGAGTGGGGCTTTGATTCCTGTTCAGGAATGTGTCGTCTTGAAATTAGGTGTGTGTGTTCTTGTTCCGACCAGATTCTACACAGTACTGTGACGGTGCCACATAAGGAACATGTTTTACCACTCTGTATCTAACAGTATATTACTGTATCAGAGTTTTAATTGGTTTTACATGTTTCCTTGTCCATTTTGCTCCTTTTAAAAATGTGTGTGTTTGTCTTTAAGAACTGAGATGCTCCTGTCATGTGAGCGATCACATGACAGGTAACAGGAAGTAACCTCTCCATATAAAGGAGCAGTGTGGCCTAAGACAGGGCCTGACACCTCACCCAGGAAGCAGGTCACTTTTCGAATATTGCCTGTGTTGTGAAGGAACGCCTTGGGGACTTACTTAACAACCAGGACTATTTTGCACTTGCACGTTGGAGTATCACAGTTACTGGATTGTATATATATGGGTGGACACTTTGGACTATTACTCACGGATTATTGTTGGACTGTTGTAAGGCTATGAACAGAAAGACGCTTTTAACAGTCTAGCTATTCTCCCTGTAAACAGTGTTGTTTTAGTTCTGTCATTGTTTTGTGTAAATACACTATTGTTGTTGTGTATCTGCCATCTTGTTGTCTTTAATCTGATCACCCAACATCTAAACTTTTTAGTCAATTCTTTATTTTAAATTGTGTAGCCTCAGCCGGCCGAGTGTTACAGTACAACAAACTGGATGCTAAACAGTCAGGTTTCAGGAGTGGCCTTTCAACAGAGACTGCGCAAGTCACTGAAGCCCTGCGAATTGCAAAGGCCGATTCCAAATCATCAGTCCTCATTCTGCTGGATCTTTCTGCTGCTTTTGACACTGTCAATCATCAGATTCTCCTGTCTACCCTCTCATCACTGGGATTCCACTTCGCTGGTTTAACCTGTTAACCTTCACTGCCATTTGTGGCCTCGCAGGTGAAAATAACCTACCTAAATTAAAATGGTAACAGTTTGTGACAAAGTGTGCTTACACAAACAAATTAGGTATCTTTGGAAAGAAGAGACTCTGGGCTTTACTATCTATCATCCAGAGTTGATAATGCTCAAAAAGATAAAAAGTTATAGGCACTGACGTGCCTTGAAAAATATTTTTCCACACTGAATGTTTTTTTATTTCATATACAAATACATGAAATAAGTCCTGGAGCAATCCAGAAAAGTAATGGATCGAAAGCCACATGTCTCATGAGTTCATATTTCAAATTTGAAGAAGATACCATGAAAAATTAGATTCCTGCAATATTTTTTCTGAAACTATTTATAGTGCCCCCCACCCCCCTGTTTGAGGAAAAATAACCACCAAATGGATTGCAGAATTATACAAGCTATTTTAGTCATTATACATGTTCCTGCATAGTTTTTCAATTATAAAATAATAGACAGATTAAAAAAAAATAGAAAAAAATGCTTTGTATATAGTATGTATACTGAAGTATTCTTCGTTATTCGTTATTACAATGATAAATATCACTGCCAGACGTGAAGTGATATTGCCAGACATGGTCATAGAGTCAGTAAACACACGCTGATGTGCTTCCATTCAGATGATGATCATACAGATGGGCCATATAATCAATAATAGCTGATCAATGAATCACAATGATAGCCGTCATAGAGTCGCTAATAAACACGCTGATGTGCGTCCATACATATTATAATCATGCAGACACGGCCACATTCCCCACACAATACACACACACACATATAAAAAATGTAGAAGAAAAAAAAACAGTTTTTTTATGGATAAAGCAGATCGCTAAGTTACGCCCCACTCAGATGACAGCGTGCGTGTCACAGCGTGCGTCATGGCTGGCTGGAGGGAGCGCCAAATTCAAATAATCTATATTCCGCTTTTCTGAGACTTTTTTTTCCGTAGACGGTCTCATTATGTTTGTAAAACCGTATGCTGTAACATCGTTTTGTTTTTTTACCACCAAGACGCTGTTTTTGAGCGTAATTTATTCCATAACAGACGCGAACAATAACTCTCTGAAGAAATGAAACGTAAACAAAGGAATATTCATCCTTATTACAGCGTTATTGTTTCGCTGGACTAAAAGTGCTCGCTGGGATGTTGTTCTGTGGAGCCTTACCTCTCTAACTAAACTGGGATTTCAGCAGTGGACGCGTTTGTGGCTCGTTATTACAATGATGCTTTTTTACTCTGCGTGTTTGGATGTGTACTGCTTACACAAATGTAGCAAATTTGTGCCACTAATTCCTTATAAGCTTTCCATCGAAAAACAGCGATCTGTCGTCGATGCTTGAGGCTTAGACCCTCAGAATGATATATAGTTTGACAAGATTAACTTTGTCCCGTTTCATTTATTCTATTAAAAAACAATGACACATGCAAACAAAGAGCGTTCAGTGCGAGGTCGCTCTGGTGAATGCTAACAGGTTAAATCTTATCTCACCGGTAGATCTTTCAGGGTGGCCTGGGGAGGGGAGGTATCCAAACCACATCAACTGGTCACTGGAGTTCCTCAGGGATCGGTTCTTGGACCCCTCCTCTTCTCCACATACACTACATCGCTGGGTCCCATCATACATGCACATGGCTTCTCCTATCACTGCTACGCCGATGACACACAGCTTTATCTCTCTTTTCAACCAGATGACCCAACGGTAGCTGCATGGATCTCAGGCTGCCTGGCGGACATCTCGGCATGGATGAAAGAACATCACCTACAGCTCAACCTGGCAAAGACGGAGCTTCTTGTCTTCCCTGCCACTCAGACTCTACCGCATGACTTCACGATTCAGTTAGGCTCATCAATGATTACCCCATAAACTTTGGTCAGAAATCTTGGTGTAATCTTTGATGACCAGCTGACCTTCAAAGTGCACATTGCAAAGACTGCTCGATCCTGCAGGTTTGCACTACACAACATCAGAAAGATCAGGCCCTTTCTGACAAAGCATGCTGCACAACTTCTTGTCCAGGCCCTTGTCGTTTTTAGGCTGGACTACTGCAATGCTCTTCTGGCTGGTCTGCCATCAAACACAAACAAACCTCTACAAATGATTCAGAATGCAGCGGCACGACTGATCTTCAACGAGCCCAAAAGAGCGCATGTTACACCTCTCTTCATCTCCTTGCATTGGCTACCAGTGGCAGCTCGCATCAAGTTCAAGACACTGATGCTTGCATACAGAACTACCACAGGCTCAGCACCCTGCTACTTCCACTCACTATTACGAACCTACATCCCCTCCAGAAGTCTGAGATCTGCTAGTGAGCGACGCCTTGTGGTACCATCACAGAGTGGCTCAAAATAACTCTCCAGAACATTCTCGTTCACCATTCCTGGCTGGTGGAATAATCTTCCCACCCCTATTCGGAATACTGGATCCCTGTCAATCTTCAAGCAAGAACTGAAAACACATCTCTTTCGGCAGTACTTGACTTCATCCTAAACTTAAAAAAAAAAAAAAACTTAATCTTTCCCTCTGTCCTTCTCTCCCTCCCTTACTAGCTTGTACTTATTTGAACAATGACTGAGACTTGGTGTTACGAGCACTTCCTCTCTCTGATTGCCTCTTCAAGATTAATCGCTTTTTGTATTCCCCAATTGTAAGTCGCTTTGGATAAAAGCGTCTGCCAAATGACTAAATGTCTACTGAATCTTTCATGTCCTCGTCGATACGTGGGAAGCGGTCCTAACACGAAGATTGTTGTCACGGGCGAATGTGCTGCGTACCGTCTCGATTAGGCTCCTGAAGTCCCTCTTGGGTCTCTCCGTCTGCCGCAGCTTGGTGTCGTTAACCCCCACGTGCAGCATGACAGCACCGATGCTTTTGTCGCCTTTCAGGATCGTGGGTATCTGCGCAGAAACATCGAGTGCACGAGCACTGGGGAAACAGTGAGTGTGCACTTTACCTTCAGCTAACTTAGCACGGACGTGCCGGACAATGAAGTCTCCGAGGATCACAGCGTCATGTTCCGTCTCGCCGAGGGAAGCGAAGTGGTTCCGGGTGGAGATCTCAAAGACCAGAGGCAGCGGAGGGGGAGAGATCGTCACCCGGGGCCTGGCTCGCGTCTTCCACTGCTGGTGCACCCAGGGTCCGTGGCGTCCCGGCGCCGGAGTGAAGGACATCTGGGAAGATCGCGTCCTGGGTGCACAGGGCCTGTGCAGAGAGACATACAGAGTAGAGGTGGTGGAGTGTTAGCAGCGTGCTGTATACTTACCCCGGACTTGTGAGCATCATCAGCCCGGGATGTTTCCAGAGCAGCTCTCCGCTCTCTCAGCTGGGCCTGCTTCTCCACCAGGTAGCAGATCTGCTTCTCCACGGCCTCCAGCTCCAGCTGCACCGAATGCAGCTAGAATGTGTCCTCACCTGCACTCAAATGTAGACACAAATCCGCCATTTAAGCAAGTATCAGTGAAACAATGGTAGTGTGTGTAAACAGAGTATTAGCAATGTAAGCGAGATTAGCGGCAGCTGCCGATGCTAATGGGCTATAAGCTAATAGCAGACTTGAGAAATCAAAATAAAACTAGTAATAACAAGGCACTCTGATTGGTTTTGTTTTAGAATGCTATAGGGGATATATTCACACGTTATAGAAATGAAAATTATGCTGTATAAAATTATTTTTAAGATAGAAAATAGACGATAAAGAATCAACTTGATGGAGCTCAAACTCAAAACACGTAGTCACAAATCAGCACATGCGTGAAACGTGAAGCACTTGTTGGAAATATAATGCCCCTTTCCATAATCGCGAGCTTCAGCTTTCAAAATAAAAGTAAAGACAGTTAATAATGTCCTTAGTTTTATCATTAGTTCAAGCCTGAAAGGAGAACAGAGTCGCGTGACAGACACAGTGATGATACTCGTATGTGTTTGCACACAAGCCACGATTAAGACAGCTGACTCCACTATGATGTGACCCTCTCTCTCTCTCTCCCTCTGTCACACGCATGCGCACACACACACAACGCACAACTCTGCATTTGACCATTCAATAGCAAATACTTAAACGAATAACAAAACATACAGACGCTGATTCACAAGCGTCAGATTGTCATAGCAAAGTCAGAATTACCTCCTCTCCTAGGTTCACGAAACAGACGTCCATAAAATGCGTTGTGATAACATCTGGGTTGTGCTGTTCTGTTGTAAGTAATCTTAATGATTCCTAAATACATCTACTTTCAGAAGGTGAAATAAAGTGCTTTTGCTTTCACATAGAAACACACAGCGTCTCCCTGTCATGACTGCATCAACAATACTGCGGTTACTGAAACCAGACCTTCTTTCTTTGCGTGAACATTTGGGTTGTGTTACGCAAACATTTCCACATCATGACGTAGACATGTGGGGGCGTGTTTGAACAAGCCATTTTAGGGGGACGTGGCAGAGTCTTAACTTTGATAAAGAATATTTATTTGGTTTTGAGACTTTAGTCTTTGCAGCTTCAGGGATCTTATCTATGCATAATCAGCTTGTAACACTCCAAAGGGAAAGTTCACACTTACATATAATAAAAAGAATAAAGATTATGCGTATTTGGCATGCTGTCCGAGGGGAGGGCTCCGAGCTCGGAACATCGACCCGAACCCAGAGTACCCCCCTATAGGTTAGGACAGGAATAGTTGTAAGTGTGGAGAAGGGGTGGCAGAGGGATGCTGGAAAACTGTCAAGCAACAGAGTTGAGTCGGCTGTGTATATATACACACCTCTTATCTTGTTGACTGGGTTGATTACTGATTGTGCTCCTGTCGTGTTAATAAGGTTAATTATCTGAACGTGCTCCTCCCGAACTTTGTTAGTAAAACATCATGAAAACTTGAAAACGCATCATATGACCCCTTTAACTACTTGGTCTGTAATTAATTACTTTTTAACCTGTTAACGTTTACCAGAGCGACGGCGCACTGAAGCGTTTTTTTCCCCACTAGTTTAATGTTTATTAATGAATTTAACGTGAAAGAATATCATTAATCTTAACAAACTATATATCATTCTGAAGGTCTAAGCCTCAAGCATCGACGACAGATCGCTGTTTTCCGATGGAAAGCTTATAAGGAATGTATTTGCTACATTTGTGTAAGCAGTACACATCAAAACAGACAGAATAAAAAAGCAGTACGTACCCGATTCATTGTAATAACGAGTCACAAACGCGTCCACTGCTGAAATCCCAGTTTAGTTAGAGAGCTAAGGGTCCACAGAACAACATCCCAATAACGTTGTAATAAGGATGAATATTCCTTTGTATACATTTAATTTCTTCGGGAGAGTTATTGTTCGCGTCCGTTATGGACTAAATTACACTCAAAAACAGCATCTTGGTGGTAAAAAAAACAACACGGTGTTGTAGCATAAGGTTTTACAAACAGAATGAGACCGTCCACGGAAAAAAAGTCTCAGAAAAGCGGAATATAATTTATTTGAATTTTGGCGCACGCTGTGACGCAGCTGTCATCTGAGGGGGGCCTAACTTAGCGATCTGCTTTATCCATAAAAAACTGTTTTTTTCTTCTACATTTTTTGTGTGTGTGTGTATTGTGTGGGGAATGTGGCCGTATCTGCATGATTATCATCTGTATGGACGGACATCAGCGTGTTTATTACCGACTCTATGACGGCTATTATTGTGATTCAATGATCAGCTATTATTGATTATATGGCCCATCTGTATGATTATCATCTCTATGGAAGCACATCAGCGTGTGATTACTGACTATGTGACCATGTCTGCCAATATCACTTCATGTCTGGCAATCAGAATACTTCAGTATACATACTATATACAAAGCAATTTTTTCTATTTATTTTCCTTTTTTATTACTCAAATAATGATTTTTGTATTTTTTAGTGCTCAAATAAATCTGTCTATTATTTTATAGTTGAAAAACTATGCAGGAATATGTATAATGACTAAAATAGTTTGTATAATTCTGCAATACATTTGGTGGTTATTTTTCCTCAAACAGGGGGGTGGGGGGACTATAAATAGTTTCAGAAAAAATATTCCAGGAATCTAATTTTTCATGGTATCTTCTTCAAATTTGAAATATAAACTCATGAGACATGTGGCTTTCAATCCATTACTTTTCTGGATTGCTCCAGGACTCATGTACAGGTCCTTCTCAAAAAATTAGCATATTGTGATAAAGTTCATTATTTTCTGTAATGTACTGATAAACATTAGACTTTCATATATTTTAGATTCATTACAACACAACTGAAGTAGTTCAAGCCTTTTATTGTTTTAATATTGATGATTTTGGCATACAGCTCATGAAAACCCAAAATTCCTATCTCAAAAAATTAGCATATCATGAAAAGGTTCTCTAAACGAGCTATTAACCTAATCATCTGAATCAACTAATTAACTCTAAACACCTGAAAAAGATTCCTGAGGCTTTTAAAAACTCCCAGCCTGGTTCATTACTCAAAACCGCAATCATGGGTAAGACTGCCGACCTGACTGCTGTCCAGAAGGCCATCATTGACACCCTCAAGCAAGAGGGTAAGACACAGAAAGAAATTTCTGAATGAATAGGCTGTTCCCAGAGTGCTGTATCAAGGCACCTCAGTGGGAAGTCTGTGGGAAGGAAAAAGTGTGGCAGAAAACGCAGCACAACGAGAAGAGGTGACCGGACCCTGAGGAAGATTGTGGAGAAGGACCGATTCCAGACATTGGGGGACCTGCGGAAGCAGTGGACTGAGTCTGGAGTAGAAACATCCAGAGCCACCGTGTACAGGCGTGAGACCCCATAGAGAATCTGTGGGATATTGTGAAGAGAAAGTTGAGAGACGCAAGACCCAACACTCTGGATGAGCTTAAGGCCGCTATCGAAGCATCCTGGGCCTCCATAACACCTCAGCAGTGCCACAGGCTGATTGCCTCCATGCCACGCCGCATTGAAGCAGTCATTTCTGCAAAAGGATTCCCGACCAAGTATTGAGTGCATAAATGAACATAATGGCCATTCTTTTATTGGTCGGATGAAATATGCTAATTTTTTGAGATTTTGGGTTTTCATGAGCTGTATGCCAAAATCATCAATATTAAAACAATAAAAGGCTTGAACTACTTCAGTTGTGTTGTAATGAATCTAAAATATATGAAAGTCTAATGTTTATCAGTACATTACAGAAAATAATTAACTTTATCACAATATGCTAATTTTTTGAGAAGGACCTGTATTTGTATATGAAATAAAAAAACTCGAAAAATGGAAAAATATTTTTCAAGGCACGTCAGTGTCTATACCTTTTTTATCTTTTTGAGCATTATCAACTCTGGATGATAGATAGTAAAGCCTACAGTGTCTTCTTTCCAAAGATACCAAATTTGTTTGTGTAGCACACTTTGTCAGGAACTGTTACCATTTTAATTTAGGTAGGTTATTTTCACCTGTGAGGCCCACAATGGGGGGCGAAGGTTAACAGGTTAAATAAAATGAGCAAAACACTCTTTATGGTGAAAGGAGCATTTTGATAAGATGATCTTGAGGCTTACTACTGAGCAATTTTAACATTCACAACATACAAACATCAATAAACTATTAAAGTTAAAAACCATCAACATGTAGTAAGAAACAACAAGAAATTAGTTTGTAGATACTGCACTTTGCTTTTGCAATAGTGTTTTAGTTGTGTAAGGTCATTCAAAGGCAGTGCAGTATCTGCACTTTGGTGCTCAAAGGTCACATCAGTGGTCATGGTTTATATCTATAAAAAATGTAATCCTAAGAAGGCTTTAAATGAATTCATTAAATTTAAATGACTGGCTGATGTAAAAACTGATAGTTTCAGTGTTATTGTAGTTACCACACTTTGGTTTTGTAGGGCAGTATAGAATGCTGCTGTCACTGCTGTAAACCCCCATAAAAATCTATTTTTTTTAATATATTTATATACAGGTCCTTTTAAAAAAATTAGCATATTGTGATAAAGTTAATTATTTTCTGTAATGTACTGATAAACATTAGACTTTCATATATTTTAGATTCATTAAAACACAACTGAAGTAGTTCAAGCCTTTTATTGTTTTAATATTGATGATTTTGGCATGAAAACCCAAAATTCCTATCTCAAAAAATTAGCATATTTCATCCGACCAATAAAAGAAAAGTGTTTTGAATACAAAAAAAGTCAACCTTCAAATAATTATGTTCAGTTATGCACTCAATACTTGGTCGGGAATCCTTTTGCAGAAATGACTGCTTCAATGCGGCGTGGCATGGAGGCAATCAGCCTGTGGCACTGCTGAGGTGTTATGGAGGCCCAGGATGCTTCGATAGCGGCCTTAAGCTCATCCAGAGTGTTGGGTCTTGCGTCTCTCAACTTTCTCTTCACAATATCCCACAGATTCTCTATGGGGTTCAGGTCAGGAGAGTTGGCAGGCCAATTGAGCACAGTAATACCATGGTCAGTAAACCATTTACCAGTGGTTTTGGCACTGTGAGCAGGTGCCAGGTCGTGCTGAAAAATGAAATCTTCATCTCCATAAAGCTTTTCAGCAGATGGAAGCATGAAGTGCTCCAAAATCTCCTGATAGCTAGCTGCATTGACCCTGCCCTTGATAAAACACAGTAGACCAACACCAGCATCACTGATTGTGGGTACTTGACACTGGACTTCAGGCATTTTGGCATTTCCCTCTCCCCAGTCTTCCTCCAGACTCTGGCACCTTGATTTCCGAATGACATGCAAAATTTGCTTTCATCCGAAAAAAGTACTTTGGACCACTGAGCAACAGTCCAGTGCTGCTTCTCTGTAGCCCAGGTCAGGCGCTTCTGCCGCTGTTTCTGGTTCAAAAGTGGCTTGACCTGGGGAATGCGGCACCTGTAGCCCATTTCCTGCACACGCCTGTACACGGTGGCTCTGGATGTTTCTACTCCAGACTCAGTCCACTGCTTCCGCAGGTCCCCCAAGGTCCTTCGGTCCTTCTCCACAATCTTCGGAATCGGTCCTTCTCCACAATCTTCCTCAGGGTCCGGTCACCTCTTCTCGTTGTGCTGCGTTTTCTGCCACACTTTTTCCTTCCCACAGACTTCCCACTGAGGTGCCTTGATACAGCACTCTGGGAACAGCCTATTCGTTCAGAAATTTCTTTCTGTGTCTTACCCTCTTGCTTGAGGGTGTCAATGATGGCCTTCTGGACAGCAGTCAGGTCGGCAGTCTTACCCATGATTGTGGTTTTGAGTAATGAACCAGGCTGGGAGTTTTTAAAAGCCTCAGGAATCTTTTGCAGGTGTTTAGAGTTAATTAGTTGATTCAGATGATTAGGTTAATAGCTCGTTTAGAGAACCTTTTCATGATATGCTAATTTTTTGAGATAGGAATTTTGGGTTTTCATGAGCTGTATGCCAAAATCATCAATATTAAAACAGTAAAAGGCTTGAACTACTTCAGTTGTGTTGTAATGAATCTAAAATATATGAAAGTCTAATGTTTATCAGTACATTACAGAAAATAATGAACTTTATCACAATATGCTAATTTTTTGAAAAGGACCTGTATATATAAAATAAAAGCACAGTTGCATATATAGCATATGTAACAATAATGGCACAACTATATTCTCTCTTTTTACATAAAAAAGGAAGAAGGAGATTCATTGTAGCCATCGTTACATTTATTTAGACGACATGTCACCTTGAACAACTTTCACTTCACCTTGATGCCACATGAACCTGAAAGGGATAGTTTAGCAAAAATGTAACTTCTATTATCATTTAATCACTCTCATATTGTTTCAAACCTATATGACTTTTCTGTCATCATTTAATCATACATAACAATCATAATGCATATAATAACCATTTCCACATTACTATTTTACATTGTAAAATAACATATTTGTACCTTATTTCAAACACAGTTTACAGAAGATTCCAAAGGATCCAACTTGCTTAGAAGATAATTTTTTGGACTGTATGTAATTTGCATTAGTGATTTCATTACTGATAGTTTATCTTGTTATTGTTTTTTTTATGCTTTGCAGTTGAAATATGTAATGAAAGTATATAGAGAAATGTATTACAGTAAAACTATCAATTTTCCTTTTTAAATGTAGTGAACATATATGCTAGATTTGTCAGCATTTCAGCAACATATCCTATTTTTGCAGTATAATTTCAAAGTTGTTCTTTATTTAAAAAAAAAAAAAAAAAAGAAATATATATATATATATATATATATATATATATAATAAACACGTTTATTTATCAGCAGAGCTTAGACATTGATTTCCCCATCATATTTTGCTTTGTATTTTCTTCAGGCTTGAACAGGATGATATAACATTTAGGTGCAAAAATGCAGAATAGTAAACCAAAGCTTGAGGCTAAAATGGCAAATATCTCCACAGCTACGGTAAATTTTCCAGGAGAACTGACATAAGCTGGGATAAAAGTGATCCATACGGCACAGAATATCAGCATACTGAATGTGATGAATTTGGCTTCATTGAATTTATCAGGCAGTGTGCGTGCCAGAAAAGCCAGAATGAAGCAAAATACAGCCAGTAGGCCAATATAACAGAGCACAGCCCAGAAACCTATGGTAGAACCCAGACTGCACTCAAGGATGATCTTTTCCTTATAATATTTCAGATTTTTGTGAGGAAATGGAGGAGATATTGTTAGCCAAAGCACACAAATAAGAATTTGTACAAGTGTAAAGGCAAGCACACTGAGTCGTTGTTGTGCAGGCCCAAACCATTTCATGACATTACTTCCTGGAAGTGTAGCCTTAAAGGCCATTAACACCACTATTGTTTTGCCCAGAACACATGAGATACAGAGGACAAATGTGATCCCAAACATTGAGTGACGTAACATACAGGACCACTCAGTGGGCCGACCAATGAAAGTGAGTGAACAGAGGAAACACAGAGTTAATGAGAAGAGCAGCAGGAAACTCAGCTCTGAGTTGTTGGCTTTTATTATGGGGGTGTTCTTCTTTCTGTAAAACAGGATGGCCACCAGCGCAGTTAATCCTACTCCAAAGAGTGAGAAAAAAACTAACACTATACCCATAACTTCTGTGAATGACAGAAACTCTACAGCCTTTAACACACATGTATTTTTCTCAGCATTAGACCAGTATTCCTCTGGACACTGCCTGCAGTTATTTGAATCTGGAAAAGAAAGTTGCAATCACAAGTTAGAGACAAAAGAAAAGCAAATTACATGAATGAGATGGGCTGTCAGATTACCTGTCTCATTACTGATTTCTCCTTCTGCACATGGAATACAGTCATAACAACAGACAGGTCTTCCTTTTTGTGCAGCCTTCCTAGTGCCTGGAGGGCAGCTCTCACTGCACACAGACCTTGGCTTCTGCCCATAAATAATAGTGATCACATATTTTATTAACTTTGAGCAATAAATTATGATGCAAATGCACAATGGGAGCTATTGTGAGCTAATGTATTGTGAACACCATGGACGTGCTATTATAAGAATTAAGGATAATTATTTAGTCTACTGAGCATTTTACTGTCACTTTACTTTTGAAAACTCAAACTCTGCCATTACTTTTGTCCACTTGATAAACACATTGCCAAATGGCCTTTTTTATCTGCATTTCCAATGCCAGTTAATGTAATGAAGTCAAAAAATGTAACATACATCGAATATTTAAACTTATTCATCATGAATTAACCGCAGTGTTTTTAGCAACATTTTACAATAAGCTTCATCTTAGCTAATGCATTAGGTATGAAAGACCATAAATACATTTTTTAATCATCCTAAGCCAGTTAACTTTAGTTAATGCATTAAGAACAAGCATTAATTAACACTGACAAGTGAAAAGTAACAAACGTAATATGAAGTTATTAAACATTTATTATTAGTGGTTTCTTTGTTATCAATACATTTTTATTATTAATAATAATAATACATTGATTGATTGATTTCCTCAGTTTAAACAAACTATGAAGGACAAACATATTACTGCCATTTACCTCCCGCTGTCCTCCAGTCCAGATTATGTTTTCAGTATTGAGCTCAAAGCGTTGGTGAGGGGGCAGCGAGGCATCATAGTATCCCACTGATTTAAATTGTATTGAACCATCTGAGTCCTTCTGCCAATTAATAATGTCGTATTGGGCTACTGCGCCACCAGTGCTGTCAAACCACACAAGATCTCCTGTCTTTATGCTGAAATTTACCTTTTTCAGAACCTCAACAATCTAGTGAAAAAAGACATTATCACTGAGGCATTTTAAAAGTTGGTTCTCTCATCTGCTCCCTTCATATTCACCTTTCTTTTATCTTTTACCTGCTGTGGTTGTATTGTCAGACCTTTCTCACAACCTTCTTTTTCTTTGCACTTGAGTAGACTGTGTAGTGAATGAGCCACAGCATAAACGGCTTTGTAGACGTAGCTTGCATATCTTTGTTCAGGTACGTCTTTGTTGTAATTTTTTAGTAAAAGTAGTTCCTCATATCTGCTGCAACTTAATGAATATTGAGAAAAATTCCCCTCACTCTGTGAACATGGAAAAGCTGTGTTCCAGAATTCTTTTAAGACATAATCTGCAAACCCTTCAATATTGATTTTTCTCACTGCAAAACCCAGTGACCCTCCAAGCACCCGAAAACTGTTTGGAGTAATCAGACTGTTTACAGTTATCCATGACTTCACTCCAATCATTTGGAAGCCTGTAATGTTCTGAATACTTAACTGATCAGTAAGTAAGCCCATCTCAGGAAGTGAAATAAATGCAATAATCACTTTTGCTGTGCTTTTTTTTATTGTGTCTACCACTTTCTGGAGTTTTTCTGGCTCTGTTCGGTAGAATTTGACAGAGTACTCCACACAAATCCCCTTCTCCTGGGCTATTTTCAAAAATATTGCCATTCCATAGTTTCCATATTCATTGTCACTGTTCACAGCTCCCACCCAAGACCAGCCTAAGTCCTTGACTATGGATGCCAGTGCTCTGCTCTGGTAATAATCACTAGCCATAGTCCTGAAGACTGAAGGGTAATCTTTCCTATTACTGAGACAATCACATGAGGCTGAGTGACTTATCTGAAAAAGAAAGCATAAGACACAGTGATACTGTCATCTGTGATTGTGTTAAACATTCACAGTGTTATTGCTCTTTACCACTGGAATTTTAAAAGGTCCTGTAGTTCTGGACAGAATCACTGTCGCGGAAGACTCTGATTCGCCTATGATAGCATGTAAAGGAGAGTGGCCATTGCATCTGTATCCTTCACCAAACTCCTGACCATTCATCAGTCCCATAGTTGCACTCATGGTAGACAGTCTTGACCCACAGGTATCATAGATTCTGTAGCCAACAGAAACATTTGGGAGCAAACTTTCACTTCTGTTAATCTCCTCAATGGCAAATATCATGATTTGTGCCAGTCGAAAATCTCTCAAATACACACTGCAAAATAGAAATTACACTTAAAAAGTGATAAGTTGGAAAAGATAAAATACATATATATATATATATATATACATATATATATATATATATATATATACATAGAAATAATGGATTTTAATTGAAAATGCCTTTTGTTTTAAATTCATTATTTGCTCTAATATTTCAAATGTAACAAACCTGGAGCATGATAAAAGCTGAGGTTTTTGTGTAAACTCAAATGAAGGTATTGTTTCTATGCTGTGGACTGGAAAAAGGCCTCCAATTGTTATGTCTCCATCCTTGGAAAGCAGCGGATACTGGGGGTCTCCCATTATTCGGCAAAGAGTGTTTCCTGCCTTTGTATGAAGCTGATAGAAAAACAAGAATGTGTAAAGAGAGAGGAACATCCCAAAGACTGAGCTCAACTGTGACTGCCAAATGCAAATGACACGATACAGTATTCACACGTTTATATACATAATTATTATGGAAGAATGATTGAGAATGTGGCCAATGACATGATAGGGCAGGACATGAGTCAGGTAAAATAGGGGTGGACTAAAGTCAGGTTAATTAGCCAGATTTTCTCACATCGTCAGGCAGTAGTATATTGTGAATACTGGAATAGTGGAGATTAGATAATATCCAGAAAATTCTTTGAAAAATACTACTCAAAATATATTTTACATATATTTTGTTTCATCTATGCTCATTTACATTCTTGTTTGTTTTAGTAGTAATTTGAATAAATTCCTTGCAATTTTATAATTCGGGCACAAGGTAGATTTTAACCTACCAAATACACTAAACAAAATTACGTATAATTTAAGAGTGTTCCAGTTCCTGCCAATATCCAGCAACTTCGCACACCCATTAAAGAGGTGTGGACAACCTGATCAACTCTATGCAAAGGAGATGTGTTGCACTGTGTGAGGAAAATGGTGGTCACACCAGATACTGACTGGTTTCGGACCCCCCCCCCCTCCCCCAATACAGTAAAACTGCACATTTTAGCGTGCCCTTCTATTGTGGCCAGCCTAAGGGACACCTGTGCAATAATCATGCTGTCTAATCAGCATCTTGTGATGCCACATTTGTGACGTGGATGGATTATCTCGGCAAAGGAGAAGTGCTCACTAACACAGATTTAGACAGATTTGTGAACAATATATGAGAGAAATAGGCCTTTTGTGTACATAGAAAAAGTCTTCGATCTTTGAGTTCAGCTCATGAAAAATGGGGGCAAAAACAAAAGTGTTGCATTTATAATTTTGTTCAGTGTATAATTTAGAATTCAAATGAATACTTTCTAACCCAGGATAACTCAAACCACCAGTTAAACACAAAAAAGTCAACACAAAGTAAAAGAATCATGCCATTCAAGGGTGTATCTTAGAAAATGTAATTGTTATATTGTTCACTTACAACAAAACAATTTTCAAACACAATTCACAAAACAATTATTAGCCAATTCACACTTTAACAAAAGTCATTTGAGGTGGTGTCAAAGTAGTAGTTCATGGGGGAGAAAGTTTGTTTTCAAAAAAACAAATAAATAAAAAAAATAATTCAAGGAAGCACAATAGTATTGGGCTTTCAGTTTCAATAAATCACAGCGCCCCAACCCCATTTTACTATATAGAACTAACACTAGTTTATGCATGTATTACTTTGTTGTCTATGTTTGATATTCAATGCAATAAGGTCAAGGGGCCCTATTTTAATGATCAAAGTCTAAAGCGCATGGCACAGCTGCACTTAGGGTGTCTATGAATCCATTTTTGCTAATGTTTAATGACGGGAAGAAAACTATCGGCGCACCTGGCACGTGGTCTAAAAGAGTTGTCCTTGTTCTCTTAATGAGTAATGGGTGTGTTTTGGGTATAACATGCAATAAACCAATCTGGGGGTGTATTACAGAAAGATCCTAACTTTAAAATCTTATCTTCTCTGTTTGGTAACCATGGCAATTTCAGTTAGGACCACATTTAGGACAAAAGCTATTACAGAGCATTTCTTAAGTGCGTTATCTTATCTTAACTACAGATAGGAAAGGGGTATTACAGAAACCTCCTAACTTGACAAAAAACCCTAAAAACTGTCTTAACTTTAGGACAACCCCACAGCTGTCCTAACTTCAAAATGATTTGAAAGCTAACGGAAAAAAACGCTTACAACTGTGCTGTCCGACAATGGTATTACATTTATTAATAATTGAAAATGAAAAACGAGGATGTTTAATGGTAGAAAGACTCTTAGAGGACCCTGAAGATGTGTTATATTTTGATGACAAAACACCTATAAGTAATTACAGACTGCCACACAACATGTTACAGTTAGCACAGGAACTGCAACCAGCATTATAGAGACCAACAAAATTGTCACGGACCATTGCTGGTTGTAGTGCAAGAGAATAATGCCTTTTTTTTTCAAAAGGCAATTTTCAACATGAAGTAGCTTTTGTTTACCTCATCAGCAGTGTTGGTTGCTTGGTAACAGACCTGAGAGTAGATTGTCGAGCTTGATTATACCATTTAAGATTTCCTAACTAGAGATAAGATACTATTTTGTAAGATAGGATAAGAATCCCAAATCAAGTTAAGATTTGCTTCTGTAAAACAAATTTGCGAAAAATCCTAATTTAACATATCATATCTTAAGTTAAAATCTAAGATAAGAAACTTTCTGTAATACGCCCCCATTCCATTTAAAAGCCAGTTGCGCTTGTGCCATGGCAGATTTGCTATTTACACGGCAGAATTTGCAAGAGCAAAGAGTGAACGCATCTCCAGAGAGGAAACGGATGAGCTCGTGCGCGAGCAAATAGGTAAGCTAATTCTGATACATGCGATGACTATCCGTTATGGCTTGTAGGCATTTTTACATTTATGTAGCCTACACAATAATAATGTTTTTCATTGTAATCCTTTAATATTTGGAATGTTTGTGTGCTGCTGCACATCCTTGTGCCCATTGACTTTAGACCAGGTTTTAGTTGGTCAATGGCGCAGTCTATTTCAGTTGCCTCAAAATAGCAATGCTCCAACAATGCGCCTGAATACACCTCCTTTTCAGACCAGCATGCTCATTTCTGCACAAATGCATTTGTTATTTAATATGAAAAAATAAATTGTGTATTGATTCAATGGATTTATTGTATTTTGGGAAAAAAAAGTTTTTATAATAAATCTTTGAAAATCAAAATCTGGATTTGAATTTTTTGTTATTATAACCTAAATATGCTATGTGAAAGTTTGAAACAGGAAATAGTGGTTTTTATTTTGCCACTTTCTTGGTAAAGAAAACATAGTACTTACGTAACCTCAGTTCCCTGAGATGTGGGAACGAGTGCTGCCTTATGGGGAAAACTCCTTTTTCTCCGAGGACTGAAGCCTTTACAATCCCATAGTGTAACTGCATGGCCATTGGTTCGTGCAGTGGTTAAAAAAAATGAACCAATGGCTCGGCAGCGGAGCTACACGAGCCTATGGTAATGAAACCTGTCAGAGCCCTCCAGAATGGGTGGGGCCATCTGGCTATATAAGCGGGCATTTCGCCATGGGATCTCAGGTAAATTTGACTGAAGCGATGACACTGGGTCGTGCAGCATCATGGAAGGGCAAGGAACGCAGTACTCGCTCTGTATCTCAGGGAACCAAGGTTACGTAAGTAACCGAGTACGTTCCCTTTCGATACAGAGCGAGTACTGCATCACTAGACACTTATGGGGAACCAATACAATCCTGCCGTGCCATGAAAGGGGAACGACTGACATGAACTGGCTTTGAGCAGTAAGGGTTCAGAGGGATCAGTTATACGCAGGGTGTGCCCTGCAGTTGGCAAGAGGGCTAAATTCTCTGAGGTCAACCCACCCTTCGGATAATCGTTCCAACTGTCTTTTTGTACAAGATTCAAGATTTTTATTTGTCACATACACAATTGTACAGCCTCAGCACTAATAATAGAGCCAAAAGCATACCTGAAAGAATAGAACCTTAACTTTAAGATAAGCGAGGAACATTGCTCGCTATCTTCTTCGTGTTGAAAGAGGGTTTATTTACTCAATTTAGGGCAGTTAAAATAGCAGAGAGATGGTAGGGCACCTTGTGGTCAAAAATTTGATTTATTTTGATTTATTCATAAAAAATCCTCCCCCCCACCCATAACTGGGCACTTGTTCGGACACCTGTTTGTACACCCCCACCCGTCTAAGTGGCCATCTGTTTCATTCACCCCAGTGATCACAAGGAATTTAAGACAATGTGTTTTTGTGTGGGGGTGCTATTGTTATGTGCTTTAAACTTTAAATGGTGAAACTGTGTTAAACAGGATATAGGGAAGATTTTATTAAAGTGTTTTCACACACATATCTGTCAGGGATGATATAAAGGATCCTCAGGCAAAAGCAGTCAATATGAACAGTCTTTAATGAAGACACAAAATAAGGCAGTCTGTCGTACAATGACACAGAAATGGATGAAACACAAAACACAACTGAGGATGGTCCGGTTCAGAGGACTCCCGGCTTGGAGAGAGCTTGTGGAGATGGGCTTACTGGAAGCAGCAAGAGGACACCAAGAATACTTAGGCGAGCACAGCAACACTAGGCAAGACAAGACGTGGTTAGACCTCTGATGGTACCTTGACATGAAGAGCGAAACGATAACATAGGCATGACCCACAATAATCCGACAGAGAACAGCAAGCACAGCCACTGGAAATAGGGCACGGATAACTGGTTTGATGCAGGACACGTGAAAGACAGGGTGAACACGGCGCAACTGACGGGACCATTTGAGTTTGATCGCGACCGGACTGAGAACCTTTACAATGGTGAGGGGCACAATAAAGCGGGGCATCAGCTTGCGAGAACTCTTGAATAGTGGGTGGAAAGCCACACCTTTTGAACCACAAATATACCTGTGAGCCCTAACCCGGCGACGATTGGTGACTCGACGTGTACGTGCTCTGGTACGACATAACGCAGATCTCACCCTCTTCCATGTATGTATACATCTCTGAATAAATGCCTCCACAGAGGGAACGGAGGCCTTGGACTCTTGGGATGTAAATAGTGGGGGTTGGTAACCCAGACAACACTCGAATGGGAATAACCCAGTGGCAGACGAGGGCAGAGAATTATGGGCATACTCGGCCCAGGACAGTTGGTCGCACCACAATGCGGGGGTCCGCGAGGTTAAGCTATGCAACATGCGACCAAGAATCTGATTGGTCCTTTCGGCTTGCCCATTGATCTGTGAATGGAATCCTGACGACAGACTGGGGGATGCCCCTATCTGAAGACAGAATTCCCTCCAAAACTGAGGGGTGAACTGAGACCCTCTATCAGACACATTGTCCGAAGGAAGATCATGGATCTTGAACACGTGATCTACCATAACTTGAGCGGTCTCACGGGCGGACGGTAATCTTGGGAGACGGATAAAATGAGTGGCCTTTGAAAAATGGTCCACAGCGGTGATGATGACCGTATTCCCAGCCGAAAACGGAAGACCGGTCACAAAATCCAACGCAATGTGAGACCACGGACGTGATGGAATGGAAAGAGGTCTAAGAAGGCCTGCTCGTGGAGTGTTACTAGACTTAGTCTGGGCACAGACATGACAAGAAGCAAGAAAACGCTGAATGTCACGCTCTCTAGTAGGCCACGAAAACCGTTGATGAATTGCAGCCAACGTGCCTCGAACTCCTGGGTGTGCCACCAATCTGGACGAGAGCCCCCAGCGAAGAACTGCTGAGCGTATGACCTCAGGAACGAACAACGTTCCTTCAGGAGCACGGGGTGGTCTCGTGACATGAAAAAGGGCTTTCCTCACAGCAGGGCTCTGAACCGGTTCAAGGAACGAAAACGGAAACCGGAAACGAACAAAATTTTGACTGGAACAGAACCGGAAACAGAAACTAAATCAAATTTTATAGTTCCGAACAGAATCGAAAATTTGAAATGGCCATTAACCGGTTAATAACGTTATTTTATCGTTCCATTTAATATTTTAAATTTGCTGTCAACCAATCACGAATTCAAGTAAAGTAAAGTTAAAGTTGTGACGTATTGTCAAGTATGGTGACCCATACTCGAAATTGGTGCTCTGCGTTTAACCCATCCAAGTGCACACACACAGCAGTGAGTAGTGAACAAATGCACACACACACACACACACACACACCGTGAACACACACCCGGAGCAGTGGGCAGCCATGCTGCAGCGCCCGGGGAGCAGTTGGGGGTTCGGTGCCTTGCTCAAGGGCGCCTCAGTCGTGGTATTGAGGGTGGAGAGGGCGCTGGACATTCCCTCCCCCCACCTACAATCCCTGCCGGCCGGGGGCTCGAACTCGCAACCTTTCGATTACGAGTCCGACTCTCTAACCATTAGGCCACGACTTCCTAATGGCCACGAAGTATGAAAGTGCTTCGATGAAAGTAAAAGCCAATAAATAATATTTTAGTAGGCTATACGTCGAGAATATGGAAACATTTGGATTCGTGCCGAGTGAGAGAGGTAGGCATCAGTTTCACCTTTAATTTGTTTTTGGAATGACGTTTTTATAGCCTATAGGCTATCCTTAAGTTTAGAGGATTTGTTGTGGAGAGAAACTAATTACTGTGTTTATTAGGGATGTGCGGGTCTAGTCGACTAGTCGACTAAACGGTACAGCTCCTACTAGTCGACACTGAAAACAATAGTCGATTACACAAGAGAAAAAAAAAACCCCAAAAAAACATTTTATCATTCAAATTACCATCATTTTAACGTTACATTTTAAAACATTTTAAATAAGTTAAAATAAAACTTTTGAAAAAGAATACATATCAAAATATTTAAATATTTTTAAAAGCATATCTGGGCAGAAACTACATTTTTACCTCAGACCTCTCATGCCTTGTATTCACGTCAGTTGCGGCGAGCTTAGAATAACCACACGAAAGACCTATGCGTTAGCTTGGAGGCTAGCCAAAGCCAACAATGTCAATCTTTCATACGTCGCTGCGGTCCGTGATCCCATGCACGCGATGTATTCTTCTGAACGAAGACCCACTTTGGTGGTGCTGCGGGATTTCCGGGCTCTTTTCGAAACTCTCTGCGTGCCTATGACTTCAGTTCCTGCCGAGCGAGTTTTTTTTTGTTTGTTTTTTCAAGTGCAGAATCGTCTAGTCCAGTCTTTCGCCAGACCACGTTAACAAATGTGCATGGAGTAAGTAAAACTAGCATTCTTTTGTTTTTGATGCTCCCAACGTTTTTCTAAATTAACTTAATAAAAAAACAAAACGAAATATAATAATTTTGCCATTACACAAAAAACGGAACTATTTTAATAGCCGAAACAGTAGTATAAACTGTTTTAGGAGAAGGGGGAAAAAAAGGGCTCGGGTCGGAAATTCTGATAAGCTGTCGGACGTGGGCCGGGCCTAGCCTGAGCATCTCGGGCCAGGGCCGGGCTAGGGCCTAAATTTGAGGGCCGTGCAGGGCTCTGTTGAGTGTATGCTCTTAATTTTTTTCTGTTTAACGACCGCCTAATATTAAATGATGATAACGCGAGACAAGCATAATCATGACCTATTTTTAGCAGAATTAATTGAAGGATTTGACAGTGTGATTCAAAGATTTAAGTATTTCAAGTGTAGGCTGTTATATAGACACACGCACTTTTTTTGCCATTTTTTGGGGGTTTCTAGCTTTTAGACTAGTCGACTAGTCGGATACAAAACTTCCGTTTAAATGACAGTCAAATTAGTCGTAGCGCACATCCCTAGTGTTTATAATGTTTGTAAACATTTTTGATTTACCGGCATTTTAGCCTACATCATTTCTGAATAATAAGCTAATAAAATGCAGGCTTAGCCTTTGTTTTTTTTCCCCTCAAAACATTTTATACAAGTAGCGTTTTTTTGTTTTTTTTACAATTTGCAGCAAACATCTTTAAAAAATTCTTTAATGTCTTTAAAGCATTAATAGATTTTTTTATTTTGTTTAGTAGCCTACATTTAGAAATGTAAAAATCTAGAAAAGATGATGCTATAGCCTATTAGCACAGCGGGTTAAGATACCATCTCTTTCTGTATTTTTTTTTTTTATTTATTTTTCTTTTTGTGTAAAGAAAACACAGTACTTTATTATTATTATTATTATTATTATTATTATTATAGGCAAAGACAATTTTAAAAATAACTGTATTAACCGTTATTTTTCCTACTCTAACCGGTCGGAACGGTAATAATACAGAGGAACGCAGGAACGGAAACGTTAAAATATCGATTCTGCTCGGAATGAACCGATTGACATTTTTTTCCGTTTTCAAGCCCTGCCTCACAGCCTGTTCCACTCCCCAGATGGCCACCCCGACCACACAACACTGAGGTAAAATACTCTCGTTGGTCGAGGGACCCCCCTGACGAACCGAATTGACGTGAGAGCGCGCCTGGCTTGAGATTCTTAGAACCGGGTCTAAACGAGATCGAAAACTCAAAGTGGCCGAAGAAAAGTGCCCACCGAGCCTGACAGACGTTAAGTCTCTTGGCGGAGCGAATGTATTCCAGATTTTGATGATCCGTCCAGACAATAAACGGCACACTGGCTCCCTCGAACCAGTGTCATCATTCACCTAGCGCCAGACGGATTGCCAAAAGCTCTCGGTTAACGACGTCGTAGTTGCGCTCAGCGGGCGAACGGCGATGTGAATAGAAAGTGCACGAATGAACCTTGTCTTCAAGGGAAGAGTGTTGCGACAAGATAGCTCCTACCCCGACGTCGGAGGCATCAACCGCAACAATAAATTGTAAATTGATCTGGGGTAATAAGAATGGGAGCCCTTGAGCCGATCGAGCGCAGCCTCGGACCAAGCAAACAGAGTCAGGGACGAGGTGAGGAAAGTAAGAGGAGCGGCGACCTGACTAAAGTTTTGGATAAAACGGCAGTAAAAATTGGCAAACCCCAGAAACCGCTGAAGAATCTCGAGATTCTAAACTCGAGAATCTGGAACGGGCCAATCAATGACAGCACAAACCTTGTCAGGGTCCATGCTTATCCCTTCCGCCGAAATCACCGAACCGAGAAACATGACAGACTGGGTATGAAACATGCACTTCTCCGCCTTGACAAACAGGCGGTTCTCAAATAAATGCTGCAAAACTCGGCGGACATGCTGTACGTGTACCTGGAGAGAGGGTGAGAAGATAAGAATGTCATCCAAATACACAAACACGAACACATTTAGCATATCTCTCAAGACGTCATTAACCTGTTAACGTTTACCAGAGCGACGGCGCACTGAAGCATTTTTTCCACCACTAGTTTAATGTTTATGAATGAATTTAACGTGAAAGAATATCATTAATCTTGACAAACTATATATCATTCTGAAGGTCTAAGCCTCAAGCATCGACGACAGATCGCTGTTTTCTGATGAAAAGCTTATAAGGAATTTATTTGCTACATTTGTGTAAGCAGTAAACATCAAAACATGCAGAATAAAAAAGCCGTACGTACCTTTATCATTGTAATAACGAGCCACAAACGCGTCCACTGCTGAAATCCCAGTTTAGTTAGACAGGTAAGGGTCCACAAAACAACATCCCAGCGAGTACTTTTAGTCCAGCGAAACAATAACGTTGTAATAAGGATGAATATTCCTTTGTTTACATTTCATTTCTTCGGGAGAGTTATTGTTCGCGTGCGTTATGGAATAAATTACTCTCAAAAACTGCGTCTTGGTGGTAAAAAACAACACGGTGCTGTAGCATACAGTTTTACAAACAGAATGTGACCGTCCACAGAAAAAAAAATCTCAGAAAAGCGGAATATAGTTTATTTGAATTTTGCGCTCTCTCCAGCCAGCCATGAAGCACGCTGTGACGCAGCTGTCATCTGAGCAGGGCGTTACTTAGCGATCTGCTTTATCCATAAAAAAAACAGTTTTTTTTGTTCTTCTACATTTTTTATATGTGTGTGTGTGTATTGTGTGGGGAACGTGGCCGTATCTGTATGATTATCATCTGTATGGACAGACATCAGCGTGTTTATTACCGACTCTATAACGGCTATCATTGTGATTCATTGATCAGCTATTATTGATTATATGGCCCATCTGTATGATTATCATCTGAATGGAAGCACATCAGCGTGTGATTACTGACTGTATGACCATGTCTGCCAATATCAGTTCATGTCTGGCAATCAGAATACTTCAGTATACATACTATATACAAAGCATTTTTTTCTTTTTTTTTTTCCTTTTTTATTACTCAAATAATTATTTTTGTATTTTTTAGTGCTCAAATAAATCTGTCTATATTTTATAATTGAAAAACTATGTAGGAATATGTATAATGACTAAAATAGTTTGTATAATTCTGCAATCCATTTGGTGGTTATTTTTCCTCAAACAGGGGGGTGGGGGGACTATAAATAGTTTCAGAAAAAATATTGCAGGAATCTAATTTTTCATGGTATCTTCTTCAAATTTGAAATATGAACTCATGAGACATGTGGCTTTCAATCCATTACTTTTCTGGATTGCTCCAGGACTTATTCCATGTATTTGTATATGAAATAAAAAAAACATTCAGTGTGGAAAAAATATTTTTCAAGGCACGTCAGTGTCTATAACTTTTTATCTTTTTGAACATTATCAAGTCTGGATGATAGATAGTAAAGCCTAGAGTGTCTTCTTTCCAAAGATACCTAATTTGTTTGTGTAGCACACTTTGTCAGGAACTGTTACCGTTTTAGTTTAGGTAGGTTATTTTCACCTGTGAGACCCACAATGGGGGGGGCGAAGGTTAACAGGTTAACTAAGGCCTGAAAAAACGCAGGAGCGTTGACCAGCCCGAACGGTAGAACCCGGTACTCAAAGTGGCCAATAGGGGTGTTAAACGCCGTCTTCCACTCGTCTCCCTCCTTAGTACGTACCAAGTGGTAGGCATTGCGCAAGTCTAGCTTTGTGAAGACCTTTGCCCTGTAAGATCTTGAAGGCCGACAACATAAGAGGCAAGGGATAGCAATTCTTGACTGTTATGCTGTTCAGCCACCGATAATCGATACAGGAATGCAAGGAGCCATCCTTCTTCCCAAAGAAGAACCCCGCACCGGCAGGAGAGGAGGACGGAACAATGATCCCCGCGGTGAGGGACTCTGTGAGGTATTTCTCCAGAACCTCCCTCTCAGGCGCTGAGAGCGAGTATAATCGACCGCGGGGGTGGCATGGTGTCCGGGAGGAGCTCAATGCTGCAATCGTAAGGACGATGAGGCGGCAAGGAGGTCGTGGTACTCCTCCGGAACTCCCGACAAATCACCAGGCTCCTCATGAAACACAGACACAGAGGAAACATCAGGGACAGCAGACACCAAACAGTTAACATGACATGACAAATTCCATGAGAGAATGGAACCCTTAACCCAGTCAATCTGAGGGTTGTGCCGAGTAAGCCAGGGATGCCCTAAAACAATGGGGGTATAAGGGGACTGGAAAACAAAAAAGGACATACTGTCTCAGGAAATCACAGAGAGACTAAGGCTCACCGGAATGGTGATACGGTGAACTGAAGACAGTACCCTACCGTCTAAGGCAAAGACGGTGGTGGTGTCATTCAAGTCCAACAGGGGGATCCTCCGTTTGCTAGTCCATCTCGCGTCAATAAAATTGCCCTCTGCTCCCGAATCGATGAGCGCTGGACCAGTAATTGTAAAACCAGCCCATCGGAGAACAGCAGAGACAGTCGTACAAGACCTGGGTGAATAGGGGATGACAGTTGCACTCGCCAGTACTCCTCCGTCTACTGGCGAACTCTGGCTTTTAACCGGCACGAAGAGGCAAAATGTCCAGCCGTGCCACAGTAAAGGCAGAGGCAGTTCAGAATCCGCCGCTGTCGTTCCTCCGCAGAAATACGAACCCCCCCCCCCCCCCCAGCTGCATAGGTTCAGGATCAGATTTGAGAGGAGAAGATACCATAGCTGGTGTAAGAGTCTCTAGTCGTCTTGAATCAGAAGCTCGAACCCGCCTCCGCTGCTCGAAGCACTTGTCCAAACGAATGCCCAGTTCGATAAGCTGATCCAGCTGAGTTGGCGGTCCACGTGCATAAATCTCCTCCTTAAGATCCACATTCAGTCCCTCCAGAAAGCGAGCGACCAGAGCAGGTTCACTCGCACGTAGTCGCCAGAGTCCGGAACTCAATGGCGAAGTCAGCGACAGACCTTCTGTCCTGATAAAGCACAGCAAGATGGCGCAAAGCCTCGCAGCCGAAAACAGATCGATCGAATATCTTGATCATCTCCTCCATGAAGAGCTCTAAACTATCACAGCAAAGGGTCTGTGCCACCCAAGCGGAAGTTCCCCATTCGCGAGCACGCCCCGTGAGAAGCAAAAGTACAAAGGTGATCCGAGCGGGATCTCCCGCATACGTCTGGGGCTGGAGAGATAAAACAACCTCACATTGAGTCAAAAAAGCTCTGCATTCAGTGGGCTCACCGGCATAGCGGAGGGGGGGTTGTTAACACGCGGCTCAGGAGGAGGATGACGGCTGAAATAAGTTGATGGTTCTTGGTAAAGCTGTAGTAGACGAGAAGATAAATCTGTCACCTGTGCTGTCAAACTTTCAATTGCGTGACGGGCGGCAGACAACTCCTCTTCATGTCTGCCAAGCATGACTCCCTGAATCTCCATCGCTGATCGAAAAGGTTCCTCCTTTTCTGGATCCATGTTGGTCGGATTATTTTGTCAGGGATGATATAAAGGATCCACAGGCAAAGGCAGTCAGTATGAACAGTCTTTAATGAAGACACAAAATAAGGCAGTCTGTCGTACAATGACACAGAACTGGATGAAACACAAAACACAACTGAGGATGGTCCAATTCGGAGGACTCCCGACTTGGAGAGAGCTCATGGAAATGGGCTTACTGGAAGCAGCAACAGGACACTAAGAATACTTAGGCAAGACAAGATGTGGTTAGACCTCTGATGGTGCCTTGACATGAAAAGCGAAACAATAGCATACGCATGACACACAATAATCCGACAGAGAACAGCAGGCACAGCCACTGGAAATAGTCACTGATTAGATCAGAGTGGGAACAGGTGTCACCGCAAAGCAACACGAGCGCTGATTGTGATGACAAACAGGTGAAGACAGCTAGAATGGGCATGGGTGTGCCTGAGTGTGTGAAATCCTGTGTGTGTGTGAGAGAGACAGAGAAGCAAACCCAGCCCATGACAAGAAAAAAACATCAAACATACACGTAAAACAATCAACGACTGTTTTATCTCTACCAGTCAAGTTGTTAAAACAGTTTTAGGAAAAGTTAGAGCTTGTTAAAAGTTAGAAAATAAAACAAAAAAGCATCTGACTCGTTAGTTAAAACAACGGCACAAGATACTTGTCAAAATCTATGTTGTAGTCTAACATTACACGTTAAATAATATAGAGCTGACTTATCTTACCGTGGTGTGAAATAAAAAACAATATCAAACCGTTAAGTAAGAGCATAAGATACTTGTCAAAATCTTGTAACATTACAATTTAAAAGCTAGCTTTTGTCACAAGTTAGAAAAGAAAAAAGAGCAGACTATCTTATGCAGCATCCGTCAGATAACCTCACACGGCCGTGTCAAACTCAGAATGAGCTTACGAGTGTTGCGGTTAGACCACGCCTACTGCCAGCCCCTAACATGGATGTAGCGATAGCTCCAGTTGTAACGCCGTGCGAATTTGAAAAACAGAAATTATTCTGCAACAATGGCCGAGGCATCATCACCTAAAACCCACAAGAAGACCACTGAGGGCGCTATGGTCGATCTCACTCCGGCGCCTAGGAAGATGAAACAAAGACTCTGTTTGATCAAATTCCTCCACGAACCTTTGGATAATGTCAAGTGCGAGTTTCATTTATTCAGTAATCGCATATGCGGTTACAACTTTGACAAGACCAACAGGGAGGTCAGGCTGAGCACCATGGACAGTGATGAAAGATTCACGTACGACACCAGTGATGACCCCGTCCTGTTTTTCACCGTAAAAGACTGGTGTTTATTTTACAACTACTTTTGGCGTGATTTAACACTAGAACCACCAGAGGTCGCTGTATACCTAAAAGCGCCAGCGGGTACATTTTACCCACACGCATGGAAACTGTTTTTATATGGCTAAAAAAAACATTATTTCATTGTATTATGCCACTGTCTTCACAAAGAAGTGCCTAGAGTCTTTTTAATGCAGCCTACACTAATCCATTATGGTTAGTAAGCTAAAAAAAAAGCCTGCTCTGACAACGAAAATTAGAAGCTAGTAAATATTTGGGAGGTGTAATATTATAATTCAATGTCATTAATCAATATATTAGGATAACCCATGTTATTTAAATTACTTATTTCCTTATTAACAACAATTAATGAGCAATAATAATTCACCACACTGTATAGGATGATGCTATGACAAATTCAAGCGCACAGCTTCAGCTAGGCCCAATTATTAATATGTTTAGTTATATCATTTATAATTTGAATAAGAGAACAACACCAATAAACTTCGGATAATTAAAAAAAAGTTTTATTCATTACATCATAGATTGGATTTTTTATTTATTTTTATTCAGGAAACGGCCAGACTAGAATAAATAGCAACACACTAGCGAACAATAAACGAAATGGCAAGACAATTATTAAATAATAAAACCAAAGTTTGACCAATTATGAGGAACCTTAGGCTAAAACATCTAAATATGATGTCTGGATCACTGTCAGATGAGCCGTCAGATGCTAAGCCGACCCAGACGCATAACTTCACCATCAGATTCTCCATCACTCATGGCATTTAGTGTTTCTAATACCTACCTTCCATAAACCGCCTTCTTTTAGTCATTTTTACTTTATTTATGAAACTGATAACAGCTAAATCAGTGAGTGAAAGGTGTTGCCTAGAAATGTATGATGTTAAAACATAAGTGGCAAGAATATGACAGCTCGAAAATACATGCATTATATAGCAGGAAAATTTGACCCGAGCGGCGCTTATAGGTATAAATTCTCTGTTTTTTTATTTTATATATCTGTTTTTTTTAACATTGGATTGTAAATTACATAATTTTTGTAAAAGTCAATGACAGGGAGACTTTAATGTTTTTTTGAAAATCTGTTATGTACATTTGAAAAACAGCCAAGGGTAAAATTTACCCCGTGGCGGTTCTAGTGTTGAAAGACGGATGCGATGACCCTCTCTATTCATAAGGGAATGGAACGGTGTCACACCTGGAATGCGATACAGAGTGTTAGGGGATCAAACTAACAAGCAAAGTAATGTCTACATTTATATACTTTGTAGCGATAGCACCGAAGGCCTGCCTGAACGCGTTTGGCCAATATCTGAAGAGGACCATCTCAAATATTATAGCATTAAATTCTTGTTTCAATGGAAATATGTGCCTGTGTTAGAAGACATATTCGGAAAGATTGGCAAATTGTTTAAGTGGCGCGAAGCGTTTGATAGATACAACAACATAAGTGAAATTGTTTCACCTTGAATGGTGCGTGACCAGTCGGAGAGGCGTTTACGTAGCACCGCCTACATTCTATAACCATTAAATACAGACCGACAGGACACTCAGAGGAAATAGGTTTCAACCGCTAACGTCAGCAGCATGACCCAAGAAAACATTTCTACATCTCCTAGATTCATCTACAGGCAACATCACCTGGCTGAACAAATTTTGTACAGAGCTCGGATACCATAACCTTGCTTTCCTGACAAAGTACGGACCGTTTCAATCTGTACCGTCTGATGCTATAGCCTCTGATGCCGTCTTGGACAACGTCAATGGGTGCATCGGTGTAACCGGTCATAAAATCATTAAAGCTGTTGTCGGGATCATTCTGGAAAATCTGGTTGACAGACAGTTAAAAAAAATAATTCCTATGGTTGTGAGGTCGATCATCCTTCGCAAACACAACATTCATGCCTCTATGAGGCCCCTGCGTACTATTTTCTGGGGTGTTTTGAAGAACTGAGCAGTAAAGTGTGTAAATCCGATCTAAAACTCATTCTGGCCCGTACCTTGAAGTTGTTTGGTTTATCACCGCACCTCCAAAGGATTCAGGGTGTTGTCGATGCTGTTCTGTGCGAGCTCAGAGATGAGATGTTCATAGTGGGAGGATTGGCTGAACTCAGGACAAAGCTTGTGGGCGAAACCTACGAACAGGCTGTTTATGGGTGCATCTGCTGAAGAAAATGACGGGGAAGGAGGTAACGAAATCATTTCAAATCTATACTCAAAGAAAACAGTGTGCTGCAAAAATGACAGACTGATAAAGGCACCAAACAAACATTTTCAGCAACTGATGAAAAAGTATAACATACATTTTACTAAAGCGAGTGACATCAAGGCATCTGTAATTGAATGCTTTAATCGGACTCTTCGTGATAAATCTGCACGATTTTTAACAGCCATCAATTCAAAACATTATTACGATATTTTACAAGATCTTATAGATGGGTATAACGCAAGTTATCACTAAAGCATTAAAATGCGACCCCTGGACGTTCATAAAAGAAAACAAAGGGGATGCGTTTAATAATCTGTACGGAAGGATGCGTAAAGACGCACCTGTCTTTAGCTATACAATTGGCTATGTGGTTAGAGTGTCTAAAGTTAGAAATGTATTTTCTAAGGGATATGAGCAGAATTACACGGAAGAGTTTTTCACTATAGCAGCCTGTATACCACGGATCCCAACGGTGTACAGATTACAAGACTAAGATGAGGATATTATCAAAGGATGTTTTTTATGAAAAAGAGTTACAAAAACTTATCATGAATCAAGATAAATCGTTTAAAATAGAAAAGATTTTAGATCGAAAAAAGAGAGGAAAACAGGTGTTCTGTCTCGCGAAATGGTGGGGGTGGCCAGCTAAATTTTCGTCATGGTTGCCAGAACGGAACATCTTGGACATACAGAACCCCTTAAAGTAACGGCTAATCTGTCATAAGCATCATTCGTGAAAAGCGGATTTTACGTTACGCTTCCTTGCAACGCGTCAATAGACGTATATCCCAACAACCATATTTCTAATTACAAAACAAGACTTGCCAGTAGTGTGAACCTCAAAAGTCAGTGGGAAGTCGGCTTGATCGAATTTGATTCGCATGTACCGCTACTGAGAACGTCTCGGGTTACGTATGCGTCGAAAGTGCTAGGGGAACGCCTTCAGCGTGACCGTGCTCTGAACCAGAGCGTAATCTGTCCAATGTATGGGCGAGACGTCATAGGCGGGTGACGTCACCGACCGGGAAGCATAAAAGCACGTGCGGTGGAGCCGGCGTTTGCTTCTAGGAATGAAGCGACAGCTCGCAGGGATGCAGGAAGTATGGCCTAGAGACGCAGCGTCTCGTTCCCTTCAGGGAATCAGGGTTACATACGTAACCCGAGACGTTCCCTTCCAGGAACTCGAGCTGCGTCGAAAGTGCTAGGGGAACGAGATGCCCACGCCACCAGACTTCCAAGTACCTGCCCTGTGTGTATCACTAGGAGCACAGCGAGGACGAAAGAACAAAGGAGCCTGGAGGGGCCCTAAGAAAAGCATCCACAATCCACCGACTAAGGGTCTGCTTAGAAGCAGGCAGACCCCACTTGGCACATACAATTAAGCTTCTGGTCGGGCTCCACAAGGGGAGGAGGACTGAAGGCCTGCAGCACGACAGGCCGTGGTATAGAAGAGGGGACCTAGAAAATAACCCGCGCGAGGGTAGAGAAACCGCTCAGTCATGTGACTGAAGTTCAGGGTGCTTACACTCATCAGTCGTGTCTCAGGCCAGGTCCGAGGACTGGTTTGTCTCGATAGATCTAAGGACGCATATTTTCACGTCTCCATCCTTCCCTCTCACGGGAAATCCCTGAGGTTTGCTTTTGGGGCCAAAGCTTACCAATATCGGGTTCTTCCCGTTGGCCTTGCACTCTCACCCCGCACTTTTACATCAACGATTGGTTGATTCTAGCTCGATCAGAGCAGGTGGCGATTCGGCATCGAGATGTCGTTCTCGCACACATGAAGGGGTTGAGACTGAACGCCAACAAAGTGTGCTTTCTCCAGTATAGAGAACCACTTACCTAGGCGTGGTGTGGGATTCGACCACGATGCAGGCATGTATGTCTCCTGCTCGGATCGAGTCGATCCTCACCAAAGTCAAGAGAGTGAAAGAGGGCCAGTCACTCACTGTCAAGCAGTTTCAGAAACTGCTGGGGCTCATAGCAGCTGCGTCCAACGTGATACCTTTTGGCCTGCTGTACATGAGACCCCTACTGTGGTGGCTCAAGACCAAGGGGTTCTCCCCGAGGGGAAACCCGCTTCACATGATCAAGGTCACGCGGCGATGCCTACGTGCCTTAGGCATGTGGAGCCAAGCTTGGTTCTTGTCTCAGGGCCCGGTGCTGGGAGCTCCTTGTCGCCGCGTAATGCTAGCGACGGACGCATCCCTCACCGATTGGGGAGCGGTCATGAGTGGCCACCCTGCCCGCGGTCTGTGGAGCGGTTGCCATCTAACGTTGCATATCAATTGTTTGGAAATGTTGGCCGTGTTTCGTGCACTCAAGCACTTTCTCCCAGACCTAACAGATCACCATGTGTTGGTACGAACTGACAGCACAGCTGTGGTTTCTTACATCAACCACCAGGCAGGTCTGCGTTCGCGCCCCTTATACAGCTGGCGCACCAGATCCTCGTGTGGTCCAAGGGCTAACTTCGCTCGCTGAAAGCTGTACTATATCCCTGGGTATTTTAGGGAGCAGACATCCTGAGGCCCGGGGAATGGATGCTTCAACCCGTGGTGGTGAAGCAGATATGGAAAGTTTTTGGCTTTGCGACTCAAGAGTCAGCGCTATCCCCCTCTAGTTCCTCCAGCTCCTCTGGACTGGACGCTATGGTACAGACCTTGCCGAGGCTTCGTCTGTACATTTTTCCCCGATTGCTCTGCTCCCAGGAGTTCTGGCGAGAGTGCGCCAGGACGAGGTCAGCCTACTTTTGGTAGCACCGTTCTGGCCGAGCTGAGTGTGGTTCTCGGACTCAATTTCTCTCCTCGACGGCTCTCCGTCTTTTACCCGTTGCTGTTTTTCAAATGTACATAACAGATTTTCAATGAAACATTCAAGTCTCCCAGTCATTGACTTTTACTAAAATTGTGTGATTTACAATCCCCTTTGTTAAAAATTGTTTAGATAAAACCAGATCAAAAAACGGGGCATTTACCTATAAGCGCTACGCGGGTCAAATTTACCCACTATATAATGCCTGTATTTTTGCTGTCATTTTCTTGCCATGCATGTTTTAACATTGTACATTGCTAGGCAACGCATTCACTCACTAAATAAGCGGTTATCAGATTCATAAATAAAGACAAAATGAGTAAAAGAAGGCGATTTATGGATGCTGAAAGGGTATAAGAAGCACTAAATACCATGAGCGATGGAGAATCTGATAGTGGGGAGAGGAAGCGTCCTCGGTCAGCTCAGCGGCTGACGGCTCATCTGAGAGCGATCAAGATTTGTTGCCTAACGTTACTCATAATATCATATTTATGTAGCCTAATGTTAATTATTCAAAATTTAGATTAAGTTTTGTTTTGCCATTTCTATCGTTCATTGTGCATTTCTGTGGTGCTTTTTAGTCTGCCCGTTTCCTGAAGAAAAAATAAATCCAATCTATGATGTAATGAACAAAACCATTTTTTTATATTACCCGAAGTTTATTGGTGTTGTTCTCTTATTCAAATGATATAACTAAACAAATTAATTATGAATTAGGTGAAGCTGCACTTGAATTTGTCATCACATCATGCAGTCTGGTGAATTATTGCTCATCATTGTCTATTGGCTATTTTTGTAATTTAAATAACATAGGTTAATATATTATCTAATATGATTATTATAATATCGTAATATATAAATTAATGACATTGTAGTATAATATTACACCACCCAAATATGTATTTACTTCCTTCTAATTCTCGCCGTCAGTGCAGGCTTGTTTATATTGACCGCTATGAAAAGTGATTAGTGGCCTGCATAAAAAAAGCCTTGAACATAAAACAGGACAAAAATATAGTTGATGACTAGACAATCATTTCACTCTAGACACTTCATTCTAGACACTTGAACCAAGATGGCGCCGAGCATGGCAGCCGTGTTGCGAGCTCCAAGAAAACTCTGCAGTTTTTCTTATGTTTCTTATGTTTTATTTGTTATTTTGTTGTTTCACGTGTTAGATGTTGTCAGTATAACTGTCTACGATAGACACACGCTTTTAAACATTGGTTCCTTCGTCGCGCAACGCAAACCGGACTTTGAGTTCCCGAACGCCGGCGCCTTGTTTACAGACACCGCATCAGAGCCCTTTGTCTGGGCCGCACGATCGCGACCGAAGAAACGCCGCCGGAAAAGGGGGAAGAGAGCCGGCGTCCTTGTCAGACTCAGACGCCGTCCCCTCCGACCTCCTCTCCCAACTATTTTGCTGGCTAACGTTCAGTCACTGGACAACAAACTCTGTGAACTGCGGGCACGCATCTCATACCAACGGGAAACAAGGGACTGCTGCATTATTTGCCTCACAGAAACCTGGATGTCGGCAGTGGTTCCAGACTCAGCCATCGAGCTCACGGGGTTCTCCGTGCACCGCTCGGACAGAACGAAAGAGCTCACAGGGAAAAGCAGAGGCGGGGGCGTCTGTTTCTTTATCAACAACTCGTGGTGTGATGAAAGGAACCTACACTCTATTAAATCCTCCTGCTCCCCTGATCTGGAATTTCATATGCTTCTGTGTCGACCATTCTGGCTACCGAGGGAATTTACAGCGATCATAATCACAGCTGTTTACATTCCCCCTCAAGCCAACACAGACCAGGCACTCAAGGAACTGTACGGGAATATAAGTGAGCAGGAAACCGCGTACCCAGACGCAGCGTTTATTGTTACGGGGGACTTCAACAAAGCCAACTTCAGAACAATAGCTCCAAAATACTTTCAACACATCACCATCAACACGCGTGGTGATCGTGTACTTGATCACTGCTACTCTCCTTTCCGGGACGCCTACAAATCGCTCCCCCCCCCACCTTTCGGCAAATCGGACCACACTTCCGTTCTGCTCCTGCCTGCTTATAGGCAGAAACTGAAACGAGAAGCACCCGCCCTCAGGACAATTCAATGCTGGTCGGACCAATCAGACGCTATACTACAGGACTGTTTTGATCACGTGGACTGGGACATGTTCCGGGCAGCGTCTGATGACGACATAGAGGCGTACTCAGATACTGTAACGTGTTTCATCAGGAAGTGTGTAGAGGATGTAGTACCGACAAAAACAATCCGCATCTACCCCAACCAAAAACCGTGGATTAACAGCGATGTTCGAGCAGCCTTGTCAGCGCGGACATCTGCCTTTAAATCCGGAAACTCTGACGATCACAAACAAGCCAGTTACGATCTCAGGAAATCAATCAAAGCTGCCAAACGACAATATAAAAACAAAGTTGAAGAACAATTAAAAACCAACAACGCAAGAAGCATGTGGCAGGGTATCAATAACATCACAGATTTCAGAGGGAATAAACCAGCTACTGTGAACATTGCCGCCTCTGTACCGGACGAACTTAATCACTTTTATGCTCGTTTCGAGGCTCACAACACCGCCCACACAGAGCGCGCTCCCGCGGCTGTAGCAGAAGAGGCGAGCGCACTTTCCTTTTCTGTCGCAGATGTAACCCGATCCTTCCGACGGGTGAACATCCGCAAGGCTGTGGGTCCCGATGGCATCCCAGGCCGTGTGCTCCGAGCATGCGCATTCCAACTGGCCGGGGTTTTCACAGACATTTTTAACCTTTCCCTCTCTCTGTCTGTGGTTCCCGCATGCTTCAAAAAATCCACCATTGTGCCCATACCAAAGAAAAATAAAATCACATGCTTGAATGACTGGAGGCCCATTGCTCTGACACCCATCTTCAGCAAGTGCTTTGAGAAACTCATCAGAGACTACATCTGCTCTGTGCTGCCTGACTCACTGGATCCCCTACAATTTGCATATCGCAGAAACCGTTCCACAGACGATGCTATTGCCTTCACCCTGCACACTGCTCTCTCCCACCTGGAAAATAAGAACACCTATGTGAGAATGCTGTTTGTGGACTACAGCTCAGCATTCAATACCATAGTGCCTGCCACACTGGTTGAGAAGCTCCAGACTCTGGGACTAAACGGATCTCTGTGCAGCTGGATCCTGGACTTCCTGACAGGCAGATGTCAGGTGGTCAGAATGGGCAACAACACTTCATCCCCGCTGACCCTCAACACTGGTGCTCCTCAGGGCTGCGTCCTCAGCCCACTCCTGTACTCCCTGTACACACACGACTGTACAGCAACACACAGCTCCAACGTCATCGTCAAATTTGCTAACGACACAACGGTGATAGGCCTGATCACTGACAACGATGAGACGGCCTACAGAGAGGAGGTGAGAACCCTGACTAAATGGTGTCAAGAGAACCACCTCTCACTCAACATCGACAAGACCAAGGAGCTGGTGGTGGATTTCAGGAGACAGAGCAGAGAACACACACCCATCACCATCGACATGACACCTGTGGAGCGAGTAAACAGCTTCAAATTCCTCGGTGTTCACATCACTGAGGATCTCACATGGTCCGCTCACACAGATGCAGTGCTGAAGAAGACACACCAACGCCTCTTCTTCCTGAGACGGCTGAGGAAGTTTGGAATGAGCCCCAGCATCCTCAGATCATTCTACACCTGCACTGTGGAGAGCATCCTGACCGGCTGCATCACCGCCTGGTTTGGAAACAGCACTGCTGGCAACCGCAAAGCTCTGCAAAGGGTCGTGCGAACTGCCCGTCACATTGTTGGAGGTGAGCTTCCCTCCCTCCAGGACATCTACACCAGGTGGTGTATTAAGAAAGCTCGGAGGATCATCAGTGACTCCAGCCACCCGTCCCACAGACTGCTCTCTCTGCTGCCCTCAGGAAGACGTCTCCGCAGCATCCGATCCCGCACTAGCCGACTGAGGAATAGCTTTTTTCCTCAGGCTATAAGGCTAATGAACAGTCAAAACTAATACACCCTACAGCACACTCCCACTTTACAATATACCACGCACTGCACTTTAATTCCACACAGTTCAAACTGGACTACCAGTACACTACTGCACAAATACAACAATCTTTTTGCCAGCACTGGATACCATCCAATGCACATCCATGACATTTGCACATCCGGTTTATATATAATCTGCTGCATCTTCGCATATTACTGTGTGTATATAACGTAGAATGTGTACTGCATACTGTGTATAATGTGTATCGGTAACTGTATGTCTGTCTAATAGTACACTGTGTGTACTGAGTATATGTATGTGTATATTGCACATTGTCATCTGTATAAGTCTGTACGTATGTATGGTAATGTCTATATGTAAATTGTTTTTGCAGTGTCTGGAGCACGCTCTCAAGAATTTCACTCACGAAGGCACACGTGCTGTGGTGATGTGACAATAAAAGTGATTTGATTTTGATTTGATTTCTTTGTGAAGGCAGTGGCATATAATACAGTGAAATAATATGTTCTTTAGCCATATAAAGTTGTAATATGCGCGGGTAAAATTTACCCGCTGGCAGTTTTTGGTATACAGCGACCCCCAGTGGTTCTAGTGTTCAATTTTAGCATGTATGAAGGGTGCGATTTTTTTAATTTTATTTTTTTTTATCAGTTTATAAGTGATTATGTGAATTTCATAATTTTCTTTGTCTTTGAATAAATTATAAAAACAATTACAAATCACAATGTTAATTAACATGCCATTTTATTTCTCAGTAGGACATGTTGTTTTTCCCATCATATGTTGCTTTGTATTTTGGTCAGGTTTTAATAGGATGATATAACATTTAGGTGCCAATATGCAGAATAGTAAACCAAAGCTTGAAGCTAAAATGGCAAATATCTCAACAGCTACAATAAATTGTCCAGGAGAACTGACATAAGCTGGGACAAAAGTGATCCATACAGCACAGAATATGAGCATACTGAATGTTATGAATTTGGCTTCATTGAAGTTATCAGGAAGCGTGCGAGCATGGAAAGACAAAATGAAGCACAAGAATTCCTCCAAGATGGCGCCGCTGTGTTCGGACGCCGTTCGGGTCGCTCCACTGAGATTTTGCTTCAACTTTCTTTTTTACTTAGTTTTACTTTCTCTTTTTACACATCTCACGTCGGCACTGATCACCTACAACATAGAAACACTTTTGGACATTGGAAACCGCTACACCAACCTGTTTCAGGACACTTTATCCACGAATCCTGCGTGGCCTCTGGAGATTCTTCGGAACGCGGAGATAAACAACACCCCCCCGAGGCGACGGATCAAGAAACACCGCGGGAAGCGCGCTGGAATTCGAGTCAGACTCAGGAAAAGGGCTCACAGTCCTCCTCTCCCAAGCATTCTCCTCGCTAATGTCCAATCCTTGGAGAATAAGATGGACGATCTTAGAGCCAGGATTAGTTTCCAACGGGACATTAGGGACTGTAACATCCTTTGTTTGTCAGAAACGTGGCTTTCGTCCTCGGTCCCGGACACTGCTGTAATGCCGAGTGATAACTTCTCTGTCTTTCGGACGGACAGAACAGCAGAGGCCGGTAAATCCAGGGGTGGAGGAGTATGTTTCATGATCAACAAGAAATGGTGTGATTTTATCAACATGTATCCTGTCCAACTAGAGGACCAAACACACTGGATCATTGCTACACTCAGTTCAAGGATGCCTACAAAGCCCGCTCACTACCGGCTTTTGGCAAATCGGACCATGCCGCCATTTTTCTAACACCGAGATGCAAACAAAGGCTCGTTCAGGAACCTCCGGTGCAGAGAGTAGTGACGCGCTGGTCCTCCCACTCAGAGACTATGCTGCAGGCGGCGCTTGATGACGTCGACTGGGACATGTTCCGGGCGAGTTCTTCTGACGTCAGCGAGTTCACGGATGTAGCATTAAGCTTCGTAAACACGCTAACCGAGCAAGCTACAGAAACAATAACAATAAGGACATTCTCCAATCAGAAACCGTGGGTGGACAGAACAATCCGTGCCGCGGTTAACACACGCACCGCCGCTTACAATGAGGCTCTTCTGTCTGGGAATACGAGCGAGTACAAAGCATCGTGCTATGCTCTCCGACGCGCAGTAAGAGCCGCCAAACACAGAGAGAGAATTGAGTCTCATTTCCAGCTCAACGACTCTCGACAGATGTGGCAGGGACTGAGGATCATCTGTGACTTCGGAAACAAATCCTCCGCGGAGGTGAGAGCAGATCCGTTGCTGGCCGACGAGTTAAACATCTTCTACGGCCGCTTCGATGGCAACGGCGGCGGTGCGTTTCTGCCGACCAGCGCGTTTCTGCCGACCAGCGCGTCAGGAAGCAACAGGCAGAGCAGCGATGATCCTGTAATCACCGTGTCGGAGGATGAGGTTCGGAGGGCGCTAAAGAAAGTGAACGTCAGGAAAGCAGCCGGACCTGATGGGATAACCGGCCGTGTTCTGAGGTCCTGCGCCGATCAGCTCGCTGGTTTGTTCACTTCTATCTTTAATGAGTCCCTTGCTACCGCCGTGGTTCCCACCTCATTCAAAAAATCCATCATTATCCCTGTGCCAAAGAACAATAAACCCTCTTGCCTGAATGACTATCGCCCAGTTGCCCTCACATCTATATTCATGAAGGTTTTTGAGAGACTTGTAAAGAGCCACATTTGCTCCTCCATCCCTGATACTCTGGACCCTCTTCAGTTTGCCTATCGCCCAAACAGATCCACGGACGATGCCATTTCTCACGTTCTCCACTCTTCCCTCACACACTTGGATAGCAACAATGGAAATTATGTAAGGCTGCTATTCATTGACTATAGCTCAGCTTTCAACACTATAGTCCCCATCAAGCTGGCATCTAAACTCACAGACCTCGGCCTAAACTCCTCACTCTGTGACTGGATTCAAGACTTCCTCACCGGCAGACCTCAAGTGGTGAAAGTTGGCCAGTTCACCTCAAACTCCATCACTCTGAACATAGGAGCCCCACAGGGCTGTGTCCTGAGTGCCCTGCTCTACTCTCTCTACACGCATGACTGCGTGTCCTCTCACAGCTCCACATCTATTGTCAAATTCGCTGATGATACTGTGGTTCTGGGCCTCATCTCCAACAACGATGAGACCGCATACTTGGATGAGGTAGAGAGACTCACATCATGGTGCCAGGACAACTGTCTCTCTCTGAATGTGAGCAAAACTAAAGAGCTGATCATGGACTTTAGGAAGAGACAGCAGCAGCCCTACACACCTCTTATGATCAGTGGGACCCCTGTGGAGAGGGTGAGCAGCTTCAAGTACCTCGGTGTAAACATCTCCGAGAACCTGACTTGGACTACACACATCCAAACACAGGTTAAGAAAGCCAGGCAAAGACTGTACCATCTGCGACAGCTGAGGAAATTCAGGGTCTCACCAGCAATCCTGAAAACTTTCTATTCAGGGACCATAGAAGTGTATTGACTCAGTGCATCTCAGTGTGGTATGGAAACAGCTCCAATCAGGACTGCAAAGCACTACAGAGAGTTGTGCGCTTAGCTGAGCGCATCTCAGGGTCTGCTCTCCCCTCTCTGCAGGACATCTACCTCAAACGCTGCAAAAATAGAGCTGTCAAAATCATCAAGGACTCAAATCACCCTGCTAACCAGCTATTCACTTTGCTTCCATCTGGTAAGCGCTTCCGTAGCCTGATGGCAAAAGCTGAGAGACTTAGGAGGAGCTTCTTCCCCCAGGCCATCAGGCTCCTAAACTCTAACTCTGTGTCATAACATCACTTGACTCCATGTAAATATCACCATATCAATAAGCTATTCATAATTTTTCTCTACCTCATATTGCTGCTATTTATATACCCTGTACAACTTTTTTTGCACATTATTTTTGCACATTCCTCTATGTACTATTTAAGTCAACAACATACTGACCTGCACATTTATATTTATATTTTTTATCTTATCTTTTTATTTTATTCTTTTATTTTCTTTTATTTTTTTTCTACTTTTCTTCTCTTAATATTTGTATACTTTATAATTGCACTGTCCTTGGAGCGGACCTGACCTACATTTCACTGCTGGTTATACTCTGTATAATTGTGTATGTGACAAATAAAACTCTTGAATCTTGAATCTTGAAAGACAGCCAGTAGGCCAATATAACCCAGCACGGCCCAGAAACCTAAAGTAGAACCCAGACTGCACTCAAGAATGATCTTTTCCTTATAATAGTTAATATTTTTGTGAGGAAATGGAGGAGATATATTTAGCCAAAGCACACAGATAAGAACCTGTATAAGTGTAAAAGCAAGGACATAGAGTCGTTGTTGTATAGGCCCAAACCATTTCATGACATTACTTCCTGGAAGTGTAACCTTGAAGGCCATTAAGACCACTATAGTTTCCCCCAGAACACAGGAGACACAGAGGACAAAAGTGATCCCAAACACTGTGTGACCCAACATACAGGACCACTCAGTGGGCTGACCAATGAAAGTAAGTGAACAGAGAAAACAAAGAGTTAATGAGAAGAGCAGTAGGAAGCTCAGTTCTGAGTTGTTGGCTTTTACTATGGGGGTGTCCTTTTTGCTGTAAAATAGGATGCCCACCAGCACAGTTAATCCTGCTCCAAAGAGTGAGAAAAAGACTAGCAGTATACCCACAACTTCTGTGAATGACAGAAACTCTAGAGCCTTTAAGACACATTTATTTTTCTCAGCATTAGAGCAGTATTCCCCTGGACACTGCTTGCAGTTATTTGAATCTTTAAAGGAAGTTATGATTACTATAGTTAGAACCAAAAAAAGGGTCATATATTAACTCCGCTGATAAGAAACTTAATCTTTAAAAATAAAAAAAGATAGCAAAAAGAGCAACTAACCAGTTTTTTTTTTTTTTTTTGGAACTTTGAGATGAACTGAAGATTACCTGTCTCATTACTGATTTCTCCTTCTGCACATGGAATGCAGTCATAACAGCAGACTGGTCTTCCTTTCTGTGTAGCCTTCCTAGTGCCTGGAGGACAGCTCTCACTGCACACAGACCTTGGCTTCTACGTGTAAAATTAAATTGTACATAAATATTCATATTGAATCTGAAAATTGACATTCGTTTTTCAGCTATGGAGTGCAGAATTTGGCATGTTTTAAACTGCCATTTACCTCCAGTTGTCCTCCAGACCAAATAATATTTTCAGTATTAAGCATAAAGCTTTAATCAGGTGGCAGTGAGGCATCAAAGTAACCCACTGGTTTAAACTGGAATGATCTCGTAGAGTCTTGCTGCCAGTTAACAACTTCATAGTGTAATACTCCACCAGTGCCGTCAAACCACACATGATCGCCAAATTTTACAGTGAAATTTACCTTTTTCAGAGCTTCAACTATCTAGCGAAAAAAGATGTTTTAGTACATTATAATTGATATTGTGTATTTCTGTTGGATATTTATTTATTTATTTTTACCTGTTTTGGTTGTATCGTCTGTGTAGGGAATGAGCCACAGCCTAAACTGCTTTATAGACGTTGCTTGCATATCTTTGTTCAGGCACATCTTCATTGTAGTTTTTCAGTGTAAGTAGATCTTGGTATCTGCTGCAGATGAATGCATGTTGTGAAGACTTCCCCTCAGTCTTTGAGCATGGAAATGCTGTGTCCCAGAATGATTTGATAACATAATCTGCAAACCCTTCAATATTGATTTTTCTAAATGCAAACCCCCAATGACCCTCCCAGCACAAGAAGTGATGTTTTATTAACAAATTTCGGGAGGAGCACGCGCAGATAATTAACACGGCCAATTCACCATCAGCAATCACTCAGTCTATCCTATCAGCCAAGAGAGAACTTCTATAAATAGACCAAGCCATCTTACCTTCATTCTCTCTACAGTTTCTAGCATTCGGTTTTGCTCCTTTGCTATCATATCACAGACGCATCTTTTTCTGGAGAACGAAAAACCTGGACCGGAGATTTTCGTATCACATCGCAATCTGCAAGCTCTAGGCTCATTCCCTTTCCGTCAGTCACCACCGCCGAGCACCAGGCTTCATCGCAGCAGGTGCTCTGCTAGACCAGCCACACGCTCTCCACAATGCTGAGGTTTAACCTCGCCTCAACCGACATCCTCGTCTCATTCGGCCATTCCGATATATCCTCCGATCGGAGTCTGTATTTAAGCCTGAAGCAAACGCTGATTTATTCTGACGAATCATTCTCGCAGAGGGCAAACAAAGCGGATACGTGCGATCCGTTCGTTACACTGCAAATCAGCCAACCTCACTCCTAAATCCACTCCAGGCGCAAAGGCGGCCAATAGATCGAGCAAAGCCACGATCTTTCCTCACTCTCCACCATCATCGTCCCGTACAAGACCCGGCTCTCCTAGAACATTGGGTCGCAGTGGCAGGCCTCAAACGAGCAAAACCTCACTCGGCTCTTCTTTTCTCCGCAGTTCTTCCGACCGCAGTGCCGTATGTAGCCGGACCTCCAGCTCTCGTAGCAGTCAGCGCGAGGCTGCCTCCGGTAGCGGTGCAGGCCATGTTGCAAACAAACTTTCGTGTGAAGGCAAGTCTTTTGTTGCTAAAAAATCTTCAAACAATGTGATAACATTATGGACGTGATGTCATTTCAGTAACCATGACGCAACTGCGCAGATCACGTAAGGAAATTATTAATTTTCTGTATTAATTTTCACCAGCATTTTACATGTATTTTAAGGTGTAAAAGATTGTCTGAACTTAATTCTTAGGAAATCATTGTGCCTAAATGAACAATTACAGGTGCAAACTAACAGCTAAGGTGTATCATAAAGAACCATTCATGCCATTATTGAACAATGCAACCCACCTTGCATGTGTCGTGCATACGACTAGGCACCCCTCTTCAAGTCTCTACCAACCGATGTACGGCTTGCCTGGCCAGCTGCTCCAATACTTTCTTCTTTTCATGTGGTTAAGAGGAAAAACATGTACTTTCATAATTTTAAAACTTTTTTAAAAGTTGTTAAAAGCCGCCATATTTTCTCCTGCTACATCTAACCCCTCTTTCTTTTTCTCCAGCTCCCACAGCACACGCTAGCTTGAGTCTGCCTCCGCTAGCTGCGCAGGCTGCACAGGCTCTCCAGCTATTTTTCTCCGAATATCACAAGCCTCCACGGCCTACAGCTGCAGAAGCTGAAACGAGCACAAAGTTGCTCATGCTGGCAACACATGCCCTCACATCTCAGTCCTTTCCTCCCGTTACTCCAAATCCTTTTCCTTTTCAGCGGTCTCCAGCTCCCACAGCACATGCTAGCTTGAGTCTGCCTCCGCTAGCTGCGCAGGCTGCACAGGCTCTCCAGCTATTTTTCTCCGAATATCACAAGCCTCCACGGCCTACAGCTGCAGAAGCTGAAACGAGCACAAAGTTGCTCATGCTGGCAACACATGCCCTCACATCTCAGTCCTTTCCTCCCGTTACTCCAAATCCTTTTCCTTTTCAGCGGTCTCCAGCTCCCACAGCACATGCTAGCTTGAGTCTGCCTCCGCTAGCTACGCAGGCTGCACAGGCTCTCCAGCTATTTTTCTCCGAATATCACAAGCCTCCACGGCCTACAGCTGCAGAAGCTGAAACGAGCACAAAGTTGCTTATGCTGGCAACACATGCCCTCACATCTCAGTCCTTTCCTCCCGTTACTCCAAATCCTTTTCCTTTTCAGCGGTCTCCAGCTCCCACAGCACACGCTAGCTTGAGTCTGCCTCCGCTAGCTGCGCAGGCTGCACAGGCTCTCCAGCTATTTTTCTCCGAATATCACAAGCCTCCACGGCCTACAACTGCAGAAGCTGAAACGAGCACAAAGTTGCTTATGCTGGCAACACATGCCCTCACATCTCAGTCCTTTCCTCCCGTTACTCCAAATCCTTTTCCTTTTCAGCGGTCTCCAGCTCCCACAGCACACGCTAGCTTGAGTCTGCCTCCACAGGCCGTGCAGGCTTTTCAGGATGTCATCTCGTGCTTTTCTAATGACCCCTTTTTCTTTTCAGTCGCCTCCAGCTCCCATGGCAGACACTAGCCCAGAGGCCTATTGAAAAGTAAGGCTGCCTCTGCTGCAGGGTTGCGAAATAAATTAGGATTTTGAATATTTGTCGAGTTCAAAATAAAAATCCTCATTCGAATACAAACGATGCATTCGAATTTTAGGCGTGTCAGGCAGCCTTATCAGTGGCACACAGAATGCATATCTTGCACATTTTCTAGAGTGACCTTACTTTCAGACTCGCATCTCGCACGAGAGAAGCATGTTTAGAAAGCCATGTAAATGTCTAATTGTCTCTCGTCTCCTTATATCAAACCATGCATACATGATACTGCTGGTTCACAATTGTTTAAGCAACTTGATTTATATTCGGTTCATAAAGATTATGCACCTTTTCACAGATAGTCATGTTGTTTTATTGCTTTAATAAACGTGCATTAGTAATATTTTATAATATTTTATTTTAGTAATATTCCCGCTTCCGCGGAAGCCACATTCTCTTCCAGATGCCACAGCAGTGCCCGCTTCCGCAGAAGCCACATTCTCTTTCAGATGCCACAGCAGTGCCCGCTTCCGCGGAAGCCACATTCTCTTTTCAGATGCCATAGCAGTGCCTGCTTCCGCGGAAGCCACATTCTCTTTCAGATGCATTCTCTTTCCAGATGCGGCAGCAGAGCCGCTTCCGCGGAAGCCACATTCTCTTTCAGATGCATTCTCTTTCCAGATACCACCGCAACAATTCCACTCCAAGCGACATCCAGCGCCTCTCCATCCTGAAGCCTTGCAAATTTCGGGGGGTTATCAACGCCCCACTCCGGCTGCTGTCCCGCGCTAATCACATCTTTGGGGGGAGCGCTCTGGGTCCGGGCTAAATGACGAGCTCGGACCCCTCTCCCCGGACAGGGGGAGTGCCCTGGGTTCGGGAGTAATTTACAGAGCTCGGAGCCCTCTCCCCGGACAGCACGCCAAATACGCATAAACCTTGACTCTGTTCATTATACGCAAGGGCGAACTCGTGAAGTGATGTTTTATTAACAAATTTCGGGAGGAGCACGTGCAGATAATTAACACGGCCAATTCACCATCAGCAATCACTCAGTCTATCCTATCAGCCGAGAGAGAACTTCTATAAATAGACCAAGCCATCTTACCTTCATTCTCTCTACAGTTTCTAGCATCCCACCTCCACCCCAACTCCTCACCATCAGCCCGCTCCTACCCCAGCATGGGGAGGAGCTCGGGGGGAGCGCTCTGGGTCCGGGCTAAATGCCGACAGGGGGAGTGCCCCGGGTTCGGGAGTAATTTACAGAGCTCGGAGCCCTCTCCCCGGACAGCACGCCAAATACGCATAAACCTTGACTCTGTTCATTATACGCAAGGGCAAACTCGTGAAAGCTGTTTGGAGTGATCAAACTCTTTGCAGTTATCCATCCTTCCCCTCCAATCAATTGAAAGCCTGTAATATTCTGAATACTTAGTTGCTCAATAAGTAAGCCCATCTCAACAAGTGAAACAAATGCAACAATCACTTTTGCTGTGCTTTTTTTAATCGTTTCTACCACTTTTTTTAGTTTTTCTGGCACTGTTCTGTAGAATTTCATTGAATACTCCACACAAATCCCCTCCTTCTGAGCTGTATTGAGAAATATGGACATAATATTGTTCCCATAGTCGTTGTCACTGTTCACAGCTCCCACTCAAGACCAGCCTAAGTGCTTGACAATGTATGCAAGTGCCCTGCCTTGGTGGTAATCACTAGCAATAGTCCTGAAGAATGAAGGATAGTCTTTTCTATTGCTGAGACATTCACATGAGGCCGAGTGACTTATCTGAGAGAGATAGAGAGAGCAAAAAAAAAAAAAAAACAACTGTGAAACCGTTATCAGTGAGGTGATTTTGTCAAACATTTGGTGGTACTACTCCTTACCACTGGAATTTTAAAAGGTCCTGTAGTTCTGGACAGAATCACTGTGGCGGAGGACTCAGTCTCCTATCCATGCTATCATAGGAGAAACAGTCTATTGCATTTTTATTCTGCTTCAAACTCCGGTCCATTCATCAGCCCCATAGTTGCACTCATGGCAGATAGTCTTGAACCACAGGTATCATAAATTCGGTATCCAATAGAAACATTTGGGAGCAAACTTTTACTTCTGTTAATTTCTTCAATAGCAAAAATAATAATTTGAGCCATCCAAAAATCTCTTAAATTCACACTGTGAAAATATGAAACAAAAAATTATCCATAGCAACTAAATAAACATATCAAAAAGTGAACACTACTATATGCATTCAGCTAAAAAGAAGAAGAGGAAAAAAGCATAGTCATGCTTGAAACAGATTGATATTCCAGATGTTTTAATTTGCTGTTATTAAATAAATGTATACATATAACACATTTTAAATATCTGTTTTAAAAACATGGTCTGAAATAATGCTTTCAATGTAACAAACCTGGAGCATGACAGAAGCTGAGGTTTTTGTGCAAACTCTAATGAAGGCAATGTTTCTTTACTGCGTATTGCAAAAAGTGCTCCAATGATTATGTCTCCATCCTTGGAAAGCAGTGGGTCCTTAGGGTCTCCCATCATTTGGCAAATAGTGTTTCCAGCCTCGGTATGAAGTTGATGGAAAAACAGGAATATATAAAGAAAGAGAAGCATCATAAAGATTGAGCTCCACTGTGGTTGCCAAATGTAAATAACCTGATACTATATTTGCATTTTTATAGACGTAATTAGTATGGATGACTGATTGTGCTTGTACCCAATCAAAGCATTTAATTTATGAAATACATAACTCCTCCACAAAGTCAAATGCATTTCTTGATCCAGACTACCTCCTTTGTGATTCTGGACAAAAAGCATTTCATGCCATAGTAGGTGGAAATTGCTTTCACCCTTATGTGCATGAAATCAGCTGCGGGTATATAAACGTTTGAATGAAATTTAGTGCTTACATCACATTTCCGGTGGAGAAATGCAAATGTTTTGTTTGTTTGTTTGTTTGTTTTTCTCTCTTTCTGTGCATGAAAGGCATTGAAGTTTAACCAACTAACTAAATAATAATGATAAAAATCTCTTAACCTGTTAACCTTCGCCCCCCATTGTGGGCCTCACAGGTGAAAATAATCTACCTAAATTAAAATGGTAAAAGTTCCTGACAAAGTGGAGTATCTTTGGAAAGAAGACACTCTAGGCTTTACTATCTATCATCCAGAGTTGATAATGCTCAAAAAGATAAAAAGTTATAGACACTGACGTGCCTTGAAAAATATTTTTCCACACTGAATGTTTTTTTATTTCATATACAAATACATTAAATAAGTCCTGGAGCAATCCAGAAAAGAAATGGGTTGAAAGCCACATGCCTCATGAGTTCATATTTCAAATGGATTGCAGAATTATACAAACTATTTTAGTCATTATACATATTCCTGCATAGTTTTTCAACTATAAAATAATACACAGATTTATTTGAGCACTAAAAAATACAAAAATAATTATTTGAGTAATAAAAAAGGAAAAAAAATAGAAAAAACTTGCTTTGTATATAGTATGTATACTGAAGTATTCTGATTGCCAGACATGAATTGATATTGGCAGACATGGTCATAGAGTCAGTAATCACACGCTGATGTGCTTCCATTCAGATGATAATCATACAGATGGGCCATATAATCAATAATAGCTGATCATTGAATCACAATGATAGCCGTCATAGAATCGGTAATAAACACGCTGATGTGCGTCCATACATACTATAATCATGCAGATACGGCCCCATTCCCCACACAATACACACACATATAAAAAATGTAGAAGAAAAAAAAAATTTTTTTTTATGTAAAAAGCAGATCGCTAAGTTACGCCCCGCTCAGATGACAGTGTCACAGCGTGCGTCACGCTTTCAGGAGGAAGAGAGCGCCAAATTCAAATAAACTATATTCCGATTTTCTGAGACTTTTTTTTCCGTGGACGGTCTCATTCTGTTTGTAAAACTGTATGCTACAGCACCGTGTTGTTTTTTTACCACCAAGACGCTGTTTTTGAGTGTAATTTATTCCATAACGGACGCGAACAATAACTCTCCCGAAGAAATGAAATGTAAACAAAGGAATATTCATCCTTATTACAACGTTATTGTTTCGCTGGACTAAAAGTGCTCGCTGGGATGTTGTTCTGTGGACCCTTACCTCTCTAACTGAACTGGGATTTCAGCAGTGGACGCGTTTGTGACTCGTTATTACAATGAATCTGGTACGTACTGCTTTTTTATTCTGCCTGTTTTGATGTGTACTGCTTACACAAATGTAGCAAATACATTCCTTATAAGCTTTCCATCGAAAAACAGCGATCTGTCGTCGATGCGTGAGGCTTAGACCTTCAGAATGATATATAGTTTGGCAAGATTAATGATATTCTTTCACGTTAAATTCATTCATAAACATTAAACTAGTGGAGAAAAAATGCTTCAGTGCGCCGTCGCTCTGGTAAACGTTAGCAGGTTAAATGAATCATAACAATAAAGCCAGTAACATAATTTAAGAAAATACAACAAAACAAGTACATTTTGTTCCATGTCAACATTTATGTAATGACTACTTTTGGACTTTTGAACAAAAACACCTGCCTACTCCCATTCTAAAGCTTGAAAGAGCCAAGACAATTATTCATATAACTCCAACTAGATTTGTCTGAAAGAAGAAAGTCATATACACCTAGGATGCCTTGAGCGTGAGTAAAACATGGGCTAATTTTTGGGTGAACTAACCCTCCCACTAAACATTAGACGTCTGACGGGCGTGCAGATTATGTCTATATTGCATCCGTCGGTCCAAGACCAATTCTGCAGGGCTACACGACGTGCAAACTAGGTCCGCTATTTGGACGTCTAACCAAGACCCCATTTGGACGTCAATATGCAGTTTAACATTTGAACGTCGGACTAGGTAACTTTTTTGGACCTCTAAGACATGTGCAGGAAATTGACATGAATGTAATATTTTATTTAAGACAAATATCAACATTGTTGTTATCAACAGGGTTAATGCATATCAATATAGGTTATTTGTGATGAAACATTATTTGTTATTTAATTATTTATTTATCTAGTACGTTTATTTTACTGTTTTACGTTACTTGTTTATTTTAATTGTCTCTGGACCAGTTTGTGTCATATTGTCTCCGACTGTGTTTACCATAACAGGCAAATACAACACTGTACGTTCGAAAATTAAGTAAACACCACTCTGATTGGCTGAGGTATCACGTCATCATGACCCAACCAGTAAATGACACTCTGATTGGCTGAGGCAACAAGCATTCAGTGCGAACTGCTGAAGCAAGTGGCTGCTCGGCTTTGTTCAGCTTCCATCAAATCATCGTTTTCTACTCAGTTGAAGGTAAGTTCGGTTCGCTTAGTAGATTTTATGTATTTATAGTGATAGCTGTTTTAATTAGCTTTGTTGTCTTAACTACCTGTATATCTGCTGTGGCTAAGTTACAATTAGCATTGCATCTCTCTGTGATTAACAAGACGACTGTATTCCCTTCCAAGTCAAAGAACTAGCATTTCAAAATGAGTTATAACTTGTTTTAAAAATGACTGAATCTAATATTTGCCATATACTGCAATTCCATCTGCGTTTTCTGCATCACGGAAATCACAGGACCCTACACTGGTAAAAGTGATGTGTTCGATTTATTAAAAATATATATGCACCATTTTTGCATCATACTTTTAAAGTAAATTCAACTTTGTATTTTAAGTAAAATAACAAAGATAATTTTTGTTATATGAACTTAAATATTTGAGTTCACTCAACATTCTTTACTTAAAACATGCAATATGATATAATCTACTAAGTAATTTCAAGTTGCATCGTCAGCTTATAGACCAGCTGTTCTTGAAAAGATTTGTTGTAGAGGGTTAAAATGAGGGACAAAGTATAAAGGGTTTATGTGATGCGTAATGTTATTCCTACATATATCATTTGTTGATTTATAAATGTAATTTATTTTTCTTTATGGCTCTTCACTAATGCCCTGATGGCGCAATTTAATATGAAGGGGAAGGGGAAAAAGGGCAAGAAATCTTTGGAGAAGACAGGTTTATTGAGTAATAAAAGGTAAGCCCATATTTCATGTTGACCAAGGAAAGATAATTAGCTCCTGCCAGTCTGAATAATGACTTGATTGGACAAAACATTTCTTTCCCAGTTTACATTTAAAATTCACTGCTAACTGTCTACCATGGAAATTTTAACATTTGGTGAGGTGGTTTTGTATTAATCCAGTAGTGGTAGTGGATGCATAGTAAACGCGTTTTTGCTTACAAATATGGGGACTTGATGTATGACTGCAGATTGCCTTTGCATATTTCTAATAATTTGTCTTTTTCTACTTGTGCAGATGCAGTCATGAAATTTGATGACACAGCAACAGAGGACTTCATAAGGATGACTGCTTCAGAGCATCTGAAGCATGCACCACAAAGAAGTGGAGGTGGAGGACACGCAGCAGTCACTCAGGACTGATTATCCATTGTAGATAATCTTTTGTACATTGTCTTTTCCTGTTTTAATATAGTTGCTTATGGTTCAATTTTACCACAAAACACATTTGGTTAACCACTTTATTTTTTATTGTTGTACATTTGTTGTGGTACAGACCCACGCAAGGTGGGTGTCAGGGTTCTGTCACTTCGGTCTAGTTTATTCATGGTTTTTTTGACGGAGCCCTGACATTCCCTTCTTGTCTTGTTTTCTGGTGAGAGCGCAGTTTCGAGTGTGCTCGAGCTGCACGCTCTCTTGTCTGCGTGCTCTGTTTCATGTTGGGGCATGGTGTTCGGATCCCGGCACTCCTGTATTTTTCAAACTCGGTTCTGGTTTTGTGTCTGGGTTCGGACACTCACGCTCCAGGTTTGTTTTTGCTGGGGAGTGTGCGATTTTGAGTTCGCTCGGGCCGTGCGCTCCTCTGTCCGCTGTGTGTGTGTTTTGTTCGGCACGCGGTTCGGTTTCGGCCGCATGCTTTTTCTCATTTTGTTTTGCTCTTTGTTGCAGCTAGCTGGTGTTTTTTTCACTGGTTGTGTGCTTTCATGTTTGTTTTTTGTGAACACGCGACTTATGAGTCTTCTCATAAGCTGCGTGTTTGTGTCCTGTTTTGCACATGGCTAGTGATTTGTTTTGCTGGCCATGTGCTTGTGTTTTTGTTTTGTTTGAGCACATGGCTGGTCTTGTTTAGTTCTATGTGCTCATGTCAATTGTACGGCTGTAGTACTCGAGTCCGGACTCGAGACGTTTTTCTGTCGTCTCAGACTTGTCTTGGACTCATTGGTATTTGGACTCGGACTTGTCTCGGACTTGGTCATTGGACTCGCCAAATGTTCTAGTTGATCTCGACCGAGTCCAGCTATATATGCTTTTTTTCTCTTTCAAAACAAAGATTCTCCTAGATGGGCTACCAATCAAGGTTAACGAGCCCCATCTGTACGAAACACCTGTAATACTGTCTATATCTCCCTATCCCTGGGGGATATCTATTGCACCTATATGATATGGCCTAAGGTAAACAGCAAACAAATGCATGCGCGGCCACATACAGACACACAGAGCTGAAGGTGTTTATATGCTACACAGCCTTGCTTGGGAGGGTTACATTGTACTATGGTTTCTTTAGGACAGGGGTCTTAAAACTTGGTCCTGGAGGGCTGGTGTCCTGCAGAATTTAGCTCCAACCCATATCAAACACACCTGAAACAGCTAATCTAAGCATACTATAAACTTTCAGGCAGGTGTGTTGAGGCAAGTTGGAGCTCTGCAGGACACTGGCCCTCCAGAATGTGATTGTTACATTATAATAAAAATGCTGAAAATGTGAAGTTGCACTTCAGTTTATGTGACTTTAGTGAAATTGCTAAACCTAAAGTAAATAAAATAGCCTAATTTGATCCTACAGTGTTGCTGCACATGCTTTTACATCATTACAAATAATAATGCAAAATTATTATCTTAGAATAGAAGATATGCTGTCTCTCGTGTCACATAAATTATCAATAGTTAAGTATGTGGTTTTGAAGAAGATGCTTTTATTTTCTTTCTCTGTTTTGACTGTCTCATTTGGACTTGGACTCGAACCTCTTTGGACTCGGTCTTGACTCAGACTCGATAGTCCTGCTCTTGGACTTGTCTTGGACTTGACTACAGCCCTAGTCAATTGTCTTGACCCCACCCACCTTGTTTCCTGATTATTGGTTAATTTGCCCCACCTGTTACCTCATTACCCTCCTCATTTGCTCCCTTTATTGTCAGGATAAGTAACCACCAGATCCAAGTGCGAGAGCAAAAGGTTTATTAGAAACAGAGAGAGGCGACAGTAGTTAGGACTCCAGCCGAAATCAGAACTCTCACAACCGCCACGAAGATGATCCACACCGTCAGGTAATCCAGTTATGAGCGAGAATAATCCAAACTGGCTGAACGAAGACACAAGAGATCTGACAGAAAACAAGACAAGATTAACGAACTGACAACACACGCATGCAAAGCCAGCTAGATAAAGGCAGCGCAAATGAGCTGCAGCTGGGCACTCTGATTGCGCTGCCAGTTGTGGTACTAGGCAACAGACGTTCCCACACAAACTAGACAGACACCAAAATGAACACACGGATCCATGAACCGTGACATTTATAATATCCTTGTGTTTTCAGTCCTGTACCAGTTCGTCGTTGTATGTTCCCCTGTAGTGTGCTGATCCTGCCTTGCCTTGCCTTGCCGTGCCTGTCCTGCCTTGTGTTACGACCCTGTCTAGGGTAAGGCCGCAACATAAACTGGAATCAACAATAAAAAAATATCCTTTATACATTTATTTACAGGGCTACAAGTGAAAGCACAACTTCAGGGGTGAGCAAAGGCCAAAACAACAAACAAACACCAAGCTAGCTCCTAACAGAAAAGACTAAATTCCCTAACAAAAGGAAAACAAAATAAAAATACAATGTTACCCTTACTCCCTATCTAATGAAAAACAGGATAAAACATTTACAAAGAAAATGGCACTCACCCCCTACAGCTTCCAAGTGTGATTAAGAATATTTACAATACTTTACAAAATATACAAAAGTGGAAATGAGACTGACAACAACTTATCAACTCAAAACCAAAATTCACACTGCACACAACAGGCAGATCAACAGGTAAGCTAACAGCAACAACACACTGTAGCAAACACACAATAGCACATGTGCAATACAACAACAGGAAATCACAAGTTGAGCAGAGCTCCCCCCTCAGGTACTGCAGATCCTTTTATTGCCTCTCCTTGGTCCCACTAGCACTAATCAGATCTGGAGATCACTTTGGTAGGATCCAATCCTATGAAAGAAAGGGTGGGACAAAAGAGAGAGAGAGAGAGAGAGAGAGAGAGAGAGAAAGGACCAGCAAAGCAAGACACATACTATGTGTGTAGTATATACACAACACGTCTCAAGACGTAACACTTGCCAAGCCTGCCAGCTGTCCTGTTTCTCCCCTATGGGGTAGTTTTGGTTGATTTTGTTTATTTTTATTATTAATAAAAGCCCATTCTCTGCAGTACTGAGTCCTCGCCTCATCCCTTCTCCCCACAACCCTGACAGTGGGCTGTGAAACTTTTATTTTTATTTTATTTTTTGTACCACCTGTGTTGATTTTACAAAGTTTTTAGGTTACGATGCACAACATTGAATTGATGTATGCAAGCCATTAAATTATTTTCCTTGATTTTAATGGTAGTTGGCAGGAAATTTAACTAGTCAAAAGCTTATTATTGATGTTTGTGCCAGTTAAAAACAATAAAGATGGAAATAAGTGAGTGGTAATTGAGTTGTGATATATTTGTAAACTTGTTTATAACTGTAGTCCCATGTTTCCAGAAGGTGAAGGACCTTTTTCCTGTAGCTTCGTTTGGCTCAGCAGCAGGATTGAATTGGAAATGCACTACACCTTTGTATGCTTTTCCATTTATCATGTGCTGCTGAGACCATCAAATGAAGCTATAGGAAAATTAACTTGAACAGTATGCCACCTTCTGAAATGGGACTACAGTTATGTACAGAGCATATAAGCAGGATAAATTGATGTCTAAAATGAGTTTTAGTTTGATGTAGAAAAGACGTCCACTACGACCACATTTGGCCTACATTTAGCCCTTATACAGAGGTCCTGTGGACGTCAATATTGGACATTCGGTAGACGTTGGAAAAAAGACGTCATCTGGCATCACAGTATGCACCTTCAGGGGACCAAAATTGGACGTTCAAAAATGACGTACAAAAGATGTCGTTTGGACGTGTCTTTGCGCATTGGGCTTTAAGTATCGTTTCACGAGTTCACACTTACATATATTAGCACGAGCAAGGTAATGTGTATTTGGCGAGTATAGTAATGCGTAGTTGGTGTGGTGTCCTGGGGAAGGGCTTCGGGCTCAGGAATGGCCTGAACCCAGAGTACCCCCCCATAGTGTGGTGAGAACTCTCGTGATATCGCTTGAATGGAGAAGGGGTGGTGGAGGGTTGCTGCTTATCTTTCAATTGAATAGAGGTATGTCAGCTGTATTTATAGCCAAGCATTGATTAACTTGAGTGCGGACCTCCTGTGTTAATTAGGCTAAGTATCTGACGCGCTCCTCCCGAACTTTGTTAATAAAACATCATGTAGAGTGCAAGATTCTGCTTTACACTTTTCAAAGCTCTGCACAACCCTCTGCACCCTCATATCTCTGTGATTTGATTACTTTCAATAAATAGTTTGGCAAGTCTGCCTGAAAATATCTGATTTGAGAAGAAAATACGATTTGACAGAAGTCTGAACAGATCTTTCTCAATTTTTTTAATTATTTTTTAAACCACTATGGGGTCCAGAGCAATCAGCTGTGCTGTTCCTCATCTCTGGAACTCTCTTCCGCTATTTGTAAATTTAAGTGATTGTCGGGGGGTAAGTGTATTTTACTTAAAACAAGTAAAATTATCTGCCAGTGGGGTAAGTAAAATTTTCTAAAAACAAGATTATTTTACTTGCCCCACTAGCAGATAACAACTCTTAAGATAAGCTTAAGATAAACAACTCTACCTTTTGTGGGGAGGGGGGTTAATATTAATATACAGTTACCCCCAATCAGGAGCTGCTTTGTTCTCCCTTACTCTTATCAAAGTGTGAATGATTGTAAATCGCCCTCACAGGAGAAACAAATTTTGCCATGTGGCCAAAGCCACAAATGATGAACAGATCTTCACATGCATTCACACAAAATGTATTAAGCCTTCTTCACATCCATTTACAGAATGGCATATAAATGAATACTGCTCATGATACAGCACTGTACGTACTAAGGTATTTACAGTACATATAAATGCATGGGTCAATACTCAGCATTAGTGATTAATGTTTTGTATCCGACAGCATTGGCCAATCAGAGTGCTGAATCATTAAAAGGTTCTCTTTTCAAATGGCTGCTAATTGTGCTAAGTATCACTGTTGCTAAGGAAAATGTGGTAAGCCAAGAGCTGTTCTAAGTTGTTCTAAGGAGAAACAAGGAAGTTCTGCAAGAAGTGAATTTGGGAAGTTTGGAAACTGCAACAGCAACGCCGACCACAAGCGTAGTGCCCACCAACTTCTGGAACAACTTCAGAACCTTCTCTTCACTGATCCTTTGTTACGAGTTCCAAACTGCTAGGATCTTCTCCAACAACTTCAGAATCGTCTCATCAGCAATCCTTTTCTCTGCCACTAAAGTTAGCGTTAATATACTGTAGTTTGCTGCCAGTAATGGAGGATAAAATAATTTTTCCATTTCCTGTTTCGGTGTACAAAGCTGAAGTGTGGCATCATTTGGGCTTTTGTGGTAACTTCCTGCCGTGTGCACCACCTCGGTTCTATTGCTTGCCATGTCCTCTGTGAAGAGCCTTTGCGCGGGGCACGGCGGGCGCTTTCTCTCGTCTTGGGGGCGTTTTGTGCAGTTGGGGCAGTGTAAACGTGCTAAGGTTTGTGTATGGTGATGTGTTCTTAATGACAACTTTCCTAAAAATATATCCTATTGCTGAAATAAGAAATATTCCAATATATCACCTTGCTTACATTATTGCATCATATCGTATCGCAGCCCTGGTATCGTGACACATATCGTATCGCCAGATTCTTGCCATACACATATACAGTGGTGGCCAAAATTATTAGAACACTAGCGGCACAACACTCTTTAGCATTTAGATTAATGCCATAAAATCGGTCAGCCGTGGAGGTGTCGTGGCACATAAATTGTGCCACCTTGTGGCGGTCTTCTGTAGTGTGGGTGTTCTTGGTCTGTACAAAGAAAGAAAAGCATAGTTGAAGAGTTATAAACACATGACCACTAGTCCTTCCTGTCTGCAGTGCCTTTGAGATTGTCTGCAATAATAAAGGAAGAAACGTTAGAGTCGTGTGGGATGCCGAGATTGGAGAGGTGAGAGGAGGCAAAAACTTACCCAGAATTTGAGGGATGGTGGTCCTCACAGAGGCAACGCACTGGCCAACACACTTGGCCTGCTTCACCTTGACCTGGTGGACCACCACTCTCTGCCTCAGCGAGCAGACCATAATTTTGATCTCCTGGTTCAGTCCTACCAGGACTGTCCAGGAGAGGCGGCAGGTGGGGTGGCGGGGTCTCCCTTATGTAAGCCAGGAACTGGGCTACATTTTTTAAATAGTGATGGACAGCCATCTCCGTGATCTTGGCCTGATTTAGTGAATTCAGCCAAGATCGCTTCCTTGCCGTCTGGTTGCGGAAGGCCAGGCTGGCCAGATCAGATTGCCCCACCCCCATGTACGCTATAAAATTTTTGATCCAAAAAATTTTTGAAGACACATTGTTCTTCAGCTGCAGGGTGGGGTTAGCACACTCTAGAAAGTGGACCATTTAATAAATTACAAGTGGGACATGTGTCCATTTGCCATTTAATGACTGAAATTTTAATAATATGTTCGTGGGATGATTGTACACTAACCTATTATACTGCTCCCATTGAATTAAACTGGAAGTAGGACAGGTGTCCAATTATAATTTATCCATTGGGATTGCTATGGCAGGTTAGTGGGATGATTGTCCATGATCCCATTGAATAAACTGCAAGTGGGATGTGTGTCCACTTGCTGTTTATTGAATGAAATCAGTATAATGGGTAAGGGGGACATGTCCATTTCCAACTTTTTCAATGGGCCCCAGATAGGAGGTTCGTGGACAGTGGAATTTTGGTAAAAAACTGGGTGCTTCTGAATCAGGGGGGGGCTTCTATGTACTGCTATATAGGTTTGATAGAAATAGTTCCAGATTAAAGGCCTTAAATCATAGTGTCCATAAACCTCCTATCTGGGGCCAATTGAATAGATTGGAAATGGGACGAGTCCATTTCCGACCTATTCAATGGGCTCCAGATAGTGTTTATTTTTTTGTTTTTTTACACCTGGTGGGGTGGTGCAACTAGCTGAGGTGGCGGGGCAACCACCTGTCTTGTTAATGCACACAATTGGGGGGGCGGGGGTTGGGATAACAGCTGAGGTGGTGTGGCCTCCGTTACAGATGGTGGGTCCTCTGCATGATCTAAATTTGTGACCATGGGGATGGATGGTGATGTGGCTTTCAACGCCCTCAAACTCCTCATGGTCACCTCATACAACCTCACCAACTTGAACCTCTGAGACACCTTTAATATTGTACATTGCTATTACTCAAACCATGAATAAGCTACTTTATATGTTGCTTTAAAATGCAAATGGTCAAAATGTGATCACTTTAGTTGACACTGACGTACCGTGGTGTCTTTGTGCCCTTTCTTTAGGTGTGTTTCCACATATTTCCAAACCTACTGGCAGAGTGGTCACGGCAGGTTGGAAATTTTAACTCTGCCTCGGGTATACTTAAGTAGGCCCCTTTCCTGAACATTCTTAACAAAATAAAACACCCTGAGGTGCTGCCATATGTTGGCCACCTCAGTGGGGGCACAATGGACACTTTACCATCTTCTGCTTAAAAGATAAGTGATCAATTGTTCAAGCGGAAATGTATAACACTTTATGACTGCTTCTTAAATATACATTTTTAACACTTTCAAGATGGCATAATAAATTATGATCAACGTATGGAGTAACTTACCTGAACAGCAGCAATTTAGGCAGAAAAATGTCTAAGCATACAGTACAGTAATAGCTGTTTAATGGTTTTTTTTGTCTAGTTAATATTTTGTGATATGTTTCCTTTTCTGCAGTATTTTGCTGATGATGAAGAGAACTGAATAACAAGTTTAATATTTTTTGATCAAGTTTAACAAAGTTTTCATTATTTTTGAATGTTTTTGAATGTTTTAATAAAAAAGGTTCGGACAATCATTGTAGTCGTCTTTGCATTTATTTATTTATATAGTGTCTGCTTGTGTATAATTTGCATAAAAATGAATGTCCACAGAACCACTATGAAGGGCCCACTTAATAAATTGGAAATGGGATGTTCCTGTTTGACAGATCAAAAACAAGAATATATCCCAATTTCAAGTTATTCAGTGAGCTCCTCATAGCAGTTCTGTGGACATATTATTAAAGTATATGTTTTATAAATATGATCAATGTCATTGATGAAACCACCTCTTGTAAACTTTCAGGTTATACAATAGTGTAATTTGCATAAAAAAATGAATGTCCACGGAAGCACCATGAAAGACCCATTTAATAAATTTGAAATGGGATGTTCCTTTATGTTTGTTTACAAATAACATTCATATCGACATATCACAGTGCCAAAATCCTCAGTTTTTGGGAAGACCTTTAAAAAAATCTGTCAAAATATTCAGGGAAAAATACAGATGTGCATGCCCCTTTTCTGGCATTTGACCTCTAAAGGAGGTTGTAGGGTCACCAAATTTTCAGTCTAATCGAGGGGGGTCACCTGTAGGTGAGGATTTCGATTTAGGCTCAATCGGACCACTCCCGTTCGTTCCAGTAAAAACATCCCAATTCTAATATAGTCAGCGGGCTCCTCAGCAGTTCCATAGACACACACGAATAAAGTGTATTTTTCATAAATATAAACAATAGTGTTGCTGAAACTACCTCTACTGTACTCAGCACACTCAGCGCCCATTCATGTCAGTTTCATGTCATAATAGTGTACAATTTGCATAAAAATTAAATAGAATAAAAAAGATCCCATCTGCAACCTATTTAATGGGCCTTCTGTACATATCCACTGTCCTCAGGACACTCAACAGAACCCATTCATGCAACTTTCAAGTCATACAATAGTGTACTTGCATAAAAAAGGAATGTCCATGGAAACACTATGAATGGCCCGCTGAATAAATTGGAAATGGGATGATTTTTGTTTAATTAAAAATAACATTAATTTTGGGGCCAGGGCCTAGGGGCTTTGAATGCTTGACTGTGCGGCCCTCACGTACAACGTGGAAAAGGGCCGAAGTCCTCAGCATTTGGGAAGACCTTAAAAAAAATCAGCAAAAATATTCAGTGAAAAGTACAGACATTTGCTCGCTCCTTTTCAGACCTTTTGCCCTCTAAACAAGGTCATAGGGCCACAAAACTTTTCCGCCCACTCCAGGGGGATCATAGGGCCACAAAACATTTCCACCCACTCCAGGGGGATCCCTTGAGACACAGATTTTGAATTCGGCTCGATCAGACCCTTTTGATCCATGTCCGCGAACAATCTATAGTAAGCCCATTTAAATAAATTGAGAGCGGGACTTTTAGGAAGGTCCCACAGGGCCCAAATCGGACACAGAGTTGCATCAGGGGCCCCAGAGCGACTTGCTAAAGGGGCCTTGGCCTGGAAACCCAAAAAGTATTTTTCCAAATTTTTATCAATTTCTCGGTCTCTCAGTGAGATGCGCGGCCGGACTTAAAAGGCTTAGGAAGCGTCTCGGGCCCTCAATCTCGGGGGCCCAAATGGGGGGCCCAAGATGGCAGTGCATCCTGAGTTTTGGAGACCCAGTGAACTTCCATCTCCGTACGGGAGACGTCCCACTTTCAATTTAAATGCGTAACAGTTTCGTGGATGCTCGGTCCCTTTTTTGAACTTTTGACTCCTGAACGAGTTCGTAGGGTCTCCAAACTTTTCCACCCGCTAAAGGGACCCCTGACGATATGCAAATGGTGCCCTCTAGTCGATCTGCCTTTTTGGTGCCACGTCCACGAAAGAGCTAAGCCAAACCTATTCAAATAGGTGACAATTTGGATTTATTTATATGGCCCCAAATTTTGCACAGTGGCTCCTGGGGGTCCCCTGAGCCACATACTGAGAGCCCCTGTTACTAAATTAGAAGGACATTTTTTGGGGCCTTTGCACAAAATTTGTGCTGCAGGCCTCTCTGTCTTATACCCACTCAGAGCCTTTTGAGTGATTGTTTGGTCGGGAAAGGAGCTTTTTTCGGAAGGTCCTATGTCTTTGCGCTTCGGGGCTGTGAGCGAGGGGCCCCTGAGAAATGAGAATCTCGGGGCTCTATGTCCTATAGTCTCCGAACGGGGGATGTCCCTCTCCCTATTTAATCGGGTAACAGTTTCGTGGACGCACAGACCCTTTTTTGACTCCTGAAAGAGTTTGTAAGGTCACCAAACTTTTCCACCCGCTAAAGGGACCCCTGACAATATACAAATGGCGCCCTCTAGTCAATCTGCCTTTTCGGTGCCACGTCCACAAAACCGCTAAGCCAAACCAATTCAAATAGGTGACAAGTGGGATTTATTTAGAACGGTCCCAGTGGCCCCAAATTTTGCACAGTGGCTCCTGGGGGCCCCCTGAGCCACATACTGAGGGCCCCTGTTCCTAAATTTGAAGGACATTTTTTGGGGGCCTTTGCACAAAATTTGTGCTGCAGGCCTCTCTGTCTTATACCCACTCAGAGCCTTTTGAGTGATTTTTTTGGTTGGGAGAGGAGCTTTCTTCGGAAGGTCCTAAGTCTTTGCACTTTGGGGCTGTGAGCGAGTGGCCCCTGAGAACCGAGAATCTCGAATCTCGGGGCCCTATGTCCTATGGTCTCCGAATGGGGGATGTCTCTCTCCCCATTTAATCGGGTAGCGGTTTTGTGGACGCACGGTCCCTTTTTTGGCCAGCCTAAGCCACACCTGTGCAATAATCATGCTGTCTAATCAGCATGCTGATATGCCACACCTGTGAGGTGGATGCATTATCTCGGCAAAAGAGAAGTGCTCACTAACACAGATTTAGACAGATTTGTGAACAATATTTGAGAGAAATAGGCCTTTTGTGTACATAGAAAAAGTCTTAGATCTTTGAGTTCAGCTCATGAAAAATGGGGGCAAAAACAAAAGTGTTGCGTTTATAATTTTGTTCAGTGTATTTGACTTCTACTTCCCTGAGATAGCATTGATTAGGTAAATGGGTGTCTCATTTTATAAAAAAAAAAAAAAAAAATTTGTGTTAAAGGCAACACGGTACCATAGAGCAGGGCTCGACAGTGTGAGCATTTCACTCGCATTTGCGACTAAAAATAGATGTGTGCGAACTGGAAAATGTATTTAGGAGCGCAAGTGCGAATACAAAACAAAATACAAAACAGCCTAACTTATACAGTAGCCTATAACAAACATATTAATTTATTCTGTTTATTTATGGAAAAATTGGGATACAGCCTCATATGATTACTTTAGAACTTTAAAAAGGCAACGGTTTAATTTAAATGAGCACAGATGAGAAGAAAAGCGGAGCGAGTTAAAGTGAAGACGCGCTGAATGACGCACATTCGCCACTAGAGGGCGCTGCCGTTACCCCGGTAACCCAGTAAACAAATCAGCTGCGCTACTTTCCTAAAACTGTGTAAATAATGTTTCACACTCAGTCATTTAGATATTTATATTCGCTTTAGTCTTCACAATAGCATCAAATAATTCTTACTTAAAGACTTAATGAGCTATTTATTTTCAAACATTTTTTCTAACCTAAAACACGGCCCATCCACTGATCTATAATAGAGAACAGTGGGCCTATCTATATATCAACGACTGATTCGTTATTATTGTTCAGTAACACAAGTTCCATTAGTTAACATGAAAAAAACAATGACTGCATTTATTAATAATGCTATCTTAATTTCAACTTTTAATAATACATTATAAAATCAAAAGTTGTCTTAATATAATTCAATGGAGCTAACATTAACTAACATTGTTGTATTTTTTATTAATCAACATTAACAAAGAATATTAACTACTGCAACAATTAGCTATTGCACATTTTTAGTTAATGTTGACCTGCTTTAACTAATGTTAACAAATGGGACTTACTTACCTATTGTTCTTTCGTTCATTTGAACAATCTTTTGCACTCTAATCTTGAAACACTTGTTTACTTTATATTTTTATGCATTTTTTATAAAAGTCTTTTAGTAAATTATCTTTAATAAAGTTATTTAACCTGTTAGGAGGACAACACTTTTTTTCACTTAGAAATTATATATTGTGATTTATAAACAAAAACATATACCGTGACAAAAGCTTCAATGATTATTGTGAAAATTTTATACCGACAGTTTAATAGGATTATAACTAATTACATAATTAGCCTATTAAATAGTGTCTGAAGTAAAATTATTTAAGAACCTTGTGTACTTTCTGTATTCTGATCAGTTAAATAATTGTGCTTGTAAATGTCTCTTTGTATCCCCTTATTAAGCTAAAACACCTAATTTGAAAAATTTGCATTGCGCCCCTAAATTTTTTTAATGCGCTCCTAAATTGTTTGACTTAGGAGCACATGTGCTCCTTGGTGAAAAGGTAAGTGTCAAGCCCTGCCATAGAGGGTTAAATTCTAGTTTATAATCGCGACATCATTTGATAAAATCAACATGAATCTACACTAAAGAGCAGCTATGCAGTGGTTTTGGCTATATTTTGCCTCATGCAGCACACTGAATAACAAACTAAGTGCATATTAACAGACGAACTATGCTCATATTTATAATTCCAAACAGTAAGAGACAGGTGCTTGGAAACACTGTTTTGTACTCATTTATTGATGAGTCTGATCCGGTACAGCCAACTGAATGCGCTGCTTCTCTGCCGCTCGCTGCACAGAAGAGACGCCGAGCGAGGCAACACTGCACGGGGAAAGTCAGACCTCGCGCTTGCAACACTGGCCAAATCTTCCAACTGAACGATAGCTAAGGTAAGTAGCTAGGTTTGTCAGTGTGTATCTTTTATGGAAAAAAAAAACGCTAAAGTGTCTGAAAGTTGCTAAATATAGTGTTAAAGTCACGCTCGTGTGTGTGAGATGTGGGAGCTGATGGCAGCGGGCGGTGGATATTTGTGGCGGTCAGTGTGGATATTGTGGATAAGTTCTTCTGTTCTACTACGTTCTACTAGTTCTTCAGCTTCAGTTTCGGAACTTTCATGCTTAGTAACACATACTGTGCCTCACCACAGTGCACAAAATTATCTGGGCCCCACTTGGGTTGCCACATGGGACCTACATGGATGCTGGCTGGGCCAATACATTCTCACTCCCAACTCGTCACATATTGAAGCTTGGCCAGCACCATTTGGTGTCGCTTTATAACGCTGAAGGTACCCCTTTAGCGTAATTTTTCGATTTGTAGGGTCCTCCATTGTTTTCAGTTGTTTGTCTTAATTTAATGGTTTTAATTTGTGAAAAATAGAATTATATCATATAAATTTATAGTTTCATTGGAGCACCAAACCCCACCCCTACCCTAAACCTACCCACCTCTGAACAATATAAAACACGTAACAGGCAAATATAAGTGCAGTCACAGGTAATTATTGCAAAAACTCACCATAAACAAGCAGTATAAAAGCATTACAAACAAGTTGTGTTGCATTCCAAGTCTTCTGAAGCCATACAAATTATTTATGCAAAGAAGAGAGTAAAACATAAGGTTTTAATCGCTGAAAATGATCCCCTCCGTTAATGTGCTCACATCTCATTCAAAAGCATGACGCAATCGGTCATGAGACACACAAGAGCCATGCTCTGGAGGCCCCTCAGGACAGACATGCACAGGGATCACAGGGCGGGGACCTCCAGAGCGGAACAGACAGAACAGAGGCCATAGCGGAGCTGGCAGCTCTGGAGGCCATGGCGGTGCTGGGAGCTCCGAAGGCCATGGCAGCGCAAGGGGCTCAGGAGGCCATGGCAGTGCAGGGAGCTCAGGAGGCCATGGTAGGTAGTGCCTGTGGCCGGACCTGGGAACGGCATTTCTGGCCAAAATTAGGGAACTGGATCCACGGGACTTGGGAAAGGCACTCCTGGCCATGATTAGGGAACTGGATCCATGGCGGCGGCCGGCGGGCTTGAGTCAGCGGCGGGCTTGCCACTAACTGCAGGCAGGTTTGCCACAAGACGGTGGCGTCGATATCCCACGAACGGCGGGCTTATCAGAGCCGCGGACGGTGGAGTCGATCCCACGTGAATGGCAGGCTAGAAGGAGCCGCGGACAGCGGCGAACTTGTGGCACTTGCGGTGATTCCGCCGAACTCCAACGCGGAATTCACTGGGCTATGGTGGGATGACGAGCGGTGACTTCCATGCTGTGGGGGAAACAGACAGGCAGGAACAAAACAAAAGACTTTCAAAAGCGAAAAAACTAAACGGTGTGAAAAGGGGCGCCGCTTACTGTTGTGGTCTGGTCTTCTGTCACAGTGCACACAGCAAGGATGAATGAGGAACACGGAGACAAGGATAATCTCAAAATAACAGTCTTTAATAAATCCAAACAAGGCAGGGAAAAACAAAGCAAGGTAGACACAGACAGGAACACCAGGGAGTAACGAGTAGACCAGACGACATGAAACTGAACAGGCAGGAACTTAAACACACAGGTTAATTACCCAAACACAGCTGGAACAGAATTAACTAATAATGACATTAAACAAGGACAAGAAACAAACCAAATATGGACAGAAGAGGCAGGAACACATGGCACACACGACAGAGGACTGACAGACGTAAGGCTTCTTCTGGCAGCATTTTTTGAATTTGCGCACTGCACTGAGACTGCACACAGGATGAGCTTAACGGTGGACGGAGACGAACATCACATCTATTCCTCTCACAAATCAATCATTTTGCCTCGGAAGACTTGGAATATTAATACTTTTTGAATAAATTATGACGGTAGTTGTATCTATGAAGCCATGTTCTTTAAGCATGCATTATTTACTTTGACACAGCAGTGGTCATGGTATAATGTCATGCTTTGAATTTATGTTTTAAAAAAAGATGCCACAATGTATAACAAATATGAAATGAAATATGTTAAATGTTTTCACAGTGTGAATCTACCAGATTTCCGGCTGGCTCAAATAATGATCTTTACAATTGAAGAGATTAATAGAAGTGAAATGTTGCTCCCAAATATTTCTATTGGTTACTGAATATATGATACATGTAGTTCAAGAATGTCTTCTATGAGTGCAACTATGGGATTGATGAATGGTCCGGAGTTTGCAGCAGGGGAGACATGCAATGGACAGTCTTCTATACATGCTATCATAGGAGAAACAGAGTCTTCTGCCACAGTGATTCTGTCAAGAACTACAGGACCTTTTAAAATTCCAGTGGTAAAAAGCAATACAAACCAAAATCTGACACAATGATATTAATGTCATACTGATACACTGATGACTGTTTAATTTTAATTTTATTTTTTCTCAGATAAGTCACACAGCCTCATGTGAATGCCTCAATAATAGGAAAGATCACCCCTCATTCTTCAGGACTATTTCTAGTGATTACCACCAGAGTACAGCACTTGCATACATTGTCAAGCACTTAGGCTGGTCTTGGGTGGGAGCTGTGAACAGTGACAATGACTATGGAAACTATGGAATGGCCATATTTCTGAATACAGCACAGAAAGAGGGGATTTGTGTAGAGTACTCAGAGAAATTATATCACTTTTACTTTACTTTATATCAAACAGAGCCAGAAAAACTCAAAAAAGTAGTAGAAACAATAAAAAAGGCACCACAAAAGTGATTGTTGCATTTGTTTCATTTATTGAGATGGGCTTACTTATTGATCAGTTAAGTATTCAGAATATAACAGGCCTCCAAATAATTGGAGTAGAAGGATGGATAACATCAAAGAGTTTAATCACTCCTAAGAGTTTTCAGGTGATGGGAGGGTCACTGGGGTTTGCATTGAGAACAATTAACTTGGAAGGGTTTTCCAATTATGTTGTAAAATCATTTTGGGACACAGCTATTCCATGCTCACAGATTCAGGGGAATTCTTCTCAATATGCAGTAAATTGCAGCAGATACCAAGATCTACTTGCACTGAAAAACTACAATGAAGATATGCCTGAACAAAGATATTCAAGCCATGTCTACAAGGCAGTTTATGCTGTGGCTCATGCACTACACAATCTACTAAAGTGCAAAGAACAAGAAGGCTGTGAGAAAGGCCTGACAATTCAACCACAGCAGGTAAACGATAAAAGACGAATAGAAAGGAAGAGAAAGGTGTAACAATAATTTTGGTGAACAATGATTTAAAATATGTCAATGATAACGTGCCAGAACTGTCTTTTTTATATTAGGTGGTTGAGGCCCTGAAAAAAGAAAATTTTACTGTAAAGTTTGGAGATTGTGTGTGGTTTGACAGCACTGGTGCCGCAGTAGCCCATTATGAAGTTGTGAACTGGCAGCAGGACTATCAATCAGTGGGATACTATGATGCCTCACTACCCCCTGACTAGGGATGGGTATCGTTAAGGTTTTAACGGTATTACTACTCTTACCGATACTGCTTATCGATCCAGTACTTTAACGGTATTCTTATCGGTACTTTTTGTTTTTCTTTGTTTCTTTGTTCATATTCTTACAGTATCTTATCTTATGTATATAAAACACTAAAAATGCCTGCACTTCATCAATTTGTAAATGCACCAGTGTGCAGGTATTTTTAGTGTTTTATATACATAAGATAAGATACAGTAACAACATGAACAAAGAAACAAAGTAAAACAAACTGACAAATACAATAAAACAAACACACAAACGAAATGAAATAAACAGTGCTTTCATTTTTCCATGAAGGTCTACTAATATTAATGTTCAGGTAAGTAATAGTTACAAAAGTAATCAAATGTAAATGAGCAATGCATAGTTTTCACTGTATGTACTGATAGATTTATGTTTATTAAAGCTATAACGTTGTTAAGATTAAGAGCTGTGGGTGATTTTCTCTTTGCATTTTGTTCTTTGATTAACATTGATGGCTCAAGCTCCAGTCTGACACTTTAAGACAATATACTGACACGCATCGGATTTTCTCCCAACTGTTCTCGTCCACTTAAAACAAAAGTGAAGACTCTCATAACCGGCCATTTTGACACATTGTGTGTGTATTTTTTGGCATATTTTTGTGTGTTATTTCGACGCGCCCGAAGCTCAAAGTGTGCTTGTCCGTTTTGGAGCACGCTGCCGCGCAGGCACACGCGCACACACACATTTCAGCCTGGGGAACAGCAGATTGTACTTTCAGCGTTTTACGATCAAATATGTCCTGCAATGTAGCAACAGTAAAGACGGCATTTTATAACAATCACTGATTGAGCTGATTCAGATGTTAAGTTTTGGTTCGGAGGAACGAATCCGCGCCGCTATGAAGGGAAGGGAGTTGTGCTAGAAGAAATGCGGCTATAATCCTTGGAAGCCAAAATCGAAAAAAAAAATAATAATACTTAGCTTAATATAACAGCCACAGGCCTAAAGTGTGAGCAGATGTTTGAATAGTTAGTTCTCTCTTCTATCATAATTAAACAGGACTTTCATGTTGCGTGTGCTCCTCTGCGTGAGCGCGATCTGGCTTCTGAATTGCGCATAGCAAAAATGCATCATAGACAAATGTTTGAATATTATTTCACAAAAACAGCTGGCGACATTATATATATATATATATATATATATATATATATATATATATATATATATATATATATATATAGAGAGAGAGAGAGAGAGAGAGAGAGAGAGAGCGAGAGCAACAATAAATGTATGTGTGTTTTCTTAACTTCTCCAATACCGACAGAAGTACCCATAACGTCAGAGCTTATCGATACTCCGGTCTTTCATAATTTAGCCCCGAGACCGATTTAATACCGAGTTTCGGTACCCATCCCTACCCCTGACCAGCGTTTTTTGCTCAATACTAAAAATATAATCTGGGCTAGAGGACAGCTGAAGGTAAATAAACTGTTATTAAATGGCATTGTTTAAATTGAGGGCATCTACTTGAACTGATCTTTATCAACCCAGCAGGCACACAATGTCATATGACGTTAATATTAGGTTGGATTTAGGTCGCGACGTCAGGTGACCAAAATTCAATGTCAAGCCAACGTCTAATGACAACGTTTATTTGACGTCCAAGACCGACGTCAATTGACGTTGATATTTAGTTGTTTTCAGGTTGTGTTGGGAAGTAACCAAAATCCAACGTCGAGCCAACGTCTAAAGCCAACGTCATATTGACGTCAAATACTGATATACAGTCGTCGGGTATGGCAACCAAAACCCAACGTCGCCTAGACGTCATAATGGTAACGTCCACACAACGTCAGATTCTAACATCATTTGACGTTGTTTTTAGGTTGTGGCATTTAACTAACCAAAATCCAACGTCGAGCCAACGTCTAAAGCCAACGTCATATTGACGTCAAATACTGATATACAGTGGTCAGGTATGGCAACCAAAACCCAACGTCGACTAGACGTCATAATGGTAACGTCCACACAACGTCAGATTCTAACATCATTTGACGTTGTTTTTAGGTTGTGGAATTAACTAACCAAAATCCAACGTCGAGCCAACGTCTAAAGCCAACGTCATATTGACGTCAAATACTGATATACAGTCGTCGGGTATGGCAACCAAAACCCAACGTCGCCTAGACGTCGTAATGGTAACGTCCACACAACGTCAGATTCTAACATCATTTGACGTTGTTTTTAGGTTGTGGCATTAACTAACCAAAATCCAACGTCGAGTCAACGTCTTAAGCCAACGTCATATTGACGTCAAATACTGATATACAGTCGTCGGGTATGGCAACCAAAACCCAACGTCGTCTAGACGTCATAATGGTAACGTCCACACAACGTCAGATTCTAACATCATTTGACGTTGTTTTTAGGTTGTGGCATTAACTAACCAAAATCCAACGTCGAGCCAACGTCTAAAGCCAACGTCATATTGACGTCAAATACTGATATACAGTGGTCAGGTATGGCAACCAAAACCCAACGTCGCCTAGACGTCATAATGGTAACGTCCACACAACGTCAGATTCTAACATCATTTGACGTTGTTTTTCGGTTGTGGCATTAACTAACCAAAATCCAACGTCGAGCCAACGTCTTAAGCCAACGTCATATTGACGTCAAATACTGATATACAGTCGTCGGGTATGGCAACCAAAACCCAACGTCGCCTAGACGTCATAATGGTAACGTCCACACAACGTCAGATTCTAACATCATTTGACGTTGTTTTTAGGTTGTGGCATTAACTAACTAAAATCCAACATCGAGCCAACGTCTAAAGCCAACGTCATATTGACGTCAAATACTGATATACAGTGGTCAGGTATGGCAACCAAAACCCAACGTCGCCTAGACGTCATAATGGTAACGTCCACACAACGTCAGATTCTAACATCATTTGACGTTGTTTTTAGGTTGTGGCATTAACTAACCAAAATCCAACGTCGAGCCAACGTCTTAAGCCAACGTCATATTGACGTCAAATACTGATATACAGTCGTCGGGTATGGCAACCAAAACCCAACGTCGACTAGACGTCATAATGGTAACGTCCACACAACGTCAGATTCTAACATCATTTGACGTTGTTTTTAGGTTGTGGCATTAACTAACCAAAATCCAACGTCGAGCCAACGTCTAAAGCCAACGTCATATTGATGTCAAATACTGATATACAGTGGTCGGGTATGGCAACCAAAACCCAACGTCGACTAGACGTCATAATGGTAACGTCCACACAACGTCAGATTCTAACATCATTTGACGTTGTTTTTAGGTTGTGGCATTAACTAACCAAAATCCAACGTCGAGCCAACGTCTAAAGCCAACGTCATATTGACGTCAAATACTGATATACAGTCGTCGGGTATGGCAACCAAAACCCAACGTCGCCTAGACGTCATAATGGTAACGTCCACACAACGTCAGATGCTAACATCATTTGACGTTGTTTTTAGGTTGTGGCATTAAATAACCAAAATCCAACGTCGAGCCAACGTCTAAAGCCAACGTCATATTGACGTCAAATACTGATATACAGTGGTCAGGTATGGCAACCAAAACCCAACGTCGACTAGACGTCATAATGGTAACGTCCACACAACGTCAGATTCTAACATCATTTGACGTTGGTTTTAGGTTGTGGCATTAACTAACCAAAATCCAACGTCGAGCCAACGTCTAAAGCCAACGTCATATTGACGTCAAATACTGATATACAGTGGTCAGGTATGGCAACCAAAACCCAACGTCGCCTAGACGTCATAATGGTAACGTCCACACAACGTCAGATTCTAACATCATTTGACGTTGTTTTTAGGTTGTGGCATTAACTAACCAAAATCCAACGTCGAGCCAACGTCTAAAGCCAACGTCATATTGACATCAAATACTGATATACAGTGGTCAGGTATGGCAACCAAAACCCAACGTCGCCTAGACGTCATAATGGTAACGTCCACACAACGTCAGATTCTAACATCATTTGACATTGTTTTTAGGTTGTGGCATTAACTAACCAAAATCCAACGTTGAGCCAACGTCTTAAGCCAACGTCATATTGACGTCAAATACTGATATACAGTCGTCAGGTATGGCAACCAAATCCCAACGTCGTCTAGACGTCATAATGGTAACGTCCACACAACGTCAGATTCTAACATCATTTGACGTTGGTTTTAGGTTGTGGCATTAACTAACCAAAATCCAACGTCGAGCCAACGTCTAAAGCCAACGTCATATTGACGTCAAATACTGATATACAGTGGTCGGGTATGGCAACCAAAACCCAACGTCGACTAGACGTCATAATGGTAACGTCCACACAACGTCAGATTCTAACATCATTTGACGTTGTTTTTAGGTTGTGGCATTAACTAACCAAAATCCAACGTCGAGCCAACGTCTAAAGCCAACGTCATATTGACGTCAAATACTGATATACAGTGGTCAGGTATGGCAACCAAAACCCAACGTCGCCTAGACGTCATAATGGTAACGTCCACACAACGTCAGATTCTAACATCATTTGACGTTGATCTTCAGTTGTTTTTACGTTGTGGCATTAACTAACCAAAATCCAACGTCGAGCCAACGTCTTAAGCCAACGTCATATTGACGTCAAATACTGATATACAGTCGTCAGGTATGGCAACCAAAACCCAACGTCTCCTAGACGTCATAATGGTAACGTCCACACAACGTCAGATTCTAACATCATTTGACATTGTTTTTAGGTTGTGGCATTAACTAACCAAAATCCAACGTTGAGCCAACGTCTTAAGCCAACGTCATATTGACGTCAAATACTGATATACAGTCGTCGGGTATGGCAACCAAATCCCAACGTCGTCTAGACGTCATAATGGTAACGTCCACACAACGTCAGATTCTAACATCATTTGACGTTGGTTTTAGGTTGTGGCATTAACTAACCAAAATCCAACGTCGAGCCAACGTCTAAAGCCAACGTCATATTGACGTCAAATACTGATATACAGTGGTCGGGTATGGCAACCAAAACCCAACGTCGACTAGACGTCATAATGGTAACGTCCACACAACGTCAGATTCTAACATCATTTGACGTTGTTTTTAGGTTGTGGCATTAACTAACCAAAATCCAACGTCGAGCCAACGTCTAAAGCCAACGTCATATTGACGTCAAATACTGATATACAGTGGTCAGGTATGGCAACCAAAACCCAACGTCTCCTAGACGTCATAATGGTAACGTCCACACAACGTCAGATTCTAACATCATTTGACGTTGTTTTTAGGTTGTGGCATTAACTAACCAAATTCCAACGTCGAGCCAACGTCTTAAGCCAATGTCATATTGACGTCAAATACTGAGATACAGTCGTCGGGTATGGCAACCAAAACCCAACGTCGACTAGACGTCATAATGGTAACGTCCACACAACGTCAAATTATAACATCGTTTGACGTTGATCTATAGTTAGTATTAGGTTGTGGCATAAAATAACCAAAATCCAACGTCAAGCCAACATCTTAAGCCACGTTCATATTGACGTCAAATACTCATATACAGTCGTCAGGTATGGCAACCAAAGCCCAACGTCTCCTAGACGTCATATTGGTAATGCCCACTCAGTGTCAAACTCTAACATCATTAGACGTTGGTCTTTTGTTATTTTTAGGTTGCGGTATTAACTAACTAAAATCCAAAGTCGAGTCAACGTCTCAAGCCAACGTCATATTCATGTCAGTTACTGACATTCAGTTGTTAGGTATGGCGACCAAAACCCAACGTCACGTAGATGTTATAATGGTAATGTACACACAACGTCAAATTCTTACATCATTAGACGTTGATCTTTTGTTAGGTTTAGGTTGTGGCATTAACAAACCAAAATCCAACGTCGAGCCAACATCTTAAGCCGATGTCATATTGACGTCAAATACTGATATAGTCATGAGGTAAAAAAAAAAAAAATAAATTTCACAAGAGAACTGTACATTTAATGCTGTTTTTACAGTATTTTTCTGTTATTTTAAATTATTAGCAAAATTCTTTAGAACAACTTCTATAAATTAACAAATGTTATTTTAAGTAGCTATAATGTTATTAATCACAAATTATAGTAGTTCTAATTTTTTAAGACAGGAAAATGGTTGTATTATTTATACTCTATTTTTTTCTGTTGTCTTAAATTGCATATAAATTAATGTAAATTCATACAAATAATCTGTAATATGTAGCTCATTAAAGGTTTATGTCCATAGCTGTTTAGCATTTTTCTTTGTAATTTTAAAGCACATCATATCAGTTTTATATTTAGGTGTTTTTACATTTAAACTCTGCAATTCTGAACACAAATATAGCTGACTTATTTCATTACATCAAAATATGCATAGTCTGTTTTTTAAAGCTGCACTACTCTCCAGGTTGAAACTTTCATGCCTCTGCTCACACACCATCTGATCCAAATAGCTTTGCAATGGAAATTGTGAACAGAGAAAAGTATGCATAATCTTTAAAAGCTCAAACAAAAAAACATTGACTTCACAAACACGTCATACATACATCGAAAAATATTGGTATGCTATCTGATCAGAGTATGCATTTGTTATTTGTGTGAGAGAAACCCTATACCTACTGAGAAATTTGAAATGAGAAAAAAACAAGAGCATAGAGAAAAGGGTCTGAGAGGACTGGAATGCATACATTCCATGCAATGTGTAGAAAACATACATTCAAATATGGAAAATGTAGAATCCTCAATTTATCAAATGTGCATGTCTGCGTTATGGAAACACCTTGCTGTGAGGTGACTGCATAACCACGGAGTCATTTGCTGTTGCAAGCAATACAGTGATGAAATGAATAAGAGTACATTCATTATCAAAGGCCTCAATTATTGTTGAATTAGTCGCACATCAACATTTACAGTTTACATTTTCCCATACCACGAATGCTGTAACAGCATTGCCACTGCAGTCAACAGTGTAATCTGTAGACAAATGTTGCAATTATGACAGTGTTTGTAGTAAGTGTTACTCTGGACAAAGGAATAAACCTAAACCAACAGGTGGTGTAACACTTACAGCAAAGGGTCAGATATAGAAAATGCCACAGTTGTAGGCACAGCTGCATTTAGGCATAAGAGTTATACAGTTGAGGCAAGGGATTTGTTAAAGTTCAAAAGGGTCATCATTGGTCATGTGAATGTAACTGTAATTTACAAGTATAGCCAGACATGTAAACACCTTCTCTGTACTCCTAAACCTAACCCTATTTTAACTATAAATTCATATGGCAATTATAGGTGAATAGTGAATGGCACAGATGTACCTGACCCTGGTTTTGAGCATAAGTGAAAACACAATTTTACCAATTACTTACATGTAACAGCCTAAAAAATAAAAATCAATACATATTTGCTATCTTTTGTTTAAAACATTTTTTTTTCTACAGTTACAATGTTGTTTGACGTCTCTATGTTGCTTTGTTCGTGATTGGTTAATCTGAATGTCATCCAGGAATCTGACCAATGACAGCAGGGCACGTCTCCTCCCGCTCAGATTTGAATATTGAGCTCAGTCGTTACAGCAGCTCTGCTTATCTGCAGTCCTGCTCCGTTCAGTGCTCTAGGAATGGCTTTCACATGATTGTCTCATATCTGACAAATGAGTAATTATTTTGACCGATTTTGAGTTATGCGGTGTCGATTGAGAACACAGACACAATGGCTATGGACACATAATGGAAACACAGAAGGTAAGTACCTCTTATAAATGTTTTTTTGTTACTGTTAAAGTGATATGATAATCGCGATGACATAATCTGTTACTGTGTTTTGTTATTATGTTTTAATACTGTCCAGATAAGGCTGTGTGACGATGTCTTGGGCATGATTAAAAGTGACTCGTTATTGTTGTTTTTATATTGCGAAATGTAAATATATCCGAGTAGCGTTAGTACTACAAGTTCTGGAGGTTTATGTAATAGATACATACACATGAATGACAGAATAAATAGCGGGAGCTGGACCTTAATGTGAGTTAAGTACTGAAGGCCGCCTTTTGCTGATCTTATTTTTAATAACAGAATGAAATAGTAAAAATAACGATATTGTTATTTTATTGTAAAATAAAATGTCTCACTCTGGAACATGAACAACTGACATGTGTTCAACAGAGAGATCATGAAAGCACCTGAAGAATACTATGTAAACCATGCTTTCGGATCCAACTTACTGCTAAGTGTTTGTATAAAGCTGGTGAGTAGCCAAACTTTCTGTAAGCCTGTCTGTCTCTGTCAGTAAGTCAACAATTACTATTGTTTTATTAAACCTGTTAAATATTTGTGTGTGTGTGTGTGTTTTCCCTCTCATGGTCCAGAGGTTTTGGGATTGAAAATCTTCTGCCATATGATCTTCTGTAAAAGTGAGTATTCATAATGCTTTAATGATCATGTGCCGTTATATGTGCTGAAATGTGAACATGGGCAAAGCAGGCAAACTCTGCACCAAGGCACCACTCTGATTCAAACTTAATTCTTGAGTTTAGCTCACTCAAAATCAAAACTCCCTCATCATTTTCTAACCCTCATGTCTTTTTTAATCTTCTTTTGTGTTCCACAGAAAAAAAAAGTCAGTTATGCAGGTTGGAAAAGACATAAGTGTGTAAATGATGACATAATTTTCATCATATCCACCTTATTCTTCACATAAAAATGGCCCATTTATAGATTTTATGGGTCTTGCTTCCAGATATTTTTACTTTTTTAGCTGTACAGAACTGCTCTTAGGTGCTTGATATTGCAAATTGGTTTGTCATACCATATTATTTTAGTGTATTATCTTAATTATGAACACACTGGTTTGTAATACAAACAGTTTTACTATTTACTGCATGTTGTTATTGTTATTTAAGGCTAATGAACTTGAAGTCTCGCCCATAGGCTTACTTCTGCGTTTAGGAATAAGGTGGATGAAGTATGAAGATACTTGAGTAATTTAATGATCTCCTCAAGTACATTTGTTAGACATCACCCACGTGTGATAGAAAAGCAGTGTAAACAGATTAATAATTTTATTATTTATAAATATACAGGTATTAGCATTTTAGCAATTGATAAAAATATTATATTTATTTTTTTAGTGTACTAATTGCCATTTTTTTTACATCTGGGAAAAGTTGTTATTTGTTGCGAATACTCATTTCTTTATTTGTATTTCCTGTAGCTCAAATAGTAGAGCATGGCGCTAGCAACGCCAAGATCATGGGTTCGATTCCCAGGGAAAGCAAGAGCTGATAAAATGTAGAAACTGTAACTTGAATGCAGTGTAAGCCGCTTTGGATAAAAGCGTCTGCTAAATGTAAATGTATTTATAATTACAAGTAGGGTTAACTTGTAACTTGCTCAAGGGTACCTCAAGCCCTGTTTACACTAGTGGGTTTCCTGCCAGGACTGAGACTCGAACCCATGACCTTCAGGCTACGAGTCTGCCTCTCTAACCATTAGGTCACAGCTAAATAATTAAATTAGTCAGAATATCTCAATGTCAAATGTTGTTTAAAGAAAAGGTACATAAATGGAATCCTCCTTTTTTAAGGACTTTTCAATAAATCTGTCGTCTTTTTTTTTTTTTTTTTTGTATTATTTTTTTTTTATTTAACCCCCAGATGCAGCAAGGATCCAGCTGATTACTTCAGATTTGGAGGACTGCTCTTTATCTACTGTGTCTGTCACTTCTGGTGCAGAATCATGGACCTTTATTTGTATGTTTTGATTTTACTTTTTATTACACTTGTGTAGCTAGTATTCAGGATTAAAATACAATGTAATTTTTTTCCACATATATTATCAGAGCTATATTGGAGCCCAAAAGGGTCAATCGAATATTGATAAAAACACTATAAACCTGATTGGGATAATACAAGCTAAAGTACAGTTCCCTGCACAATCTTTTTCAAAGAAAAAAATTATGATACTAACCCTAATTTTTTCAATTGCTTCTCAAGAATTCCTCTTCAGGAAATTTGTTTACACAAATTTACATCTGAATAATGAAACCGTTTTAAAGAGATACTCCACCCCAAAATGAAAATTTTGTCATTAATCAATTACCACCATGTCGTTCCAAACCCATAAAAGCTTTGTTCGTCTTCTGAACACAATTTAAGATATTTTGGATGAAAACCGGGAGGCTTGTCAATGTCCCATTGACTGCCAAGTACATTACACAGTCAAGGTCCAGAAAAGTATGAAACACATCGCCAGAATACTCCGTCTGCCATCATTGGTTCAATCATTATGTTATGAAGCGACAAGAATACTGTTTGTGTCAACGTAGCGCCATTTTGGAGATTACGCCCTGGACACAAAATGTGTACACTCTTCTGTATCAGCCTCGACACAGGGATGCGTCTTCTGCGTTGATTTATGCTTTGATTTGAACGCAAACAGCGCATCCCTGTGTCAAGGCTGATACAGAAGAGTGTATGTGTTTTGCGTCCAGGGCATAATCTAAAAAATGGCGCTGTGCTGATGCAGAGGAGACGTTACGGTGCCTAATTGTTGAATAAAGTCATTATTTTTGTTGTATTTCTATATAAAAAGTATTCTCATCGCTTCATAACATTACATAACATATTCTGACAATGTGTTTCATACTTTTCTGGACCTTGACAGTGTAATTTACTTGGCAGTCAAGTAAAAGTCAGAGCCAGTCTGCAGATTTGATAGTTGACCGATTCAACTGAAAATGGCATAGTGTATGATAGTCACAGACTCCGGTTTTTTAGCTTCAGACTCAGATTCTATCCAGTTGGAGGATATCAAAAATGTTTGATATTTTCAGCCGATTTTAGAACGTATATTGTTTCCATTTGTCACGCGTCTCCAAGGCTCATGTTTCTGAGTGAGTTTGTTGTGCTCGGAACAACTTTAAAGTCTGGTAGTGTATGATCCTCGGTCATGTAGTGTATGATGCCCAGTTTTCCTTTGTCACGATTTACAAAGTCAGTATACAGCCAGGTCCATAAATATTGGGACATCGACACAATTCTAACATTTTTGGCTCTATACACCACCACAATGGATTTCAAATGAAACAAACAAGATGTGCTTTAATTGCAGACTGTCAGCTTTAATTTGAGGGTATTTACATCCAAATCAGGTGAACGGTGTAGGAATTACAACAGTTTGCATATGTGCCTCCCACTTGTTAAGGGACCAAAAGTAATGGGACAGAATAATAATCAAATCAAACTTTCACTTTTTAATACTTGGTTGCAAATCCTTTGCAGTCAATTACAGCCTGAAGTCTGGAACGCATAGACATCACCAGACGCTGGGTTTCATCCCTGGTGATGCTCTTGCCAGGCCTCTACTGCAACCGTCTTCAGTTCCTGCTTGTTCAGTTTTGTCTTCAGCAAGTGAAATGCATGCTCAATCGGATTCAGGTCAGGTGATTGACTTGGCCATTGCATAACAGTCCACTTCTTTCCCTTCAAAAACTCTTTGGTTGCTTTTGCAGTATGCTTTGGGTCATTGTCCATCTGCACTGTGAAGCGCCGTCCAGTGAGTTCTGAAGCATTTGGCTGAATATGAGCAGATAATATTGCCCGAAACACTTCAGAATTCATCCTGCTGCTTTTGTCAGCAGTCATATCATCAATAAATACAAGAGAACCAGTTCCACTGGCAGCCATACATGCCACGCCATGACACTACCACCACCGTGCTTCACTGATGAGGTGGTATGCTTAGGATCATGAGCAGTTCCTTTCCTTCTCCATACTCTTCTCTTCCCATCACTCTGGTACAAGTTGATCTTGGTCTCATCTGTCCATAGGATGTTGTTCCAGAACTGTGAAGGCTTTTTTAGATGTCGTTTGGCAAACTCTAATCTGGCCTTCCTGTTTTTGAGGCTCACCAATGGTTTACATCTTGTGGTGAACCCTCTGTATTCACTCTGGTGAAGTCTTCTCTTGATGGTTGACTTTGACACACATACACCTACCTCCTGGAGAGTGTTCTTGATCTGGCCAACTGTTGTGAAGGGTGTTTTCTTCACCAGGGAAAGAATTCTTCGGTCATCCACCACAGTTGTTTTCCGTGGTCTTCCGGGTCTTTTGGTGTTGCTGAGCTCACCGGTGCGTTCCTTCTTTTTAAGAATGTTCCAAACAGTTGTTTTGGCCACGCCTAATGTTTTTGCTATCTCTCTGATGGGTTTGTTTTGTTTTTTCAGCCTAATGATGGCTTGCTTCACTGATAGTGACAGCTCTTTGGATCTCATCTTGACAGTTGACAGCAACAGATTCCAAATGCAAATAGCACACTTGAAATTAACTCTGGACATTTTATCTGCTCATTATAATTGGGATAGTGAGGGAGTAACACACACCTGGCCATGGAACAGCTGAGAAGCCAATTGTCCCATTACTTTTGGTCCCTTAACAAGTGGGAGGCACATATGCAAACTGTTGTAATTCCTACACCGTTCACCTGATTTGGATGTAAATACCCTCAAATTAAAGCTGACAGTCTGCAGTTAAAGCACATCTTGTTCGTTTCATTTGAAATCCATTGTGGTGGTGTATAGAGCCGAAAATGTTAGAATTGTGTCGATGTCCCAATATTTAAGGACCTGAATGTATGTATGATGCATAGTGTTTTAAAAATCTGTTCAGATTTGAAAAGTCATGTAGTGTAATCCCGCCTTTAGAATTAATAGTCGTTTGAAACTTGTAGATATTTTGTATTTCTTGTGCTGAGAATATTTAATTCAACTCATTAACTTCTCCTCAAACTGTTCTGTTAATTGGTACAGTATTTTAAATGTTGAAATGTATTTGAAATGTATTTCCTTTCAAATTTGCACTGTTTTACTTCAAAAACTGAATGATTGCATTTTCAGTTTTGTACAGTATATGTAGAGACTTTGTATTTTGTCTTTCAAAATAAAACTTTTAATTTACAATTGTCAGCATCCTTTAACACTATAATTTTTTGTTTTTTAATAACCTGTAAAATAAGAAGTGTTTCTCTGTAGAACGTTTAGACTAGTATTTTACTTTTAGCACTTTATTGAATGCGTTTGATCATAATAATCTAGGAAAATCTGTGAAAGGACAGTGTTCCTCTGTACACGGTTTAGTGATATCACTTTATTTAATTGGTCAGTAAAAAATCCATAAAATAACAGTTTTACACTGTTAAAAAAAAATAAAGAAACGGTCAAATGACTGGCAGTAACGGTTGCCAAACATAAAACTGAAGTAAATAAAAAATGGGACAAACCACGCTCATATTGATGTAATGTGGAATACCATTCATATGCCTTAAATATGGGATGACTCTATGTTAATGTCAAGCCTTGTTTGCAAATTTGTGCTAATATTGCCAACTTACAAAATAATGACAGACTGCTGATGTTACTGAACTCATAGTGTGAAATATCCAAAAACATTGCTTTTGGTACCATATAAGAGTCATTATTTGCTCAGTCAGTTGTTTGTTCTCTCACTTTTGTGTACATACAACAGACCCAAGTAAATGTTTGAAATTGTGCAATATCAGTTTTGTGTTCAGAAGATAAAAGCATAGCAATTTGGGTGGGCCCATGATCTTCCATCTAGCACCACAGTAGAACCAATGTGACATCTGCATTAGATATGACAAACCTAACACAAACTATAACAAGCGGTTCATAATGTGTTATGTATAATTAATTATTTGGACATTTAACTCCTCTTCCTTTTGTATTCACAGGTTGATAACAAATGTGGTAATGGCCAGTTTCGATAGGGATGTAATGCAATGTTTGTCCACTGTTGGAGGCTGACAAAAATCAGGTTGACATCAGAACTTAATGTAAGATTGACGTCAACCTCTAATGTTGGATAGATGTTGCATTTTTCATTCTGACGTCAATCTGACGTTGGGTTCTGACATCAATCTGACGTTGGGTTCTGACGTCAACCTGATTTTCATTTTCAACCAAAATACAACGTCTGTCCAACGTTGGGTTCTGACGTCAATCTGACGTTGGGTTCTGACGTCAACCCGATTTTCATTTTCAACCAAAATACAACGTCTGTCCAACGTCGGAGATTGACGTCAATCTGACGTTGGGTTTAGACGTCAACCCGATTTTCATTTTCAACCAAAATACAACGTCTGTCCAACGTTGGGTTCTGACGTCAATCTGACGTTGGGTTCTGACGTCAACCCGATTTTCATTTTTAACCAAAATACAACGTCTGTCCAACGTTGGGTTCTGACGTCAATCTGACGTTGGGTTCTGACGTCAACCCGATTTTCATTTTCAACCAAAATACAACGTCTGTCCAACGTTGGGTTCTGACGTCAATCTGACGTTGGGTTCTGACGTCAACCCGATTTTCATTTTCAACCAAAATACAACGTCTGTCCAACGTTGGGTTCTGACGTTGGGTTCTGACGTCAACCCGATTTTCATTTTCAACCAAAATACAACGTCTGTCCAACGTTGGGTTCTGACGTCAATCTGACGTTGGGTTCTGACATCAATCTGACGTTGGGTTCTGACGTCAACCTGATTTTCATTTTCAACCAAAATACAACGTCTGTCCAACGTTGGGTTCTGACGTCAATCTGACCGTTGGGTTCTGACATCAATCTGACGTTGGGTTCTGACGTCAACCTGATTTTCATTTTCAACCAAAATACAACGTCTGTCCAACGTCGGAGATTGACGTCAATTTGACGTTGGGTTTTGACATCAGTCTGACGTTGGATTCTGACGTCAACCCGATTTTCATTTTCAACCAAAATACAACGTCGGAGATTGACGTCAATCTGACGTTGGGTTCTGACGTCAACCCGATTTTCATTTTCAACCAAAATGCAACGTCTGTCCAACGTTGGAGATTGACGTCAATCTGACGTTGGGTTCTGACGTCAACCCGATTTTCATTTTCAACCAAAATACAACGTCTGTCCAACGTTGGAGATTGACGTCAATCTGACGTTGGGTTCTGACGTCAATATGACGTTGGGTTCTGACGTCAACCCGATTTTCATTTTCAACCAAAATACAACGTCTGTCCAACGTCGGAGATTGACGTCAACATGACGTTGGGTTCTGACGTCAACCCGATTTTCATTTTCAACCAAAATACAACGTCTGTCCAACGTCGGAGATTGACGTCAATCTGACGTTGGGTTCTGACGTCAATCTGACGTTGGTTTCTGACGTCAATCGGACGTTGGGTTCTGACGTCAATCTGACGTTGGTTTCTGACGTCAATCTGACGTTGGGTTCTGACGTCAATCTGACGTTGCGTTCTGACGTCAACCCGATTTTCACTTTCAACCAAAATACAACGTCTCTCCGACGTTGGGGTCCAACGTCAATCTGACGTCATATTGACGTCCGGTGCCTGCTGGGAAAGCCCTGAAGTACAAAAAAAAAGCATAGAAAATGTGGTGCACCATTATGACTGAAAGTTGGTCTGAAAGAAGTATCATTATGAGTAATATCTCTGTGAGTCAATACTGTGATAAACACAGAAAACAATTGATGTATAGCCACTCTTTCTAATTTGATATATTTTCAGGATGACATTTCCAGGAAAGGCAAATAAGATTTTATCGTGTTGAAAAAGGAACAGTGTTCCTTAATTAATTTTGAGAAAACTGATACTTTTAAATAAGTGAAATACTGAGCAACTTTGCAAATTTCTATAACAATGCTTTTAAATGCTTGATTTAAAAAACAAGATACAAAATAAATAAATAAAATGTCAAAACCTCACATACTACATGCTGCAATTATACACTATTCTGTACTAAACAATATTGACAAATGTCCAGTCTATACATAACTGTAAGCATATTTTCTTCCATGTAGAAGCCAAGGTCTGTGTGCAGTGAAAGCTGTCTTCCAGGAACAAGGAAGGCTGCACAAAAAGGAAGACCTGTCTGCTGTTATGACTGTATTCCATGTGCAGAAGGAGAAATCAGTAATGAGACAGGTAATCTCACAGGCTGCCTGACTCATTCTCATTCATGTAAACTGTTTCCTTTTGTCTCCAACTAGTGATTGCAACTTCCTTTTCAGATTCAAATAACTGCAAGCAGTGTCCAGGGGAATACTGGTCTAATGCTGAGAAAAATAAATGTGTCTTAAAGGCTGTAGAGTTTCTGTCATTCACAGAAGTTATGGGTACAGTTCTAGTATTTTTCTCACTCTTTGGAGCAGGATTAACTGTGCTGGTGGCCATCCTGTTTTACAGTAAGAAGGACACCCCCATAGTAAAGGCCAACAACTCAGAACTGAGCTTCCTGCTGCTCTTCTCATTAACTCTTTGTTTTCTCTGTTCTCTTACTTTCATTGGTCAGCCCAATGAGTGGTCCTGTATGTTGCGTCACACAGCGTTTGGGATCACTTTTGTCCTCTGTATCTCCTGTGTTCTGGGGAAAACTATAGTGGAGTTAATGGCCTTCAAGGCTACACTTCCAGGAAGTAATGCCATGAAATGGTTTGGACCTGTACAACAACGACTCAGTGTTTGTGCCTTTACACTTATACAGGTTCTTTTGTGTTTGCTATGGCTAACAATTTCACCTCCATTTCCATATAAAATATGAAATATTGTAAAGAAAAGATCATTCTTGAGTGCAGTCTGGGTACTACTATAGGTTTCTGGGCTGTGCTCAGTTATATTGGTCTACTGGCTGTCTTGTGCTTCATTCTAGCTTTTCTGGCACGCACACTGCCTGATAAATTCAATGAGGCTAAATTCATCACATTCAGTATGCTGATATTCTGTGCTGTATGGATCACATTTATACCAGCTTATGTCAGCACTCCTGGAAAACTTGCTGTAGCTGTGGAGATATTTGCCATTTTAGCCTCAAGCTTTGGTTTACTATTCTGCATATTTGCCCCTAAATGTTACATCATCCTGCTTAAGCCTGAACAAAATACAAAGAAACATATTATGGGAAAGACCTAAATAACATATTTTTATTGTCATTTATTTTTAAAATCATTTTCATAATTTTTTTAAGTTATATTGACCACAATTACACACACAAACATTTGTGAAGAGTTTTCATGTAAACAGATTAAATAAAATTAACTTGTAATTAACTCGTGCGGGAGGGAACACAGGAACCCGGCTTGAGGCTTGTGACAGCCCGACGTTTGATGACTTGATGCACGGTTCACCACTCTCCTCCTCTTGAGACCCAGAGATTGAGGAAATTGCTCTTTTATAGATGTTTTGGGTATTTTGCTTTTGTTTGGGAACAAAAGCAAAATGAAACAAAAGATTCTCCACCCAGCCCTCCTCCGGGGGAGGGAGTGGTGCGGTCACCATCTCCCGATGAGCAGTATCCTCCATCTCTGGGTCGCCCGTCTCAGGGCCTCTTGCACTTGCGCTTACTGCCAGGTTTGGCGGAGGCCTGGACGGGCTGAGCATCCTGCCTGCGACCGGCTCCACGACGCTGCCTGGTGGAAGGCTGCTGCGGCTGCGCGGGAGCGGGGGCGGCCGCAGGGGGGCGCCCACGGTGACGAGCAGGCTGAGGGGCTGCAGCCGGGGTGGAAGCAGCAGGTTTCCTCCGGCGCATGATGTGTTTGATTGCCTCAGTCTGCTTCTGTGCTGCCGAGAACTGCTCGGCAAAGCAAACGACAGCGTCGTTGCAGAGGCCGGTCTGTGACACGGGCTGTGACACGGGAGCATTCAGGAACTGTACCTTCTCCTGCTCCTTCATGTCAGCGAGATACAGCCAGAGATGGCGCTCCTGGATCACTAGCGTGGACATCGCACGACCCAGAGACTGTGCGGTCACCTTCGCCGCTCGAAGCGCGAGGTCCGTCGCAGCACGCAGCTCATGTAGAACCGCCAGGTCGTGACCACCCTCGTGCAGGTCTTTCAGGGCTTTGGCCTGGTGGACCTGCAATAACGCCATGGCGTGGAGGGCAGAAGCCGCCTCCCCACAGGCTCTATAAGCACTGCCAGTTAGACCTGATGAATACTTACAGGCCCGTGAGGGGAGACACGGTTCACCCCGCAGGGTGGTAGCAGCTGTTGGACATAGTTGCATGGCCACAGACCGCTCCACCGAGAAGATGCCCGCTTACCCCAAAGTGACCCCACCATCGAGGGTGGTGAGGGAGGAGGAGCCACAAGATTTGTTTTGGGCAGTAAAAGGTGCTTTCCACGATCTTGTAAGCTCCTCATGCACTTCCGGAAACAATGGCACCAGAGGGGGGCGCTGAGAACCAGCACGACCCCCACCGAGAAACCACTCATCCAACCTCGATTCCACACGAGCTCGACATTCTCGGCGGCCCGGGAAAGCATAGCTGTCATCTCTGGGTCTGGCTCGGACAACGCTACCACACCCGAAGGGGGCAACGCAGCCGAGTCGTCATCTCCGGAGAGAGAGTGCTCACCCTCTGATGCAGCGATCGACATCCCGACACCCCGACATCTGGTCATCAGAGGGGACACCGAAGGAAACGCCTTGTGCACCCCGTCCAGCAGAGGGCCCAGCATGCTCCTTCGGCAGCTCCACCGGCTGCGGCGTGCTTGAGGGGTTAGGAGCTCCACTTGAGGATGCCGTCACCGTGATCCTCAAATCACCTCTGACTCCACCCGACGCAGCGTCACCCCGGGTACCAGGACGAACGCTGGATCGCGGCAGAGGCAGAGGGACTCCGCCATGTTTGACATAACAGAGTCTATTTCACAACTCCGAGATGGTCATGTCCCCACAAGAAGAACATGAACCATCCACGAAAGCTTCCTCAGCGTGCTGAATGCCCAGACACGTGAGGCAGCAATCGTGACCATCCTGAGGCGCCAGGAAACAACAACACCCAGAAACGCAAGGGTGATAGGACATCTTTAAAAAGACGCGATCACCCGTGTTGCTCTTTTAGAGAAATTTGCTCTTTCAGTGCTGAAGCACGCAGGGGAGCTGGCCACCGCACACTCCTAGTGTGACCGTCCTCAAGGAAATCACTTTTCCTTGCTGTGGGATCGCGACCACCGCTGCTGCACTGTAACGCCAACGCTCGCTCTTTCTCACTCGCAGGATAGGAGAGCAGCAGTGATGCACCGCCGCTCGGCTCCGAAGCGAAAGGATGAATCAATGCGGTGCACCTGCTGCCTCTTATGCTCACGCTGCGATCAGCAGCAGCTGGATGCAATGATCGCATGCCAATGTCCATTGGCTCGTTTAGTTACACTCGAAGTGGATTGGTCTCTCTGGCGAGAGCCCAATTTAATCGGTCATCCGACGTGACTCGGAGTGACCGACTGAATGGGAACAAAAAACTGTAAGTACACTTTTTGTGTATCTGTATTTTACTTGAGTATTATTATTTCTGGAAACTTATGACTTTAACTTCACTACATTTGAAAGACAAATACTGTACTTTTCATTACATTTCTATCAAGGTCCTCAAAGTAGAAAGTCATTATTATGTAGCAGCTTAGAAAGACAGCGGGTGATTGTTTTTCTTCTCTAAAAAATGTGATTGATTGATTTTGATTTATATTAGACAGCCTATAAGTAATCCTAAATACAAAAATAGGACCTAAATACATTGCAGATATGCTCACTGAATATAAACCTAACAGACTGCTCAGATCATTGGAATCGAGTCAGTTAAAAATACCAAGGGTTCACACAAAACAAGGGGAGTCCGCTTTTAGCTATTATGCTGCTGGCCGTTGGAACCAGCTTCCAGAAGAGATCAGATGTGCTAAAAAATTAATAATAATAATAATTCATTACATTTATATAGCGCTTTTCTGCTTTTCTAAGCACTCAAAGCGCTCTACATTGTGAGGGGTGGTGTCTCCTCGTCCACCACCAGTGTGCAGCATCCACCTGGATGATGCGACGGCAGCCATAGTGCGCCAGAACGCCCACCACACACCAGCTTACTGGTGGAGAGGAGACAGAGTAATGAAGCCAATCAGTGTATGGGGATGATTATGAGGCCATGATGGTCAGAGACCAAATGTGGCTAAAAAATTAGCCACATTTAAATCCAGACTCAAAACTCTGTTTAGCTGTGCATTGGTTGAATAAGCACTGTGCTACAGTCAGGTCCATAAATATTGGGACATTGACACAATTCTAACATTTTTGGCTCTATACACCACCACAATGGATTTCAAATGAAACTAATAAGATGTAATAAGATGCTTTAACTGCAGACTGTTAGCTTTAATTTGAGGGTATTTACATCCAAATCAGGTGAACGGTGTAGGAATTACAACAGTTTGCATATGTGCCTCCCACTTGTTAAGGGACCAAAAGTAATGGGACAATTGGCTTCTCAGCTGTTCCATGGCCAGGTGTGTGTTATTCCCTCATTATCCCAATTACAATGAGCAGATAAAAGGTCCAGAGTTAATTTCAAGTGTGCTATTTGCATTTGGAATCTGTTGCTGTCAACTGTCAAAATGAGATCCAAAGAGCTGTTACTATCAGTGAAGCAAGCCATCATCCGTCTTTCGGATGAGACGTTAAACCGAGGTTCTGACTCTCTGTGGTCATTAAAAATCCCAGGATGTCTTTCGAAAAGAGTATAGATGTGACCTCGGCATCCTGGCCAAATTTCCCCATTGGTCTCTGACCATCATGGCCTCCTAATCATCCCCTTACACTGATCGGCTTCATCACTCTGTCTCCTCTCCACCAGTAAGCTGGTGTGTGGTGGGCGTTCTGGCGCACTATGGCTGCCGTCGCATCATCCAGGTGGATGCTGCACACTGGTGGTGGATGAGGAGACACCACTCCTCACAATGTAGAGCGCTTTGAGTGCTTAGAAAAGCAGAAAAGCGCTATATAAATGTAATTAATTATTATTATTATTAGGCTGAAAAAACAAAACAAACCCATCAGAGAGACATTAGGCGTGGCCAAAACAACTGTTTGGAACATTCTTAAAAAGAAGGAACGCACCGGTGAGCTCAGCAACACCAAAAGACCCGGAAGACCACAGAAAACAACTGTGGATGACCGAAGAATTCTTTCCCTGGTGAAGAAAACACCCTTCACAACAGTTGGCCAGATCAAGAACACTCTCCAGGAGGTAGGTGTATGTGTGTCAAAGTCAACAATCAAGAGAAGACTTCACCAGAGTGAATACAGAGGGTTCACCACAAGAACCATTGGTGAGCCTCAAAAACAGGAAGGCCAGATTAGAGTTTGCCAAACGACATCTAAAAAAGCCTTCACAGTTCTGGAACAACATCCTATGGACAGATGAGACCAAGATCAACTTGTACCAGAGTGATGGGAAGAGAAGAGTATGGAGAAGGAAAGGAACTGCTCATGATCCTAAGCATACCACCTCATCAGTGGAGCATGGTGGTGGTAGTGTCATGGCATGTATGGCTGCCAGTGGAACTGGTTCTCTTGTATTTATTGATGATGTGACTGCTGACAAAAGCAGCAGGATGAATTCTGAAGTGTTTCGTGCAATATTATCTGCTTATATTCAGCCAAATGCTTCAGAACTCACTGGACGGCGCTTCACAGTGCAGATGGACAATGACCCAAAGCATACTGCAAAAGCAACCAAAGAGTTTTTGAAGGGAAAGAAGTGGACTGTTATGCAATGGCCAAGTCAATCACCTGACCTGAATCCGATTGAGCATGCATTTCACTTGCTGAAGACAAAACTGAAGGGAAAATGCCCCAAGAACAAGCAGGAACTGAAGACGGTTGCAGTAGAGGCCTGGCAGAGCATCACCAGGGATGAAACCCAGCGTCTGATGATGTCAATGCATTCCAGACTTCAGGCTGTAATTGACTGCAAAGGATTTGCAACCAAGTATTAAAAAGTGAAAGTTTGATTTATGATTATTATTCTGTCCCATTACTTTTGGTCCCTTAACAAGTGGGAGGCAAATATGCAAACTGTTGTAATTCCTACACCGTTCACCTGATTTGGATGTAAATACCCTCAAATTAAAGCTGACAGTCTGCAGTTCAAGCACATCTTGTTCGTTTCATTTGAAATCCATTGTGGTGGTGTATAGAGCCAAAAATGTTAGAATTGTGTCGATGTCCCAATATTTATGGACCTGACTGTACGTCCGAACTGACTGTACTGTATTTTATGTATAATCATTTTTATTTGTAACTGTTTTAAATTAATTTTAAATCAATTTTTAAATAATTTTTTAAAGCATAAATGGCTGCCCACTGCTCCGGGTATGTGTTTACGGTGTGTGTGTTTGTTCACTGTTGTGTGTGTGCACTTTGGATGGGATAAATGCAGAGCACAAATTCCGAGTATGGGTTACCGTACTTGGCCACTTGTCACGTCACTTTCACAATAGGTGTTTGACTTAAAGCAGCACTGCACAGACCGTTCTTTGTATGACATTAAAGTACAACAAAAGTGATTAGAGGGCATTTTTGAATGCTTGATTTGACGCCAAATAAATCTGTTGCTGTTTTGCTTTTTTGATAAGCAGTCATGCTGTTGTAAAGTTCAGTGTTGAGAAGGTTACTTTGGAAATGTAATAGGTTACAGATTACAAGTTACCTTTCTTGAAATGGAATAAGTAGTGTAACGTTTCAATTATTTATTAAAGTATTGTAACTGATTACATTTGATTACTTTTTGATTACTTTTCTAAATTTCTAATGTTTTGAACTGTTAATCATTTTCAAACATGTAAACCAGGCAGGTTTAACCTTATGGTAGTACTCTACACTGATTACTGTCAACCACCCTACAATGATAAAAATCTATTCACTCCCTTTTTTTAATCCCCCAAAATCCTAAACAGTCTCAATTATCAAGCCGTTTTGATTTTCTGAGCAGTATGATGTCATATTGCTCAGGCTCCGCCCACAACTGCTGAAGTACTGTCCAATATTAGCATATTTTCGCCCTCAGCCAGTTGTGCGAGTCCATCATTTTCTCCACACTCCAGCAGCTGTAGCGCCAATGTCTTGTAAGCAATGCAGGTGTTTTGTTGTTTTGTGATGTAGAAAAACATAAGAATCTTAATTTCTTTCCTGACATCATAGCCCCTGTGGACACAGTGCATTAGTTTGTTTTTTTTTAAAGGTAATGCGCCACCCAAATAAACCTAAATTTGTTTATGTCTGCACAAATAATTTTACTCCACACTGCTTTCTGAACGAGGGACAATTCAAGGCAGGTTTTGTTAAAAAGTTAAAACTCAAGGATAGATCAGTACCCATTGTTCGTGATCCAGCTGCACCTCCAGAAGAAGTAAGTCTGACACTTTATATTTTTTATGATTATTTGCAAATCGCCTCTTCCACATAAGAAAGGGGCGGGTGAGCAGAGCTCATTAGCATTTAAAGGGACATGCCCCAAAATGAGTCGCTGTGAACAGAGCAAGGTAAAAAGAGTGTTGTGTTACATGACCACTCATGAAGACCCTAAAGAATCATACCAATTGTGGAAGATCAATGTCCCCTTTGAAACACAGCCACTGCAAAAATAAAACTTACTTTGAGATCATTCTGAGGTTAAATACATATTTAAAATCATAACAAGACATATTTTATTAGCTATGACACTGTTTTTGAAATCAAATCTTTGCATAGCTATGGCACTGGAATTTAACAGTGCCTTGGAAAAAAAACATAGCTATACATAAACCCATATACGAAATAAAAGAGTTTTCGAATAAGCATGTTCTAAACTCCTGAAACATTGGTGTTTCATATTTTAGAACAGTCACTTTCCATTTATGAAAGAAATCAATTAAATCTGTATGTGGGAGTTTGTGTGAAAACAATCAGATGTAACCCCCTTTGTAATCCTTAATATTTTCATAAGTAACTAATTTAATTACAATTTTTTTTCCCAGTAAGTGTAACTGATTTTATTTTGTAATTAAATTACGTAATTTCATTACATGTAATTAGTTACTCCCCAACACTTGTAAAGTTACAGCTACAGTTGTGTTGCTGGGTTTTAAAGCAGATTTGGTTTTTTTTATTATGATTATTATTATTATTAGTCTGTATTTACAGCTATCTCACTGTTCACTCATTTCAAATGTGGATGAATCGCTACACTTTCTTTTTTGGTCAAATCACTTGTTTCGTTTGTAACATTCTAAAAGCTATTTACTCCAAAGATACTACAATTTATCCCGAACCATCACGGTGCAGATGCCAAGGTTCGGTTCATGCAGTCAGATGAACATGAACTCAATGTATAACAAATATGAAATTATAAATACAAAATCTATGAAAATGCAGTCTACTTCACTTTTCTACAATGCTGCAAATCTGCAGCTTTAAAGTTTGTGTTAATTAAATCCATAATATATCATTATTCTATTGGTCATAAGACTTCTTGTGATACAAATCAGAGTTCAACAGAATTGAACTTTGGAACTCAGTGAAATGCACTTCTCGTTTACTAAAAGTGCCTGAAGACAAGAGAGGTTGCAATAAATGACACTTTCAATTTAGACTGACTCTATTGCTTTCTTGATTGAACTGACTCATGCCCTGCCCTATGAGGTAATATGTTCTCAGTCATTCATCCGTAATATATATATGTAAATGTATATATAATTTATCAGATCACTTGCATTTGTCACTCACATTTGAACAATCTTTGGGATGCTTCTCTTACTTTACACACTCACACTTTTCAATCACTATTATACAAAGGCAGAAAACGCAATTTGCCAAATGATGGGAGATCCGAAGTACCCGCTACTTTCCAAGGATGGTGATGCAACAATTGGAGGAATTTTTGCAATGCACAGTAAAGAAACATTACCTTTATTTGAGTTTACACAAAAACCTCAGCCTCTATCATGCTCCAGGTTTGTTACGTTGCTAATATTAAATAGATAATATGCATAAGGTAAACAGTATATTATGTACACAATGTAATGAATCATATATACATTTTATTACAATGAACAATGAATACATTTGTATTATTACAAATACATTAGGAAAATTATTGTCTTTCAAAGCATACATATGTGATGTTTTTATTATTTTTATGGAAATACTATCCTTATACTTTATTTATTTATTTACATGCAATGTATCATACTTTTTAAATGTTTTCACAGTGTGAATCTACCAGATTTCCGGCTGGCTCAAATAATGATCTTTACAATTGAAGAGATTAATAGAAGTGAAATGTTGCTCCCAAATATTTCTATTGGTTACCAAATATATGATACCTGTAGTTCAAGAATGTCTTCTATGAGTGCAACAATGGGATTGATGAATGGTCCGGAGTTTGCAGCAGGGGAGACATGCAATGGACAGTCTTCTATACATGCAATCATAGGTGAAACAGAGTCTTCTGCCACAGTGATTCTGTCAAGAACTACAGGACCTTTTAAAATTCCAGTGGTAAAAAGCAATAAAACCAAAATCTGACACAATGATATTAATGTCATACTGATACACTGATGACTGTTTAATTTTTATTTTATTTTTTCTCAGATAAGTCACACAGCCTCATGTGAATGCCTCAGTAATAGGAAAGATCACCCCTCATTCTTCAGGACTATTTCTAGTGATTACCACCAGAGTACAGCACTTGCATACATTGTCAAGCACTTAGGCTGGTCTTGGGTGGGAGCTGTGAACAGTGACAATGACTATGGAAACTATGGAATGGCCATATTTCTGAATACAGCACAGAAAGAGGGCATTTGTGTAGAGTACTCAGAGAAATTCTATCGAACAGAGCCAGAAAAACTCAAAAAAGTAGTAGAAACAATAAAAAAAGGCACCACAAAAGTGATTGTTGCATTTGTTTCATTTATTGAGATGGGCTTACTTATTGATCAGTTAAGTATTCAGAATATTACAGGCCTCCAAATAATTGGAGTAGAAGGATGGATAACATCAAAGAGTTTAATCACTCCTAAGAGTTTTCAGGTGATGGGAGGGTCACTGGGGTTTGCATTGAGAAAAATTAACTTGGAAGGGTTTTCCAATTATGTTGTAAAATCATTTTGGGACACAGCTATTCCATGCTCACAGATTCAGGGGAATTCTTCTCAATATGCAGTAAATTGCAGCAGATACCAAGATCTATTTGCACTGAAAAACTACAATGAAGATGTGCCAGAACAAAGATATTCAAGCCATGTCTACAAGGCAGTTTATGCTGTGGCTCATGCACTACACAATCTACTAAAGTGCAAAGAACAAGAAGGTTGTGAGAAAGGCCTGACAATTCAACCACAGCAGGTAAAAGATAAAAGACGAATAGAAAGGAAGAGAAAGGTGTAACAATAATTTTGGTGAACAATGATTTAAAATATGTCAATGATAATGTGCCAGAACTGTCTTTTTTTATATTAGGTGGTTGAGGCCCTGAAAAAAGTAAATTTTACTGTAAAGTTTGGAGATCGTGTGTGGTTTGACAGCACTGGTGCCGCAGTAGCCCATTATGAAGTTGTGAACTGGCAGCAGGACTCTGATGGAACATTACAGTTTAAATCAGTGGGATACTATGATGCCTCACTACCCCCTGACCAGCGTTTTTTGCTCAATACTAAAAATATAATCTGGGCTAGAGGACAGCTGGAGGTAAATAAACTGTTATTAAATGGCATTGTTTAAATTGAGGGCATCTACTTGAACTGATCTTTATCAAAGCCCTGAAGTACAAAAAAAAAAAAAGCATAGAAAATGTGGTGCACCATTATGACTGAAAGTTGGTCTGAAAGAAGTATCATTATGAGTAATATCTCTGTGAGTCAACACTGTGATAAACACAGAAAACAATTGATGTATAGCCACTCTTTCTAATTTGATATATTTTCAGGATGACATTTCCAGGAAAGGCAAATAAGATTTTATCGTGTTGAAAAAGGAACAGTGTTCCTGAATGAATTTTGAGAAAACTGATACTTTTAAATAAGTGAAATACTGAGCAACTGTGCAAATTTCTATAACAATGCTTTTAAATGCTTGATTTAAAAAACAAGATACAAAATAAATAAAATGTCAAAACCTCACATACTACATGCTGCAATTATACACTATTCTGTACTAAACAATATTGACAAATGTCCAGTCTATACATAACTGTAAGCATATTTGTTTCCATGTAGAAGCCAAGGTCTGTGTGCAGTGAAAGCTGTCTTCCAGGAACAAGGAAGGCTGCACAAAAAGGAAGACCTGTCTGCTGTTATGACTGTATTCCATGTGCAGAAGGAGAAATCAGTAATGAGACAGGTAATCTCACAGGCTGCCTGACAGCCAATCTCATTCATGTAAACTGTTTCCTTTTGTCTCCAACTAGTGATTGCAACTTCCTTTTCAGATTCAAATAACTGCAAGCAGTGTCCAGGGGAATACTGGTCTAATGCTGAGAAAAATAAATGTGTCTTAAAGGCTGTAGAGTTTCTGTCATTCACAGAAGTTATGGGTACAGTTCTAGTATTTTTCTCACTCTTTGGAGCAGGATTAACTGTGCTGGTGGCCATCCTGTTTTACAGTAAGAAGGACACCCCCATAGTAAAGGCCAACAACTCAGAACTGAGCTTCCTGCTGCTCTTCTCATTAACTCTTTGTTTTCTCTGTTCTCTTACTTTCATTGGTCAGCCCAATGAGTGGTCCTGTATGTTGCGTCACACGGCGTTTGGGATCACTTTTGTCCTCTGTATCTCCTGTGTTCTGGGGAAAACTATAGTGGTGTTAATGGCCTTCAAGGCTACACTTCCAGGAAGTAATGCCATGAAATGGTTTGGACCTGTACAACAACGACTCAGTGTTTGTGCCTTTACACTTATACAGGTTCTTTTGTGTTTGCTATGGCTAACAATTTCACCTCCATTTCCATATAAAAATATGAAACATTTTAAAGAAAAGATCATTCTTGAGTGCAGTCTGGGTTCTACTATAGGTTTCTGGGCTGTGCTCAGTTATATTGGTCTACTGTCTGTCTTGTGCTTCATTCTAGCTTTTCTGGCACGCACACTGCCTGATAAATTCAATGAGGCTAAATTCATCACATTCAGTATGCTGATATTCTGTGCTGTATGGATCACATTTATACCAGCTTATGTCAGCACTCCTGGAAAACTTACTGTAGCTGTGGAGATATTTGCCATTTTAGCCTCAAGCTTTGGTTTACTATTCTGCATATTTGCCCCTAAATGTTACATCATCCTGCTTAAGCCTGAACAAAATACAAAGAAACATATTATGGGAAAGACCTAAATAACATATTTTTATTGTCATTTATTTTCAAAATCATTTTCATTATTTTGTTTTAAGTTATATTGTCCAAAATTACACACACACACACACACATTTGTGAAGAGTTTCCATGTAAACTGATTAAATAAAATTAACTTGTATGTGCAAATATTATGCAGTTGTGTGAATTGTATAAAGAAACAAACACATTGACAACTAAAAATGTTGATACACTGAGAAAGAAAAATATGATATGATAATTTACATTATATCTAGTTTGAAATTGACGTTTATTTATTTATTTATTTTTGTAAGGTAATGCCTCCAGTCTTGGGTTCAATTCCCCAGTAAAACTGCAATGCCAAATGTTTTACTTGTTTTAGAGTTGAAAAAGGCTAATTATGATTGGGAATCCAATGTACTCTACTGCTGTTTCTTGTACTTTCAGTTTGTTTTTTGTTTTTTTTAGTTGTCACAATTTCTGAAACCTGACACTCAAACACCAGAACCACACACCAAATCTGGAAAACCATACACAAATTCTCGGCCTTTGACTCAGTTTTCAATTTCATAAAACACTTTTTGCAAAACACAACACACTGTGCTCTATGAAAATCTGTGCTCTCACACACAACAAATGTAACTGGAATTAATATAATTTCAAAGGTGTTTGCAAATGTTTGCATTTGAGATGTGTGAATATTTTGAATGCAGTGTCTCATTTTGCAAGAGATGTGAGGCATTTTGTGTTTGCAATTATTGGATGTGTGTGTAAAGCTTTGAAAATGTAAGCAGTTGAAAAAAGAAAAAAAAAACTTATGACTTTAACTTCTCTACATTTGAAAGACAAATACTGTACTTTTCACTACATTTCTATCAAGGTCCGCAAAGTAGAAAGTCGTTACTATGTAGCAGCTTAGAAAGACGGGGTGATTGTTTTTCTTCTCTAAAAAATGTGATTGATTGATTGATTTTGATTTATATTAGACAGCCTATTAAGTAATTCTAAATACATAAATAGGACCTAAATACATTGCAGATATGCTCACTGAATATAAACCTAACAGACTGCTCAGATCATTAGAATTGAGTCAGTTAAAAATACCAAGGGTTCACACAAAACAAGGGGAGTCCGCTTTTAGCTATTATGCTGCCGGCAGTTGGAACCAGCTTCCAGAAGAGATCAGATGTGCTAAAACATTAGCCACATTTAAATCCAGACTCAAAACTCTGTTTAGCTGTGCATTTGTTGAATAAGCACTGTGCTACGTTCGAACTGACTGTGCTGTATTTTATGTATAATCATTTTTATTTCTAACTGTTTTAAATTCATTTTAAATAATTTTTTAAAGCATAAATGGCTGCAAACTGCTCCGGGTGTGTGTTTACGGTGTGTGTGTGTTCACTGTTGTGTGTGTGCACTTTGGATGGGATAAATGCAGAGCACAAATTCCGAGTATGGGTTACCGTGCTTGGCCACTTGTCACGTCACTTTCACAATAGGTGTTTGACTTAAAGCAGCACTGCACAGACCGTTCTTTGTATGACATTAAAGTACAACAAAAGCGATTAGAGAGCATTTTTGAATGCTTGATTTGACGCCAAATAAATCTGTTGCTGTTTTGCTTTTTTGATAAGCAGTCATGCTGTTGTAAAGTTCAGTGTTGAGAAGGTTACTTTGGAAATGTAATAGGTTACAGATTACAAGTTAGCTTTCTTGAAATGGAATAAGTAGTGTAACTTTTCAATTATTTATTAAAGTATTGTAACTGATTACATTTGATTACCTTTCTAAATTTCTAATGTTTTCAACTTTTAATCATTTTCAAACACGTAAACCAGGCAGATTTAACCTTATGGTAGTACTCGACACTGATTACTGTCAGACTTTCGAAATCCTTCATCACTTGAATTAAGATTAAATTTCAATTTTAAAGTAGACATTGGATGTAAAATTTACTTTTACATGGTGTTTGCATTTAAATCTATCTTAGCAGTGGGTGGACACAACCACCCTACAATGATAAAAATCCGTTCACTCCCTTTTTTTAATGCCCCAAAATCCTAAACAGTCTCAATTATCAAGCCGTTTTGATTTTCTGAGCAGTATGATGTCATATTGCTCAGGCCCCGCCCACAACTGTTGAAGTACTGTCCAATATTAGCATATTTTCGCCCTCAGCCAGTTGTGCGAGTCCATAATTTTCTCCACACTCCAGCAGCTGTAGCGCCAGTGTTTTGTTGTTTTGTGATGTAGAAAAACGTAAGAATCTTAATTTAAGTGCATTAGTTTTTTTTTTTTTAATGGTAATAAGCCACCGAATAAACCTCAATTTGTTTGTCTGCACAAATAATTTTACTCCACACTGCTTTCTGAATGAGGAACAATTCAAGGCAGGTTTTGTTAAAAAGTTAAAACTCAAGGATAGATCAGTACCCATTGTTCGTGATCCAGCTGCACCTCCAGAAGAAGTAAGTCTGACACTTTATATTTTTTTATGGTTATTTGCAAATCGCCTCTTCCACAGAAGAAAGGGGCGGGTGAGCAGAGCTCATTAGCATTTAAAGGGACATGCCCCAAAATGAGTCGCTGTGAACAGAGCAAGGTAAAAAGGGTGTTGTTTTACATGACCACTCATGAAGACCATAAAGAATCATAATAACTTGTGGAAGATCAATGTCCCCTTTGAAACACAGCCACTGCAAAAATCAGACTTACTTTGAGATCATTCTGAGGTTAAAAACATATTTAAAATCATAACAAGAAATATTTTATTAGCTATGATACTGTTTTTGAAATTCAATTCAATTCAAGTTTATTTGTATAGCGGTTTTTATGATACAAATCGTTGCAAAGCAGCTCTACAGGAATTTAAGTTTCCACAATATATTTATGTTTGACTTATGGCAAAAATTTGGTAATTCTATATGTTGTCTGAGCGTTGGCATCCTCCGAAGTCCTCTGAGGGGTTGGCATTATCTTTTTTCAGTTGTTCGGTCATCTCAGATAATTTAAGGGTTGGATCCAGACTGAAGCTTCTGTCATTCCTAGTTACCACGGGATGTCAATCCCGTGGCAGAAACGGAGAAACAAATAGAGACATAATTAGCGTAGCTGCTGTTCCATCTAAGCAAAAATGATTTGTTCAACCCAAGCTAAAGAATAATAATAAATGTACATTTGATCAGATATAACTGCAGTACAAGGTTATAAGATGCATTATGTGAATGCTTGTCTATAGAGATGCGTCTTTAATCTAGATTTAAACAGAGAGAGTGTGTCTGAACCCCGAACGTTATCTCTAGCTCTACCTCCTTTAGTGGACTTTGCTATCCTAGGTACTACCAAAAGTCCAGAGTTTTGAGACATTAGGGAGCGGGTTGGATTGTAGCGTGATAGTAGACAAGTTAGATACGCAGGAGCTAAACCATTTAGGGCCTTATAGGCAAGTAATAATATTTTGTAAATGATACGGAACTGAATAGGTAGCTATTATGCGGCCCGCAGTTGGAACCAGCTTCCAGAAGAGATCAGATGTGCTAAAACATTAGCCACATTTAAATCAAGACTCAAAACTCATCTGTTTAACTGTGCATTTGTTGAATGAGCACTGTGCTATATGTCCGAACTGACTGCAATACATTTTATGTATAATAATTTTCTTTAAATTTATTTTAAATCATTTTCTATATAATTTTAAAATTCCTTGTTTTTATTATTTTTATTTCCATGTTTTTATTGATTTTAATGTCTATTTCACTTTCTTTTATGTAAAGCACTTTGAATTACCACTGTGTATGAAATGTGCTATATAAATAAACTTGCCTTGCCTTGCCAGTGCAGAGACTGTAAAATTGGGATAATATGATCATATTTTCTTGACCTGGTAAGAACTCTAGCCGCTGCATTTTGGACTATCTGTAGCTTGTTTATTGAAGATGCAGGACAACCACCTAGCAGTGCATTACAATAGTCCAGTCTAGAGGTCATGAATGCATGAACTAGCTTTTCTGCATCAGAAACAGGTAGCATGTTTCGAAGCTTGGCAATGTTTCTAAGATGGAAGAATGCTGTTTTTGTAACATGGGAAATATGATTTTCAAAGGACAAGTTGCTGTCTATTATAACACCCAGATTTTGTACTATAGAGGACGTAACAGTGCATCTGTCTAGTTGCAAATTGTAATCCAAGAGATTCTGTGTACTGTTTTTTGGTCCAATAAGTAATATCTCTGTCTTCTCTGAATGTAATAGGAGGAAATTATTGGTCATCCAATCTTTTAAATTTTTTACACAGTCTATTAGCTTAGATAGTTTAGAAGTTTCATCTGGTCTTGTTGAGATGTATAGTTGAGTATCATCAGCATAACAATGAAAACTAATCCCGTATTTTCCAATAATATTACCAAGGGGCAACATGTATATTGAAAATAGCAGAGGACCTAGGACAGATCCTTGTGGTACTCCATACTTTACTGGTGATAATTGTGATGGCTCTCCTTTTAAATGAACAAAGTGGTAACGATCGGACAGGTAGGATCTAAACCATCTTAAAGCCTGCCCTTGAATACCAGTATAGTTTTGTAATCGATCTATGAGTATGTCATGGTCTATAGTGTCGAACGCAGCACTAAGATCAAGTAATACTAGCAATGAGATGCAGCCTTGATCTGAAGCAAGAAGTAAGTAATTTGTAATTTTAACAAGTGCAGTTTCTGTACTATGGTGAGGCTTGAAACCTTACTTTTACTTTTGTCACTTAGCAGACGCTTTTGTCCAAAGCGACTTACAAATAAGAAAAAGTAACTAAACCTAAAAGTTACAACTCTATAAATACTATATACCCACATATTTAAGAAAATAACTCAAAAATAAAAAGCGATACTTCTATCCCTTGCCGGTGTCCCTGCCCGGTGGAGTCGCACGGTAGAGTTGATGGTCTTTACACTCTTCGGTCTTCACACTAAGAGGGCTTCACACGACGACTGCCGCGACCGCTGCCGCGGTATAATAACGTTTTTTATACCAATCCAACAAATCACCATTTAAATTCAGCTAAACCCACTTTCCTGTTTATCAACTAAAAATGACCAAGCAAGTGCACACACTGACAAGATACGCGATACAGTACGAAACCAAATGCGATTTCAGCACCTCTCAACACAGTAAACAAAATAAGCGTTTCCTAGCAACGGCAAATGCACTAAACACTGAGACAAGTAAATACACTTACGAGCTGATTTTAAACTTCCGCTGATAGACTGCTTCTCTTAAAGACTATTTCATAACACTGCCTTCTGCTGGCGCTTGAACCCACTTTCCTGTTTATCAACTAAAAATGGCCAAGCAAGTGCACACACTGACAAGATACACGATACAGTACGAGACCAAATGCGATTTCAACACCTCTCACAGTAAACAAAATAAGCGTTTCCTAGCAACGGCAAATGCGCTAAACATTGAGACAAGTAAATACACTTACGAGCTGATTTTAAACTTCCACTGATAGACTGCTTCTCTTAAAGACTATTTCACAACAGAGCCTTCTGCTGGCGCTTGAACCCACTTTCCTGTTTATCAACTAAAAATGGCCAAGCAAGTGCACACACTGACAAGATATGCGATAGAGTACAAGACCAAACGCGATTTCAGCACCTCTCGTGCTGAAACCTGACTGAAATTCTTCATAGAGATAATTTTTTTGCAAGAAGGAGCACAATTGAGCAGACACAACTTTTTCTAAAATTTTAGACATAAACGGAAGATTTGAAATGGGTCTGTAATTTGCCAGTTCATTAGAATCTAGTTGTGGTTTCTTAATAAGAGGCTTAATAACCGCCAGCTTGAATGGTTTTGGGACGTGACCTAAAGATAACGATAAGTTAATAATATTGAGAAGAGGTTATTCTGCTACAGGTAACAACTCTTTCAGTAGTTTAGTGGGTACAGGATCTAATAAACACGATGTTGGTTTAGATGCACTGATAATTTTATTTAGCTCTTCCTGTCCTATAGTTGTAAAGCACTGCAGTTTTTCTTTGGGTGCGATGAATGAAGCTGAAATACTAGATGCAGTATAATCTACATTTGATATTGTATTTCTGATATTATCTATTTTATCAGTAAAGAAATTCATAAAGTCATTACTATTAAACTGTGAGGGAATATTTAGATCGGGTGGCGTCTGTTTATTTGTTAATCTAGCCACTGTGCTAAATAAGAACCTTGGATTGTTTTGGTTATTATCTATGAGTTTGCGGATATGCTCTACCCTGGCAGCTTTTAGAGCCTGTCTATAGCTGGACATACTGTTTTTCCACGCAATTCTAAAAACTTCCAAGTTAGTTTTTCTCCATTTGCGCTCAAGATTACGAGGTTCTTTCTTGAGAGAATGGGTATAACTGTTGTACCATGGCGCAGTATGTTTTTCTCTAACCTTTTTCAATTTGAGGGGGGCAACAGCTTCTAATGTATTAGAGAAGATAGTGCCCATGTTGCTAGTCATTTCGTCTAGTTCATGTGTATTTATGGGTACACAGAGCAGTTGAGATAAATCAGGCAGGTTATTTGTGAATCTGTCTTTGGTGGCTGGAACAATAGTTCTGCCCGGACGATAACGCGGAGCCATATAACTAATATCAGTAATACGAGGAAATGATCAGTAACATCATCACTTTGAGGTACGATATCTATATCGGTAAGATCAATTCCATGCGATATAATTAAATCTAGCGTATGATTAAAATGATGAGTGGGCCCGGTGACGTTTTTCTTGAATCCAAAAGAGTTTATTAGGTCAGTAAACGCAAGTCCTAACGCATCATTTGTATTATCAACGTGAATGTTAAAATCTCCGACAATTAGCACTTTATCAACATTAACCAACAGATCTGAGAGGAAATCTGCAAATTCTTTTAGGAAATCTGTATATGGCCCTGGCGGTCTATACACAGTAGCCAGAGCAAGAGACAGGAGAGATTTATTTTGCATATCTAACAGTGTAACATTAAGCAGAAGTATTTCGAATGAGTTAAATCTCCTGTATCCTGTTTTCTGAGTAACATTGATAATATCACTATATATTGTTGCCACACCGCCACCACCACCACGACCAGTCTGACGGGGCTCATGTTTATAAGATGCCAAGGTTCGGTTCATGCAGTCAGATGACGAATACAGTCAGTCACAGATGATCAGTCCAGAAGTGGGCATGCACAGTAATGCAATGTGTAAGATGCAAAATGATCTCCCAATGAAATTAAAGTCCAGGAACTCACACAAAACAGATGCTGTGCAACAAAACAATTAAAACTAATCTGGAGAAGAGATCTCCAAAGATAGTAAATGACACCACCCTGACCAAACTTATCTTGGTGGTGGTTGAGGAGATTACCCCCTTCTATGTAAAGTGCTTTGAGTACCCAGAAAATCGCTATATAAAATGTAACAAATTAATTTAATTAATATCTCCTTGTTTATGTATTACTCCCTTCTCCCATCTCCCATCTCCTCTCTGCCCTCTTTGCCTCCCCCTCTCCCCTCTCACTCTTCTCCCCCAAAAGGCTTCACTGAAAGTTTACTAAGAATACTTATATACCACATGTTATATCTTGTGGATTTGTTGTTTTTCCCCTTCATGTTTATTATCGTTCTAAAGGTCTCCGTGCAATTGGTAAAATTGTCTCAATTTCACAGCAGTCTCTTATATTATGAGAAAGATTAAAAACTTTTGAAGTTCTGAAGATTCTGAAGACTTTTACTTTCAATACTTAATAACGTTATATAAGTACAAAAATATCATATACTCTAAGACTTTTAATTAAGTATTCTAAAATATATTCTAAAATACATTTTAAAATATATTTTAAATATTCTAAACCATGACTTCAAGTTCTACCAAAGTATTTGGACTTTTAATTTTTTTTTGGGTAAGATATCTGTACTTTTACTTAAGTGTGGCTTTCAGGTACTTTATCCATCACTGTTTTTAATAAGTTGCTTAAGGTATGTATTGCGTATAATGTATTGTGTTGGTTCATAATATCCGGGGAGTGTTGCTAAAAGTTTATGCCCTATCATGTAGATAGACTTACCTGATAGTGTTAACAAATGCATAACTGGTATAAAATCGGATTTGTTGATGCAACCATACCATTTGAACTTCCTTCTATGCAGGTTTGAACTGTTCTGTGGAAGCATAGTTTCACAGGATTCGTAGTTTCAACCGAGCTCTTCACTTCTCAAGTTGAACTCCATACTGAGTGAGTGACAGAGCAAACCGACTGAATATAAAAACCATACCGATGAAGCTTGATATGTGATGTTAACATTCCAAAGTATCAGTTTTCAAATGTTGCAGCCAGGCCCGTAGCCAGCTATGAGGCCACCGTGGTCTGAACCTCGGTAAATGTTTCATGTTCAAAAATAAAATTTGTTCTCTGAAAGACTAATTTGCTGTTAAACTCTTCATATGAATGTCTGCATGACATATATAATTTAGTTTAGGCAGTTTGCAAGGATTTTAGTGCCCGTGGTATGAAAATGTTTGTTGCGAGATGCTGAGGAAGTAAACAAGTCTCTTTGAGAGAGTTGAGAGTGAGGACCAGAGTTTGGTATAACGCGTTACACAGTAACTGTATTCTTACTGTATACAATTACTGTATTCTAACTACTTTTTTCTGGCAACGCAGTAATGTAACGCATTACATTTTAAATTTGTGTAATTTGAATTTGTTACTAAAGTCAACATAATTATGTTACTTACGTTACAAATGTAGTGTTAAAAAAATGATATGCCTTTTAAAATCACTTTTTGCGTGGCAGCGTCAGTTCATGAGCATGCACTTTAATATCGCATGAGAACGTGAGCGAAAATGGATGCAGATGAGGCTGGTTGCTTCGTCAAGTGGAAATACAGACATTATTTTGATTTCATTGAGCGTAAAAACAAAAATATTGCAGTTAAATGCGAACTGTGTGCAATCTTTAAATAACTTTCTACCACTTTTAACTCGACCAGCAATTTGTTCAAGCACTTTAATAGAAAGCATTCTACGACAAAACTCGTCGCCAAGGAGGATACCTGCGCCCAAAAAGACAGCGGTCCAACCCAGCCTAAACAAGTTAAATTAGATTTTTGTTCAGGATCAGGAGGGAAGGTAACTTCTGAACAAGTGAAGAGAGGCGTAGCAGCTTATGTCGTAGAGGAAATGCTGCCCATGTCAACTGTTGTTTCGCTCCTTGCAGGACCGAAAGACATTTTCAAGGTATTTAGATAAATGCTATGCTGATATGGAACTTTAACTTAAAAAAAAAAAAAAAAAAAAACATTTGAGCGTTTAGAGTATGTCTCCACAAACGCAGACATTGGACTAGTATAATAATAAAAGCTTCCTTTCGATGACAGCCCACTGGATAAATCCTGCGTCTTTTAGACGTGAAAAAGCATCCATAGCCATAGAGAATTAAAGGAAGGCATACATATGATGTGACTGCAAGTGAAATAGAGCAGGTGTATTCAGCATTTGGACTGTCAGGTAAAATCACAATGACAGTCACAGACAATGGGACAAATTTCCTGAAAGCCTTCAGAATGTATTCACTTGCTGAAGATACAGAATATGATTCTGAAGACGAACTGAATGATGATGAAGTGATATTCACAGATGTTGGCCAGGCTTCCTCCTCTGAGTCCGATGGACAATTTACTCTTCCCCCTCACTTGAGCTGTGCTTCCCACACGCTTAAAGCTGTAGTCTACGATGTTGAAAATCAGTCGAGAAAGCCAGAATTAAAAAAAAAAACTCATCCCGCCCCTCCACACGCACACCCCTCCCCTCTGTGCTACCTGATCCCTCCCACCGGGAAACTTGAACGTAGTTGCTTCATCAACAATGCAATGTCACCATTGTCCTAACAAAATAGCTCAGAGGCACACGTTTGAGATCACGCACACGCAAGATTAGCAACACATGCAATGTTCTATCGGCTCGAACAGAAAACCGCTAACGTTAGGCCTACTGAAATAGTCAAGCACTTCAAGAAATATAATTACTTTGACCCGTGATAGGCGATGCTGAACGGCTAACATTCCAATGCCGACCGGTAGCATGATCATGTTGTCAGACTGATAAAAAGCTATTTATGTAATACACCACACCATAAAAGTATAAATAAATGCTTACCTGCTCAACAAAAAGTCAGCCGTGTCAGCGTCGGTTTTAAGTCCAAGGTTTCTCTGAAGCTTCCTCCAACGGGCAATGGTGGACCCTATATTTATTCGGCTTTGAGTCCGGCGTTCTTCACATTTTTTTAAATCTCTGCTCCTTCCTCAATTGACTTTCTCTTTCTTCCAACCTTGACTGTTGGGGTGAGCAGGGGCCGCTTGCTGCTGTCTGTTTGTTGGTTTTTCTCCATTGCTGAGTTGATGCTGCCTACTTACGCGCGAAATTTCATGTCGCGGGTGGGGTGCGGTGGGTGGAGACGCGAGTGGAGCAGGGGATTGGATGAGAGCAGTTAACCAATGTAAGCTGTCCAGCCGGACAGCTTACATTGGTCAATTTCTCTGCGGGTGTACACCCAATAGAGTGAATTAATTTTTTTCATTCTTTTTTCTCTTCATATTATTAGGATTGTACTGTAGAACCATAACCAGCATCTAAACGAGGTTATTAATAATGAACAATCTTTGAAATCGTAGACCATAGCTTTAATTTAGTGTCACATAATGATGTAGAAAAATGGCTAACAAGCAAAAGTGAATCCAAAACTACAGAAGTGTTCTCACCAAGTGCTCGGGTTTGTGGACTAAAGCCAGTCGATCAACTGTGGCCTCGGAGCTAGTTGAGGATGTAATCAAAAGAAAACTCAGTGTCCCCACAGCAACGAGATGGAATTCATTCCACGATGCACTGTCACTAATCTCTCAAATAGCACTGACAGATTTAAACACCCTTTGCAATCAAATGGGGATAAAATGCATCACAGAAAAGGATTATCATTTCTAGAAGGAATATTGTGCAGTACTGAAGCCCCTCGCCACTGCCCTGGATATCTTACAAGGCGAAGATCACTGCTATTACAGCACCATCCTCCCAACATTAGAAGTTCTCATGTTCAAAACCACTTCAGAGTGGGCTTTCTATGATGACATCCGAAGCGATTGTACAGGTAAGTATTCACTCCGGAATTGTATAATTTTTTTTGTTCACTTTGTTCACATATTTATACAATATTCATATATAGATTATAATATTAATTAACTACATTATTTAAAATGAAATAACAATAAACAAATTGTGTACAGCATTTATTAATCTTCACCAGTAATATTTATTTAAATGTTTACTAGTACATCTTAAAAAAAAAATTAATTAAAATAATAATAAGGTTTGTTGTCTTTAATCGAAGTAACATGAATATAAACATTATTGTTAACATTATTCCTCAGGTCCTCCTGATGATGTGCTAAAGCACTGCATTCTGTTTTAAATGTGTCGTGATATTGTGTAGTTTACATTTGTGTGTGTGTGGGTGGGTTTTATTTAATGCTTTTTTATATATATATATATATATATATATATATATATATATATATATATATATATATATAAATACTGTTTAATGAGAAATGATAACCAAATATAACTTATGAAAGCAATGAATATTACTGCATAATTAGCCCAACATGGCCAGTAAAGAAGGGGGCAAGTCGCACCTGTGTGCATTATTTTATCTTTCATATTGAAAAAAATCTTTTAATTGGTGGATTACCTTTTGTATTTTATTCTCCCAGGCCATAAAAAGTGTGATTCACCTCTGTCTTGGACAGTGAAAATGCACTTTTGGCGGCTGCCACTTTACCCCGGTTCAAGATACGCTGGATTAAAGATGAGGAGAGAAGAAACAGTGTGAAGTGACTGCTGATTACACAGTGTCAAGCTCAGCACTCTGAGGGCCACATTGCAAATCCTGTGGAGCAGAAACCTTCCACCTCTAATGACAATTACTTTTTTGTGTTTGAAGATGAGGACACTTGTTTTTCTGCAGAGACCTTAAGTGTTCCGGATTAGAAGTAGACATTCTCAACAAATTCCCAAACATTAAAGTTCTCTCTCTCAAGTACAACACTGCAACACCATCAAGTGCCCCTGTGGAAAGACTCTTCATTTTAGGGAGTCTTGTGCTGACCACAAAGAGTAAAAGACTTTCCAGCAAGCGATTTGAGAAACTTCGTTTGATGAGATACAACCACTCCTTTACTGAAAAGTAAAAATGAATTTGTACCCTGGAGAAGTGTAAAAGAAGCTTTCACACTTTAGTATGTACACTGAAAACAGATTTTAGCATTCAAATATGCATTGTATGTTCATCAATACATGTGTAATCAAATTACAATTTTCAAGTAGTAATCAGTAACTTGTAATCTATTACTTTTGAGTAAATTACCCAACACTGGTGAGGACACGGGCGCAGCCTCTGTGTTGCCAGATCCAGTTATTATAAGTGATTTTATACTTCTCTTTTCTAATTAATTTGACATTTTAAAAAGTTAATAAAGTAGGAAGTTGTAGTTTAGGGTCAGCAATATCTTTCTTATCTTATTTGCAAAAGATTTTAAATAATTTTGGTTTATTTCTATTTAATTTTCATTTTTTAATAGCAATATCTGGCAACACTGCATCGCCAGCACTCAAACTGACAGTAATAAAAATAAAAAAAAGCCCATGGACAGGTTATTGCTGACAGGATACAACATTCGATAAGGGAAACGCAAAAATATAATGATATTATCTGTTATATACATGTAAATATTTTCAAAATATATACTGTGTGATTGTGTATACATAATATACATACATAATAAATATACACAGTACATATACACTCACCTAAAGGATTATTAGGAACACCTGTTCAATTTCTCATTAATGCAATTATCTAATCAACCAATCACATGGCAGTTGCTTCAATGCATTTAGGGGTGTGGCCCTGGTCAAGACAATCTCCTGAACTCCAAACTGAATGTCAGAATGGGAAAGAAAGGTGATTTAAGCAATTTTGAGCGTGGCATGGTTGTTGGTGCCGGACGGGCCGGTCTGAGTATTTCACAATCTGCTCAGTTACTGGGATTTTCACGCACAACCATTTCTAGGGTTTACAAAGAATGGTGTGAAAAGGGAAAAACATCCAGTATGCGGCAGTCCTGTGGGCGAAAATGCCTTGTTGATGCTAGATGTCAGAGGAGAATGGGCCGACTGATTCAAGCTGATAGAAGAGCAACTTTGACTGAAATAACCACTCGTTACAACCGAGGTATGCAGCAAAGCATTTGTGAAGCCACAACACGCACAACCTTGAGGCGAATGGGCTACAACAGCAGAAGACCCAACCGGGTACCACTCACCTCCACTACAAATAGGAAAAAGAGGCTACAATTTGCATGAGCTCACCAAAATTGGACGGTTGAAGACTGGAAAAATGTTGCCTGGTCTGATGAGTCTCGATTTCTGTTGAGACATTCAGATGGTAGAGTCAGAATTTGGCGTAAACAGAATGAGAACATGGATCCATCATGCCTTGTTACCACTGTGCAGGCTGGTGGTGGTGGTGTAATGGTGTGGGGGATGTTTTATTGGCACACTTTAGGCCCCTTAGTGCCAATTGGGCATCGTTTATATGCCACGGCCTACCTGAGCATTGTTTCTGACCATGTCCATCCCTTTATGACCACCATGTACCCATCCTCTGATGGCTACTTCCAGCAGGATAATGCACCATGTCACAAAGCTCGAATCATTTCAAATTGGTTTCTTGAACATGACAATGAGTTCATTGTACTAAAATGGCCCCCACAGTCACCAGATCTCAACCCAATAGAGCATCTTTGGGATGTGGTGGAACGGGAGCTTCGTGCCCTGGATGTGCATCCCACAAATCTCCATCAACTGCAAGATGCTATCCTATCAATATGGGCCAACATTTCTAAAGAATGCTTTCAGCACCTTGTTGAATCAATGCCACTTAGAATTAAGGCAGTTCTGAAGGCGAAAGGGGGTCAAACACAGTATTAGTATGGTGTTCCTAATAATCCTTTAGGTGAGTGTACATATATTATGTAAACAAAACCTTTTATTTTGGATGCGATTAATCGTTTAACAGCAGTATATTTAACGAGTCAAGTCAAGTCACCTTTATTTATATAGCGTTTTTAACAATACAGATTGTGTCAAAGCACTTAACAGTATTAAATCGGAGGATAGAGTGTCAGTAATGTATAATAATAAGATTAGACACTCAATTTTCAGTTAAAGACATTTCATTATTGAATTCAGAGATGTCATTGTCTAGCTCAGTTTAGTTTAAATAGTATCTGTGAAATCAAATTGACGATAATCACTAGAAATTAAGTGTCCTCAACTGAGCAAGCCAGAGGCAACAGCGGCAAGGAACCAAAAGTCCCTCTGTGACAGAATGGAGAAAAAAAAAAAAAACCTTGGGAGAAACCAGGCTAAGTCGGGGGACCAGTTCTCCTCTGGCCAGGATATTATTGTTTATTTATTGTGTACTTATTGTTTTAATTAAACTTTTAGATGTATAATTGTATTATATTTCTATATTGTTGAATTTTCTAACAATAATAGTATTATGTAGTTCGGTATTTTATAATATTTTTAGTTATTTTAAGTTTTATTGTATTTTATGTTGAGGTCTTCACTGGGGATATGTCCCCGGGGGCTCATCCAGGTGTCTGGCCTCCGCCGACGATCAGGGCCACATACATCATCTCCCGGCACTGATCCACCATCTGATCCGGACACGGACTGAGAAACAGAATAATAAATATTAGCGTAGATGCCGGTCACGTTCCCTCTCGGGATACAAGGAGCGCGGAGATTCAATAAGACTTATTTATTGGAATCACACAAGACAAAGAGCTTGGGGAGAGACGAACATAGAATGACGTTCAATACCGGGCACAGGGGCAGGGAAATACAGGGGTTATAAACACAAGGAAATCAACGGAAACAGGTGTGGACTAATTAAACAGGGCTAAGGACTAATTAACTCATAATGACAGGAACAGGAAGGCAACATAGAGACACGGGAGGAGGGGGAAACAAGACACAGGACTGACATTACGCCCCCCTCCGGAAGGCGTGTCCTCACGCCATACCATCTAATGGGGAGGGGGGGTGGGCGCTCTGGAGGCCTCCAGGGATCAGGGGCCAGGGTTACCAACTCTGTGGTGCGTTCGATACCCTGGTGCCCATGCTCTTGGTGTAACCCGGTTAAGACCTCCACCTGCAAAGCAGAAGGTAGTACCAATTGAAAAATCTCTTGGCCACCATCAGAGCGAAAAATACGGCGGTATAATACCCCCTGTAACTCCATCAAACGATCCCACTGACGGAGTAAAGTCAGTGCATCCCTAGAAAGCTGCCGACGCTCTTGGGGCCCAGGGAACTTACCCTCCCTGAAAAACAATAAAACCTCCCCGATTACAGGGTCGGCCTCTTGTAGCAAACTCAAATCAGCGGAGGAATGCCCCGGCAAGGCAGCTACAGCGGCTTGACTAACCAAAGGGACTGACCTTGATTTCTCAGCATGCTGTATAGAGGTTGGGACTGCCATTCCTGGCAGCATGCCATCCGTCACCCCTGAGACTGGGGGCTGGCATCTCGATAAGCGTCAGCATTTTTGTTGACCCTGCCGACTACGCCAAAATGTAGCGTTGCGGTACAAGAGAGTAGAGAAAATTGAGGGGTGGATACCTCATTCTCAACTAGAGACGCCAGAAATGGCAATATATGATCGACTACGCCACCCTGGAAAACCAGGGAAATAATAGCCCTAAAGGCACACAGATTCGTTCTGAGTGAGTGGGTGAGGAAACATAAATAAAACTATTTATACGTATAAATAGAAAAAAAGTTTATTTTAATCAAATGTCGAATACATAACTAAAAAGATTCAAAGTTAAAAAACTCCTACATTAGCATTTTAGTAATGATGAACACCATCAATTGGTATCTATTCATGCACACACAGTAAATAACAAACTCAAATTTAAAGGAAACAAATTATCCAAGAGCAGAGGTATCTGGAGGGGCGGGCCAGCTGCCAAATTGGAAAACAAACCCCCCCCAAATAATCCACTACAACTACCCAAACGCACACGTGAAGTTTAGATGCCAGAAGACACACAGCACTAGGTGTGAACACCACACGAATGGCAGCTTTGCCTTCACCCTCCAGAAACCCCCCCAGCTCCTGCAACAAAGACAAAAAAGGAAACAATACACCCAAAACATGAATATAAATCAAATAAAAATAATATTGAATAATTTAAGAATCTAAACCACTTAACATAAGATTAGGACTCTCTGTACCACATGAAAACAAGTTAACATTGAAAAACCAAATTCACTCAGGTTTGCAGTGACCAAACAATAAAACATAAAATGAACAAAAGAAAACCAAATAATCAAACATAAAACGTTACCCAAAATTAAACATACATACGAGATGCTTACAAACCAATGCAATTTAACAGGCGGCGGCCAAAGGAGGTAGTCAGACGAAGGCACAATCCTCAATAGCAACGTGCGACAAAACCATAGCAGCTAATGATTGCTACCATAATAAAAGTCGAGGCAAAACAACGACATAGTCGCAATTATACATAATCAAAGTTCCATGTTGACGCTCAATTCCCACAAATAGCCCAAGAGACCCTCAGTTATGCAGGGGAACCTGCCGAGCATAAAGATAATGTGTTAAAAAGAGAAAACTAATTACTAACACACAAAACTACAATCCTACATACCGCGGGATGCTCACTGCACACAAACCGCTTCATAGTCGCGCACCATATTGCAATACAGCAGCTCAGTCAGGAACATATAAGTGACATACTATTAATGCCACAAAACAAATTGTAAATAACCAACCGCGGTCAATTTCTCCTTGTTATATAAAAACGGCTACTCATACCTGTGAGGAGTGGAGAGCCAGCACACAGCAGACGGGGAAACCAGCTTACCGTCTAAACCTAACAACGAAAGAAATTCACATCAACTGCCTGCACAGCCCGAGAAGCACCGGTTCACCCCAAACGAGTCACATACCTGCGGCAACTACGGATGACGTCACAAGGGCAGTACCAAGACGCGTGGCAAGTGGCCATAACCTATCCCTTATATATCCAATGAAAAGGGGAGGGGAATTAATAAACTAAGCGCAGGTGTATGACATTCCCATAGATGGATTCAACCACCCTGCTACACCTAGTTTCAATCAATCTAATCAAGGACAACCTAGAAGCCATATGCGGCTCTAAATGTTTTCTATCTATATCATTAGAAGTACAATTGAAATCCCCTGCAACCAGAAGATCACAATTTTGGATCATATTTGACAGTGTCTCTAAAAACAATAATCTCTCAATTGCAATAACTGGAGCATACACGTTTACTAAAACAAAAGTTGCAACATCAAATTTTGCAGTAACCTTTAAGGGTCTTCTGTCCACAATTTCTTCCATCTCATATGAAACTGGCAAAAATTTATTTGCAAAGAAGGCTCCTATACCAGCATTTGTACTGCTGATATGACTTCGGATAACCAATGTGCAGCTTAGTCAAGTTAAGTTCCACAGAGGTCTCACACCAGTTGATTTTCCTGAGATGTTGATGTATGACAAACAATTTGTCAGACAAAAAATAAAAAAAAAATTGTCAGATTTAATTGATAATTACAAAATATTATATTTCCATAAGGGTGTTACACTTGATCACTAAATTAATGTCAGCCATTTTTAAACACCAAGGAGAGGGAGCGTTCATGGTTCATCCAATAATTTGGTATCTCTGAAAATCCCTGAATGTGCTCTGTACAGGACATCCAGACATAAAACTGTGACAAGTGGGAAAGGGAAAGTAGCCAAGTCTTGTACTGTGGCCCTGGTCCAAATCCTTTAGCATGTCGGCCTGGTATCCCTGAAATACAGCTACTGTATGCAAAGCACCACCAGCTGGACACGCCGACACATACACTCTGCCATTCAAGCGAGATGTGACACATCAGTTTAGATGGCAGTGTTGGATCCTTCAATGATGATGTTTCACCCATTGAATAAATTCTGGCTAGCTATCTCTCAAAGGAAGGCATCATCGTATATCAGTGCTCATGCATTCCCTCAGCATTTGCTTAATTGGATTGACTGAAGAGGTGAATGCAAGCCAATTACAGTTTCCTCCATGATCTCTCAATCTCAATGTGGAGATCCAGAAGAAACAGAAAGCTCACAAAAGCTGGAGTGGTATGGCCAGACAGAAAAATACTCGTCCAACCTGCCACAAGCGATCTCATATCTTTCACGCCTCCAAGGGAGATCTAGTCTCTTTGTAGGACATAACCTCGAGCAGCTCCTTGTATGCGGGGCAGGCTGGCTGGGAGTGTTCAGAAACTTCTTTCACCTCCTCAGTCTCATTCTCTCTTGTGAGCTGGCAGCTAATAAAACGCTATCTGCCAGATTGGATGATGTTAACGATAACGCATCCAGATCCAGCAGCTCGCAGGTATCAGCGACTGAAGATTGAAAAAGATCAAGACCCTTATCAAGCATTTCAGCCAGCTCCAACACATTCGACACATTCACTTCCTGAAACAATTTTCCTGGAATACTGTATTAATAGGTATTAATATACATTGTAACACTTCGTCTAGTATTCACACCCAGACTAATTGCCACAAAATTTATATTAGGGAGGGAACCACCGGCTATGGTCTGTGTTAGTACTAATACTCAAAAAGACAAGAAATAGATGCAATAATGAGTATTATTCACAAAAGAAAGAGGTAAAGAATACATACGATCATCAATACCTGATAGGAAATCACACATATAATACCCAGAGTCAAAGCATTTCAACATAGAAGGACAAAGTCACGCATCAACAATATTATTTACAAAAGTAGTGCAAATGTTCTTGTCTGGATAGGCAGAAATGACAAAGTCCTTTCTGCTGTACTCAAGTGCACAACAGTCTGGAAATGAAATGGCCGGCACCAATCTGATATAATCTGTCATCAAGCAACAAGACTTTTGTCCTTGTACATCGACCCAGAAGATAACGAGGAGAATAGAAGTAAGGTGTCCTGGGGTTAAACAGTCCTTTTGAAGTACAATCCTCCTGGATATTATCAGGAAGGACTAAAGAGTCCTTATTGACTGAGCAGAAAATCCCATAGATTCCCAGTCTGGACTCCAAGGCTGTGTCCAAATTCAGGGTCTGCATCCTTCGGAGTACTCATTTGAAGGATGTTACGTCACAGCGCCGCGACGAAGGCTGTCCAAATTCGTAGGATCCTTCAAATGCGGCCCACAAATACGTCCTCCTTTTCCCCGAATTGGAAGGATGGGTGTGGTGGATCCTTTCCCGTCCTACCTATCCCATAATTCTTTTCGGCAGAGCGTAATGGCGGACGAAGCGAGCGGTAGCGGAGTGGGAGAGGAGTTTCTCTGACAAAACAAGGTAAAGTTTATGCTTCGGCTCAATGAATTTGTAGGAGAAATTAGTAGAATACTTAAAAACAAATAAAAATAGGCTATAATGGCTTACCTGGATGTGACTGTCTTGTAGTCTGATATAAAAAACTCTCCGACAACGAGCAAAGAAAGTATTTAATTTATTTAATTGCTTTATTTCTTCCAAAAGAATTAAAATGAGGAGAATAACTCTTTGTTTGTCCATTTTCCCGCTTCTTGCTTGGCGCTGTCACGGTTGCTAGGCGACAGGATATGAGCAACGGGTAAGGGAGGGAACTGAAAGAAGGGTAGGCTGTCCAAATTCACAAACACCGACTTCCGGGTTTTGCGGACGTCGGAGGATCCCTCCTCCTTCAACTGGGTAGGAAGGATCCTAAGGAGGATGCAGACCCTGAGTTTGGACACAGCCTAAGAGTGGTAAGCCATGCTGCTGGTCCCCAAACACCTCTCACTTCTTCTATCCTTGCCTTACTGATATGGTAGCGCAATAAGCACACTACCTCCCCCTAATGTCAGGTAGTAGCCTTACATACCAAAGGGAAACTAATGTGACAGGTCAAGACTGTTACAACGTATAAGGTCTTTTTACAGGATGGGTGGCAACCCTAGTTGCAACTCTTTCCAGTGTAGCCTACCTACTTTTACTGGACCAATAGATATTGAAATAACATTTGGAATTAACTGACCTTAATCACTTTATTTATTAAATGGACCTTTATATGCACTGAACAAAAATAGAGAACAGGCAAGTTATATAAAGGCATCTAAATATCAGAGCCCAGCAAAAACTTATTATTCCAATATTCACAATTGACTACTTTACGATAGTTTAAAAAAACAAAACCTGTTTTTACTTTATTCATCTATCCACTCCTGCTTGACTTGACTAACGTTTTACCCTATTTTACCCGAGGTCATTGACTACGTTCAAAATTATTCATCCATATTAATTATGTCTATAAATGTGCATTGCATAATTTGCATTTGTCTGGTGCATTTGAGCTCAAACTTTGGAATGCTTCTCTTTCTTTACACACTCCTGCTTTTCCATCACCTTCATATTAAGGTGGAAAACACTCTTTGCCGAATAATGGGAGACCCTAATTACCTGCTATTTTTCAAGGATGGAGACGTAACTATTGGAGGAATTTTTGCAATCCACAGAAAAGAAACATTACCTTCATTTGAGTTTACATAAAAACCTCATCCTCTTTCATGCTATAATAATTTGTTTTAATTAGTTAACTGCAAATCAGCTTGCAGCAAACGACACAACATTTAAAAGATTGTTTCAAGAATAACCAATATGTGAAGACAAAATAAATATTATTTACCGTTCTACTGTATTTTTTTTTTTTTTTTTTTTTCATTTAGTTGCTATTTACTGGTTTGATGTTGATGTTTCCACAGTGTGAATCTGAGAGATTTTGGGCTGGCTCAAACTATGATCGTTGCCATTGAGGAGATAAAAAGAAGTGAAAGTTTGCTCCCAAATATTTCGATTGGCTACATGATTTCTGATACATGTGGTTCAAGACTGTCTACCATGACTGTAACAATGGGATTGATGAATGGTCAGGAATTTGGACCAGGTGACAGATACAATTGACAGTCTCCTTTACATGCTATTATAAGAGAATCTGAGACTTCTGCCACAGTGATTATGTCCAGAACTACAGGACCTTTTAAGATTCCAGTGGTAAAGAGAAGTAACAATAAATATTTGTCATAATTACCATGGTGATGACTGTATTACTGTTACTTTTTCTTTACATTCATTCATTTTTAAATTGTGTGTGTGTGTGTGTGTGTGCACATACATACTTGCATACATTTTTTTTCTCTCTCTCTCCAGATAAGTCACTCAGCATCATGTGAATGTCTCAGTAATAGGAAATATTACCCTTCATTCTTCAGGACTATTTCTAGTGATTACCACATGAGCAGAGCACTTGCATCTGTAGTCAAGCACTCAGGCTGGTCTTAGGTGGGAGCTGTGAACAGTGACAATGAATATGGAAACAATGGAATAGCCATATTTCTGAAAACAGCTCAAGAAGAGGGGATTTGTGTGGAGTACTCCATAAAATTCTACTGAACAGAGCCAGAAAAACTAAAAAAAAATGGTAGACACTTTAAAAAAAGGCACTGCAATAGTGATTGTTGCATTTGTTTAATTTATTGAGATGGGCTTACTTATTGAGCAACTAAGTATTCAGAATATTACAGACTCCAAATGATCGTTGTGGAGCCATGGATAACTGCAAAGACTTATTTCACTCCAAACAGTTTTCATGCAATGGGAGGGTCACTAGGGTTTGCAGTGAAAAAAAAATAATACTGAAGGGTTTGCAGAATATATGGAAGCAGAATAATGACAATAGTTTTTGAAACATAAAGCATGCTGAATTCCACAAATCGAAAAAAAAAGATGCATTGCAATTAACAGTGCTTGCATTTTAATACCTTGTATTTCCGGGGCTTACATTTTTAGGTCCTGAAATTGAACAAAGTTGTTTATTTAAACTGTGAACCATAAACATATTTTTAAATAAATAAATAAAAAGTGTCAGAGTTACTCCGCCTTGTTCTGATGTCATGCTGAAGTGTGCCAAAAAACTCTCGGGATGACGGGGCGGCTGTGTCGGATTGCTCTCCACCGACTGTGCTCAAAAGCATGATGGGAAACGACTGACTGACGACACAGCTCATTTGTTCACACAACTATGATGCTGCGTTCTCTGCTAAAATGTTTTATTTTAATTTTTTTATCTGATTTCATGTGATTGTGTATTTTAAATTATTCTTGAATATTCCCAAACACTATGACAGTGCAATCTCTGTGTGAGATGTTATTGTTGTCATTAAGTTGCAGCAGATATGAGGAGCTCCTTGCGCTGAAAAATTACTATGAAGATGTGACTGACCACAAATATTCAAGCAATGTCTACAAAGCAGTTTATGCTATGGCTCATTCATTGCATAGTCGGCTAAAGTGCACAGAAAAAGAAGGCTGTGATAAAGGTCTGACAAAACAAACACAGCAGGTAAAAGATAGATGAACAGAATTGGATGAAAAAGGGAATAAAATGCTGCAATGTCAAAACTGCCCTTTTTTTCCCCCTAGGTGGTTGAGGCCCTAAAAAATATATATTTTGCCATAAAGACGGGAGATTATGTATGGTTTGACAGTACTGGTAGCGTAATTTTGAGCACAACATTAAAAACAGAAATGTTAACATTGTGGTCAATTTCTAAAACCCTTTCAAGTATTTGTTTGATCAAGAGAAGTATTTACAAATAAAATTAACTTACAAAGGCCCCTGTTATGCATTTATGGTCCAAAGAATGTAATATTCTGTACAAAATAATAAATTATGTAATGTATTTATTTTTATAATGTATTTTTTAATTTTTATTTATTTTTTCCCCATGTAGAAACCAAGGTCTGTGTGCAGTGAGAGCTGTCCTCCAGGCACTAGGAAGGCTGAACAGAAAGGAAGACCTGTCTGCTGTTACCACTGTGTGCAGAAGGCGACATCAGTAATAAGACAGGTAATATTCAGCCCATCTCACATTTTCAAATAAAATTAGTTAGTTGCTCTTTTTGTTTTCTTTTTTATACTGATAAGGATGAAGTTTATTATCAAAGGAGTTCATAAATTACTTTTTTGGCTCTAAGTATAATGGTCACAACTTCCTTTCCAGATTCAATTAACTGCAAACAGTGTCCAGAGGAATACTGGTCTAATGCTGAGAAAAATAAATGTGTCTTAAAGGCTGTAGAGTTTCTGTCATTCACAGAAGTTATGGGATAGTTCTAGTTTTTTTTCTCACTCTTTGGAGCATGATTAACTATGCTGGTGGCCATCCTGTTTTACAGTAAGAAGGACACCCCCATAGTAAAAGCCAACAATTCAGAGCTGAGTTTCCTGCTGCTCTTCTCATTGACTCTGTGTTTCCTCTGTTCACTTACTTTCATTGGTCGGCCCACTGAATGGTCCTGTATCTTGCGTCACACAGCATTTGGGATCACTTTTGTCCTCTGTATCTCATGTGTTCTGGGGAAAACAATAGTGGTGTTAATGGCCTTCAAGGCTACACTTCCAGGAAGTAATGTCATGAAATGCTTTGGGCCTGCACAACAACGACTCTGTGTTCTTTCCTTAACACTTACACAGGTTCTTATTTGTATGCTCTGGCCAACAATATCTCCCCCATTTCTCTACAAAAATATGAAATATTATAAAGAAAAGATAATTATTGAGTGCAGTCTGGGTTCTACTGTATGTTTCTGGGCTGTGCTCAATTACATTAGCTTTCTGGCTCTCTTGTGCTTCATTCTGGCTTTTCTGGCACGCACACTGCCTGATAATTTCAATGAAGCCATTACATTCAGTATGCTCATATTCTGTGCTGTATGGATCACATTTATTCCAGCTTATGTAAGTTCCCCTGGAAAATTTACAGTAGCTGTGGAAATATTTGCTATTTTAGCTTCAAGCCTTGGTTTATTATTTTGCATTTTTGCACCTAAATGTTATATTATCCTGCTTAAGCCTGAACAAAATACAAAGCAACACTTGATGGGAAAAACTGCACCTACATCCTTTGCCCTCAAGCCCTACTGAGAATTTAAAACAACATGTCTATATTAGCATGGAAAACATGCTGATGCAAATACTCACCTGGGAGCATGTTTCACAAACATAGAAAAACACAAATAAGAAACCGTTTATTTATTTAATTTTAATTAAAGCACAGATGGAAGATGCACCATATTAGTCTCATTAAAAACATGGGGTGAAATTGTTCCAAACAACAAAGAAAACAAGTGATGAAATTGACTGTTCAATGGGGTGTAATAATTTAATTGTTATTTTATTTGTGGTCTTAGAATGTAATGAAATAAAAAATAATAAATACAGAAAAACACTGAAAAGGTATGCGTCACGTTTATGTTCTGTTTTGGACTTTGTATTATGTGTATTGGTTCCTGTGTCCTTTTGTTCTGATTCCCGCCACTCCTTAGTTCCCATGGTAATCATTAGTATCTCATTTGTGTCAGGTGTGTTTATCTATTATTCTCGACAGTGTTTCCTATTCAAGTCTGTCCCTGAGTTTCTTTCACTTTTCAGTCGCTGTTGTATTTAGGTTTTGTTCTTTGCTTCTGCGCTTTGTTTTAAAGTTCACCATTGTAGAATCTCCTGCGTTCTCGTCTTTTCCTGTGCCCCGAGAAGCCGTGCCAGTATGTTGGGCTTAAATTGTACATGGGTTCCACATGAATCAATTCCTTTAATTCAAACATAAATTTGTTCACTTAACTGCAGCATCATAGAATAAAGCTTTTTGAATGTTCTAATTAAGCAGCCTCAAAATGTCTTACATTCTTCCGTCAAAGGATTAATTATTTTAATATATTTTTTGTTACATCACTGAATTAAACTAACTAACAAACTGTAAGAAAGCATGTATTAACATGATAAATGCTAGTTAAACAACATAAACATCCTCTGTATGCAGCTGTCCTCATGCAAAACATGCTGGGAACTACAGCTTTAGTAATATAAATAGTATATTCAAATAGTAATTTTAATATACATTTGCTCTATATAGTTTAATCTAATAGATTAGAATTACATTAACCCTTGTGCGACCTTATGGACATTTTTGTCCATTTCAGTTTTGTTTTTTGTTATAAGTGTGCCTGTGTTAATGCCAACTGCATACATTTTGGCTCAGGTGTTTATTTTTATTGGAATTTTAATATTTCACCCTCATTTCCTTCAAAAAATACATTTTACCCTCCGTACAAAAAATACTCACACCCAGGACCTTAAGAACAAAAATGTTCCCATTGAAACCCATTAAAACTGCTATTTTTAATCGCAGTGCCGTTTAACTGTAAAATGATGCAATTTTTGTTAATAGGCTTTCATTCTGTTGGCAAGGCTTCAAAATTAATTGTTTTACTATTTTTTACCAGATGGTGCCATTTTTTCAGGTTTGGTCTAAAAAGGGTCTATAAAGCAAATACTCGCTTTATTCCTGTTTTCTGCTTCTGCGTATTATAGAGCCAATTGGATAAATAATGCAGCTATAATTGTGTAGGTGTATTGGTATAGATGTCAGAGTGTGGTTTGTATGTGTGTCATAAAAAATTGAGTGTGTGTGCTTGGAATATTTGAGAAAGATAAACTCTACTGTAAATCACAAATACAGGTCCTTTTCAAAAAATTAGCATATTGTGATAAAGTTCATTATTTTCTGTAATGTACTGATAAACATTAGAATTTCATATATTTTAGATTCATTACAACACGACTGAAGTAGTTCAAGCCTTTTATTGTTTTAATATTGATGATTTTGGCATACAGCTCATGAAAACCCAAAATTCCTATCTCAAAAAATTAGCATATTTCATCCGACCAATAAAAGAAAAGTGTTTTTAATACAAAAAAAGTCAACCTTCAAATAATTATGTTCAGTTATGCACTCAATACTTGGTCGGGAATCCTTTTGCAGAAATGACTGCTTCAATGCGGCGTGGCATGGAGGCAATCAGCCTGTGGCACTGCTGAGGTGTTATGGAGGCCCAGGATGCTTCGATAGCGGCCTTAAGCTCATCCAGAGTGTTGGGTCTTGCGTCTCTCAACTTTCTCTTCACAATATCCCACAGATTCTCTATGGGGTTCAGGTCAGGAGAGTTGGCAGGCCAATTGAGCACAGTAATACCATGGTCAGTAAACCATTTACCAGTGGTTTTGGCACTGTGAGCAGGTGCCAGGTCGTGCTGAAAAATGAAATCTTCATCTCCATAAAGCTTTTCAGCAGATGGAAGCATGAAGTGCTCCAAAATCTCCTGATAGCTAGCTGCATTGACCCTGCCCTTGATAAAACACAGTGGACCAACACCAGCATCACTGACTGTGGGTACTTGACACTGGACTTCAGGCATTTTGGCATTTCCCTCTCCCCAGTCTTCCTCCAGACTCTGGCACCTTGATTTCCGAATGACATGCTAAATTTGCTTTCATCCGAAAAAAGTACTTTGGACCACTGAGCAACAGTCCAGTGCTGCTTCTCTGTAGCCCAGGTCAGGCGCTTCTGCCGCTGTTTCTGGTTCAAAAGTATCTTGACCTGGGGAATGCGGCACCTGTAGTCCATTTCCTGCACACGCCTGTACACGGTGGCTCTGGATGTTTCTACTCCAGACTCAGTCCACTGCTTCCGCAGGTCCCCCAAGGTCTGGAATCGGTCCTTCTCCACAATCTTCCTCAGGGTCCGGTCACCTCTTCTCGTTGTGCTGCGTTTTCTGCCACACTTTTTCCTTCCCACAGACTTCCCACTGAGGTGCCTTGATACAGCACTCTGGGAACAGCCTATTCGTTCAGAAATTTCTTTCTGTGTCTTACCCTCTTGCTTGAGGGTGTCAATGATGGCCTTCTGGACAGCAGTCAGGTCGGCAGTCTTACCCATGATTGCGGTTTTGAGTAATGAACCAGGCTGGGAGTTTTTAAAAGCCTCAGGAATCTTTTGCAGGTGTTTAGAGTTAATTCGTTGATTCAGATGATTAGGTTAATAGCTCGTTTAGAGAACCTTTTCATGATATGCTAATTTTTTGAGATAGGAATTGTGAGTTTTCATGAGCTGTATGCCAAAATCATCAATATTAAAACAATAAAAGGCTTGAACTACTTCAGTTGTGTTGTAATGAATCTAAAATATATGAAAGTCTAATGTTTATCAGTACATTACAGAAAATAATGAACTTTATCACAATATACTATTTTTTTTGAAAAGGACCTGTACAAGCACTGTGTGCAACAGCAGAGTTTTGCTGGCATCTAATGGGGAAAATTTGGTACTGCGTCCAAACAAAATCTTACTGAGAACTAATTTTTTGAGATGTCAACCTCAAATCTGGAACACAGCTTGTTTAGATTTATGGTTTTGATTTTCTAGCAGGTTTAGAGTTCAACATGTAACTTAAAATATATATTTTATATAAAATATTGTTCATAAAGCATTTTCATTTTCATAAACTTAAACTTCTTGTCACGGTTCACTTATTCATTGCTTCCTTCTCGTCCCGTGTTATTGTCATGTGCGTGTGTGTTGATGTGTGTGTGGGCGTGACCGAGCCATCACAGCTGATCAGCGCCTCAGCTGAGGCTCGTTAGCAGTGCCAGCTGCAGCTCATTCACGCACCTATAAATACTCACCTGTTTCTCCCCTCCATTGTCAGATCGTTTGTTGATGTCTTCACGAAGTCTTCTGATCCTGTTCCTGTTGTCTTTGTGGATCCGTGCTACCGTCTGGAGTCGTTGTCTAGTTCGTGGATTGTTGCTGTGTTTCTCGTCGCTCGTTTGGATACATCACTCTGCACCCACGGACCCGCCTCAGCTCACCATTTCTCTGTGTTGTCCATCTTCGTCCCTGCGCCACTGATCATCTGTACTCTGTGTTATCTGACAGTGATTTTCTACTAAAAGCTTATTCACTCACTATCTTGCTTCCTCATCCCTGGTCATGACACTTCTATAACTTTTTTTTTTTTTTTACTTTTCCTATTTAGCACCCAAACTCATTTAGAACAATCTAACTAATGTTGTTCAGGAGATAGACGCACTCTGTCAGTTTAAATCTAGATTAAAGACACATTTCTTTAACCTGGCTTACACATAACACACTAACATGCTTCTATTATTCAAATCCATTAAAGGATTGTTAGGCTGCATTAATTAGATCATCCGGAACCGGGAACACTCCCCATAAAACACGATGTACTCCTTACATCGTAAGAAGAATGGCATCAACGCTAATATTTATCTTTTTCTTTCTTATTCTGTTTCTCAGTCCGGATCAGATGGTGGATCGGTGCCGGGAGATGATGTCTCCATGATCGTCGGCGGAGGCCGGGACACCTGGATGAGCCGCGGGGACATATCCCCAGTGAGGACCTCGACTTAAATACAATAAAATTAAAAAGTATAACTAAAAATATAATAAAATACCTAACTACATAATACTATTATTGTTAGAAATTGCAACAATATAAAATATAAATAAATACATTTAAAACTTTAATTAAAACAATAAGTAAACAATAAATAAACATCTGCCCCCCCCCCAACTGAGCCTGGTTTCTCCCAAGGTGTTTTTTTTTTACTCCATTCTGTCACAGAGGGAGTTTTGGTTCCTTGCCGCTGTCGCCTCTGGCTTGCTTAGTTGGGGACACTTAATTTCTAGCGATTATCGTCAATTTTATTTAGCAGATACTATTTAAACTAAACTGATCTAGACAATGACATCTCTGAATTCAATAATGAAATGCCTTAACTGAAAATTGAGTGTTTAATCTTATTTTTATACATTACTGACACTCTATCCTCCAATTTGATACTGTTAAGTGCTTTGACACAATCTGTATTGTTAAAAGCACTATACAAATAAAGGTGACTTGACTTGACTTGACCTCGAGTCATAGCGACCCTATACACTTAAAAAAAAAAAAAACCCGGAAAACAGGCATTCTTTTATATTTCACTATTTTTGTTCTTGTTACGTATATTGTTTATAATGAATAGATTGAGGAATAGTAAGAAAGTTGATGTCTAACTTTTAAACAAGGCCCACAATCACTGGAGAACCTTATTAGAGAGTTTTTAGCCATCGCTCATTATTCTGATTTACCGGACATTATCTTGACTGAGATTTTTTGTTATGGCATTAATCAGCCTCTGCGATCTCAGCTTAGACGCAAGGGTCAGCGTTCGTCACTGAGTTGTTTTTTGGACTTTGCTTTGTTGACCGTTGGCTCACTATTCACTGTGGGTGTCGCGGATGAGGATCGCGACACCGCATCTATGACTGAAATGGTGGCGGCACATGAGTGCACTCACAAAATGGCCATCACAGTCATGTCATTACTGCCATTCATAAATCAAGTCAAGTCACAGCTGCTATTTCTGAGTCAAGCAAAGTCACAGTTGACCGTCATGAATCAAGTAAAGTAACAGTTGATCGTCATGAATCAGGTCAAGTCAAAGCTGCTTTTCCTGAGTCAAGTCACCGCTGATCTTCATGAATCAAGTAAAGTCACAGTTGATCGTCATGAATCAGGTCAAGTCACAGCTGCAGTTTCTGAGTCAAGTCACATCTCCGCTGATCTTCCAGAGTCTCTTCACGTCACCTCTGATCTTCCAGAGTCTCTTCACGTCACAGCTGATCAGCCAGAGTCTTGTCACATTCTGTCTGTCACACCCAGATGATCAAGATAAGTCCTTCAGTATCCTTCAGGGATGCACCACTGGTGTCTGCACGTGCAGCTCACTTTAACCCTCCTGTTCCTGCACCAATTCCCCTGTCCGAAGCGCTTCCCATGATGGGGATCGCGTTGTGTTGCGTTTGGGCTTCGTACGCCCCTTCGGAACTGCCCCAGGCGATGGCACCCGCTGAAGCTTCTCCAGAGGTGGTGGCGCATGCTGCAGAGCCTTCCAAGGCAGCCGTGCTCGCTTCGGCTCCTTGTATGGTGGTGGCATCATGTCATGGTCGAAGGAACGTCTTGGTTACGTATGTAACCCTCGTTCCCTGAAGAAGGGAACGGAGACGTCACGTCGGTGACCGACGAATTGGGATCTCGCTTAGAGAGACCAATCCCCTACGAGAGTATCTAAACAAGCCAATGCACATTGGCATGCGATTATTGCATCCAGCTGCCGCTAATCACAGCGTGAGTATAAGTAGGCAGCGGGTGCAGCGCATATTCAGGTTTTCGCTGAGGAGCCGAGCCGGTGGAATTTTAGAGGATTTTGTACCTCATGGAGATTGGCAGAAGATCTGCCGGGGAAACACGGGCTCTCAGGCTATACCGTGGACTATACACATGGGATCCAACTAGGCCTTTCATATGGAACCCAGCCCTCTACCGGTTCTTCAGCGAGTGAGGGCCTGGCGTCAGATGCTCCGCCACATCTGACTGCCGAGGGGACGGAGGAACTCGACAGGGTCTACAGTCCGGACTCTCTGGAGCAGTTTTAGCAAGCTGACCCGAAAACAGAACCTCTCAGTGCTTCTACCCGTTTGAGCTGAGAACACAGGAGGAAACCGGTTCCACACGAAGGCTATAGAACCTAGCGAACGTGTTAGGGGTCGCCCAGCCCGCAGCTCTACAAATATCTGCCAGCGAGGCGCCACGAGCCAACGCCCAGGAGGATGCAACAGCTCTAGTAGAGTGAGCTATCAACCTGAACGGGCAGGGCACACCCTGTACCTGATAAGCCAGGGTGATGGCGTCCACTATCCAGTGGGCCATCCTCTGCTTGGAGACGGCCTTCCCCTTCTGCCGGCCTCCGTGACAGACAAAGAGCTGGTCTGAGGTCCTGAAGCTTTGCCGTGGAGGATTTAACCTTCTTGCCCCCCTAAGGAACCTGATGACCAAGTCATGCTTACCCACCGACTTCCCTTCCACGGGGTCATGGTTGGCAGCAATCGCAGCCACATAGACTTTAAGGGTGGAGGGAGACAGCCTTCGCTCCAACCCCTGCTGCAAAAAGGAAAGCACGACTCTGATCGGGCACTTTCAGGGGTTTTCTCGGTGAGAAGAACACCACTCGACGAACAGGTTCCATTTCAAGGCGTAGGCCTGTCTCGTGGACGGCGCTCTAGCCGAAGTGATGGTGTCAACTACCCCTTGGGGTAGGTCACCTAGAACCTCCGCGTCCCGTCCAACGACCAGACATGTAGCTTCTGGACGCGGGTGCCATAAGGTGCCCCGTCTCTGAGTCAGTAGATCCTTCCTCAGAGGAATCTGCCAAGGAGGGGCTGTCACGAGGAGCATTAGTTCTGAGAACCAAGTCCGAGTGGGCCAGTACGGCACCACGAGCAGCACCTGCTCCTCGTCCTCCCTGATCTTGCATATTGTTTGTGCGAGAAGGCTCACTGGGGGAAATGCATACTTGCGAAGGCCCCGCGGCCAGCTGTGTGCCAGTGCATCCGTGCCGAGTGTTCCCTCGGTCAGGGAGTAAAACCTCTGGCAATGAGAGGTTTCTAGAGACGCAAACAGGTCTACCTGAGCGGGTCCGAAACGTCTCCAAATCAGCTGGACCGTCTGGGGATGGGGTCTCCACTCTCCGGGGAGCGCAGCTCGTGACAGCTCGTCGGCTGCCCGGTTGAGCAAGCCCGGAATATGAATGGCACGAAGCGACCTCAGATGCTTCTGACTCCAGAGGAGGAGGTGGCGGGCGAGTTGCGACATGCGACGGGAGCGCAGACCACCTTGTCGGTTGATGTACGCAACGGTCGCAGTGTTGTCCGTGCGGACCAGTACGTGTTTGCCTCGTAAACGCCTTCTGAGACGGATCAAGGCCAGATGTACCGCTAGCAACTCTAGGCAATTGATGTGCCAGTGCAGTTGGGGGCCCGTCCAAACCCCCGACACCGCAAGCCCGTCGAACGTGGCACCCCAGCCGGTGGTGGAGGCATCCGTGAAAATCACAGCATGCCTGGAGACCTGTTCCAGAGGCACTCCTGCCCGCAGAAACGAAGGGTCTGACCACAGGGTGAGGGTTCGGCGGCAGGCCGGTGTGACTTGGACCCGGTGAGTGCCGTGCTGCCACGCCCACCTCGGGACTCGGGAGCCAGTGTTGAAGCGGCCTCATATGAAGTAGCCCCAGCGGCGTGACTGCCGCTGCAGCTGCCATATGCCCCAGGAGCCTCTGAAATTGTTTCAGTGGGGCCGCTGTCCTGCTCTTGAACGCATTCAAGCAGTTCAACACCGACTGAGCACGTTCCTGCGTGAGGCGTGCTGTCTGACTGACCGAATCCAACTCCATACCGAGAAAAGAGATCCTCTGCGTCGGGGAGAGTTTGCTCTTTTCCCAGTTGACCCGAAGGCCCAACTGGCTGAGGTGTGAGAGCCCCAAATCCCTGTGTACGCACAACTGGTCCTGAGACTGAGCCAGTATGAGCCAGTCGTCGAGGTAGTTGAGAATACGAACGCCCTGTTCTCTCATCTGCCTCCGCAACTTTCGTGAAGACACGGGGCGACAGGGACAGCCCGAAGGGCAGGACCTTGTACTGATATGCCCGTCCTTCGAACGCAAACCGCAGGAATGGCCTGTGGCGCGGAAGGATCGACACATGGAAGTACGCCTCCTTCAGGTCGATCGCTGCAAACCAATCTCGGGGACGGACGTACCCGAAGATGCATTTCTGCGTGAGCATCTTGAACGGAAGCTTGTGAAGAGCCCGGTTCAAGAGACGCAGATCCAAGATCAGTCTCAACCCACCGCCTTTCTTGGGTACAATGAAGTAGGGGCTGTAAAACCCCGACCTCATATCGGCTGGAGGAACCGGCTCTATCGCATCCTTCGCCAGTAGGACTGCGATCTCTGCGCGCAAGACAGGAGCATCTAACGCTTTCACTGAAGTGAAGTGGACGCCCCTGAACTTGGGAGGACGCCGGGCGAACTGAATCGCATAGCCGAGTCTGATGGTCTGGCGGAGCCAACGAGACAGACTGGGAAGCCCTAACCAGGCCCCCAGAAACCGTACAAGTGGCACCAGCGGAAGCAGGGTCAGCATGTATGGAACACCAACCTGCGTTTTGGCAGAGGGTGCGTGGGTAGTACAGTTGACCGCACTCCCGAACCGCCCACAGCTGCTCACTGGCGAGAGAGGCGGGATAGTGTGAATCAAGACTGACTCGTCCACAACTCCCCGTCCCCTTGGGGGACCCAGAGATAGAGGAAACTGCTCTCTTGTCGAGTTTTTGGGTGCCAGAAAAAAGAAACAAAAGATTCTCCGCCCGGCCCTCCTCCGGGGGAGGGAGTGGTGCGTTCACCATCTCCCGAAGAGCATCCCCCCCCATCTCTGGGTCGCCCGTCTCAGGGCCGCTTGCTCTTACGCTTGCCACCAGGTTTGGCAGGGGCCTGGACGGGTGGGGAGGCTGCCCTGCGGCCGGCTCCACGGCGCTGCTTAGCTGGAGGCTGCTGCGTTTGCTGCGCGGGAGCGGGGGCCGAGCGACGAGCAGGCTGAGGCGCTGCCACCGGCGGCCGGGTGGAGGCAGCAGCTGCACGCCGGGGCAGGATGTGCCTGATGGCCTCAGTCTGTCTCTGTGCAGCGGAGAACTGCTGGGCAAAGTTCTCCACTGTGTCGCCGAAAAGGCCGGCCTGGGACACAGGGGCATTCAAGAACTGTCTCTTTTCCGCATCCCTCATGTCCGCCAGACACAGCCAGAGATGGCGCTCCTGGACCACCATAGTGGACATCGCACGGCCCAGAGACCACGCCGTAAGCTTCGTCGCCCGTAGCGCGAGGTCCGTGGCGGTACGAAGTTCTCTGAGAACTTCTGGGTCGTGACCACCCTCGTGCAGGTCTCTCAGTGCTTTAGCCTGATGAACCTGCAACAACGCCATAGCGTGTAAGGCGGAAGCAGCTTCACCACAAGCCGTATACGCACTGCCGGTCAGGGCCGACGAGTGCCTACAGGCCTGGGAGGGGAGCAACGGAACCCCACGCCGAGTGGTAGCAGTAGTCGGACACAATTGCATCGCAACCGACCGCTCCACCGGCGGGATGCCCGTCTACCCCCGCGCTACCCCACCATCAAGGGTGGTGAGGGAGGACGAACCACCAGACCGGTTTCGGGCAGTGAAAGGTGCCTTCCACGATCTAGTGAGCTCATCGTGCACCTCCGGGAAGAAAGTCACCGGGGTGGTGCCCTGAGAACCAGCGCGAGCCAGCCCGAGAAACCAATCGTCCAACCTAGAGGGTTCGGGACGCGGTGGAGGATTCCACTCGAGCCCGACCCTTTCGGCGGCCCGGGCAAGCATAGCCACCATCTCTGGATCCGAATCCGGAACTGCTGACTGCCCAGAGGGTGGCAACGGTGCCGAATCATCATCTCCAGAGAGGTCAGACTCACCCTCCGACGCAGCGATTGACATCTGGTCGCCGAGGGGAGCACCAAAGGATACAGCTGGTACTCCATGAGAGGGTCCAGCATGCTCCCTTGGCAGCTCCACAGGCTGCGAAGTGCCGGTGGCCGGAAGAACCCCCCCCTGAGGGGAATTCCTCACTGTCACCGTCAGACCAGTCCGGCCACTGTCAGAGGTAGTGGTCTCCCGGCTACCGCCAGGAGGAGCCCTAGATCTAGGCAGGGGCACGGGCACTCCGCCCCTTTGCAGGAAACGGAGCCTGGTCCGCAACTCCGCGACGGTCATCCTCCCGCAGTGAGAGCATGACTCGTCCACGAAACCTGCCTCAGCGTGATCAAAGCCCAGACACGAGAGGCAACGATCGTGACCATCACCCGGCACCAGGTAACGACCGCATCCAGAAACGCACGGGTGGAAAGGCATCTTGAAAAAGACGCGTCTTTAAAAAGACGTTCCACCCGTGAATGCTCTTTTAGAGAAAAGCACTCTTTTAGTGTGCTGAAGCGCACAGGGGAGATGGCCGCTTGCAACACGATCAGAGGGTAGTGCAATCCGATGTGTGCAACCCACTCGACAGAAGGAGACCACCGCCGCTGACGCACCATCACACCAACACACTGACTTGCAGACACCTGTTGAAGAGTTGGTCAGGAGCAGAACGAAGAACGCTCGGCTCCGAAGCAAAAAGCTGAATATGCGCTGCACCCGCTGCCTACTTACACTCACGCTGTGATTAGCGGCAGTTGGATGCAATAATCGCATGCCAATGTGCATTGGCTTGTTTAGATACTCTCGTAGGGGATTGGTCTCTCTAAGCGAGATCCCAATTCATCGGTCACCGACGTGACTCGGAGTGACCGACTGATAGGGAACCGTAGATAAGCACTGTACCTGTCCTGTTAATGAACTCTACCTGTTTCCTTATAAGAATGATTTCCTGTAACTCTACTATAACATGTAAGATTACTTGGTATGTTCCTAACTGTTGCTACCTTGCCAAACAGTCGGATCCCTCATCTTGCATATAGGACACATCGTAGGTCTCATTGTCATTGAAATCAGCTGCTGCCACAGCCACCATGGCCATGAAGGTTGATGTGTTGTGATCTTGATGAGGCCACCAGTCCACTCCAGTGGTGCTGTGTGGGAACTGTGAGCACACATAGCAGTTCTTTGACCCATATTCCTTTACAGTATGGTTCGCTAGTCTCCACCACATGTTCGTAGCGTATGGATGAGGAGGGCTGGGATGGTCCATCCAGGAGTCAGATAAGCTAGCCACATAACCGTTTGCTGTTTGTCGTACTCGTCTTGATCCCAAAGTATGGCTGACTGATGCAGTACCATTCATCACAGGCTCAGGATCAGTGCCTTTTCTTGGAATCAGTGCTAAAACAACACATAGTGCCAGAACAATCAGTGCACATATCACAGCTCTCAGACCACAGAGTCAGGATGTCTCGTAAGATGCCATGATCGTTTCTGTGGCTCCATTTTGCTGATGCTGATCTGCTCATTGAAGTCCAGCTGTGCTGCTGTGTGTTCAGCTCTCATACACCGGCTGTGGCTCATTACCGAATGGCCTCATAATGCCAATTTCTCTGACGATGGACAGTCTAGGTAGACCGTAACGGCATAGTCAGACTTAAAACTGTCACACTTTAAAATGGGGAGATATAAAAAAGGAGTAAAACTTGTAAGATCAGATCTATGGGAAAAGGTCGGAGGGACCGATTTTATAGTAAAGAAGCTGCTGAATGCTGATATTTTGAATAGAAACATAGAAAAATCATCAGATTTATGGTCCCAGCTTGCCATAGATGTATTTAATGATGACACACCAAGAAACCGTACATGGATATGGGAGAATTGGAGAATAAACCGACATCGCATAAGGGAAAGAGTATGTCTGGCTGCAGAAGGTGTGGGACGGGGATACCATCACAATGGGAGAGAAGTGGAGACAGAAGTTCAAGGTAAAAGAATGAAATCACAATACTAAAAGAATTAAAAAGTTATTTTAAGTGGCCTTAGTTATTTCTTTACAGTGTTTCTCAATTGCTAACACACTGTAACAGATTCACTTGGCCCAATTTTCCAAAACATCCGTACAGGTCTCGAAACAAAGACACGTTTCTCAAAACTTTTAGCACATTTCACCTGTTCTCACACATTCCATTTTGCTTAGTGTTTTCTGCAAAACTGTTTGACAGTAGGCTACTTATACATTACAATAGTGTTGGGCAGTAGCGTCGCTACCAGAGGCCTCATGCCCATTGAAAGTGAGGGGGCACGTGACCCCTCAGATTTTTGAGCCAAGTGGATTTTGAATTCAGCTTCCAAAATACAAAAAATAGCCAAATAATATGTTCTATATTTGATACAATCACACTGGCGTGATTAAATCGTTCAGTGCGTCTATCATCAGCAGAGGTGGGTAGAGTAGCCAAAAACTGTACTCAAGTAAAAGTAAAAGTACTTCTAGAAATATTTACTCAAGTAAAAGTAAAAGTAATAGTCTGAATAGTTACTTTAGTAAGAGTAAAAAAGTATCGGATAAAAAAACTACTCAAGTAGTTAGTTACTAGTTACTTTGGATCATATAGGTACTGAATATAGTCTATTTTTATTTAGATATATAGATTATATATATACAGGTCCTTTTCAAAAAATTAGCATATTGTGATAAAGTTCATTATTTTCTGTAATGTACTGATAAACATTAGACTTTCATATATTTTAGATTCATTACAACACAACTGAAGTAGTTCAAGCCTTTTATTGTTTTAATATTGATGATTTTGGCATACAGCTCATGAAAACCCAAAATTCCTATCTCAAAAAATTAGCATATCATGAAAAGGTTCTCTAAACGAGCTATTAACCTAATCATCTGAATCAACTAATTAACTCTAAACACCTGCAAAAGATTCCTGAGGCTTTTAAAAACTCCCAGCCTGGTTCATTACTCAAAACCGCAATCATGGGTAAGACTGCCGACCTGACTGCTGTCCAGAAGGCCATCATTGACACCCTCAAGCAAGAGGGTAAGACACAGAAAGAAATTTCTGAACGAATAGGCTGTTCCCAGAGTGCTGTATCAAGGCACCTCAGTGGGAAGTCTGTGGGAAGGAAAAAGTGTGGCAGAAAACGCAGCACAACGAGTAGAGGTGACCGGACCCTGAGGAAGATTGTGGAGAAGGACCGATTCCAGACCTTGGGGGACCTGCGGAAGCAGTGGACTGAGTCTGGAGTAGAAACATCCAGAGCCACCGTGTACAGGCGTGTGCAGGAAATGGGCTACAGGTGCCGCATTCCCCAGGTCAAGCCACTTTTGAACCAGAAACAGCGGCAGAAGCGCCTGACCTGGGCTACAGAGAAGCAGCACTGGACTGTTGCTCAGCGGATGAAAGCAAATTTTGCATGTCATTCGGAAATCAAGGTGCCAGAGTCTGGAGGAAGACTGGGGAGAGGGAAATACCAAAATGCCTGAAGTCCAGTGTCAAGTACCCACAGTCAGTGATGGTGGTGTTGGTCCACTGTGTTTTATCAAGGGCAGGGTCAATGCAGCTAGCTATCAGGAGATTTTGGAGCACTTCATGCTTCCATCTGCTGAAAAGCTTTATGGAGATGAAGATTTCATTTTTCAGCACGACCTGGCACCTGCTCACAGTGCCAAAACCACTGGTAAATGGTTTACTGACCATGGTATTACTGTGCTCAATTGGCCTGCCAACTCTCCTGACCTGAACCCCATAGAGAATCTGTGGGATATTGTGAAGAGAAAGTTGAGAGACGCAAGACCCAACACTCTGGATGAGCTTAAGGCCGCTATCGAAGCATCCTGGGCCTCCATAACACCTCAGCAGTGCCACAGGCTGATTGCCTCCATGCCACGCCGCATTGAAGCAGTCATTTCTGCAAAAGGATTCCCGACCAAGTATTGAGTGCATAACTGAACATAATTATTTGAAGGTTGACTTTTTTTGTATTAAAAACACTTTTCTTTTATTGGTCGGATGAAATATGCAAATTTTTTGAGATAGGAATTTTGGGTTTTCATGAGCTGTATGCCAAAATCATCAATATTAAAACAATAAAAGGCTTGAACTACTTCAGTTGTGTTGTAATGAATCTAAAATATATGAAAGTCTAATGTTTATCAGTACATTACAGAAAATAATGAACTTTATCACAATATGCTAATTTTTTGAAAAGGACCTGTATATATATATATATATATATTTTAATGTAATTTATTTCAGTGATGCAAATCAGAATTTTCATCAGCCTTTACCCCAGTCTTCAGAGTCACATAATCCTTCAGAAATCATGTTGATTTATTATCAGTGCTGCTCTTTTTAGCTTTCTATTCATCAAAGAATACTGAACAAAATGTCACAGGTTCCAAAAAATATTAAGCAGCAAAACTGTTTCCAACACTGGTAATAAATCGATATATTATAATGATTTCTGAAGGATCATATGACTCCGAAAACTGGAGTAACAGCTGATGAAAATTCTGATTTGCATCACTGAATTAAATTATATTTTAAAGTAAATTAATTATGTATTATCCTATAACCTCTGACACTGAAACCTCTGAAAACGCCTCACGACTGCTCTGAACATAACGAAACAAATGCATATTGACGGATCTTCTGTTCTGCAAAATGTAAACAAATGTAGCCTATATTTTTGCAAGCGTAAATATTGTAAAAATATGAATATTAATTGTGTCTAGAACAGGCCGCGCGCCGCTGTGCAGAGCTAACGCGGGTTCCGCGAGTGTTCATGTCATACTTTGTGACAGCTTATTTAATGTATAAATTATACATTGTATTTAATGTAAGGTACATGTACAACAAACTGGTAATGTCATAGTGGTATCGTGGCCTATACCTGTGGAACAGTAGACAGCACACGCGGTGTTCATCTAATAAAAGATCTTCATATAGCTCTAGCAAACAAGCCTTTGCAGATTTGCTTTCAATTGACTGTAGATCCAAAGCCATGTCTTCAGCGCTCTTGATGTTCTTAAACTCTCTGTTATCTGAGTGAAAACCGCTTCAGAGACTCAGCACGTGCGGCAGGGAACTGAACGAATCATTCGAACTGATTCGCGAACCGATTCACTGGTTTGCCAACTGGTTTGATAAAGCCTTTAAACAGAATCGACTCAAAAGATTCAAACTCATCGTTCATTGCCCAGAGAAAAGTAGACGGCGCGTTTGGAATAAACTGAAGCATTTTTAACTTGTATTGCATTAAGATACAGTAACGAGAGGAGAGTCGCCCACAGTAACGAAGTAAAAGTACCGTTTTTTCTCTAAAAATATACTTGAGTAAGAGTAAAAGTACCAATTTTAAAATATACTCTAAAAGTATTAGTTACCCAAAAAATGTACTCAAGTAAATGTAACGAAGTAAATGTAACTCGTTACTACCCACCTCTGATCATCAGCTGCTTAATTCAAATCTGCGTTCACTGGCTGGCGCTGAGACAGATACGAAATCCAATGCTATTTGCAATGCAGAATATAGATTTTCGTGTGTTACAGCTTTTTTGCAGAGCAAGTGCGTTTTTACAGCACTGCGCATTATAACCAATCACACACGATTCTGTTGAGCTTATGAATGCAATGACCAATCAGAGGCGTTCAGATCATTGCTAAAATGCCGGTGTTTTCTTCCCTCACTCGCTGACTGAATACCTCTTTATGGCGAATTATCTCCTTAAAAATAACAAAGTGCAGATTTGTGTATGAATCTGTAATGAAGATATTCATTTCATAGTGTAAACAGCTTCAGTGATTTTTATGAGATTTTTGAGAGTTCTTTAACTGTCAGTGAAAATGTTCTTTGCTCTGTTTCTGTACAATGGAAGTGTTATGATAAATAGCCGAACCTACAATGTTTTTTGTAACATTAACTTTCAATATTAAATTCACATTAAATATAAAGTCTGTCGTATTAAAAGTCTTATGGCATGACACCAGTGGCGGCTGCTGGCCTTTCAAAGAGGGGAAGCTAATTTTCGGCCTACATCATAAAAATTGTCCATTTATTTATATGTAAATTCTGCCATCGTGTGCAGTTTGCTAGCTGGCTAGTTCACCGCCTGGCCTACTGTATGAATAAATGAATGAACAAACGATCTAAAAAAACATTAAACTCGACGGAGGAAATGTGGGAATTAGGTTAAAGTGAAACAAGGAATGTGGTGTATAATTGTGTGAAATGTATAATGAAAATTGGCCAGCAATTTCGCCAAGAAAATATCAAGAAATAGGTTGCAGCAGTTTGTCTTTTGACTACACTTGCAAAGTCCACTATGGGACTGAGCTCGAATCAGTGTTGCCAACTTCTTTCGATGGAAAGTAGCTGATGACGTCATGCGCTAATTAACATATTCATTACGTCATCGCGTCATATTGTCTTTTACATTTGTTTGTCTCTCTGTGCTCATACTGTATTTTAATGCAACCAAATTCTCAATAAAACCGTTTTCCTTTATATATATTACTGTTTGTGTTGTCAGTCAACGGGATAAATATGAAATAGTGACTGAAATGCAGCCCTTTAAGAATACATAACCAGCTCTCCCTCCCAAGAAGTTAGTCTGCACAAAAATCCTAATTTATAATTGAGCCGTCGTCTGATGAAATCAAATAATACACACAAGATAAGACAAGACAATTCCTGTGCTGTGATTTCGGCTATATTTGCATGTAAAATTAGAGAAGCAACATAATATCTATTTGAACTGAATGTGCTGCTCCTCTCAGCCGCTCAATGAACAGAGAAAGAGGTGCGTGCGCGCTCACCTCGCGCCGTTGCGGCAGTACCAGCGATCACAGAGACTCGCTAAGGTTTGTCAAAGAAGTCGCTAGATTTGTCGCTAGTCACTTTTGGGGAAAAAGGTCGCTAGGGTGGTCTGAAAAGTCGCTAAGTTGGCAACACTGGCTCGAATAGCTTCAGCATCAGCGACTTCTTATAGGACACAATCGCTGTCAATCAAAAGGAGATGCAGTCTTTCGACAAACCCTCCAATCATCACACAGAAGCCCGGAGTCCAGCCCCGCCCACTCCTCCATTCACCCCCAGAGACGCTGAGTGTCCGGGGGCGGGACATAATCGCAGCATTTATCCAATGAGTGTTTAGTTTCGAAGCACTGAAAAAAACTGTTCAAAGCAGCCCCATTGAAGTCAATGGACGCTAGGCTTCAACAGGCAAATACACTGATGCTACGGGAATATATGAGAAGGAAATCGAGTCACCTGCTATATGTAGCTGATTCTGAACTAACTCGTCTTCGAGATGAACGTGTTCTAACGCATTTTTAATCAATAAAATGTTAACACAATTGTACATGTTTGACCATTACTTTTTTGACATTATAGGGGAAGCCGAGCTTCCCTTGCAGTCTTAAAGAAATCCCCACTGCATGACACCCATATTTGTTAAGTAAACAAGACTGGCTTTTATGCAATAGACTACATTATTAGGCTACCTTGACTATCGCACTATCAACTAACATAATCTATAGGGTGAGAATCAAGGTATTTCGTCATAGTTAATGGGTTTGGGAATGTTTCAAATAAAAAGGAAAAGATAACTAAAACATAAGTGCTATTGTGGCTGCTGTTTTTGAAAAATGATAATTATGCTTACCCCATTGGGTGATTATTTTGCTTGTTTCAAGGAAAAACTCACTTAATTTTGACTTTGTTTTTGTTCTGAAAACAAGACAATACTTTTTTACTTGTCTAGAAAATCCTTCTTTATTTAAGATTTGTTAGATATTTTGGCTGGAAACAAGACAAAAAATTCTAAGTAAGAAAAGCACTTCTTGCAGTGTGGTGAATTGATTTTTAGCAAAGTAGTCCTTATATGTACTGTAGCCTATTTGTGCAGGACTAAGACTCAACTATGTAGGCTATAGGGGAGGCAGAGAATGTGTTTTGTCAGACCACTAAGAAACTGCTATAGTAAAACAAATAAGGACATTACCAATACTGTAATGCAACTTGGCAGAGGATGCTGAATTTATTTTTTACATTTTGTCTTTCTTTCTTTCTTTATATGAGTATTGCTAAAGTTGGCTATACAGTAACTGACAGTATATTCCAATGTGTGTTTACTTTATATTCTGTTTATTTGTTTTGTAACCTTTCTGTTCTAGTGCTTCTCATCTACTGTAAGATCGCTTTACAGCAGTGTAATGAAAGTAATCCTTTCTTACAGCTTTTTGCTAAATTTTACTGTATCTGCAGCGCTCTATTTATACTGTAACAGACTAGAAAAAGGCTTCCTGTTTCCCAAAAGGAGGTGTTTGTAGTAGTGTTTTGAATTGATCTTACTGGTGTTCTGTACAGTATTGCCAACAAATTTTCTGGAAAAGTCGCTAAAGGCAGGTTGATTTTTGCCTAAAAGTTGTTACATGACATTGTGATGAAATTGGATGATGATGTCATCAGGACCGGCGCAACACTCAAGATGAGTGTGAAAATAGATTTTGTTTATGAAATATAATGGTTTATTTAAAAAAACACAGTTGGCAAATGAATAGGCTTTCTAGCATTAATATGATGCTACTATAGCAAAAATTTAGGACTGTTTCACAAAGTTGCATTTTAATTGACACACAAACTTCCCGCGCAAGCGGTTCTTCTAAAGGCAGGCATTATGCAGCACTATGGACTAAGCTAAAGGTATGATGAAATAATTTTTAATGTTTAATAGAGGGCTAGATTATCATAGTTACTTGATTATTTTGCTGTATTGTTTGTTGCTGTTCAATTTGTTAAACTTAAAATGATGCATCTGTTAAATGGGCCGAAATGAATGTGTCAGGGAATCGGTGGCAATAAGCTTGTGTTTCAATGTAAAACAGACACAATTAAGTATTTCTGGTGGTTGACTGTATTTGTGGTAAAACTGTTGCCCTAAGACATGTTATTTCCTGGATGTCAGATTTTCGAATTTGATGCGATTTTGTTTTATTACTGCCATCTGTATTTGCTAAGTAGGCTACCTTTTAGTAGGGTCATTCACTCAGAACGCATTTTTCATTCCACTGCGGTACTTTTCCATTGTATTTCAAAGTAAATGCACTGCGGATGTCTTTGAATTTGAATGCTGCGCTCTTTATAGCAGCCTCTTCGCGCATAATACATCATTCTAAAACATGGCACTGAAAAAAAAGAAAAAAAAAAACTTCCACTGACCTGTCTTGCGACCAAAACACTGTCTGTATGAACAGTTCTTTAAAAGCATCTGGAATGCAATAAAGTAATTTTTTAAAGCGTTTGCTACATAGATTAAAAAATACTAATAGGCTAAATAATTCACATCAGACAAAATTGCGTTGCAGCAAATCTTTGAAATTTTAAGGTGTTCAGAACAGATCAACAAAAATCTGAAAATATAAGCAGCTATACAATTGTAGGAGAACGTTTTACATATAGCCTATGCTATTATAATTTGTGTTTTATTTTTAAATGATATAGAATTATAAAATAAAACGCAAATTGTAATCGGGCCTGTTTTAGGCCTTTCCTTATTTTTATATTTTAGACATCCATCCATTATGGAAAAAAATGACTCGCCATCTCCTCACTGGACGTGCCTTTAGAGAGAAATGCATCTTTAGGATTACTGAAAGACTTTCTGTTTTCGATTTGAATTATTTAGTTTTAAAGTAGTAATTTAAAGCTTTCTATATAGGCCTATATACGCGCTTCAGCTTCACTCCACTCAACCGATTGGATAATATGCGTCTAACAGCGCGCATTTATCAAGGTAGAGCATTTAAACTAACAGTGTGATATGCTTGAGCTGTTTTATATCTATAGATTTTATTTTAGGCAAGTCGTGATGATTTGAGAAGGCTATAAATTGATCAAACATATGATCAACTCACTGGAGTGAACCAAAAAAAATAATAATTAATTCAATTTACAAATTTTTTGAAGGTAAGTGGTTGCAATCAATGTATTTTAGCTACATTTAAGGCAAGGCAAGGCAAGGCAAGGCAAGTTTATTTATATAGCACATTTCATACACAGTGGTAATTCAAAGTGCTTTTACATAAAAGAAAGTGAAATAGACATTAAAATCAATAAAAACATGGAAATAAAAATTATAAAAACAAGGAAATTTAAGATGATATAGAAAATGATTTAAAATAAATTTAAAGAAAATTATTAAACCTAAAATTTATTGCAGTCAGTTCGGACATGTAGCACAGTGCTCATTCAACAAATGCACAGTTAAACAGATGAGTTTTGAGTCTTGATTTAAATGTGGCTAATGTTTTAGCACATCTGATCTCTTCTGGAAGCTGGTTCCAACTGTGGGCGGCATAATAGCTAAAAGCAGACTCCCCTTGTTTTGTGTGAACCCTTGGTATTTCTAACTGACTCGATCCTAATGATCTGAGTGGTCTGTTCGGTTTATATTCAGTGAGCATATCAGCAATATATTTAGGTCCTAGGCCATTGAGTGACTTATAAACGAGTAAAAGTACTTTAAAATCAATCCTAAATGTAACTGGAAGCCAGTGTAAGGACCTGAGGACTGGTGTGATATGCTCAGATTTTCTGGTTCTAGTCAGAATCCTGGCAGCAGCGTTCTGGATGAGCTGCAGTTGTCTAATGGTCTTCTTGGGAAGGCCGGTGAGGAGACCATTACAGTAATCCACCCTGCTGGTGATAAAGGCATGAACAAGTTTCTCCAAGTCTTGATTGGAAACAAAACATCTAATTCTTGCAATATTTTTGAGATGATAGTATGCTGATTTAGTTACTGCTTTGACATGACTACTGAAACTAAGGTCTGTCTCTAGAATCACCCCAAGATTTCTGACTTGATTTTTAGTTGTTTGTAACGTAATTTCTACCGAGGGGGATTCTACCGGGTCTGTACAGTAGAATATTCTGAATATTCTGTATTCTACCGGATCTTCTATGAATGTGATCTTTGCAGTTTTCCTCGAAAAGAGAGACAGACGAGAGTGGAGCTTTTAGAAAAACGCTCGCAGTACATGGAGCGCGCAAACCAAAGACGCAAAGATCATGTGAGTCATCAAGCATCCGATAACATGGACACGGATGCATACATCTCTCAAACGCCTTGCTAGTGCTCGCCATTACAAAAGTAAAGCATACTTACCTCGTAAGATGCACACTTCAAACAAAACAGTCATTGAAGACGAAGAAGAGGATGATGCTTTCTCCCGGCGCCCTTTTATACTGTGGCGCACCGGGAGTGACGTCATAGGCTGTCGCCGGCCAATATTTGGTGTTTTTGTATATATGCTTCAGACACAGGTCACGTAGATGGAGTTCCCCATAGCGACCTCTAGAGGACGCAGTGTCTCGTTCCCTCTCAGGGAACCACGGTTACATAAGTAACCTGAGACGTTTTGTGTGTCATCTGAGGCCAAAGATTAGATTCTGGCAAAAGAGACTAAGTTTTTGACTAAAATGTTTAACTTTGACCTGGAAGTTCACAGTTTGCACAAGTTTGTGTGTAGTTTTGGGATTGTGTTTATAGTTGTGAGAAAATACTTCATTGTTTCATGAATTATGTGTTAGCAATCAAGAAAAAATGACAATATTTATTAGCCTACTACTTGTTAGAAACAATTTAGTACTATATTTTAGACAATATTGTACATATATGAGGGACTTTTTTTTACCCTGTTTACCAGCTTCTGTAAAGGAGAGGCCATGGTTTATTACATAGTCTATTAGGTTAACTGTTATTTCATTTGAAATTCATCTGCACCTTCTACCTCTCCTTCTACGCCTTCTACCCTTCTGTCTACTTCTTCTATATCCATGCCTTGTACAGTTTGTTCTCATGCCCTTTCCACTATATCAATGGCCTCCTCTGTATCTCTTGTCCCTCTCCTTCTCATCTCCACTTTTCTTACATCCTCCTCTCTGGTCATCTCATTCTACCTGTTCCACTCTTTTTCTCTGTCTTTACACCCCTTTTTCTACCCTACCCCCTCCCTCCCCCCTTTGTTTGCATATTTCTTCTTGCACTTTGTATACTTTGCCTTTTATTATTACTGTAAATCAATTGGGATAACTGCGTAAACAATTACTATATATATATATATATATATATATATATATATATATATTGTGGCAGGGTGGAAGAATCACGCGACAAGGAGAGCTCAGGTAAATACCCCGGAGGGTGGATTTATTAAGAAAACAGGCGGTGATCGGTGAAGGTGCGTGCTGAGGTGCTCGGGGTGCTCTCCGTGCTCTTCCTTGTCGCAGTGGACCGGTGCAGTGCAGGATGCAGGCTGGGTCGCTTAGGCGCTTGTTTCTGCAAAAGAGAGTGAAGAGAATGCCCATTAGATCTCTGTCGCAGTGGAGAGGTCTCTCCCTGTCTCCAGGCCTCACGCGGCTTATCTGGCCGCGGGCTGATGGGGATCAGGTGTGTCCGCTTTAGCCTTGATGAGCGGTGACAGGTGTTCCTGGTGCGTTTCCAGGGCAACGCTGATGACAGATCGGGACGCTCGTCACACTCCCCCCCCCTAAGTGTTGTCCTGGGCCTGGCAGAGAGACAAGGTAACAGTAAGGGGGAAATTGGGGGTGGGTGGGGAGTGACCCCTGACAGACCTGCATAAGCTGACCAGATCCGAGAAAGCCCATCCGCATTTGCGTTGGAGGCTCCGGCTCGATGGCGGACGTCAAAGCAGAAGTCCTGGAGCGCGAGGAACCACCGTGTCACACGAGCGTTGGTATCTTTGGCTTTCGCCATCCACTGGAGCGGCGCATGGTCCGTGAAAAGGGTGAATCTCCGTCCCAGCAGGTAATACCGCAGCTCCAGGACTGCCCACTTGACGGCCAGAGCCTCTCTCTCTACCGTGGCGTAGTTCCTCTCGGCTGGCGTCAGCTTCCTGCTGATAAACAAGACGGGATGTTCCTCACCTTCCTGGACTTGTGACAGGACGGCTCCCAACCCCGTCTCGGACGCATCTGTTTGTAGCAGAAAGGGCCAGCCGAAGTCCGGGGCGCGCAAGACGGGTTTCTCCGTTAGCGCCCGTTGGATTCGTCTGAATGCCTTCTCCTCCTCTGGTCCCCATGTGACGCGCTCAGGCTGCCCCTTCCTGGTTAGGTCTGTCAAGGGGGCGGCTAGAGAGGAGAAGTTAGGGATGAAGCATCTATAGTATCCCGCCAACCCTAAGAATGCTCGTACCTGGGTCTTTGTGTTGGGCCTCGGAGCAGCGCGGACGGCCTCCACTTTTTTGTCTTGCGGCCGGATGAGGCCCCGTCCCACCTGAAAGCCCAGGTACTTCGCCTCATAGAGCGCCAGATGACATTTGGCTGGGTTGGCGGTGAGCCCAGCCCGTCGAAGGTCCGTCAGCACCCTCCGCAGACGATCCAGATGGTCCTCCCAACGCTCCGAGTGGATGACCACGTCGTCGATGTAGGCGGCCGCGTACTGCTGGTGCGGCCGCAGGAGGATGTCCATCAGCCTCTGGAACGTGGCCGGAGCTCCGTGTAGGCAGAAGGGAAGGACCCGATATTGCCAGTGGCCACTGGGGGTGGAGTAGGTGGTCTTGGGTTTGGCGGATTCGGTCAATGGCACCTGCCAATAGCCTTTGGTGAGGTCCAGGGTAGAGATATATCGGGCCCTCCCGAGGCGGTCCAGGAGCTCATCCACCCGGGGCATTGGGTATCCGTCAAATTCGGAGGTTTCGTTGAGGCGGCGGAAGTCGTTACAAAAGCGGAGGGTGCCGTCCGGCTTTGGTACCAGGACGATGGGACTGGACCATGGGCTATGGGATGGCTCGATCACCCCCAACTTCAGCATATGTTGGACCTCTTCCTCAATAGCCCGCCGACGAGCTTCAGGGATCCGGTAGGGCCGTTGCTTTACCACAAGTCCTGGGGGCGTCTTGATGTCATGTTGCAGGAGGTTGGTATGTCCTGGCACCGGGGAGAACACATCTGGGAACTGACCGACCAGGTGCCGCAGCTCAGCCTTCTGTGGGGCCGAGAGTTCCGGGTTGATGTCCACCGTTACTGGTTCCACGGTGGCCAGGGCAACGGTTGGCGCCGGGGCCCCTACCCATTTCTTCAGGAGGTTGACGTGATATAACTGCTCGGGACTGCGTCTTCCGGGCTGACGCACCTTATACGTGACGGGCCCCACACGCTCCACCACCGTGTAGGGCCCCTGCCAAGTGGCCAGGAACTTGCAGGCGGACGTAGGAACCAGCAACATCACCCGGTCGCCTGCTTGGAACTCTCGGGGCTGAGCTGGGCGGTTGTAATGTCGTTGTTGGGCCTGCTGGGCTTTGGCCATATGCTCCCGGACTAATGGCATGACCCGGTCTATGCGTTGCCGCATTTCGGTGACGTGCTCAACGAGGGACCGATGTGGTGTGGGCTGTTGGTGCTCCCAAGCTTCCTTGGCCACGTCCAACAGGCCTCGGGGCTGTCTTCCAAAAAGGAGCTCAAAGGGGGTAAAGCCGGTGGAAGCCTGCGGAAACTCGCGTATACCGAAGAGGACATAGGGCAGCAGTAGATCCCAGTCTCGCCGGTCCTCGGCCGCCACTCTCCGCAACATCTGTTTTAGGGTCTGATTAAAGCGTTCAACGAGGCCGTCCGTCTGAGGATGGTATACGGAAGTCCGCAGCTGCTTTACCCGGAGCAGGTGGCAGAGGTCAGCTATTAGCCGGGACATAAATGGAGTTCCCTGGTCGGTCAGGATTTCAGCTGGTAGACCAACCCGGCTAAAGAGGAGGAAGAGCTCGTGCGCGATGTTCTTCGCGGTGGCCTTTCTCAGGGGGACAGCCTCCGGGTAGCGGGTGGCGTAATCGACGATCACCAAGATGTGTTCGTGGCCCCGGGCCGACTTTGGCAACGGCCCCACTAGATCCATCCCGATGCGCTCGAAGGGCACCTCTATGATGGGAAGCGGAATGAGGGGCGAAGGGGGGGGTGTCTTGGGTGACGTCTTTTGGCAGACGGCGCACGCCTGACAGAAGCGCTTGACTTCGGCCTCCAGGCCAGGCCAGTGAAAACGATCCCGCAGGCGCTGCGTGGTGTTGTGAGCACCAAGGTGGCCCGCTGTGGGGTGGGCATGGGCCAACTGGAGGACGGCCTCGGTCTGAGAGCGTGGCACCACCAGGAGTCTTTTTTCCTCCCCCCTTCGCTCAGCGACACAATAAAGCAGCCCGTTCTCCACGATGAAATGTGGGAGAGGATGCGGTTTTGGCTGGCGGTCTTTCCCCTCCAACACGCGGACCTGGTTCCAGCAATGTTTTAGCCGCTCATCGTCACGTTGGGCCTGCCCGAATGAGCCCCCTCCTACAACCTGTTGATATACGTCAAAGAATAGGTTAGTATTAGGGGAGGGGGACTCACCTTCTCTCCCACTATCGGTGGCCAGGAGAACGGGGCGGCGTCGAGGTCCAGGACGCCGACCGCAGCGACCCCTCTTTGGGCTGGCAGCCTGTGTCGTCATCGCCAACAATGCGTTGAATCCCGGCCAGTCTCGGCCGTATTCTCAAACAGCTGCAAGAAGGACTCCACGTCATCTTGGGCCGTCATTTTTGGGATGAGCTGGGTGGCTTGTTTCCGTGGATCAGGTAACGGAACGCGCTGGCGGGCGGCCGCGCGCAGATCGGCGAGTTCCTGGTCAACCTGGCCCTGCCGGCTGGCGAGATGTTCCACGATCTGTTGCTGGCGCAGGCTGACCTCCGTAAGCTGACGGAGAAGATCCTCCATGGTCTGGGGAGCCGCGGCTGCCTAATAACACAAACAGAAAAAGGCGCGGTGATTACGGAGATCGCTTGTCGGTGAAATCTTCCACTAATCTGCCCGCATTCTCCACCAGTGTGGCAGGGTGGAAGAATCACGCGACAAGGAGAGCTCAGGTAAATACCCCGGAGGGTGGATTTATTAAGAAAACAGGCGGTGATCGGTGAAGGTGCGTACTGAGGTGCTCGGGGTGCTCTCCGTGCTCTTCCTTGGCGCAGTGGACCGGTGCAGTGCAGGATGCAGGCTGGGTCGCTTAGGCGCTTGTTTCTGCAAAAGAGAGTGAAGAGAATGGCCATTAGATCTCTGTCGCAGTGGAGAGGTCTCTCCCTGTCTCCAGGCCTCACGCGGCTTATCTGGCCGCGGGCTGATGGGGATCAGGTGTGTCCGCTTTAGCCTTGATGAGCGGTGACAGGTGTTCCTGGTGCGTTTCCAGGGCAACGCTGATGACAGATCGGGACGCTCGTCACAATATATAAATATATATATATATATATATATATATATATATATATATATATGGGAAACTAGATGAGCTTGAACATTTTTTAATTGATTACATTTATGTACCACAGCTACAGAAGAGGCACATGTGGACACCCAGTGTTACACTGACATTTCTGAAAGACAGACAGACGTCCACTCTCAACCTGTCTATGAAGAGATAAACACCCAGTGTGACACTGACATTTCTGAAAGACAGACAGACTTCCACTCTCAACCTATCTACAAAGATCCACACACAGACTCAGAGGGTCTAAAGTGTAAACCTGAGACTATGAAAATACAGGAGGGAGAGCCTGGTGTAGATGTTTTGAGAGAATGTCCACAGGTGAAGAAACCTTTTTTTATCTCTATGGCAAGAAAATTGTGGGATAGGATCAGGCCACAAAAAGGATCCTCCAAATTAAAAGGAGCTTGGACAGACCATGTGTACAACATCTTTAAAGAGAAAAATCCTTCTTCGTGTACTCTTTCATTTAAATATCAACATATCAAGGCTCCCTGGAGCAGAAAAAAAAACCGCGCCATATTTATCAATGAAAGCAGGCTGCACATTCCCCTCTTGCCCAGCCAAATACTCTTTCACAATGCAAAATAATCCTGTTGCATCGGACCAAGATGTGCAAATGCTAGTCCAACAAACTGGAGACATACAACACAAACTTTCTGAGAAAAAGGCTAGGCCAACAACCAACCAAAAAAGAGGAAAAATAGCAAAGGCCCTAATGCATGGACCCAGTCAGCAATATTACAGCACACTTCAGTCCACACCAAAAGAGCAACTCCTTGCTGGGAACATGACTGAATGTCTCAATAAAAAAAGTGTTGAAAGTAATAAGTTCAGAAATGAGGAAAAAGGAATCCATTCACTCTGACATCTTCTTGGAAATCTACCTACTGCAGGCAGTACTCAAGGAATGTGGGCCAAAATACTTAAGAATACCAGGCTACATACAGCTTTTCAGTATGAATCCGTTCATTGTTCATTTGTACACAGAGTGTGGCCTCAGCATTCTTGTGCATCATTTGCGAAGTAGGTCTCCTGTGGCCCTCTATCTTGATGCCACTGGAGGAGTTGTCTCAAAAATACCAGACCAGCCGAACCGCTTGTTGTACTATGCAATGGTTCTTCCAGGAAAGGATCGAGATGCACCACCTCTTCCTGTTTGTGAAATGCTCTCCAATGATCACACAGTGCCACCAATCACATTTTGGTTCATGCAATTTACATTGCATTTGTCAAAATACACACGAATAAAAATTCACCAGGTCGAAACTGATTACAGCTGGGCGTTAATACAAAGTGTGATGCTGGCTTTCAACAAAGAGCACATCAGCTCTTACCTCAACAGAGCATATAAATTGTGCATAGGGCAAAAATCATGGGTGGAAATGAAGTCATACACTGTCCTGCACATTTGCTCTGCTCACATTTTGAAAGCTGTCAGACAGGCGATCTGTCGGCAAACAGATGACAAAGGACTGAGAGACTTTGCCACGTTTGCTTTTGCCAGAGTCCAAAATGCCAGCAACATGACTGAATCAACAATCGTGTTCCGTACATTATGTGCCCTGCTCACAACCCCACAAAATACAAAGCTTGTCAAAGAAAGTCTGTGTGTTTTGGAGAGTGTAATCTCAAGATCTAAAGAGGATACATTGGAAGAAACTACCCAATCTAAAGACTGGTAAATGTGTGAAAGTGAAGACAGAAGACATGCATCGACTATCACTGGCAGATCACCATTCACTGCTTATTTTCAGCAGGCCATGCAAGAGGTGAAGGAACAAGTAGCAGGTGAAGAGACATGGTTGGTAAAAGAGGACAACCCATACTTTTGTCCAGGCATCATCACTGTCCTCTTTGATACCTACCTTGCCATTTTTCCTCTTTGGAGTGGCTTGCTGTTGGGAGACCTGAGTAGGTATGAATCTCATGAACAGGACTTGGTGACAACAAAGAAACAACCAAAAACAAGAGATACCAATTGTCACATAGAAAAATGGTTTGGAATTGTGAAACATTCCATAATGGAGAAAGGGAAAAAATACAAACCAGGAACCTTCATTAGAAAAATGAATCAGTCTCTGCAAGGAAGATATACAGAGAATATCATTCAGCATAACCTTCCACAAAAGCTGTTGCTCCAACCTGAGCCACCTGAGACACCTGTGAACCTCGATCAGTCTCAAGAAACTTGGATGAAGAAGAAACTTCCACATAAGCCGTTGCTCCAACCTGAGACACCTGAGACACCTGTGAACCTCTATCAGTCTCAAGAAACTTGGATGAAGAAGAACCAAGAACGTTTCCCATCCACCAAATCTAAATTCTATTCTGTTCCACAGAAAATACCTGTTCCCAAAAAAAGAAGGCTGGATGTGACTCAGAGCAAGAAAAGTTCAAGTTGTCACACAAGTCAGCTTCCTGCAAAGGTACTCCCTGTAGATGAAGAGGTAATGAAGTCATTAGTACAAAACCAAAAAATATGTCTTGCTTATAAGGCACGCTATTATTTACTGTATGAACTTTCTTTTCATTATAGGTCGACATGCTATGGAAGAAGCCACCTACAGAGCTGATTGTAGCAATTTTGAGGTCTCCTGATCAGAATAATAAGTCCCTGTTACTTCACAGGGAATTCCTATCACTGAGGCCACATGAGTGGTTAAATGGAGAGGTGCACATATGAAACTAAAATGCAATTGCATTATTTTACATGTATATTTCTATTTTACAGTATGATAAGTAATTTGATTCCAACTGAAATGCTGTATCCTTTTTTTTTAGATTATTGCCTGGTATTTCAGAGCTCTACTTCAAATGAAGGGTGCAAAACTCTAGCTGCTAGACTATTTCACCACAGGTGTCATTTTAAATGAAACAAGGGAGTGGATGTTGAAGACCAAATTGCAAAAAGTGAGAGACGATATTTACATTTCTTTATTTATTATGTACAGTACTCAGACATGATCATTTACATTTGTGATAAACAGGTCATCTTTGAGGGATATGATGGCCTCATCACTTTCGTAAAAATCAACAACAACCACTGGAGGTTTGTGGTAAGTAAAAAGTCTGCAAATATAAATATTAAGCTAGTACATATAATGTAAACACGGATAAGGCCATATAGAAATGTTTGATACTTTCACTGATATTTGTGAGAATTGACTTAATAGCTAGAATTTCCTTGTTTTTTTGTCTCCAATTTAGTATCTTCATGCTAAATGTGAAACCATTTTCATACTTGACTCTCAAATGGGTACAAATGAAAAGGAAAAAGCCGAAGAGACATGCAACAAGTTTCGGTATGACAGTGTTTGTTTACAAGTCTATGTAGCATGTTTACCTCAAAAACAATAATAATGGTAAATTAGCATAGTTGGTGTTACTCAAGACCACACACACTGCATTTCTCCAAATACAGATATTTTTTCAAAATGAGACCTCATACGGATGAACAGACAGACTGGGCGAATAAGAACTGGAAACCTGGCACAATCCCGCATGCATTTCAGGAGGATAGTTTCAACTGTGGTGTCTTTGTGATGCTGGTAAATGGAGGTGGAAAGTGGTTGACATAAACACTGTCCTGACCTTTTGCCATATGAGACTGTGTCTGTTACTTCTCACTACTATCCTTCTAGATTGCCAAACAGGTGGTGGAAGAGTTCCCCAAAATTCCCCAAAAAAAACACCCAGCACGGAGATGATGAGCCACTACAGGAAAAGTTTAGCCAAAGAGATTTTGCTGGCATCAGGTATAAATAGGGTTGGGTATCGTTTGGGTTCTTTTCGATACCGGTGCCAAATCGATACTTTTAAAACGGTGCCGGGCCTAAACGGTGCCTGAACCGATACTTGTTATATATATATATATATATATATAACGGTTCGGTGGTTGTGGAGGAATAAGGCGCACGACGAATGTATAAACAAAAAGAGTAATCTTTAATAAGCAGCATCCACACACTTAGTTAACTCAAGATCGGACAAACATAATGGCAAAACTGAGGACTTATAAAGGGGAGGAACAAACGAGGAAACAAGGTAATTAATAGAACACAGGTGATGACGATAATTAATTAACAGAACTAGGACACAAACTAAAGCAGGAAGAACCAAATAAGGAAGAAACAGAACAAAACCAAAACTGACATATTACAATATATATATATATATACATACATGCATACATACTGTATATGGAACTCATGAAGCTCCAGGAAATCCCCAATATGGACAAAGGCATTGCTATTGCTGTAACTGAGTAAACAGAAGATATAAATGTTTTGAATGATAAAACAAATACACTAAACACTCGACTATGACAATATATAGTTTGTCTGTGTTATTCAAGCCATCTCTGGTATTTTCATAAAGTATATTTATAATTAATTGCTAATCAATGCATTAGTAGCCTATGGAACATATTTTCTGCCTCATTCTGTGACAAGAACTACATCAGATCATAAAAGGAAGCATTTAACTGGTGTTGTGGACTAAAAAGGTTATAATGTTCTCTTTTGTTGGACAACAGGTTTAAAAACGTGAATATGAGAGAATTTTAGCTTCAGGCATTTTAATTAAAGCTAGGGCTGGGCTGAGTTTGTACGATATATATCGATATATTTTTATAAGAGATAGGGTATGAAGCAATACCGTTAATATACAGTAGTTTGATACGAGCGCATCTGAAAAAAAATATTTTTTTATGAGATATTTTAATATATATGCTTTTTTATTATTTTCATTTTTAGTTTAGTAAATGTAACTTCTGCTTTAAAAGCATTATTTTTGTTTTTAGATTGCAATGTTACAGTGTTAGAATGTAATGTGATTTTTTTTTTAACCCGCCGTCAGAGCAAATGCAATTTCTGCATTCACGCGCTCTTCGGATCCTCTCATTTCCAGAGTAGTGCTTTTAAGTGGGAATGTGAAAACAGCACACTCGCGTTACTACAAAGATTTGTTGGATTTGTATTATTAGAGAGTTTCGACTTGAGTTCACGTGCATTTTCTCAGTCAGGAAATAATTTTTCACGTGCGGTGCCGGTGATGATGCTTCTTACGTTCGTTTCGGAGAAACAAAGGACAAATATTTTAAACGATCGCTCAGGCATGGCACCGAAATGAGGTACCGAAATCTGCGTTCTGATTCGGTTCGGTACATACCAGTTACATAGGTGCCATATTGGTACCGGGTTTCGGTACCCAACCCTAGGTATAAAGCACTTTGAACAAACAGTTTATTTCCATGTTATACACAGAGAGATTAATGATAATCCTATAACTGCAGTGTCAAGACAGGTGTACTGCTGCCTGTGTGGACAATCAGAAGAAGACCAAACAGAGGAGAAAAGCACCTGGGTATTCACTATGCCATTTCTGGCTGTTTACTACTTGTGTAAAGTGAAAACAAATGTTTGGAAAAGTAATTTTACCAATTTCTACTATTTCTATAGATATCTAACAACATGTCCTATTTCGCTTCCAGGTTCAATGTGAATCATGCCTGAGGTGGTTTCATCTTCAGTGCCTCAACATTAATGTGCCACCAGAAGAGCAAGGATGGATTTGTGATTTGTGTTGGTAGGCTATGCAGTTATAGGAGCTTATGCTCAAAGTGTGTTCAAACAGTAAGAAGATGTCTTGCCTATTTGATATGTTATGGAATTAGTTTTGTATTGTTTAGGTTATGTTTGATATTGGTCTATTTGGTGTATGCAAATTTCCAATGTGCTTATATTTTGTTCTTTTTCATATTCATTAATACAACATATTTCTTATTAGTTTAGCCAGTACAGTAGAATCATTACAAGTTATTTTTTTCTTCATATATATATTTTTTTCCCATTGTATTCATATTATTGTCTACATTATTCATATAGTTAGTCAAGGATTATTCATCAATATTACTTATATTCTTCAGTTCACATATAAAAAGTATATTTTCCTATGCTTAAGTGACCTTTGAACAGGATGTTAGAAATGTAATCTGCTATTTTTTTATATGCAAGGATGTACCAAGTGGTCTATTTAAAGAGCTGTTATTTGTTGCTAATTAATATTGACTTGGTAGGATGTAATTTCTAAAACCATGCGAGATGTACCAATCAGACACAAATTTTGTGGTCTAGTAAAAAGATGTATAAGTCTGTAGTCTGTATATAGAATATACAGTTTGTATGTAATTTGTATTTACTATTTTTTTTTAAGTTTTTTTTTTTTTTTGTGTAATACTTTAGTAAATTACAAATTATACATTATAACATTTAAATATAAAAGAAAGGTGAATGTACGCACATCCAAGAAATGTCTGAACACCTGACGTTTGCCTGACGAAGGTCTTTGGACAGAAACGTTGTCTTTTTAAATTTTTGAATAAAGGGAATCAACAGTGTGCAGATCTCTTTTCCACTTTTTTGAGATGTCTTTTTGATCTTGCACCTGACTAAGACATTTTTTGGATGTGCGTACCTTCACCTTTCTTTTATATTTAAATGTTATAATGTATAATTTGTATTTATTATCTCCAATGCTTAAAAGACGTAAAATGTTTATTTCCTAATTACAATGGCAAATTTCTGAAGACATTATTTTATGTGGCCAGCGAAACTTGCTACATACAGCTCAATGCATTTAGACTTCAGCAACAATGCACCTTGAACAGGTTTTGCAGTTGTTTGTTCCACTATATGAAATGTTTTGAGCTTTATATATAGCTGCTTTTCACAGACAACTAAATACAATAAATATGCCAGTCCCCATGGTGTAGTGTGTCCTTTGGAGTGTGCTAACATGGCGGACCATCTCCCGTTATAGATCAACTAACATGGTCATTATAAAGATGTTTAAACTACCAAATACATTAACTTATACATATTTGAGAATCAGAATATCCAATATTTCATAATATGTTGTACATATTTGTAAATATTTTTAATAAAAAAGGAAAAACTAAATAAAAGTGATTCATCTGTAATACAGAGCTATTGTTGCTGGATGCCTCATGATGCCTCTCTATGGAAACAATAAAGCCATACATTCTAAAATAACAGTTGCCTAAAAACCTCACCTTGGCGGCTCAGCTAGAATATTTTAAACTCACATGTGAAAGGATCATTTTAATTAAGTTCTAATCTGACTCCATTTTATTATGACCCCAAATTTAGATTGAAATGCAAATTAGTTGTTTGTCCATTTCTAATTATTATTCCTCTGACATTTGATTACTCTAGTTACTTGATAGCTCTACAGATAAAAAATGTAACTAGATTGATATCTGGTTGTATGTTAGTGTGAGAATAAAAAGTATCTATTGGGATGTTTTGGGTCTCTGGGACCCCACATTGAAATTAATGGGGAAATGATAAAATCGATACTTTTTCTTTTTAATTTGTCAAATATGCAGACCACAAAATATATAATAAAAAACACACACGTTCACAATGCAGAACAATTATGCTCAAACATATCTATACCTATGTGAAAATATCTATACCTATGTGGAAATGGCAAATGAGCCACTGAGTAAGGAATGAATTTATAACTCTTATAAAGTGAATTTTACATATAAAGCTTTTTTTGTATAAAAAATATTAAAAACAATAGTATGTATTAAAAAATATTATTAATAAGTAAAAAATATTATTAATGAGTAAAAAACATAGTTAACTGAGTAAAATTACATTTGTTTTATGTTATACATATATATATATATTTATACATATAACTTGTTTAAACTTGTTTGCTGCTTATAAATGCTGTCCTTGTAAACGCATTCCTTAGCTCACATTGGTTTGTTTGATATCGACATGGAAAATGCACGCAAGAGACCCCGTTCTCAAATATGGGAAAACTTCAGTCTCGACACTCCTAATAAAGTGTCATGCTTAATATGTGATAAAATTTGATCTTATTCCAATAACACATCCTCAATGCTTCGCCATCTATGCTCCAAGTATCCAAATTCTCTGGCCATGAGACTCCTACAACAGAGCACCATTCTGCACCAACTGGAGAAGGTCAAATTAATACTAATAATGCAAGAAATGTTATTCAGGACAATAAAGACCATCTACTATCCACAATAAATAAATAAAATAGTGGTAAACTAATGAAATGAAAGAAAAGTTACCCTTTTGGAGTTCAAGTTTTCATATTCAATTCCATTCCTTCATGTGGTGGAATATAAGAACACTGAGTATCACAAATATATAAACAAATCACTAATAGCATAGCCAAAGATTATATAAAGGCATTTGCTTTAGTATATGAAGAAGTCAACCAATGGCTTATTTCTCATATTCTTGTCTTTCACACTGACCTTTATACCTTTTTGTTTTTTTTTTTATCCAACATTTTGCCTCAAATAGTTTCTGTGTTTATCAAATGTGGGTCCTTTGCCCACCACTGTATTTCAGTATCCATTAGTTGGGTGGGTTGTTTTATTATAATTAAGGTATACATATAGGCTATGGATTAAAACTCCAAACAAACACTACTGAATTGTGTCTACATCTACAATATATTTTAGGGGTGTACAGATTTTGTACTGCGAATACACATTTACTAAAAGATATAATTTTATGTTACCTGGTTAAACACTGCATGAGTTGATTTTGAAGGGGTTACTTTGAATTACTCAGCCAATAATTAATGGTAATTGTACTGTGTGTTTTTAGGAAGGAAGAAGCTTGATGACGCCCTGGTCAAAATGATTGTGAAGGACTTGCAGCCTGTCTCCATAGTGGAAGAAGAGGGATTTAAAGCATTTGTCAAGAAGTTGGACCCCACCTATGTTCTGCCAACACGGAAAACTGTGAAGTCAATGGTCAGACAGAAATACAAGTATAATGCATAGATTCCTGATGAATTCCTTTAGGAGTGAAAGCTTCATCATTCCAGCCATGGGTTGATTGGTCCGAAGTGAATTGACAAAGTTACTGGACTTAAAACGGCCAGAAGCTCGGACTACCCCCCAGAACGGGAGTCGCAAGATTTTTAAGGTGATATGTGTGTCTCCAGGGCACCGAATGTAAAGAGAAGACCCGCCTTTTGGGTGTGGGAGAAGTTTTATCTGGTTTCCCTGCAACACCCATTTTGGTTAGTTTGACCAATAACAAGGCGCATAGTATCGGCGGGAAAGTGTTTCTTTCTCCCACTTGACACCTCATTTGCATGTTTTATGACTGGTCTGAAGAATCGGTGTAGTTTTGCCCACAGTACAGTAAAAATAGTATGATGCATTTCACAATCACATAGTGTACATCATTGTGTGAGGAATAAAGAGCAGATCATTTTGATACCAAGAAAGAAACATCTAGAAGATATTAAACAAGAGATACATTAATATACCTGCATATGGGCGTTTAGAGCTTAAAGGGGTCATATGATGCAATTCCAAGTTTTCCTTTCAATTTGGAGTGTTACAAGCTGTCCATGCATAGATAAGATCCTTAAAGTTGCAAAGACTGAAGTCTCAAATCCAAAGAGATATTCTTTATCAAAGTTAAGACTCTGCCACGCCCCCCAAAACGGCTCATTCAAACACACCCCAACATGTCTACGCCACGATGTGGAAATATTTGCGTAATGCCGCCCAAATATTCGCGCAAAGAAAGGAGGTATGGTTTCAGGGACCATAGTAGTGTTGATGCAGCCATGTCAGGGAGACACTGTGTGATTCTAGGCAAAAGTAAAAGCACTTTATTTGGCCTTCAGCAAATAGATGCATTTAGGAATCATTAATCGCTTTCTTAATCGCGGCTTGTGTACTGCAAACACATACGAGCTTCATCACTGTGTCTGTCACGCGACTCTGTTCCCCTTTTGGACTTGAACTGATGGTAAAACTAATTAACTGTCTTTACATTTATTTTGAAAGATGAAGCTCGCAATTATGGAAAGGGGCATTACATTTCCATTGAGTGCTTGCAGTGTTCGGCCAATCACAATGCAGTGTGCCTGTTGTCCAATCAGAGCAGACTGTGCTTGTCGGAAGGAGGGACTTTGTAGAAAACAACACATTATAAAAAAGCATCATATGACCCCTTTAACTAATACAAGTAATGAGTGGTAACTAGGCTAATATAATAAGGAAACATACAAACAACACATGCATATACCAGATACATTTGTAACTTGGTGATTATAGTCTAAATAAAGGAATGTCTCTATGTGTGTATTATGTGCATTGTAATCGTGGAGGTAGTCCACTGGTCTAGTCAGGGCGTTGGTGCCTGGCACGGGTGGGTCATTTGCTCCTCTTTGGAATGTGTTTGAAATTTGATGGGGAGACCAGAGAGAGCTGATCTGTTTAGCCTCTTCTTGATACTGGTAAAACCATTTAAATTTAGCACCCATATAAATGTAGACAGTGGGGCCAGGTCTGTAATTTATATGCAAATGTCAAAAGGCTAAATAAAAGAGTCTCTTAAGATATAAAGCGTAAACAACAATCAATGATCCTAAGCAGACGCTACAAATGTTATGTAATAAAATGAAGTATATGTACCCAATGAAGAGGTAATAATGATTGTCAAGCTTTGGGGTGTTGATTGACGTCTACATGTTGATTATTGTGAATCCAATTCATAGTCTTTTTGTTCAAAATGTTATTTATTTTTTATTTATGAAACTTACCCACTTTCAAGTGTTTAAAAAAAAGAATGCATGAAGCTACAATAAAATGTTTTTGTTTACAAGCAGGCACCCTATTATTTCTTTGGATGTTTTGTATGTTCAGATATTCATATAACAAAATATATACAAATTAATACCTAAATAGGGACACCTATTAGTATACCTAAAGTATGATGTAAAGTTCACTTAAATAAAACTTATGAGTATACTTGCAGTATAAAACTACTAAACTAGTAGTTTTCTGAGACTATACTTCAAAGTAGTGTTGTCAAAAGTACTGACCGCGATACCATTCGGTACTGAAATTTTAAAAATGTCCATTTCCCTCTAAGATTTGAGCGCTGTTGAGCAGATTCTTAAACAGCGTTGATTGGTCATTGTGTTCACGCGCTCAACAGATACATCTGTGATTGGCTTCAATGATCAATGAAGCGCTCGGTGAAGAGTGTGAAGCGATGCTCATTGAAGCCAATCACAGATATATCTGTGCATATTGAGCGTGTGAACACAATGACCAATCAGCGCTGTTTAAGAATCTGCTCAACAGCGCTCAAATCTTAGCGGGAAATTGGACATTTTTAAAATTTCAGAACCGAATGGTATCGTGGTCTGTACTTTTGACAACAAAGTGTACTTCAAAGTGTACTAAAAATGTTACTACAAGTATTTAATTAGTTAACTATCAGGATACCGTTAAGTTCACTTTTAGTATAGTTGCAGTACAAGCTGAAAACATTTATGTAAACTAGTTTGTTTACTACTCAAAGTTTACTACTGTTATACTTTAAGTATACTTAAACGCAGGGGCGTCATGCACTCATTTTTGAGGGGGCACGAGGTGGGGGGGGGGGGTCGTCATGTTACACGCAACAGCCACAATAGCACTTATGTTCTTGTTTTATTTATTTATCCTTTTTATTCGAAACATTTCCAAACGCATGAACTATATCATGAAATAAGAATATCTCGATTCTCACCTTTATAGATTATGTTAGTTGTAGGCTAATAGGCGATGGTCAAAGTAGCCTAATAATGTAGTCTATTAAGTATGCACAAAAACCTGTCTGTTTACTTAAGTAACAGGGTGTAAAGCCATAACATAGATGTAATACAACTGACTTTATATTTAATGTGAATTTAACATTGAAAGTTAATGTGAATAAAAACTGTAAGTAAGGCTACTTATCAAAACACTTTCATTGTACAGAAAGAGAGCAAAGAACATTTACATTATCAAAGAACACACTGACAGTCTAGAGTTAAAGCACTCTCAAAAACTCCCATTGTTGTTTTATTGTTTTATTGTTTTATTAGGATCCCCATTAGCGGCCCATTTAATGGCAGCTAATCTTCCTGGGGTCCTCTTTAAAATATTCACAACATAAAATTACACAAAACAATAACAACACAAATTACAATCAAGAGAATTCAAACATTGCAATTACATTCAGAATATTACCAAGTGAAAGAATATGACAATTTCCAGCTTTCACGAGGTCATTTGCAGCAGTTCCTGGGTTACTGTGCTCTTAAATTTGTATTTGTTCTGAATTCTGCGTGATGAGACAGAGAGTCGATTCCAAATAGATATTGCTCTGTAAAGTGATGTGCGTTTCAAAAAATTTGTCCTGGGAAGTGGAAGTTTTATGTCACCACCTAGTGCCTGCCTGGTGGCATATAGGTGTCCACTTCTACAAAAACAAGCTGCTCAGAGAGAAACTGTGGCTGTTTCATAAATACTGCATTCCACAATATTAAAGTTAATCGTAATTTGATTTTGTCGTCAACTTTGAGCCAAGAAAGTCGTGTATGCATCAGGGCCACGTTAGTCTTAAGAGAGCACTGGAGGACAGTCCTCGCTGCCCTATTTTGTGCCACTTGAAGCTTATGAAGATCTTTTTGTGATGCAGACGACCATATAATTGGACAGTTTTCTAAATGGCACAGAACAAGAGACTGGACAACCTGTTTAGCAATGGACATAGGAATATATGACATACATTTTCTGGACATTGCAATACCATTCCCCATTTTAACTATCATTCCATCAATATGAGCTGACCAAGACAAGTAAGAATCCAAGGTGACGCCCAGTAACCTGGATTGCATCACTTGTCTTAGCTGCAGCCCATTGACTGACAAGTTCAGAGAGGGCTGGGTAGTTAGTTTTGATCTTTTCCAGAATATCATAGATGTTGATTTGTCTACATTTAAAACTAATTTGTTATCTTTTACCCACTTGCTTATATTCTGCAAGTCATGATTTAATAAATTTGAGACATCATGAGGAGTTTTTGCAGAACAGTACAGTGTGGAATCATCTGCATACATGACAACAGTTGAATGTTTCACAATAAAAGGTAAATCATTTGTAAAAATCGAGTATAGCAAAGGCCCAAGGCAGCTACCCTGGGGCACACCACAATGTATTGTCCTAGTAGATGAATATTGACCATTAAAGAACACCCGCTGCTTCCTATTGGATAGGTAACTCCCCATCCATAACAGAGACGAAGGTGTAAAACCATAGCATTCTAATTTTTGAAGCAGTATTTTGTGATCTATCAGGTCAAACGCTGCACTAAAGTCCAACATCACTGCTCCTACTAATCTGTTTGCATCGATTTCTTCTAACCAGTTGTCGGTCATATGAGTTAAAGAAGTACATGTGGAGTGACCCTCTCGATATGCATGCTGGTACTTGGTGATCAGCCTATTAGAAAAAAAAATATTTATGAACTTGTTCAAAAGCAATCTTTTCCATGACTTTGCTGAGTAAAGGTAATAGACTGATAGGTCGGCTATTCTGTCCTGTAAATGTGGCTCTTTTATTTTTAGGCAGTGGTATGATTTTAGCCTCCTTCCATTTCTCTGGAAATATGCCCTGCAACAAACTTAAATTGACCAAATGAGCAATGGGAAAGGACACAGCTTCAGCTGCCACCCTGATAAGCCTGGAGTCCAAGTGGTCCATACCTGATGCCTTTCCATCAGGAAGAGCTGCAAGAATTTTTCCAACAGAACCTCTGTCAACTTGACTGAATGAGAAAGTGACAGAATGGTTCTTCTCACTCATAATCTTACTTGATATTACATCATAAGATGCTGAGATATTTGGACACATACCAGATCGAAATTTCTCTACTTTACTAATAAAATAATTGTTGAAATAATTAGCAATTCCCTCTGGATCTGTAATGAACACTCCATCATTTTCAACATATGAAGCAGTTGAGTGCTTACTCCTGCCCATTATTTGATTTAAAGTGTTCCATAGTTTTTTACCGTCATTTTTTGCTTCATTAATCTTTTCCTGGAAGTACTCTTTTTTCTTCTTTCTATTCATTTTGACTACTTTATTTCGAAGAGTTCTGTAGGGCTTCATCAGCAGACGGCTGTTGGTCTCCCCACCAGCGGGCGGCGCCCTGGTCCGCCCATTCCTGGGGGTCGGCTAGTGACTCGTCCTCTGAGCCAAAAGAGGGCATCATCACTTGGAACTGTCTTAAAATCACCCAGTCATTAGCCTCATTTGCACCACCTGTTTCTAGCCCTACTTAAGTCTGCTTCTTACTTGCTGTTGTGTTCAGTCTTGAGCTCTGTTGCCTCGGTGTTTCTGTGAGTACTGTTTAACAAGATTAGCTCTTTGTTTTTTGACCATTGTGTCTCTTTGTTTTTTCCTGTTTATTTTTGATTAGAAGCTCGGCTTCTTGTTACTTTTGTTTCTTGTGAAACATCTACAGTAAAGACTCTTCTATTTTTAAAACCTGAGCCTGAATACTCCTTTGTTCTCACATCTGCACATGGATTCACACAATTGAGGGAGTAGCTCTACGTTAATGTGCGCTTCCTCACACACCAGAGACCCGGGTTCGATACTCACCTCTGACAGACTCCTCACAGCAAGACTGAACCATGGAAGCGAATCCAGCAGAAGAGCCATCACCCCTTTCAAATGTTGAACGCATTCTAAGTCTTCTCTCGGATCAAGCTGCAACTGTCCAGAGACATGACCAAGCCCTCACCGAGATCCTTCATCGCCTAAGTATACCATTTCCTAGTGCCCAGGCTGTGCCGATTCCAACTGAATCTATTAGACCTATAATGGTGTCGTCCTCAGAGCCCAAGCTACCTGCACCTGAGCGGTTTGATGGGAATCCTGACAAGTGTCGTGGATTCATTACGCAATGTACTCTGGTCTTTGAATTACAACCTAGTTGTTTTCCCACTGAAAGCAGTAAGGTGGCTTATGTCGTCACGCTCCTAACAGGAAAGGCTTTGGATTGGGCAACTGCTTTATGGGATCAGCTGTCCCCTCTCACAGAGAATTCTGTCGCTTTCATCTCAGAGATGAAAAGAGTTTTTTACCACCCGGCCAGTAGAAGTGATGCTAATTATCACTTACTTCGTCTGTCCCAAGGCACTAGGAGTGTTTCAGAGTTTGCCATAGAATTCCGCACCCTGGCTACTGAGGCTGGGTGGAACTCACAAGCCTTGAGAGCAGCCTTCCACAATGCTCTATCACCTGAGATTAAGGATGAGTTAGCATTCAGAGACCCTGCTCCAGATCTAGAATCTCTTATTGATGTGGCAACTCGGGTAGATCATCGTCTCCGGGAGCGGCAACAAGAGCGACAACTGGAGACTAAACAATATAAAACAATAGAGCAGGCTTGCCCTATTACACCAAGTCTTAATGATCTTGAAGAACCTATGCAGTTGGGGAGAGCCAGATTGACTCAGGCTGAGCGTGACAGACGAATGAGGGAACGTTGCTGCTTGTATTGTGGAAAGCCTGGTCACTTTCGCCTTTCTTGCCCAGAACTGTCGGGAAAAGCCAGCTCTCGTCCGGGAAAAGGGGGTCCTGGACGAGAGTAGACACCACCCCCCGTTTATCATCTGGAATCTCTCTCCCAGTCACCATCAGCCAAGGCGACCAACAGCATCAGCTCCAGGCCTTTATTGACTCGGGAGCTGCTGGGAACTTTATGGATGTAGACGTGGCCGAGGCCTTAGGCATAAAGACGTTGACTCTCCAAAGAGCTCTCTCTATCACAGCACTGGACGGTCGACCCTTGGGTTCTGGACAGGTCAGTAAAAGCACCACACCTCTCTTATTACGAATAGGACAACACCAGGAGAAGATACAGTTTTTCCTTACTCAATCACCAGAGCTTCCTTTAGTATTAGGCTATCCATGGCTGCGTCAACACAACCCTCAAGTTGATTGGATTAAAGGGGTGGTGAGGAATTGGGGAACAAATTGCTGTATTTCTAACTTCTCCTTATGTCATCTTTCCGAGCCATTACAGACCACCCCAGGGACCCATCCAGTTGGTGCTACTGTGGGCATCTCCTCTGTGAACACCGGGGTTCTGACCACATCCAAACCCAGAACCATTGTCAATGAACCTCCAGTGCACACCCCAGAGTCAACTTTAAAACTTCAGTCAGCAAACCTTCTCAAGCGTTCTGAGGTAAGGGATCATGCAGAACCCTCCCCTAAACTTGCTCAAGTTCCCTCAGAATATGCTGATCTATTTGAAGTTTTCAGCAAGACCAGAGCTGCTGCGCTACCCCCTCATCGACCCTATGATTGCGCGATTGAATTGCTCTCTGGAACATGTCCTCCTCGAGGGAGACTCTATTCTCTTTCAATCCCTGAGCGGGCCGCGATGGACAAATACATCAAGGAGGCCCTAGAAAATGGGTTCATTCGCTCATCGACCTCCCCTGCTGGAGCTGGATTTTTCTTTGTTGAGAAGAAAGATGGAGGAGTACGCCCTTGCATAGACTACAGAGGCCTCAACCGTATAACTATCAAGAATCGGTATCCTTTACCTTTAATGACCACAGCTTTTGAGATTTTGCAGGGGGCTACCATTTTCAGCAAGCTTGATCTTCGAAATGCCTACCATTTGGTTAGAATTCGAGAGGGGGACGAATGGAAGACTGCCTTCAACACCCCTACTGGCCATTTTGAATACCGGGTCATGCCCTTTGGCCTGGCCAATGCCCCAGCAGTCTTCCAGGCATTCATTAATGATGTCCTCCGGGATACTCTAAATAAATTTGTGTTTGTATATCTTGATGATATCCTTATCTTCTCTAGCAGCTACCAAGAACATATTCAGCACGTCCGTCAAGTCCTGCAGAGATTGCTACAGAACAGGCTATTCGTCAAACTGGAAAAGTCTTTTCTCGGCTTTATTGTGTCCAAGGGCTCTCTCCAGATGGATCCAAGCAAGGTCAGCGCTGTGCTAGACTGGCCCCAACCAAACTCGGTGAAACAGGTACAACGTTTCCTTGGTTTTGCAAATTTTTATAGAAGATTTATTCGAGATTTTAGTTCTGTTGCAGAACCTATCATTGCACTGACCAAGAAGGAACTCCGACCTTTCAAGTGGTCCAAGGAGGCAGAGGGAGCGTTCAACAGGTTAAAGAGACTTTTCACTTCCGCTCCCATCTTGACCCTCCCTGATCCTGAAACACCTTTTGTGGTGGAGGTGGACGCATCAAATTCAGGGGTTGGGGCCGTGCTATCCCAGAGGAGCAGTGTTGACAACAAGCTCCACCCATGCGCTTACTTCTCCCGCAAGCTTACACCCACCCAAAGGAATTATGATATAGGTAATCGAGAGCTGCTAGCAGTTAAGATGGCACTTGAAGAATGGAGGCACTGGCTTGAGGGGGCCAGATTTCCTTTTCTCATTTGGACGGATCACCAAAATCTCACCTACATTCGAGAAGCTAAGAGGTTAAATTCCCGACAAGCCCGCTGGGCTTTATTTTTTAACAGATTCAATTTCACCCTTTCATATCGCACAGGGTCCAAGAATACTAAACCAGATGCCTTGTCCAGACAGTTCAGCCCACCAGAGGGGGGGGGGGCAACACCAGAAACCATCTTACCTCGCTCCAAGATTGTGGCCTCTGTTCAGTGGGGTCTTGAAGCCGCTGTTAGGAGGGCACACCAACAGCACCCTGGACCAGAGAATGGTCCCCCTGGCCTTCTGTTCGTACCCTGCCACCTCCGTTCTAAGGTCCTACAGTGGGCACACACCTCTCCTCCCTCGGGTCACCCTGGAGCCACCAAGACTTGTAAGCTGATCCAGAGGAAGTTTTGGTGGCCAAGACTACAAAGAGAGGTTCGAGCATTTGTGGCCGCTTGCTCAGTGTGCGCACAAAATAAGGATCCCAGAACCCACCCTCATGGCCTGTTACACCCTTTGCCCATCCCGAGACGCCCATGGTCCCATATATCATTGGACTTTGTAACTGGTCTTCCCGAGTCCCAAGGTAACCATGTCATTTTGGTGGTGGTGGATCGATTTTCGAAAGCATGCCATCTCTTACCTCTGCCCAAGCTCCCCACAGCAAGCCAGACGGCCGAGTTGCTTATGAAACATGTATTCCGTTTCCATGGATTCCCTCAAGACATGGTTTCTGACAGAGGTCCTCAGTTTACTTCCAGATTTTGGAAGGCTTTTGGCCATCTTATTGGATCCACCATCAGTCTTTCGTCTGGCTTTCACCCCCAGTCTAACGGGCAGACGGAAAGGGTCAATCAGGACATAGAAAGGTCATTAAGGTGCTTGGTAAAGAACAATCACAGTACTTGGAGTTCCCAATTAATTTGGGCTGAATTTGCTCACAACACACTGCATCACTCTTCTTTGGGTATGTCCCCCTTCGAATGTCAGTTTGGTTTCCCCTCACTTCTGTTCCCTGGCCAAGAATCAGAGGTCTCTGTCCCAGCAGCCACGCAACTCATTCACAGAATTAAAAGCACCTGGAAGCGAGCTAGAATGGCCCTGTTGAAGGCCTCCAGACAGCAGCAGAGACAGGCCAACCAACGTCGAAGATTGGGACCTACGTTCAGGCCAGGTCAGAGGGTCTGGCTTTCCACCAAAGATCTCCCTCTGAGAGTGGAATCCCGCAAACTCGCTCCTCGCTATGTGGGCCCCTTCAAGATCCTAAAGAAGATTAACCCAGTCTCTTACCGCCTTCTCCTGCCCAGGTCTATGAGAATTCACCCTACCTTCCACATTTCACGACTAAAACCAGTTTTTTGTTCTCCTCTTTCCCCAGCCAGCAAGCCTGCTCCTGTTCCTCGTATTATCAATGGCAAGCCTGCTTACACTGTCCATAGGTTGCTAGACTCACGGAAGGTGCGGGGGGGCACACAATACTTGGTAGACTGGGAAGGCTATGGCCCGGAGGAGCGATCATGGGTTCCTGCCAGGGACATACTAGATCCTACGTTGATCAGAGCCTTTCACCAGAACTATCGTCAAAGGAACGTCAGGAGCCGTTCATAGGGGAAGGGCTCCTGTAGGGCTTCATCAGCAGACGGCTGTTGGTCTCCCCACCAGCGGGCGGCGCCCTGGTCCGCCCATTCCTGGGGGTCGGCTAGTGACTCGTCCTCCGAGCCAAAAGAGGGCATCATCACTTGGAACTGTCTTAAAATCACCCAGTCATTAGCCTCATTTGCACCACCTGTTTCTAGCCCTACTTAAGTCTGCTTCTTACTTGCTGTTGTGTTCAGTCTTGAGCTCTGTTGCCTCGGTGTTTCTGTGAGTACTGTTTAACAAGATTAGCTCTTTGTTTTTTGACCATTGTGTCTCTTTGTTTTTTCCTGTTTATTTTTGATTAGAAGCTCGGCTTCTTGTTACTTTTGTTTCTTGTGAAACATCTACAATAAAGACTCTTCTATTTTTTAAACCTGAGCCTGAATACTCCTTTGTTCTCACATCTGCACATGGATTCACACAATTGAGGGAGTAGCTCTACGTTAATGTGCGCTTCCTCACACACCAGAGACCCGGGTTCGATACTCACCTCTGACAGACTCCTCACAAGTTCGGTATTGTTTTTGATCAGCTAGTTCACAAGAAATATTAGCTTTTGTTTTAGCGTTATCTCTAGACAGCATTACATTTTTAAGATTTTTGTCCAACCAAGGGGCACTTTTATTTCTCACAGCTCTTTTTCTGAGAGGAGCATGCTTGTCAACTATTTTCATTAGTATGTCCATAAACCTATTAAGGGCTGAGTCAGGGTCACGATCTTCACACACTTCTGACCAGTCCACACCTTGAATTTCCACACCCAACTAAGATAGGCTTTATGTGTGGTATATGAACTTGTACCCATAATGCTTCAATATTCTGCCATATGAAGTCATTTCGAACATTAACTGGGATGTTATCCTTAACATAGAATGCAACACCACCACCATATCTATTTCTGTCCCTCCTAAATAATCTATAACCGTCCATCTTCACATCAGCATCCGTAAAGCTAGAATCTAAGTGTGTTTCAGACAAAGCTAGAATTTCAATACTATTGGACTGCAAAATCTGATATATGTCATTAGTTTTGTATCTCAAACTGCAGATATTCAAGTGCGCTATTGTAATACACTTAATTGGAAAAGCTGAATGACACAAGTTAATAGCCATGATCTAAATTACAAGTAAAAACACACAAAAATACAAATAAACAAAACAAAAAGAATATTTACATACTTCTAACTAGGCTCCTCCACTCTTGGATTTTATGACCAGTTTATCATATTTCAGAGTGGCTATTTCTCCTCTCTCCCGGGCAGCTCGCAGCTTGGGTAGCAGTTCTTTTCTTTTCTTCATTACAGCCTCAGAGAAGTCCTCATTTATGTAGATGCGTGTGCCTTTTAATTTTTTTGCAGAGGATAAAATGGTCTGCTTGTCCTTGAATCGCAGGAGTTTGACGATTATCTGTCTGGGTCTTCCACCCTCCTGATGCTGGCCAATCCTGTGGGCCCGTTCAATTTCAATATTGTTGTCATTTAGACCCATTTTGCTGACCAACATATCCTTAATTTTCTTCTCGGATACATCCCAGCTCTCTCCTCTTTCCTCAGGAATGCCATCAACTATAAGGTTGTTTCTTCGTGACTGGTTCTCAATAAAATCCAGCTTTGTAGCCATCTTGTCCAGCTCCTCCTTTGATTTAAGTAATTCCGTTTCAAGCTTCTTCAACTTATTCATTTCCTCTTGTGCTTTAGCCATTTTGTCAACTTTGTCTTGAGTAAATTCCAGGCTGATTTTGATTCCTTGAACATCCTTAAATACATCATCTAAGCGTTTGTTGGTGCCATCAATTATGAGCTGCACAAAAGATTTAAAGTTGTCCTGTTGTTGTTGTAACATGTCTTTGTAAAAATGTTTTGCTGCTCAAGCGTCTGAGTGAAGAGGCTCATGGTCACCAGTGACTCATCCTCTGATGGTATAGCCTTTGGTTGTCTGGGAGGCATGTTGTTTCTTACCCTGTGCGTCCAGCTGGGCCCTGGGTGTAAAACCAAGAAAGTCCTGGGTAGCTCAAGGGCTTCGGCCTACTCCAGGCCTCACTCCAAACAAACAAGATTTTGAGGATATTCCAGCAATATCTTCACTCAATATTGTGGAACAGGTTGGATTAGAGGCTCCCTGACACAGATACCAAGAGCGAGATGAAGAAAAAAAGAGGATTTGAGTGATATTTGATAGATTGTTTGATAGATTGGGTTGAGTCACAGTAGATAGTGACTGGTGCATTTGGCTTGCTTAGCAATGTGACCATTGAAATCACTGAAGCTGCTTTCACTGTGAAATCAATATCTTACTAAAATATTCGTACACACACATATGCACTTTGTTGTTTCTAACTAAAGAATTCACCAGAAAGAGGTATTCAGTCAGCGAGCGTGAGCAAAACACATGCATTTTAGCGATGACTCATCTGAACGCCTCGGATTGGTCCTTGCATTCATAAGCTCAACAGAATCGTGTGTGATTGGTTATAATGCACAGTGCTATAAAAATGTGTCTGTCTCTGGCTCAGCGCCAGCCAGCAAAGGCAGATTTTAATTTAGCAGCTGAACTGTACCGCACTGAACGATCTAATCACACCGGTGTGACTGTATCAAATATAGAAAATATTATTCGGCTATTTTTTGTCTTTTGGAAGCTGCATTCAAAATCCACTTGGCTCAAAAATCTGAGGGGGCATGTGCTTTTTTATCTTTCACATAACACACTCATTTACATATGACTGACCATTTCTCATGTAGCTGGTCACACAGTTAGCAGTTATTTCCCAAATAAGATTTCAAGCATAAATCACTCACAGATTTTATTTATCTTGTTTTACCTCTTAAGGCCTTTCCACACTGAGCGCGAAAAAGCAAAACGAATTTCAGACGTGATGACACGCTGGAATAAAACAACAGATTCCTATGGATGCTTCCACATAGACCGTGAACATTCGCACACCGAAAATGCTAATGTTTTTTTTTTTTTTTTTTTTTCAGTCCGATGAATCTTTTCAGTTTTGCAAAGTGAAAACACGGGCCGTCCAATAAGATTTTAGCATTACATCATGTGGCCAGATCAACTGCTGTTACCCAAAAGGTTGACTCGATGGCGCTAATAGCTCAGAAGACTGTGTTCCACAAGAGAGAAGAGTGAATGCTGAATTATTGTTACTGTTGGTATTTAAGAACAAAATTCTCACGTTCTTTATACAGAATAACATTTCTATTAATTCAACACCGAATTATGTCATCTGAAGAGCGCTGTCTATTATCTTCCACGAGCGCGAGTGTTTATGAGTCAGAGCTTGTTCATCTAGACCTGTCAATCATGTGATCATATCTCTTGCCCTTCCATATAAGATAAATATTTTTCTACACATGAAATATGAAAGCAAATAGACCTATAATTATGAAGATAGGTTTTCTGTATATGTTTTTTTTTATGCAGCTCATGGCATTTTTTTTAACAATAAAGAATGTTTATGACACATGACAAGCAGGTATCGATCAGTCCATTATAAAACGTGCAAAGAGTGCACGTCTGCCTATTATAGAATCAAAATCCACTTTAAATCACAATCAGAAGTTATTAAAAGCACTCGATTTTGATTTAAAGTGGGGTTTGATTAAAAACATCAATAATTACATACATTTCAATGTAGCTTGATGTTAATTGTACCTCTAATTATTTCAGAGGTATTCTTGTAAGCATTATGGATATTTTGTGTTTCTGATGAAGAAACACTATGTATTTATCTTAATTTAATGCTGTATATTGAGCAGCGAACGATGTAAACCACACGAGATACATACGCTACAAGAAGAAAAAATGCATTGTTGGTCGGCGCCACCTAGCATGCAGACGTGAATTAGCAGAAGGCGAACATTGTTTTCGCGCTCAATGTGAAAGCAACATTCGCGGGCGATTCGCCTCGCTTTTTCGCATCGTGCTCAGTGTGGAAAGGCCTTTAAACTACAGTAACGGTTTGACTTGTAACTATTAACAATGCAAACTGACTTACCAAGGAGATCGCTAAACTCACAGAAAGTTCCAGAAAGGCATAGATGCATCTCGTATCTTTTAAATCCTTTTCTTCTGCCTTTTTAATTAAAAATACACTCAGTAAGCAATACACTCTTTAGCGATGCTCTTACACTAATAGAGCATATATATATATATATATATATATATATATATATATATATATATATATATGTATATGTCATCATACACTTTGATATTTATAAGTTGAACGTGCATTTCACTCAATTGGCAATATCAAATGCATTCATAATTAATGCAAAATAAAGTTTGTCATTAAACTCATATAAATCCATCGACAGAATTCATATAACAGCTGGTTTCTTTCTTTCTTTCTTTCTTTCTTTCTTTCTTTCTTTCTTTCTTTCTTTCTTTCTTTCTTTTTCCTGGAGCGTCAACGAACACTGCGCTCACCAGGAATCCGTGCACAAGAGAGAGCTGCTTTAGACTCTGTGTGCGAACCTCGTGCTAAACCCCGGAAATCAATCTTTTCACTGTGCCGCATTCCACACTCCCATTGGCCGTTTTTTAAGTTGAAAATGGCTCACTATTGGCCACATTAATAACTAAATAAGAAAGTACATTCGTGTAAAATTTATATTTTCTTTTATAAATTTTCTTCTTTTTAATAGTTTTCAATATTTTTTTATGTTATGTCATTAAGTTAATAACATTCTTTTTTTCTCTGTTACTCCCTGGTAACCTTGGTTACACTAACATTTAGTCACTGTTAATTCTTAAAGTAAACTGCAGTTCATAATATTAAAATTGTTCTGTAAACACGAAGAAACCTCTTTACAGTACATTTTAATATTATCAAAATCGCCTGTTGGAACGAGGAAATCTTCCTTCATTGTGATAAAGATTGATTTGAGAGATGTTCCTTTCATCATTTTATCATTAAATGCCTTTTGTGATTGCATCGCTAGATTGAAGTTATTTGTGTTGCAAATTTCATTCAACTAGATGATCATTACTCTCTTAGCTTAGCATACGAATGGGTGCCTTATTCAAATCTAATCATATCTAATAGGTATGTAAACGATAGTTCTAAAACCTTGATCAAGTGATAATTTGTGTAACAACGGCGAAGAAATCATGTTGTTACAGGCAGGGCCGGCGCTAGCCATTTGGGTGCCCTAAGCACAAACGCTTGGCGGTGCCCCCCCCACCACCACCAAAGAACCACCAAAGAAATTTTACCTTTAAAAGAGGTCTGATGAGGCACAATATAATAATTCTGTACATAATTTGTAGGGCTGGGAAAAGATTAATCGCGATTAATCACATCCAAAATAAAAGTTTGTGTCTACATGATATATGTGCGTGTACTGTGTATAATTATTTTGTATATATAATTTATATAATTTGTATAATTATTTTGTATATATAATTTTGTATAATTATTTTGTATATATAATTTCTATATACAAAATAATTATACACAGTACACGCACATATATCATGTAGACACAAACTTTTATTTTGGATGCGATTAATCGAGATTAATCTTTTCCCAGCCCTAATAATTTGACAACTCTGTGAATATGAAAATATACAAACACTGAGATTGTGTTTTTTTTTTTTCTAATTTCAGTTTCACCAACAGATGTCGCCCTTGGCCGAACCTCTTGAAAATGACCGCATAGAACAACAACGAAAAAACTTTATCTAAGCGGTCTAATTTGGCAAAATCACATCACGTTCAGTTGCAGGGTTTTTCTAAAGTTCACCTTACCAAGAGGCAGATAGGCATTATATTGAAGCGAAGAAATTACAATAGGGAACGTTCTGCACTAATAGCTATATGCACACACATCTGTAACGTATAGCCTACCTAGGGGGAAAATTAGCTTTATTTGTCATTCAAATATGACGATGAGGACCCCAACGATTGGCCTTCCTTTCCTTCTCAAACAAACTGCATCTTTAACAGCCCAAGTTTCAAAATTTCCCGGGGGAGAAACCCCCGGACCCCGTTAAAATAAAAGACTCAACATGCAGGGCTAAAGCCCCGGATCTTTTGCACTACTAGCAACGCGGACGCGCCGATGCCCCTGGACATGCATACTACACGCACAAAACTAACATTTTTATTTAAAACATTGTCTTACCTGCAAGCGACGCGCGAGCATCATCCCGCTGTCTCTTCTTTTTTCTTTTTTCCGCCCCCGACTCTTGGTGCCTTTTCGAGGCCATGTCTGAGGTCGGTGTCGGCCAAATTTGAAATTGATTGAAGCATAATTGAACAGACCACTGGGAGGTGGGGAAGGGGGGGCACCAGAGGGAGACTGGCACAGAGATTCACCTTTTTCTCGACTAATTTGGTCTAGGCCTATATTACTTTTGTATTGCTTTTGTATATTAACATGCTAGAAATATTTTATTTGTTATTTATACTAGTAGCCTATATTGTGATGATATTTTCACGACCCAGATTTTTTGGTGCCCCCCCCAAGCACTTGGTGCCCTACGCGCAGTGCGTGATGTGCGTGTGCGGAGCGCCGGCCCTGGTTACAGGCAGCAAAGAAATCCTGCCACACATCTTTCTGCGGTTAATTTGCACAAACTAAAAATCGGTTTGAATCAAATTACATTGTACTTGTGATTGTTGCAGTAAATTGGCCACTCGAGCGAGAGAAATCACACTGGACACGTTCAAGTACTCCAAAGTGCAATCTGGACGATTGGGGCAGGGTGACACATTGGGGCGGGACGACACGTGTCGCTCCGCCCACCCCCAATTGCATTGGTTTATAACACAGCAAATCTTATTGGTGTAGACCTGAGCATGCGCATTCCTTTGTGTACGATTTTGTAATTGATTTGGCCATATTACAGAAATATTATGTGCTAACTTGTATCATAGGCCTATCTTAATTATTTTCTGATTAGTAACCATGGTAATTTCAGATGAAGTCATTGTTTAAACTCTTGATGACGGCACCTGCTGGTTCTTCAGGCTGAATACCGCTTCATTCATATTTCCTTGAGGATCGGCAGGCCACAGATCAGCAATAAATTGGGATTTTATACGCAAATTGCTCAAAGCGTCACAAACTTGTAGGTTATAAAGTGCTAATAAAATGTTTTCATGGCAAGCTCGGTGTTTCCTTGTTTATATCTTAATAAAATATTTGAGCCTATATCGATTCTCTTACCATTTTTAAAGATTCCTATCTTATAGTAAATAAGTGTCCATGTAACATCAGATTTTAAAAATCCAGTTATTACTGTATCCACGCCCTCATTGTGTGCGTGTTCTAATCTGTGTACGGGATGAATTTAGATTCATTAACACTCGATCATTGCAGCCATATAGACCTGCAGAACTATCCAATATTAAATCACTCAGAGCTGTAAATCTGTGCAATATACGTGAGCACTTTTAATGAGTAAAAGAGACAGTCTCTGTGATTAATATATATATTTTTTTATTCATTAAAGATAAAATGACTATAATAATTAGCCTACTAAAAATCTAAAATCAGTAGGTCTAATATAATACAGTGATTCCTGATTCTTTTTAAAGGATTGAGCCACAAAACCAGTAATTTAATTTGTGCATAGCCTATATATAAAAGTATAAATAAAAATGTTACAGAGAACATACATGAACATTTATTGCTTAAATATGCACTAAAGCACATTAATAATAATATTTGCTGTAGGTCAGATGTAATAACAGCTGGTTTAGTAAACAACAACATTTAAAATAGGCCTATATGCAAAATAATAATAATAATAAAATATTGTTCATTTTAAGGTTTAAATATTAAGGTTTTCATTCCCATTATCCACACATAAAACCCCAGTTCACGCTGATGGGCTATTTGGTATTATTGTCTTATATGTCACCGCAGTTGTTCTTTAAAATAAAACCATTTGCGTGTTTGTCCTATGTCTTACTGAACTACAGGGAATGATCATCATTTCCTAAGTTTGTGCTTATCTACCGATCCTAAAATAATGAATGGGCAAAGAATAATATACAAATATACAAATAGACAATGTACAAAATAGCAAAAAAACACAATATATAATATAGACAATTATGTACAGTTATGCGCATATCTATATATCTATATATATTGTGTTTTTTGCTATTTTGAACATTGTCTATTTTGTATATTTGTATATTATTCTTTTTATTATCTGTCTTGTCTTGTCGCTGTCATTCTGTTGCACTGTGGAGCTACTGTCACTAAAACAAATTCCTTTTATGTGTAAACATACCTGGCAATTAAGCTCATTCTGATTCTGATTCTGACTACAAAACAGCGAAATCTCAAATAGAGGATCATTTTTATCAACATCGCCCAGCTAAAACTGCTCAGTGAGTACTTTGTGTACTGTGAAAAGTGCAATACTATCTGACTTCATTTAACGTGCTATAGGATAGGTAGGACTATATCATGGCCATGAATTAAGAATTTGTTCCCCAGACTTAATTCGTGAGCCGCTCATATTACACAGCTCTGTTCTGCCCGAAGTACTCGGAGATGCCAACACCAAGCGTTCGACAGGAACTTAATCTTAATTCGTCATAAATAATAAAAAAAAAAACACACATTTGCTAATTAATTCTAACTGAAATCACTGTTGTTAGCACTTAATATTTCTGTAGTACAGCCAAACAGCGTAGAACATTCATAAAAATGTATATAAAAGAAAGCTCATGCGCAAACGTCTACACCAATAAGCTCTGCTATATTATAAACCAATGAAATTGGGGGTGGGCGGAGCGACACGTGTCGCCCCACCTTAATGTGTCGCCCCGCCCCATCATCCAGGGTGCACTCTGGGGCTACTCGACACGTTCAGATTTAAACACAGTACCCTTGACTAACACTAGAGGGCAGGCTAGTTAAGTGTCTAGTACTTCTCAAATTTCACCTCTACCCTCCTCTCTTCTGACCCTCGGGTGGCTCATCCACACCACCTTGTGGCCATTCTCAGTAGGTTGTTTTTATTTGGTTAGCCTGTCATTTCATTTGGAAAACATATTCCAATTCTCTATTTGTTTGTTTTATTTAGTTAGTATCAGAGATGTTCACAAGTCTTTAACTTGGAGTTTGAGTCAAGTCTGAAGTCTTTGACCTGGAGTCCGAGTCAAGTCTGACGTCTTTGATCACGAGTCCCAGTCAAGTCTCAAGTCATTTAATGGCTCGCTAAAAAATCCCATTCAAAAATAACTTTCAAAGTTTAAGTTCTATCCTACACTGTAAAACGAACAGTGAAATGAATTAAATTAAATTAAATTAAGTTAATTTCACTCAAATAATAATGAAAGTTAATTTGACTTAATTGAAATAAGTTCTGTAAACTCAAAATGTTGTTGTAGTAAGATTAACTTAAAATTATTGCGTTTTCTAGTTCCCAGTATGCTTTGCGTCAGACAACAGGGACAATAAATGTTGAAATTAAGTGTTATTTTGTGTGTTTTGCATGTTACCATTATGGTGAAGAGTAGAGCCTGTGGTTAGGTTGAGGATGGACAGCAAAACTTAAAGACTCTGCATGTTGTGTGATTAGTTACATGCATGTGTCTAGAGAGAGTCTTTTTGATAACTACATTACCATGTGCTAGTGTCAGAAATGGGTACAAATATATCAAAATGTATTTAAAATAAAAATACTGTGTGGGAAAATGTATTTAAATACAAATAGAGTATTTTTTATTTTGAAAATACACAAAACACATTGGCCATCCAGTAAAGTAACACTATTAAGGCCTGTTTACACCCAGAATTCTAATTATAAAGGTAACTATATTAGTGTATTCTAAGTATACAATGTAGTTGTGTCATCTGTCACTTTAAATGCTCAAGCTCTTTAAAGCAGAAATTATTCAGATTGGCTGTCAGTGTTTTTATCATTCATCATGATTTGTGCTCTTATGGTTATAGTTGTGGTGTGCTATCTTCTATTCACTTAGATTTAGGATGTACTCATACTAGGGGATCTGATCCATGCTTGAGCACGATTGACTCCCAAAGTCCAGTTCATTTCACAAGTGTGACTGCTCTGTACCGTGTCCAGTGCGGTACGTTTAACCATGCCCTGGCCCGCTTGAAGAGGTGGCTCAGGTGCGGTACGCATGTAGTGTGACCGCTAACTGTGCTGGAGCATGGAACAGTTAATTTACTATTTTTGTATGCGCTATTGTTATCATTATGACAGTAAAAAGCTTTATAACTACTTATATCACACTTTTCAATTAATTTAATTTGAGTACATTTAGATTTACAATGGGTCATTTTCTCATCTTATTGATGAAGAGGTATTGTAGTTTGCAAGTAAAGCTGCAAATTCCACCATTATACTCAGCTGCCTCTGTAATACAACCCGAATTCCGGAAATGTTGGGATGTTTTTTTTTTATTTGAATAAGATGAAAACTTAAAGAATTTAAAATCACATGAGCCAATATTTTATTCACAATAGAACATAGATAAGATAACAAATGTTTAAACTGAGAAATTTTACAATTGTATGCACAAAATGAGCTCATTTCAAATTTGATGCCTGCTACAGGTCTCAAAATAGTTGGGACAGGGTCATGTTTACCATGGTGTAGCATCTCATCTTATTTTCAAAACAGTTTGAAGATGTCTGGGCATCGAGGTTATGAGTTTCTGGAGTTTTGGTGTTGGAATTTGGTCTCATTCTTGCCTGATATAGGTTTCCAGCTGCTGAAGAGTTCATGGTCATCTTTTACTTATTTTTCGTTTAATGATGCGCCAAATGTTCTCTATAGGTGAAAGATCTGGACTGCAGGCAGGCCAATTCAGAACCAGGACTCTTCTACCACGAAGCCATGCTGTTGTAATAGCTGCAACATGTGGTTTTGCATTGTCCTGCTGAAATAGACGTCGCCTGGAGGGGAGCATATATTGCTCTAAAACCTTTATATACCTTTCAGAATTCATAGTGCCTTCCAAAACATGCAAGCTGCCCATACCAGACTTATGCACCCCCATACCATCAGAGATGCTGGCTTTTGAACTGAATTAACCCGGAGGACACAGCGTCCATGATTTCCAATAAGAATCTCAAATTTGGACTCATCTGACCATAGAACACTTTTCCACTTTGAAACAGTCCATTGAAAATGAGCCTTGGTCCACAGGACACTACGGCGCTTGTTCGTACACACTTTTGAAAAGCGATGAGGGAAGTGTGTCAAGATAGCAGGTTGACGATTTAAGGTGCTGTACTATTTCTTCCAAAATTTTGCTATCAGTTGCTTCAAAAACAGACATATTTACTTCTTTTTGAAATTGCGGTCTAACCTTTGTGGCCTCTGCATAACTGGAAGATGTGCCAATCTATATTATTGAACTTCTCAGAAAAGAAGGAAGCAAACTCATTGCATTTGCTATCGGAAAGCATTTCACTGGGAATCTGATTTGGGGGGTTAGTCTCTCAACAGTAGCAAAAATAGTGTGAGTGCTGTTTAAGTTACTGTTTCTAAGATTTGAGAAGAAGGTCTGTCTAGCTGTTGCTAGTTCAGCATTGAAAGCATGAAGGCTGTTTTTATAGATCCTTTAGTGAATTTCTAGTTTTGCCTTCTGTCACATCCGCTCAGCTTTTCTGCATTGTCTTTTCATACTCTGATCTTTTCAGTGCTATCAGGCTAAAGTTAGCATTTTCCGAGATCTCCTATTGCACCTTTAATATAATTTTTTTTTAAACAAAGCTGCAGATATTTGCAAGCGACAGCAAAAAGCCAGTGGACTACCGAGTCCCTTCACTCCAAAATGGCGGAAGCGTAGGGCTGCTGCTGGGCACTGCTGTTGCAATGGAATGTTCTATTGGCTTTCACTTCTTGTCAGTTTAAGTTCTTTGAGCTAAGCCTGTGGAGCAAACTTGTCAATCCATCTTGATCAATGACATTGAGGAACGTAAACAGGTGAACTCTGTTCAATAAGAGGAAATCTTTACTTACAAGTGACTTGAATAAACACAGTTTCATTGTTTTGTCTCAAGATGCACATTTGTAGTGTTTTTTTTTTTTTTTTTTATCTAAGGCACATTTATAAAAGTTACTTAAATGTCCTAATTGATCTATGGCCTATGGCTTAATCTTAAACCCTGTCTGTAAAACTTGGCCTATTTGTTTTGTATACTCTGCTATTCTTTTTATATTCTATGTTCAGTGAAACATAACTGAGGGCCTGCCGATTAGATATCCCAAACCTGTTCAAAAAAATTCTGCATGTGATGGTGTATCTCAACATGAAATTGACATTTGTCAGCAAGATCAAGAAAAATCAAGATTAATTTATTTCTATATTATCCTTCAGTCGAGGTGAATATTTTAAATATTTTGACCTTGTTACCGTTTCTGACACCTAAAACACCTAATTATTATTATTATTAAGTATACAAATATATCCAATGTAATCTCTTGATAGTAGTTCAAATTACATGTGCATGTAAAACTATATGTGTAGTACTTAAAGAAAATGATGCTCAGAATAGTTTTATATTAAATTGCAGAAAATTTTAAAGGAAACTGCTGACATTGCTTTACGTCAACTACTATTCTCTTCTTCCACAATATGACCATATAGAATATTTAAACTTTCGTTTTTATTTTTTATTATATGCACCACATTGAGAATTTGTATTGTAAATCATACTTGTGACAGTTCAGAAACCACCCGTAAACAATTCAATTATCACAGCTCATTTAACAGTCAGTTGCATCATGTATTTTGTTCATTCCTTGTGATGTTTACAATTTTGACCCCCGGATGTTTATGACACTAAAATGGTGTATCTTCCAAATAGGCTTTAATTGAAGGGTTTCTTATTTGCATTTTTTCATGTTTTGGAGACACCTGTTTCCTCTCAGGTGAGGACATGCAAAACAACAGCAACAATACAACAACAACAACAACAACAAATACACACACACACATATATATATATATATATATATATATATATATATATATGTATATGTGTGTGTTGTTGTTGTTGTATTGTTGCTGTTTGATAAATAGTCGTATTGTTTTATTTGTCAATTAGATGTTGGTGTTTTTTTTTTCCATCATGCGTTGCTTTGTATTTTGTTCAGGCTTAAGCAGGATGATATAGCATTTAGGTGCAAATAAGCAGAAAAGTAAGCCAGTGCTTGAGGATAAAATGGCAAATATCTCCACAGCTACAGTAAATTTTCCAGGAGAACTGACATATGCTGGTATAAATGTTATCCATACAGCACAAAATATGAGCATACTGAATGTGATGAATTTGGCTTCATTGAAGTTATCAGGCAGTGTGCGTGCCAGAAAAGCCAGAATGAAACACAAGACAGACAGTAGACCGATATAACCCAGCACAGCCCAGAAACCTATAGTTGAACCCAGACTGCACTCAAGAATGATCTTTTCCTTATAATATTTCATATTTTTGTAAGGAAATGGAGGAGATATTGTAAGCCAAAGCACACAGATAAGAACCTGCATAAGTGTAAAGGAAAAAACACTGAGTCGTTGTTGTGCAGGCCCAAACCATTTCATGACATTACTTCCTGGAAGTGTAGCCTTGAAGGCCATTAACACCACTATTGTTTTCCCTAGAACACAGGAGATACAGAGGACAAACGTGATCCCAAACGATGTGTGACGCAACATACAGGACCACTCAGTGGGCCGACCAATGAAAGTAAGTGAACAGAGGAAACACAGACACAATGAGAAGAGCAGCAGGAAGCTCAGTTCTGAGTTGTTGGCTTTTACTATGGGGGTGTCCTTCTTGCTGTAAAACAGGATGGCCACCAGTGCAGTTAATCCTACTCCAAACAGTGAGAAAAAGACTAGCACTATGCCCATAACTTCTGTGAATGAGAGAAACTCTACAGCCTTTAGCACACATTTATTTTTCTCAGCATTAGACCAGTATTCCCCTGGACACTGCTTGCAGTTATTTGAATCTGGAAAGGAAGTTGTGTTTACTATGGTTAGAGATAGATAGATAGATAGATAGATAGATAGATAGATAGATAGATAGATAGATAGATAGATAGATAGATAGATAGATAGATAGATAGATAGATAGATAGATAGATAGAAAATATTTATGAACTCCTTTGATAAAAAAACTGCACCCTGAAGAGTAGAAGAAGACCACAAAAAGAACAACTAACCCATTTTCTTTGGAACTTTGAAATGAACTGAAGAGTACCTGTTTCATTACTGATTTCTCCTTCTGCACATGGAATACAGTCATAACAACAGACAGGTCTTCCTTTCTGTGCAGCCTTCCTAGTGCCTGGAGGACAGCTCTCACTGCACACAGACCTTGGCTTCTATATTGAGAAATATAATTACTTACTCTGTACATATTATATATATATATATATATATATATATATACAGGTATATGTAAGATTTTGGCATTGTGGCTACCCAGTTTAAACTCTGCACAAAAATTGTCATTGACATTTACCTTTAGCTTTCCTCCAGCCCAGAGTATGTTTTCAGTGTTAACCACAAAGTGTTGGTCAGGGGGCAGTGAGGCATCATAGTATCCCACTGGTTTAAATTGGATTGATCCATTGGAGTCCTGCTGCCAGTTTACAACTTCATATTGGGCAACTGCATCACCAGTGTTGTCAAACCAAACATAATCTCCAAACTTTACAGTGAAATTTACCTTTTTCAGAGCCTCAACCACCTAGTAAAAAGACATATTAGATGTAAATAATTTACAAATTGTTATACAATGTCAACCAGAAATAATTGTCTTTAGGTTATTTCTGTTTGTATTTATTTATTTTATTTTACACTAATTTATTTACTTATTTACATACCTGCTGTGGTTGTATTGTCAGGCCTTTCTCACAACCTTCTTGTTGTCTGCATTTGAGTAGACTGTGCACTGAATGAGCCACAGCATAAACTGCTTTGTAGACGTTGCTTGAAAATCTGTGCTCAGGCACATCTTCATTGTAATTTTTCAGCACAAGCAGATCCTGATATCTGCTGCAGTTTACTTTGATTTGAGAATCATTACGTTCACCCTGTGAGCATGGAAAAGCTGTGTCCCAGAATGTTTTTATAACATAATCTGCAAAACCTTCAATATTGATTTTTCTCATTGCAAATCCCAGTGAACCTCCCAGAACATGAAAGGTTGTTGGAGTGATCAAACTTTTTGAAGTTATCCATGCCTCCACACCAACCATTTGGAGGCCCGCGATGTTCTGAACACTTAGCTGTTCGGTTAATAAGCTCATCTCAAGAAATGAAATAAATGCAACAATCACTTTTGCAGTACCTTTTTTTATTGTGTCTACCACTTTTTTGAGTTTTTCATGCTCTGTTCTGTAGAATTTCACAGAGTACTCCACACAGATCCCTTCCATCTGAGCTGTGTTGAGAAATATGGCCATTCCATAGTTTCCATAGTCATTGTCACTGTTCACAGCTCCCACCCAAGACCAGCCTAAGTGTTTAACTATATATGCAAGTGCTCTGCCTTGGTGATAATCACTAGACATAGTCCTGAAGAATGAGGGGTGATCTTTTCTATTGCTAAGACATGCACAGGAGGCAGCATGACTTATCTTAACAAGAGAGAGAGAAACAGATAAGAATAAACAATTAAATTAGTCCATAATGTGGTGAAAAAAACCCATTTTAATTTCCACCTACCACTGGAATTTTAAAGGGTCCTGTAGTTCTGGACAAAATCACTGTGGCAGAAGATTCTGTTTCTCCTATGATAGCATGTATAGGAGACTTTCCACTGCATGTGTCCCGCGCTACAAACTCTAGACCATTCATTAGTCCCATAGTTGCGCTCATAGAAGACATTCTTGAACTACAAGTATCATAAATTCTGTAGCCAATAGAAACATTTGGAAGCAAACTTTCACTTCTGTTAATCTCCTCAATGGCAAAGATCATGATTTGAGCCAGCCGGAAATCTCTAAGATTCACACTGTGAAAAGATTAAACCAGCAAACAGCAACTAAATGAATAAACAGACAAAGACAATTTTGAAGTAAAATATATGCATATACTACATTTCACATAATATTATAACAGACCTGGAACATGATAGAAACTGAGGTTTTTGTGTAAACTTGAATGAAGATAATGTCTCGATGCTGTGTACTGGAAAAAGTGCCCCGATAGTTACGTCTCCATCCTTGAAAAGCAGAGGGTACTTAGGTTCACCCATCATTCGACAAGGAGTGTTTCCTGCCTTTGCTTGAAGCTGAATGAAACACAGGAGTATATAAAGAAACCGAAGCATCCCAAAGACTAAGCTCAACAACATCTGCCAAATGCACCTAATAAAGTATTTCCACTTTTATAGACATAATTATTATGGATGAGTGACTGCAAATGTAGTCAGTGACCTCACAGGGCGGCATGTGAGAAGGCATTAGGCAAATAGAGTTAAAATAATTTTCTTACACTGTCAGAATATAGCTGTTTTAAAACAGTCAATACCAGATCGTTAAGTTTTTGCACTCAGATTTGCATTACATAGAAGTTGCTTGTTTGAAGTTTATTTTGACATTACTAAATATTTTTTCTACTGCATATAACTTATAGTAAATGATATGTACTCGTGTTCCCATGTCATTATTTAGTGAATTAATTTTTGTAGTTTAGCTACTTTTATATAAAACACAAAACAGTAGATAGTAAGCATATTTCAATACCGTATCTGTTCAATATTTCAATGCTGACTCGCCAACAAAAAGTCTTCTCAGCATGTGTACTGAAGATATTTGTACTAATCTGTGTGCACTGTGTAGTCCATGTACAGGTGCATCTCAATAAATTAGAATGTTGTGGAAAAGTTAATTTATTTCAGTAATTCAACTCAAATTGTGAAACTCGTGTACTAAATAAATTCAATGCACACAGACTGAAGTAGTTGAAGTCTTTGGTTATTTTAATTGTGATGATTTAGGCTCACATTTAACAAAAACCCACCAATTCAATTCATCTCAACAAATTAGAATACTTCATAAGACCAATACAAAAACATGTTTAGTGAATTGTTGGCCTTCTGGAAAGCATGCTCATTTACTGTATATGTACTCAATACTTGAGTAGGGGCTCCTTTTGCTTTAATTACTGCCTCATTTCGGCGTGGCATGGAGGTGATCAGTTTGTGGCACTGCTGAGGTGGTTTGGAAGCCCAGGTTGCTTTGATAGCGGCCTTCAGGTCATCTGCATTGTTGAGTCTGGTGTCTCTCATCTTCCTCTTGACAATACCCCATAGAATCTCTATGGGGTTCAGGTCATGCGAGGTTTCTGGCCAATCAAGCACAGTAACACCATGGTCATTGAACCAGCTTTTGGTACCTTTGGCAGTGTGGGCAGGTGCCAAGAAAAGAGGACTTTGGACCACTGAGAAACAGTCCAGTTCTTTTTCTCCACAGCCCAGGTAAGACGCTTCTGACGTTGTCTCTGGTTCAGAAGTGGCTTGGTAGCCCTTTTCCTTTATAAGTCTGAGCATGCACTGACTCCAGCTTCAGTCCACTCCTTGTGAAGCTCTCACAAGTGTTTGAATCAGCTTTGCTTGACAGTATTCTCAAGCTTGCAGTCATCCCTGTTGCTTGTGCACCTTTTCCTACCCAAATTCTTCCTTCCAGTCAACTTGGTGTAGGCATATAGATTCAGATCGCCATATGTATATATGTGTGTATATATATATATTGTGTCGCGGGGTGGAAGAATCACACGACAAGGAAAGCTCAAATAAATACCCCGGAGGGTGGATTTTATTAGTAGGCGAATTGATGGATGGTGAAGGTCTGTGCTCTCGGTGCTCTCGGTGCTCTTCTGTGGCGTGGTGGACCGGCGCTGTGCAGGGTGCAGGCTGGGTCGCTCAAACGCTCGTTTCTGTAAGAGAGAGTCAAGAGAGAGTTCATTAGTGCTTCTTCTTCTTGGAGAGGTTTCTCCCTGTCTCCTGGCCTCACGCGGCTTATCTGGCCGCGGGCTAATGGGGAACAGGTGCGGCCGCTTCAGCCTTGATGAGCGGGTGCAGGTGTTCCTGGTGCGTTTCCAGGGCAACGCTGATGAGAGCTCGGGATGCTCGTCACACTTCCCCCCCCTAAGCGTTGTCCTGGTACTGGCGGAGACAAATGGTGTTAGTAAGGGGGACACTGGGGGTGGGGGGGAAATGACCCCTGACAGACCTGCATAAGCCGACCAGATCCGTGATAGTCCATCCGCATTGGCGTTGGAGGCACAGACTCGGTGGCGGACTTCAAAGCAGAAGTCCTGGAGCGCGAGGAACCACCGCGTCACTCGGGTGTTGGTATCCTTGGCTTTCGCCATCCACTGGAGCGGCGCGTGGTCCGTGTAGAGCGTGAATCTCCGTCCCAACAGGTAATAGCCCAGCTCCAGGACTGCCCACTTGATAGCCAGTGCCTCTTTTTCTACCGTCGCGTAGTTTCTTTCGGCTGAGGTCAGCTTCCTGCTAATATACAAGACAGGGTGTTCCTCACCATCCTGGACTTGCGACAGGACGGCTCCCAACCCTGCCTCGGACGCGTCCGTTTGCAGCAGAAAGGGGCAGCCGAAGTCCGGGGCGCGCAGGACCGGTTCCTCCGTCAAGGCCTGTTGAATCCCCCGGAACGCCTTTTCCTCCTCAGGTCCCCACTTGACGCGCTCAGGCTGCCCCTTTCTGGTCAGGTCTGTCAAGGGGGCGGCTAGAGAGGAGAAGTTAGGGATGAAACATCTGTAATAACCCGCCAACCCCAAAAACGCTCGTACCTGGGACTTGGTGTTGGGCCTTGGAGCGGCACGGACAGCTTCCACCTTCTTCTCTTGGGGTCGTATGAGGCCCCGTCCCACTTGAAATCCCAGGTACTTGGCCTCGTAGAGCGCTAGGTGGCACTTAGCGGGGTTGGCGGTGAGCCCAGCCCGTCGAAGATCCGTCAGCACCCTCCGCAGACGGTCTAGATGGTCTTCCCAACGCTCCGAGTGGATGACCACATCGTCGATGTAGGCTGCGGCGTACTGTTGGTGCGGCCGCAGGAGGATGTCCATTAATCTCTGGAATGTGGCTGGAGCCCCGTGCAGGCCGAAGGGAAGGACCCGATATTGCCAGTGTCCGCTAGGGGTGGAAAAGGCGGTTTTTGGTCTGGCGGCTTCCGTCAAGGGCACCTGCCAGTAGCCCTTGGTGAGATCTAATGTGGAGATATATCGGGCCCTCCCGAGACGGTCCAGTAACTCATCCACCCGGGGCATTGGGTAGCCGTCGAATTCTGAGGCTTCGTTGAGGCGACGGAAGTCGTTGCAGAAGCGGAGGGTGCCGTCAGGTTTTGGTACCAATACAATGGGGCTGGACCATGGGCTGTGTGATGGCTCAATCACCCCTAACTTCAGCATGTGCTGGACCTCTTCCTCAATAGCCCGCCGACGAGCCGATGCGGTAGGGCCGTTGCTTAATCACGACTCCTGGGGACGTCCGGATGTCGTGTTGTAAGAGGTGGGTGTGTCCTGGCACCGGGGAGAACACATCTGGGAACTGACCGACCAGGTGCCCAAGCTCAGCCTTCTGAGTGGCTGAGAGTTCTGGGTTGACGTCCACTGGTGCTGGTTCCACTGCGGCGAGGGCTGCGGTTTGTGCTGGGGTGCCGACCCACTTCTTGAGGAGGTTGACATGGTATAGCTGCTCGGGGCTGCGCCTCCCCGGCTGACGCACCTTATACGTGACGGGCCCCACTCGCTCGATCACCGTGTAGGGCCCTTGCCAGGTAGCCAAAAACTTGCAGGCAGACGTAGGCACCAGCACCATAACCCGGTCACCTGTCTGGAACTCTCGAGGCTGAGTGGGCCGGTCGTAATGCCGCCGTTGGGCCTGCTGGGCTCTGGCCATTTGTTCCCGGACTAATGGCATGACCCGGTCGATGCGTTGCCGCATTTCGGTGACGTGCTCGGCGAGGGATCGGTGTGGAGTGGGTTGTTGGTGTTCCCAGGCCTCCTTGGCGACGTCCAACAATCCTCGGGGCTGTCTGCCGAAAAGGAGCTCAAACGGTGTAAAGCCGGTGGATGCCTGCGGAACATCACGTATCCCAAAGAGGACATTGGGCAACATCAAATCCCAATCTCGTCGGTCCTCGGCGGCCACTCTCCTCAGCATCTGTTTGAGGGTTTGATTAAATCGCTCGACGAGACCATCCGTCTGGGGGTGGTATACGGAAGTCCGCAGCTGCTTTACCCGGAGCAGAAGGCATAGGTCAGCCATTAGCCGGGACATGAACGGGGTTCCCTGGTCGGTCAGGATTTCGGCTGGCAGGCCAACCCGGCTGAAGAAGAGGAAGAGTTCCTGCGCGATGTTCTTCGCCGTGGCCTTCCTCAGGGGAACAGCTTCCGGGTAGCGGGTGGCATAATCAACGATCAACAGTATGTGCTCATGGCCCCGGGCCGACTTGGGTAACGGCCCCACCAGATCCATCCCGATGCGCTCGAAGGGCACCTCTATGATGGGTAGAGGTATGAGCGGTGAGGGGGGAGGCTTTGTGGGGGACGTCTTCTGACAGACGGCACACGCTTGGCAGAAGCGTTTGACTTCGGCCTCCAGGCCAGGCCAGTTGAAGCGGTCCCGTATCCGTTGCGCGGTGTTCTGTGCCCCCAGATGGCCCGCTGTGGGGTGGGCATGGGCTAGCTGGAGGACAGCTTCCGTCTTGGAGTGTGGCACCACGAGAAGTTTCTTCTTCTCCCCCCTCCGCTCGGCGACACAATAGAGCAGCCCGTTCTCCACAATAAAGTGGGGGAGAGGATGCGGCTTTGGCTGGCGGTCTTTCCCCTCCAGCACGCGGACCTGATCCCAACAATGTTTAAGCCGCTCATTCTCATACACATCAAAAAACAGGTTCGAATTTTGGGAGGGGGACTCACCTTCTCTCCCACTGTCGGTTGCGAGGAGAACGGGGCGGCGATGAGGTCCAGATCGCCGTCCGCGGCGGCCCCTTTTTTGGCTGACAGGCCGTGCAGTGGCTGCCAAGAGGGCGTCCAGCCCCGGCCAGTCTCGTCCCAAGAGCACGTCAACGGGCAGCCGCCGCACTATGCCCACTTCGACAGGCCAGGAACCTGGGCTGGCAGAGATGGTTACACGGCGAGTGGGCACTTCCCGTGTGTCCCCATGAACACACGCGATCGGGAGTCAGGTTTTAGTCTCGTTGCGGGGGGCAATATTTTGGCGTGGACGAGACTGACCGCGCTGCCAGAGTCAAGCAGTGCTTTGTGCGGCCGGCCATTTATCTTGATTTGTGCTTCTGGAGCCCCGCATGGAAGTTCCTGGTGCATTGCACAGCCTGCCAACCACGGTTGAGCCTTAGGAGAAGAAGGTGCCGTGGGCATGGATTCGTCGGGTGGTTCTGGGGCCGCCGCTCTGCCCATTGGTCGCGAGGCGCCCTCCGGCGCGCGCTGCTCCTGGACCACCCTCCGGGAAAAAGGCAGCACTCGCTCCCCGCCGTCGCGGCGTTGGGCCGCCTCTGCCAGCTCGATCGCCTCCACAAGCTCTGACGTGGTGGTGGGGTTCCGCATTCCTACAGCCTGACGGAACGCTCGGGGTAAGGCGCGCAGGAGGCGATCGATGATGACGCGCTCCGCTACCTGAGCCGCCGTTGGGGCTCCCTCCATGAGCCAGTGGTGGGCGAGACGCGTGAGTTCGGCCGCTTGGGTCCGAGCCGATCGTCTGGGGTGGTAGACCCAATCATGAAATTGCTGTGCGGCGCACACCGGGGATAATCCCACGCGAGCCAGGATCTCCCGCTTGACTTCCTCGTAGTCGGCGGCACGCTCGACGGGGAGACTGAAGAACGCGCGCTGGGCTTCTCCAGTGAGAAGAGGTGCCAACGCGCTTGCCCACTCCTCCGGATCCCACCGTTCAGACCTCGTGGTTTCAAACAAATGGAGGAAGGCCTCCACGTCATCCTGCGCTGTCATTTTGGGAATGAGTTGCGTGGCTTGTCTCCGTGGCTCAGGCAGCGGGATGCGCTGGCGGGCGGCCGAGCGAAGATCGGCGAGCTCCTGATCAACCTGGCCCTGCCGGCCAGCAAGATGTTCTACGATTTGCTGTTGGCACAGGCTGACCTCAGCGAGCTGCCGGAGTAGCTCCTCCATGCTCGGGGGAGGAGTGGCTGCCTAGCAAACAGAAACAGAAAAAAGAAAAAGGATGAGTGCTGAGATCACTTGCCGGTGCGAAACTTCCACTTTTATGCCCGCATTCTCCACCAGTGTGGCGCGGGGTGGAAGAATCACACGACAAGGAGAGCTCAAATAAATACCCCGGAGGGTGGATTTTATTAGTAGGCGAATTGATGGATGGTGAAGGTCTGTGCTGAGGTGCTCTCGGTGCTCTTCTGTGGCGTGGTGGACCGGCGCTGTGCAGGGTGCAGGCTGGGTCGCTCAAACGCTCGTTTCTGTAAGAGAGAGTCGAGAGAGTGTTCATTAGTGCTTCTTCTTCTTGGAGAGGTTTCTCCCTGTCTCCTGGCCGCGGGCTAATGGGGAACAGGTGCAGCCGCTTCAGCCTTGATGAGCGGGTGCAGGTGTTCCTGGTGCGTTTCCAGGGCAACGCTGATGAGAGCTCGGGACGCTCGTCACAATATATATATATCAAACTTAAGTCTGCGAAGCCTGTACTAAGATCTGTTAAAAGATGGACTAACGAAACAGAGCGGGATTTACAAGCCTGTTTCGACCTGACTGATTGGTCTGTTTTTGAAGCTGCGGCAAATGACCTGGACGAGCTCACAGAGACTGTAACATCTTATATCAGTTTCTGTGAGGACATGTGCATTCCTACCAGGACTCATCTATTCTACAACAATGACAAACCATGGTTCACTGCCAAACTCAGACAGCTCCGTCAGGCCAAAGAAGATGCTCACAGAAAGGGGGATAAAGTCTTGTACAAACAGGCCAAATACACACTGGAAAAGGAGATCAGAGTGGCAAAGAGGAATTATTCTGACAAGCTCAGGAACAAATTATCTTCCAGCGATCCGGCTTCAGTGTGGCTAGTATTAAAGGACATCACCAGCTACAAAACACCACCCCCCAGCACTCTGGAGAATCAACACCTGGCAGACGACTTAAACGAGTTCTTTTGTCGTTTTGAACGATCACCCCACACCCGCCCAGAACACCCCTCCACACAACCATTCACACCTCCAGCAACCCCTCTCTCCCCCACACCTACAATTCAAATCAGCGAAGACGATGTGTGCCAGGTCTTCAGGAAGAACAAAAGAAGGAAAGCACCTGGTCCAGATGGTGTGTCACCAGCCTGCCTAAAAATCTGTGCTGATCAGCTAGCCCCCATCTTCACACAGATCTTCAATAGATCACTGGAGCTGTGTGAAGTCCCCTCATGCTTCAAACGCTCCACCATCATCCCCGTCCCAAAGAAACACAAAATTACTGGACTTAATGACTACAGACCTATGGCACTAACGTCTGTAGCCAGGAAATCATTCGAAAGACTGGTTCTGGCTCATCTGAAGGACATCACTGGACCCTTACTGGACCCCCAGCAGTTTGCCTACAGAGCAAACAGGTCTGTGGATGATGCAGTCAACATGGGACTGCACTTCATCCTGCAGCATCTGGACAGACCAGGGACTTATGTGAGGATCCTGTTTGTGGACTTCAGCTCTACTTTTAACACCATTATCCCGGAAACCCTTCAAAATAAACTAACTCAGCTCTCCGTCCCCACCTCCGTCTGCCAGTGGATCAACAGCTTCCTGACAGACAGACAGCAGTTAGTAAAGCTTGGCAAATTCACATCCAGCACTCGAACCATCAGCACTGGAGCTTCTCAGGGCTGCGTACTCTCCCCACTGCTCTTCTCCCTCTACACCAACGACTGCACATCTAAAGACCCCTCTGTCAAGCTCCTGAAGTTCGCAGACGACACCACACTGATCGGCCTCATCCAGGACGGTGACGAGTCTGCTTACAGACAGGAGGTTAAGGAGCTGGCTGTCTGGTGCAGTCTCAACCTGGATCTTAACACGCTCAAAATTGTGGAGATGATCGTGGACTTCAGGAGAAACCCCCCTGCTCTCCCCCCACTCACCATCATGAACAGCACCGTGACTGCAGTGGAGTCATTCAGATTCCTGGGCACCACCATCTCTCAGGACCTGAAGTGGGATATTCACATTGACTCCATTGTCAGGAAGGCCCAGCAGAGGTTGTACTTTCTTCGCCAGCTGAGGAAGTTCAACCTGCCACAGGACTTACTGAAACAGTTCTACTCTGCCATCATTGAATCCATCCTCTGCAGCTCAATAACTGTCTGGTTCAGCTCAGCTACCAAATCTGACCTCAGAAGACTACGGAGGGTAGTCCGGACTGCTGAGCGAATCATTGGTACAACCCTCCCCACTCTCCAAGAACTGTACTTATCCAGAGTGAGCAAAAAGGCTGGTAAAATCACTCTGGACCCCTCACATCCAGCACACAACCTCTTTGAACTTTTACCATCTGGTCGACGCTACAGAGCTCTGAGCACCAGAACGACCAGACACAGGAACAGTTTCTTCCCTCAGTCAATACATCTCATGAACACTCAATAAATAAACGTAGAACACACAACTAATACATTATCCATTCACCACACTCACTTATTTTATTTTATTTTCTCATTTCTAATTTGCACATACTTGACCTGTACATACATAGTCGCCTATATTATATATTATATATTGTGTATTTTTTTATTTTTTTTTGCTGCTTTGTACATTGGTCATTGGCTATTTCCTGTTATTTTGTTTCATTACCTGTGTCCTGTCCTGTTACTGTCCCTCTGTTGCACTGTGGAGCTTCTGTCACTATAACAAATTCCTTGTATGTGTAAACATACTTGGCCAATAAAGCTCATTCTGATTCTGATTCTGATTCTGAATACAAGGAATTGTCCATCATATTCAAACACTGTAGTCTGGAATTACAGTTTGGGAGAAAAACAACTATGATTTTTCAGTCATATAGTCTAGTATATATGATTTTATAGAAGCCGTTATGATTCTGCAGCCGTAGACTCACGTATGCTGTGAACTACAAAAGGATGTACTTTGTACCATTAAAAAAAGGATATTTTATATCTGAGAAACAAATTGTTATTGTTTAGCACGATATTAAATCTATTTGTGAACATTAAACATTCTTAGATGCCTAGCATTTATCATGTTGTCATTTGGGAAAAACCCAACTAAACGCGTTCAGGTTTGTCACAATAACACGCTAACTAATGCAAAAAACAAGCTTTACTTACTCATCAGATCAGTCTTCTGGATGAACTCTCCTCTTATTCTGAGGTAAATCCAACCTTTACTCAGCGCGTCTTCTTCCAGAAACGAACAGCAGCAGAGATGAACAGAGTCTCGTGACTGTTTGTTTATGTTGCTGGGCGTCTCCAAGCGCGCGTGCGTCACGTGGTTATTTACATGTGAACATGAGGGGGCGGGATCACATTAGAAATAATGAGTTAGACTGGACAGACTGAACATCGAGTCGGTTTCATACGGATTACTTTATCACAGAACATTTGTTTTCGACAACACTTCAGTTGAAAGCAGACACTTTAGGCTTTCTATAGAGATAACTCTCGTGTTTCTGTGTTGAGTATTTGTTGAGTTACAGTTCATTTTAGTGACGCGTTACTATAAACAGATCGCGGAGACGGAGAAGACAGAGAGCGCACCCTGTTTGTTTTCTTTTTTCCCCAAAACCACTAAGTTTTGTTGTAATCGTGAGTGTACTCAAAAAAAAGTAGAGCTCTTACAGATTCGAATGGTGTATTGCTCTTATCTGAACGATCAAAAATGGCAGAGTAATTCAAGCTCATTTCTGCCTTATTAGGAAAATCTGCCCCAAAACGCGTATTCGCGTTTGTCGGGCTCAGAGGGTTAAAGACCATCCTCAGAGGACATTATAAAATAGACTCTTCATCAGATCTACTGCACAGGCTCATGAACATCTCGCAGGAGCCCAAGGAGTCTGCTCAAGGTTTCCTGTTCCGAGCCATCGAACTGAGGGAGAAACTACTGTGGGCATCTGGAGATGAGCAGGATGGAGAACAGTTTAGCCCTGAGCTCATTCAACGGAAGTTTCTCCGCTCTGTGAAAACTGGACTTTTGAATGATGCAGTGAAATTTCAAGTCAAACAATACCTCAGTGATCCTAAAGTGGCAGATGAAGTGCTAATCGAGAAAACGATGAAGCTACAAATCTGGAATTGGAGAGACAAGCAAAGTTAAAGAAAACAGTGATGCCAAAGCCTTTAAAATTAAGTGAGGTGCAAGCATTAGAACATGTCTGTGGTGCTGAGCGACATGTAAGCAGTGGGGTGGAGACTCAAGGGCAGAGGAAAGACACATTGATGAAAGAGAGCATCCCTGGTAAAGACAAGAAACCGATACAAAGCAAAGACATTGACACCACTAAAGCAATCGAGGACCTCAGAGCAAACATCATGGAAATGACCAATGTGTTCCGAGAGACAATGGAAGCAACCAGATCGCAGTTTCACCCACCCGTGACCCCACTACGAACTGAGAGGAGGTCCAAAGGCTGCCGTTCATGCCAGGAGGCCCAAAGAGGTGAAGAGTGCAAGCACTGTTATCGCTGCAGACAAGATGGACATCTGTCACGGGGCTGTCGACAACGGAGGCCGACATCGGGAAACGGGAGGGGACTGCTGAGCTGGACCCCCCAGTAGTCCATTCTGTCATCGGGTCCCAGGCGAGTTCAGAAGTGCGACAGACATTCAGACCTGTATGAAGCAAGCAAGACAGTAAGGAACAGAACATTCAACCTGTTACTCACCCAAATGCGACCACTTCTGTTATAACAGCTCACTGTCCCTTGCCACACCTAGGCTCTTGAACATTATTGGAAAAAGATGACTGGTCCGTTGCCAGCTCAAAGACATCACAGTTGAAGCCTTATGGGACACGGGAGCCCAAGCCAGCATTATTAATGCAGACTGGAGAAAGCGACACTTACCACACACCACTGTCAGACCTATTGAGGAGCTCCTGGGGCAGGGAACGCTCACCGGATTAGCTACGAATCAAACAGAGATCCCCTTTGATGGTGTAGCCGAAAATCCTAATGTCATTGAGGAGATAATTGGCAGGTGAGAGAAACGGAGACCATAATCTAGCACTGTGCAAAGGCTGGGCAAAGCTTTCTCTATATCAATAAATAAGGCAAGAGCGATGCTTAACCTACTGAAGACTGTAAATTCAAATGTGACTGTTGGAACGGTGCGAGTTGGTAAACAAAAGATCCAACTCAGTGCAGGGCAAATAACCACTGTCTATGCACGAGCACACATGGGGGGACAATTTCAAGAACAAAGCCTGTTATTCACTCCGAGTGAACCATCGCCACTACCAGAGGGTTTAATAATGCAGGAGTGTGTTATCAAAGTCGGTAATGAGAAGACTGTGAAAGTGCCAATTGCCATTGCTAATACAGCCAAGCACCCAGTCATACTTACGCCACGACTTATACTAGGCCATCTGGAAGTGATAAAGACAACTTACCCAGTAACTGCAGATTCCTTCCAGAATAATGAGACTCAGATGGAGCAGGTGAAAGAGCAGCCCACATCCACAGTGCAGACATATGGGGTGAGTGTTAAACCACAACAGCCAGACAGACCAAGTCATTGGGATCCCCCAATAAAGCTGGAACACTTAACGGAGACACAACAACAGATTGTGCGACAGCTATTGAGGGAAGAATGCAATGCTTTTGCTTTTGATGATAATGATGTTGGTTGCATCCCCTCACTTAATATGCACATCACCCTCCATGATAAGACACCTGTACAAAAGACTTACATATCTGTGCCTAAGCCTCTTTTGCAGGAAGTGAAAGAGTACCTTCAGGATCTGTTGAACCGGGGATGCAAGTCAAGATCTCCTTACTCCTCATCAATTGTATGTGTGAGGAAAAAGGATGGAAGCCTGGGACTTTGCTGTGATTATCGTGAGTTAAATTGAAAATCTGTACCTGACAGGCACCCCATTCCCAGGATCCAGGATATGCTGGACTCCCTGAGTGGCAGTTCCTGGTTTTCGGTCTTGGACCAGGGCAAGGCCTACCACCAAGTATTCCTTGATGCTGAGAGCCGACCCCTAACCGCCTTTATAACACTGTGTGGGCTATTTCAGTGGAACAGGATTCCATTTGGCCTTAGCTCAGCTCCAGCCGAATTCCAGAGGAACATGGAAGATTGTCTGGAGGATTTGCGTGATGTTATCTGTCAGCCTTGCCTGGGTGACAATCGTGTTCATAGTGCCTCCTTCGATGATCACGTGAGCCATATTCGCACAGTCCTCCAGAGATACCAGAAACACGGAGTCAAACTCAGCCCACACAAGTGTGAACTGTTCCAAAGGAAGGTCCGTTTTCTTGTGTCGGAGGATGGATATTCTATGGATCCAGACGAAATAGCCCCAGTACAGGCCCTGAAGCTCCGAATACCAGCTACAGTAGGAGATCAGTAGGAGGAAAATGATGGGATTCCTTTCTTACTATAGAACATACATACCCAATTTCTCACGCCTAGCAAGACCTCTCTATCAGCTGATCACAACACCACCACAAATTCCAAAAAAAGAGAAAAAGAGTCAGCACTAAGCCAAAAGGGCAGGCATCCCCCAATACACCCATAAACTGGACACAGACTCATCAGGAAGCGTTGAACAGGGTGATTGACCACTTAACAGAGCCCCCAATTCTTGCATATCCAGACCTGACTCTGCCTCTAGTCCTCCATTGTGATGCATCACAGGACGGTTTGGGTGCAGTTCTTTATCAGAAGCAGAAAGGAAAGATGTCAGTGATTGCATATGGGTCAAGAACACTCACGCCACCCGAGAAAAACTATCACATGCATTTGGGAATAGGATGTTAGACTCCTGCTGAAACAATGGACACGACTGTACTTGAGCGATGACAGAGTCTTGTACAGAAGAGCAGGAAAGAGAAACCAACTTATTCTATCCAGAGGGTACCATCAAACTTGTTACAGGGAGTTGCATCAGGAGATGGACAAAGAGAACTTTAAATCGTGAGATTTAAAAAAAAACATTTGCTGGCCCCATATGAAAAAGGAGACGGAGCACTTTGTGACACGTGTATGTGAGTGCCTGAAAAGAAAAAAAAAAAAACTCAGAAGACTACTAGAGCCCCATTGACTACAATTCAAACCACATACCTGACTAGGACTACACACATCCAAACACAGGTTAAGAAAGCCAGGCAAAGTCTGTACCATCTGCGACAGCTGAGGAAATTCAGGGTCTCACCAGCAATCCTGAAAACTTTCTATTCAGGGACCATAGAAAGTGTATTGACTCAATGCATCTCAGTGTGGTATGGAAACAGCTCCAATCAGGACTGCAAAGCACTACAGAGAGTTGTGCGCTTAGCAGAGCGCATCTAAGGGTCTGCTCTCCCCTCTCTGCAGGACATCTACCTCAAACGCTGCAAAAATAGAGCTGTCAAAATAATCAAGGACTCAAATCACCCTGGTAACCATCTATTCACTTTGCTTCCATCTGGTAAGCGCTTCCGTAGCCTGATGGCAAAAACTGAGAGACTTAGGAGGAGCTTCTTCCCCACACACCCACCCTCCACCTTGCCCCGCCTCTCTCCTCATCATTAGCATTTAAAGACTACAAACACAGAAATGGCTCGTCCTAAGGAAAGCTCATTGTGGGTCTGGCTCATAGTGGCTTAAATTCTGCACCAAGGCTGAATTTCGGGAACAAGACTTCAGATACAGTACTAGGGACCACTTAGGCCTATATAAAAGCATCCAAAAAACAGCATGTCATGGGACCTTTAACAGTGCGAATACACAGTTGGTGTGTTCATTGAGTGTTATTGTAGTGCTAATTTCAGTGAGTTATAGTCTATATGGTGAAATGTATTGTTCTCATTTTTGCTTTGCTTTATGTATATCAGAAGATTGAGCAAAGTGAGTTTATTGACCTAGGAGTTTCACTCATGTATGAAGAAGTCACACTGCCAGTCTTAAAACACACTACTGTGAAACAAAATAACTTCTTGTTGTGTTTATTAATTTTGCAGAGTGTGACGAAATAAAAACTCATATGTGCCACCAGACAACATCGCCTCTTCTGTGTGTGCAACATTTGCATTTAATATGCTTTGATACAACACTCTGTAAACAGCCACACCTTTCAGTAATGACCCTCTGTGACTTACCCTCTTTGTGGAGGGCGTCAATGTTCGTCTTCTGGATCATTGCCAAGTCAGCAGTCTTCTCCATTATTGTGTTTTCAGAGAACAAGAGATACCCAAAATGTATACTGTAGGGATGGTCATTAAACTCAAATGTAAATATTCTAATATTTTGAGATACTGATTTTTGACTTTCATGAGCTGTAAGCTCTAATCATCAAAATTAAAACAAAAAAACTTTTGAAATGTTTTACTTTACAATGAATCTAAAATATATGAAAGTTTCACTTTTTGAAACAAATTACAAGGAAAGGTTTGTTTTAATTTATTTAGATGCACCTGTATATGGGCAATTGACATACATGGATAATATACTTTTCAACACTGTGGTTTAATTGAACGTTTAATAGTTTTCACTTTTTCAATCACCCTACAACTTTTTGCAGTTCATTTAAACTTATATTCTTTTAAGAAACACGTTCACCTCTTTCAGACATGACTATTACACAATCACAATGTATTTACCAGTCAGTTTCATCATCTGTTTTATACATTTTCTTTGCTTTAGTGATCAAATTAACCTTTAGATGTTTATGACATGTTTTTGGATGTTTATGATAATTAAATGGTTTCTTATTTTTGTTTTTAAGTTCATTGAAGCATCAATCAAATTTGCTCCTGGGCAAGTACAAGTCTTTGCGTCAGCCTGTTTTGCAGTATGCAATGTGTCAAAGTTCAGTGTCAAAGACCTGAGGTTTTGTTAACAACCTCACTGGCAAGATTATGTTTTATGTGAAACTGAATTTTTAGGTTGTGACAAGTTTTCCCTCATGTTGTGTTCGGATCATTTTGACTAGGAGATCATTTTCTTTCTCCCGAAAATGCAACTTAACGTTATCGAATTGGACTAAGATTTACTGACTTTATTTTCACACAGTGCATAACTTCTACCGCAAAGATTGTTACTTTTAATAAAACATTTTTATTTTATTTAACCTTCTTACACTTGAGGTGTTCCCAGTCAAAAATTATCGTCCTACAAAAAATAGCTTATAGTAGTAGTAGTAGTAGCCCTTTATTGCCACTAGTCACAAGTACCAGCGAAATTAGCCATCAACCTGTCCATACATACACAAACATACAATACAATATGACAAAGGGGTGGACAGGACAGGAAGACAGGGAATTGAGGAATAAATTCAGCTTAAACATGAGGAAGGAGGGGAGAAAAAAAATAACCCCCAGACTATGCTCCAATGGGAGTACAGTGTGAGAACAGAAAAAACACCCCAGCAACAAAAGCACATAATCAATACACCACAGACACACGACTTGCAACAGGTGGGGGTGTAATCCAGCTCCTACAAACAGCCATCCGGTCCAGCAGCTATTCTCAGCGCCGGTCACAGACCCGCCTGTCGGACTGGCGGAACAAAGCGGCGAAAGAGAGGGATCGGGGGTGGGGGGGCTGAATGGAATGTCTGTATATATGGGTATGTGTGTGATGTGAGTTTGTGTATTTGTAGGCCTGGAGATCCGCCCCGCTGGTATCCAAAACAAGTTGTCTCAGTCCGCAGATTGTGATAGTGACACAGCAATTGCCATGGAAACGGCCTTGATTGGGACCCAGACGGAGTCGACAATCACCGGGTGTCTGTGGGAGGGGTCAGGAAGCAAGAGCCTCTCACTGCAGTGTCCTTCCAGGGGGGTTGTTTCCAGAATGACCTTGTCCGAGGCAGTTCTGTTGTTTTGGGAATCCGAAAGATGATAAGATTGTTTGGTCTTGGTGCGAGCAGCTGCATACCAATTTCACAGCTCTCTTTGTCCATTCTGGTCTCCAAGTCCATCAATTTTTCTCAGCACAGCAGTGAGCTTCTCCGTGATAGAATCCATATTGCGGTTGATGGTTTCAGTCTCAGTGCTGACCGCTCTGCCCACTGCTTCAATCATGACAGGCAGCCTTGTGAGGCTTTGGACAGCTGTTCCCATCTTCTGAATTCTCTGATAACCCAGGGCAAAGCCTAATCCAATCAGCAGAAAACCCGTTATCATGGTTCCGAATAGGTAGATGTCTTCAATGTCCTCCACGGAAAGAGCCGCCAGACATACGACCCACCATCTCTCCCATGCGTCCATCGTGTAGCCAGTAGCAAACATCCCGTCCGGACAATTGGGCTCCCCCGAACCCAGGGCTCCTGTAGAGAATATGGTGTCAATTGCGTTGAGAGACCAGTTGATCAAATCCATGATTTTTCGGTTTGGAGAGCAGTGCAGAAAGAGTCTCTCAAGTGTTAGACAATAGACAAGACGAGAGATCAAGCAGGGAAGATAAGGGGAGGAGAGGAGAGAAAAAGCGTCCGCCTTTGCAGAGAGCCAAGAGAAAAGAGAATGTTATGCTATATTATTACCAAATATTGGTATCAGTCTTTTTGTAAGCATGGTGTATATCAAGTAGGCTTGGTTTTGTGTTTATTTTTGAAAATTATTTTTCGTAGGCCTCATTGATCTCAGTTTACGTAAATCAGTTTTGAGTGAAAAAATAAAATTGTGCATAATTTTGTCAATATGAAACATGCTTTCTCACACTAGCATGCTCTTATGTTTAACCAATAAATTTGTTTTGAAAAGCTTTTATTTTGTACAAGATTAAAAATAATAAAATAATAATAAAAATACATTAGTGAGGCCTCATTTATAAAGCGTGCGTATGCACACAGGGGTGCCTGCAGGATTTAGGAGGGTATGCACAGTTTTTTTTGTTTTTTTTGGGAGGACTTAATGATCAGTGAGAGCAGAACGAATATGTCACACATTTTAAACTCAACAAAAAGGTAAAATACATCTATCAAGTGCATGCTCTCAGATGCGTTGGATGAAGTGGATTAGAGCCCTTGTTTGACAACTTATCAAAATTCTCGGCCCAAGTCTGACTGGAGCGCGTCTTTTTTCCCCCTTCTCCCAAAACAGCTTATACTACCGTTTTAGCTATTAAAGTTTTGTATGTAAGTGATTATATTTCGTTTCATTTAAAAAAAAAAAATAATTTAGAAAAATGTTAGGAGAATTTGTTTGTTTGTTAAATGTAGGCTAAGTTTTTTTTTTTTAAAGTAACAACCAAGCGGCCAGCAGCAAACAGTAAGTTGATCTTAGCCTATGTTTGATCAATTTAGCCTTCTCAAATCATCACAACTTGCCTAAAATAAAATCTATAGATATAAAACAGTTCAAGCATATCACAATGTTAGTTTAAATGTTTAACCTAGATAAATGTGCGCTGTTAGATGCATATCCAATCGTTTGTGCGGAGAGTTAAAGCTGAAGCGCGCTTTACAGAACATGGAGGAGCCAGTGCGATTTTAATTTTTTTTTCTAACAGTGAAAACAACTTAAAACAGGCTATGCCATCATTTTTGCTCATAAAGGTAAGAGTAATAGCTACATCATTGGGAACTGTAAAGGGTCTACTTCTATTTGTGTGCACTCACAATATCAACAAAATGTTGTGCTTTTATAAAATAAATATAAAACGGAGGATGTGCTTTCTGCCATCTCGGTCTTGAACAGGAACGCTTCACAATGATGAACCAAAACTCAGCAAATTGCCTCAAAGGCATGATAAAAAAAAATTTATATATATATATATAATCCAATTAATCTCAATCAAACTGCATTTGGGTTATGTTGACTAGGTAAAAAAAAACTAACTCTTATATATTTACATTTAGTTATTTAGCAGATGCTTTTATTCAAAGCGAATTACAAATGAGGACAATAGAAGCCGATTATTATTTGCGTTTTATTTTATTATTTTATACAATTAAAAAATAAAACGCAAATTATAATGGCATAGGCTATATGTAAAACGTTTCTCCTATAATTGTATAGCTGCTTATCTTTTCAGATTTTTATGTTGCTCTGTTCTGAATACTTTAAAATTTAAAGGATTTGCTGCAACACAGTTTTGTCTGATAGGCAATGTTAATTATATTATAGCCTATTATATGATGCTTTAATGTTTAACCAAGAAATTTGTTTTGAAATGCTTATGTCTTGTAAAAAATAGCACAGAAGAACACTTGTGGTCTTCCCGGTCAAAAATGACTGGCCTACAAAATATAGCTTATAAATCTCTTGTTGTACTATATCACCAAAAATAGTAAGCAATGTTCTTGTCAACTAATTTTCTTTCAATTAGTACTGAATTTGTATATATTTGTATATATTATATTAATATTTACTGTTCAGAAGCATATTGATCATGTTCATATATGCATTTGTGGCTGCAAATGCGCTGCTCAAAAGATTAAGGTAACACTTAATTCACACATTGGATCTCAATGAATGAAATATTCAATAAAAAAAAAAATCTTTATTTTTATACATTCTATATTGTGACAACAGCCAATGGAAACCAAAATAAACAAAACACTGAAGGCTGGATTCAAAATCATTGGGGACATTGGGGAATGCAGCCAGCATGACCGGTGTCTGAAGCACGTGTGTGAAACAACGTCAATCCTATTGGTCCACATGGCCCATGAAGTCATAGGTGGGTGCCCGGAAGTATAAAAGGGCACCTGCTGAATACGTCACCAACTTAGTTGTCTGAAGAAGATGTAAACAGGCAGGCCGAAGGCATGGCGAGGGGGCGCAGCGTGGCGTTCCCTAGAATGGGAACGTCTCGGGTTACGTATTTTTCACCTCTGTTAACTTTTAAGGCTTATTCTGCTATGTTTATAAAAGCCTTTTGACGGGTTGTGTCATGGAGCTATAAAAACAGTTACACTCATTAAGTGAATTAATCGTGTTTGTGCCGAACTCTTATTACAAAGCAAAAACAAACTCTCTCCTCTGCGCACATTAACTGAGAGAAACGTTCATGGATCAATGTCATCTCACAGTCTGAAGCGTCTATCATAGCAAATCAACACATGCTGTTGTGAATAATTAAGCGAAGTGTCTTCTCATAGAATAAAAATACGCAGTCTCATGAATAATTTAATAGACACCGACGCGTCATCAATGTACTATCATCCTTTGCCATGTCACAAATTGTGATGTCAACATGATGTAGATTTTAAACCCGGAAGATGAAAATAGAGCAAAAAAGCTTAAAAATAACCAGTTTTCTCCAACAGTTAAAATTATCGGATGCTAACATTGTCTTCTATGACGTGCAACACAAACGCCTCTGCTAAAATTTCAGAAAAAGTAGTCTGGGGTTTCATGACCCTTTAAAACCCTAAGCAGGGAAGTAATCACTGAGTTAGCACATAGCTATCCTCAGATAGCTAGACTCTAGGAAAGGGGACCACTCCAGGAAAGGGTGCTGCCAGTAAAACACAGCTAGCTTTATGGCGCTTTTCCACTGCATAGTATGGCACAGTACAGTTCAGTACGGCACGCTTTTGGGGGGTTTTCCACTGGGTACAGTACCTGGTACTTTTTTAAGTACCACCTCGGCCGAGGTTCCAAGCGAGCCATACCGTTACCAAAACATGACGTGTAAACTCTGCTGATCACTGATTGGCCGGAGAGAATTGTCTCTGCCTGCGTCATTGAACTTGTGGCACGAGACACAACAGACCCGCTAGATTTAAATCAGCACAGCCAGCGAAGGATCGAACGCAACTGTTTTGAATGGGCGCACCTTTTTTAACAACCAAAAATGTTTCGTTGTCTGTTGAGGAAGTACAGACATCCCTCTCTTTGATAGCCGAGGAGCGGATCCAGCGAGAGCTTGATGGAGGAAAATTCCAGGAAAGTTAGTCTATAAATTATTAGACCAAAGCCAAAACCATGTTGTACTGTTTTGCTGTTGTTGTGAATATGAGCACAGCTATCATGTGTCCATAGGAACAATGATAAAACAACAACATGACTGCAATTTTGATATTTTTCTTTTACAACAGTACATTAAAAATGTAATTAATAGTGAGTAGAGATGCATGTCACATCAGCAGATGATATATTATTGGCCATAAGAAGGAAAATTCAAACATTGTTATTGCACCAATAACTTAACTTCCACCAGTAGTTCCACAGATAATTAAATCTGGTATATTTGCGTGCATCAAAGAAATCCCTGATTATACGCAGGTTCTTTCATTTTGCAATTTGACAATGGCACTGAGCAATAACACACATCGTTTTTAGTTTGTTTGACACGTTTTGCCAAAGCAACTGTGAAAAACACTAATAGAGAACTTTTATATTATCATGAGAAGTGTACAAATGTTTTCAGTTCATTATGAAACTGTGTGTGTGACAAAGAGTGTGTTTAGAATGTGAGAAACACATATACTCTAGGTTTTCTTTTTCTGCTCCCTACTCACTAAATAGGAGCATTGAGGGCTTTCAAAAAATATGCTCCTCAATTCAGATCAATCCATTCCGCAACCTGCTTCTACTGTGCACCACATGCATAATCTGGAATATTGTGAACACAGAGTAATACAAACAGTGAAATGTCTTGGACCACCAACAGGTCAATCAAATTTGAGGATTGATACTTAAGATTTTTTTCTAAATACAATTTTCTATTTACCTCACTTTCAGTTTGAGGTTGTGCCTCTGTCCTTAGCCTTCTCAGCTCATTGAGAATTCAGGGATTTCTGAAACAAGATTTTAACTAATTATTTTTTATATAAACAATTTATTTTATCTTATAAACAATTTAGAGAAATATAAAAGGTGCTTTGAAATTTTTCTATAAAAATATTTATTATACTAGAGACTTTTGCCTCTTTGTTGCCATGTCTGTTTGAGACCTGCAATTGCAGTCAGTTGTGGAATCCTTTTCTTCACCTGCAGCATCCTCACATGCAATATAGACTACTAGCCGGGACTCTTTCATGTGACATAGCGCAGCGGCATGTTCGCATTTTCTGTGAAAACCTACCAGTACCACTCAAATTTGAAAAAAATAAATAAATAAAATAATAAAAAAAAACCAAAAAAACAAAATATATATATATATATATATATATATATATATATATATATATATATATAATTTTAGAGGTGTAATGGTTCACAAAATTCACAGTTTGGATCGATAAGACACAGTGGTGTCACGGTTCGGTACGTTTTCGATACGGGGGGCGGGGTAATTGGTTATGTCGCAATGTTGGAAATATTTCTGTTTTAAACCATGAAGACGAGCCAATGGATATCACAAGCACATGTTTGCACAAAGGTTTGCACACGTGCAAACATTGCGCAAGATTTATGCCAGTGAAAGTCAATGCTCAGTCAATTCATTATAAGCAGAAAGTGAAAGTAAAAATGGAATGTCGGCGTAATGATGGAGCTTTCGGCATCTGACGCCACTTATTCTCTCAGAGAGACAAATCTACTTCAGCATATGCTGATAACGGTATAGCCTATAGCTGTTTTCATTTATTTCCTTTATATTTCTCTTGTGGCCCGTACATAATGGAAAAAAACAAACAAACAAGAAACGTATTTCATGTTAAACAAGTTGTTTTTGAAAGTCGGTGCTTGAAATAAAAGCTTTTTATTTCATTGATTTTTATTGATGACTGCTGTAGCAAATTGGCTCAAAATGGAAATATTTATAATTAATAATAACTGGCTATAATTAATCATGAATATTTAGATCAGATCTTAGAATTAACTGTAGCAGAATCAATATTACAAGGATTTAATCTGTTTGTCCACCGACAGTATAATAATTGATCAATTCTAGGAAATATTATTTTCCTGGCCAAGAAAGAATAACTTTCCTACTACATACAGTACAAGCATTAACTTAGCATGTAGCAAGATCAACATTCAGTGACTCCGAATTGTGAGCAGCACACTGAGGCAATCAATTGTGAATATAATGAATTTAATAAATGAAACTACAGCTAACATACAACTAGACTAAGCAAAACACATATATACAGAATGAAGGAAAGTAAGGAAAGACAGAGAGAGAGAGAGAGAGAGAGAGAGAGAGAGAGAGAAGAAACAAAGAATGGCAGTATTTAGCATCGATTAACCACAACCTAGTTAGAATCATCAGAGAATCAAAAATCACCTTTACAAAGGGGCCCAAACTTAGACCCGCATCTACTAGTTGGAAACGGTTATTTGCAATGGCTTTGTTGTTTAACAAGAGTCCGGATGCGGTAGAAAACAGAGGTTATTGATGAGTTCAGTAGGAGTGAGCTGGAGGCTTTTGTCGGGTTCTTCTGAAGATTGGAGAGTCCACAGCGAATTGACAAAGTTACTTGAGGATAAAAACTGCCAGAAGGTCCGACTCAAGGGTGATGAGTCTTGGAAAGTGTGTCTCAAAGGGAATGAGCAATGATGGGTTTGGGTTAGGGCCTTTTAACGGTCCCTGGTCACAATGTAGAGGTGTGAATTTTGAGCGGGAGAGGTTCCTTTGTCTCACTCAACACCTTATTTGCATGGTTTATGGTGGTCTGGAGGATTTGTCCAATATTAAGTCAAAGTATGGTAAAAAGAGTATGGTGCAAGTTATGGTGACATAATATACACCATTAATCTGGGAATCAGAAGACAGTCATTTTGATACCTAATATTGGATTCAAAATGGCGCCGCTGTGTTCGGACTCCATCCAGGCCGCTCCGCTTAGATTTTGCTTTAATTTACTTTTTTACTTACTTTTACTTTCTCTTTTTACACATTTCACGTCGGCACTGATCGCCTATAACATAGAAACACTTTTGGACATTGGAAACCGCTACCCCAACCTGTTCCAGGACACTTTAGCCACGAATCCAGCGTGGAGCCTGGAGATTCTTCGGAACGCAGAGATGAACAATAACCCCTCGAGGCGACGGATCAAGAAACACCGTGGGAAACGCCCTGGGATTCAAGACAGACTCAGGAAAAGGGCTCACAGTCCTCGTCTTCTGAGCATTCTGCTCGCAAATGTCCAATCCTTGGAGAATAAGATGGACGATCTTAGAGCCAGGATTAGTTTCCAATGGGACATAAGGGACTGTAATATCCTTTGTTTGTCAGAAACATGGCTTTCGTCCTTGGTCCCGGACACTGCTGTTATGCCAAGTGATAACTTCTCTGTTTTTTGGATGGACAGAACAGTAGAGGCCGGTAAATCCAGGGGTGGAGGAGTGTGTTTCATGATCAACAAGAAATGGTGTGATCCCAGGAATATCTCCATTCTGTTGCATTCCTGCTCGCCTCATCTGGAACATCTTTCCATTACTTGCTGCCCATTTTATCTGCCCCGGGAGTTTTCATCGATCATTGTTACTGCTGTGTACATTCCACCACAGGCAGACACCGGCTTGGCTTTGTCTAAGCTTCACGATGTGCTCAGAGGCTACATTAATAAACATCCTGACGCTGCCTTTATCATCGCGGGAAACTTTAACAAAGCTAACCTCGGGCAGGTCATGCCGAACTTTTATCAACATGTATCCTGTCTAACTAGAGGACCAAACACACTGGATCATTGCTACACTCAGTTCAAGAATGCGTACAAAGCCCGCTCACTACCGGCTTTTGGCAAATCGGACCATGCCGCCATTTTCCTCACACCGGAATATAAACAAAGGCTCGTTCAGGACCCCCCGGTGCAGAGAGTAGTGACGCGCTGGTCCTCCCACTCAGAGGCTATGTTGCAGGTGGCTCTTGATGACGTCGACTGGGACATGTTCCGGGCGAGTTCTTCTGACGTCAGCGAGTTCACGGATGTAGCATTAACTGCTCAAGTAGGTTGTTCATCTCAAAACTGGTAAGAAATGCAACAATAACTCTTGCAGTGCCTTGTTTTATTATGTCTACCACTTTTTAAATTTTTTCAATCTCTGTTCGGTAGAATTTCACAGAGTACTCGACACAAATTCCCTCTTCCTGGGCTGTATTGAGGAATATATTCATTCCTTAGTTTCCATAGCCATTGTCAGTGTTTACAGCTCCCACCCAAGACCAGCCAAAGTACTTGACTATGTATGCAAGTGCTCTGCTCTGGTGGAAGTCACTAGCAATAGTCCTGAAGAAAGAGGGTAATCTTTCCTATTACTGAGGCATTCACATATGGCTGACTGACTTATCTTACAGAGAAAGAGGGAGAGGGAATGAAGGACAGAGAGAAGAACAAAAAACAATGAAATAGTCATCAGAATGGTAATTGTGACAAAATGTAGTGTTATTGCTCCTTACCACAGGAATTTTAAAAGGTCCTGTGGTTCTGGACAGAATTACTGTGGCCGAAGACTCTGATTCTCCTATGAGAGCATGAATAAGTGATCCATTGCATGTATCCGTGACAAACCCATTGTCATTCATCAATGCCATAGTTGAATTCATAGAAACCAGTCTTGAACCACAGTTATCATAAATCTGGTAGCCAATAGAAACATTTGGGAGCAAACTCTCACTTCTGTTAATTTCCTCAATGGTAAAGATCATAATCTGAGCCATCCGGAAATCTCTTATATTTACACTGTGAAAGCAAAAAAAAAAAAAAAAAAAGGGAGTAAATATATATAAAAAGTTTTTTCAATTCAAAGTTTTCAATATAACAAACCTGGAGCATGACAGAGCCTGAGGTTTTTCTGTAAACTCAAATGAAGATAATGTTAGTTTATTGTGTACTGCAAAAATTCCTCCAATAGTTACGTCTCTGTCCTTGGAAAGTAGTGGGTAGTTGGGGTATCCCATCATTCGGCAAAGTGTGTTTACCTTTGTCAGAAGGTGATGGAAAAGCAGGAGTGTGTAGAGAAAGAGAAGCATCCTGAAGATTGAGCTCCACTGCGCCTACCAATGCAAATGATCTGATATAGTATTTGAACTTTTATAAACATAATTAATATGGATGAATGATTTTGAACACAACCACTGAATAGGACTTAAAGGGGTAATGAGATGGAGAATCAAAATATTCTTAAAATTTACACATATAGATTGCTCTACAATAAAAACATTCTGCAAATTTTAGAACTCAAACCTAGTTGTGTAAATATGTGTACAGTAACTAATTAAATTCACTTGAATAAGTATCTTTTTGACTACTTAGCAGTACTAGTAGTACCAATGTATAAAATATATTAGCAATATTTACTCAATCATTTCAATTAAGTATATGCACTTTTTTACTCGAACATTTGTCATGAGTAATGCAGCTTTTTTTCTGCAGCAGTTTATTTCTGATAAAAAAAGTGGTGATATAGTTGTGGTAGCAGGTAGTTGTGAGTCACAGATGTTTCATATATGAATTAAAGTCTTCTAAGCGGTAATTAAATGTAACAATTCATGTAAAAATTTATATTTTATTGCAAAGAAAAGAAAGATATTATTAAACTTTGATTATTGCCTTAATCTTTCACACAACTGAGCTGCCAATTTCAGCGAGTGAAGAACAAATTTATACTCATGAAACTGATAAATCAGTAGCTTTTTAGATGTTGATTTATTGCCATTTTGAGGTGTTCAGTTTTATTTTGATTTTAGAAAATTAACATTTGATTGCTCTCCTCATAAATCAACTGTTTCTTGTTTTTCAGTGGCATTTCTCTCAGGTGTTAAGGACTAGTGCATCTTTGAGGCTACATTAAGTACAAGTAAAATATTTAAGTACTGTTAAAAGCAGATACTCTTTAATAAAATAAAATACTCTTTAACACTAGAACCGCCAGGGGTCGTTGTATACCTAAAACTGCCAGCAGGTAAATTTTACCCACGCATATTACAACTGTTTTTATATGGCTAATATAGTCATCAACTATATTTTTGTCCTGTTTTACGTTCAAGGCTTTTTTTATGCAGGCCACTAATCTCTTTTCATAGCGGTCAATATAAACAAGCCTGCACTGACGGCGAGAATTAGAAGGAAGTAAATACATATTTGGGTAGTGTAATATTTTACTACAATGTCATTAATTAACATTAAGATATAATACTATAATCATATTAGATAATATATTAACCTATGTTATTTAAATGACAAAAATAGACAATGATGAGCAATAATTCACCAGACTGCATGATTTGATGAAAAATTCAAGCGCAGCTTCACCTAATTCATAATTAATTTGTTTAGTTATATCATTTGAATAAGAGAACAACACCAATAAACTTCAGGTAATATCAAAAAATGGTTGTGTTCATTACATCATAGATTGTATTTTTTTTTTTCTTCAGGAAACAGGTAGACTAAAATGCACCACAGAAATGCACAATGAACGACAGAAATGGCAAAACAAATAATCTAAATTTTGAACAATTAACATTAGGCTACATAAATATGATATTATGAGTAACATTAGGAAACAAATTTTGATCGCTGTCAGATGAGCCGTCAGCCGCTGAGCTGACCGAGGACGCTTCCTCTCCCCAGCTAACAGGGAACGTTCTCCTAACTTTGGCTAACGTTCTCTAAAGGTTCTCTCAAAGTTATCAAAAAATGTTCTTGCAGTAACGTTAGTAGAACGTTTTCTTAATGTTATCTGCCATTGATAAACGTTCTAAAAACGTTAGCATGAAAACGTTATAATTGCCTTGTTAGTGGAGCGTTGTTAATGGAACGTTCTTAAAACGTTAGCATAAAAAACGTTATAATTGCACTGTTAGTGGAACGTTCTAAAAACCTTATCATTAAAAACGTTATCATTGTCTTGTTAATATAACGTTCTAAAAATATTAGCATGAAAAACATTAGCATTGCATTGTTAATGGAATGTTCTAAAAACATTAGCATAAAAAATGTTATCATTTCACTGATAGTGGAACGTTCTAAAAACATTATCATAAAAAACACAGGATTTTCACTTTTATAGTCGTAATTAATATGAATAATTTCTTGCAGACGTGAACATTGAGAATGTTTCCGGTTTGACTGCCGCTGCTCCCGGGTTAATTCTTTTAATTCTTTTAAACATTTTAACAGCTCCCGGGTTAATTCTTTTAATTCTTTTAAACATTTTAACATTTTAACGACTTATTTGGATCTACTTACACCTTCGAAGTGTTTGACTGCTTTTCCTCTCCTCAGAATATTCAAATAACTATTTTATGTGAGTTCTGGCGTTTGCGGTGGATGGACTAGTGAGGTTCGTGAGGCTTCACGCACGACGGCTCGGGATCTGCCGCTTTTGGCTGAATGCTGTGCCGCTGGACGTGGTGAGGTTCGACTCATGACGGCCTTGGATACTGCTCTTGGTTGGCTGGTGTGCCGCTGGGTGTGGTTCGACGCGTGACGGCTCGTGATCTACTGCTCTCGGCTGGTTGGTGCGCCGCTTGGTGCGCCGCTTGGTGCGGTGAGGCTCGATTTCGCTAAGGCCCTGGATACTGCTCTCGGCTTGCTGGTGTGCCGCTGGGTGCGGTGAGGCTCAAATCGTGCCTAGTCAGTGCTGACTGAGGTATTCTGCAAGAATGAAGTCTTTCTTACTCACTGCTCTGGTATGGTGCACATGTGCTAATGCTTTTAGTTCTCCCTATCTTGTTGCTTCGGATGTTGATTATTATCCCTGGGTAGTTATGACTCTTTTCTACTCATCCTTGGATTTGCATAAACTGAACTGTTCATACCCTCTTCCCATGGACATTTTTAAATCCTGTGCTTCCTTGGAAGTTCTGCGCCGTCCCCGATATGTCCACCGAGGATCTCGTCGCAGTACTTGTAAGGGCGCGCAGTTCGCCTCCAGTAACAGTATCCCAGTATTAATTTCTTCACGTCGTTCATCATCAAAGCCGGAATCCCGGTCTGTAAATCCACTAAATCTCTGTTCAGTTAAGTTATCATCGTTAAATGCTGTAAATGCTGTGCCACGGACGGTGAAGATGGCCTTGTTAAATGTGAGGTCTTTATCAAACAAGTCATTTATTTTAAATGACTTTTTCATTACAAAGTTGTAAAGTTATTTTAAAAGTTATTTTAAAAACAAAAAATTGCACACTAATGTGTACTCCAGCTTTGAGGTACATTTAATGAGAAATAATATAGGGGGCCCTGTGTGCACTGGTTTACAGGCCTCCAAAATACAACAAAGATTTTATTCAACAATTATCAGAGTTTCTTGCTGATATCGTGTCTCGTTGTGATAGATTGTTGATTCTAGGAGATTTTAATATTCACCTCTGTTGTCCATCCAAACCCTTGGTGAAAGAGTTTTTACTCCTTATTGATTCCTTGAATCTGTCACAATTTGTGTCTAGCCCTACTCACAATTTGGGTCACACATTAGATTTAGTGTTGTCGTATGGCTTCCCAATAACAAATTTGAGAGAATTGAGAGATTGATGCTGCCTTTTCAGACCATTTGCCAATTTTGTTTGAATTTGTCTGTGTTTCCACCACCCCTATTTGCTCTCAGTCTGTAAGCTACTCTCGTTTTATTCAGCCACTCACTGCCAGTTTATTTTCAGAGCACTATCTAGCAAACTTTGCAGATGCCGCCTCTTTCGACAAATTAAACATGGAATAGATGTTGCAGGTTTTTACTAATTCCTGTTCCATTTCTATTGATTCTGTTGCTCCCCTTAAGCCAGGCAAAGCGAAGAGAAACAACATTTCTCAGCCTTGGTTAATTGCAAACACCTGTGCTCTCAGACAGGAGTGTCATAAGGCAGAGCGAAAATGGAAAAGGGACAAACTCCAAGTCTCATATCAGTGTTTAAGGGCGTGTTTAGCTAGTTATCAAAAAATCAGTCAAAGAGGCTAAGTTTTAATTATTTTCTAAACTTATTACTGAAAATGTGAATCGACCGAGGATGCTGTTCAAGACTTTTGATCTGCTACTAAATCCCGTACCTGCCCCGTCTCTTGATCCATCTCGGGAGACCTGTGAGAACTTTTTTTAAAAATTTGACAATAAAGTACTGGATATCATAACTTCTATTAAGCCATCAATATTTTATCCTCCATTGAGCTGTTCACCTACAGAGTTGTTAACCTGCTTTCACCCCATTTCCTCTGTACAGCTAGCTGGTATTGTTTCTAAGGTTAAATTGTCCACCTGTGAGTCTGATGTCATTCCAGCTCATCTATGTAAGGAAGTGTTTGCAACCTTGAGTCTGGCTGTAACAGCTATCATTAATAACTCTTTGGAAAGTGGAGTTGTACCTGCTAGTTTTAAACTTGCTATAGTCCATCCTCTGCTAAAGAAACCTCATCTTGACCAATCTATTTTCAGTCATTTTAAGCCTATTTCCAAATTGCCTTTTATCTCAAAATTGTTAGAGAGAGCTGTCTATAGTCAGTTGGATTCCTACATTATTAGTATGTCCAATGTCCTGGACACTTTCCAGTCGGGTTTTAGATCACTACAGAGCACTGAAACTGCATTGTTGGAAGTCAGTAATGACCTTCTGCAGATTCTTGACACTGTTTCTCATGCGTTACTTGTTTTGTTGGATCTTAGTGCGGCATTCGACACAATTGATCATAGTATTCTGCTACAGTGGCTGGAAAAGTGGGTGGGTATTCAGGGTACCGCTCTGCAGTGGTTGGCCTCTTATCTTAAAAATAGAACCTTCTCAGTGAATATTGGGAATTTTTCTTCCTCATCGGCTCCTTTGTTATGTGGCATGCCCCAAGGTTCCATCTTAGGCCATCTTCTCTTTTCACTATACATGCTTCCTTTGGGAGCCATTTTTAAGAAACATAAGATCTCTTACCACTGTTATGCTGACGATACACAGTTTTATCTTCCAGCAAAAACTGACGGCAGTGGCTCTTTGGATGTGCTTGACGACTGTTTTGAGGAGATAAAAGGTTGAATGGCTGATAAATTTCTACAATTAAACTAAAGCAAAAGTGAAATTTTGATTTCAGGTCACTCTAGATATTCATCTGATTTTAATTTAGGGTCCCTTTCCGCTAGTGTTCAACCCTATGTAAGAAATCTTGGGGTTACATTTGATTCGTTTCTTAAATTCGATAAACAAATTAGTACAGTGGTAAAGGGGAGCTTTTTCCATCTTAGATCCATTGCTAAGTTGAAACAATTGTTGCCTCATAAAGACTTGGAGACTGTAATACATGCTTTCATAACATCTCGCTTGGACTACTGTAATTCCCTTTATTGGGGACTGCCTCAATCGGCGATTTCTCGCTTACAAACTGTCCAGAATGCTGCAGCGAGGCTTCTTACTGGAACAAGAAAGAAGGATCACATTTCTCCAATCCTAGCATCTTTACATTGGCTTCCTGTAAAGTTCAGAATCGATTTTAAAATAGCTGTTTATGTGTACAAGGCGCTAGCTGGCCTTGCACCAAAATATATTAGTGACCTTCTGATTGCTTATTCTCCTCAAAGAGCTCTTAGGTCCAGTAATCAGTTTCTTTTAACGGTCCCACGTTGTCGTTGTAAAAGCAGATGGGAGTTTTACTTACTCAAACTTGCTCTAAGGGCAGAAAAGAAAATTATTGGTTTACAGATTCAACCAATGAAATTAAAGTAGAGGCGGGATCAAGGCGTTTGGAAATTTGGAGGGAAGGCGTTTGGAAATTTGGAGGGAAGGAATAACAGACGGAGTACGTTTTTGACTGTTCGTGGGAGAAACAGCACATATCGTAAGGTATGAATTTTATATGTTTTCTTGAAATGCATAGATAACAGCCTCTAAAGTTTACTAAGATAATTGAGTAACATTAAAAATGCGCATGTAACGTTATAATAATCGTCTAAATACTATCGGGTGCATTTTGATTCCTGCTTAATTTAGTCGAACGCACCAAAGCAGCTAAGTTAATGCATTAACGTTAGCATTAACATTAGCCTACTGGTATGCTTTCGCAATGAGATCACAGAGCTCGTTCAAATCTCCGCGACATTTTGTCAGTCAAAATTATACGTTATCTCCTGCTCTTGCGTTGCGAGCAGAAATACATAAATAAAGTTTCATAATGTGTTACTTTTTGTGTAGCCTACTAACGTTAACTTACATGCTTATCTCAGGGTAGGATTACTCAATAGATTCAAATCGCTGTTATTTTAATGTATTTTACGCGCTGCTCTCAGGGCAGGAGTACTCAATAGATTCAAATCGCTGTTATTTTAGTGTATTACTCGCTGCTCTCAGGGCAGGAGTACTCAATAGATTCAAATCGCTGTTATTTTAGTGTATTACGCGCTGCTCTCAGGGTAGGATTACTCAATAGATTCAAATCGCTGTTATTTTAGTGTATTACTCGCTGCTCTCAGGGCAGGAGTACTCAATAGATTCAAATCGCTGTTATTTTAGTGTATTACTCGCTGCTCTCAGGGCAGGAGTACTCAATAGATTCAAATCGCTGTTATTTTAGTGTATTACGCGCTGCTCTCAGGGCAGGAGTACTCAATAGATTCAAATCGCTGTTATTTTAGTGTATTACTCGCTGCTCTCAGGGCAGGAGGACTCAATAGATTCAAATCGCTGTTATTTTAGTGTATTACTCGCTGCTCTCAGGGCAGGAGGACTCAATAGATTCAAATCGCTGTTATTTTAGTGTATTACTCGCTGCTCTCAGGGCAGGAGGACTCAATAGATTCAAATCGCTGTTATTTTAGTGTATTACTCGCTGCTCTCAGGGCAGGAGGACTCAATAGATTCAAATCGCTGTTATTTTAGTGTATTACGCGCTGCTCTCAGGGCAGGAGGACTCAATAGATTCAAATCGCTGTTATTTTAGTGTATTACTCGCTGCTCTCAGGGCAGGAGTACTCAATAGATTCAAATCGCTGTTATTTTAGTGTATTACTCGCTGCTCTCAGGGCAGGAGTACTCAATAGATTCAAATCGCTGTTATTTTAGTGTATTACTCGCTGCTCTCAGGGCAGGAGTACTCAATAGATTCAAATCGCTGTTATTTTAGTGTATTACGCGCTGCTCTCAGGGCAGGAGTACTCAATATAGATTCAAATCGCTGTTATTTTAGTGTATTACTCGCTGCTCTCAGGGCAGGAGTACTCAATAGATTCAAATCGCTGTTATTTTAGTGTATTATGCGCTGCTCTCAGGGTAGGATTACTCAATAGATTCAAATCGCTGTAATTTTAGTGAATTACTCGCTGCTCTCAGGGCAGGAGTACTCAATAGATTCAAATCACTGTTATTTTAGTGTATTACGCGCTGCTCTCAGGGCAGGAGTACTCAATAGATTCAAATCGCTGTTATTTTAGTGTATTACTCGCTGCTCTCAGGGCAGGAGTACTCAATAGATTCAAATCGCTGTTATTTTAGTGTATTACGCGTTGCTCTCAGGGCAGGAGTACTCAATAGATTCAAATCGCTGTTATTTTAGTGTATTACGCGCTGCTCTCAGGGCAGGAGGACTCAATAGATTCATATTACTGTGTTATTTTAGTGTATTACTCGCTGCTCTCAGGGCAGGAGTACTCAATAGATAATAACACAGTAATATGAATCTATTGAGTACTCCTGCCCTGAGAGCAGCGAGTAATACACTAAAATAACAGCGATTTGAATCTATTGAGTACTCCTGCCCTGAGAGCAGCGAGTAATACACTAAAATAACAGCGATTTGAATCTATTGAGTACTCCTGCCCTGAGAGCAGCGCGTAATACACTAAAATAACAGCGATTTGAATCTATTGAGTACTCCTGCCCTGAGAGCAGCGAGTAATACACTAAAATAACAGCGATTTAAATCTATTGAGTACTCCTGCCCTGAGAGCAGCGAGTAATACACTAAAATAACAGCGATTTGAATCTATTGAGTACTCCTGCCCTGAGAGCAGCGCGTAATACACTAAAATAACAGCGATTTGAATCTATTGAGTACTCCTGCCCTGAGAGCAGCGAGTAATACACTAAAATAACAGCGATTTGAATCTACTGAGTACTCCTGCCCTGAGAGCAACGCATAATACACTAAAAATAACACAGTAATATGAATCTATTGAGTACTCCTGCCCTGAGAGCAGCGCGTAATACACTAAAATAACAGCGATTTGAATCTATTGAGTACTCCTGCCCTGAGAGCAGCGCGTAATACACTAAAATAACAGCGATTTGAATCTATTGAGTACTCCTGCCCTGAGAGCAGCGCGTAATACACTAAAAATAACAGCGATTTGAATCTATTGAGTCCTCCTGCCCTGAGAGCAGCGAGTAATACACTAAAATAACAGCGATTTGAATCTATCGAGTAATCCTGCCCTGAAAGCAACGCATTATACACTAAAATAACACAGTAATATGAAACTATTGAGTACTCCTGCCCTGAGAGCAACGCATAATACACTAAAAATAACACAGTAATATGAATCTATTGAGTACTCCTGCCCTGAGAGCAACGCATAATACACTAAAAATAACACAGTAATATGAACCTATTGAGTACTCCTGCCCTGAGAGCAGCGAGTAATACACTAAAATAACAGCGATTTGAATCTATTGAGTCCTCCTGCCCTGAGAGCAGCGCGTAATACACTAAAATAACAGCGATTTGAATCTATTGAGTACTCCTGCCCTGAGAGCAGCGCGTAATACACTAAAATAACAGCGATTTGAATCTATTGAGTCCTCCTGCCCTGAGAGCAGCGCGTAATACACTAAAATAACAGCGATTTGAATCTATTGAGTACTCCTGCCCTGAGAGCAGCGAGTAATACACTAAAATAACAGCGATTTGAATCTATTGAGTCCTCCTGCCCTGAGAGCAGCGCGTAATACACTAAAATAACAGCGATTTGAATCTATTGAGTCCTCCTGCCCTGAGAGCAGCGCGTAATACACTAAAATAACAGCGATTTGAATCTATTGAGTACTCCTGCCCTGAGAGCAGCGAGTAATACACTAAAATAACAGCGATTTGAATCTATTGAGTCCTCCTGCCCTGAGAGCAGCGAGTAATACACTAAAATAACAGCGATTTGAATCTATTGAGTCCTCCTGCCCTGAGAGCAGCGCGTAATACACTAAAATAACAGCGATTTGAATCTATTGAGTCCTCCTGCCCTGAGAGCAGCGCGTAATACACTAAAATAACAGCGATTTGAATCTATTGAGTACTCCTGCCCTGAGAGCAGCGAGTAATACACTAAAATAACAGCGATTTGAATCTATTGAGTCCTCCTGCCCTGAGAGCAGCGAGTAATACACTAAAATAACAGCGATTTGAATCTATTGAGTACTCCTGCCCTGAGAGTAGGGATGGGCGATATGGCCTAAAAAATTTATCACGATAATTTCAGGTATTTATTGCGATAACGATACAAATGACGATTTTATATATATATATATATTTATTAGTGGTGTCAAAATTAGCGCGTTAACGCATGCTATTAATTATTTTCATGTTGTCTTTATGTTGTTTGTACATTGTACATTTGAAGATTGTTTATTTAAAAACTTGAATGTTAGGTGGGGTTAAGCGTGATTAATCACGATTAATTTTAGAAAAATGTGTGATTAATTAGTTAATTTTTTTAATCGATTGACAGCACTAATATATATATATAAATAAATTAAGTTTCAAAGATTAAGATTATTTCATATAGTATTATTAATGCAATTAACTTGAAACTTTCTGTACACAGCCAATTTATGGCCATGCTAATTATGATCAACAGCTCATCTCCATTAATTGCTCTTATCAACCATAATAATGCGTTACGGACGCTTCATATTAAATCATATGCATAGGCTACTGGCACACGTTTACCACGTTGCTGATGACTGAAAGCCTGTGTATGGCTATACTGCTGTGATCTGTTTCAGGCTTTCCATATCATAACATTTTAGAAATTAATTCATTGTAATATCTCAGAAATGGCATATTTAACGAGAACATCGCGGAGATTTAGACTGCTAGGAGCACGGTCAAAAATTTAGCAGCACCTTCAAATCAATAATCAACAATTCTGATCAAAAATGAACCTTCCCATTACGAGGTGATATTTGACTCCTTAAAGTGATTTACAGGGAATTTAGTTTTTACCTTTGTAATGGCATTTTTCTAACTTTATTAAAAGTATGGCATCTTTTATGTCAAATTCAAATTGGACGTGTTTCCACTCTTTGTAACCACCATTTTTCTGTACACTTTGCATATTACGGTAGTTTGCTCCTCATCTGATTTTCTGTAACCAAACCAGTTGCAAATTGTGGAGGTAGCTCCTCGCGTAACAACAAGCTCCTCCTCATGGTGCGTTCCCACCAGACGCGAATGAAGCGTTAAGCGCGAGTGATTTACATGTTAAGTCAATGCAAAGACGCGAATAGACATCCTGCCGCGCTATTCGCGCGAATGACGCAGCGCGAATTGAGCGTTTAGAGCGAAAATCTATACATATGCTCTCTGTGGCAGTCATACATGTGCGCCTGGCAGAAGCCCCGCCCATGACGCGAATTCGCGTCTGTTGTGCAGTGAATTTCACGCGCGAATGAAGCGCGTAAACCCAAAATGTTCACGCGTCCAACCACGCGCGAATAGCGCGATTTATTCGCGCAAGTCGCGTCCGGTGTGAACGCACTGTCAGCCTCACGTCCGCCTTCCGCCATGCTTGTTTTTCACTCCGCACGTGAACAGTGAATCGGGCGCGCACAAAACTACGTCATCAACTAGACTTATCGTTATTATCGTGAGGAGACAAATTTTTATCGTGAGGAGAATTTTCAACGGTATATCGCAAACGATAAGATATCGCCCATCCCTACCTGAGAGCAGCGCGTAATACACTAAAATAACAGCGATTTGAATCTATTGAGTCCTCCTGCCCTGAGAGCAGCGCGTAATACACTAAAATAACAGCGATTTGAATCTATTGAGTCCTCCTGCCCTGAGAGCAGCGCGTAATACACTAAAATAACAGCGATTTGAATCTATTGAGTCCTCCTGCCCTGAGAGCAGCGCGTAATACACTAAAATAACAGCGATTTGAATCTATTGAATCCTCCTGCCCTGAGAGCAGCGAGTAATACACTAAAATAACAGCGATTTGAATCTATTGAGTACTCCTGCCCTGAGAGCAGCGAGTAATACACTAAAATAACAGCGATTTGAATCTATTGAGTACTCCTGCCCTGAGAGCAGCGCGTAATACACTAAAATAACAGCGATTTGAATCTATTGAGTACTCCTGCCCTGAGAGCAGCGCGTAATACACTAAAATAACAGCGATTTGAATCTATTGAGTCCTCCTGCCCTGAGAGCAGCGAGTAATACACTAAAATAACAGCGATTTGAATCTATTGAGTACTCCTGCCCTGAGAGCAGCGAGTAATACACTAAAATAACAGCGATTTGAATCTATTGAGTACTCCTGCCCTGAGAGCAGCGCGTAATACACTAAAATAACAGCGATTTGAATCTATTGAGTACTCCTGCCCTGAGAGCAGCGCGTAATACACTAAAATAACAGCGATTTGAATCTATTGAGTACTCCTGCCCTGAGAGCAGCGAGTAATACACTAAAATAACAGCGATTTGAATCTATTGAGTACTCCTGCCCTGAGAGCAACGCGTAATACACTAAAATAACAGCGATTTGAATCTATTGAGTACTCCTGCCCTGAGAGCAGCGCGTAATACACTAAAATAACAGCGATTTGAATCTATTGAGTAACGTTACTCCTGCCCTGAGAGCAGCGAGTAATACACTAAAATAACAGCGATTTGAATCTATTGAGTACTCCTGCCCTGAGAGCAGCGAGTAATACACTAAAATAACAGCGATTTGAATCTATTGAGTACTCCTGCCCTGAGAGCAGCCAGTAATACACTAAAATAACAGCGATTTGAATCTATTGAGTACTCCTGCCCTGAGAGCAGCGAGTAATACACTAAAATAACAGCGATTTGAATCTATTGAGCACTCCTTCCCTGAGAGCAGCGCGTAATACACTAAAATAACAGCGATTTGAATCTATTGAGTACTCCTGCCCTGAGAGCAGCGCGTAATACACTAAAATAACACAGTAATATGAATCTATTGAGTACTCCTGCCCTGAGAGCAACGCGTAATACACTAAAAATAACACAGTAATATGAATCTATTGAGTACTCCTGCCCTGAGAGCAGCGAGTAATACACTAAAATAACAGCGATTTGAATCTATTGAGTACTCCTGCCCTGAGAGCAGCGCGTAATACACTAAAATAACAGCGATTTGAATATATTGAGTACTCCTGCCCTGAGAGCAGCGCTTAATACACTAAAATAACAGCGATTTGAATATATTGAGTACTCCTGCCACGAGAGTATAGCACTAGGGCGAGAGATGTATCGCGTAAAATATCGCGGAGATTTGAAAGAGTTCTGTTCTCACATCAATTTAACAGACAGCAAGGTAGCATTAGAAAAGCATGTTTTTCACCAGTTTCCCCATAATCAGATTTGTTGTGGTCGACTGATGAAACAGTCAAATCAAAATGCACAAATAGGCCTACGATATTTAGACGATGATGATTAGTTCTGTGCATTTTTACTGTTATCTTATTATCTTAGGAAACGTTAGGATGTTGAATTTGAACGAAATATAATTAAAAATGAACTTACCTTGCAATAAATGCGTTCTCCCACGAAAATATCTGTCTTGTGTTCCGACCATAGACTGTAAAAAATAGGTTCCGACTAACGTACGTTATTCCTCAATCCCTCCGCTGCACGTTCAAACGTCTTGACCCCGCCCTTGCTTCCGTTTCATTGGATGAAGCTGTAAACCAATCATTTTCCTTTCTGCCCTCAGAACAAGTTTGAGTAAGTAAAACTCCTATCTGCGTTGTAAAACCAAGGGTGGCCGGGCTTTTTCAGCTGCAGCCCCTAAACTTTGGAATAGTCTGCCTGTAAATGTGAGACTCACTCCTTCACTAGCTAGTTTTAAGTCTGCTCTTAAATCTTATTTGTTCTCCCTGGCTTTTGAATACTGCCTGCTTAAGGCTCTTTTTTTTTTCTTTGTTTTTGCTGTATTGTACAGCACTTTGGTGCAACTCTGTTGCTTTTAAACGTGCTATAGAAATAGACTTTGACTTGACTTGAAAGTGACCTCATAGGGCAGGATATGAATCAGGCTGAGCAGGAGTGGAATAGAGTAAAGCTAATTTGTGTGTGTAATGTTATCAGTCTATCAGAAGGTAGCAAAAGTGTAAACACTTGCAGTACTTTGTAATAAATACCTAATAAAGCCTATGAAAGCCTACCCAGTTTAATACTTACTACATATTCTTTGATTCATCTTTTTTGCTTGTATGCTTGGTTGCTTTTCTGTAGTTTATTTTTGCATCATAACCATTTCTCTTCAATAATAATTAATTAATTAATTAATTACATCTATATAGCGCTTTTCTTCGCACTCAAAGCACTTTACATTATGAGGGGGGATCTCCTCATCCACCACCAGTGTGCAGCATCCAGATGATGCGATGGCAGCCATAGTGCCCCAGTTCTCCCAGCCCACACCAGCTTACTGGTAGAGAGGAGACAGAGTGATGAAGCCATTCGGCAGATATGGGGATTGTTAGGAGCTCATGATGGTCAGAGGCCAGTGGGCAACTTTAGCCAGGATGCCGAGGTCAGACCTCTACTCTTTTCGAAAGACATCCTGGGATTTTTAATGAACACAAAGAGTCAGGACCTCGGTTTAACATCTCATCCGAAGGATGGTTCTTGTTGACACTATAGTGTCCCCATCACTATATTGGGGTGCTAGGACCACAGGGTGAGCACCCCCTGCCGGCCTCACTAACACCTCTTCCAGCAGCAACCTAGTTTTCCCTGGAGGTCTCCCCATCCAGGTACTGACCAGGCTCAACCCTGCTTAGCTTCAGTGGGAAACCAGTCTTGGGCTACAGGGTGATATGGCTGCCGGTTAATCAATCATGGTACTACCCTATCTGTGCCCTGTATTTTTATTAAGTGTTCAGTGAATTACAACCAAGGCCCTGTAGTGTAGAAACCATTGCATAAAACACGTAACAGAGCAGAAAAGAAGCACATTCAAATTTGCATTAGCTTGTTTGTTAGTGGATATTCACCAAAACGATTCTCTGTTCTCTTGTGTCTATTTTATTTTGCTAACAACATTGATTATTGTCTAAGAATGGACATTACCTTTGTCTAAATCGAAACTACTGATGCTTGCCTGGTGATGGCACTCAGGAATCATGCACACAAATAACAAATATTCCATGTGATCTCTTAATTAAAATTAAATCATAAAAACAAAATGTATTAAAATTATACAAGGACATTACAATAAATGAGTTAATCAGGCAAAATGTTGCATGTCATACTGCAGGAAACTGCTTGATGTCATATTAACTATCCACATCTGAATTAAGTATATATATATATATATATATATATATATATAATTACATATAAACAGCGGAAGACATCTGATTTACACACATTTTTGTACATTTATGTTTCTTTTCTTACTTTGTTATACAACCTGGATTCCGGAAATGTTGGGACATTTTTAAAATTTGAATAAAATTAAAAGTAAAAGACTTCCAAATCACATGAGGCAATATTTTATTCACAATGGAACATAGATAACATAAGAAATTTTACACTTATTTTCGCTAAATGAGCTCATTTGAAATTTGATGACAAATTTGGCACAGGGGCAAGACAGGGCTGAAAAGATTCAGCTGGGAGAACATATAGCAACTAATTAAGTTAACTGACATCAGGTCTGTGACACGATTAGCTATAAAAGGGATGTCTTAGAGAGGCAGAGTCTCTCAGAAGTAAAGATGGGCAGAGGCTCTCCAATCTGTGAAAGAGTGCATAAAAAGATTGCAGAATACATCAAATTGCAAAGGCTTTGCAAATGTAATCATCTACAGTGCATAACATCATCAAAATATTCAGAGAAACTGGAGAAATCTCTGTGCATAAGGGAAAAGGCCGAAGACCTTTGTTGGATGCCTGTGGTCTTCGGGCCCTCAGACGACACTGCATCACTCATCGGCATGATTCTGTCATTGACATTACTAAATGGGACCAGGAATACTTCCCGAAACCACTGTCGGTAAACACAATCCGCCGTGCCATCTGCAGATGCCAACTAAAGCTCTATCATGCAAAAAGGAAGCCATATGTGGACATGGTCCAGAAGCGCCGTTGTGTCCTATGGGCCAAGGCTAATTTAAAATTGACTGTTTCAAAGTGGAAAAGTGTTCTATGGTCAGAAGAGTAGAAGCAGTAGAAGAGTCCGGATGCTGAATTGGCCTGCCTGCAGTCCAGATCTTTCATTAAAAGAAAAAAATCATTAAATCATTAAACAAAAAATATGTCATAGATAGATAGATAGATAGATAGATAGATAGATAGATAGATAGATAGATAGATAGATAGATAGATCTAATTGAACAGAAGGTTACATCAGTTGTTTGTTCATTGCTTTGGTTGTTGAAATCAATTAAATCTGTTTTTGACACTACTGGGTGTAGCTCCCAGCTGTTCTTCAATGAAAGTGTTTCTTGCTTGTCATGACCCCTCTCTAGCTTCTGGGCAAGTACAAGTCACTGGAGTCTTTGCGTCAGCGTGTTTTTCAGGTTGCAACATGTCACCAGTCCTTTTTTTTTTACATCAGTTTGACCCCTACCCAATGATTTCAAACAAAAGATAAAAAGTAAGTGAACAAATACAGGGACAGACAAAAGAGTAGCAGGCCACTAAAGTCTTTATTTCAGTCTTCAATAGTCATTAAGTTGTACAACACTTGTGCAGCATTAGTTGCTAATGGAGACAAAACAAATTAATAAATAAAAATCCTATTTTCCCTTAAATAACTTGAAGTGTCCTTTACAGTTTCTATCAAACACACATATTATTTGATTTCCATGAATATATACTACTGAATAAATATACATGCATTTGTGACGAGACAATTAATAATAATAATACCATTGTAAGACACATGGCTTATCAAGTGTACTATGCATTCCCTATGACATCAAGTTATTATTTTGTTAATTTTGTTGTAATGTTGTAGAGTATCAATTACACAAACAGGAAAATTAGATTTGGCCTTCCTTGCTCTTCTGTTAAAGCTGCTTAAAAACAGTAATCTTCATAGCTCAGCCTTTTATTTATTTATTTGTTTGTTTCCAATTAATCACATCACATCACATCACTGTTGTTGTTTTTTTTCTTTTTTCTCTCTTTCTATTTAATATAGTGGAAAAAAAACTGACATTGACACTATTAAAATTTGCATCTAGCAATAATATAGCTAAGCTATTTTATTTCTCAAAATTTAGCTGGATGTTTTTCCCATCATATGCTGCTTTGTATTTTGTTCAGGCTTGAGTAGGATGATATATACGGTGGCCGAGAGAGCTCAACGCGCTGCAACTTCAGAAAACACATGCAAATAGACAAAACACCAGCAAATCAAGAAAACATCATCATTTTGACAACACATGCGCTGCAAATGCTCACAACACATGCAAATTGAGAAACGCTGCAAATGCTCACAACACATGCAAATTGAGAAACGCTGCAAATGCTCACAACACATGCAAATGTCCTTTCTTTCATTAGCCTACTAAAAGAGCCTGAATACATTTTTAAATATTATTCTTACTGACATTTTTATTTTGACCTGGTTTTAACAATTAATGAAGCATTGCACATTTATTTTCATTAACCTTGAAATTATATTTAGTTGAGGATAAGTTAGCCATCTTACATAATAACGTTAATCGTGTTATTTGTCATTATTAATCTAATGATATCCAAAAGACAAAGAAATCATGCAATCAGGGTGTTAAAATAAACAACAACAACAAAAAAACACTCACCTTTCAGTTCACCAACAACTCAACCAATAGCCACTGCACAATAAGCAAATCCCAGCTGGTCCGTCACTTTTTTTGGGTCCCCTTGAAACATTTCCATTGTGGTCCATGCAGCACGTTTTTGTGAGGATTTGCAGCGTTTCTCAATTTGCATGTGTTGTGAGGATTTGCAGCGTTTCTCAATTTGCAGCGCATGTGTTGTCAATATGATGAAGATGTTTTCTTGATTTGCTGGTGTTTTGTCTATTTGCTGGTGTTTTCTGAAGTTGCAGCGCGTTGAGCTCTCACGGCCACCGTAGATATAGCATTAAGGTGCAAATATGCAGAATAGTAAACCAAAGCTTGAGGCTAAAAATGCCAAATATCTCCACAGCCACAATAAATTTTCCAGGAGAACTGACATAACCTGGAATAAATATGATCCATACATTTATGCATTTAGCAGACGCTTTATCCAAAGGAACTTACATTGCATTCAAGTTACAGTTTTTAAATTTTTATCAGCTCTTGCTTTCCCTGGGAATCGAACCCATGATCTTGGCGTTGCTAGCGCCATGCTCTACTATTTGAGCTACAGGAAAGCTACATCACAAAATATGAGCATACTGAATATGATGAATATGATGAATTTGCCTTCATTGAAGTTGACAGGCAGTGTGTGAGCAAGAAAAGCCTAAATGAAGTGCAAGATAGCTAGTAGGGCAATATATTCCAGCACAGCAGAAAAACCTATTGTAGAACCCAGACTGCACTCAAGAATGATTTTTCATATTTTTGATGGGAAATGGTGACGAAGAATTTGATTGATTAAAATATGAATCGTTCAAGTATAATCAAAGTGAATATAACCATTTATGTATCAAGATATTCTACTAATATAATCTTGTATCTGCATGTGTGTAGAGGCCCGCATGAATGTAACATGCGGATATATGATGATATGAGGGGGCCTTTACTTTCAAGGAACATAAAATTAAGGTCTCCTGTCTGCATTTTGGTAGCAGACTAGAAACAGCCAAAAAAATTAAAACGCATAGGTATGGAATGTATTGAGCACGCCTAGAGGAAAAACTATTTAAAGAGGATACAAAAAGATATTCAGGAGATCTCTCTGCAGTTTTCTTGGCCTTATTGTCTAATGATAATAAATTCTCTCTTCTGGCATCAAAACCTCAAGACGTCAAGAGTGATTCTTCATAGAAAAGGCAGAAGCGACCACAATGGACAAGATAATGTTAGCCACAGCACACAGATAAGAACCTGTATTAGTGTAAAGGCAAGAACATTGAGTCGTTGTTGCGCAGGCCCAAACCATTTCATGATATTACTTCCTGGAAGTGTAGCATTGAAGGCCATTAACACCATTATTGTTTTGCCCAAAACACAGGAGATACAGAGGACAAAAGTGATCCCAAATTCTGTATGACACAACATACAGGACCACTCAGTCGGCCGACCAATGAAAGTAAGTGAACAGAGAAAACAAAGAGTTAATGAGAAGAGCAGCAGGAAGCTCAGTTCTGAGTTGTTAGCTTTTACTATGGGGGTGCCCTTCTTGCTGTAAAACAGGATGGCCACAAACACAGTTAATCCTGCTCCAAACAGTGAGAAAAAGACTAGCACTATACCCATAACTTCTGTGAATAACAGAAACTCTACAGCCTTTAAGACACATTTATTTTTCTCAGTATTAGACCGATATTCCCCTAGACATTGCTTGCAGTTGATTGAATCTGGAAAGGAATTTGCATTTACTGTAGTTGCACATAAAAATAAAATTATTTTATTTATGAACTCCTTTCATAAGAAACTTTATTCTGAGCAATAGAAGAATAATACAACATGAGCCACTAATCAGTTTTCTCTGAAATCTTTGAAACTGTGAGATGGTCTGAAGATTACCCGTCTCATTACTGATTTCTCCTTCTGCACATGGAATACAGTCATAACAACAGAAAGGCCTTCCTATCTGTGCAGCCTTCCTATTGCCTGGAGGACAGCTCTCACTGCACACAGACCTCGCTTCTACATGGAAAAATCACATTATACATAGTTATTTATTCTGAATATAAAGTAGAGGGTGACATGTATGGAGCTTATAATATGACAAAACTATTTGAATTAGAATTTTGTAAATTTTAATTATTGACAAATGTCATTTAACAAAACTGAATATAATGTGGCATTTAACATAGTTCTGAATTAGACTTTTTTAAAACTTGAATAATGAACATTTGAAATTAAACAACTGAATTTTTTATGGCAGTTTTTTTAATAGACATGTATTTTCAAACAGCAGATTTTTTGGTCTAAATTCTTTGACTGCATATATCCAGTTTTAATCAAATGCGTATACATCAAATTCAATATTTAAAATTCAAAGCGCAGAAATTCAGATCGTAAAGAAAGTAGGTCAGAGGTCATCCACAGGGAAGAGTAGATGATCTCCGAAAAGTCGAACAAAGCATTTACTGCGACCCGGAGGGGATATGTTCAGTTCACTTAGGCTAGTTTTGTCCTGGCAACAACATACTAACTCGTGGGAGTGTGATAATATGTCGTGGCCACCATATATATATATATATATATATATATATATATATATATATATATATATATATGTATGTATGTGTATATGTATGTCTATGGAGGGAACAACCATAGATATACTAAACGCCTCATTAGCGACTGTTTCTATGGGCCGCTATACGTAAGCCATCCGCCATATTGTAGCGGTATACTTAACGTTATTCACCATAGTAATCACTGAATATTTGAAAGATGCCACAATCATGCACAGAATGGCTCAACGGCTCTGTGCGAACCTACAGTATGGTGAATGATGTCAAAAATACCGTTCCAAGATGGCGGCCGCATCTACGTGCCTGGAGCGGTCTTATAGGGTGTCTATCTATGTCTATGGGAACAACATCCATTTCTCATGGCCACGAGTTTAATGTGTATAATGTGGTCAGAAGTTACAGTGTTAATTCCTTTCTGCTGTAACAAAAGGATCGAAATTACAGAATTTATAATTTTTCTAAAGACAGCAATCTTGAACATACTGTATTATTGCTTTGTCTTCTGGGTAAATTTCACCTTCATAAAGCCAGAACTATTCATTGTAAACCTAACTTTAGAATGTTTTCATCTGATGTAAAATCTCTTTTTACTTATTTTAAGAATGTGTCCAAACTTTTGAATTCAAAGGCTTCTAAAACATTAAACATTCTTGAATCTGTTGTAAGGTATCTGTAAAGGTTTTTTTTTTTTTTTTGTGACATTATATTATGCTGATTTGTGTAGCTCTTATATCTACATGTGATGTTGCCCATATTTTCTTCTTTTTCCTTCCACTTTTACTGGGAGTGTCGGGGGGAGATATAGACATCTGTCAACTGCTAGGCGTGTGCCTTGAGCAAGGCTCAACTTGTGAGCTGTTAGTGTGTCTTTCACTGTGTCTATCCAGCGTAGTCTTGATCTTCCTCTAGCTCGCCTTCCAGGGTATCTGATGTTGTAAGCTCGGAGTGCTGGTTGATTGGGTGACATCCACATGAGTTGGCCAAACCATTTTATTCTCTGATTCTCGATGTAACTTAGGACTTTTGTTAGGGGCCATGTCTGGCACTGGTAGGTGAGAGTGGGTATGAAGATGGTGTTGATGAGTTTTGCCCTTGTACTAAGGCAGATGTTGGGGTGTTTAAGGAGCGGGGCAAGCTGATTGTGTTATCTTTCTGGCATTGGGTTTCAATTTCCCGGTCTAGCTTGCCATCTTCAGTGAAGATGCTGTAGAGATATTTGAATTCCCTGACCAGTTTCAACGGGGTTCTGCAAATGTTGATGTCCAGTTTGTCAGGATTTCTGCTGACAATCATGACCTCGGTTTTGCTGACGCTGATTTTCATATCATATTTCTCACAGCTTGCACTGAGCTGGTCTATGTGCTCTTGTAGCTTTGTTTTGTTATTGTATATAATTACTTGGTCATCAGCAAACAGAAGTTCATTGAATGCCTCGTCGTTGTCCACATGCCCCATGTTAATTCTCAAATACTGTACTGGTTTGATTTGCAAATAAATAAATAAATAAAAAGAGTTTAATGTGTAAACAAACCTGCATGACCATAGCAACCTGGGATTATCAGAGATGGATAAAATATTTTTCTCCATCCCACAGTCTTTTAAATCCGTTAACTGATCTTGTCTTTTTATTTAATATTTGTATATTATTATTATAAAACTGTAGGCTAATGATAATATTATAATTATATTATTATTTTAACTGGTTAGGTTTATATTTTTATATTTGTTGTTATATATGCTTATATCCCTTTCAATTCGTGTAGAGCTTTACCTAATTAATGTTCTGTATAATTATGCTAGTATTATTAATATGCTGCCATATTTTGCAAATACTATAAGCGCCTGACAATTATCCCAATGAGGTTTTGACTTTATGATTGTATTTACACTCATATGTGACAATGAACGTGTTGTGTTTTCATTTACTAATGAAACTACGCAAGTGATTCATTCCTCCACGAAACACTATATTTATAATAGTCTATTAATTAGCCGAAATAAAATTAAATATATGTTAAATTCAACCTTTAAACTGCACTTCCAGTAAAAAAAATCCCATACGTCATATAGCATAATCAAAGCTTTATTGGCATGTCGGCATTTACAGTAGGCTATATAACTAATAATAATAATAATAATACACAAATGTTATGGAAAAAGATGATCAGTTAATGTACTTTGGATGGATAAAACAAATTTCTTGTAGGCCTATTTTATTTTATGTACTTTATGTAATTTATTCATGATAAACTTCATTCGAATGCTGCATCTACATCGCACGCAATGCAGTCCGGCAGCCTTGGCCTATGGTTAAAATAATTTAACAATGTTACAATTTGTAATAATTAATATAATCTTTTCATTCAAAATTAAATGTTAATAAATCCATCTCTGATAATCCCTGGTTGCTATGGTCATGCAGGTTTGTTTATGCATTAAACTCGTGGCCACGAGAAAAATGTGGTTCCCTCAACCTAGCATCTCAAGGCAGAGTCCTGCACGGGTCCTGTTTGAGACCCGCACCCGCAGTAATTGACAGAACACCCAACCCATTATCCGATCCAAACTACACCCGCATTAAATCTCTTACATGAGGTAGACAAAACTAATTTATTAAAACTTTTATTCAAATTGTGAATAGCAAGAAAATATGCGGTTTCGCTGGAGGTGCGCAAGCGGTGCTCGTGCACCCAAAATCCAGCCGCTCTGTGGCAGGCGCCACCACAGATTTAAAAAGAATTTAAAATAAAATTATTTTTGTCTGCTTTAACCAGGCAGATTATTAATGACTAACAGAACATTTCACTGAGCTCATGTAGGTAGTGTTGAAAACATGAAGATAATTTAAAATGTAATATAATTGACATTGGATGATCCATCAAAAATGTTTTAGAGATATAAATAAATAATTAATAATAAAAAAAAAAATCCAGAGCATGCGTGTACGAGTTGGATTGCCAGGTAAAAATACAATTACATGTAAAATGTCATCGTTAACTATGTCTGACATGAAAACTACGCTATAAGCTAGTCCCATGAAATAAGAAATGACTAAGAAGTAAGAATGACTCTCATTCCCTCCCACTCCCGTGTTGCTGTTTTTTTGTTTGTTTTTTTGGCCAAAATCTGTCACAGTAAAAATATAGCATAGATCACAGCGTGCCCACCTTGAATAAAAACCCAAAATGTAGTTTTTTGTTATATTGAACTGAAAGCCAGCTTTGCACAGTGTGCATTGCAAACATTAAATTTCAGGTAAATCATCCATGCGTTTTATATTTTAATTTTTTTTTTCATTTGAAAGTAGGCATTTCTCTCTATAGATATATTTTTCAAAGACGGAGTTTCAAAGTTTCTCGCTCAAGTTCACAGAGACATAAAGTGCATCCTGTTTGCTTTAAAGCGTAATGTTATTCTGAGTGCACACAAATAAACAGAGTCTTTACAGATTTGAAAGATGTATTAGGCTACTTTTATCTGCATGACCAAAAATTATGGAGATTTTAAGAGCAAGTGAGCTCACCGGCGCCTGTCCTGCAAGCGAGCGCTTCCACTCTCGACACAAACACTTTAATAGCACTCATTTCTCTAGGTTATCATCATATTGCGCGGCAATGTAAAGTTGCTACTACATACATCTTTCAGATGAAAAGTCATATTTGAGGTCGATGAATGATAGATGAGTTCGGATGTCCTGCCCGAGTGCATTACCAGTTACCACATAGACCATCTGTCCGTCACGGACTGCGTCATTCACTTAACCAAACCACACCAAAGCAAACAGGAGGAAAGCATAAAGAGACAGAGCAACTAGAATTGAGTTCAGAATTAAAATATACAGTTTATTTATATAAAAGGTCTATTTGTGTATAAAGTTGGTATCATTACTATTTACGGTCCCGCCCACTCCCGCTGACATTGTTTTCCTGTCCCGTCCCAATCACGTGATTCGTAGCGATTTTGTTTCCCATCCCGCGGGAATCCCGTGACCCGTGGGATTCCTGAAAAACTGTCAGCCTCTAATATAAAGTGAAAACTAAATGGAGTGCCAGTATTATTCAGAAGAGACTAGTGCTTCTTTGATGCATAAAATGGCACAAAATATTCAGTGTAATATAAATACATCTCCAGACCAAAACACTAGTTTGAAAGGTCTGTTTTAGAAAACGGTTATTAAAGCTCAGTCTGTTTAGCAAAATATTGCCTTTTAGCTCACCACTCAACACTCTGCTTAAGTTAATTAAAAAAATATTACTCTCTAAATAAAAAAAAATATTTTTGTTCGTTTAGTCAAATCTGATGTGATTTTTCATTCTAAAAATGTAGCCTGTTATGGACTATAGTTATTTCCTTTCCACCTTAGGCAGGGGCTTTAATCTTTAAACGTTTTTTTTTTTTTTTTTTACTTAAAGTGGAATGCCACAATAGCTAATATCATTTCCCGAGTTCGCACTAACATATAATATGATTGAGCAATTAGTAAGCATATTTGGCGTGCTGTCAGGAGGGAGGGCTCCGAGCTCGGGATGGAGCCCGAACCCAGAGAACTCCCCAAAAGAAGCTTATGGCATGGGACAGCAGCCGGAGAGGAAATTGTTAGTAGCCCCCCAAAAATATGCTTGTCATGAAAAAATGGGTTGTGCGAGGAGGCGAAATGAGGAGCACGATGGAAGGCCAGGTGAGGGACTCTCGCTGCATCCGAAGGGAGCTGCGGCTCTGCTGCACCGGAAGGGAGAGTCCCTCTTGCAGCTGAATACTTGGCGTGGTTTGAAACGTCAGATGCAGGGCTCTCACTGCGACCGAAGGGATCTGTGGCTCTGCTGCACCGGAAGGGAGAGCCCTGTTCGATGCTGAATGAGCCATGAGGCTCGAAACGATGAAGGGCTCTCACTGTGACCGAAGGAGCTGCGGCTCTGATGCACCAGAAGGGAGAGTCCTTCTTGTGGCTGAAAACTTAGCATGGTTTGAAGCATCAGATGGAGGGCTCTCACTGTGACCGAAGGGAGCTGCGGCTCTGCTGCACCGGAAGGGAGAGCCCAGTCTGATACTGGGTAAGCCAGGAGACTCAAAACAATGGATGGAGGGCTCTCACTGCGACCGAAGGGAGCTGCGGCTCTGCTGCTCCGGAAGGGCGAGCCCTGTACAGTGCTGAATGAGCCTTGAAAACTCAGAACAACGGATGGAGGGCTCCCGCTGCGACCGGAGGGAGCCGCAGCTCTGCTGCACCGGAAGGGAGAGCCTCCATCCTCCTTCTATAAAAGAGCGGGGCACTGCTGCGGCAGTATCAAATGAGCGGGGCACTGCTGCGGCAGTATCAAATGAGCGGGGCACTGCTGCGGCAGTATCAAATTGAGCAGGGCACTGTAGCGGCAGTATCAGCTGAGTGGGGCACTGCAATGGCATTATTAAATTAAGCAAGGAACTGCAGTGGTAGTATCGAATTATGCAAGGCACTAGCGGAGGCATTAGCGGAGCACCGGCTGCGATGAAGCCTGGTGCTCGGCGGTGGTGACTGACGGAAAAGGAGTGAGCCTAGAGCTTGCAGTTTCGATGGAGGATACGAAAAATCCCCGGTCCAGGTTCTTTCATTTTCCAGAAAAAGATGCGTCTGTGATATGATAGCAAAGGAGCAAAACCGAGTGCTGGAAAACTGTCATAGAACAGATGTGAGTTGGCTGTATATATATATATATATATATATATATATATACACCTGATGTGCTTGTTAAGGTGATTAGCTGACGAGCTGCACCTGGGCCAGACTGAATATCTGATCGTGCTCCTCCCGAACCTTGTTAATAAAACATAATTTAAACAGTATGCAAATGTAAAGCATTTGTGGAAGCCAACATGTACTTTTGTAGGAGCAGAGTTTTGTAGATGGCAATGTTTTTTTACTTTCTTTCTTATTTTAATACATATTTACCCACATATTGTTGTATTCATTATTTACTTCATAAAGATCAGAACAATGTTTTAGGATTTTGATATTACATTCCCTCAATTTAAACAAACCCTGTTGCACAAACAGATTATTGCCATTTACCTCCAGTCATCCTCTGGCCCAGATTATGTTGTTAGTGTTAAATCACAAAGCATTTATCAAGGGGCAGCGAGGCATCATAGTACCCCACTGATTTAAATTGGAATGTTCCATCTAGGTTAGTGGTGGAAATTTTCGTTCTTTCCAGAGACTCGTTCATTTTTCGTTCGTTCACCAAAATGATTCGTTCAGATTCGTTCACTAACTCGTTCAGTGACCATTTTTCCATATTACACAAATACGTCAGCATGTGCCGTTCAACTAACGTATTTACTTGTTACAAAATAAAAACCGATTTGGCTTCATTAAAAAGTGTGCCCTTCTCATTAAATGAATAAAATAAGTCTAAATAAGTGATCAAAGTCATTACTCTTTTTATCTTTTAAATTACACTCTTTTCGGATGACCAAAGCACAAGTGTTTTTTTATTTGTTTGCATACTAGGCTAGTTAACATTTAATTGTTTAGGCAGAGATTTACACGTTCAAATCTGAGATTATGTTAAACGAGGAGTTATTCTGTATGTAAAATATGAATATAAACAAGCGTGCACAGTACGGATACCTGTGCTTTGCATCCGCTTTCTGCTGATTGATGAACTAGATTGACAGAATGGCCGACCTACCCGGTCAACGAACTGGGTATAGCTACCAGTTCGTTCAATTCGTTCACGAACGGGAGATCTCTCTCTCGTTCAGACTCAAAACAGAGCCATCTCGGTCAATGATGCTATTATATTCGTTCGTTCGATCCAACCAATTACATGCCCCTTCTAAACCCGAGCTGAAATGCTATTTGCTGACGTGAGTCACGTGACGCAAATGAGATGGGATGACGTGATGCAAATAATCAATACTGCCATATTTTTTTATGTTTCACAGTTTTTAAACAAACAAAAGTGCATGACATGACTAACATAATGAAATATTTTTTTATTTAAAAGTATGTAACTGTTCAAACATAAAACAACAATAATATAAATAAATAAAACAAAATGATAAATAAAAAAATAAAACAAAGAACCAGTTGTTCGAACGACGAACGTAATAATGAGACGAGATGTATGTATGTAACAGTTCATTTGACTCTTTCAAACTCAAAGCAACTCAATGAAGGGCGTATTCGTTCACTAGATTCAACAAATCACATGCTCCGTCCTCGTATCATACTCGAAGGCTATTGGCTCGAGGTTTAGTCATTCTTTGACAGAGGAAACGGTCCAGAGCTACGCATGCGCGCAATAGCGGCGCGCTGCGGTGGAGGGAGGAGTTTCAGTGAACGAGAAATATGAGTCTCAGTCAATGGATTACGTGAACGAGAATGATTCGTTCACCTAAAAGATTCGTTCAAAAAGAACGATTCGTTCACGAACGTAACATCACTAATCTAGGTTCTGCTGCCAATTCACAACTTCATACTGGGCCACTGCACCACCAGTGCTGTCAAACCATACACAATCTCCCATCTTTACACGATCTTTCCCATCTTGAAATTTACCTTTTTCAAAGCCTCAACCACCTAATGACATAAGATATAACTATATTATAAGATTATAACTAAGGCATTTTAACACATTGAAAGGCAATAATAGGGTCTCTCGTTTTTTTGTTTGTTTGTTTTACCTGCTGTGGTTGTATTGTCAGGCCTTTCTCACAACCATCTTTGCAGTTGAGTAGACTGTGTAGTGAATGAGCCACAGCATAAACTGCTTTGTAGGCGTAGCTTGGAAATCTTTGTTCAGGCACATCTTCATTGATTTTTCACCACAAATTTTGACATTGACTGCAATTTAATTCAGCATTAGAAGAGCATTCCCAGAATACTTTCATAACAATCAGCAAACCCTTCAAATTGAATTTTTCCTCACTGCAAAGCCCAGAGACCCTCCCAACACTCTTTGGAGTCATCAAACTTTTTGAAGTTGTCCATGCCTCCACACCAGTCATTTGGAGTCCTGTAATATTCTGAATACCTAGCTGCTCGAGTAGACTTTTCCTCTCAAAACCGAAATGTAAGAAATGCAACAACTACTTTAGTGGTGCCTTGTTTGATGAGGTCTACAACATTTCTAAATGTTTAAGGCTCTGTCCTCAGGAATTTCAGAGTATTCCACACAAATCCCCTCTTCTTCAGCTGTTTGTAGAAATGTGGCCATTCTATTGTTTCCATAGTCATTGTCACTGTTCACAGCACCCAACCAAGACCAGCCAAAGTGGTGGTAATCACTAGCAATAGTCCTGAAGAAAGATGGATAATCTTTCCTCTTACTAAGACTTACCTATGAGAAAAAAAACAAAAACAATATAGTATCAATATTATATTTTACTGTACTTGCTACTTACCACTGGAATTTTAAAAGGTTCTGTGGTTCTGGACAAAATCACTGTTGGAAGACTATTTCTCCTCTGATGTATAGGCATGTATAGGAGACTGTCCAATGCATCGGTCTCCTGTTGCAAACTCTAGACCATTCATCAATGCCATAGTTGCACTCATAGAAGACAGTCTTGATACCACAGGTATCATAAATTTGATAACCAACAGAAGCATTTGGGAGCAAACTTATTTTTATTAAAGTATGGAGCTTGACAATACAGAGCAAATGAAAAGAGAAAGTGTGATCTATATTATTATAGTTCTTTATATGAAGCTGTTACGTGCTTGATATTTTTGGGGATGTTTCATAACATTTAAGTGAGACACAACTGGCACTGGGGTAAACCATGAAAGGAAATGACCAGGAAACAAGCAAGCACATTTAACACAAGTTCAATTTATTTAGAGATGTGCAGATTAATTATCATTAAAGAAAATAACTTAATTATTGGAAAAAGGAGGAAACAGTGATGCCAAAATGAAGAAATGATCAAAAGCAAAACGACCCCGATATCTAAACCCCAACCCAACTAATCTAACTATCAAACAGAAAATGTAGAAATAAAACTGCAAACTTAGTACCTACCCTATTTTTTTAAAGATTTATTTATGGTTTTTTATGCCTTTAATTGGACAGGACAGTGTAGAGTAGACCGGAAAGCTTTTTTTGGGTGAAGAGAGAAGGGAGCAGGATTGGCAAAGGACCACGAGCTGGGATTCGAACTCGGGTCACCGTGAGCGCTATATGTCAGTGCAGTAACCGTGAAGCCATTGGCGCCAACTCAATTACTATAATTAATAACAAAACTACATGAGTGGCTGTCACTCCTTAATTAAAATTAACAAGAAAATAACTAAATTAAATCCAAAACCTACCTTCTAACAGGTCTCAAGTGACAAAGGCCACATTGGTCTATATTAGCTGATCTCAGTGTTAACTTTGTGCTTTAATAACTGGTTTGACATGCAGTGCTAATCATTCGGCAACAGGTGTTTCCAAGTTCTAGCGAATGACAAGACAAAAAAAAAAAAAAAGTCAGTACAGCACCCACACCAACCAAACTCACATCAATCTCCAATGTGAAGGACTTTGCACAGTCCGGAGCAACGAGGACAGGTGCATTGCACAACAATGCCTTCACATTTTCAATAGCATTTTTACAGGCATCATTCCATTTAAATGGACATGAAGGAGTATGAAGAGATGCAAGCGGATTAACGGCAGTAGAAAAGTTCTTACAGAAATGTCAATAGTAACCTGCCATTCCCAATAATCTACACAATTCCTTGCATGTAGCAGGAATGGGAAATTCTGCAACAGCGGTAGTGATGGGAAGTTCGGATCATTTTACTGACTTGGACCTTTGAGTCTCTTTCAGCAAAATGAATCTTTTTTCCAAGTCATTTCGTTCATTTTAACAAAACATAATTAAAATGTTACGTGCTACTTCCCTAACACATCTACTACTTATATAGTGGATCACACTACAACCAATACAAAACTATAATGGTATAAGAAACAGAAAAAATAATTCATTGTTTACCTGGGTCTTTAGTCTATGATTAGCTCACCTCACCTCACCTCTTATCTGACAATCTTCTGGTTTGAGTCGTTCGTTCATCACGTGACCGCCTCATAAGCTAAACCTATGCAGTCAGAGCCGGAAAGAGAATTGATTAGTTCATCACTCGAGTCTTTCGAGTCATTTGTTCTTTTGTAATGTGACGTGATAGCATTGGATAGAGAAATTAGTTAATTTACAATCTTCCTTACAAATGGCTGCATAGTTATTATTATTTTTATTATTTACTCCTACAGTTACGTGATGTGTTTCTGGTCTCAAATTGTAGCTTTTTATTTCTTACAGTTTATAAATGTGTGAATTTCTGTCATGATGCTTCTTTTCCATAACACTGAATGTGGTAACAAAAGGTAAGAAACTAAATAGTTGGTTATTAGTATTATTATAAAGTATTTTACCCTCAGACTGCATATGTTTAGCTCATGGGGCTGTCACGTGATGAACAAACGACTCAAACCCGAAGACTCGAGAGATGAACTAATCAATTCTCTTTCCGGCACAGACTGCATAGGTTACGCGTATGGGGCTGTCATGTGATAAACAAATGACTCAAAAAACCCAAAGACTCAAAACAGGTGAGCTAATTCAGTGCAGAACCTATAGGATGTTGCGCATGCACGACTGAACGAATCACTCCCAGAGACGACTCGTTCTTGCCGAGTAACAATAAAGATTCATTCAAAATGAACGAATCGTTCAAGAACGACCCATCACTAAACAGCAGTCACTTTCGCTTCCTCGGGCCTTTACTTGTCCTTGTCCCACTTCTCTCCCCAAGTATGTGATCGTAGCTTGTCCAAACTCGCATTTAGCAAGATTCAAAGTCAGTGAAGCTTCCACAAGGAGTGCAAATACATCTTGCAAAATTGAAACGTTCTTTCCAGTCAGATGAATAAATTACGAGATCGTCTAAATATGCATTACAATCGGAAAAACCAGAAAGTACGATATTAATAAGTAAAAATATTGGAAGCATGAGCTGCCAAAGACACTTGTCAAACTTTCAGCAGGTTTAGTTCACTGACGAATTTAGCAGGACCAAGGGTGTCTACGCAGTCTTCCATGCGAGGCAATGGAAAACAGTCAGGTGTAGTCACAGCATTTACCTTGAGATAATCTGTGCGAAATCAGTGGCAGATCTGTCACTTTTGGTAACCAGTAAGCACGGTGAACTCCATGGACTGCAACTTGGCTTTGCCAAGCCATTTTCCAATAAATACTCAACTTCATCCTTCATGACAGAACGTTTCACTGCATTTACTCTATTAGCATATTGCTTAATCAGAGTGGCGTTACCTACATCGACATTATGCTGCAATACTGTTGTATGAAATAAAGAGGGAAATTTATTAAATAACTGTTCAATATCGAATCTCTGAGAATCAGGCAGATGAGATAAAGAAAAACATAGATTAGCCAAAATGTCAGAGTTCTTAAGTCTGGGACATTGCTGATATGCGCACGAGTAATTATAGGAGCCGTTATTTTCCGCAGCGGAATCGCCTCCGGAAAACATGTCGCAGCACACATTATCGTTAACAAGTACTTCAGAATTCGGTTATACGTTTTCTTAATGCCCAGGTGTCCAGACAAAGCATGATCATGGGCCAAAGTACAACTTATCTGTAACGCACAGTAACAACAATTTGATTTACAGTAGACCATTCAAAATCATCTGAGACATTTGTGCACCATCTAGGCATTAGCATATCCGTTATCCACATAGTAAGCAGTTTTTCTCTCACGTACGATCTTGAAAGGTACAACAGAAGACAAACATTTACGCAGGGTAACATCAGCTCCTTGAGCTGCAATGTTATTTTGAGTCACAGGTAATTTTACATCATTCAAAATTGAATCAGGTTTTTCGTCTGGCTTACCTTCATCAGCCATCAAAATACCATGCTCAAAAGAAGATGCCATAAGTTGAAGCCAAATCATCTGCATCAGCAATTTATGAGCTTGTTCTCACGTCATGGCACAAACAAGAAAGACTTCAGGGAATATTTCGGACATTTCATCAAGCTAATCGGACATATATTGTTTATCGCAAACTTCTAAAAACGGTGTAACCTCTCCACCAGACACATCATTACCGAGGATAAATTTTACCCCGCACACAGGCAAATTTTTATGCACCCTGACCTTAATCATTCCTGTGTACAACTCTGACCGTAAATTAATCCACTGTAAAGGAACTCCATTCCGATACCTCGTACCAAGACATAGCTACCGTAAAAGGTTTCGTCAGAAAAAAGAAACGTGTCTTTAGCCATGATTGTCTGCGTCGCACCTGTACCAACACTTTTAGGAGGATTAGTTTGCTGCTTGCGTTTTAAAGCAAGGCAATCAGCAATCACATGGCCAGTTTTGTGACAATAAAAACACTCTCTCTCTTCCGTAACTTTTGTACCAGTAGACTTAAATCGTGACTGGTCCTTCAAAATAGGGGAAATGGAAGGAACTTTTTCAGTATGGGCAGTGAAAATTATTTTGTGAGTCAGCACAAACTCATCAGCAAGACCAGACGCATTTGACAATGAGCTTACTTTCTGTACATTTAAGTAAACTGCAATATGATCAGGAATGCAACCCTTAAATTCTTCGAGCAAAATTAATTTGTGTAGTGCCTGAAAATCTGTAGCTTTACTTGCTACGCACCATTTGTCAAACATCATAGACTTTTCCCTAGCAAATTCAACGAACGTCTGACTCTTTTTTTTTTTTTTTTTTTATATAATTTCTGAATCACTGCCTATATGCTTCAGGTTCAAGTTCATAAGCTCTCAAAATTGCCGTTTTAACAACATCATAGTTCAAACTGTCCTCCAAAGATAAGACAGCACACACTTCCTAAGCTTTTCCTGTTAGCTTACACTGTAGTAACAAAGACCATACATCTTTAGGCTAATTCAAAGCTGAAGCAATTCGCTCGAAAACATTAAAAAACGAGTCAACCTCAATCTCTCTGTCACAAATCTCTCTAAACTGTGGCACAAGAGCAATATGTTTACTCACATCAAATATACTACCGGATACTCCTACTCTCACCGGATACTCCTACTCTCATCGCAACATCAACGCCTAATGCAGGTGCAGGCTGAACAGGCAAATCGTACAAGGTTACGTATGTAACCCAGGTTCCCTGAAGGGAACGAGAGCTGCGTCCGAAAACGCTATGGGAACGCCTTCAGCGTGACCACGCTCTGAATATCACCTGTCATCAGTCAAAAACAGACGAGGCGTCACGGGCGGGGTGACGTCACGACTAGGAAGTATATAAGCACGTGCGGCGGAGCCCGCGTCAGCTTCAAGTCATGAAGCAAGCGCTGGCAGGGATGCCGGAAGTGTGGCACGAGACGCAGCTCTCGTTCCCTTCAGGGAACCTGGGTTACATACGTAACCTGGTACGTTCCCTTCCAGGAACTTCGAGCTGCATCCGAAAACGCTATGGGAACGCTATACCAACGCCGCCAGACTGACAAGTCCCTGCCTGGTGTCAGGACGAGAGGACGGATGAGCCTGGAGTGGCTCTGATATCGAGGTTATAGAACCTGGAGAATGTCAGGGGAGTGGACCACCCAGCAGCGTTGCAGATGTCCTGAACTGGGACACCTGCCCATAAGGCCTTGGAGGCCGCCACACCTCGGGTCGAGTGCGCTCTGACTCCCAGCGGCGGGGGACGCTCAGAGGCCTCGTACGCCAGATTAATGGCATCCACTATCCACCTACTAAGACTGGGCTTCAAAGCAGGAAGACCCCTCTTAGGCGGACCAAAGCACACGAGCAATTGGTCCGACTTTCTCCACAGGGCAGCTCTGTGGATGTACGCACCCAGTGCTCGCACTGGGCACATACAATTGTGCCTTTCCTGGTCTGGCTCCCTGAAGGGAGGAGGACAGAAGGCCTGAAGCACGACAGGCCATGGTGCGACCGTTGAGACCTTCGGTACATACCCCGCACGGGGGTAGAGAAAGACTTTCGCCGAACCGGGCGCAAAGTCAATACATGAAGGGGCCACAGACAGGGCCTGAAGGTCCCCCACTCTCCTCAGAGAAGTGATGGCCAACAAGAACGCAGTCTTAAGGGTGAGGAGTCTGTCCGAGATCTCCTCAATAGGCTCAAAGGGTGCCATGCACAGAGCCTCCAGTACCACAGCCAGGTCGCACATGGGAACACGTAATTGTACCGGCGGCCTCAGCCTCAGTGTACCGCGGAGGAAACGTGTAACTAGGGGGTGTCTACCCACTGACTGGCCACTACTAGGGGCGTGGTATGACGAAATAGCTGCCACGTAGACCTTAATAGTGGAGTGGGTTAACCCTGCGGAGAAACGGGCCTGCAGGAACTCCAGAACTGCGCGAATCGGGCAGTTGACTGGGTCGAGCTGGCGGTCCCCGTACCAAGAAGTGAAGAGTTTCCACTTCAAGGCGTACAGTTTCCTCATGGAGGGAGCTCTGGATTGGAGGATGGTCTCGACAACCTCGGTTGGCAGACCGGAAGCTATGAGTTACGCCCCTTCAGGGGCCATACCCACAGCTTCCATAACTCCGGGCGAGGGTGTACTATGGTGCCCCTGGCCTGTGAGAGGAGATCTCTCCTGATCGGCACCGGCCACGGGGTGTGAATGTGCCCCAGGAATGTGCACAGCTCTCAAGGATAGGAGCTTGCCCTGGGACCACACAAGGATCTGATGTGCCAGCTTGTACAAGGGGCGCGACCGCAGATCTCCTTGGTGGTTGATGTAAGAGACCACTGCCGTGCTGTCGGTGCGGACCAGCACGTGGTGACCTCTCAGGTCTGGGAGGAAGTGCTTCAGTGCAAGGAACACAGCTAGGATCTCTAGCCAGTTGATATGCCACGCTATGCCAGTTGGCAACCACTCCACAGACCGCGGGCAGGGTGGCCACTCATGACCGCACCCCAACCGGTGAGGGAAGTGTCCGTCGCAAGCGAAACGCGGCGACAAGGAGCTCCCAGCACCAGGCCCCGAGACAAGAACCAAGGTTTCCTCCACATGTCTAAGGCACGGACACAACGGCGTGACACTTTGACAGCGTGGAACGGGTTTCCCCTCAGGGAGACCCCCTTGGTCTTGAGCCACCACTGTAGGGGCCTCATGTACAGCAAGCTGAACGAAATCACGTTGGACGCAGCTGCCATGAGAACAAGCAGCCTCTGAAACTGCCTGACAGTGGATGGCTGGCCCTCTCAAACTCTCCTGACTGCCGTGAGGATCGACTCGATCCGAGCAGGGGTCAAACGAGCCTGCATCGTGGTCGAATCCCACACCACGCCTAGATAAGTGATTCTCTGAACCGGAGAAAGCACACTTTTCCCCAAGTCTTTCATGTGGGCGAGGACGACATCTCGATGCCGAATCGCCAACCGCTCTGATTGAGCGAGGATCAACCAATCGTCGATATAATTCAGTATGCGGATGCCCTGCAGTCGCAACGGGACCAGAGCTGCATCCAAACACTTGGTGAAAGTGCGGGGTGAGAGTGCTAGGCCGAAGGGAAGAACCCGATATTGGTATGCTTTGCTCCCGAAAGCGAACCTCAGGAACTCCCTGTGAGAGGGAAGGATGGAGACATGGAAATAGGCATCTTTGAGGTCTATTGTGACAAACCAGTCCTTGGACCTGATTTGAGACATGACCTGCCTGACCGTGAGCATTTTGAACTTCAGATTTCTGGCTGAGCGGTTCAACAAACGCAAGTCCAGTATGGGTCTCAGCCCCCCATCCTTCTTTGGAACAATGAAGTACCGTCTGTAGAAGCCGGTGTGAACCTCGTGAGGAGGAACCAACTCGATGGCTTCCTTCCTCAGCAAAGTATGGACTTCCTGTTCCAAAACCAGAGCCTGCTCGGGGCGGACCGTAGTCACAACAACCCCGCTGAACGGCGGAGGTGGCCCATTGAACTGGATGGAATAGCCATTCTCTACCGTGCTCAGGACCCAAGGAGACACATCCGGCAGCCGTTGCCAGGCTGCTAGATGATCTACTAAGGGAATCAGTCTCTCGAGACTGACCTCTGGTGTCAGAGAAGCGGCCCGCTGAAATCACAGGCGGAGAAACCTCGCTAGGACCCGCTGCGCCCTGGAACAACGGCAGGGTTGGTAGACAGGTCCCCGGAGGGCACCGAGGGGAGACGGTCACCGAGTACCGCGGTGTAAGCCGCTCCACCCCAGTAGGGGTCGCCCTCCGTAGTCCTGGGGCTTGCCCGTCAGGACTTCTTCGTTGAGGACCTCTTGGTCGACAAGACAGCCCTAAGATATGCCATCGGCCGCGAGATCCCCGGTGCAGAGCGTTGCGGCTCTCGGCTCCGCCGCGGGGGAACACGAGAGGCAACGCTCTGCTTCTGCGCTGCCCTGTATGAGGAGCTGGCATGCGGAGGAGGCTGCTCCCGCCCAGCAGCCTCCAGAGTTAGAGAGCGGCGGGGGAGGAACCGCTGGAATGCCTCCGCCTGCTTGCGAGCCTCCTGAAACCTGTCGACGACGGAGCTCACTGCGTCGCCGAACAGGCCAGAAGGCTGAAGCGGGGCGTCCAGAAGGCAGACCTTGTCCTTTTCCTTAATATCGGACAGGGTCAGCCATAAGTACCTCTCCGTTGCCACCATAGCTGCCATGGAGCGGCCGATAGCGCGGGCCAACTCCTTGGTGGCACGGAGGGCAAGATCAGCGGTCCTCCTGAGCTCAGAGATATCGTCAGCTCTAATATCCCCGCCCTCATCTAACTCCTTCAGCAGTTCGGCCTGGTACGCCTGCAACACTGCCATAGTGTGCAGACACGCACCGGCCTGACCTGCTGCCGCATACCCCCTGCCCACTAAGGATGATGTGGTGCGCAGAGGCTTAGTGGGCAGAGTAGGAGCCTTCAGAGACGATGCCGCGGAAGGAGACAGATAGCTTGCGAGCGTCTGTTCGATCTGGGGCATCGCCTATTACCCGCACACATCCAGTTCCGGATGGGTCTAACCCACGATCTCGACACCTCGGTGTGGAGATCGGGGAAAAACGGAAGGCTCCTGCGTAGAGGTGGCGGCCGCAAGCGTAGAAAACGCTCATCCAACAGGCTATAATGCGGCACAGATGTCTGCTCGGGGGGCCAACTGATGTCAAGCTTAGCCACAGCCCGAGTAACCACCTCTAACAACTCCTCATACTGGGGCGAGAGAGGCGGCGAAACCTCGTCAACGCTCGTCACGTCGACCTCGACAGAGGAAGAGAGACGAAGCGTTGAGTCCTCATCTCGGGGGGGAAGGAACCGCTTCCCCGAGAGACGGGACACCAGATCTGGCGGATACGGGAGGAGATAGGGACATGCCCGTCTCACTCTCGCCAGCCAGATCAGCCTGCGAGCCCCACAAGTGCAGCCGCCGCTCTGCCTCGGCAAAAGCGGGACCAGCACCGCGTGGGGTGCTCACAAAGGCCCCCTTCTCAAAGAGAGCCCTCCGGGTGCGGAGTGTATGCAGCGTGAGCCGCTCGCAATGCGGGCAACCGGCTCCCTCGAGAGCCGATGCCGCATGCTCCGCACCCAGGCAGACCACGCACAGATTGTGTGTGTCCCCACTCGTGATGTAGCGATGGCAGGGACTAACACACAACCTGAAGCGCGATCTGGGATCGCCCAACGTCTTGGCCTTTGCTTTAGGCATCTTATTTCTGGACAGACAACACCAAATAAGACTTACAAGATACAAAACATACTGACAACAGAGCGCTTGCTGAATGACAGAAAGCTGACGCAGGCTCCGCCGCACGTGCTTATATACTTCCTGGTCGTAACGTCACCCCGCCCGTGATGCCTCGCCCGTTTTTTGACTGATGACAGGTGATATTCAGAGCGTGGTCACACTGAAGGCATTCCCATAGCGTTTTCGGATGCAGCTCGAAGTTCCTGGAAGGGAACCGATGGTTCAGGAGGAAGCAATGGCACGGGAGGAGGAATTTATAATTGAGCGGGGGCTGCTGGTGTTCTAGTAGCCCCCACTCCTCCCGTGGCAACTTTCTCTGGCAACTCAATTCGAGCTCCCACAACTTAATCTGCTTATCCACCTCAATATCCAGATGGCGGATTTCAAGCTGCAACTCCAGCTCAGCCTGACGCTCAGGTATCCATGCACGCTCCTCCATCTGAACCTTGGCCAGATGCAAGTTGAGACACGGCAAGAGAAAGAGGATCGAAGGGCGGCAATACCGCTTTGGCTTTGGACTCCTCCACCTCAGCCGTTTCACTTGCTTCCTCCTCACCAAGCACAAGCAGATGGGCATCAGCACTGAACAAATCTTGCTCTACTGCGTCAGCCAACGCTAGCACACCAAGCTCCTGTAGTCCCTTCACCACGACGCTCTTAATCTCCCTGTTCAGCTGCTGCTTATTAACCTTAATTTGGAAATGCTCAGCAACACAGATCAAATCATCCATTCTAACATTCAGTTGCTTGATCGTCGGGCTACTAACACAACTATTCAAAATCAGCCATTTTAATTGCTTCATTAAACAATAAGCAAGCTCAAAGTCAACCACCGGTGATTTTTTTTTATTTTTTTTACACAATTACTTGCTCCACGGTCACTACATGGTAACTCCAGCAACAGTGCATCTCACCATTTTCATCTCCTAAATTATGAAACACTCATAAATGAGTATTCCACCACTGCCACCAATAAATGTTACGTGCTTGATATTTTTGGGGGATGTTTCGTAACATTTAAGTGAGACACAACTGGCACTGGGGTAAACCATGAAAGGAAATGACCAGGAAACAAACAAACATGTTTAACACGAGTTTAATTTATTTTGAGATGTGCAGATTAATAATCATTAAAGAAAATAATTTAAGATAAATTATGGGAAAAAGGAGAAAACTGAGTGACGCCAAAACAAAGAAATAATCAAAAGAAAAACAACCCCCGATATCTAACACCCAACCAAACTAATCTAACTACCAAACAGAAAATGTAGAAATAAAACCGCAAACTTCAGCGTATCCGATGCCCAAGCTAAACTACCCTAATTAATAACAAAAGTACACAAGTGGCCCTCACTCCTTACCTAAAATTAACAAGAAAAGAACTAAATTTATAAAAATAATACAAAAATGTACAAATCTCCTTTTCCTGAAATTATTCTAACAGGTCTCAAGTGACAAAGGCCACCACATTGGTCTGTATTAGCTGATCTCAGTGTTAACTTGGCACACCATGTCAAACCAGTTGTTAAAGCACTAATCATTTGGCAACAGGTGTTTCCAAGTTCTAGCGAATGACACAGGTTTAGTGAACCTAAACACAAAACTCGAAAGTCTCAATAAACTAACAAATAAGTAACAAGTCAACTGAACAATTCAAAAGAACTAATAAACACAATACACAACTCAAACAAACAGAGAAAAATGAATACGGCTGGTAAAAATGGACAGTTGCCCGCTAGCTGGAAAGGAGGACAACTGACAACAGTAAACAAAGCCTGGCCCCCTTTTAAACAGGTAGGTCCATCCTGATTGGTCAACTGGTGAACTGAACAGCCAATAGACAAAACCTAAGAATTCAGAGTAAAAACACCAAGTGAGGAAAAGGGTAAAAAAGAGACATGGAGCAAACAAAAATACAAAACATACGAGGAACGTAACAAAGCATTTAGAATTTATTCAAGTAAGACAAACATATTCATAGTAAGACAAACTTTTTACTGAAAGATGCACAATACCCAACCTTCCAGCCTAGGATGAAGTCACTGACTACGTTTACATGGACATCAGTAATCTAATAATTTACCTTATTCTGAATAAAACAATATTATGATTAAGGTGTTTACACCTTGCTTTTTGAATAATCTTTCATGTTCCCGTTTTACATGTTATAGTACATAGATCGATTAATGGCATGTGTCATTACGTCCCCACGTGACGCCATCCAACGTCCCCTCCAGAATTTCACATATAAACATAGTTCATCTTCGTGATGATGCCATATACATTTTTGGGTGTTTCATTTTTTATTTTATGAAAGCTTCAAGTGCAGTTAATTATTTGTACGTGCATACAGACGAGTGCGGTGTTGAAGCTCTTTTATTTGCCATCAAACGGTTGACCACTGCCATGAGTGTATCCTGTCGCAAAATGCGGTGAAAAGTCCTACACTACGGTAATAGTGATGGGAAGTTCGGATCATTTTACCGACTCGGACCTTTGAGTCTCGTTCAGCAAAATGAACGAATCTTTTTTCGAGTCATTTCGTTCATTTCGTTCATTTTAGCAAAATATAATTCAAAATGTTATCTGTTACTTTCCAAACACATCTACTACTTATGCAAACGTTTATCACACTACAAACAATACAAAACTATGCTATAAGAAACACAAAATATTACTTAATTGTTTACCTGGGTCTTTAGTCTATGATTAGCGCACCACCTCTTATCTGACAAGTGTTCGGATTTGAGTCGTTCGTTCATCACGTGACAGCCCCATACGCTTAACCAATGCAGCCTGAGCCGGAAAGAGAATTGATTAGTTCGTCTATATCGAGTCTCGGGTTTGAGTCGTTCGTTCATCACGTGACAGCCCCATACGCTTAACCAATGCAGCCTGAGCCGGAAAGAGAATTGATTAGTTCGTCTATATCGAGTCTCGGGTTTGAGTCGTTCGTTCATCACGTGACAGCCCCATACGCTTAACCAATGCAGCCTGAGCCGGAAAGAGAATTGATTAGTTCGTCTATATCGAGTCTCGGGTTTGAGTCGTTCGTTCATCACGTGACAGCCCCATACGCTTAACCAATGCAGCCTGAGCCGGAAAGAGAATTGATTAGTTCGTCTATATCGAGTCTCGGGTTTGAGTCGTTCGTTCTTTTGTCACGTGACGTGACAGTTTTGGACAGAGAAATTACTTAATTTACAACCTTCCTTACAAACGGGTGCCTAGTCATTATTATTATTATTAGAATTATTAGTATTATTATTTACTCTTACAGTTATGTGATGCTTTTCTGGTCTCAAATTATTGCTTTTAATTTCTGTCACATGGTTCTTTTCCATAACACCATGTGGTAAAAAAAGATAATAACGAGTTGGTTAACCTCTTCTTGCACTACACATATACCTGCACATTTAGTTTTGTTTTATTTAACTGGTTTGCACTCTATCTATTCTGCCCTTATGCCACTTTATCTCTTTCTTTATAAGTACATATGTTTAAACTGTATTTATCTGTATTTGAACGTCTACTGTCAGTGTCTTAAATGTTAACTGTATGCACCAAGGGTCTGAGAGTAACACAATTTCAGTTCTCTGTATGTATGTGACGTACATGTGGAAGAATTGACAATAAAGCAGACTTGACTTGTTATGCTTTGTTTTTATTTTATTTTTTTTGTCTAATCTTCATAAAATACAATACCTTGTTGTATTTATGTCTTTTGAGTTAACCCTTTAGATTGGACTATAGTGTTACTTACTATACTTTTGTAACATATGACACTTTAGACATTAACACTCTGTACACACTCCTGAATTGTTTTTTATTGTTTATTTTTGTGCCAGAAAAAGCTATAGCAAAGAAGATAACTATTCCAAAATGAATTTAAACTATTTAAATAAAAAATACAAGAAAATTAAAATATACTAAAGCCACAGAGCCTTAAAAAACTAAAACAAAATACTGCACAACAAGCTAGGCCTTTTTTAAATAAATAAAAAATAAATGAGCTTTAAAATAACACTGTGGCTATATTTTAGAACATGCTTTAAGGCATGTTTGCATTCAAAAAAATGAACAGACCATTTTTATTTCTAGGAAAATGCTTATTACACATATTTTGATAATTTTATGATAATTCTTAAATATGATCCAACATACAAAAAATACAGTTTTACTTTATGGTAGCCTATTTGATATGTACTGATCCGGCAAGTGGTCACGTGACAAAAGAACGAAGGACTCAAACCCGAGACTCGATATAGAAGAACTAATAATTTCTCTTTCCGGCTCAGGCTGCATTGGTTAAGCGTATGGGGCTGTCACGTGATGAACGAACGACTCAAACCCGAGACTCGATATAGAAGAACTAATCAATTCTCTTTCCGGCTCAGGCTGCATTGGTTAAGCGTATGGGGCTGTCACGTGATGAACGAAAGACTCAAACCTGAGACTCAATATAGAAGAACTAATCAATTCTCTTTCCGGCTCAGGCTGCATTGGTTAAGCGTATGGGGCTGTCACGTGATGAACGAACGACTCAAACCCGAGACTCGATATGAAGAACTAATCAATTCTCTTTCCGGCTCAGGCTGCATTGGTTAAGCGTATGGGGCTGTCACGTGAAGAACGAACGACTCAAACCCGAGAATGCTGTGCAATGCGCATGTGCGACTGAACGAATCACTCCCCGAGACGACTCGTTCTTCTCGAGTCACATTAAAGATTCATTCAAAATGAACGAATCGTTCAAGAACGACCCATCACTATACGGTAATAGTTTGATTAAGGTGTGTACATGTCTGTACTGCACTTCAATAATGCGACTAAAATAGGAATACTCCACATGTATTAATTCAATTTGTGTTTACTTCGATTATGACTTTAGCCGGATAAAGGTAATCAAAAAATCTCTGTTTACATGGTAGACTCTTAATCAGAGTATTGTCTTAATTGTATTAAAATCGGAGTATTGATGTCCATGTAAACGTAGTCACTATGTACATTAATTGCCTGGAAAAGATGGCTCTATTTTGGGCCCTGAAATACTTCCTCCAGCAGTTAAAAGTCTACCATGTCCTAGTGTGAGTGGACAACACTGGGGCGGTCTCTTAGATAAATCACCTGGGCGAACTGTGTTCGTGCCGCCTGAACAATCTAGCGCAGCAGGTTCTGCTTTTGACACAGGACAAGTTCCTGTCCCTCAGGGTGATTTACATCCCTGGGCATTTGAATGTGGTAGGAGACTTGCTGTCCAGACAAGCTGTGACACACAGGGAGTGTAAACTGGGAGTGTAGACAGCTCAATGGTCCCTCTACTTCTCTCTGATTCCTCCAGCTCCTCTGGGTTTCCCCTGGGTTTGGATTGCTCTGCTCCCAGGAGTCCTGGCCAAGGTCCGTCAACAAGGGTCTCGCCTCTTACTTATAGCACCTTGTTGGCTCTCCAGAGTTTGGTTCTCAGATCTAATATTCCTCCTCAATGGCTCGCTGTTAGTGATTCCGGTCAGGAGAGATTTTCTATCTCAGGCACAGGGGACAGTGTTTCATCCTGGCTCGAGCTCTGGAACCTTCATATCTGGCCCCTGAGGGGGACCAACTAAGTGATGCTGAGCTTCCAACCGACGTAATAGAGACTATTCTAAGTGCTAGCTTTCCCTCCACTAGAGGAAGTCATGCCCTCAGATGGCATGCTTTTCTTATACTTAGAAAAAGTCTAAATATATTTGAGCTATACTTATGCGAGAATCAGTGTTTTCATTTTTATATGGTAGTACACATCGTCTGGACAGAATAAATAAATAAGAAACCAAAACAACTGTAACTTCCATGTGTTAAAACAGCATCAAAACTGTGTAACGTTATGGAATAAAATGTCAATAAAATGTGCGCACACACTACACAACCTTGGAGGGTCCAGACACTTCCAATGCGGCGGCGTTGGTATTCTCGTTCCAGTTAGCGTCATTGAAACACAGCATCGAGAGTACCTTTTGATAGGGAACATCTCGGGTTACTTGACTGTAACCCCGTTCCCTGAAAAAGCAGGAACGAGATGCTGTGTCTCAATGCAGCACTGTGGACTTACCTGGATGTCCTTTCAGACAAAGGTGTAACCTGAAGGTGTGTCCGTTTCACGTCTATTTATAACCTCTCAGGTACATGTAATCAAATGACGTCACCTACTGAGGTTATTTAAGCCAATCCTTTGCATGTTTGACACACATGCTTCACAACCAGTCGAACAAAGAATGCTCTCATTAGCATTATTGCAATGCAGCATTTCGTTCCTGCTTTTTCAGGGAACAGGGTTAAAGTCAAGTAACCCAAGACGAACAAAACATTAAAAATAAGGGTTATGACTGGGCATGAGGTAGGATGCGTGTAAATATCGGAGCAGCTTTTCAACGGTGGAGAGAAACTCGGGGAAGGGCTCGAATTGGACGGAGAGGCTGCGTTGTGTCTTCTTGATAGGTGAGTAATGTTGATTTTGTATTGTTTCACACAACTTATCTTTGTTGGCTTTTGTTTGAATATGCTTGTGTCTTTGTTTGTTTCCGCGATCGTCATTATGCCAGGGTTGTGTACGTACGTGTGGGGCGGAGATATCAAAATAGGGGCGAGGTCATGTGAAGCATGTGTGAAATCACTTTGGGGCCTGCTGTTCTTTCCCAGTCTCTACATTGAGGTGTCGAAATCATGGAATATGCCATATTCAGTCTGGCTCTTTAGCCCCGGAATTAGACCATGCAAATATCAGGAGATTGAATAAGAAGGGTTTGCGAGATATCTTCATACTATGCCTCTGTTGCAGGCATACCAGGCTGACCTAATAAAAGACCTTGATGAGGGACTGAACCCAAGAACTGCACTGGACTACAGATTTGTCTCTTTGGGCCACTAAGAAAATAGCCAGAGCCACCAGTCATTCTATAGCAACCCTTGCGGCCACAGTGAGGCATCTCTTGTTGAACTCTGGTTGAGAGGCATCTTTGGTCCGACATCAGAGAGAAGGAAAAGTTATTTCTCCTGGACACTCCGCTTATGCTTTCTGACCTGTTCAGCAAGTCACCTCAGTTGTTGACAAGTTTCAGGAGGCTAAAAAGCAGGTGGCATCATTACAGCACTACCCCCTTCGCTGGCCTCAGGTCTCAGGGCTGCTGGGTGGGAGCAGCCCCAGCTGTCATACAGCTCCTCACATAACGCTTCACAGAATCAGAGTGTCGTTTCCCGAGCATCCAATTTTAGATCTGCGTCAGCTGAATCACTCTGTCAAATCACTCTGGAGCAGGCATCTACTTCCTTGCCCTACGTTTCTGACCCTACTGGATCAGATCGTTCTGACGTTACGGTAACTGTTCATTGCGCTCAAGGTAAGCGTGAAAATCTGCATGGTACAACCCTCAGTGCATACAAAAGCAGCATAAACCCTGCTTTGAAAAAACACCGCAAACTGAACTTTTTTAAAACCGTCAGTCACTCTCGACTGATCTGGGATCGACAACTCAAACCTAGAGGTCTCTTTGGAGGGCATATGAACATCCGTAGCCTCACCCCAAAGTCTGAACAAATACATCATCTTCTCACTGACTCTAACTTAGACTTTTTAGGCCTGTCTGAATCGTGGTTACATCATAACTCTCCGTCTGCTGCATTATATGTACCAGGGTATAATATCTTTAGACGGGACAGATCTGAGGGAAGAGGGGGAGGGGTCATGATGTATATAAAAGATCATATTAACTGTCATCAGATATGTTGGCCTTTTGACCACAATTTGGAGTGTATTGGGTTGAATATAGTGCTCTCATCTGAAATGTCTTTTGTGCTCATTGTTGTATATCGTCCACCTTCCTCTAATGACTTTTTTATCACTTTTAAAAAGCTACTTCAAGCTTGTGATTTTAAAACTGAGGTAATATTACTTGGTGATCTAAACTGTAATTGGCTAAATAAGACTAATAGGAAACCTCTTAAGCAGATCACAGACAGTCTGGATTTTACCCAATTGTTGGAAGGTCCTACTAGAATAACCACATCATCTCAGACACAGATAGACTTAATTTTCAGTAACAAGCCTGAACGAATTGTAAAAACATTAAATTTTATTACTGGACTGTCTGACCATAATCTGACATTACTGTCAAGAAAACTTACAAAAAAGCGCTTTCATCATTCAAAAAAACTTGTGGAGCAACTCAGGATTCCAAAAAATGAAATGAATAATTTTCAAAGGGCAGTACAGCAGACTAAATGGACAAATATATTTACTGGGATTAACATAGAAGAAGTTAGTAAGATGTTTGCCACCAAGCTACAAAGTCTAGTTAAGGAGTTCACTAGAAAGGTAAAAGGAAAGAAAAAAACAAACGCACTCCCTTGGCTTAATACTGAAATATTTAATCTGATGAAGGAAAGAGACTCTGCTTTAAAAAGATCATTAAAAACCAAGTTACATAGTGATAGGCATAGGTTCACTTCATTACGTAATCAAGTAGTTAAAATGATCAGAAAAGCTAAAGCCAATTTTTTTATAACAATCATTAATGAGGGAAAGGGTAACACAAAGCTGATCTGGGAACAGATTAAGAATGTGATGGGAATTAGCCACAGGCTTAGAAATCGGTTAGAGTTGGACCTGAATGGTAAATTAATACAAGATCCAGTACAAATAGCTGTAGCTTTTAATGAATACTTTATTAATTCTGTGGATGAAATCGCACATAATGTTTCCCTAACAACTGGAGATATTGTTGAAATAGATGAAAGCAAGCCTTCTTTTAGAATTCAACCTATCTCTGAAATTAAAACCCGGGTGTGGTGAGTGGGGCGGGGCCGAGAGCCGTGGGAACGGAGCGAGGCCGGTGGAGTTAATGATAATGAGCGACACCTGCGACACTCACCGGTCTCGAGTCCCACGGAGGAGCTCCGGAAGGATAAAAGGAGGAGTGACGACAGTGGAAGACGAGAGAGGACCAGGCCTGGATTTTATTTTGTGTTTGTGTGCGGCAGTCGTCCGTGAGGGGCTGCCGCTGTACTTTTACGTTTGTTTATTTGGTTATTAAATCGTTAAATGTTTGCCGGTTCCCGCCTCCTTCTTCCCGAATCTACGAACTTTGTTACATTGGTGCCGAAACCCGGGAAGAAGGAGGCGGGAACCGGCAAACATCCTTCCGGAGCTCCTCCGTGGGACTCGAGACCGGTGAGTGTCGCAGGTGTCGCTCATTATCATTAACTCCACCGGCCTCGCTCCGTTCCCACGGCTCTCGGCCCCGCCCCACTCACCACACCGGGCAATTATTAATTCTTTTAAAATTTCAACAGCAAAAGATATTTATGGAATGGATTCAAAAATGCTTAAATCTCTAAATGAATATCTAGCTTTTCCTATCACACAAATTGTTAACCAGTCAGTACTAGAGGGCATATTCCCAACTACCTGGAAGACTGCAATTGTAACTCCCATATTTAAGTCAAATGACCCTTTGAACATAGTTAACTACCGCCCAATCAGTATTTTACCTGTGGTTTCTAAGGTTGCTGAAAAATGTGTATCAGAGCAGCTTGTCTCTTTTTTAAATAACAGTCCATTTACTCTTCATCCGATGCAGTTTGGCTTTAGGGCCAATCACTCTGCAGAAACAGCTAACTGTTTCTTTCTAGAGACTGTTCGAGCAATGGTTGATAAGGGAGGTGTTGTTGGCGCTGTGTTCTTAGACCTTCGTAAAGCTTTTGACACAGTTAACCATCAGGTCCTTATTGCCAAACTCTCTACTTATCATTTTTCCCCTTCTGCAATTAAATGGTTTGAGTCATATTTAACTGGTAGAACTCAATACGTTTCTGTGAACAACCATCGTTCATTAGCTCTTAATTTATGCACAGGGGTACCACAAGGATCGATACTTGGCCCGCTTTTGTTTAGTCTATATATTAATGATCTGCCATTAGTTTGCCCTGATATTAATACATTAATGTATGCGGATGACACGGTAATTTATGTGCATGCCAAGACAAAACATCTGGCTGCTGCCAAATTGACCACAGCTATGGATCAGATCACCAATTGGCTAAATCGTTCATGCCTTCAACTAAATGTAGATAAAACTGTGGGAATGTTTTTCACCAAGAGACAATGTAACATTGTGTCAAATATAATAATATCAGGTCAAAACATTAGTATTGTGCCACAATTTAAGTATTTGGGCGTTATTATTGACTCCAATCTCTCCTTTAAAGCACATATTAAGAAAGTATGCAATAGGGTTAAGTTTAGCTTAGCTAATTTTAAATATATTAGAAATGTAATTACTTTTAATGCTGCTAAATTATTTATGGATGCCATGATTATGTCGCACCTAACATATTGTCTGACAAGCTGGGGACAAACTAATGGTTTATCATTAAAGCCATTAGTAATTCTTTATAAAAAAAAAACTTAAAGTACTGGACCAGAAGCCTAACAGTTCACATCATTGCATTATTCTTAATAAGCATAAACTGCTAAGCTGGGAAGATGTAATCAAATATAAAAATATCTGTCTGGTCTACAAAATTTTGCATAACATCGCTCCTGCTCCTCTTAACTCATTTATAATTCAACGTAACAATAGCAGTCAGATCACCAGAAGCAATACACGAGGTGACCTTCTAATCCCATTCAGCAAAAGCACATTTGGTCAATTATCATTTTCTGTTACAGCAATACAAAGCTGGAACTCATTGCCCACTATAATTAAAGACATACATATGTATTCTACTTTTACTATACACCTTAAAAACTGGCTGTCTGACAATTATAACTGCACACATCAATCTGACAGTTGTGCTGTGTAGTTGATGTGACATGGTCATGTTGCTGCCATTAGCTTTCTGCTGCCTGCTTCAATGTTAGGTCCTGTATGTGTTATTTTGTATGTTGATCTGTACTGTTTTAATGCATGAACTGCTCTTATGCCTTTGCAATTTGTGCTTGCTTGTTTGTGCTTGTCTTAATTGTGTTCCACACGCTTGTATGTTTTGCTTAGCCTTACTGTAATTGTAATGTATTTTATTTGATGTATGCCTTCTAACAACTGGCTAAACAACTAAACCACTCTAACAACTAAAGCTGCTCTTTTTAATAAAAGGGATTGTCCACATTATTATAAATCAAATCAAATCAAATAGTTAAAATGCAAGATGCTCTCATTGAAACAGATTGTGACTCAAATCAGTTCCAAGGACTGGTTTGTCACAATAGATCGGAGGCATACTTCCATGTTTCCATCCTTACACAACACAGGAAGTTCCTGAGGTTTTGTTCAGCACTCATATTGTTTTTCATTAAATTGCATTATATTTGTCCCAAATTAGAGTTAATGTGCCAGTAGAGAAGATGACCTCTCCAGATGCCTTGGGCTGGACGAAAATCTAAGACTACACCCCAGCCCATGAGGGAAGCGTCTGTTGTTAGCATCTTGCGACGATGACACATGCCTAGAGTGGGACTCAAAGTCAGAAACCGGGGATTCGACGTGTGCATCCATGCATTTTGTGTATGTGTGGGGTGACAAGGCTACGCTATGGTAAGCTTTGTAGTAATTTTAGAACTATTATTTTAATTTTTGCTCTTGGAAGTCGGGGCGTATTGATTCGCTATGTATGATTAATTGATATTAATCAAAACGTCCCACTTATACCTTATTAACGATACCTCATTAACGACTTGTCCAGCAAGCATTAAACCAGTATGTCTTAACAATTCAGATTATTCTCGTGGCCACAGTAATATAGAATTGATTAGGTAAATTTTGAGCATAGGTAATTTTTAGCATAGGTAACGCAATTGTCACAGATCGGCCAGGCTCCCCCATCAGGCAATCACAACAATCTGCAGCACCTGAATACTAATCACGAGCACCTGCACCTCATCACCACAGTCATCAAACCACCTATTTAAGCACACTCCACATTCACTCCAGCGTCCGATCTCATACCGACTACGTGGACCCTACTCTGGCAAGACTCTAGCTGAGTATACTGTTCAATAAACTGTTATGTGATTTTACTTACCTCAGTGTCCCGTCTGCATATATTACAGCAATATTTGGCAAATAGTTTCAGACTTGAAAATCACATAGCACCAGACAAAATATCTCTTTATAAATCAAAAGTTTATTTGCTACTCTACAATACTACTAAGCTAAAATAACACAAAACAAAATACGTACACACACAAATATTGCAGGCAAGGAACTTGAAGAAAGCTTAAACTAGCACTCTTTTGCCAGTTACTGAAACTTGCCCTAAGGTAGTTTCAAGCAGAGAACTTGTTTATCTTTGCTCTTATATTACTTCAACCAGTTTCCAGCAGAATTATGGAGAATTATTTGATTACTTGCTTTAAGTTGAGGTTGACAGCTGATCGGGTGTTTCTGCGCGGTCTCCGAGGGGTCTGAGGGAACCTCCGACTGATTGGCTGCTGATGTGTCATCGTTGCGTGATGTCACTGGGGATGCCTTCTTGAAATTGGTTGGTCACTCTGTGAATGAAGAATATATTCTAGCAGTCCCTATAAGTGTTTTAATCATACATTATGAAAAAGTCAACTTTCATCCACCCCAAATTATCGTTGCCGCAACTAGCTTTCATTCAAAATCAAACAACAGGTATTTGGCATACAGAAATTACATACATTAATTTTATATACTATATGGGTTAATGCATCGATTAACATGCTAACTTCTAAATAATCACACCCAGCATATGAAGGACAGGAGTTACAACGTTAGTATATATTGTCTATTGAGTATATTGTTTTAATAGAAATAGGAATAAAGGCATATCTTTTGGCAGAGAGTCAATAAAAGTTTGGGTGTTCTTTGCACAAGAAAAAAAACGCATTCCTTTGGAATGCAGGGAGGATGAAAGGGGAGCTGTCCGGGGGTCATGAGAGTGTCCCGTTGGGCATGTATCTGTGAGACTTCAATGCCCAGTCTCATCATAAAAACGTCTCTCCTGGTTGATACAATCATTGAATTGCATGTTAAGCAGTAAGGAGGTCGTGTCCAGATCCAGAGGTCTTTGTCCCGTTTCTGGTTGAATTATGTTTAAGTGATAAGAAAGCCACAGTAAAGTCCTGTTCTGGAATACATCCAGATGTTCCCTCAAATTTATCCTGGTTTTTAGAGGTCTCCTGAGATAAGGAGATTTAGGGCAGGAAATCGGCCAGCCAGTCAAATGCAGATGCTGGGAGGGGAAGTCTTAACTCCTGCTAAGTAATGTGCTGTCTTGAAATTATTTTGTGTGTGTCCTGCCCTACAAGGCATTACAGCTTCACCCCTGAAAACGAACCTCAGGAACTTCCTGTTGTTGCAAGATTTCTATGTGAAAGTATGCGTCTGTAACGTAATAAAACGTAATATGTAATTTAAAGCAAATAGATCAATTTAGCTCAAAGGGAATCATTCATGATTGTATAGGGAATTTGAACAGACTTACTGTTTTACAGCTGATCACTGAGGTGGCAGCGATTCATTGACCAAGCCATATAACATCAACTTTGCACTGGATATTAAAATCCAAAATATTGTGAAAACACTATTTAATAGCACAGTAACAAAATCGGCAGATTAAGACATTAACTTGTGAGCACAAAACACAAGATACTTCTCTTTTCAAGATAAATAAGATTTTATTTATATAAACCTAAGACATAAACTAATCTAACACATGAACACAAGCATTCACACATTCACACGTTGCATAAAGAGAGAGAGTGAGGAAAGGATGAGTTCAAGAGAATGAAAATGTGAAATCCCAAGTTTACAGCAATATGTGCTATTGCATAGACCTGAACAACCATCTATCACTTATTTAACCCTCGCATTGAGGGCTCAATGAGGCTAATATTTATATTAACTGCACCGATTCAGTTAGAACCTGGAGCGCGTTGCTAAGGGAATCCCTTGTGTCGTCGTCGTTGCAGGAAAAGGGGGTTCCCCGAAGTGGTTGATTGGTTGAGAGTTCAGTAGTCCTGAAGTGACATCTTGGCATTGGCTGCAGATGCGGAGTTGGTTTGGTTGAAGTTTGAAGCGAGTGCAGTCGGAACTGAACTTTGCAGCAAACTTACATTAGAGCACAAAACTCCACGGAAAGAAAAGAAACTAAAATAAAAAGAATAAGAATAAACCGATGTAACAAGACTAGGTGGGTTTTCTTCTCATCGTGGTGTCAAGTAGCCGCTGGCATGTAGGCCAGAGCATGCTCAGAGAGTGCAAATAGGCATCATCTAAACGCAGTGGCAAAAGTTGAAGCAAAAAGGAGCAGGGGAATAAGAGAAGAGTTTGATGGTGTCCTGAGTTTTTAAACTCGGCTTTCAGACCATCCCATCTGGATATCTTGACCAATTAGATACTGTCCTTGCTTGGGGTGTTGTTCTGTTCCTCCACCCAATCAATAAATCAACATGTTATCTGTTCAGTCAGAGGTCCTAACTTTAAAGGCTCTTGCAAAGTATACTTTTGAACATGATTTCTATAACAAGACTATGATGCATTTGACAAATAATTGATTGGAAGAAACATTTAAACCATGATTTTTCAAACTCATACATACCAAACACGCATCTGAATCCTTCAGCTATTCAATAGTGATTAAAAAAACAAAAAAACATAATATTTAATTAAAACATGATAATATAATGTGTGGGTTACAAACATAATATAGATTATTTCTATGCAGAGAAATAATTCATAAGTCCTTTTAAGATGATTTTTAGTGCATATGAAAATATTTTCTCTGTGTGGTTCTATGGAGAATAAGAGGCATGTTCTGTGACGACCAGAGAGAGGTTAAAAGGTCTCCTAAGGAATTCCAGTCTAAGTCTTTGTCTTGTATGTGTGTGGGAGAAAAGTCAATCTAAGGAAGCTCGTGATTTCAATCGTGGAACATGTGATGGCCATCTCTTTGACCATCAGTCTTGATTACGTGCACAAAATTTGACAGTCTTTTTCCAGAATTGGAATTATCAATAAGTGTTATTTTGTCTCAATGTTGCAAGCTGTTTTGTGAAAGAGGCTTGCTGGTTAGGCTTACTTAAGACTAGTTGGCGCAAGGATCTGGACAGATTTATGATGTCCTGTTGGACCTCTCTGGAATTTCAGCTTCTCATGTTTCCATGTTTTGAACGAATCTTAACTTTGTCTGATTCGGTCTCTGATATTCTACATGTCCTTGAGAAAAATTGCTTAGTGCACCTTTAATGTTATGGGTTTTTTTCATTTACGGTGTCAATATGGATTTTTTCTTGCAACTTACTTGGCTGACAGAAGCATTTCACAAAATTGTCAACATTTTCAAACAGTAAAAAAAGTCATTTAAAGTAAAAGTAAAGTAATTTTAATCCAATTGTATAAATAATTGTTTAAATAACTCTTGAGTAAATATATTTTGTACTCCGCTTTCCCTATCAATACAGAGCAAGTTTTTTTTTTTTTTTTATATATATCAAGAGATAAAAAGACAAACATCTAAGAGATTTTGGGACTTCTTTTATTCTGGGTTTCTTTATAGACTTTGTCAGGGTCCATTAGCACATTATGTACAAATAAAACCATGTGGCCAATCATTTATGTGTCAAAGCTTTTAGTGATGTCACTGCCTGTTCTTATCTAAGAAATGACTTTACAAGCACACTATGGCTGTCAAAACAAAACAGAAAAAAAATAATAATAATATTCGTCGATTTAAAAATAAAATTCCACATTCAAATACAGAAATGTTGCATTCGAATTTTAGGTGTGTGTCAGGCAGCCTTATCAGTGGCACACAAAATGTGATGATGATCTGAGTGTTGTTGCTTTTTAATGTTTTTGTTAGCCTATCCAGTTGAACCCACAAGTTGCACAAGTTGCATTGTTCATTCAAAATATTGCAGGAAAACAAGAACATCAATGCAGAGAAGATCATGTTTACAGTAAAACTGAAACCAAGCCATTCACACAGAATGCATATTTTGCACATTTTCAAGAGGGACATCTATCACCGTTGCACTTGCGTCTCGCACAAGAGAGCCGTATGTTTAAATATCCATGTAAAATGAATGCAAGTTCAACATTTAAAAAACATGTCTCCAGACTTTATGCCATTTTTTCCCATCCCACTGCATCTCAAATTTTTAAATTAAAAATATACTCTGTGTGATTGGCCTTCGTCCCTTTGTATTAAACTATGCATACATGATGCTGTTTTGTTCATAATTGTTTAAGCAACTTAATTATATTTGGTTTATAAACATTATGTATTGTTTCACAGATAGTCATACTATTTTATTGCTTTAATAAACATGCATTAGTAATATTTTTTTGATGCGCCCCCAGGAGAGAAGCCAACCCCAAAAAAAAAAACAATAAGTAAATAAATAAAATAAATAAATAAATAAAATTGTGCCTTTAAATTTGAATATTGATAATATTTAAGTGCAACATTTGAATTTAGTTTTTCAGCAATTTTGACAGCCCTAGCGCATACCACTATAATATCAATTTTTAAACATATACAAAATGTATGCTATTGTCTCTTTCAATATGACTTAGGCAGGACTTTTCCCATCATATGCTTTTTTTTATTTTGTTCAGGCTTGAATAGGATAATGTAACATTTTGGTGCAAATATGCAAAATAGTAAACCAAAGCTTGAGGCTAAAATCGCAAATATCTCCACAGCTACGGTGAATTTTCCAGGAGAACTGACATAAGCTGGGATAAAGGTGATCCATACAGCACAGAATATGAGCATGCTGAATGTGATGAATTTGGCTTCATTGAAGTTATCAGGCAGTGTGCGAGCTAGAAAAGCCAGAATGAAGCACAGAACAGCCAGTAGGCCAATGTAACCGAGAACAGCCCAGAAACCTATAATAGAACCCAGACTACACTCAAGAATTACCTTTTCCTTATAATATTTCAAATTTTTGTAGGGAAATGGAGGAAATAATGATAGCCAAAGTACACAGATAAGAACCTGTATAAGTGTAAAGGCAAGAACACTGAGTCGTTGTTGTGCAGGCCCAAACCATTTCATGACATTACTTCCTGGAAGTGTAGCCTTGAAGGCCATTAAGACCACTATAGTTTTCCCCAGAACACAGGAGATACAGAGGACAAAAGTGATCCCAAATGCTGTGTGACGCAACATACAGGACCACTCAGTGGGCCGACCAATGAAAGTAAGAGAACAGAGAAAACACAGAGTCAATGAGAAGAGCAGCAGGAAGCTCAGTTCTGAGTTGTTGGCTTTTACTATGGGGGTGTCCTTCTTACTGTAAAACAGAATGGCGACCATCATAGTTAATCCAACTCCAAACAGTGAGAAAAAGATTAGCACTATACCCATAACTTCTGTGAATGACAGAAATTCTACAGCCTTTAAGACACATTTATTTTTCTCAGCATTAGACCAGTATTCCCCTGGACACTGCTTGCAGTTATTTGAATCTGGAATAGAAGTTTTGATCACTATAGTTACAAACAAAAGCAAGATTATTATGTTACATGTGAACTGTTTGTTAAGACATGCAGAAATCACAAAAGAAGGAAAAACAAAGAAGGAAATAACCAGTTTTCTTTGACACTGTGAGATGGGCTGAAGATTACCTGTCTCATTATTGATTTCTCCTTCGGCACATGGAATACAATCATAACAACAGACAGGTCTTCCTTTCTGTGTAGCCTTCCTAGTGCCTGGAGGGCAATTCTCACTGCACACAGACCTTGGCTTCTACATTGAAAAATTACATTGCACATAACTATTTGTTTATCCTTTGTTCATGTCCCAGTTTCAACTAAATCTTTACAATAAATAGTGTCATTTACCTCCAGCTGTCCTCCAACCCAGATTATGTTTTCAGTTTTGAGCACAAAGCGTTGGTCTGGAGGCAGTGAGGCATCATAGTATCCCACTGGTTTAAATTGGACTGATCCATCAGAGTCCTGCTGCCAGTTTACGATTTCATATTGGGCTACTATGCCACCAGTGCTGTCAAACCACACACGATCACCCATCTTTACAGTGAAATTTACGTTTTTTAGAGCCTCAACCACCTATTGTGGACACATGTAAACAGGAATGTGTTATTCCAGTGGTTATTAATCTGCACATTTTGCATGTCTGCCTTATTTAACAGACCTGATTCAGATCATCAGCTATTAGGAAAGAGCTCCATAAACTGATCTGAATGTGTCAGATAAGGGAGACATACAAAATGTGCAGAGCTGGGGGACACAGGACCAGGATTAAGAACCACTGGGTTATTTTTTTGGTCTTACTTTCTACTTGTCTACCACTCTCTTTTTTAAATGTTATTACCTGCTGTGCTTGTATTTTCACGTCTTTTTCACAACCCTTCATGTCTTTGCACTTGAGTAGACTGTGCAGTGAATGAGCCACAGCATAAACTGCTTTGTAGACATTGCTTGCATATCTTTGTTCAGGCACATCTTCATTGTAGTTTTTCAGCACAAGCAGATCTTGATATACATTGCAACTTAATGCGTATTGAGAGGAATTTCTCTCAGTCCGTAAGCATGGAAAAGTTGTATTCCAGAATGCTTTTATAACATAATCCGAAAAACCTTCAATATCAACTTTTCTCACTGCAAACCCCAATGACCCTCCCAGCACATGAAAACTGTTTGGAGTGATCAAACTCTTTGCAGTTATCCATGACTCGACACCAATCATTTGGAGGCCTGTAATGTTTTCAGTATTTAGCTGCTTGAGTAGGTTGTACATTTCAGAAGTAGTAAGAAATGCAATAATCACTTTTGCTGTGCTTTTTTTAATTGTCTCTACCACTTTTTGGAGTTTGTCAGGCTCTGTTCGGTAGAATTTCACAGAGTACTCCACACAGATCCCCTCTTCCTGGGCTGTATTCAGAAATATGGCCATACCATTGTTTCCATAGTCATTGTCACTGTTCACAGCTCCCACCCAAGTCCAGCCGAAGTGCTTGACTATATAAGCAAGTGCTCTGCTCTGGTGGTAGTCACTAGCAATAGTTCTAAAGAAAGAAGGATAATCTTTCCTTTTACTGAGACATTCACATGAAGCGGAGTGACTTATCTGAAAAACAACAACAATAATAATACATAAATAAATATATCAATAAAAACCAGGATACAGTGATTAAATACATCATTAGTAATTATTTCAGGTTTTTACGGTTATTGCTCCTTACCACAGGAATTTTAAAAGGTCCTGTAGTTCTGGAAAGAATCACTGTAGCAGAAGACTCAGTTTCTCCTATGATTGCATGTATAGGAGATTGTCCATTGCATATTTCCCCAACTACAGACACATGACCATTCAACAATGCCATAATTGCACTTATGGTAGACAGTCTTGAACCACAACTATCATAGATTTGGTAGCCAATGGAAACATTTGGGAGCAAACTTTCACTTCGATTAATCTCATCAATGGCAAAACTCATTGTCTGAGCCATCCGAAAACCTCTTAGATTCACACTGTGAAAACATAAAATAGCAATTTTACAATTTTTTTATTTTTAATTTTTTTCATTTTACATGGTGTTCATACATTGAACACCATAACATTCCAGATATTATGATAGGGTATATTTGTCTTTCTTTTTATCTGGTTGTATTAAATATATTATCTGCTCCAATTGTTTTCAGTGTAACAAACCTGGAGCATGATAGCAGCTGAGGTTTTTTTGTAAACTCAAATGAAGGTAATGTCTCTATGCTCCGGATTGGAAAAAGTGCTCCAATAGTTACATCTCCATCCTTGGATAACAGTGGATACTTTGAGTCTCCCATTAATTGGCAAAGAGACTTTTCTGCTTTTGTATGAAGTTGATGGAAAAGCAGGAGTTTGTAAATAAAGAGAAGCATCTCAAAGGTTGGGCTTAACTGCAGATGTCAAATGCAATGAACCCAATACAGTATGTGCACTTTTATAGACAAAATTCATATGGATGAATGAGTGTGAACGTAGCCAATGACCTCATAGGGTGGTACGTAAGGCAGTTCAAACGAGGTGGAGTCCAGCTAATTTGAAAGGATCCGATTTTCTGAAATTATTAGATAACAGTAAATTGTAAAACTTTTTAAACTGAAATATTCAGTTTGTTGTAAACTTTGATTTAGATCTTAGTTTAGATCTGTAGTTTCTATTTGGTCTTTAAAAAAAAACCCTTCTCAATACCTCTTACAATGTCTTGGTTTTGTTTTGTTTTGATACTGTTATGCTTGCTCACTTGGTTGCTTGTTTATGTGTGAAGGCAGATTTTCACATCATTAAGTACATCACTTGCTATATGAAACATGCATTAGGTAATGCTTCTGTTTGTTCTGTTTTCAGTAAATTGTAATTATGGTCTCTTGAAGCATCTTGGAGACGTTGCCACAGTTCTTCTTGATTTAGTCTCTCTCAGGTTGTTCTGTTTCTTCATGTCATTCCAGATAGACTGGATGTTGATGAGATCAGATCTCTGTGTGGAGCAATCTCACTGGATTATTACGATTAATGGCAAAATGAATGTTTGGAAATATAAACGTGCTGACTTGACTAGCTATAAATAGTAGCCTATATCGCCAATGCCTGCAGAAAGTGTAATAAAGTGTGTGTTTACAAATAATGAAAACATAAATGGGTTTTCCAAGTAATTTTTACTAATTATTTGTGTGAATTATATTTTAAAGTGATATTCTAATATAAATAGGCTATTTTATGTATTAAACTATCAGACACCATCAGAAAAGAAATCTGGCCGTGGTGTTTAACTACAGAATGTTGTTCCTTTCGGCACCTGGTTCTACTCCTTGTTACAAGTATGGTAGAACCATCACCTCTAGCACAAAAGACTGCTTTGTAAGTAATCTTCCTGATTTATCTCAATTCCTCAGTCAAGTCAAGTCACCTTTATTTATATAGCGCTTTTAACGATACAGATTGTGTCAAAGCACTTAACAGTATCAAATTGGAGGATAGAGTGTCAGTAATGTATAATAATAACCTTGGGTGAAACCAGGCTCAGTCGGGGGGCCAGGATATTATTGTTTATTTATGGTTTTAATTAAAATTTTAAATGTATAAATGTATTATATTTCTATTTTTATAGATTTGGGAAAACAAAACTAGAGGTATTTCATATAGCCTGGCAGGAAAATACCCTATCCGACAGAAAAGCATTAAAAACTGCCAGATCTGATTACTTTTCGTCTCTTCTAGAAGAAAAAAAAACATAACCCCTGGTATTTATTTAATACAGTCACTAAATTAACGAAAAATAAAGCATCAACAGGTGTTGGCATTTCCCAAGAGCACAGCAGTAATGACTTTTATGAACTCCTTTACTTCCAAAATCGATTCTATCAGAGATAAAATTGTAACCATGCAGCCGTCAGCTACAGTATCGCATCAGATAGTGCACTATAGATCCCCTGAGGAACAATTCCACTCATTCTCTACTATAGGAGAGAATTGTATAAATTTGTTAAATCATCTAAACCAACAACATGTATGTTAGACCCTATTCCATCTAAACTACTAAAAGAGCTGCTTCCAGAAGTCATAGATCGTCTTTTGGCTATTATTAATTCATCACTGTCATTAGGATATGTCCCCAAAACCTTCAAATTGGCTGTTATTAAGCCTCTTATTAAAAAACCACAACTTGACCCCAAAGATCTAGTTAATTACAGACCGATCTCAAATCTCCCTTTTCTGTCAAAGATACTAGAAAAGGTAGTATCCTCGCAATTATATTCCTTCTTAGAGAAAAAAATTATTTGTGAGGAATTCCAGTCAGGATTTAGACCGTATCATACTGAGACTGCTCTCATTAGAGTTGCAAATGACCTGCTTCTATCATCTCATCATGGTTGTATCTCTTTATTAGTTCTACTGGATCTTAGCGCTGCGTTCGACACTATCGACCACAACATTCTTTTAAATAGACTAGAACACTTTGTTGGCATTAGTGGAAGTGCATTAGCATGGTTCAAATCGTACTTATCTTAACGCCAACAGTTCGTAGCAGTGAATGAAGAGGTATCATATCGATCACAAGTGCAGTAATGGAATACCTCAAGGCTCAATACTAGAGCCATTACTTTTCACGCTTTACATGTTACCCTTGGGAGATATTATCAGGAGACATGGTGTTAGCTTTCACTGTTATGCTGATGATACTCAGCTCTATATCTCTTCGCGGCCCATGAAACACACCAAATTGAGAAACTAACGGAATGCATAGTCGATATAAAAAACTGGATGACGAGTAACTTCTTACTGCTAAATTCTGAAAAAACAGAGGTGTTAATTATCAGACCTAAAAACCACACCTGTAATAACCTGAAACACTATCTAACACTTGACGGCTGCTCTGGCAATTCTTCTTCATCAGTTAGGAACCTAGGTGTGTTGTTTGATAGCAATTTTTCATTTGAAAGCCATGTTTCTTGCATCTTTAAAACTGTGTTTTTCCATCTACTGCATCTACTAGAACCAGGAAGTACGACCATATTAGCCCGGTTCTGTCAACACTGCATTGGCTCCCTATCAAACATCGTATAGATTTGAAAATCTTGTTAATTACTTATAAAGCTCTGAATGGCTTAGCTCCTCAGTACTTGAGCGAGCTCTTATCACGTTTTAGTCCTCCACGTCTGCTGCGTTCTCAAAACTCTGGCCATTTGATAATACCTAGAATATCAAAATCGACTGCGGGCAGCAGATCCTTTTCCTATTTAGCATCCAAACTCTGGAACAATCTGAATACTGTTCGGGTGGCAGACACACTCTGCCAGTTTAAATCTAGATTAAAGACACATTTATTTAACCTGGTTTACACATAACACACTAAAATGCTTCTATTATTAAAATCCGTTAAAGGATTATTAGGCTGCATTAATTAGATCAACCGGAACCGGGGACACTCCCCATAACACATGATGTACTTGTTACATCATAAGAAGAATGGCATGTACGCTAATATTTGTCTGTTTCTATTCTGTTTCTCAGTCCGTGTCCGGATCAGATGGTGGATCGGCGCCGGACACCAGGATGAGCCCCAGGGACATATCCCCAGTGAAGACCTCAACTTAAAATACAATAAAACTTAAAATAAAACAAATAACTAAAAATATAATAAAATACCAAACTACATAATACTATTATTGTTAGAAATTGCAACAATATAAAAATAGAAATATAATACATTTATGCATTTAAAATTTTAACTAAAACAATACGTATACAATAAATAAACAATAATATCCTTGCCACTGTCGCCTCTGGCTTGCTCAGTTGGGGAGACTTAATTTCTAGTGAATATCATCAATTTGATTTCACAAATACTATTTAAACTAAACTGAGCTAGACAATGACATCTCTGAATTCAATAATGAAATGCCTTTAACTGAAAATTTAATGTTTAATCTTATTATTATACATTACTGACACTCTAGCCTCCAATTTGATACCGTTAAGTGCTTTGACACAATCTGTATTGTTAAAAGTGCTATATAAATAAAGGTGAATTGACTTTACTTGACTTGACCTGGTGGATATTGTGTGAAGCACAACAATGTTTTAAAAAATCTGGAAAGTGGCCTGCAGGGAGCTCTGTGATTTAAGTGTGGCGAAACGCTTGCTCCCACGTGATAAAACATGCATTCTTAATAGCTTCATCTCAGCTGGAGTGACAGGCTCAATTGCATCCTTCGCCAGCAGGACCGCAATCTCCTTGAACAGGATGGCGGCCTCAGACTGCCATCAAAGTCTCGAGAATGCCGCTGAATCTGGGGGGGTAGCCTGCCGAACTGAATCACGTAGCCGAGACTAATTGTCCGAATGAGCCAATGGGATGGGGTTGGGTAGTGCTAGCCACGGACCCAAGTGGCACTAAAGGGACAATCGACACACCCGTGGTGGTGCAGTGTTGGGGAATCCTACTGGTCGGCCCAGAAGGCTTAGCATCCTAAGTCACATGGACAGGATTTCGGTGTCCCCGGAGGGACTGGCTAGCAACGCGTGAGGAAGCGGTGCATTCTCAAAACACCATCTCTTGGCCACTGGCGATAGGGTGCATCGTAGGTGAAAGTGAGGAAGTGGTTGCAGGAAGCATGCCTCGGTGTTGCTTCAGCACAGGATGGGGCTGCTGTGGAAGACAGGAGGGCGCCCACGGCGATGAGCAGACTGTTGGCTGACCCTCAATGGAATGGTGGCAGATGATTACGTCGGGGCAAGATGTGCTTGATGGCCTCAGTCTGCTTCTGTACTGCCGATAACTGCTTGGCAAAGTCCTTGACACAGTCGCCAAACAGGCCAGCCTGGGAGATGGGAGCATCAAGAAAGAGGACTTTGCAAATGTCTCTCATCTCGACCAGGTTGAGCCAGAGATGACACTGTTGGACCACAAAATTGGACATCACCTCCTCGAGGGGCCGCACCGTGAGTCAGTCACCATACACAGCTTCTACATCAATCTCGGGTCAGTATTACCCTTGTGCATTTGTTTAAGTGCCTTGGCTTGGTGGACCTACAGTATTGCCATGGCATGCAAGACAGAGCCTGGCCTGGCCTGCAGCACTGTAAGCTTTGGCAGCAAGTGTTGACGTCAGCTTATAGGCTTTGGAGGGGAAGTGCCAAGTCAAGTCACTATTATTTGTACAGTATAGTGTTTTTAATAATGCTGTGGCGAGGGGGAGGTGGTTCAGCGGAGTCTGCAGCGGGAGAGAGCATTGGGAGACGAGCGGGGAGAAAGTAGGTCAAGTGCAAAATGATGAACACCTGTGTCTGATTGCAGTGACTGGCGTGGAGAGACCGCTTAAGAAGCTTGGGGAGAGCTTCACGGGGAGAGAGAGACCGTGGAGACTCGTGTGCTGTACTGCCCTGTATTCCAAGAGAAAGGCTGGAAACTGCGTGTATCAGAAAGCTGCGCTTTTGAGAATTGTGCCATTGTGGCAACCTTTACTTTTGTGCTTTCTTTATTTCTGAATAAAAACCACACGAGCCTCCTACGCCAACCTTGTCCTCTTCCTTCCTCAGCTACGAACTTTATCACACTGGTGCCGAAACCCGGGAAGGAAGAAGGAAAAGCCGCTGCCATCATGTCGTCCCCGTCGACTTCGCCGTTCGCGGACGTTATCCATTCGCTCGCGCGGCTCCACCAGGAGCATCATCAAGCGCTACTGGACATGAGGGAGGACCAGGAAAGTTGCTTCCGGACCCTTGTCCAGGCGCAGCAAGAGGACCGTGAGCTGTTCCGGAGTTGGATGGACCGGGAGGTTCGGGCCGGGGGAGCAACACCGGCCCCGGCCCTGCCCACCCACATGCCGTTGAACAAGATGGGCCCGCAGGACGATCCGGAGGCCTTCATTGACCTCTTTGAGAGGACGGCCGAGGCATGTGGGTGGCCTTCGACGAACTGGCCTGTGCGTCTCATTCCGCTGCTGTCAGGCGAGGCCCAGATGGCGGCGCAACAGTTGCCAGTTCAGAATCTCCTGGTCTACAACGACCTCAAGAGAGCCATCCTCCAGCGGGTCGGCTTGAACCCAGAGCAACATCGTCAGCGCTTCCGATCGCTGGAGCTGGGGGAAAACAGCCGGCCCTTCGTGATGGCTCAACAGCTCCGGGACGCGCACCGCAGATGGTTGTTGGCCGGGGGAGACGATGTCGACCTAATAGTAGATCGAGTGGTGATGGAGCAGTTCATCGCGCGGCTGCCCAAGAAGACCGCGCAGTGGGTCCAGTGCCACCGGCCGACATCGTTGGACCTGGCCATTCAACTGGCGGAGGACCAGATGGTGGCGTGCCACGGGGTTGGCGAGACCCTCCCAGCTGTTTCTCTCTCTCTCTCTCTCTCCCCCCTCCTTCCTCTCCCAAACCTGTTCCTCTCCCTAGGACACGGCTGAATCCCCCGCCTCGAGCCCCACCCCGCTGGAGGGGTGGGCCGCCACCGGAGTCCGGAGGCCTGAGATCCGGGGGGCGGGGCCTACTGGGCCGAGCGGCGTCCCCGATTCTGGTCCCTCGTTCTCTCCACGCCAAAACCTTGACCCGCTTCCCGCCCCTAGAGCGGCGGGGAGGTCTGGGCCGGTCTGTTGGCGTTGCAGGGACCCAGGGCATTTTATTGATCGGTGCCCGGTGATGGAAGTAGGGACACTGATCCGGGTTCCGGGCAGGCCGCCCCCCGATCAGGCTGACCTGTACCAAATACCTGTGAGTATTAAGGGGGGTACTTATTGGGCTTTGGTGGACTCGGGGTGTAACCAAACCTCGATCCATCAAAGCCTAATTCAACCCGATGCATTGGATAAGAGCTGCATGGTTCAGGTACGGTGCATACACGGGGATGTGATGAAATATCCGGTAATGCTCCTAGCCATCCAATTACGGGGACAAAAGCATAATGTGGAGGTGGCTGTTAACCAGCACCTCAGACATCCGCTGATTTTGGGGACCAATTGGCCAGCGTTTAGTCAGTTATTGGGGTATTTGTGTGCGGATGTCGCTTGGGAAGGGAAGCGCGCGGGGGAGGTGGCCGTGCAGGCGAGGGAGGCGGACGGTAGACTGACCGGGGCGGGGCCAGGGGAACCGAGCGCAATCAAGAAGCTGATCCTTTCTGAGCGTGATGACTTTCCCCTGGAGCAGTCTCGGGACGAGATGCTAAAAAATGCGTTCGAGCAGGTTTGTGCCATCGACGGTCAGCCTCTCCAACCAGCACGACCCCTTTCCTATCCCTATTTTGCTGTGTTGAAAGATCGGTTGTATCGAGTGACCCAAGACACTCAAACAAAGCAGGATACAACTCAGTTGTTAGTGCCTAAAAGTTGTAATCCCATGGCAGGGCATTTGGGGCAGACAGCTACACTAAACCGTCTAATGACCCGATTTTTTTGGCCGGGCATTCACGAGAACGTGCGCAGGTGGTGCGCGGCTTGTCGTGAGTGTCAGTTAGTGAATCCCCCGGCCTCCCCAAAAGCGCCTTTGCGCCCCCTTCCTCTTGTGCAGGTCCCCTTCGCTAGAATTGGCATGGACCTCATCGGGCCATTGGAATGGTCAGCACGGGGGCATCGCTTTGCATTGGTCCTAGTGGATTATGCAACGCGTTACCCCGAGGCAGTGGCATTTTGGCGAAAAGTGTAGCGGAGGCGCTGTTTCGTGTAATCTCCCGTGTGGGAATCCCGAAAGAGATTCTCACGGACCAAGGCACGGCGTTTATGTCACGTACAATACGCGAGCTTTACGAGTTGTTGGGCATTAAATCGGTTCGCACCAGCGTTTTCCACCCACAAACAGACGGTCTGGTGGAACGATTTAATCGCACATTAAAAACCATGATTCGTAAGTTCGTTCACGACGACGCAAAAAATTGGGACAAGTGGCTGGAACCCCTTTTGTTCGCGGTACGCGAGGTCCCGCAAGCCTCCACGGGGTTTTCCCCCTTCGAGCTCCTGTACGGACGCCAGCCCCGGGGGGTTTTGGATGTCCTAAGGGAGACTTGGGAGGAGGGACCTTCAGCGAGCAAAAACGAAATTCAGCATGTGCTGGACCTGAGAACAAAACTCCACACTTTGGGGCAGCTCTCGATGTAGAATTTGTTACAGGCCCAGGACAGGCAAAGCCAGTTGTACAATCGGGGTGCCAGGCTACGCAAATTTACACCGGGAGAGAAAGTACTTGTATTACTCCCAACTGCTAGTTCTAAATTGCTCGCCAAGTGGCAAGGGCCTTTTGAGGTCACACGGCGAATAGGAGATCTCAATTATGAGGTGATTCGAACGGACAGGAACGGGGCACGTCAAATTTACCACCTCAACCTCTTAACAAATGGACAGAGGTGGAGCCCGTGATGCTGGCGACGGCAGTGAGTGAAGAGGAAGATCTCGGGCCAGAAGTGAACACAAAAACCCATTCTCTCACTCTGGCTCCAGGGGGAGATCACCTCTCGCCCTCCCAGCTCACGGACGTGGCGAGGGTGCAGGCTGAGTTTGCCGATGTGTTCTCGTCCCTGCCCGGTCGAACCAACCTCATTCAGCACCATATTGAGACGGAACCGGGAGTAATAGTGCGCAGCCGCCCGTACAGACTACCTGAACACAAAAAACAAGTAGTTCAGGCAGAATTAGGAGCAATGCTAAAGATGGGAGTGATAGAGGAATCCCACAGTGATTGGGCGAGCCCGATAGTTTTGGTACCCAAAACCGACGGCTCGGTGCGTTTCTGTGTGGATTATCGAAAGGTGAATGCGGTGTCGAAGTTCGACGCCTATCCAATGCCGCGGGTTGACAAATTGCTTGATCGGCTGGGTACAGCTCGTTTTTATTCAACTCTGGATTTAACTAAAGGATATTGGCAGATCCCCTTATCGCCCTTATCCAAAGAAAAGACAGCCTTCACCACGCCGTTTGGATTACACCAATTCGTGATGCTTCCTTTCGGTTTGTTCGGGGCACCGGCCACTTTTCAGCGTCTCATGGACCGAATCCTCCGTCCGCATATGGCCTATGCCGCTGCCTACCTGGATGACATCATCATCTATAGTCAGGACTGGCAGCGTCATATGGCCCACCTACGGGCGGTCCTGCGAATTATTCGGACCTCACCAGCCTGCTGACTGACCTCACTAAAAAGGAATTCCCAGATCCGGTCCAGTGGACGGAGCTGTGTCAGCAGGCTTTTACCCAGGTGAAGGCTGCTCTGTGTGGCGGCCCGCTGTTACATTCTCCTAATTTTTCTCTCCCTTTCTTGCTGCAGACAGACGCGTCGGACAGGGGGCTTGGAGCGGTTCTGTCCCAGGAGATAGGGGGTGAGGAACGGCCGGTGCTGTACATCAGTCGGAAGCTCTCTAAGAGGGAGACGAGGTACAGCACCATCGAGAAAGAATGCTTAGCCATCCGGTGGGCCGTGCTCACCCTCCGCTATTATCTCCTGGGGCGGGAGTTCGCTCTCTGTTCGGACCATGCGCCCCTGCAGTGGCTCCACCGCATGAAGGATACCAAAGCGCGGATCACCCGTTGGTATCTGGCGTTACAGCCCTTTAAATTCAAGGTGATCCACAGGCCGGGGGCACAGATGGTGGTGGCCGACTTTCTCTCCAGAAATGCCGGCCTGAGGCGGGCAGTGGGGGTATGTGGCGAGGGGGGCGTGGTTCAGCGGAGTCTGCAGCGGGAGAGAGCATTGGGAGACGAGCGGGGAGAAAATAGGTCAAGTGCAAAATGATGAACACCTGTGTCTGATTGCAGTGACTGGCGTGGAGAGACCGCTTAAGAAGCTTGGGGAGAGCTTCACTGGGAGAGAGAGACCGTGGAGACTCGTGTGCTGTACTGCCCTGCATTCCAGGAGAAAGGCTGGAAACTGCATGTATCAGAAAGCTGCGCTTTTGAGAATTGTGCCATTGTGGCAACCTTTACTTTTGTGTTTTCTTTATTTCTGAATAAAAACCACACGAGCCTCCTACGCCAACCTTGTCCTCTTCCTTCCTCAGCTATGAACTTTATCACAAATGCAAATTGTGTCAAAGCAGCTTTACATCAGCTTCTTTTTTTTAATACTTTAAGAAATTTTCAAATGACAAAATATGTGTCTTTTAATCACAAAAAGTAAAACAATGCATTTGTATTTTGAAATGTTTTAACTAATCTAGGGCTTAATTGACTATTATTTTGCTAATCAAGTAATCTACTGATTATTTTGATAAGTGAGTAATCTGATATTTTTTACTAATACAAATAGAACTAAGTGAACAACAGGCTTTATTATGACTATATTTATATATAAACTAGCAATGAGGCAATAATAATTAGCTCAAATAAAGTATCAAAACCAAGTACATGGTTTTATTGAACAACACTGTTAAAATACGTAATATGCTATTATAACAAGTACCTGCAGAGGGTGCCAACAACCTGGTGATGTTTTGTGATTAAACAATGTTTAAATCCATTTAATTTTAATATTTGGCCACATGCAAAGTCAGACACTTTTATTTTGAAATTGCGATGTACAATAAATTGCATATTTAGAAATATGTTGATGTACTCTCCTGTGTTGGCGTAGGTTTATAAATTATTTACGTTACAAATCAAGTGAGCTTTCCCAGATGAAGAGTTTACCGTAGATCATGTGTGAACAGGACCTTTTCAAAACTAGCCTAAATTTGTTCTGGCACTCATATCGTTCTTATGGAGATGACGTGATTACTCTGAGCTACTACTTTAAATAGCTTTTCTATGCAAATATGGCACTAGATGGACATCTTTGACCATGCCTCGCAGCTTTTTCAATGTGTCATGCTTGAGACCCAGGCTTCTTTTCCATTCATCAACTGGATAATATTATACGCGCCTTGTATTTGTGTTTATAAGAGCAAATTTCTGATTAGTTAGTTTGTTTGAGAGTAAAAGCTGTGCTCCTCTCATACATTGGTAGGGGAACTCATGAACTCGAACGTGATATCAACAAGTGTTTTTAAATGTAGGAGGACTCTCTATTTTTTCCGCCGGGGATCCAGCACGGTGCCGGAGAACTTTAAGCCCTGGAAATAACATTTAACATTTCCACACTTCTTCTCAAAATCACAAAGAGAGCCTTTTGATTGACAACAAGTTCCCTGCACAAGATCTACATTGCACCCTTGCACCTTCTCAAACTGTTAATGTTATGGCCTTGCTCATTTATAGTATCTGTAGGGATTGTTTTCCCCTTAAACTTGATTAGCTAATAAATACAGCTTTTTTATCCCATTAACCTGTTAACGTTTGCCAGAGCGACGGCACACTGAAGCGTTTTTTTCCCCACTAGTTTAATGTTTATGAATGGATTTAACGTGAAAGAATATCATTAACCTGTTAACCTTGCTGCTTTCTCTGTCATTTTTCTGTTCCTTATTTGTTTTAATGATACAATATAAAAGCATCATAGAGGAGGAACTCCTTTATTTTTCTTATAGGTTTGTTTATTAAAGAGTTTGTCAGGGTCAGTCTGGACACATCATGTACAAATGAAGTATGAAATTACTAAGGCATTACTTGCATTTAAATCAGCTTGTTGAACAACTAAATGCCATTACATTTATGATGTTAATAATTTTATTTTCTCTATCAGTGGGATTTGGATGGAAGCTTTCCCATCATATGTTGTTTTGTATTTTGTTCAGGCTTAAGCATGATGATGTAACATTTAGGTGCAAATATGCAGAATAGTAAACCAAAGGTTGAGGCTAAAATGGCAAATATCTCCACAGCTACAGTAAATTTTCCAGGAGAACTGACATAAGATGGTATGAATGTGATCCATACAGCACAGAATATGAGCATACTGAATGTAATGAATTTGGCTTCGTTGAAGTTATCAGGCAGTGTGCGTGCCAGAAAAGCCAGAATGAAGCACAAGACAGCCAGAAGGCCAATGTAACCCAGAACAGCAGAAAAACCTATAGTAGAACCCAGACTGCACTCAAGAATGATCTTTTCATTGTAATATTTCATATTTTTGTACGGAAATGGAGGAGATATTGTTAGCCAAAGCACACAGATAAGAACTTGTATAAGTGTAACGGCAAGAACACTGAGTCGTTGTTGTGCAGGCCCAAACCATTTCATGACATTATTTCCCGGAAGTGTAGCCTTAAAGGCCATTAACACCACTATTGTTTTCCCAAGAACACAGGAGATACAGAGGACAAATGTGATTCCAAATGCTGTGTGACGCAACATACAGGACCACTCAGTGGGACGACCGATGAAAGTAAGTGAACAAAGAAAACACAGACACAATGAGAAGAGCAGCAGGAAGCTCAGCTCTGAGTTGTTGGCTTTTACTATGGGGGTGTCCTTTTTTCTGTAAAACAGGATGGCCACCAGTGCAGTTAATCCTACTCCAAAGAGTGAGAAAAAGACCAGAACTATACCCATAACTTCTATGAATGAGAGAAACTCTACAGCCTTTAACACACAATTATTTTTCTCAGCATTAGACCAGTATTCCCCTGGACACTGCTTGCAGTTATTTGAATCTGAAAAGGAAGTTAAAAATTGTAGTTATAAATGAAAGAAAAATGGTTTTATTTATGAGCTCCTTTGCTAAGACTTTGTTTGTAGAAACTGTAAGTGTAGGGGGAAAACACTCACAAAAAAGGATCTGAAAGGTGAGATAAAGATTACCTGTCTCATTACTGATTTCTCCTTCTGCACATGGAATACAATCATAACAGCAGACTGGTCTTCCTTTCTGTGCAGCTTTCCTAGTGCCTGGAGGACAGTTCTCACTGCACACAGACCTTGGCTTCTACATAGAAATATACAGTGTACATAATTATTTAACGGAGTGCCTATTGTATAAATAGCACACTTTGCTGGCAGAGGCTACAAAAGACACATCAGACAACAGGATAGGGCATAGGACGTAAATAGTTGTCGTGGCATATTTTGACGTGATTGTCCTGAGTTTGAATTTGTCTTTTGCCAAGTTCATTCTTTTCCCATCACCTATCAAATCGGAAAGACGTGTATTTTCAACGAAAATAAAGGAAATATTTGAAAAATGGAAATAAATTGCGAAACTGATATTTAAATAATATATTTATATATTTATGATATTTAAAGTTATAATAGATAAATAAATAAATAAATAAATAAATAGAGTGGATGCGAGGAGTTTATGTGGGTGTAATTAAAAAGTAACTAAAAAAGTTAGTGTCCCTTGTGGGCTGACCCGCATAGGAATGAATGGAATTTATTGGAAAAAAAATTGTTTTTTAAAGATATTTAGTAGTAGTAGTAATAGTAGTAGTATACAAAATCTGACACAATGCAGTAAGGATGCATATCCAAAGGAAGAGCTAACTAACTAACACACACACACACACACATGTAGACATACTCACAGAGAAGCACATTATAACATGAATGATATTAATGCTGGGGAATTACTTTTTTTTTTTCAAACTATTTATTTTCTCTAAATGTACATTTAAATGCATAAACAAAGAATTAAGCTTCAAATTGGACTGTTTGCATGTTTCCCTTTTTGTTCAGTTAAGAATCTCCATAGGGATCCTATAGGCCCCTCTAGTGGCACTAACTATAAAATGCTATTTTATGTAATTTCTTCTCCAACAGATGACATCAGAGACACTCTGTGACCCAGTCCAAAGTGGATCCGTAGGTTTTTAATAATAAAAAAAAGGCTTTTTTTTGGTGAAATAATGTAAACAAATTGCTTATTTGCTCATATTTTCTTAAAAATATCCAAAATAGTATAGAAAGGTAAATAAAATACAAATCACCCAAACATAAGAAGAAGAAGAAACTGCATAAATATTTATTAGAAAAAAAATAAAAATAAAGGATCAATAAAATCTTTCTGGACCAAAAACAATAAATAAAAGAAAGTGTAATTTTTACCTTTCAGGTCATTTTTCAGGTCACAGGGGGACGGTTTGATATTTATAAATGTATAATATATATATATATATATATATATATATATATATATATATATATATATATATATATATATATATATTCATGTCCCTGTTACACTTAATGTTTTCGTATTTTATTAACATTATTTTCATTTTATTTCATATTTTAAATAATAATTATACATTTCATAGTGGTTTTTTAATGCATTTCACATTTATTCCAAAATAATAACGAAAGGCGGTAACAATTTGAACAATATTTGGGAAATACTTCATTAGTTAGGCTAACTTTAGTTAACATGAACAAAGACAATACTTGCTATTGTTCAATAGCACAACAATAAACAGTGTAAATATAATCTATAGTTATTTGCACTTTATGTTAAAATAGCAGACTTTTCTGCTATTTATACTAATTTAAAATAGTGGCAATAATCTGGACCTTAGTATTGTAGAACATTAAAGTGGAAGTGAAGCAGTCAGTTAAGTTAACATTATTTAGTAAAGTGATTTCAACTTCGATTAAAAAATATATAACGAACATGATTAATGTAACCATTTTAAAGGAAAAAAATTGTTTTGTGATAGCTTTTGGAGCAAGGTACCGCCATCTTGCAGTACCACAGTGTGTGACGTCACCGGGTTGGTTCGCTCCCATGGCCAGTATAGTAATGCGGTAAATGTTGAACGTCACATGATGAAACCCGGAAAACAGGTCTCATCGCTTCCGCTTCTCGGAGAGTGCATTAATAACAGTATTAAATAATAGTGATATCAATGGACTTTTAAGGTAATCAGTTAAATTAGCTAGCTGTTTTTATTATTGACACTTTATTCGACTTATATATAAATGTTAGTGAAAATAATAAAAATAAAAAAACATTTATTAATCAACCCACATATGTGATAGACATTAGTTATGATTATCTTTAGTGTCTACTTTGAAGGCATCTTGAGTAAAACAGCTTCATATTTAACGAGGCATATGCAAAATGCGTGAACCGGAAGCAACGAGACCAGGTTAGCAGAATACGGAAGTCTGTTGTGCATATATCCAATATAAGCATTTCTTTACATTCTGAACACACGCTTGTTTTGAAATGGAGGACGATGACCTTGAAAGCACTGTTGAGTAGGGCTGTATACCTTGGAGAACCTGGCGATACGATACATACCTCGATACACAGGTCACGATTCGATACGTACCTCGATACAGAGCTGTCTCGATACGATTTGATACAATGTGACACGATTCGATACGATTCAATAAAAATACATGGGCCAGAGCCAATTAGTTAATGCTGAACACATTTACTCAACAAACAGAACTCTGCATTTTTCTTCAATTTATTGAAGACAAAAGTGCAGGGCTTGACGCTTACCTATTCCCCAAGGAGCACATGTGCTCCTAAGTCAAAAAATTTAGGAGCGCATTAAAAACATTTAGGGCCGCAATGCAAATTTTTCTAATTAGGTGTTTTAGCTTAATAAGGGGATACAAAGAGACATTTACAAGCACCATTATTTAATTTATCAGAATACAGAAAGTACACAAGGTTCTTAAATAATTTTACTTCAGACACTATTTAATAGGCAAATTATGTAATTAGTTATAATCCTATTAAATGTGTCGGTATAAAATTTTCACAATAATCATTGAAGCTTTTGTCACGGTATATGTTTTTGTTTTTAAATCACAATATATAATTTCTAAGTGAAAAAAAGTGTTGTCGTCCTAACAGGTTAAATAACTTTATTAAAGATAATTTACTAAAAGACTTTTATAAAAAATACATAAAAATATAAAGTAAACAAGTGTTTCAAGATTAGAGTGCAAAAGATTGTTCAAATGAACGAAAGAACAATAGGTTGGTCCCATTTGTTAACATTAGTTAAAGCAGGTTAACATTAACTAAAAATGTGCAATAGCTAATTGTTGCAGTAGTTAATATTCTTTGTTAATGTTGATTTAATAAAAAAATACAACTATGTTAGTTAATGTTAGCTCCATTTAATTATATTAAGACAACTTTTGATTTTATAATGTATTATTAAAAGTTGAAATTAAGATAGCATTATTAATAAATGCAGTCATTGTTTTTTTCATGTTAACTAATGGACCTTGTGTTACTGAACAATAATAACGAATCAGTCGTTGATATATAGATAGGCCCACTGTTCTCTATTATAGATCAGTGGATGGGCCATGTTTTAGCTTAGAAAAAATGTTTGAAAATAAATAGCTCATTAAGTCTTTAAGTAAGACTTATTTGATGCTATTGTGAAGACTAAAGCGAATATAAATATCTAAATGACTGTGAGTGTGAAATATTATTTACACACTTTTAGAAAAGTAGCGCAGCTGATTTGTTTACTGGGTTACCGGGGTAACGGCAGCGCCCTCTAGTGGCGAATGTGCGTCATTCAGCGCGTCTTTAACTCGCTCCGCTTTTCTTCTCATCTGTGCTCATTTAAATTAAACCGTTGCCTTTTTAAAGTTCTAAAGTAATCATATGAGGCTGCATCGCAATTTTTCCATAAATAAACAGAATAAATTAATACGTTTGTTATAGGCTACTGTATAAGTTAGGCTGTTTTGTATTTTGTTTTGTATTCGCACTTGCGCTCCTAAATACATTTTCCAGTTCGCACACATCTATTTTTAGTCGCAAATGCGAGTGAAATGCTCGCTCTGTCGAGCCCTGAAGTGCATTATAACAAAGTGCATTTTGCTTAAATATGTGCAACTTTAAGTGCTCTGATTAATTGTACACAAATTGTATTAATCTGGAAATTACCACAAGTCAACATTTAACTTTCCAAGGGTACAGTCTGAGCTCACACAAGCACAAAATCTTCTTATTATTATTCTTAACTTCTTATTAAATCTTCTTATAATTCTTTTTTGTGACACCATGTACTGCCATAACATATTTCACTATGAAATCACTTAAATGCTACATCTTGCTTTTAATGCTTTAACATTTTCCATGAGTTTTTTGAAACTCGCGGGCGCCGCTGCGCCCCCTAAAGGCTGGGCGGAGTATCGATACTAAGGGCTAGAATATCGATACTGTATCTTTTTTTATTAGATCGGTATGTATCTAAGAATCGATATTTTGAGCACACCCCTACTGTTGAGTCCATAATAAGTGCACCTGCTGGTTTGGGGTAAAGTGCGTATCGGAAACACTACTCGTTTACGTGGATACTCCTCAAGACTGTCATTCTGATTTGCTTTTGTGTGCATTTGCTGATAAAGGCGCGAAAGAAAGCTCAATTTGGTACTCACGTGCTGTCCGAGCCGAGCCATGGCTTTTAGTGTGTGTGCGGAGCCACCAGCACGAACAGAAATGATCTATCACAACATGCGAGTACCGCATTTAAATCTCTTTCAGAAAATGTCTATCACAGCGTGTAAGTACTAATTAAAGTAACTGAAATCTATGTTGTGCTGTCTCATGCTTGAATGGCTTAAAACACTTTAATATTTAAACTGACAAGGCTTAAAACATGTGAGAATGATAAACTTTGAGGAAGCAGCACTGGCCCGATCATTCAGAGAGTTGATTAGTTAAACACCATGGCCTGTTAGTGTTAACAGCAGGAAAGCTAACTGTATTCGCAGGTGAACATAAAATATGATACATACAACTGCTGAACCAGTCAATACAATGCATATGTCTGAATGGTCTGAATAACAGTAAAATGTGACATGAATGATACTGTATGAAGCCTTGTTTGTTTAGTTGTGCCTCGCATTATGAAAACAATGTTTGGGATACCACGATCAAAACTTATCATATAGACAGTTTGATGTTGAATATTCATCCAAATGATGGTGAAAACCAAATTGTTTGTGTGTTAATAAACATCTGTGTGTTCAAAATGTAAAGAAATGCTTATATTACCATACTGGCCATCGGAGCGAACCAACCCTGTGACGTCACATGCTGTGGTACTGCAAGATGGCGGTGCCCTTGCTCCAAAAGCTATCACAAAACAACCTTTTTTGTTTTTAAATGGTTACATTAATCATGTTCGTAATCTTTACTAAATAAGGTAAACTTTACTGACTGCTTCACTTCCACAAAAGCAGTATGTAATAAGTAAGAATAAGAGTAAATTATAATTTTAATTCAAATGGATGCCACCATATTGTGAAAATATAAGCCCTCCCTACACCTACCCAATGTGATATGAGATTTGAAAATGGAGAGAAAAAAGTTAGGTAAAGGGTGGAATTGAACCAGGGTCGATTGCATCAAAAATTACTTCTGCACATGCTTTACCACGCCACTGGACTTGTTGATTAATAGTAGTCTTTTGTAGTAACCTTACATTGATGGGCGGAGTTACTGTAAATAGCTTCTGCAAACTATTAGCTCTTAGTGTAATAGACACTCCGTTTTTTAATAGTGAACTGATATTCAGCTATTCTTTTTAATAGTCAACTTATTTTCGAGTCATAGTCATAAAAGCCCTGTAAACAGAAACGAAGATACATCTTTCATTTCATCAAGCTGAATGCTCACTAACTGACACGGTCATCACGTTTTCAGGCCATTTTAAGTTTTATTTTGATGTGACACAGTGATATCTAAGCGGGGGAGTTGTTTACTTACTTAATATCTAGTTAATAACGCCATAATTTTCTTCATTCAGGCCGAGAGCTCGCACGAAAACAAGAGGCAGAATTTATCGCATGAACTAATGACATTCAATCATACCCGATCATATCCAATTATAGTTTTCAAAACTGTCCTGGAGCATCCTAGCACTGTCTCCCTCATCTAACACACTCGATTCAACTCGTCAGCTCATTAGAAGAGACTGAAATGGGTCAGAAAAGGTAGAGTTGAGAGATGTTTTTCCGTTTCTGAAACAAAATAAAATAATAATAATAATAATAGGCTAATAAAAATAATAATAATTATTATTATTATTGTAAAATTTATTTCTTTATGTGTGTTTTTTGATTTGTTGTTAAATCAAACTTAAGTAATTTAAATGGAGAAATATAAAATCATTTCAGCAGCGTGCAGATATTCGTTTATGTCAGGACTGTGGAGACAGCAGCACGGACAATCGCTTAACCACTCACATAATGTACCATATATCTATTATAATGGGAAAACATATTGTTTTTATGACATAATATATCATTATTACGAGAAAAATACAATGTTTTAACGAGAAAAATGTCGTTTAACAAGATAATTATATATTTTTAGTGACATCTCGTTATTACAAGATAATTATGTCGTTTTAATGACATAACCCTGTTTTTTACGAGAAAAGATGTCGTTTTAACGAGAAAACATCTCGTTATTATGAGAAAACATCTTGTTATTACGAAAAAAGATGTGGAAAAAAATAATATGTGTGTGGCAGCAATGTGTCACCGTAAGAAGGTATTATTTCAAGAAATATAAAGCATTTTGGCTCTTCTATGTCTGAAAGTTTTTCTTCATCTATAGGGCCCTACTTGCAATGTTCATTGTCAATCTCCAAAATTTGTTTATTTTTTAATTATTTAAAACATCATTATTGTATTTGAAGTTATTCATTTTCATTTTATTTTATTTTACTTCTTATGACAATATATTTCATATATGGAAACTTATATGTGTACATATATGTATTACTGTCCTTTTGCTTAGAACCTGTTCAGTAATGCTCTCTGCTGTTATATTTGTCTGCTTTATAAAGTTATTGTCATTTAAATGTACAGTAATGTTTGTTTTCCAATATGTCCAGTTAATTCTTAGAGATGTCATATTAAGATTTTTTTAAACCCACTTGAAATTATATAATACTGAAAGTAAATTAATAGTTTTGTGCAAGGGATCCAGATTTGTTCCTGAATTTTAACAACTGGCACTGTTTATTTATTTATTTATTGTTTGTGTGGTATACTTTAATTTATTGCACATACTATAGGTCAGTGCAAGTATTCTGACATTTTGTTTTAAATAAACATGTTATTGTCATTTACCTCCAGCTGTCCTCCAGTCCAGATTATGTTTGCAGTGTTGAGTACAAAGCGCTGGTCAGGGGGCAGTGAGGCATCATAGTATCCCACTGGTTTAAATTGGATTGAGCCATCAGAGTCCTTCTGCCAGTTCACAACTTCATATTGGGCTACTGTGGCACCAGTGCTGTCAAACCACACATGATCTCCCATTTTTACAGTGAAATTTACTCTTCTCAGAGCTTCAACGACCTATATGAGAAAAATATATTTCAAACATTTTCAAACAGAAACCCATCTTGCTCTCCCTTTCGGTCTGTCACTCACATTTTTTAAATTTTATTACCTGCTGAGGTTGTATTTTCAGGTCATTCTCACAACCTTCCTTTTCTTTACACTTGAGTAGATTGTGTAGTGAATGAGCCACAGCATAAACTGCTTTGTATACATTGCTTGAATATCTTTGTTCAGGCACATCTTCATTGTAGTTTTTAAGCAAAAGCAAATCCTGATATATGTTGCAACTTGATGTATATTGAGAAGAATTTATCTCTGGCTGTGAGCATGGAAAAGCTGTTTCCCAGAATGATTTTATGACATAGTCTGAAAAACCTTCAATATTGATTTTTCTCACTGCAAACCCCAGCGACCCTCCAAGAACATGAAAGCTGTTTGGAGTGATCAAACTCTTAGCAGTTATCCATGCCTCCACCCCAATAATTTGGAGGCCTGTAATATTCTCTATACTTAGTTGCTCGAGCAAATTTTCCATTTCAAAACTGGTAAGAAATGCAACAATCACTTTTGCTGTGCTTTTTTTAATAGTGTCGACCACTTTTCTAAGTTTTTCAGGCTCTGTACGGTAGAATTTCTCAGAGTACTCCACACAAATTCCCTCCTCCTGGGCTGTATTCAGGAATATGGACATTCCATTGTTTCCGTAGTCATTATCACTGTTCACAGCTCCCACCCAAGACCAGCCGAAGTGCTTGACTATATATGCAAGTGCTCTGCTTTGATGGTAATCACTAGCAATAGTTCTGAAGAAAGAGGGATAATTTTTCCTGTTACTGAGACATTCACATGTGGCTGAGTGACTTATCTGAAAAAGAAAGAACAGAAAACAGTGATACAATCATCAGGATGGAGATCATTATTAGACTTACTGTATAGGCAGACCCTCACCACTGGAATTTTAAAAGGTCCTGTAGTTCTGGACAGAATCACTGTGGCTGATGATTCTGTTTCTCCTATGATGGCATGTATAGGTGAATGCCCATTGCATGTGTCCTCTGCTGCAAATACTTGTCCATTCATTAATGCCATAGTTGCACTCATAGAAGACAGTCTTGAACCACAGGTATCATAAATTCGGTAACCAATATACACATTTGGGAGTAAATGTTTACTTTTGTTAATCTCCTCAATGGCAAATATCATGGTCTGAGCCATCCGAAAATCTCTTAGATTTACACTGTGAAAACATTTAGGAGATAGGGTTAGAATCACAAAAAAAGAGTAAAGGCAATCTAAATTGTAAAATGTTACATCTGGTTCATTTGTGAAACATCACGACATTACAGATGTTATGGTATACGTATTTATAAATATATTTATTGCAGCAAATAAATGATCATATTAAATGCATCATCTTCTCTTTTTTTTCTTTCCAATTAGTTAAATGTAGGAAACCTGGAGCATGATAGCAGCTGAGGTTTTTGAGTAAACTCAAATGAAGGCAATGTCTCTATGCTCCGGATTGGAAAAAGTGCTCCAATTGTTATATCTCCATCTTTGGATATCAGCGGGTAATTAGGGTTTCCCATCATTTGACAAAAAGGCTTTCCTGCTTTTGTATGAAGCTGAATTAAAAGCAAGAGTGTGAAAGGAAAGAAAAGCATCCCAAAGATTGAGCTCAACCGCATATGTCAAATACAATTGACCAAATACATTATTTTCATTTTTATAGACATAATTAATATGGATGATTGATTATAAACGTAGCCAATGACCTTATAGGGCAGGGCATGAGGCAGGTTAAGTGGGGTGGAACAGAGTCTAAGTAATACGATGAATATATTTTCTCAAACAATCAAATGTAGTAAACTGTAAAACAATATTGAAATAATCGCTTTTGTCTGTGCAATCATATTTGCATTACCTAATATCTCATAAAATGTTTGCATTACATGACCAGTTTGATACTTCTTAAATATCATTTTGTTTTAATTTTTTTAACTCACATTTCATCAGTTGGTTTGTTTGTATGAGAAAATACATTATCGTAATTACTTCTGCCATTGTCAAGGAACGTTGCTATATGTACTCCATTTTTTATTTTAATAGTTATTTTTGCCTTGTATTGTATACCATTTTCAAATACGTTTAGCAAAAAACAAAATAAAGGTACATTCTGATTATATTTGCTGCATTGGATACTGACTCATGAACAGAATCTTGAATGAACAGAATCATGAAGCAATTCTATCTCAGGTTATTTCTAAACTACAGTGGGGCAAATAAGTATTTGATACACTGCCGTTTTTTCAAGTTTTCCCACTTACAAAGAATGGAGAGATCTGTAATTTTCATCGGAGGTACACCTCAACTGTGAGAGACAATATAATTTTTTTTTTTTTAAATCCAGAAAATCACATTGTATGATTTTTGAATAATTGATGTCCATTGTATTGCATGAAATAAGTATTTGATACAATAGAACGTAATATTTGGTACAGAAACCTTTGTTTACAATTACAGAGGTCAGGCGTTTCCTGTAGTTCTTGACCAGGTTTGCACACACTGCAGCAGGGATTTTGGACCACTCCTCCATACAGGTCTTCTCCAGATCTTTCAGGTTTTGGGGCTGTCGCTGGGCAACACAGAGTTTCAGCTCCCTCCATAGATTTTCTATTGGATTCAGGTCTGGAGACTGGCTAGGCCACTCCAGGACCTTGAAATGCTTCTTACGGAGCCACCCCTTAGTTGCCCTTGCTGTGTGTTTGGGGTCATTGTCATGCTGGAAGACACAGCCATGACCCATCTTCAATGCTCTTATTGAGGGAAGGAGATTGTTGCCCAAAATCTTGCGATACATGGCCCCATCCATCCTCCTCTCAATACGGTGCAGTCGTCCTGTCCCCTTTGCAGAAAAGCACCCCCAAAGCATGATGTTTCCAACCCCATGCATCACGGTTGGGATGGTGTTCTTGGGATTGTACTCATCCTTCTTCCTCCAAACACAGCGAGTGGAGTTTATACCAAAAAGTTCTATTTTGGTCTCATCTGACCACATGACCTTCTCCCATGCCTCCTCTGGATCATCCAGATGGTCTTTGGCAAACTTCAGACGGGCCTGGACATGATAGTGTGTTACTAATGGTAACCGTTGAGACTGTGGTCCCAGCTCTCTTCAGGTCATTGACCAGGTCCTACCGTGTAGTTCTAGGCTCATCCCTCACCTTTCTCAGGATCATTGATACTCCACGAGGCGAGATCTTGCATGGAGTCCCAGTCCGAGGGAGACTGACAGTCATCTTGAATTTCTTCCATTTTCTAATAGTTGCGCCAACAGTTGTTGCCTTCTCACCAAGCTGTTTGCCTATTGTCCTGTAGCCCATCCCAGCCTTGTGCAGGTCTACAATTTTGTCCCTAGTGTCCTTAGACAGCTCTTTGGTCTTGCCCATAGTGGAGAGGTTGGAGTTTGATTGATTGAGTGTGTGAACAGGTGTCTTTTTATACAGGTAACAAGTTCAAACAGGTGCAATTAATACAGGTAATGAGTGGAGGATAGGAGGGCTTCTTAAAGACAAACTAGCAGGTCTGTGAGAGCCAGAATTCTTGCTGGTTGGTAGGTGATCAAATACGTATTTCATGCAATAAAATGGAAGTTAATTATTTAAAAATCCTACAATGTGATTTTCTGGATTTTTTTTTATATTCTGTCTCTCACAGTTGAGGTGTACCTACGATGAAAATTACAGATCTTTCCATTCTTTGCCGATTTTTCAAGTTTTCCCTCTTACAGTGTATCAAATACTTATTTGCCCCACTGTACCTACTATGTGAGCACTTACTACTGGTCACGAATTGTAGCCCTTGTCTTTTTGTCATTCAGAGACAACCTAAGCACTAAACTGTGTCCTACGCAGTAACACAAATATGACCACATATTTTCTGGTCTATGTGCATGGGTATTTGGCAGAATACACACATACAAACCTTGTTTTGCTATATCAAGGTTTTAGGTATACAATATGAAAGTGAAAGTGTGAAGTTTATACCATAGCACTCTAGAATGCTTAATCATGATAGGCTAAAAGATATAAAGCAGTGGTTCTCTAAGTGTGGTACGCGTACCACTAGTAGAACGTGAGCTTCCTCTAGTGTTACGCAGAGGAATCTCTGAATTAAATATAAATTAGGCCGTGTCCACCAAAGCGTTTTTTTGTTTTATTTTTTCCCAAGGCTCGCAAATTTTTTTAATTGTTTTAAATGGGAGCGTTTTTTTCATGCTGAGCACACGGGTGTTTTTTTGTTTTTTTTCTCGGCGCCAAGAGTTGAAGAATATCCAACTTTGGGTAAAACTTAGCGCTCATCACTGTCACTTTTTAGTCAGCTAACCAATCACAGTGGAGGAGGGGCGGGACTAATACCGTCACACCCTGCTTGTACTACGACTGAACAACAATGGAGAAGTTAATATTGCTTGTCTCTGAGTATTTATGTCTTTACCAGATGGAATTGCCAGAGTATCATAATATTGTTATGAAAAATAATGCTTGGAGAAACATTTCATTCACGATGCGTCTAAATGTTAAGTACAATACATTTTCATTTAATCTTTAAGTACAGCTTTTTTAAGTACAGTACAGTTTTTATTTCAGTTTTAGGTACAATATATTTTAATTTAATAATTAAGTTTTTTATTTACCTGGAAGTAAACACAGTGCAGTGTTGATGTTCAAACTGTGTATTTACAATGTTTAAAGAGACTGACAATAATAAATATTCTTATTAGGAATAAAACTGACTGAGTTTTTTTGTTTTTGTTTTTTTAACTATGCATAATGCTACTGCATATTAATGTTGGTCATAATGGTGGTACTTGGAAAGCTAAATATTTTCTGAGGTGGTACATGGTGTAAAAAGTTTGAAAACCACTGTTAAAGGCACAATGTTTCAAAGTTTTTTCAAAGATTAAAGTTTTTTTGTTTCAAAGATTAAAGGCACATTGTCCCAAATAGTCTGCAGTAATGTGGTAAATGCTAAAATGTGGGGTTTTAATGATGTTAGCATTCTGACACTAGGAATTTTAAGATATAAAATAGTAAACACCTGTTTGTATTGAATAATCAAATGTTTTTGCGTGGTAGTCTTATGTTTGTTTGTTTTTTTGGTTTGCAATGCCCAAGAAAAGCTTCACATTTAAATGATTTAGTCGTTAATCAGATAAGAATATGACTATTAAATATAATATTTATTTATTTTTTTTAGACAGAATTTTGTATTAAAAAAAAATGAAAAGGGGACAAAGTCAGGCACAGCAGCAATACATTCAAGGTTTCTTCAAGAAGAAACCATGTCAAAGACAGGTAGATGCAGTAGCCTAGAGTGCAGTGCAGGTCAGAGCCAATCCACCAGGCAGGGCCAAGTTGGCCAGCAAATTAGCAGCCCTGAACCTGGTAGCACAGTTTCAGAACCAGCCAGACAGGGCCAGTGAGGACTACACCAGCAGCCATCTATCTGCAGCAACAGGTGAAAGTCAGAACATGAACAGTTTTTAAAAAAAGATCACAAGACACACACACAGCCTGTTTGGAACAAGTGTTGTCTAGTCTACCACATACAGTTCCTAAAAATCTTGTGAACAAATATTATGTATGTGTTTCATGGCCTTATTTCAGCAACTTTTCACTAACCACGCATAAACATTGTTTTCTCAAAAACACAAACATGTACATTCTTGCTGCTCATATATTATTGTAGCCCAGTTTGTGCTGAATAGTGTTATCAGACTTTAGCCATTTATATTTTTAAGATATTGAAAAGAGAAAAAAAAAAAAAAAAAACACAAATGTCGGCATGTCAAAACTTCTCCAGGGCCCCAAATCAGCCTCAGACCCCAGAGGGTTGATACTCACCAGAATTTAATGACTGAAAAGTCTTGGTTGTAACGTCGGGAGAGTGACTGTTCCCCACTGGGGAAAAGGCACTACGGAGATCACATCCTGCCCAATGGGGAGGTAACATGTAAGGATCCACCTATGGACTTACAAAGGAAGTACCACATAGGGAAAATTCTGAGGTGGGCTACATGTAAGGAGAGAACTACCAAAACACAAAACCTTGTGACAGATAGAGTGTTAGGTGTAGCCCAACCCACAGCTCTACAGATTTCTGCTAGAGAGGCACTGTTTTCCAGGGCTGCTGAAGCAGCCATGACCCTGGTTGAGTGAGCCCTCACTCCCAGTGGGCATGGTAAACCTCTGACCAGATAGGCTATCTGAATTGCATCCACAATCCAGTGGGAGATCCTCTGTTTAGAGACAGCATTCCCCTTCTACTGTCCCACATAGCAGATAAAGAGCTGTTCAGAATGTCTGAAACTCTGTGTGTGATCTAGGTATGTGCGCAGGGCTCGCACTGGGCACAACAAATACAGGTCTGTCCAGGCCTTGGAGGCAGGAGAGCACAGAGCCAATGCTACATTTCCGAGGGTCCTTCCCCTGGGAAGAACACCAATTCACAAAAATGTGCCATTTCAAGTCCAAACGCCGTGTAGAGGGGGCTCTTGCCTGAATAATGGTATTCACCACTGCTGGTGAGAGGTCTCTGAGTTCCTCCTGGTCACATCCAGGGACCAAATAAGGAGGTTCCTGAGATCTGGGCGTGGATGCCAGATTGTGCCCCTCCCCTGAGAAAGGACGTCCTTCCTTAGCAGAATTTGCCAGGGAGGAGCTGATGCCAGGAGCATGAGCTCCGAGAACCAAGTCCTGTTGGGCCAATGAGGGGCCACAAACAGGAGCTGTTCTCCATCCTCCCTGACCTTGTACAGCATCTATGCGATGAGGCAGGATGTGAGAAGCATGCAGAGACTTGAATCTGTGCTGGCTCCAAAGTTAGAGATGGTGGGCGAGTTGTGACATGCGACGGGAGCGAAAACCACCCTGATGGTTGATGTATGCAACCGTTGCTGTGTTGTCCATACGGACCAACACGTGCTTGCCATGGATCAATAGTCGAAACCTCCTCAAGGCCAAAGGCACAGTCAGCATCTTCAGGCAAATGATATGCCAATGCAGTCGAGGGCCTGTCAAGACCTCAGAGGCCGCATGCCCATTGCACACAGTGCCCCAGCCTGTCTCAGAAGTATCTGTTGTAACAACAATTCACCTGAACACCTGTTCCAAGGGCAATCCTTCCTGTAGAAAAGAGATGTCCTCCCAAGGGCTGAAAGTACGAAGACAAAGCGGAGTGATGTTCACACGGTGTATGCCGTGGCGCCATGCCCAACTCAGAACTCGGGAATGAAGCCAGTGCTGAAGCGGTCTCATATGCATCAGTCCCAGCGGTGTGACCATGGCAGAGGACGCCATATGCCCCAGGAGCCTCTGAAAGTGTTTGAGAGGGACCAATATTTTGTGCTTGAGAGCCCTCAAGCACTTCCTCACCAACACAGCACGATCCTGCGAGAGGTGTGCTGTCATCATAACCGAGTCCAGTTTTACACCAAGAAAAGCGATACCCTGCACAGGGGAGAGTTTGCTCTTTTCACAGTAGACCCGAAGACCCAACCGGGCTAGGTGGTCGAGGACCATATCTCTGTGAGCGCAAACCAATTCTCTGAAAGAGACAGAATTAACCAGTCGTCGAGGTAATTGAGAACGTCTCGGTTACGTACGTAACCCTCGTTCCCTGATGGAGGGAACGGAGACGTTATGTCGTGACGACATAGGGGATTTACTTGGAAGCCCCAACCATCTCTGACTAAAGAGAAAACACCAATGAAATTGGCTAGTGGATTTTGCATACCTGAGCCACTCCCCGTACATACGGGTATAAAAGGGCGACAGGTGCATCCACTCATCAGGTTTTACCCGCTGAGGAGCCAAGAACGAGTCCTCGGCAACCAGCGATGGTTCAAGATTGTGGCATGGGGACATAACGTCTCCGTTCCCTCCATGAGGGAACGAGGGTTACGTACGTAACCGAGACGTTCCCTATCTGTCGGTCACTACGAGTTATGTCGTGACGACATAGGGGTCATATGGAAAGCGTCACAACCTGAACCCCATCACGACCTTGTGCATGCAAATGTTGACAAGCTAGTGCGTGACAGACAAATGCCATGCGAAGGTCGCAACCTTCCCATCGCCCCAGCGCAAATTCGCTAACCTTGGTGCCCGCAGGGACCACTGAGTACATTGCTGCTGGAGATAGCCAAGCCGCTGTTCCTTTCCCCAAGAAATCGGAAGGGATTTCGACCTTCTATGAAAGACTGCTTCAAGTCTTTCCTATTTGTTGTTACAGCCTGGCAGTAACGACGGGGAAGCGAGCCTTCCGGAGAAGGGCGCTACGGAGGCCACATCCTGCCCGAAGGGAGGTAACACTGATATGGACTGACCCAGGCCTGGGGCAGTACTACATACGACTGGACCCTGGGGCAAATCCTACCTAGGAGTAGGGAGGAGGGCTGCCAGCAGGGCCTGACAGAACTCTGCCAAAGGGAAGACACGGGTTTACCGTGAGGGAAACCGTACCGTGGACGAATACACGTGTGGGATTACCCGAAGGGAATCAGGCCATACGGACACCTAGCCGAGTACAGGGGCTGACCGGAGACCCGGGCGAGCTAGCACCAGTACTGGGCCTGGCGTCAGACTGCTCCGCCCAGTCTGACTGCCGGGGGTGCTGGAGGTCTCCACCAGGGTTCGCCGTCCGGGGAACTGAGCTGGAGGAGGAAAACAGGCGCTCGTATCCCCGGGTGAGGGGGAATGGCGCAGCAAGCGTGACACCGGCCAACTCTTCCCGCCACTTACCTGTTACCCAACACACGGGAAGAGACTGGCTCCACGCGGAGACTGTAAAATCTCGCGAAGGTGTTCGGTGTCGCCCAGCCTGCAGCTCTACAGATGTCTGCCAAAGAGGCGCAGTGCGCCAACGCATAGGAGGAGGCAACACTCCGTGTGGAGTGAGCCCTCACCCCAAGGGGGCACGGCTCGCCTTGGGATTGGTACGCCAAGGCGATGGCATCCACTATCCAGTGGGCCAACCTCTGCTTGGAGACAGCCTTCCCTTTCTGCTGACCTCCGTGGCAGACAAAGAGCTGCTCAGAGCTTCTGAAGCTCCGGGTGCGGTCCACGTATATGCGCAATGCTCTTACGGGACACAGCAACGCCAAGGCTGGATCTGCCTCCTCCGAAGGCAGTGCTTGCAGGTTCACCACCTGATCACGGAAGGGTGTGGTGGGAACCTTGGGCACGTATCCAGGCCGGGGTCTCAGGACAACGTGAGAGTAGTCCGGCCCGAACACAAGGCACTCTTCGCTCACCGAAAATGCTTGGAGGTCCCCGACCCTCTTGATAGAAGTGAGCGCGGTCAGGAGCGCTGTCTTAGCCGACAGGAATTTCAGCTCGACTGAGTCCAGCGGCTCAAAGAGACCCCTCTGAAGTCCCGCCAGGACGATAGAGAGGTCCCAGGAGGGCATCAGGGGTGACCTAGGTGGATTCAACCTCCTGGCACCCCTCAGGAACCTCACGATGAGATCATGCTTTCCCACGGACCGGCCGTCCACTGCATCGTGATGGGCCGCGATAGCAGCCACACACACCTTCAAGGTGGAGGGTGACAGCCTACGCTCCAACCTTTCTTGCAGGAAAGAAAGCACTACTCCAATCGTGCATCTTCGGGGGTCTTCCCGGCGAGAAGAACACCAGTTCGCGAACAGACTCCACTTCAGCGCATAGGCTTGCCTTGTTGAAGGAGCTCTAGCCTGAGTGATGGTGTCTACCACGGCCTGTGGTAGACCACTTAAGTCTGCCGCGTCCCGTCCAGGAGCCACACATGGAGGTTCCACAGATCTGGACGCGGGTGCCATATGGTGCCGAGCCCCTGAGAAAGGAGTTCCTTCCTCAGAGGGATACGCCAGGGAGGGGCGCATCGGCCGCACGATTGAGCTCCCCCGGAATGTGGACAGCGCGCAGCGACCTGAGCTACGTGTGACTCCAGAGGAGGAGATGGCGGGCGAGCTGTGACATGCGGCGTGATCGTACACCTCCCAGCCGGTTGATGTACGACACAGCCGCAGTGTTGTCTGTACGGACCAACACATGCTTGCCTAGCAGCAGTGGCCGAAACTGCCGCAAGGCCAGATGCACTGCCAACAGCTCCAGGCAATTGATATGCCAAAGCAGTCGAGGCCCTGTCCAGAGCCCCGAGGCTGCCTGCCCGTTGCATGTAGCGCCCCAGCCCGTGCTGGAGGCATCTGTTGTGACAACAACATGCCGGGACACTTGTTCTAAGGGCACCCCGGCCCGTAGAAAAGCAAGGTCCATCCAGGGACTGAAGGAGCGGCGACACTCGCATGTGATACTCACCCGAAGTGAACCGTGGCGCCATGCCCACCTCGGGACTCGGGAGTGCAACCAGTGCTGGAGTGGTCTCATATGAAGCAATCCGAGCGGCGTGACCGCAGCTGCGGATGCCATATGCCCCAGGAGCCTCTGAAAATGTTTCAGTGGCACCACAGTCCTGCCTCTGAAGGAACTCAGGCAGTTCAGCACTGATTGGGCGCGCTCGTCCGTGAGGCGCGCCGTCATACTCACCGAGTCTAACTCCACACCGAGAAAAGAGATTCTCTGCACAGGGGAGAGCTTGCTCTTTTCCCAGTTGACCCGAAGCCCCAACTGGCTGAGGTGCCGTAACACCTGTTCCCTGTGATCGCACAACTGCTCTCGGGACTGGGCCAGAATGAGCCAGTCGTCGAGGTAGTTGAGGATCCTGACGCCCACTTCCCGTAGCGGGGCAAGGGCGCCTTCTACGACCTTCGTGAAGACACGGGGAGACAGGGAGAGCCCGAAGGGGAGGACCTTGTACTGCCATGCCCGACCTTCGAACGCAAACCGTAGGAACGGTCTGTGTCGCGGAAAGATCGAAACATGAAAGTAAGCATCCTTCAGGTCGATCGCTGCGAACCAATCCTGGGGCTGAATGCACCTGATCATACGCCTGTGCGTCAACATCTTGAACGGGAGCCTGTGCAGGCCCCAGTTCAAGACTCGCAAATCCAGGATTGGTCGAAGACCACCGCCTTTCTTGGGTACGATGAAGTAAGGGCTGTAAAACCCCTGCCTCATCTCGGCTGGAGGGACCGGCTCGATTGCATCCTTTGCCAGGAGGACAGCAATCTCCTCGCGCAAGACAGGAGCGTTCCGAGCTACCACTGAGGTCTCGAGAACGCCGCTGAACTTGGGAGGTCGCCTGGCGAACTGAACCGCACAGCCGAGTCGAATTGTACGCGTGAGCCACCGAGACGGGCTGGGCAGCGCAAGCCACGCTTCTAGACGTCGTGCAAGGGGCTCCAACGGCACAATCGACGTACCTGTGGTGGTGCAGCGCAGAGGAGTATGGCTGGATGATACAGAAGGCAGCGCGTTCTGAAGCATCCTTACCGAACTCCCTGGGTCCCAAAGGGGACTGGCTAGAGGTGCGTGGGGAGGCACTGCGTCCCCGAACCGCACTCTCCTGGCCGCTGGCAAGATGGGTCGCGGGCGAGAGTGAGGAGGCAGCGCGTCGCGCACTGTCAACCCGCAAACCCGATAACCTGGAGGAAAAGGAAATTGCTCTTTCTGTGAAATTGTGGGTGCCGCTGGCCCTTGGGCCAACGGCGGAACAGAAACAAAAGGGAACACAAGATTCTCCACCCGGCCCTCCTCCGGGGGAAGGAGCGGCGCTGTCCTCGCCGTCTCCTGAGAAAGAGCAAATCCCAACATCTCCAGGTTGCCCGCGTCAGGGCCGGTTCGTCGATCTCCTGGACGACTTGGGGCCCGGCTGGGACGCGGGGGGCGCCGCCCTCCTGCGAGAGGCTCGACGCGCCGGCCCAGGTGTTGATTCGGCACGGGGCGGAGCAGCTCTAGAGGATGCAGGGGGGCGCCCACGGCGACGAGCAGACTGAGGCCTGGGCCCGGGGGCAGCTGTTGCAGGTGCCTCGCGCCGGGGCAGGATGTGCTGGATTGCCTCTGTCTGTCTCTGCACCGCCGAGAACTGCTGAGCAAATCCTTCGACGGTGTCGCCGAACAGCCCAACCGGGGAGATGGGAGCGTCAAGAAAGAGTGCTTTGTCGACGTCCTTCATCTCCGCCAGGTTGAGCCAGAGATGGCGCTCTTGGACCACCATGGTAGACATCGCCTTCCCGAGGGACCGCGCCGTGACTTTCGTCGCTCGTAGAGCGAAGTCAGTCGCCGTGCGCAGCTCCTGCATCAACCCCGGGTCGGAACTACCCTCGTGCATTTGTTTGAGTGCCTTGGCTTGGTGTACCTGCAGGATAGCCATGGCATGCAGGGCAGAGGCTGCCTGGCCCGCAGCACTATAAGCTTTGGCCGCAAGAGCAGCCGTCAGCTTACAGGCTTTGGACGGGAGACGCGGGCGATTCCTCCAGGTGGCGGCGTTTCGCGGGCACAAGTGCACCGCGACCGCTCTCTCCACCTGGGGAATGCCCACGTACCCCCTGGCAGCCCCGCCATCGAGGGTAGTGAGGACGGAGGAGGCAGACGAGCGGCTTCTGGCCGTGAAAGGGGCCATCCACGACTTGGAGTAGATCGTGGCACTGGAGTAGATCGTGGTTGTGAGCCACACCCCACTCCGAGAAACCAATCATCCAGCCGCGAGGGCTCAGGACTGGGCGGTCTGTTGACCTCCAGCCCGATGCTCGCGGCTGCCCGAGCAAGCATGGCCATCAACTCTGGGTCTGGTGCAGGGGTGGCGACCACACCCGAGGGGGGAAGCCCCTCTGCACCTTCATCCTCAGAGGACGTAAACCCGTCCCCCGATGCTGCGATCGACATCCTATCCTCGGGTGGCGCACCGAATGAAATGCTGGGCGTTCCGTGGGACGAACCAGCGAAATCACCCGGGAACCGGACAGGACATTCGCTGCGTGAGGAGTAAGAGGTCCGTGGGGACGTACCCGGTGGAGAGGCTCTTACTGTGACCCTCAGATCTCCCAGAGCGTCAACCGGCTGTCCTCTGCTCGAGCCAGAGAGACCGGGGAGGGTGGTGGCAGAAAATCATCCGCGGACAGAAAACGACCGCAACCAAGAGGACACGGACGAAACGGCATCTTGAAAAAGACGCAATCGTCCGTGATTTTGCTCTTTTAGAATTTGCTCTTTCAGTTGAAGTGCCCAGGGGAATCGCTGGTGAAGGGACTCCGCTGTTTGCACCGTGACGCCAACCAGGAACAAAACAAAGATGAGGCTTTGTGGAGAATCGCACAACCGTCTTCATCCACTTGGCTCCGAAGCAAAAATCTGATGAGTGGATGCACCTGTCGCCCTTTTATACCCGTATGTACGGGGAGTGGCTCAGGTATGCAAAATCCACTAGCCAATTTCATTGGCGTTTTCTCTTTAGTCAGAGATGGTTGGGGCTTCCAAGTAAATCCCCTATGTCGTCACGACATAACTCGTAGTGACCGACAGATAGGGAATGTGAACACTCACTTCCTTGAGAGTGACAAGGGCAGCCTCAGTGACCTTCGTAAAAACGCGAGGAGGCCGGGACAACGCGAAGGGAAGAACCTTATACTGATATGCCCACCCTTTGAAGGCAAACTGTAGAAATGGCCTGTGTCATGGGAGGATCAAGACATGAAAGTACTCATCCTCCAAGTCTATTGCCGCAAACCGATCTTGATCTCTGACAAATGTTAGTATGTGTTTGAGGGTTTACATTCTGAATGGCTGTTGTGGGGCCTAAGCAATCCTCGCAGAGGGCTGTCCCTAGCGACAAGCAGACAAGGGCTGCTAACTCGGGGCCTGACCCACGCCGAGGCAGGATGTGCTTAATGGCCTCTTTCTGCTTTTTTCACCATGGAGAACTGCTGGGCAAATTCTTCCATGGTGTTGCCAAAGAGACCTACCTTTGAAATGGGGGTGTCAAGAAAGCGTACTTTCTCGGCTTCACACATCTCACATCACCACTAACATGGACAATGCCCTCCCCAGGGCCTGTGCAATGACGTTCGGAACCCAGCAGGCATAGTCAGTCACCAATCACAGTTCCTGCAGTACCTCTGGGTTGGGACCACCCTCGTGCAGCTCTTTGAACGCCTTGGCCTGGTAGACCCACAGGAAGGGCATGGCGTGCAGGGCGGACGCAGCTTGTCCACCAGGGATGAAGAAAACTTATGGGATTAATATCCTGCCATGATTCAAAACTGAAAATAAAGTTCTGAAAGGTTGAAACTAAGTGTTCGAACACTCAAAATCTTACAAAAAAAAGTTTTGCAAGATCGAAAAATAAGTTTTGCAAGCTTGCAAAATGTAAAAAAAAATTTAAATATCTCTGCAAACATTGTTGTTTTTGAGATTTCCTTCTTCAGAACTGCAAAAAAAATTTACGATGTTGCGCAAACAATTTTTCAGAGTTTCAAATTTGTCAGTGTTCTCCCACTGTATTAGTTTGTTTTCCAGGTTTGAAACCTTGTAAATGGTGATCTGAAAACTGGTGTGCGAATGTGTGAAAAAAAGTTGTGAAACTCTGAAAACAGAGGTTTGCAGGGTTGCAAAGAGATAAATAAAATAAAATCTCTGCAAACATAATTTTGTTTTTGAGTTTTCCTTCTTCAGAAGTACAACACTCTTTTTTACGGTGTTGTGCAATATTTTTTTCAGAGTTTCGAATTTGTCAGTGTTCTCCCAGTGAATAGTTTGTTTTCCAGATTTGAAACCTTGTAAATGGTGATCTGAAAACTGGTGTGCGAATAGGTGAAAAAAAGTTTTGAAACTCTGAAAACTGAGGTTCGAAAGGGCGAAACTTATTACATTACATTACATTTGCACTCTTATTGCAGACAATTTTTTCAGAGCTGAGTTTACAACACCCACTTTGCGGAGATACGCCCACACAGTTGCGAGCTTGCGACTCACGTGATTTGTGGCAGCGTTGTCACGCAGCTCTGCTCTGAAACTCTGAAACTCAGACTGAGCGAAAATTAAGCTTCGCAACCTTGCAACTTAAACAAAAAAAGCCTGGAGGGAGGGCCTTCTGCTCTTGGCCAATGCTTTGCTGTCTGCTGACGTACAGTCCAATCACAAGTCATATTTACTGGAAAGGTGGGATTGACCGACTGCTCCGCCAATGACGAAAGCGCAGAGGATACGCAAACAGGATGCACGGCTGTCTGGCCACATGGCGGTCCCGTCTAGAGCTGCAAGAACCGCGTCCATGGCTGGGAGTGGGACTGGGAGAGAGGTGAAAAACTTTGTTAACGGTCCGTGTACGTTTTGATAGTTTGTTTTCCAATTTGAAACGAAATAAGCAGAAACGGCACCTTTATTTGTTTTTTCGTTTTTTTTTTAAAAACGAAAAAACGAGATTTCGGCTTGATTTTTCGTTTTTTAGTTCAGAGGCATAAAACGAATAAATGACTTCCAAATTCGTTTCCACATGTGGGCGGTCCTTAGACGCCCCCTTCCGCCGATTGGTCAAGCAAATCTGAGCATGTGACGTCATCAGTAGTCGCTCAGGTCTGTTCAACAAAATAATAGTCCTCTAACGTTACTATGGCTACCGATTCTTAAACTGTACAGGGCAGGTCCTGTTGGGCTTTCCTCTGTGCAACTTTACGCGTTTCACAGAAATCTTTACATCAGAAATATTAAATATTAGTCTGCCACCAGCCCGTTTTATTTAGCTGTGCAGAGTTAAATCTGTGTGGTGAAGCTGCGCTAGACAGCGCAGAGCGAGAGAGGATCACTGACCAGTGTTCAGTCAGCAGTCAGAACTTGGGTACCTATGATGGTGAAATACATTTGTACTGAAAATGACCCGCGAGTATGATTGACAGGACGATAGCGGAGGCAATTAAAAGCACAATATAACTTCTGTTAACAAAAACATAATTTTTTTTTTTAATATAAGTGGCTTTGTCTTTGTTTTAATCAAATAATTGTGAACCACAAACCGAGCCTTCGTTTTAAAGGGCGATTTCCAAATATATTTTATTTATTTGTTATAATATGGGTATTTTATGTCACCCGTCTTATTAGTTTGATTATAGTAGGCTATACGGGAGTTTTTTATTGTACTATTTTACTGTTGTTTTTTAATTAACAATATATCATAACAACTTATAAAGATCAAAATCTACAGAAGAGATTAACAAATAACATTGGTGTTGTCATAAGTTAACTAATCAATGGGAAAATGTCCTCACCGGCACAACCCTATTCTTAATGTTGGCTACATGTTACAGATTTAATGTTGAGCACATAATGTTAAAGGCTTCTTAAATACCATTACACTCGGTTGAAGAGTCAAGAAGGTTGTTAAATTTACTGTAGATTTCAATCTGTCATTAGTTGGTGACCCGGTGTAATTATAATAGCATAAATAAAAACAAATACACGTAATAGGCTTTGTATGCCAATAGGCAAAACACATCTGCTTTTCCTCTAGATCACTTTACTATGGAAGCCTATGGAAGCCCGTTTCCGCCAATGAATAAAAAATAAAACAAGGTAATTGCGACTTTTTATCTCACAATTCGGACTTTTTTTCTCGCAATTCTGACTTTATAACTCGCAATTCTGAGATATAAACTCGCAATTCTGACTTTATAACTCGCAATTCTGAGATATAAACTCGCAATTCTGACTTTATAACTCGCAATTCTGACTTTATAACTCGCAATTCTGAGATATAAACTCGCAATTCTGACTTTTTTTCTCACAATTGCGAGTTTATATCTCACAACTCTGACTTTCTCGCACCATAGCAAACCACTCTCCGTGTAAGGCTTTTGGACGCGGTTGGACAGTAGCCTACCATTACCGCCGGGCTTTCAGACACAACATTCTTCGTTTCTTTATAGTTCTGAGTTTGAGGCAGCTTCTATCGCGTTATTTTAATAACAGCTGTCAAGTCAAAAACTTATTATTGTAACACTATTATTGATAGCTCATCGGCAGCTTTATTTCCAGAAATCCCTTTATGTGCTGGTACAGCAGAATCCGACTGTCCTTCGAGAGCATAATACTTCATTCATACTTCATTTATAGCTACTGCAAAGTTTAGCATCAACCCAAATACACACGGTTCAGCTATAAATCTGAATAAAAAAAATAAAAAAATAAAAAACAGTGTTTTTGAGCAGGGTTGGAACTAAATTCTGCAGGGCTGTGGTCCTCAAGCAACTGAATTTTGCACCCCTGAATTAGATTGCATTTATCTGGAATATAGGCTTCCTGTGTTTGGACATTTTCATAAACGTTTTCCTGAATATGCTTCTAAGATTTTACACTAGTTTACAGCCAGAACTGCAACCAGAATGAGACCAACTTATATTATTATTGTCTATAGCAACGATAATATTATAGGCCTGTAGTCTGAAGAGTTCAGATGCAAAAGCCTCTAAGTGCCATCTGAAATGTTCTTCTAAAATGAGCATTTTTCTCAGGTACAGGTTCTTTTCATTGTCATTAAAGTAAAATAACTGAATATAAACGAAAAATACTAATTTTAGAAGAAAATTGCAGATGGCATTTACGCTTTTGCATCTGAATTCTTCATATATAATTGACTAAATAATTTTCATTTATTTATCATTTATTTATAATTTTCATTGGGGATGTCTTGCTTGGTCAATATCTTACAACATTAAATACAGGAGATAAGATAATTCTATAGCAAGAACATAGAGATGAAAGCGGGCTTTATGCGAGAGTGAAGGAAATCCACCTGCGTGCATTCATATATATCCACTCTCGTGTTACAATAATACGCGCTTTACTTGACAGCTGTTATTAAAATAACGTGATAGAAGCTGCCTCAAACTCAGAACTATAAAGAAATGAAGAATGTTGTGTCTGAAAGCCCGGCGGTACTGTCCAACCGCGAGCGCAAAACATAGAAATAAAGAATAATGAGTCATTTTTATGTTTGTTCAAAAATCATATTCGGACGCAACATTCATCTAGTTCAATATATAGTTCAAATATAGCAAATTGAACAAAGTACTGCAAAGCCTTACACGGAGAGTGGTTTGCTATGGTGCGAGAAAGTCAGAGTTGTGAGTTATAAACTCGCAATTGTGAGAAAAAAAGTCAGAATTCTGAGAAAAAAAGTCAGAATTGCGAGTTTATAACTCAGAATTGCGAGTTATAAAGTCAGAATTGCGAGAAAAAAAGTCCGAATTGTGAGATAAAAAGTCGCAATTACCTTGTTTTATTTTTTATTCATTGGCGGAAACGGGCTTCCATAGGCTTCCATAGTAAAGTGATCTAGAGGAAAAGCAGATGTGTTTTGCCTATTGGCATACAAAGCCTATTACGTGTATTTGTTTTTATTTATGCTATTATAATTACACCGGGTCACCAACTAATGACAGATTGAAATCTACAGTAAATTTAACAACCTTCTTGACTCTTCAACCGAGTGTGATGGTATTTAAGAAGCCTTTAACATTATGTGCTCAACATTAAATCTGTAACATGTAGCCAACATTAAGAATAGGGTTGTGCCGGTGAGGACATTTTCCCATTGATTAGTTAACTTATGACAACACCAATGTTATTTGTTAATCTCTTCTGTAGATTTTGATCTTTATAAGTTGTTATGATATATTGTTAATTAAAAAACAACAGTAAAATAGTACAATAAAAAACTCCCGTATAGCCTACTATAATCAAACTAATAAGACGGGTGACATAAAATACCCATATTATAACAAATAAATAAAATATATTTGGAAATCGCCCTTTAAAACGAAGGCTCGGTTTGTGGTTCACAATTATTTGATTAAAACAAAGACAAAGCCACTTATATTAAAAAAAAAATATATGTTTTTGTTAACAGAAGTTATATTGTGCTTTTAATTGCCTCCGCTATCGTCCTGTCAATCATACTCGCGGGTCATTTTCAGTACAAATGTATTTCACCATCATAGGTACCCAAGTTCTGACTACTGACTGAACACTGGTCAGTGATCCTCTCTCGCTCGGCGCTGTCTAGCGCAGCTTCACCACACAGATTTAACTCTGCACAGCTAAATAAAACGGGCTGGTGGCAGACTAATATTTAACATTTCTGATGTAAAGATTTCTGTGAAACGCGTAAAGTTGCACAGAGGAAAGCCCAACAGGACCTGCCCTGTACAGTTTAAGAATCGGTAGCCATAGTAACGTTAGAGGAGTATTATTTTGTTGAACAGACCTGAGCGACTACTGATGACGTCACATGCTCAGATTTGCTTGACCAATCGGCGGAAGGGGGCGTCTAAGGACCGCCCACATGTGGAAACGAATTTGGAAGTCATTTATTCGTTTTATGCCTCTGAACTAAAAAACGAAAAATCAAGCCGAAATCTCGTTTTTTCGTTTTTTAAAAAAAAAACGAAAAAATGAATAAAGGTGCCGTTTCTGCTTATTTCGTTTCAAATTGGAAAACAAACTATCAAAACGTACACGGACCGTTAACAAAGTTTTTCACCTCTCTCCCAGTCCCACTCCCAGCCATGGACGCGGTTCTTGCAGCTCTAGACGGGACCGCCATGTGGCCAGACAGCCGTGCATCCTGTTTGCGTATCCTCTGCGCTTTCGTCATTGGCGGAGCAGTCGGTCAATCCCACCTTTCCAGTAAATATGACTTGTGATTGGACTGTACGTCAGCAGACAGCAAAGCATTGGCCAAGAGCAGAAGGCCCTCCCTCCAGGCTTTTTTTGTTTAAGTTGCAAGGTTGCGAAGCTTCATTTTCGCTCAGTCTGAGTTTCAGAGTTTCAGAGCAGAGCTGTGTGACAACGCTGCCACAAATCACGTGAGTCGCAAGCTCGCAACTGTGTGGGCGTATCTCCGCAAAGTGGGTGTTGTAAACTCAGCTCTGAAAAAATAGTCTGCAATAGGAGTGCAAATGTAATGTAATGTAATAAGTTTCGCCCTTTCGAACCTCAGTTTTCAGAGTTTCAAAACTTTTTTTCACCTATTCGCACACCAGTTTTCAGATCACCATTTACAAGGTTTCAAATCTGGAAAACAAACTATTCACTGGGAGAACACTGACAAATTCGAAACTCTGAAAAAAATATTGCACAACACCGTAAAAAAGAGTGTTGTACTTCTGAAGAAGGAAAACTCAAAAACAAAATTATGTTTGCAGAGATTTTATTTTATTTATCTCTTTGCAACCCTGCAAACCTCTGTTTTCAGAGTTTCACAACTTTTTTTCACACATTCGCACACCAGTTTTCAGATCACCATTTACAAGGTTTCAAACCTGGAAAACAAACTAATACAGTGGGAGAACACTGACAAATTTGAAACTCTGAAAAATTGTTTGCGCAACATCGTACATTTTTTTTGCAGTTCTGAAGAAGGAAATCTCAAAAACAACATAATGTTTGCAGAGATATTTTAATTTTTTTTTACATTTTGCAAGCTTGCAAAACTTATTTTTCGATCTTGCAAAACTTTTTTTTGTAAGATTTTGAGTGTTCGAACACTTAGTTTCAACCTTTCAGAACTTTATTTTCAGTTTTGAATCATGGCAGGATATTAATCCCATAAAAACTTACAGGTCCTGGCCAGAATTCTCGGGCAGCCTCGCCAGGTGTCGGCGTTTTGCAGGCAAAGATGCACCGCAATCGCTCTCTCCACCTTAGGCACCTCCGTATAGCCCCTTGCTGGACCCCTGTCGAGGGTGGTGAGGACAGAGGAGCCAGTTTACTATGTTCTGGCCAAAAGGGGGGCCTTCCACGATTTCATCAGCTCCTCGTGAATTCCAGGAAGAAAGGCCCCCGGGGCGCAGCTTATTGTCATGCTTAGCACCCAGAAACCAATAATCCAGCTGCGAGCGCTCGGGGCAGGGCGGAGGAGACCACTCCAGCCCAATGTTTTTGGCCGCCCAGGCAAGCACGGCCACCAGATCAGCCTTGGAGATTCAGCCCCCATGGGTGCTGGTTCAGCTGAGTCATCAGCTTCCGATGGCTCAAGCCCACTCTCCAATGCTGCTATTGACAGCTCATCCAGATCGCCAGCCCTAAATGAGAGATTGAACTCACCCAAAGACAATCTCTCAAACTCATCTGGAAGCTTAACTGGCAAACACAAGTTGTGGGAGGAAAGGGAAGCCCACGGGAATTCCTCCAGCGAAACTAAACCAGCTTCTCCATGCTCTTCCGTGGTGCACATCGCTGCGGCCTCATACCCGGTGGTTGAAGTACCAGAGCAGCAAGCAGCCAGGGTGACTCGGGGTCTTTTGACAAAGAACTGATATAAACTACTTTCAGATAATCCAGATAAAACAGCGCTGACAAACATCAGAAAAACACTGTGTGCAGCGATACAGTCAGAAGGCTTTTCAATCTACAAATCGCCATCGTTTACCATGGATTTACTGTAGTAACATTAACTGCACCATGGTATTGTGGCAGAAATGTGGGGTATTCATATCAAATGTATTATATTAATGTATACGTGTATTAAATGTATTAAATGGGTAATGGAATGTAATTAATAAAACTCAAACAGTCAGAAAAAATTAATTTCACCAAATAAAAAAGGAGGTTGTTGCAATTTTTACAGATGTTACTGATTTTGATAATGAACATAAATTTACATCTGCTTCCTAACTACTACTGTCAACTCAATGTCAAATGTGCATTTCTAAGAGACAAAAAATTAGATTGCTATGTGAGGGGCCCATGATAAAAAGGTTGGGAACCACTGGTCTATGGAATGTCCCCATAAAACGTGTGTGTGTGTGTGAGACTAAGGCCCCGTCCACACGAAGACGGGTTTCTCTGTATACGCATACATTTTTTACCGTATAGGCGTTTCGTCCACACGAAACCGGCGTTTTCGAAGAGTGAAACCGATCATTTTTGAAACCGGGTCCCAGGGTGGATAAATTTGAAAAAGCCGGTTTCATGTTTTCGTGTGGACTGCGAATCCGTATATTTTCTGAAACGATGATGTCATCAGCCCACGTCTCGCCCCTAATCAGACACCGCTACGTCACATAACAGCGACAACAACAACAACAATGTCAGACTACGTGCCTGTGTTCGTGCTGCAGAACCTACTGAGCTCATTAGTTTTATTAAAGCAAAATCTTCTGCTTTGTGTGTTTATATTCAGCGTGCAAGGTTTACGCACATGGTCCAAGTCTTCTTCTCTGTTTTTTTTGTGTATCTCTGTGGCAGAATTACAGCGCCACATATTGGTCTGGCATGTGTACTACATCGTTTTCAGTTGGTTTCAGTGATTCCGTGTGGACGCAGATATTTCCTGAGACGACTCCGTGTTTACGGAATTTGAGGCAAAAAAAAAAGATTGGATACAGAGAAACCCGTCTTCGTGTGGACGTAGCCTAATACTGCACTACAAATCAAATCAAGTTTTTCACTTTTGAATAGGTAAAAGAGATACACACAGGCAATCGTCGTCAGGTTTTTCATTTAAATATGCTACCACCTGCTGCAGTCTTTTCCAAAGAAAATAATTAGTTTTAACATAAAATCTGTGAAATTGACAGATTAACTTTTATTACATCATTCGTGTCAGCTCTGTTTTACACTTATTACAATCGTTCACATACCACAATTAAAATGCAATTAAAACAATTATCAATAATGCAATTATCATAATTATTATTCATTATTAAATTAATACAAATTATTCATTTAGCTTTATTAGTAACATAAAACCTGCAACATATACAATTGTCATGAATCTGGTCTATGAACTTCCGTTAACTCACCACCAGAGGTCACCACATGGACTCTTGCACCACACTAACTGTTGCACGCCACCTCAGACTACAATTCCCATCATCCATTGCTCTGACGACACACAGCTGATTGCATTGATCACACACCCTACATAAACCATGGACTTCCTCTTCCTCTCTGCCGAGTATTGTATTGCGTTTATCACTCCCCTAGTGTTAGCTGCCTTACCGAGCCATTCTGTGTTTTTCTGTTTAGTTCCAGTATTGTTCTGCATTTATAACTCTCCTAGTTTTAGCTGCGATACGGAACCCACTTTGTTGTCATAGTCTTGCCTTGTGTGTTTTTCTAGTGTTTTGATTCTTGCCCGCGTTTCCTGGATTTACCCCTCTGCCTTGCCATTTGGACTCTGTTTGCACCTCTCTTGGACTACTGCTTGTATACCTGTATTATGTCTCTGCCTTGCCCTGTTGGATATTGTTCGCTGATCGTCAACTCTCGCTAGCCCTAGGATTGCTCTGTGTTTTGTCCATACCATACGTGTTTGCCGTTGTTTGACCCTGCCTGTTTATTGACTGTTTATAAATAAAAGTAAAAAAAAAATAAAAGTGCACTTGGATCCGCACGTCTCACGTCTTGTTCGCCCCATTACAACAATAGTGATTGAACTAACAAATGAAGTTGACAGATTTTTTTTCTTTAACTGAATATTGAGATGTCTTCATACTGACAAATTTTACATACAAGGATTAAATTCTTAAAGGTTCTAAGGTAACCATCCATTGCCAGCAGGGTCTGCACTATCCTGGGAAAATATCCTTTGTCATCTGCTTTCCTGATCATACTACAGTTAAACAGGTTTCTCTTTTGCTTTAATGCTGAATTTTAAGTCCTTGTTTACTCTTCTCTTTAGAGTAATTCTGGGCATATCTGAAACATTTGTAATCATATACATTTATGTCCAGTAATATTTCTGAATATATCAAAACTTTTAGTGATGTCACCACCTATAATAAATATTAACTTTCTTTGTGATGTGAAATATTTATTCCATTTTATTTGTTGTAAATCTTCCCCATCATATGCTGTTTTGTATTTTGTTCAGGCTTACACATGATTATATAACATTTTGGTGCAAATATGCAGAATAGTAAACCGAAGCTTGAAGCTAAAATAGCAAATATCTCCACAGCTACGGTTAATTTACCAGGGGAACTAACATAAGATGGGATAAATGTGATCCATACAGCACAGAATATGAGCATACTGAATGTAATGAATTTTGCTTCATTGAACTTATCAGGCAGCGTGCGAGCCAGAAAAGCCATAATAAAGCACAAGACAGCCAGAAGGCCAATGTAACCCAGAACAGCAGAGAAACCTAAAGTAGAGCCCAGACTGCACTCGAGTATAATTTTTTCTTTGTAATATTTCATATTTTTGTAAGGGAATGGCGGAGATATTGTTAGCCAAAGTACACAGATAAAAATCTGTATAAGTGTAAAGACAAGAACACTGAGTCGTTGTTGTATAGGCCCAAACCATTTCATGACATTACTTCCTGGAAGTGTAGCCTTGAATGCCATTATCACCACTATGGTTTTCCCAAGAACACAGGAGATACAGAGGACAAAAGTGATCCCAAATGCTGTGTGACGCAACATACAGGACCACTCAGTGGGCTGACCGATGAAAGTAAGAGAACAAAGGAAACACAAAATCAATGATAAGAGCAGCAGGAAGCTCAGCTCTGAGTTGTTGGCTTTTACTATGGGGGTGTCCTTTTTGCTGTAAAACAGTACCGCTACCAGCACAGTTATTCCTACTCCAAAGAGTGAGAAAAAGACTAACACTACACCCATAACCTCTGTGAATGACAGAAACTCTACAGCCTTTAAGACACATGTATTTTTCTCAGCATTAGACCAGTATTCCTCTGGACACTGCTTGCAGTTATTTGAATCTGGAAAGAAAGTCGTGATCACTATAGTTAAACACACTCACACATACATAAATAATTTATTTACGAACTCTTTAAAACATTGCATGCAGAAACTGCAAAAAGAAGGAGAAAAAGAGATGCTAAGGATTACCTGTCTCATTACTGACTTCTCCTTCTGCACATTGAATACAATCATAACAGCAGACAGGTCTTCCTTTCTGTGCAGCCTTCCTAGTGCCTGGAGGACAGCTCTCACTACACACAGACCTTGGTTTCTACATAGAAAAATGCATTGTATATAATTAGATGGAGAATAAATATATATGTTTTTTATATTTATTTATTTTTAATATACTTTTTGTTGTTGTTATTTTTGTTTTTGAGAACCAATTATTTAATAGTTTCAACACTGAATAATGACAGTGTAAAGTTGGAGCTATTAAGGGCTCATGGACAATCCAGCATTGCTTACCATAGTAATGTGCTTTTGTTGTTCTTTTGCTCTGCTTATGCTTATGTCTGTTTGTCTCTTTAATGAAATATTATTGTCACCTGGCCTTTTTGCTCTGAATTTCCAGTGCCAGTAAACAATAAAAATACATTGCATACAATATAACTGAATTACTGGTGTGTGTGTGTGTGTGTGTGTGTGTGTGTGTGTGTGTAGCTATATCTATCTATCTATCTATATATATATATCGTTTTCTGTAAGGGGTAGATTTCGGTTTAGGGAATATAAAAATATTGGGTCTCTTGACTAGTTGCTTATTAGCATGGATATTACTACAATATTAGCCATTTATTAGTACTAATTAAGCACATATTAATGCCTTATTCTACATGACCTTATTCTATATCCCTAATCCTACCCAATACCTAAACTTAACAACTACCTTAATAACTATTATTAAGCAGCAAATTATGAATTTATAGAGGGAAAAGTCGTAGTTAATTGTGAATGTGTTCCCTAGTCTAAAGTGTTACCAAAATATAATTTGGTCAGTATAAAAGTAATAGAAGTCTATTGAAAGTCCCCACATTTCACAGAAACAAACGTGTGTGTGTGTGTGTGTGTGTGTGTGTAATGTGGTGTGTCATTTGTGTAGGCCATTGCAAGTGTTTTGATATTTTCGTCCCCAAGTTTCAATAAATCACATGATGAACTTTACCTCCAGCTGTCCTCCAGCCCAGATTATGTTTTCAGTGTTGAGCACAAAGCGTTGGTCAGGGGGCAGTGAAGCATCATAGTATCCCACTGGTTTAAACTTGATTGATCCATTTGTGTCCTGCTGCCAGTTCACAACTTCATATTGTGCTACAACTGCACCAGTGCTGTCAAACCACACACGATCTCCCACCTTTATGGTAAAATTGACCTTTTTCAGAGCCTCAACCACCTATTGAGGATTTCAGAAAGAATTTTCAGAAAAAAATTAGAAAAAATAAATGAGAGATCATTTTGCTCCCTTTCTGTCTCTCACTCCCTAACACTGTCACTGTATACACTGTGTATATACAGTCAAACCAAAAATTATTTAGACATATTCAGACATCATTTTTAATATTTTTTCACTAGTGGGTGCAGGACACTATAGTTCATTTATGTAAGTGAGGATAGCAAAATAAAGTGAACTTTGACATATTATATCCTAAAATTATTCATACAGTGGACAACCAGTAAAAATGATTTAAAATAAGAAGAAAAAGAAACAAAAAAAGGGACCAAAAATTATTCAGACACTTTGACCTGACCATGTTTTGCTTAAGCGTTTTTGTTGTTGTTTGTTTGTTTTTTTCCCTTTAATTGCTAATGTGACCCTTTTACACAACGTACTGAACAAAATTAAGCATTGCTTGGTAATTGGTTGACCTTAACCCGCCGAGAGCAGCCTTACCTCGGCCAGATCATGATGTCTCTATAGTGGTTAAACATGACATATCATTTGTTTTGGGTATATCAAATGGGCAGTCTTTGGTCTCATAAATCTATTATTTGTTCCAGAGCGAATAGTTTTGGCTGAGGGGAAAATCTCATCACATTATATTTTATATAACTTTAATTGGTATTATCTAATTGTGTACTTAAATTTAACAGCTAAATAATTTTTGGTTGATAGAAAGGTATGTAATGCATTACAATCAAAGTTATCTGACATTATCAAGATGATTTTTTCTGACACAGTTTAACAGTTCTTGTCATATTTTATTACCATTTTCTAAACTATAGTGAATAAACTGTGATAATGTGAGAAATGTTGAAGGTGTCTGAATAAATTGTGGTTTGACTGTATATGTGTGTGTGTGTGCGTGCGTGTTTTTGAGACATATAAGGACACAAATTTGTATAATGACATGGGTATGACATAGGTATTACAAGGAGAAGGTGACTTATGAGGACATTTCCCCATGTCCCCATATTCCAAAAGGCTTATAAATCATACAGAATTAGTTTTTTTTTGAGAAAGTAAAAATGCACAAAGTTTCCTGTAAGGGGTAGGTTTAGGTGTAGGGTTGTTATAGGGTGATAGAATATACGGTTTAAACAGTATGAAAACCATTACGCCTATGGAGAGTCCCCACAATTCAGAAAAAAAAAAAATGCATGTGTGTGTGTAATGTTATTACCTGCTGTGGTTGTATTTTCAGATCTGTTTCGCAGCCCTCCTTTTCTTTGCACTTTAGCAGATTGTGTAGTGAATGAGCCACAGCATAAACTGATTTGTAGACGTTGCTAGCATATCTTTGTTCTGGCACATCTTCATTGTTGCTTTTCAGCACAAGGAGATCCTGATATATGTTGCAAATTAATTCATATTGGGAAGAATTAGCCTCAGTCTGAGAGCATGGAAAAGCTGTTTCCCAGAATTCTTTTATAACAAAATCTGCAAAACCATCAATATAACTTTTTTTCACTGCAAACCCTATTGATCCTCCTAGCACATAAAAACTATTTGAAGTGATCATGCTGTCTGCTGTTATCCATGCTTCCACACCTATTACTTGAAGGCCTGTAATGTTCTGAATAATTAACTGATCAAGTAAATTGTTCATCTCAAAATTGGTAAGAAATGCGACAATTACTTTTGCAGTGCCTTTTTTTATTGTGGCTACAACATTTTTGAGTTTTTCAGGCTCTTTTCTCTGAAATTTCACAGAGTACTCCACACAAATCCCCTCTTTCTCAACTGTATTCAGGAATATAGCCATTCCATAGTTTCCATAGTCATTGTCACTGTTCACAGCTCCCACCCAAGACCAGCCGAAGTGTTTGATTAAGTATGCAAGTGCTCTGCTCTGGTGGTAATCACTAGGAATTGTCCTAAAGAAATAGGGATAATCTTTCCTATTACTGAGACATTCACATGAGGCTGAGGGACTTATCTGGAAAAAAACAAACAAACAAACAAAAAACACAGGAAACACTGAAACAGTTATCATTATGGTAACTATGTCAAACATTTAATGTTTTTACTCCTTACCACAGGAATTTTAAAAGGTCCTGTAGTTCTGGACAAAATCACTGTGTTGGAAGACTCTGTTTCTCCAATGATAGCATGTATAGGAGACTGTCCATTGCATCTGTCCCCTGATGCCAATTCTTGACCATTCATTAATGCCATATTTGCACCCATTGAAGACAGTATTGAGCCACAGGTATCATAAATTTGGTAGCCAATAGAAACATTTGGAAGTAAACTTTCACTTCTGTTAATCTCCTCAATGGCAAATATCATAATTTGAGCCATTCGAAAATCTCGTAGACTCACACTACAGAAGATTAAACAAACAGCATTAAACAAATGAATAAATAAATAAATATCCTCTATAACAAGTAACAAACCTTGAGCATGATGAAAGCTGAGGCTTTTGCGTAAACTTAAAAGAAGGTAATGTCTCTATGCTGTGTACTGGAAAAAGTGCTCCAATAGTTACAAATCCATCCTTTGATAACAGCGGGTACTTAGGGTCTCCCATCATTCGGCAAAGAGGCTTTTCTGCCTTTGCATGAAGTTGAAAGAAAAGCAGAAGTGTGCAAAGAAAGACAGACATCTGAAAGAATGAGTTCAACTGTGGCAAAATGCAACTGACTTGATATGCGATTTGCACTTTTATGCACATAATTAATATTTATGTGCATAAAAGGGGTTTCATTGATGGTGAATGCAGCCAATGACCTCATAGGGCAGGGCATGGGTTCAGTCATGCAGGGGTGGAATAAAGTCAGGCTATTATGATAGATTATGATTTTATCAAAGCCATCAAAGAGTATAACATTAAATAATACTGTGAATACTACACTGAAAAAACTGATACTCTGGACCAATTTTTTTTTTTTTTTTTTTACTTTGGTACAACTTAAGTTTTTATTTTGTAAAAACCTATTTTTTTTACTATACCATCCAAGTATAATTTTTGCTTACTAAATAAAATGGTGTAATTTTGTTAAAACCATTTTTATTAAATTTATTAAAGGACGTCTATGCGACGTATTCCAGATGAGCAAACGCCCTTAAAAATATGTCCCCCAGATGCAAATGCACACATCGCACAGACGTCCCCGCGACGTTCCTGTGCTATCTGGACAGAGGGCCCCCAAGAGTAGTCTACATGAAATGACCAGTTATTTTACTTTATTTTATATTCGTGATATATGTCGACGGACAGTGGTAATTATACAAAAGTGCAATATTAAATAATTAAATATTCTATGTGTATCATTTAATTATTTCCCTAGCGACGTGTCATGCAGGCACAATAATGAGCATTGATAATATGCGCCGGATCAGTGTTAATTTTGGCAGGTATTTTTTATTTAGTCTTAGTCTTTATCTTGAGACGAAAAAGCTTAATAGTCTTAGTCACATTTTAGTCATTTGAGTCTTTCATAGTTTTAGTCTAGTTTTAGTCTACGAAAAGTCATTGCATTTTTGTCAACTTTTAGTCATTACTTTTAGTCAAACTGCAGTTACATTTACATTTATTCATTTAGCTGATGCTTTTATCCAAAGCGACTTACAATTGCTATATATGTCAGAGGTCGCACGCCTCTGGAGCAACTAGAGGTTAAGTGTCTTGCTCAGGGACACATTGGTGTCTCACAGTGGATTTGAACCCGGGTCTTTCACACCAAAGGCATGTGTCTTATCCACTGCGCCATCACCACCCCATTTATTTTGGTAGCTATTTTATATGTAGTATTCAAACAAAAACAGTCATCAATTCTTCTCTCTTTAGACCAAATCAATTAAGCTTAGTTATGAGAAATTTGAATCAAGGATTGAATTTGGAAAAATTTGGTATTTTTCAGATACAGTAGGTTTACTTAACAAGTAAACATATATTTAACATCTTTTGTTGGTTAACATTTATGACAGATAATTAGGAATGCTGTCCATTTAAGACGGAAGGTATGTATGTAATAGCCTACTGCCATACATTCAGTTTTCACCCACCTGTTTAAGCTCACTTAAACCATAACGGACTGTATTTCCGTGAGATACTCTACATGAGAGACATGTGGACCGATGTGTGTGTATTTGAGAACTGAGAACTGATTGCGCTGTATGAGAACTGAAGAAGTGGAGCGTGCGCGAGAGAGAGCACTTCTATCAGCGCGTTTCCACCTATCGCACCTTCACTAGCTTTAAGTTAATCGACAATGAATTTTGACTCCCGGGAAAAACGGGACGTCTAGTCACCCACTCCCTAACCCTTTGGGTGCTGAGGCCATTGTTTCAGATCGTTAGTTCGCGTTTTGGTAGCCTATCCGTCCACCGCGGCTGCCATGCAAACGCACCTTATCCAATGACAGAGACGCACATTTTGAAGACAAAACAGTTAACTTAGCCTATAGGATGTATTTTGAATGTCCGGTAGTCCTCCAATAACATTTTAGTCCCGTCTCGTCTTGTTAACGAAGATGTGGCATAAATTTCGTCATAGTTTTTATCATCAGATATTAGTTTTAGCTCGTCAACGTCTCGTCTTAGTCACAGAAAAATTTAAAAAAAAATTTTGTCGTCGTCAACGAAATTAACACTGATGCTGCCGTGTGGATCTGTCGGATTAATTTCACGTAAATTCACTTATTTCTCCCGAAATACATGAAAGTAAGTGGTCAGTTAGCTGGGAGAAAAACAGAGTAAACTTTATAGTAACCTAAAAAATGTGTAGCCTATTTGATAGGAATAAAACGTCCATTAATTGAAAGGATTATACGGAAGTTCTAAGCGGCCATGCATTATTATAATTTTTCTGTCTTGTTTTCTCGTGATCACGACTTAATTTTCTCGTGATCTCGACATAACGAAAGTTGTTTTGTCGTTATCACGACTTAATTTTCTCTGTGTATTCGGCATGAGAAAATGCTATAGAAGCAGCATCATCGCAGCATCATGGATGATCGTATTCGCTTTTACTTTGATCAGGGACTCACTCAAACTGAAATAATAAAAATAAAAATATGGTATAAGTACCATCCCAAATATTGAAGGTGTTGTGTGTGTGACCGACTACATTGATCCATGATAGAATACTTGTCATGCATATTCATACTCGGACATTTTAGCTCTGTGTCTGTCAGTGATTGACGACTTACACATAAGTGTTCGACACTTGAGAAGGAGGCTGTCGGGTCTGCAACTTTATCGTCGAAGACAATATAGCGACCCTGATTTTCTCACGATAGCTACAATTACGTCGTGAAAAAACGGTTTTTAGGTTGAGATCAACAACTTTCGTTATGTCCAGATAACCACAAAATAAATTTCGTTATGTCGAGATCACAAGAAAATTAAGTCGTAATAACGACAAAACAAATTTCGTTATGTCGAGATCACGAGAAAATTAAGTTGTGATAACGACAAAACAAATTTCGTTATGTCGATATCACGAGAAAATTAAGTCGTGATAACGACAAAACAACTCGTGATCACGAGAAAACAAGACAGAAAAATTATAATAATGCATGGCCGCTTAGAACTTCCGTAGGATTATGCCGTTTTCCATAGAAATCAGCGTGTAGCCTATTTCAAATTCAAATTTTATTTGTCACATACATATACATACATAGTATGACATGTAGTGAAATGTATTGTACGACTGTCCAACAAATTGTCCAACAAAATTAAGAAAAACCTCAAGTTTACAAAAATACAAATAGAAAAAGTACAGTAAACATATATACAGAAATAAACTAGCAATAAAATAAAATAACAAATAGATATGAGAATAAAAATAGATATGAAGAATAAAAATAGAATATGATTCTATATAGATTCTATAAAAAGTAAAGTGTATGTCAGTGATAAAGTGTCCGTGTGCTGTGCAGTGCAGTAAATTGTATAAGTGAGTAAAAGGAATACTAAAGACAAAGACAAATGGTATGTAAGTCCCACTCATTTATCCTTACGTAACCTTCTACAAATTAGTGCAGATTGTATTTGAAAATGTGCAAAGTGGAAGTGTGGGGTGATGTGATTAGAGTGGAGAGTGGTTAAGACTCCGAATGGCCTGCGGGAAGAAGCTCCTCCTCATTCTCTCTGTGTTCGCCTTCGCAGTTCCCGAACCAGGAAGTGATGCTGCCCGTCAGGACGCTCTCGATGGTGCAGGTGTAAAAAGTCTTAAGCACCCGAGAGGGAAGTCTAAAGTCCCTTAAGCGTCTCAGATGGTACAGACGCTGCCTGGCCTTCTTCACCAGGGTGCTGGTATGACAGGACCAAGTCAAGTCCTGCGTGATGTGAACACCCAGGTATCTGAAGCTGTCCACTCTCTCCACTGGAGTCCCGTTGATCGTGATCGGCTGGTATGACCGCTCCTGCTTCGTACTGAAGTCCACTATCAGCTCCTTAGTTTTGCTGATGTTCAGGTGTAGACTATTCACCTGGCACCAACTCTCCAGGTTCTTAATCTCCTGTATGTAGGCCGTCTCGTCGTTGTCTGAGATCAGGCCCAACACAACAGTGTCATCAGCAAACTTGATGATGGTGGTGGAGTTGGAAGTTGAAGTGGCCACGCAGTCATAAGTGTACAGTGAGTACAGCAGGGGGCTCAGAACACAACCTTGAGGGGCTCCAGTGCTTAGGGTGATGGAGGATGAGGTGTGTTTACCCATCCGTACGGCTTGCTGTCTGTCCTTCAGGAAGCTGGAGATCCATTGGCACAAGTATGTGCTGAGACCAAGGACCTCCAACTTGGAGGTGAGTGTGGAGGGAATTATGGTGTTAAACGCTGAACTGTAGTCCACAAACAGCATTTTTACATAATTCCCTTTTCTGCAGTCCAGGTGACTTGTTGTGGTGTGGAGGAGGTGTGAGATGGCATCCTCCGTGGAGCGGTTATGTCTGTATGCAAACTGTAGTGGATCCAGTGTGTCTGGTAGTGATGCAATGATGAAGTCTCTGACCAGTCTCTCAAAGAACTTCATCACCACTGATGTGAGGGCTACAGGGCGATAGTCGTTTAGGCAGGTGGGCTGCGGTTTCTTGGGGACAGGAACAATGGTGGACTGCTTAAAGCATGAGGGGACTATGGACTGTTCCAGGGAGAGGTTGAAGATCTCGGTGAACACCGGTGCTAGCTGGTCAGCGCAGGCCTTCAGAACCCGACCTGTGATGCCATCTGGTCCTGCTGCCTTCCTGATGTTCACTCTCCTGAATGCCCTCCTCACGTCATGCCGTGATGGTGAATACGTTGTCCTCACCGGCTTCCTCAGCGTGCATGCAGTTAGCACTGCTAGCGGCGTTAGCGTGATTAGCTGCAGCCTCGAAGCGAGCATTAAAAGTGTTTAGCTCGTCAGCCAGAGAAGCGTCCGCATTCCCCGATCTGGAGGGTGGTGTTTTATAGTCCGTGATGGTTCTAAGTCCCTGCCACAGGCTCCTAGAGCCGCCATGTTGGAATTGCGACTCTAGTTTCCTCCCGTAGCGCTGCTTCGCCTCCTTCACCGATCTGCGCACGCTGTAAGATGCAGCCTTATAGTCATCCATGTTCCCGGTGATGAGCCCTGTGTTGTAGGCAGCGGAGCGGGATCTCAGGGCGTCGCGGATGGTTTTATCCACCCACGGCTTCTGGTTGGGAAACGTCCTGATGATGGTTTTCTGCACCGTATCATCCATTAGTTTCTCTATAAATCCCACAACCGCTTCCGTAAACAAGCTGACGTCATCAGAGCTGCGCCGGAACATGTCCCAGTCTGCGTCATCTAGCGCGTCCTGCAGAGCGGCCACCGATTGGTCCGTCCAGCGTTGGACCTCCCTCTGCACCGGGGCTTCCTGTTTCAGCCTCTGTTTGTAAACAGGCATGAGGAAGATGGCGGCGTGGTCCGATTTCCCAAACGGTGGTTGTGACTGTGCCTTGTAGCTGTTCTTGTATGGGGTGTAACAGTGATCTAATGTCCTTTCGCCCCTGGTGGGGCAGCCGATGTGCTGATGGAAGTTCGGCAGTGCACGCTTGAGGTTGGCACTGTTGAAATCTCCCAAAACAATGAATGCGGCGTCCCGGTGCTGTGTCTGGTGAAGGTGTAGTGTTTCATGTAAATCCCATATCGCAGTGTCCGTGTCCGCTTGAGGTGGAATATAAACGGCACTGACGATGACCGAGCTAAATTCCCGAGGGAGATAAAAAGGGCGACATTTGATGGTCAGAAGTTCAAGATTCGGTGTGCAGGAGCGTGAGAGGGGTACAATGCTCGCGCTGTCGCACCAGTGTTTGTTCACCATTAGACATACTCCACCTCCCCTAGTCTTCCTCGAGTCCAGCGTTCTGTCCATGCGGTAAACCGAGAAGAACTCGGCCGGCTGGATGGCGTGGTCTGGTACCGCTGGGTTCAGCCATGTCTCGGTGAAGCAGAGAAGGTTGCAGTCCCGAATGTCCCTCTGGAACCTGACTCTTGCCCTGAGGTCATCGAGTTTGTTATCCAGCGACTGGACATTGGCGAGCAGGACACTTGGTAAGGGAGCGCGGTGTGCGCGTGCCCTCAGCCTGTTCCTGACGCCGGCTCGTTTCCCTCGAGGACGCCGGTACGGGTCGCGTCCTTTGTTCCTCCTCAGGATCTCGCTCGGCCAGGATGGGTCCGGGTTCAAAAACGGCGAAAGGTTAGTGCATTGTGCACCAATAGAAATAAGAGTGGCCCTGTCGTATGTAAGAATGGCCATCTTACAAAAAGAAACCGGTGTTTATAGTTAACAATACGAAAAAATAACAAAAGAAGACAAAGTTTGGTCGGAGCAGTCGTGACGGCAGCCGATCTCACCGGCACCATCTTAAAGACTATATTTAACGAACTAAATATATATATATTTTTTTTTACTTAACTGAAGTGTATTTAAATGTCTGAAACCTAAAATAAACTGTATTTGGTTGAAAACACTGGACAGTTATGAAATATGAAAAGCACAGAGCGTGTCTTTCTTTTTATTTTCTGAGCTCGTCTTTCTCTGGTTCAGCCAGCCAAAGCGCGGCGCGTCAAAGGGTTAAAATCTATCGCGTTTTGAGGGTGGAGGCCAGGACAAATTCAACATAGGGGTTTTGTGGCACAAATCAGGGGTCTGTTTCTCAAAACCATTGTTAGCTGTAGTCGTTATTTCCATTGAACTCTATTTGTAACAACAGAACTTGCGACCAGTTACGTTTGGGAAATGCACCCCTGGTCAGAGCAGTAAAAATAACTTTCCTGGGTATATATTTTTGTAATAAAAATAAGCTTCTGTTTCATAAACTAATAACAGCTTAACATTATTTACCTCAGCCTACATTTTGTGTCTTTGCTATTATATTCCAATATCAATATGCCTCAAAGCTAGATATAAATTAAGATTTGTTGAGATGCTCTCTGTTGTGTTTAATATTTATTATAAAAAAAGTATGAGTTGTAATAAAAGTACAACTTTGATTTATGTTGTTAAAATAACATTCTGTTCGTAAATGCATTGTCTGCTGGTTTAGTTAGCTACTTTTCAGGACATTAAGTATGCCACTTAATACTTTAACCCCCGGTTTCTTGTTTCACAGACAAGGCTTAAGCCTAGTTCTAGACTAAAATGTAAATCTGAGCTATTTCAACTGAAATAAACTTGCACTGACTGATCTTAAAACATGTCAGTGTCTTTGTTTTGTCTTAAGATGAACACCAGTAATGTTTTTTTCTAAGACATGTTTATGAAAACCACTTAAATATCCTAATTGAACTATGGCTTAATCCTGGCTTAGTCTAAGCCCTGTCTGTGAAACCGGGCCTAAGACTTTGAATGTTAAAGTGAAAATCAGCACCTGACTATTGTTGTAAATTTGCAACTGTTACGATTAAAAATCACAGAGGGTAAAAACATCCAGGCAGACAATGGTATGATGTAAGCAACACAGCTACATCAAACAAAACTGATAATGGGTGTGTTAGATTTATAGTGTGTGAATAATCAAGCTTTGACAATAACCAGTCATATTGGTGGCACCGAGAGGCCCCCAAATAAAATTCTGCTTAGGGCCCCATAAAGGCTTGTGCCGGCCCTGCCAAACCCTATCGTATACCTTCATAACACTTGGAATATATGGCACGTGTCGCATGTGCATGCGCATATTTTTTTAAAAGCTTGATTTTGATAGCCAAATACTGGCATTACATGGGCAAGCACACGCTGGACTTGAAAAAATAAAATCTCCTTTTGTGGTCAGAAAAAGAAAGTAGGGCATGTGCCATTACAATAGGGGAGAGTAAATGATAAATATAGTAAATGTTATATTGTAATTAGCATGTAGTGATAGATAGCCCTGCCTCTAAGGAACTTTATGTGTCACATAATTGATTATTCCCTTAACACTTTTTTAAGAGCTTTGCAATAATAATAATAATAATATTTGGTATTAATGTTCCATTGCATTTAGGCAGGAATTCCAGTTAATCATAATCAGAAAATGAGTAAGAACTTACTAAAAATGTGTGCAAAATGTGTGATATACTTTAGTCTATATTCAAGTCTGAAGCTGAAATACACATAACATGCTATATATTATATTCAACATATTATATTATATACCAGGGGTGGCCAACAGTGGTTCTGGTCACAGTCTTGAAGAGTTTAGCTCCAACCTTGACAAAAACTTACCTGCCTGTAGCTTTCTTGTGACTCGTAGACCTTAATTAGCCTGTTTAGGTGTGTTTGATTAGGGCTGGAGGGAAACTCTGCAGGACTATGTTTATCCAGAACCGATGCTGGCCACCCCTATTATATACCAACATCAGTCTTCCACGGGGTTCTTCATCTGATACATAAAAAACACCTTTCTCTGAATAAGATAGATAGATAGATAGATAGATAGATAGATAGATAGATAGATAGATAGATAGATAGATAGATAGATAGATAGATAGACACAGTTAATTTACACATTATTTTATTTCTCAAAATGATTTAGATGGATTCTTTCCCATCACATGTTGCTTTGTATTTTGTTCAGGCTTAAACAGGATAATATAGCATTTAGGTCCAAATATGCAGAATAATAAACCAAAGGTTGAGGCTAAAATAGCAAATATCTCCACAGCTACAGTAAATTTTCCAGGAGAACTGATATAAGCTGGTATAAATGTGATCCATACAGCACAGAATATGAGCATACTGAATGTGATGAATTTGGCTTCATTAAAGTTATCAGGCAGTGTGCGAGCCAGAAAAGCCAAAATGAAGCACAAGACAGCCAATAGGCCAATATAACCCAGCACAGCAGAAAAACCTATAGTAGAACCCAGACTGCACTCAAGAATGACCTTTTCATTATAATATTTCATGTTTTTGTGGGAAAAAGGAGGAGATATTGTTAACCAAAGCACACAAATAAGAACTTGTATAAGTGTAAAGGCCAGAACACTGAGTCGTTGTTGTGCAGGCCCAAACCATTTCATGACATTACTTCCTGGAAGTGTAGCCTTGAAGGCCATTAACACAACTATTGTTTTCCCCAGAACACAGGAGATACAGAGGACAAACGTGATCCCAAATGCTGTGTGACGCAACATACAGGACCACTCAGTGGGACGACCAATGAAAGTAAGTGAGCAGAGGAAACACAGACACAATGAGAAGAGCAGCAGGAAGCTCAGTTCTGAGTTGTTGGATTTTACTATGGGGGTGTCCTTTTTTCTGTAAAACAGTATGGCTACCAGTGCAGTTATTCCTATTCCAAACAGTGAGAAAAAGACTAGCACTATGCCCATATTTTCTGTGAATGACAGAAACTCTATATCCTTTAGCACACATTTATTTTTCTCAGCATTAGACCAGTATTCCCCTGGACACTGCTTGCAGTTATTTGAATCTGGAAAGGAAGTGGTGTTCACTGTAGTTAGAGACAAAGGGGAAAATTACTTCATTCACAAAGTCTCTTGATAAGAACCTGCATCCTTAATAACAGAAGGAGAACGCAAACGAAACAACTAACCAGTTTTCTCTGAAGCTTTGAGATGGGCTGAAGATTACCTGTCTCATTACTGATTTCTCCTTCTGCACATGGAATACAGTCATAACAGCAGACAGGTCTTCCTTTTTGTGCAGCCTTCCTAGTGCCTGGAGGACAGGTTTCGCTGCACACAGATCTTGGCTTCTACAATGTACAATAAATTACACAAGCGGTCTATGTGAAATGAAGATAAATGTATAATTTTTATCAAGAATAGAATATTGGATCTTTAAAGTATAACATTTTGCAAATATCAAATGATGCAGAGAAAAACTGAAATAGAGCTTATTTATTTTAGTTATTTATTTAATGCAAACGGTATTAATATCATTGTGTGTGTGTGTGTGTGTGTTTTCTTTCCTGAACTTTGAAAAAAAAAAAGAGTAAAGCTCTGTGAAGTACTGGAATCTATACATAAAATCTAAAGGTTATTGCAAGCATTCCCTTTCTACTTGACACAATGATTGCCTGGCATAATGCTAACCCCATTTAAACTTGGTATAACCAAGTTATTTACCTCCAACTGCCCTCCAGCCCAGATTATGTTTTCAGTGTTGAGCACAAAGCGTTGGTCAGGGGGCAGTGAGGCATCATAGTATCCCACTGCCTTAAACTGGATTGATCCATTTAGGTCCTGCTGCCAGTTCACAACTTCATATTGTGCTACAACTGCCCCACTGCTGTCAAACCACACGTGATCTCCTGTCTTTATGGTGGAATTGATCTTTTTCAGAGCCTCAACCACCTAGTAAAAACAAGTCAGTTCAGATACATTTTGATGTTACCAAAAAGTTAATCCTCTTGCTCTTCTTTTTATATAAGGTGACCAGAATTGCCACTTCCCGGGGACATGTTCTGCTCAGGATTTCTAAATTGCCTGACAAGGTTTTGGCTGTTTGCGCTGCGCAGATCGATCGCTGTACTGTATGGCATGTAAGTACCGTGAGAGCGATAGAGAGCAGCGCCGATGGATCTGATACTTTTTTAGGCAGTTTAGAAAACCTGGGCAGAACGTGTCCCCGGGAAGTGGCACGTCTGGTCACCTTATTTTTATAGCAATTTCTACCTGCTGTGGTTGTATTGTCAGATTTTTTTCACAACCTCCTTTTTTTGTGCACTGGAGCAGACTGTGTAGTGAATATGCTACCGCATAAACTGCTTTGTAGACATTGCTTGAATATCTTTGTTCAGTTACATCTTCATTGTAATTTTTCAGCACAAGCAGATCCTGATATCTGCTGCAATCTAATCCATATTGAGATGAATTCCCCTCCCTATGTAAGCATGGAAAAGCTGTGTGCCAGAATTTTTTTGTAACATAATCTGCAAACCCTTCAATATCCATTTTTTTCACTGCAAACCCCAATGACCCTCCCAGAACATGAAAACTATTTGGAATCATCAAACTTTCTGAAGTTATCCAAGCCTCCACTCCAATAATTTGGAAGTTTGTAATGTTCTTATTACTTATCTGATCAAACAGATTGCCCATCTCAACTTGAGAAAGAAATGCAACAATCACTTTTGCAGTGCCCTTTTGTATTGTTTCTACCACTTTTTGGAGTTTTTCAGGCTCTGTACGATGGAATTTCACAGAGTACTCCACACAAATTCCCTCCTCCTGGGCCGTTTTTAGAAATATTGCCATTCCATTGTTTCCGTAGTCATTGTCACTGTTCACAGCTCCCACCCAAGACCAGCCAAAGTGCTTGACTATGTATGCAAGTGCTCTGCTTTGGTGGTAATCACTAGCAATAGTCCTGAAGAATGATGGGTAATCTTTCCTATTACTGAGACATTCACATGTAGCTGAGGGACTTATCTGAAACAGAAAGCACAGAAAACAAAGAAACAGTGCATAATCAGTGTTGTGTCACTAGCTTGTTGTGTCACTCAAACTTCTACTATTATTGATACTTACCACAGGAATTTTAAAAGGTCCTGTAGTTCTGGACAGAATCACTGTAGCAGACGACTCTGTTTCTCCTATGATAGCATGTATAGGAGACTGTCCATTGCATCTGTCTCCTGCTGCAAACTCCTGACCATTCATCAATGTCATAGTTGCACTCATTGAAGACAGTCTTGAACCACAGGTATCATAGATTCTGTAGCCAATAGAAACATTTGGGAGCAAACTTTCGTTTGTGTTAATCTCCTCAATGGCAAATATCATTGTTTGAGCCATCCGAAAATCTATTAGATTCACACTGTGAAGACATTTAATCAGTTCTGCATGAATAAACAAAGTTAAATACATATATGCTACAAATTATGCTGCAAATTGACCAATAACAAATATGTTTTTATTAAATACATCTTTCCAATGCAACATACCTGGAACAAAAGAGGCGTTGAGGTTTTTGTCTAAACTCAAATGATGGTAATGTTTCTTTACTATGAATTGCAAAAAGTGTTCCAATTATAAAGTCTCCATTTTTAGACAGCAGCGGGTATTTCGATTCTCCCATCATATGACAAATTGTCTTTTCTGTCTGCGTATGAATACAACATAAAAAAAATAGGAGTATGTAAAGAATGATGAGCATCCTACTGACTGACTTCACATGCATCTTCCAAATGCCAGTGAGTTGATGCACTGTTTGTACTTTTGTAGACATCATTAATATGCATAATTTACAGTTAATGATCCCACTGGACAGAAAAGAATAGGTGAAAAAAAGTTTCCAATCTTTGAAGAATGATGTAATCTTTCCTGCAGAGAGTGGAAAATTTAAATGCAATTTCATATTTTTAGTCCTTTGAACAAGAATTAGACAATTGTATCTAAACATCGTATAAAGATTGGAAATATGTCAGTTAAAACATGCCAGTAGACCGGGTATATACAGGAATCATGGAGTTAAATTTAAGACCTTTTAAGACCTTTTTTAAGACTCTTTCTATACATTTTAAGATTTCATCACCACTTCAAATTTTAACCAGTTACATTGGTGACACTTTAACTTACATTTACTATACAGTGTATTGATTGTAAGATAGCACAACTAGTGCTTAACTAGTCTTAGTTTGTGATAACTCCTTATCAATGCAATATAATTCAGAAGGGTGGGAATAAAGCACGAGAGAATTAACCCAATCCAAGATTTATTAGAAAGATAAACCAGTAACCAGATTTAGACCCAGGGCCACCCCAAGCCTTAGTGGGACCCTAAGTAGAATTTAATTTGGGGGCCCCTCAGCGCTGCCAATACGACTGTGACGATTGTCACTGCTTGATTATTCACACACTATATATCTAACACACCCAATATCAATTGTATTTGTTGTAGCTGTGTTGCTTACATCATACCAATGTTTTTACCCATATCTACAATATGATTTTTAATGGTAACTGTAGCAAAATTAAAAAGAGTGGTCTGACATTGTGGCATACTTAATGTAGTGTACTGAAAAGTAGCTAAATCAGAATCAGAATCAGAATCAGAAACTTTATTGCCATTGTCTGCAAACACAATTCACAAACTAGGAACTTGCTTCGGTGACAGAGTGCAACATAAAAACACTGAATAATAATAATAATAATAATTTACGAAGTAGAAATTTTCCTATTTTAAAAAGCATATAAAAAAATTTAAAAAATTACTTATTTAAAGTGACTAATGTTATAAAAGTGACCAACTAATGCAAATGTTATAAAATGTCCAGCTCAGTGCAGATGTTATGTAGTGTCCAGCTCAATACAATTGTTATAAAGTCTTCATGAGACCAACGGCAGAGGGGAAGAAACTGTTCTTATGGCAAGAGGTTCTGGTCCGAATGGACCGTAACCTTCTGCCAGAGGGAAGTGGCTAGTCAGCTGCTATCCGGCCTGCTCGCCCCCGAGTCCTGGAGACGTACAGGTCCTTGAGAGATGGAAGGCTGCAGCCGATTACCTTCTCAGCAGAGCGCACAATGTGCTGCAGTCTCTGTTTGTCCCTGGCAGTGGCCCCAGCATACCACACGGTGATGGAAGAGGTGAGGATGGACTCAATGATGGCCGTGTAGAACTGCACCATCATCTGGACTGGCAGCTTGGCTTTCCTCAGCTGCCGCAGGAAGTACATCCTCTGCTGGGCCTTCTTGATAAGGGAGCTGATGGTCAGCTCCCACTTGAGGTCGTGGGTGATGTGGGTGCCCAGGAAGCAGAAAGAGACCACAGTGGTGATGGGGGTGTCTGTCAGGGCAAGGGGAGGCAGGGGGGCTGTGACTTTCCTGAAGTCCACAATCATCTCCACTGTTTTTTGGGCATTAAGCTCCAGGTTGTTGCTGTTACACCAGGACACCAGCCGCTCCACCTCTCTCCTGTAGGCAGACTCATCACCATCCGAGATGAGCCCGATAAGAGTGGTGTCATCCGCAAACTTAACCAACTTCACGGAGTCATGGCTGGAGGTGCAGCAGTTGGTGTACAAGGAGAAGAGCAGAGGAGAAAGTACACAGCCCTGTGGAGAACCTGTGCTGATAGTTTGAGTGTCCGAGACATTCTTCCCCAGCCGCACGCACTGCCTCTGGTCTGTTAGGAAGTCAGTGATCCACCTACAGGTGGAATCAGGCACGTTGAGCTGAGCGAGCTTGTCCTGGAGCAGAACCGGAAGGATGGTATTGAATGCAGAGCTGAAGTCCACAAACAGGATCCTGGAATAGGTTCCTGGAGAGTCCAGATGCTGAAGGATGAAGTGGAGGGCCAGGTTGATGGCGTCATCTACAGACCGATTAGCTCTGTATGCAAACTGCAGAGGGTCCAGGAAGGGGAAGGTGAAAGACTTGAGGTGGGGCAAAACCAGGCGCTCAAATGACTTCATGACTACAGACGTGAGCACCACAGGCCTGTAGTCATTTAGTCCAGTAATCCTGGGCTTCTTGGGTACGGGAACGATAGTAGACAGCTTGAAACAGGCTGGGACGTGGCATAACTCCAGGGAGGTGTTAAAGATGTCTGTGAAGACAGGAGCCAGTTCGTTAGCACAGTGTCTCAGGGTGGAAGGAGAGACACCGTCCGGGCCTGGGGCTTTTCGAGGGTTTTGCATTTTAAAAGTTTTAGTCACATCCTGCATGGAGAGTGTGAGGGCAGTGGGGGAGGAGGAGGGGTCCGGGGTGAGCTTAGCTGCAATGTCCATTGTAAACAGTGGGGTGGGGGAGTGGTGTGAGACCTCAAACCTTGCATAAAAGGTGTTGAGCCTTTCTGCTAATTGTCGGTCGTCCACAGCAGGGGGGGCTTTGGGCCTGTAGTTTGTGATCGCCCTCAAACCTCTCCAGACAGAGACAGAGTCATTGGACCAAAATTGTTCCTTCAGACGTGTATTGTACTTCAACTTAGCCTTCTCCACTTCCTTGCTAAATGTGTACTTACTCTGTCTGTACGAGTGAGGGTCTTTACTTCTGTGCGCTATTTCTTTCTCCTTCCTTAGCCGCCTCAGTCTGGGTGTGAACCAGGGTTTATCGTTATTAAAAGTCACCCTGGTGCGAGATGGAATAATGCGGTCCTCACAGAATTGAATGTATGACGTCACGGTGTCCGTATACTCATCCAGACTGTCTGTGGTAGCTTTGAACACATCCCAGTCAGTCATGTCCAAACATGTGCGAAGCTCCTCCACAGCCTCGCTGGTCCACTTTTTAGAAGTCCTCACAGTAGGTTTTGAGAGCTTCAGCCGTTGTTTATATGCAGGGATGAGGTGAACCATGACATGATCAGAAAAACCGAGAGCAGCGCGGGGCACGCTTCTATAAGCTCCACTAACTGTTGTGTAACAATGATCCAGCGTGTTCTGCTCTCTCGTCGGGCATTTAATGAACTGTTTGTACTTTGGCAGTTCCTGGCTCAAGTTCCCTTTGTTAAAATCGCCAAGGATAATAAGTCCGGGAAGGTCTGTTCCACATCCAGTATCTGTTCAGCGAGTGCGCGTTGAGCCTCATGCGCGTCCGCGCATGGCGGAATGTAAACAGCAGCCAGAATGAATGAAGCAAACTCATGTGGAGAGTAGAAAGGTTTACAGTGAATGAAAAGGTATTCCAGAGCGGGAGAGCAGTGTTGGGAGATCACAGTTACATCCGAGCACCAGGCGTTGTTGATGTAGAAACAGACCCCTCCACCTTTTGTCTTTCCCCCAGAGAGAGGCCGGTGTCTATCCGCGCGGAGGAGCTGAAAACCCTCTAAATAAAGCGCGCAGTCCAGAATCTGCTCGTTGAGCCATGTCTCCGTGAAACACAAAACGCAAGATGAAGAAAAGTCCCCGTTCATTCTCATTAGCAGCGCCAGTTCGTCCATCTTGTTGCTGAGTGAGCGAACGTTGGAGAGGAAAATCCCAGGTAAAGATGTCCGTGTGCCGCGTCTCCGAAGGCGCACCAGAGCCCCAGCGCGCTTTCCACGTCTGCGGCGTCTCACCTTTTTAGCCAAAAAGTAAACTAATTCCACTGCAGGCACTAAAAAAACTGGCAGTAAATCAACAGGAGTCATTGTTTTGATGTTTAAGAGCTCTTCACGGGAGAAAGAGCACGCTGACACACGATTTACGGACAAAAACAGACAAAACATAGAGCACCAGGTCACCAGGGCAGCCGTCCGCGGCGCCATCTTGATTGTCTTAAATAAACCAGCAGACAATGCATTTACAGAACAGAATATAATTTTAACAACATAAATTACTATACACAAAACCACACCATCTGTACATTAAAAAAAAAAAAACCTCTTAATAAAGATATGGAAGTGACCCTTCACTAACTTTCACTTCTTTGTCTGTCAATGTCCGAGAAAACAATATAGTTATACAATATATCAAATATTGAAATAATTTCAAATACGATATGAATAATATCAAATATAACTGATAACTCTTTGAATCAATATTTTTTTTTAATAAAGCTAGTTAACCTGGTAGTGCAAAGAGCACAGACAAATGAACTAATCGGTTCACACAGTTGTCCTCAGCAATTTCAGATATTTTATGGTTAAAATTACAATTGCATCAAAACAAGTAATTTATGGCATTGGCTTTTACACTAAAAGCACACAAAATCTGGCAACAGTTGAGTCATTATGGCTTATCTGACCTGCCTGCTTCAGCTCGTTCAAAATTTATTGTCCTTCTTTCTCGTTTGCTTTTAGAAGATGTTTACTTTCTCTTAGTATCTTAAAATATTTGGTTACACTTTGGGGTAATACTTCCAAGAACTGGAAGAACTTTCTCTGGTGTTTGGTCTGAAGGGGCCTTTATCAGTGTTACCCAAATTCCTGGAAAACCATACCCCCAGACCCCTTTACAAAGTGTGAGTACACTATTTGACTTATGCAAATCGAGCGTAGCGTTAGGTCTGGCAGGTCACATTAGTCAAGCTCGCACCAGCTGACTTTCAGCTGATCCCCATCTACCTATAGGAATACGACACCTATCTAAGCATCCATATATAAGGTCGTCAGTATTATCAGCAGTTTTCGCATTGCTCAATAGCAAATTACCCTCCTCCATCCCCAGCTCCTCCTCTGTCAGTCAGGACCCAGCCTTCTAATTCTCTTTTGAATCAGACAAAAAAATGTGTACATAAAATTATTGAACTTTTTAACAAATCTGCAATAATTTTGTTGGTTCTGTTCTGTTTACCTTGGGGGGTTATCACTGCTCTCCCTGCTCTCATCCATGCTAGGCTGCATGGATGCGCAGGGAGTTCTTGCCCAGAACAGAACCATTCCGCCAATCCAAACTATATGCTAATTGTCAATCATCTTTGACGATAGTGGTTCTGACAGAAGTATTGTTGTGTACCCTAAGAATCCTGCAGACACCTATGGATACAGAAAGAAAGGGGGGAAAAAGTCAAAATAAGTGTCTTATGCTCACCAAGGCTGCATTTATTTTATGAAAACAGAGCAAAACAGTAATATTGTGAAATATTATTTCAATTAAAAAAGTTATTTGTACTCTACTTTAAAATGTATTCCTCTGATGCAAAGGTATTTTTCATCAGTCATTACTCATTTCTACAGTTTTCAGTGTTGCATGATGCTTCAGAAATCATTCTAATATGCTGATTTATTATCAGTTAAAAAATAATTAATTTAGCTAATAATTAAACCCTTTACATATCCATTCTTGTTTTCTAAACCACTTAACATTTTGCAATTAAATTTACCCAATTTAGGCCGGTTAATGCATTTTGGAATAATACACATGACATTTCAGAGATGAAAAGTAAACAATTTAATTACTTCATCTGATGTAACAAAAAATTGCATCATGTGTTTTGTATACTGCATTTGTTGTTCATTTTCATCCCTTCAGATGTTTATGACACTAATAGTATAGCTTCCAGCTGTACTTTAATTAAAAGAGGGTTTTTTTCCGTGTTTGTGAAGACTCCTATCAAATTTGCTCTCAGGTGAGTACACACCACTGGAGATTTACATCAGTCTGTTTTTGCAGGTTGTTACCTGTTGAAGGCTTCATGTTATGCTTGTCCGCATTAACCGCACCCCTAGTCCACAAATGTCCTGAGCTTTCTAACATGTGATCATGTGTCCACATTACATGTGTTTACAAGGCAGAGGTCAGAATCTTAAACTGTGACAATTCTGACAAGTTCGATAACAATATGTACAGCCTATAGTCACTAATAACAGTTTTATAAATGCAACTCTATGGAATATCCCCCAGACATTCTGTCTTTCTTGGCCATATGTTCTTAGAGTATAACTGAAATATCAGTTAACCTTTTCAGGCTTGTGTGAGTCAAAGCAAGTCCTAATTATCACAAGGATGCATCAGACTTCATTCAGTACAGCAGTTCCCTGCCCTCTGCATACATCCTTATACCTACCTACTTTGACAGCGCTCATATCCACTTCTTTGATGGGCCTATTTCCCATAAAGTCAATAATTGGTTTCTCTATCTTGCAGCATATCCTGCTCTATGCTAAATGCCCACACAGACTTTGTATGTATATTTTAAACAATTGTCATCACTACAATGAATAATATCTCTAACATCACATTAATAATAGGCTCTAACAACAACTTTTACAAAATTCACCAAGGCTGTTGGATTAAAGCACTGAATGTATTAGAATGAATCACAACAGAAGCAAATGAAAAGCTTTCTAAATCACAATGTGAAAAGTAGATTTTAAAGTTTAGGTCAAATGGTAGATTTAAATGAAAGCAATTTCTAAATGGAACATGATTTGGTGTGGTATAAAGGTACATTCATAAGAAATTCCACTTAGGTGTTAAAATAAAATTAAAAGAAAAATATTGGTACATTTTACAGTCTGTTTTGAGTACAGAACTATACTTAACTCGCATTCTGTTATTGCCAAAGGCAGCTGACTATTTTGGTCTCTGGCGCCCTCTACTGATTTAAACCCAACATTAACAAACTGAATAAAATGCAATGTCACCCCAATAACACCATGATCACTTATCACTCTGATTCAAGCCTATTACTTTTTAACAAATATAAATAATGTAAACATTAATACAACACACATACTATGAAATATATGACACACACATAAATATGGTGTGTGTGTGTAAATTATTTGTCAATCATTTTTGAGTGTACAGATCTCTAAGCTTTTTTTATATATATTGGATGCAACACTGACAACCAAACTGTCTGTTCCTTATATATCAGAAAAATTGTCCACTGCAATAAGTTTGAGGGCTACACTTTTCCAAAAAGCAAACAAAAAAATTACAGATTTACAAAAGTAATGAAAGATTAAAGAACGTTTTTGTTTCAAAGTTGCTCTATACTTTTAATTTCTTTGTTAACCAAACCATGCACATTAATTGTACCTGTGGGTCCAGTCTCTCACCGAAGCTCCTAATCATTAAATGTTGTTCAAAAGAACAATTCTCCAAACACCTGAAGACAGATTCTGTTCGTCCCTAATCACTCATGATGCAATGTTACAAATAGTGTTGTTTTTCTATAATGACACCTTGGGATCTTATTTCACTGCCTGAGAAGAAATCACTCACTTGTCAGGACATGTCTAAGAGGCTGCTGTACACCTGTCCTACACCCTTAGGCCAATGGTAAATTGGATAAACAGAGCTGATTGTTTTTCCCTAAAGGCTTGTCTGATTATATCACATCACTGCTTTGAACATTTCACATCCAGTTAAGTCACAACCCTGGGCAAACAAATATTAAATTATGAAACAAAGACAATTTGTTGACAGGTTTTGTTGTTATTGAAAGGCTCACAAACAATTCCTCTGCCCTCAAGACTAATCTATTTGTTTTGGCCTGTACAGTTGCTTTGCCTAAGAGACTAAAGTAACTCAAGGTTAATTACTTTGCTGACTGTTTGGGTCTTTGTTTTAATAGTTTTGACTAGTTTTCATCATATTTTAGAGACTGAGAATTTTTTTTATATATTTAATTTCAATAAAAGCTTCATTTAACTGAACATCAAATTTATATCGGTATATCAACTGCCTAGGTAACGCTTTAGATTACAGCCCGCAATTTACAGTATAAATTGCCTAAACCGAAATTACAGCGTACCTGTTCATAATAATAGAGTAGGCCTACCCATACAATATGGTATAAGGGGAAAAGCTGCATCATTTAGGGAATAAAGAGGTAATAACCTGGAAAATTATAAGTATTTATAATACAAGTATACTGAAACTAAGGGGTACCTATTCCAATATTGTGTGGTATGTATGACCTACTATGCTAAACAACAATCTTACATTTGTAAGATTTAGCATTAACACACTGTGTACCTTTTAATAGTACATGTGTAAAAAAAATAAAAATAAAAAATAATTGGGTTATTGTTTAAATCCAAACAATTGGTTGAGACTGTTGGGTAGGGATGCTGGGTTGATTTGACCCAATTTGGGTTGATAATAGTAATAAGAAGCCTGACGGTGCTGGGAGTGTGGACGAGAAATAGAGCATGCAGCACATCGTGAGAGTTCAAATGCAAATGATTCTGTCAAAATCCATGTTTGCGGTGCTTAAGACAGGAATATGTGTGGAAAATAGAAGAAAACTAATCAATGCAAAGAGTAGAGACTTTTTGAAGCTGAAATTGATGTGTACAACCACAAATCCAAAAGAGGGACATTTTGTAAAATGTAATAAAAAGAACAATCTGTGATTTGTTAATTGCCTTTAACTTTTATGTAATTGAGAAAAGCAAAAGAAAATGTTTCCAATGTTTTCACTGACCATCTTAAATGTATTTTGTAAATATAAACACATTTTTATATTGATGGTATAACAACACACTCCAAAAATGTTGGAACAGAGTGTATAATAAAATTAAAATTAAAATAAAAGTGAAAAGGTTAGAGAATATCCAAGTTAAACTGTTGTGAAACAGTCCACAACAAGCAGGGAAATTGATAATAGGTGAGGGAATTATGTTTGGGTATAAAAGGAGCTTCTCAGTCTTTGCCAGCAAGGCCACTTTGTGCCAAATTTCATGAGATAAGTAGCAAACAAATCAAAAATCACATTTCTCAATGCAAAATCACAAACAATTTAGGGCATCCACCAACTATCATACATAATATTGTGAATAGATTTGGGGAATCTGGAGAAATCTCAGTACGTGTAGGGCAAGGCAGGAAACATCAGGTGAATGTCCATGACCTTTGAGCCCTCAGATGGCATTTCATAAGAAACCATCATGCTGTGGTGTTAAATATTGTCAGATGCCACACAAATAATAAATATGTACACTCTTAAAAATAAAGGTGCTTAAAAGGTTATTCACAGTGATGCCATTGAAGAACCATTTTTGGTTCCACAAAGAACACAAACAGAAAGGTTCTTAAGATGTTAAAGTTTCTTTATGGAACCATTTAGACAAAAATGATCTTATATGGCATCGTGAAGCACCTTTATTTTTAAGAGTGTACTTCAGAAAACCGCTGTCATTTACTACAGTCTGGGGCTGCGTTAAGAAATGCAATTTGAATCTCTGTTACGCAAGGAGAAAGCTATACATCAGTTTTATGCAGTGATGCCACTGGTTCTCTGGGCCAGAGCTCATGTCAAGAGCAAAAAGACAGTGGAAATGTTTGCTATGGTAAGAGGAGTCCGCGTTGTGGTCATAGCAGACAACTCTATATCTGACCATAGCTCTGTCATGTTTAATATTGATCGGCCAGCTGTTATCTCAAAGAATAGATCTGTTGACTGTTATTTCCGTCCTGTAAATGAGATTACAGCAAAGAGTTTTGCTGAGCCTTATGAGGTAAGCCCAGGGCCTGCTATCATTGAGGCTTCTGGATCCCCTTTAGATATAGAGGATCTAACTGCTCTTTTTAATTTTGTATGTTTGGACCTTATCAGAGGCGGACGAAGTACACAACTCCATTACTCAAGTGAAAGTGCAGATACTGCTGTTCAACTATGACTCCATTACAAGTAAAAGTTGTAAAGACAGATTTTTACTTAAGTAAAGGTATAGATGTACTCGCTTTTAAAAGTACTTAAGTACCAAAAGTAAATGTATTTTTCATGTGAATGCACTGTTTTATTTTTGTTGTACGTAATGCTTGCAATACCTCTGAAGCAACTTGCAATACATTACACCTACTAAATACACTGACTACCTTGTAGTATCCTTGGAATAATGAGCTTTTAGAGTGTTAAAAGCCTATGGGGGGGAAATTAACACCCCTACCCACCCCAACAAAAGCAGGATGGTAGTGATTTCACACAGCTCTGACAGTGAGTGCACACATCTATGTGGAGCCATTCATCCACATTTGAACAGAGTGGAGAGTGAAATCACTGTAAATACAGATTGATAAAGAAGGGGGGAAAAAATCAAACCTGCTTTAAAACCAGCAACACAACGAGGAAAGAGCAGAGATTAAAAAAAAATGTGAAGAACGCCGGACTCAAAGCCGAATCAATATAGGGTCCACCATTGCCCGTTGGAGGAAGCTTCAGAGAAACCTTGGACTTAAAACCGATGCTGACATGGCTGACTTTTTGTTGAGCAGGTAAGCATTTATTTATACTTTTATGGTGTGGTGTATTACATAAATAGCTTTTTATCAGTCTGACAACATGATCATGCTATCGGTCGGCATTGGAATGTTAGCCGACATCGCACATGGTACATCTCTGTTCCATGTTTACTCCTGCTTGACTGAGTGACGTTGTTCAGGTCGTTTCCCGGTGGGAGGGATCAGGTAGCACAGAGGGGAGGGGTGTGCGTGTGGAGGGGCGGGATGAGTTTTTTAAAAATTCTGGCTTTCTCGACTGATTTTCAACATCGTAGACTACAGCTTTAAATTAATTGTTTCATGTGTTTTTAAAGGATTATATCATAATGTACTGTATAGACCAATCCAAGAGTTTATTTTAGGAATAATTTCATTTTATTTATAAGCATCTTCAAAAAAGTTTGTTTTTTTCTTATAATCTAAAAATCACTTGTGTTATGCAGTCATGCGATGATTGGCGTGAGTGTCTTCCCGCCCCTTCTCATTTAAAAAAACAAACAAAAAAACGGTTTGCCACTCACCACTTAAACACGGGCACGTGTGTGTCAATGGATAAACTCTAAGGCTAATCTATCAAGGTAAGATTTAAATTTAATTTTATATTAGCCGAGTTGCTGCTGCTTTTATCTAATTCGTATTTTTTTCAACGCAACGCGGCTGGTGGACCGGCAGGGAGACTCATTATGAAGGCGAAAGTCCTAAGAGTGTGTTAAATGGGTAGGTATACGTTAAAATGCATGCATACAGTTTTCTTCATTGTCTTGTGTGCATTATTTTAATGTAACTTGCTCACTTTCCCAGTAAAGCTGTGCTAACTGCTATCTTCCTCCCTCAGCGCACTGGCAGACCGGCCGGGCTCATGAAGACGAAAGGCCCTACAAAAACTTTAAATAGGTAGATGAACTTTTAAACACTTGCAGTCACATCATTTGTCTTATACCAATGCTATTTGCAATGTATAAATACGTTTATTTCTATAAGAACAGGTGCTCATTTCTCAGTTAAGCTGTGCTCAGCAGCATTTCTCTCCCGCTGGCAGAGCGGCCGGACCATCGGGAGACAGCCGGCCATAAAGATGACCGATTTAAACATCAGATGGTATATGTCCTCTGATTATTGTTGTATACTCTTACTAATTAAGTACTTTAACTTTTATATTTAATACATTTATTTTCCACTGGCACAATGTGTTGTTAACTGTGATTTTACTTTTAGGCTATACACTACCAGTCAATTTTTTTGAACAGTAAGATTTTTAATGTTTTTAGAGTATTCTCTTCTGCTCACCAAGCCTGCATTTCTTTGATCCAAAATACAGCAAAAGCAGTAATATATATATATTTTTTGTTATTATTTAAAATAACTGCTTTCTATTTGAATGTTAAAATGTAGCTTATTCCTGTGATTTCAAAGCTGTATTTTCAGCACCATTACTCTATTCTTCAGTGTGACATGTAACGGGGCGAACAAGACGTGAGACGTGCGGATCCAAGTGCAAGCTTTTATTTATAAACAGTCAATAAACAGGCAGGGTCAGTGCATTAGTGCAATCAGCTGTATGTGTGTCGTCAGTGCAATGGATGATGGAGTGACCTCTGGTGGTGAATAAACAGAAGTCCACAGACCAGATTCGTGACAGAGCCCAACAGAACAAACCAGGAGGGCGGTGGAGCAGAGGCAGAACAGGGACGGAGGGCCAGGTCCATGAGGAAGTGAAGAGACCCAGAACTGAGGCAAACCAGGGCACCAAGGCGGAGCCGACAGGACTAGAGCCCACCGGGGCGGAGCAGACGGGACTGGAGCCCACTAGGGCGGAGCAGACAACCACCACAGCGGAGCAGACAGGCCAGAAGACCTCCATGGCGGAGCAGGATTTGACCAGTGTAGAGCAGACGGAGCAGAAGGCCTCAGCGGCGGAGTAGATGGAACAAACGCCCACCGGGGCGGAGCAGATGACTACCAGACCTGAGCAGAAGACCACCACGGCATAGAAGAATACCACCAGAGTGGGACAAAAGACCACCAGAGTGAGACAGCCGACCTCCACGGTGGAGCAGACAGAGCAGGAGAGCACCACGACGGATCAGCAGAGCACCACGGCGGAACAGGAGAACACCACGATAGATCAGGAACCCACAGCAGAGATTGGAGCCTAGGGAAAACTGAGACACAAGAGACAGACATAGCATCTACGGTCTCAAAGACCGAGGCAGGGAATACAAGAAGTTCATCCACAGATTCCCTGGTTACAACTGAGCGGACAGTTGATTCACCATAGAGCTTATTATCGTTTGGCTCTCAGCGAAGGTGGTCGCATTTTTTCTCTCCCTCTCCTCCCCTTACCTTCCCTTCCCTGCTTTGCTCTCTCGTCTCGTCTATTGTCTATTGTCTAATACTTGAGAGACTCTCTCTGCACTGCTCTCCAAACTGAAAAATCATGGATTTGATCAACTGGTCTCTCAATGCAATTGACAATTTTCTCGACGAGAAGTTTAGGTTAGGGGGAACCTGATTGTCCCAGCGGGACGTTCGCAGCTGGATATACGATGGACGCATGGGAAAGGTGGCGGGTCGTGTGTCTGGCGGCTCTTTCCGTGGAGGACATTGAAGATATCTACCTATTTGGAACCATGATAACAGGTCTTCTGCTTATTGGATTAGGCTTTGCCCTGGGTTATCGTAAAATTCAGGAAACGGGTAGAGCTGTCAAAAGTCTCACTAGGCTGCCCATTACGATTGAAGCAGTGGGCAGAGCGGTCAGCTCTGAGACTATTAACCGCAATATGGAGACTATCACGGAGAAGCTTTCGTATTTGAAAAGAAAAATTTATGGATTTGGAGACCAGAATGGACAAAGAGAGGTGCCGTGAAAATTGGAATACGGCTACTCGCACTAAGACTAAACAATCTTATCTTCTTTCGGCTCTCTCAAAACAGCACGGCTTCGGACAAGGTCATGTTGGGAAACAACCCGGGAAGAGCACTGCAGTGTGACGCTCTTGCATTCCTTCCCCCCTTCCACAGACACCTGCGGATTGTTGACTCTATCTGGGTCCTGATCAAGGCTGTCTCCATAGCAATGTGCTGTGTCGCTATCACATTCTGCGGACTGAGACAACTTGATTTGAATGCCAGCGTGGCGGCTCCAAAGGCACATACACACACACACATACGCACATACACAGATATGCATTCACCTCCTACCCCCGATCCCTCACCTTCGCCGCTTTGTTCCGCCAGCCTGACAAGCGGGTCCGACCGGCGCCGAGAATGGCTGCAGGACTGGATGGCTGCTTGCCGGAACTGGATTACGCCCCTGTTGCAGTCGTGTGACTATGTTGTTGATTGACTATGTGCTTTTTATTGCTGGGGTGTTTTTTCTGTTCTCACACTGTACTCTCATAAGAATATAGTCTGTGAATAATTTTTTTTTCTCCCCCCTCTCCTCATGTCAAGCTGTATCTCTTCCTATAATACCTACATTTCACTGCTGGTTATACTCTGTAGGATTATGTATGTGACAAAAAAAATTACTTACTTACTTATTGGTGAAAACTGGGCTAACAAACAGTCCAGCCTCTGATTCATTGCCTGGAATGGGACAGGAAGACAGTTCAAAATCATGCTCTTTGACTGAAACTGGACAGGCCGACAATTCACCCTCAGGTTCATTAGCTGAAACTAGACAAATGGACAATTCAAAATCAGCCACCGAGGCTGATTCAGCACAGGACGAGAAATCAGGGACAGCCCTTTTGGCTGCAACAGGACAGGCAAAGTTTTCACAGATGGCCTCCATAGCCGTGACAGGGCAGGACGAGGATTCATAGGAGGGTACCACTGACACCTCTGGAGGTTCTGCAGCAGACGCCACCACCTCTGGAGACATGGTGAGACTCTGGCAGATCAGCGGAGACGTGGTGAGACTCTGGCAGATCAGTTGATACTCGACTCATGAAGATTATCTGTGACTTGGTTGGACTCATGAATAGCAGCTGTGACATGACGGAGCGTTGTTGTAGCCACTATTTTGTGAACGGGTTCCGCTGTCGCCGCCATTATGCGAGTACTCGGGTACGGCCAGCATTTGCGGTCAATAAACTCGAATGTCCCAGAGCTGGTGATTGACTAAACACCGCGGCCGCCATTATCGGCACGGACGCGATGTTGCGTTCCTCCTCCGCGACACCCACGGTGAATGAGGAAGCAACTAATAACAGAGCATAGTCCAGAAACTGACTGAGTGACGAACGCAGACCCTTGCGTCTATGCTTAGACTTGAGAGGTGGGTTTATGCCATCGCAGAAAATCTCTATCAAAATAATGTCCGGTAATTCTGAATAGTGAGCAATGGCTAAAAACTCTCAAATATGGTTCTCCAGTGATCGTGGACCTTGTTTAAGAGCAAATAATATTTTAGTTGTGTCTTTACCTAGCCAATGTCCATCTGAAAAGCTGCTGGATCCTAGTGTGGTAGAGTATTCTGTAACGGGGCGAACAAGACGTGAGGTTCCAAGTGCAAGCTTTTATTTATAAACATAGTCAATAAACAGGCAGGATCAAACAACGGCAAACAGGTATGGTATGGGCAAGACAAGAGTGATCCTAGGGCTAGCGAGAGTCAATGATTGGCGAACAATATCCAACAGGGCAAGGCAAGGTGTGAGCGTGATTAGTGCAATCAGCTGTATACGTGTCGTCAGGGCAATGGATGATGGGAATTGTAGTTTGTGGGTGAAGTGCAACAGTAGTGTGGTGGAAGTGTCAATTCAATTAAATTCAAGTTTATTTGCATAGCGCTTTTCACGATACAAATCGTTGCAAAGCAGCTCTACAGGAATTTAAGTTTCCACAATATATTTATATATTGCAGAACCTTAATATGTTTAACTTATGGCAAAATTTGGTAATTCTGTATGTTGTCTGAGCATTGGCATCCTCCGAAGTCAAGTCAAGTCACCTTTATTTATATAGTGCTTTTTACAATGCAAATTGTGTCAAAGCACTGCACAATATCAAAAAAAAGGAAAATAATGTGTCACTAAGTTTAAATAGTGTCTTTGCAATAAGGTCAGCGATATCGCTGGAAATGAAGCGTCCCCAACTAAGCAAGCCAGAGGCGACAGCGGCAAGGAACCAAAACTCCATCGGTGACAGAATGGAGAAAAAAACCTTGGGAGAAACCAGGCTCAGTCGGGGGGCCAATTCTCCTCTGGCCAAACAAACCAGCAGTTCAGTTCCAAACTGCAGCAAGTCAGATTGAATGGGCTCAGCTGGTTCCAGTGGTCTTTTCCGATGGCTGTCTAAGTGGCGGGGTCCTCAATGGGGATCTGTCTCTGGCGTTCATCCAGGTGTTTGGCCTCTGCCTACGATCAGGGACACATACGTCATCTCCCGGCGCTGATCCTCCATCTCAGGTGTTCGGTCATTTCAGATCATGTAATGGTTGGATCCAGACTGAAGTTCTGTAATTCCTGGCTACCACGGGATGTTAATCCCGTGGCAGAAACGTAGAGACAAGCAGAGACATGATTAGCGTAGCTGCTGTTCCATCTAAGCAAAAATAAATTGTTCAACCCAAGCTAAAGAATAATAATAATGTACATTTGATCAGATATAACTGCAGTACAAGATTATAAAATGCATTATGTGTATGCTTGGCTAAAGAGATGTGTCTTTAATCTAGATTTAAACAAAGAGAGTGTGTCTGAACCCCGAATGTTATCAGGAAGGCTATTCCAGAGTTTGGGAGCCAAATGTGAAAAAGCTCTACCTCCTTTAGTGGACTTTGCTATCCTAGGTACTACCAAAAGTCCAGAGTTTTGCGACTTTAGGGAGTGGGTTGGATTATAGCGTGGTAGAAGACAAGTTAGGTACGCAGGTGCTAAACCATTTAGGGCCTTATAGGCAAGTAATAATAATTTGTAAATGATACGGAACTTAATAGGTAGCCAGTGCAGAGACTGTAAAATTGGAGTAATATGATCATATTTTCTTGATCTGGTAAGAACTCTAGCCGCTGCATTTTGGACTATCTGTAGCTTGTTTATTGAAGATGCAGGACAACCACCTAGCAGTGCATTACAATAGTCCAGTCTAGAGGTCATGAATGCATGAACTAGCTTTTCTGCATCAGAAACAGGTAGCATGTTTCGAAGCTTGGCAATGTTTCTAAGATGGAAGAATGCTGTTTTTGTAACATGGGAAATATGATTTTCAAAGGACAAGTTGCGGTCTAAAATAACACCCATATTTTTGACTTTAGAGGACGTAACAGTACATCCGTCTAGTTGCAAATTATAATCCACGAGATTCTGTTTACTGTTTTTTGGTCCAATAAGTAATATCTCTGTCTTATCTGAATTTAGTAGGAGGAAATTATTGGTCATCCAATCTTTTACACTTTTTACACAATCTATTAGCTTCGATAGTTGAGAAGTTTCATCTGGTCTTGAGATATATAATTGAGTATCATCAGCATAGCAATGAAAACTTATCCTGTGTTTTCTAATAATATTTCCAAGGGGCAACATATAAATTGAAAATAGCAGAGGACCTAGGACAGATCCTTGTGGTACTCCATACTTTACTGGTGATAATTGAGATGACTCCCCATTTAAATGAACAAAGTGGTAGCGATCGGACAGGTAGGATCTAAACCATCTTAAAGCCTGTCCTTGAATACCAATATAGTTTTGTAATCGATCTATGAGTATATTATGGTCTATAGTGTCAAACGCAGCACTAAGATCAAGTAATACTAGCAATGAGGTGCAGCCTTGATCTGAAGCAAGTAGTAAGTCATTCGTAATTTTAACAAGTGCAGTTTCTGTACTATGATTGGGCCTGAAACCTGATTGAAATTCTTCATAGAGATCATTTTTTTGCAAAAAGGAGCATAATTGAGTAGACATAACTTTTTCTAAAATTTTTGACATAAACGGAAGATTTGAAATGGGTCTGTAATTTGCCAGTTCATTTGAATCTAGTTGTGGTTTCTTAATAAGAGGCTTAATAACCGCTACCTTGAATGGTTTTGGGACGTGACCTAAATATAACGATGAGTTAATAATATTGAGAAGCGGTTTTTCTGCTACAGGTAACAACTCTTTCAGTAATTTAGTAGGTACAGGATCTAATAAACCCGTTGTTGGTTTAGATGCACTGATAAGTTTATTTAGCTCTTCCTGTCTTATAGTTGTAAAGCACGGCAGTTTTTCTTTGGGTGCGATGAATGAAGCTGAAATAGTAGACGCAGTAGAATCTACATTTGATATTGTATTTCTGATGTTATCTATTTTATCAGAAAAGAAATTCATAAAATCATTACCATTAAACTGTGAGGGAATATTTAGATCGGGTGGTGTCTGTTTATTTGTTAGTCTAGCCACTGTGCTAAATAAGAACCTTGGATTGTTTTGGTTATTATCTATGAGTTTGCGGATATGCTCTACCCTGGCAGCTTTTAGAGCCTGCCTATAGCTGGACATACTGTTTTTCCACGCAATTCTACAAACTTCTAATTTAGTTTTTCTCCATTTGCGCTCAAGAATACGAGTTTCTTTCTTGAGAGAATGGGTATAACTGTTGTACCATGGCGCAGTACGTTTTTCTCTAACCTTTTTCAATTTGAGGGGGGCAACAGCTTCTAATGTATTAGAGAAGATAGTGCCCATGTTGCTAGTCATTTCGTCTAGTTCATGCGTATTTATGGGTACACAGAGCAGTTGAGATAAATCAGGCAGGTTATTTGTGAATCTGTCTTTGGTGGCTGGAACAATAGTTCTGCCCAGACGATAACGCGGAGCCATATAACTAATATCAGTAATAGGCAGCATGCACGATACAAGGAAATGATCAGTAACATCGTCACTTTGAGGTACGATATCTATATCAGTAAGATCAAGTCCATGCGATATAATTAAATCTAACGTATGATTAAAACGATGAGTGGGCCCGGTGATGTTTTGCTTGACTCCAAGAGAGTTTATTAGGTCAGTAAACGCAAGTTACCTGCTTTAACTAATAAATATGGCCTTTAGAAAAAAAATCTTTTGAGGAGGTGGGGTAGTGCACAATAGGCCCCTGTGCCGCGGCCTAAGCTTTTGTCCTTAATGGCATTTTTTTTCCTTCCATTACTTTTACTTTTATACTTTAAGTAGTTTTGAAACCAGTACTTTTACACTTTTACTTGAGTTGATACTTTTTAAACCCTAGTATCTATACTTCTACTTGAGTAATGAATGTGAATACTTTTGACACCACTGCATGTGGGGTTTTTAGGTCCAATAATTAACACCTCTGAATTTAGCAGTAAAAGAGGCAGCCACCTACAACAACCACACAGACCTGAATGAGTACACTGAAACTGTGACTGCTTACATCAAAAAGTGCACTGATGATGTGACAGTCACCAAGACCATCACCACACGTGCAAACCAGAAGCCATGGATGACAGCAGAGGTTCGTGGGCTGCTAAAGACCAGAGATGAAGCATTCAGATCAGGAGATAAAGCAGCCCTCAAAACAGCAAGAGCCAATCTGTCCTGTGGCATCAAAAAAGCAAAACGGTCATATGCCCAAAAAATCAACAACCACTTCACAGACAGCAGAGACACACGGAGCCTGTGGCAAGCCATTCAGACCATCACTGACTACAAGCCCCCGCCACAGGCCTGTGATGAGGACACATCCCTCCCTGATGCACTCAACCACTTTTATTCACGGTTTGAAATGCAGAATGACACACCTGCACAAAAACTGCCCACACCTCCCAACGACCGGGCGCTCTGTCTGTCTCCAGCCGACGTAAGGAAGACCCTATCTAGGATTAACCCACGCAAGGCTGCGGGTCCTGACAACATACCTGGCCGTGTTCTGAGAGACTGTGCTGCACAGCTGACAGATGTCCTAACAGATATCTTCAACACCTCGCTGAGCCAGGCAGTCGTCCCCACGTGTTTCAAATCCACAACAATCATACCGGTACCAAAGAAATCACCTGTGTCCTGTCTCAATGACTACCGTCCCATAGCACTGACTCCAATCATGATGAAGTGCTTTGAGAGGCTAGTCATGCATAACATCAAAACCAGCCTCCCCAACACACTCGACCCGCTCCAGTTTGCATACCGTCCAAACCGCTCTACGGACGATGCAATTTCCTCCACCCTCCACCTGGCTCTTACCCACCTAGAAAATAAAGACTCCTATGTTAGAATGCGGTTCATTGACTTCAGCTCGGCATTCAACACAATAATCCCACAACAGCTCATAAATAAACTAAACCTGCTGGGCCTTAACAATTCCCTTTGTAACTGGATCCTGGACTTTCTAACTGGAAGACCTCAGTCAGTCCGTGTCGGCAACAACACCTCGAGCACTACAACACTGAGCACAGGTGCCTCACAAGGCTGTGTGCTCAGCCCGCTGCTCTTCACACTGCTGACCCACGACTGCACTGCCAAATTCGGCTCCAACCACATCATCAAGTTTGCTGATGACACAACAGTGGTAGGTCTCATCAGCAACAACGATGAAACGCACTACAGAGAGGAAGTGGCACAGCTGGCTGAATGGTGTGGCACAAACAATCTGTCCCTCAATGTGGAGAAGACAAAGGAGGTTGTGATGGTCTTCAGGAGAAACTCTGTTGACCACCCCCCACTGACCATCGACAGCTCGACTGTGGAGACAGTCAGCAGCACTAAATTCCTGGGGGTGCACATCACAGAGGATCTCACCTGGACCACCAACACCATGTCACTCTCCAAAAAGGCACAACAGCGCCTACACTTTCTCCGCCGGCTGAAAAGAGTGTGCATGTGCACTATGGACACTTTACACTATGGACACTTACACTTTACACTATGTGCACTATGGACACTCACACACACACTGCTGCGTGTGCACAATCTCACAAAAGACTCAGCAATATATGTATGTTTACATGCTCATGCACTACAAATCATCCTGCACTGTTCCCCAACCAGCTGCTGACTCAAATGTCTCTCTTTGCACATGTACAGTATTTGTGAAGCATTCGTATAGTTTGTATTTTTTATCTTCTATTTTTTAGTTTGTATAGGGTAATATTTATGTGAAGCATTCGTATAGTTTGTATTTTTTATCCTTTATGCTTGTAGTTTGTATAGGGTAAATACTTAGATATAGTATACTTATAGTTAAATCTGTTAGTAGTGTATAGGTTTATAGTGTTTTTTACTTCATTGTTGCATGTCTGTATTTATGTAGCACCGTGGTCCTGCGAGACACGACATTTCGTTCCACTGTATGTCCCCATATGTAGCGGAATGACAATAAAGCTCAACTTGAACTTCTCTTCATTAGTGTTCTTTATCACCTTAATTATATGTTGTCTGCACTATGTTTGTACTTTCTGTACTGGAAGCTCATAACACCAAGACAAATTCCTTGTGTCTGCGCAAACACACTTGGCAATAAAGCTCTTTCTGATTCTGATGTGACAAAATTAAACTTTACAAGTGGCCAGAAAAAGAAAAAAAAAAACTGTTGCCCACAAACACTTCACACATGAAGACTCATGTCCATCAATATGATATACTGCATGCTGAAGAAATTCCCAGGAAGGATGATGTTAGTGTAACAAAGCACAAAAAAAAAGGACTAAACAGCCTCAAGCAACAACTCCGTTCCAATGGCATGGCCTGAAACAATGGCGAAGGTGTCGTTGTCTCATCACCAAGGCACAAAATGTGCAGGAATCATCACTGTGTTGGTCCCCACCTGTTAATTACACAACACTTAGTCTTGCAACATAACTTACCCTTAAACGTTATTCAAGTCAACTTAAATGTTACAACTTGTAAAAATGTATTATGGAAATCAGCCAAACCATCGGGGGTTTCCTGTGAACTGGGTCTGGGTTTCTCAAACAAAATATTGGTGTTACTGATTTAAGTTTCTTTCTGCTTACTGGCACTTCTTGGTAGCATAAATTATACTAGTATTTTAGCCAGCTAAAAAGAAAAAAAAAAAAAAAAAAAAAAAAAGTTAAGTCAGTTTAGATCATTTGCTGTAATGTATCTGTAGGAAATATCAGTTTACATTTCCAAACATTCATTTTGCCATTGATTGTATTAATCCAGTGAAACTTTTGTTTGCACAAAGAGTCTGAAAACAGCCAGTGCTCCACACAGAGATCTGATCATCCAGTCTGTCTGGAATGGCATGAAGAAACAAAACAAACGGAGACAGACTAAATCCAGAAGAAATGTGGCAAAATCTCCAAAATGCTTCAAGAAACCTCCTGCAAAGCTCATGAGAAACTCTGCTCAAGTGCACCGAGGGAAAAAACTACTTTAAATTTAAAGGATGCTCTCACTAAATGTTGATTTAATTTAGTTAATTGATAAAGAAAATCTATTTGACATTATTTTTGACAGCATCCTCATTTTACAGCATTTTTTCACAAGTGTCTAAAACTTTTAACAGTACTGCAGCTTTGCAGGTAGGTTTCTTGAAGCATCTTGGAGATGTTGCCACAGTTCATTTGGATTTAGTCAGTCTCAGGTTCTTCATGTCATTCCAGACAGACTGGATGATGATCAGATCAGATCTCTGTGTGGAGCACTGGCTGTTGTCAGACATTCACTGGATTACTACAATTAATGGCTAAATGAATGTTTGGAAATATAAACTGATATTTCCTACAGATACATTACAGCAAAAAGATAGAAATCACTGACTTAAAACCATTTTTAACCGTTTTAAATACTAGTGGCCTAAAACTTTTGCACAGTATTAAAAATCAAATATAAAATCAAAGTAACTTCTTACCATGCCAAGTTTTTCTAAAAGCCTGGGGAACTCCTTCAAGACTTCTGGGATGCTTGTAGACCCAGCATTGCTGCAAATCCACCATTTCTCAACTTGGTTTGGGAGGCAAAACAGATTCTGTAAAATAAGGATGAAAAACTAAAAGCTAGCAAAACCATACACTATGCTAGCATGGACATCCAGTGATCTGTCTGTTATTCATCAATCTCAAATACAAGTTATTTCTAACAGTAACAAAGAACACTTTTCATGGCCTGTCGAACTTACTGTTAACCTGGATAAATCTCTCGTGTTCTGATTAAAGCAACAAAAGCATTCACTAAAATAGAGGAAGAGTAAAAGGACCTCAAATACCATGAGAGATTAAGTCTAACTTTACATATGTAGACAATATTACATTTAAGTAACAATATTTAAGAACAATATTACATACCTGTAATATCATGGTTTAACGTTAAGGGTAGCTAACTTTACCGGAGGAAAAAAAGAGTGCGAAAATAAGTTAGTTGGATTTGGTGTCACGGGTGGGGAGAGACGAAGACTCAAATGCTGGCAGAATGGTATTTCTTTTAATAATCAAATGAAACAAAAATGAACAAAAACCACAGACCGTACAGGCACCGTCAAACATCAGCCATTAAACAGGGAAACAGCATAGGACTGCATACACCAGGAGAATAAATGGGGAGACAAACGAGGAGGACACAGGTGAAGTAACTGAAACAATAATGAGATAACAAGGAGGGCGGGGTCAGACAATAGACAGGAGAGCACATGGCACAAACCACAAACAACAAGCCATGTGCTCAAACAAACACACAGTGACATCTGGTGGCCAACCAGGGAACACAAGCAGGACCGGGACATTTGGCACGTCAGACATTTACTTGAAAAAAGACCTTAAAAGATCAATTTTAGTACGAAATGATCCAATTATGACAAAACATTACAAAGCCATACAGAAACGTTACACAGACAGTAAGTTAACGCGCTGTATTTCTGACCTAACGATAGTTCATACCTTTTCCATGAGGCAAAAAAAAAAAATAAAAAAAAACTTTTATATAATGGTAAAGAGATTGTTGAAGCCTTTGTCAACAAAATGTAGGCGGCTACTTCATTCACAGAATAAAGCTAACATTAACCTGCACAGCGACAGATCAAATATCAAATTAACCGTGAAATCAGTGTGCTTTTACCACAGCTTATTAAAAATAGATGTAAATAATCATATCAAATTTACCTTATAATCCTGCTTGCTGCGAGTTACTTGACCGTCTGACGACGAGACGAGTGAAGAATCCTGAAAATTTGATAAAGAGGAAAAATAAACAAACCGGTTAGGTCAAAATAACCCAACCCAGGTGTTCAGTGGTGAAAGAACCCCTTTTAGTCCATTTGACCCAGCATGAACAATCCAACTGTGTGTTTACAGTACCTCAAACAACCCAGAATTATGACCCAGCACAATTAACCCAACAATGTGTTTACAGCAATAACCCAGCACTTTTAAGAGTGTACAGTCACTGCCCTTGCCGTCCAGAATTAAGAACATGCCTATTGAGTGAAGGTATTTGTGGTTCCTAATTATTGTGATCCAATATTTGCCTCGCATTTCAGGATGAAAATAAATTTCAGGCGAAGGATAGCCTAATCCACTTCTTACCTCAGAGACTGTGTTATGATCTATATGACCTTATTTTTATTGAGAGTATTAGGCTTATTATTGCTGATCACTGTTGTATATATTCAAAGGAGCATAGAAAAGTTTATGAAAGTGTCACTCCACAATACAATAGCAAAATATATAAATATGTATAGTATTTTTATGTTACATTAATCAGTGTCTAGCACAACTAACTAAGGAAAGGATATGGACCAGAAGACATTGCAATTACTACATATTTAGACCGACTTAAAGAAGTTCCAGATCTATTCTCTTATTATTTCAATTATTTTGCCTTTAATGTAAATAAACATTTGCAAACAATATACTTGCTCTTGCGAATTTATTTTGATGTTAATTACATTTACTTACAAATTCATCATCATCATGTCGACGTGCTATGTTACTATAAAACTCTTACGACAAACATGTCTTCTAATATCTTCAATTGTTGCGTATACCGAGCTGTAGCGGACACATATTAAATGACTTCACGCAGTATTAAAGAGACAGACTGCACAATGGGTCCAAGTGGTTTATATACATGTTGTTGCTGATTGAGCTGACATTTTTGACACACCCACCAAACAAGAGAAAACATCTCAAACCCCATTGCAAACCGTTTCCAGGAAACATGTCGTTCAACCCGGAAACCGTAGCAAAACGTGTGACCCTGAACGTGCCCCCAACGAAGGTAACCCCTTCATTTTTTTTTTCTCTCTTTTTTCGATTTTATGGTTCCTGGATGAAATCACTTGCCTGTGAAAAGATAGTTAGTGCAGTCAAAAAAGCCTCTCCAACTGCTTCGCAACCAGAAGCTTTAACTTAGATTTGGCCTCCTGAAAGACAAATTCATCCAAATAAAATTAATTGTTTTATTCAGTGCCCTCCAAAGGTATTGGAACAGTAAAGACAAAATTGCTCTGTTGGCTGTGGACATTTAAAAAAAATTATTAAAAGATGAATATTAGACAAAACTACACAATGTCACATTTTATTATTGGGTGATTCAACACATAAATGTTTAACCAGCTAAGAAGTTCAGGGCCCGTATTCATGAAAAATCTTAGTGCTAAGAGTTGCTCCTAGTATAACAAAATTCTTAGAAAATTCTTAGAAATGTGGGTGTTTCCTCTTAAAAAAAAAAAAAAAAAAAAAATTAAAGAAAAGATCCTAGTAAAGAAAAAAGTAATTCAGAAAACATCTTAACCTTTAAATGAGGTCTTAAGGGCCACAATTAAAGTAAAGTAAAGTAAAGTCGTGACGTATTGTCAAGTATGGTGACCCATACTCGAAATTGGTGCTCTGCGTTTAACCCATCCAAGTGCACACACACAGCAGTGAGTAGTGAACAAATGCACACACACACACACACACACACACCGTGAACACACACCCGGAGCAGTGGGCAGCCATGCTGCAGCGCCCGGGGAGCAGTTGGGGGTTCGGTGCCTTGCTCAAGGGCACCTCAGTCATGGTATTGAGGGTGGAGAGAGCGCTAATTGTTAGGAGTACGGACGAGGACTTTTAAGGGGCTTAAGAGTTTCTTTAGCAGTGGAGAAAATGGACAAAACATGAAGAGGAAGAAGAAATGTGTTGCTCATAATGCATGACAGTGAGTTAATAAGACGCTACACATTAGATCATGCAGGGATCACGTTTGACCGATCTTATTAAAGACATGCTAACATCTGACACCGCGCTGAAATGCCATAGCGCCAGAAATGGGCATAATCACTACATTAACATATTTGGCAACTGGAAAAGTGTAACTATGCAGCAGTGATGATTTGGGTCTGTTACAGCACTTATTATGTCGCTGTTCATTTCCTATAAAATACGTTAAGTATGACAGCATGGTAAATAAAAGTAAAGAATATATATACACATATATAATGTGTGTGAGAGAGTGAGAGAGAGTACGAAAAAATTACACCTGTAATTTCAAAGTGAAGGCTTATAATAAACCCTACTCTTAAAAGCACTCTTTTATTTCCTTCTTGGACAACCAACTAATCACAGTCTTCAAAAGACTGTGTCATAGCTAGCAACGGGGTCGGCCCCGCCTCCTCACTAAGATCAAAGTTTTTGTCTTTTCCTAGCTCAGAGTTGCTTTCAGATTGGTCCTGAATCATGTTTAAGCTAAGACTCCTATTTAGAATTGTTTAAGCTAAATTAGGAGCTCTCTAAAAGGATGAGCATAAGTATTGGAACAGTTGCCTCACAGGTCTTTCTAAGTGTATCCTGTTGCATTAATTCTTCAGATAGTAAAAGCAGGGAATGTGTCGTAACAATTATATCCATTACTTCTGCATTTTGAATCTTGCATTCTATGATGACACGCACAAACCAGGATGAAAATGAGGGAGCTGACTTTGAGAGAAAAGCAAGCAATTTGGATGCTAAAAGAAAAGAGGAAGTCTATGGAGCGAATTTTAACTAACTCAAGTTCCGCATGCAAAACAAAGATGGCATTCGGTACACGTTCACCGAACTGAAAGTACTGTACCGAAACGGTTTAGTACGAATACGTGTACCGTTGGACTTCTATTCCTGCATGTTTGTGATTTATGTTTCTTCTCACAACAGAGTCAAATGTGGACTCAGAAAGAGCAACTCAGATGACAGAGTGGCTCAAAAATAATATCTGGCCAGCAAGTCAGGTCAAGCAGTACATGAAAGAGGCAGCGATCCAAAGGGCCAAATGGATTCGTGACAATGGATCCAAGACAATTATGAAAATAGTCAAAGAGTACCCACGTCTCCTCGACACCATGTTGGGTTTCAAATTTAAAAATAAAATCATTGGCTCATTATCTTCCCTTTTGTTTTACAACTCCTTTTGTCATGTTTATCTTTTTGTTCTTTTTAGATATCCCAGGATTTTTAAATTTTGAATCCAGACAGTGCTTCCAAACTCACAGAAAACTGGGTACCTGTGTTTAAGGACAAGATTCTACAGTTTGCCAGCAAAGAGAAACAAGCTCTTGATCTACTTCACAACATAGAAATGATGTCAGCAGGTAATGGGTATTAAGCAAACAGTGTTACAAATGAATAAAGTACAATATTAATTACTTTAACATCAATAGAATATGAATATTGTCCCTTTTTATAAAAATGACTGTTGGTAATGACGATTTTCATTTTCCGTGTACTATTTCTTTTTAACACAATTTTACAAATGTCATGCAGATTTCAGTCAACTTTTATTGCGGTTTGAAATATATATTTTTTTTACATTGAGTTTTTCTTTTTTATTTAATTAATTTTGTTTTAATTTTAAAGAGAGACAGAGTGACATCGCTGTGCAAGTCCTGCCTGTAGTCCTTCCAACATGTGTACAAAATTGGAAGAAAAATGTTCAGACCAACTTTCCTAGAAACCAGGAAGGCCTTCATTGACATACAGCCTGTAAATTAACAGCCACTGCTAAAACTACATGATTTAAGTATTTACAATCTATTGTATTGACCCTTTTCACAGACTGCAATGACGTGTTTCCACAGTTATCAACATCGCAAATCTTGTAAAGTTCATTTAATTTTTATATTTTTTTAATACACATTTAAAACAATATGCTTTGTGCTATATTACCTTGTCAGTAAATTACTCAAAAAAATGATTTAACACTGAAGTGAGGATGTTTATAAAACAATGGCTAAGGGAATAACGACTTAACCTCTCTCTTCTGAATGCTGTAATCAATACTTCTCTATTTTTTCCCTCTTTTGGAAAGTCGTGAAAACTCTATTTTGTGTTTTGTTTTTCTTTTATTATTAGAGCAAATACAAAAAATATATTTGCGGTTATCTCACATTCACCCCATTGAAGTTTTCAAAATTATGACAACTTCCACGTCTGAGATTTTTGGTAATGTGAAAAGGGTCCATTGCACATATTTATTGAAACCTTAGTAAAATGTGATGGATACCTTTTTTTATTTGTTTTAAAACTATTATTGCTTAAATTATTGTGGGAGTGATCAATGAATTTAGTTTTTTTACTGAAAATTGAGTTTTACTCCTGCTTATGTTTCAACCTGGTCACTTGATTATTAACAAAAACTGTCCTTTTGCTGCCTTCAAAATTGTTGTAGCTCTTAAAGATGAATAAATAAGTTCTTGAAGTGTGTAAATGTCAGAAAATAGACACTTCCAGTCATTTTGTTCTCAGATCAATATAAAAACATTAATAAATTAAAGTTTATGAATTTACTTCCAATGTATTGAAAAATTCACTTGGATTTGGAACAACTTGAAGGTTAATGAATAATGACAATTGATTTTTTTTTTTTTTTTGTTAAACATTTACTTCAAAGGTACTGTTATATTAAATACAATGCTCCTAAAAGTTCATTTTATCAAAAAAATTTAATTCTGTCTTATCCTCATGTCATTCCAAACCCATAAGACTTTTATTCATCTTTGAATGACAAATTAATATATTTCTAGTGAAATTTTAGATATTTTTTCCCCCTCCATTGACAGTCTGTGAGTACCACTTAGAATTAGGGTTGTGGGAGTGATGTAATTTTCCCACCGGTTAATTGACGTGTTGCTAATACTGGTATCACCTGGGGCGGGGCACTTTTATATAGCTTAAAGATTCTGCATGCTATTTTATTTTTTAGTATACTTATTTGGACTAAAATTTTATTTTATATTTTTTTCATTACTTTTTTTTAAAGTGCTAGTTGCGTAGACAGGAGGACGGACAGAAATCTCTCAGCTTTCATTAAGATTTGGGATTTGGAATGACAAAATGGTGGGTAAATGAAGATAGAATTTTCAAAATGAAAATTGTCATTACTCACCCTCGTGTCGTTTCAAACCTGTAAGACCTTCGTTCATCTTTGGAACACACATTAAGATATTTTTGATGAAATCTGATGCTGATATACGTTCTTGGGTACTCTCCAAAATGATGTCGAAACTTGGAGAAGAATGGTTGAGTAAATTATTTTTGTTTTCTTTGCACAAAAAATATCTTCATTTTTTTTCCAAAGATGAATGAAGGTCTTGTGTGTTTGGAACAACATGAAGGTGACTAATTAATGACAGAATTTTCATTTTGGGGATGAACTATTCCTTCAAGGCTGACACACCAAGCTGACATAAAAAAAAAATCTGACATTAAAAGGTAACTGTGGTGTTTCATTGAGTCATCTGCACCTGGGCCAAAAAATTGCAGCATAGTGCCAAGGCTATGGTCGGTGGCCAACTAATGCAACACTGGTTGATGGTCAGCTTGGTGTTATAGTCTTTAATGCTCCTAAAGGCATTTAAGGTATCCTAAATGTACCTCTAAAGATATTTACGTTTTAAAGTTTTGTGTTCTGAAATAAATTGAGAAGAATTTGTATTAATTCATTATTTTCCCTTTTTTTCAGATTGGGACGAATATGGCTGAGTCTTTACGTTCAAAAGAGACCGTTGAATTCCCTTTCATTCTCATGCTTGGAGACATCCAAGCCTTCACCATTATAAATGGAGCAGCATTTGAACAAAGTACATTGCTGGCTGCACTGGATGTTTGCTTTAAAGCATTCTACATCTTTGATATCAACTACCCCAAGCAATGCTCCCTGGTGTGGCAGTTTCTTCAGACTGCAGTGTATGGAATTCCTGGGGAGGAGACACCAGCAGTAAGAGTTCTGCGAGCACTCGTTTTTGCAGACAAACTGTAAGTTTTTTTTTTTTATTACTGCAACCTGACCACTTCCTTGAATCTTTGTTCTTTAACTTGTACAGTGCGTGGGGTAGTTGATATCGAAGATGTAGAGTGTTTTCATATTTCACTTTTCTTCAGTCAGTTTAATACATGTTCATTACGTAATGGGTCGGACACAGAGGTAAGTGAAATCACAAGGTGTTTATTTACAGGGTGAACAGCAAATAGCAATCGTGCGGATTCTTCGGACTTGGTGAGTGTCAATTCGTGAGGTTAAAGTAATAGGAATGTCAATCACAATCAGTCTCTCTGTCTTGACAGATCCTGGAGTTTGGCAGCGTCAGAGAGGCAGAGACATCCGAGGATTCAAAGCCACCGGGGACAGACGAGGAGGAGGACTGGAAGAGGACAAGGCAGAAGGTAAGTAAGGACAGGTAAGTTATTTGCAGGTAGATATACTCAGCTTATGGGAAGCAGAGACGGTCCATGTAGCAATCCGGTAACATCACTTCAAGATCGGACGACCTAGTGAGCTGAGGGAAGTGCTTTTATGTGGCTGGTGATAATGAGGTGCAGGTGCCGGTGATGATTGGAAATAAACAGGTGATATTGATGAGTGACGGGGAAGACGGGCCATTCTGTGACATTACCTCCCCCTCCCGGACGGCGCGTCCCGCGACGTAACAATAATACCGGGGAGGGGGGGTGGGCGCCCTGGAGGCTGGAGCAGCACCTGGACAGGATAGGGAAGCCTCCAGGGTGGATCAGGAGCCTGAGGAGGCCAGGGCAGGACTGGAGGCTCGGGAGGCCGTGGCGGATCAGGAGACTCGGGAGGCCGTGGCGGATCTGGAGACTCGGGAGGCCGTGGCGGATCTGGAGACTCGGGAGGCCGTGGCGGATCTGGAGACTTGGGGAGCCGTGGCAGATCAGGAGGCTTGGGATGCCATGGCGGGACAGGAGGCTTGGGATGCCATGGTGGGACAGGAGGCTTGGGATGCCATGGCCATATTTTTTGGGAAGCCCAAAGGGATTCATGTGGCCATGCGAAATGAGCCATAGTGGCCCTGACAAATGTCCCTAGCAAGGCCACTATGGCTACTAGGATTACAAGTGTATAGCCCCCCCCCCAAAATTTATTTGGGAATGTTCCCCATAAGGGGTCTCACTGGAGGAGCGGACTCTGTGGGGCGCTCAGAGGGAGCGGGCTCTTGAGGGCGCTCTGGAGGAGCGGGCACTTGAAGGCGCTCTGGAGGAGCGGGCACTTGAAGGCGCGGAGCTGAACGGAACCAGCGTAGATGCAGGAGGGCGCTCTTGCAGCGCGGACATTAGAGGGCGCACGGGAGGCACGGGGCTGGACGGGACCAGCGGGAACTCAGGTGGGCTGGACGGGACCAGCGGGAACTCAGGTGGGCACTTGCGAGGTGCAGGAATTGGTGGGCGCAGACGAGGAGCAGGCAATGGAAGGCACTGGCGAGGAGCTGGCACTGGAGGGCGCTTGCGAGGAGCAGGCACTGATGAGAAGAAGACATTGGAGAAAGAACGGGAGCCGAGAACTCCGGGGGAAGAGCCTCATCAATTATCCCCTCGTTCTGCGTTGGCGGAGCCTGAGTGTGAGTGGGCAGTGGAATCATCCCCATCTCCAACGGCGCAACGTTCATTGCCGGTTGCGCCGGATTCCTCATCGCCACTGACGGAACATACTTCGCCGTGGGTGGAGGAAGCAGGAGGATCGGCAACGACCCTCCGTTGCGGGGAACCAAAACCAGCCGCCTCCTCATTTTCGGTTAAGGTCCGATCTTCTGTAATGGAACGGGTCGGACACAGAGGTAAGTGAAATCACAAGGTGTTTATTTACAGGGTGAACAGCAAATAGCAATAGTGCGGATTCTTCGGACTTGGTGAGTGTCAATTCGTGAGGTTAAAGTAATAGGAATGTCAATCACAATCAGTCTCTCGGTCTTGACAGATCCTGGAGTTTGGCAGCATCAGAGAGGCAGAGACATCCGAGGATTCAACAAAGCCACCAGGGACAGACGAGGAGGAGGACTGGAAGAGGACAAGGCAGAAGGTAAGTAAGGACAGGTAAGTTATTTGCAGGTAGATATACTCAGCTTATGGGAAGCAGAGACGGTCCATGTAGCAATCCGGTAACATCACTTCAAGATCAGACGACCTAGTGAGCTGAGGGAAGTGCTTTTATGTGGCTGGTGATAATGAGGTGCAGGTGCCGGTGATGATTGGAAATAAACAGGTGATAGTGATGAGTGACGGGGAAGACGGGCCATTCTGTGACACATTATTACTTCTAAATACTTACCTTTTCTTAAACAATACTGCAATTACATTGCAATTGATGATTCTTACTGATGATTCTTATATCTCAGGATATATTGATGTTTATGTAAATGTTATGAAATGTTTTCATATTTCAAATTTGTATTTTCTTAGATAATGTTTCCTGACTTCTCAGTTTGATGCAGTTTCATTATTACTTCTACATACGTTTTTCTACTCTGCAATTACTGTACATTGCAATTGATGATTCTTACTGATGATTCTTATATATCTCAGGATATTGATGTTTATGCACATGATAAATGTTATTTTTCATATTTCAGATTTTAATTTTATTAGGTAATTTTTCTGACTTGTCAGTTTGATGCTGTTTCATTCTACATACTTTTTCTACTCTGCAATTTCTTACTGATGATTCTTATATTTCTCAAGATATTGATATTTATGCACATGATTGTGTAAATATAATTTTTCGTATTTCAGATTTGTATTTTCTAATTTTTCTGACTTCAATCAGGGTGACGCTGTTTCATTATTACACACTTTTTTCTACACTGCAATTTGCAATTGATCATTCTTACTGATGATTCTTGTATGTCTAAGGATATTGATGTTAATGCACATGATTGTTTGTGTAAATGTTTTGAAATTTTTCATATTTCAAATTTGTATTTTCGGTCCCACTTTATATTAGGTGGCCTTAACTACTATGTACTTACATTTCAATTAATCATTTGGTACAATGCACTTATGTGTACATGCGTGTTTTTACATTGTACTTATATTTTTTAAAATACCTATATGTAATTACATCTGTAATTAATTTCTGTAATTACATTTATATTTACGCTGTTGACCAATCCCTTACACCGTAACCCACCCTTAAACCTACCCATACCACCAAACCTGTCCATAACCTTACCCGTATCCCACCTCAATAGCAGCAAATGTGTTTTGCAATACAATATGACCACAATAAGTACATTGTACTTATTTTTTTATGTAAGTACATAGTAGTTAAGGCCACCTAATATAAAGTGGGACCGTATTTTCTTTTAATTTTACTCACTTCAATCAGTTTTATGCATTTTTATGGACTTCAGTTACAGTGTTTCTGTCATAGAAATTGTTTTAATGCTGTGGTGGAGATGGAAAAAATGTCTTAAATTCACATAATAAAATTCCATATTTTGATTACTGAAGTTTGTATTGCTGTAGATTAATTATTTTAATAATTTTAATCACTAAAATATCTAGATACAATTTCTGACCCATTTTGGGTTAAATTCAACCCAGCAGTATAGTCATTTTTAACTAATAGTTGGATTAAAAATCACAACCCAGCATGCTGGGTCAAACATATAACCCAACTTGTTGGGTTAAAACAACCCAGCGCTGGGTTCGTCAATTTTTGACCCAGGGCTGGGTTGCCAAATAACCCAAATTGGGTTGTTTTTAACCCAGCAGTTTTTAGAGTGTAGCGACACTACGGAGCCCACGCAGTTTTTATAGTCTTGCCTTGCTAGTTTTCTCGTGTTTGATACCTGCCCATGTTTCCTGGATTAACCCTTTGCCTTGCCGTTCGGACTTTGCACCTCGCTTGGACTATTGCTCATATACCTGGATTATATCTCTGCCTTGCCCTGTTGGATATTGTTCGCCGATCGTCGACCCACGCTTTCCCTAGGATTACTCTTTGTCTTGCCTGTGTTGTTCCTGTTTGCCATTTCATGAACCTTGCTTGTTTGTGACCTTGCCTTTGAATAAAGCTTTCAAATGGATCCTCACGTCTTGTTCGCCCCGTAACAGACTGTCCCAAGCATGGTTCAATAAATTGCAACTTTTATAAATGGAAAAAGAAAAGAATAAAAATGTCAATAAATACCTCTGGCATAATTGTACAAGAGTCTATTTTAGTAAATGGCGATCATATTTTTCATCCATCTATTCCTGAAAGCTTGAAACTTGATACATTTTGTCTCTGAAAGCCATGTCCTCTGGCGTGACACCATATCCTGATTTTAAATCGGCCAATTCCAGAGAAAACTTTAATTAGTTGAAGGACCCTATTCATGGTCGTGTTACTGAAGACCCCCGTGAAGCCCATGACGTGCAAATGGTAAATTTAGTCTCAGAATTGTTTAAATATTTAACTTTTTTGGAACCACTGAAAAAGTGTTGTTTTGTTGTCCTTTGGTGTGACACCCCTAAATTATATTTTTTAATTAAAGAAGTGTTTCAGTAACATACTGATTGCATAAGAGACTGAATTTTGTTGTTGATAAATTATTTTTTGTTTTGTTTAAAAACTTGTTGATATTGTTTGTATCAAAATGAAACTTTATTTCTCCTTTGACATGTTCAAAATTAAACAGAAATAATTGAATAACTACCATTTTTGTCATTTAGTGTGACGTGATTTCCTATGGTGTGACACACTTAAAAGAACCACAGATTTGTTTTTATCTCAAAACATCTAAAAAAAAAACAGTTGAGTATTGCAATAGGGGAGAATCTAATATAACTTAAAATGGTATTAAAAAATTGTATAATTATCAGCAGTTTTGAACAGATGACACCAAAGTTTCAAGTTCAATCCTATAGCATTTTATAATAACCTCTTACATACCAAGTGCCTTAATCTAACACTAAGGATCCTGGGAGAGCTCATCATGGGTGCTCTTAGCGTACAGCAGTAGCAGTCTCCTGGTAATATTAATCTGAAGACAATGAAAACAATGGCCGGGAGCTATAATTTAGAATACCCCAGTTCCCTTTGTGTGTATGTATTTAAACATAGCTTGTGGCAGTTATTGTGACAATTGTTGTGTTTTGTAACATTTATTATGTTGTGCTACTACATTGCCTATTCTGTAATTTGGTCTTTTTCATTCCAAAGCAATAACAGATTTATGAGATTAATTAATTAGTTTACTAGCCACATAATTTTGCAGTAAAATAATAATACTAATTATAAAGAACATTTCTTTCACGCTGTTTCTATCCTGTTATTTGTGTGTATTTATATATACATATGAAGTACTGTGCAAAAATAATGAGTCTATTGTTCTAAGAAAGCTTTTCATTCCATTGAGTAATTCCCTCAGGGAATATGTATGGTTAATGTAAGTTTATCTGTGGTCGCTTCAGAGTTCAGTATAAAGGTGGGCTTAGGCGATTCTTGTGCGCACTGTTAGCAAGAGTGAGCTATAATGTGTGTTCATGCATCAGTAAATACTGGCATAATATCTTTTTGGAAATCCGTCTGTGTGTACAATGAAGTTTTAAAGTGGTGTATAGTTCAGTTCAAGCAGTGAAGTCTACAGAGAAAGGATGGCATTTTCGAGTGTGTATGTGTGTTTGACATTGTTGCTCAGCACTCTGATCTCTTCACAGCTCCTTCAAAACTGTCGACTCATCCGCAGCACTTCAGATCTGCCTGTGCTGATCAAAGAAGGAGACATCATTGGAATCTCGACACTGTTCTGGAATCTCCATCATCTTTTACTGCAGAGCCACATCCAACGCAGTGCTCAGGGTCAGTATGTCAATAGAGTCTTATCACAAAATATTACAATGCTGTGTTTATGATTGAGACTTTGAAATTGTATGGTGTTTTCTTTTTACTTCTATGGTTTTTAATGAAATTTTAGAATGTCATTCTCTCTCTTAGTTAAACATATTGCTAAGCACTTTGAACACTACCTAACCCTAACCATTTACTGCAGAAATGTGTTGTACAGTAAAACAAATATATTTGGTGATTATTTAATTCACTTTATCCCGTAAAGGTTTAATTTCAGAACCTTTAGATGGATGCAGACCATAATTTTTGCCATAGAGGAGATAAACAGAGATAGACGACTACTAGCCAACTTAACTATGGGTTATAAGATTTATGATTCATGCAGTACCCATTTCCATGCCCTCCGCACATTCTTGGCCCTGATGAATGGTAATAAAGAGGGCACAGGCATTTTAGAGTGCCGAGGCAGGGTGCCTGTTGTCATTGGTGATGGAGGATCGACATTATCCCTAGTGGTTGCATGGTTTCTGGGTGTTTTTCATGTTCCACAGGTGAGTTGTGAATTTTTAATGCATCTGTGGAGGTGCATTCATGTTTTTGAGTCATATACGCTATGCTCTCTCCTCTCTTCCCCTCTCTGTAGGTAAGCTATTTCTCCAGCTGTGCGTGTCTCAGTAATAAATTAGATTTTCCTGCATTTCTAAGGACTTTTTCCAAGTGGATGCTCTTGCACAGCTGGTGAGACACTTTGGTTGGAGCTGGGTAGGCACATTCGCAGGGGATGATGCTTATGGCCGTGGTGGCGCTCAAATTTTTAATGATGAGGTGACCAAACTAGGTGCATGTATTGCTTTTTATGAAATTATCCCAAAAACCCATGACCAAACTGAGATGTCCAGGATTGTACAGAGGATCCGTGAATCAGGAACCTGTGTGGTGCTGGTTTTTGCTTTAGAGCAAGATGCAAGAGCTCTCTTCTGGGAGGCCCTTCGGCAAAACCTCACTGATATTCAATGGTTGGCCAGCGAGGCCTGGATAACAGCAGCTGTCCTCTCCACTCCTGAATTCCATTACATCCTGCAGGGCTCTATGGGCTATGCCATCCGTAGGGCTGATATCCCTGGCCTGGAGCCTTTCCTGCTACAGCTAGATCCCTCCAAATACCCACAGGACCCATTTATTCTGCAGTTCTGGGAGGAGATGTTTAAGTGTTCTCTAGGTACAAGCAATAAGGGCTCCTCTTATAGACCCCCCTGTAATGGCTCGGAAATACTGGCCAAAACAGGTAACATCTACTCAGATGTATCTCAGCTGAGAATCTCCTATAATGTTTATAAGGCAGTGTACGCCATTGCTCATGCTCTGGATTCAATGCTTCGCTGTGAACCAGGCAAAGGGCGTTTCACTGGGGGATTGTGCCCCAACACCAGCAGCGAGCATACAGCCATGGCAGGTAAAATTCACAGTTTATCCCTACATTTCACCTTTATATGTGTAAGCTTTGTGACTTAAAATTAATGTTCTCTAGATTAGAAAATAAAATTAAATGTTACAACTGTTCCCATATAATGTTTTACTTTTATTTTTCTCCTTTTCACTTTCTGTGTCTCATCCAATCACTTATACACACAAAGCTTCTGAATTATTTAAAGCATATCCACTTTACTAATGATTTTGGTGAGGAGACTAAGTTTGATGGCAATGGAGATCCAGTGGCCATGTATGATCTCATTAACTGGCAGCTCAGTGGCAATGGGAAGGTGCAGTATGCCACTGTGGGGAGATTTGATGAAACGATGCAGCCCAAACTAGTGATTGAAGAGAAAAACATAATCTGGAATGGAAACCAGAAACAAGTACGGCTCCAGCAAAATATCATTATTTATCTGTGAGAGGTTTCAGTATTCAGTGTGGATATTTGTTTCCATTTCCTCCTTGTAACTCTTGTGTTTGCACATCAGTTTATGATGTCAAGTCAAGTCAAGTCACCTTTATTTATATAGCGCTTTTTACAATGCAAATTGTGTCAAAGCACTGCACAATATCAAAAAAGGAAAATAATGTGTCAATAAGTTTAAATAGCGTCTTTGCAATCAGGTCGACGATATCGCTGGAAATGAAGCGTCCCCAACTAAGCAAGCCAGAGGCGACAGCGGCAAGGAACCAAAACTCCATCGGTGACAGAATGGAGAAAAAACCTTGGGAGAAACCAGGCTCAGTCGGGGGGCCAATTCTCCTCTGGCCAAACAAACCAGCAGTTCAATTCCAAACTGCAGCAAGTCAGATTGTAAGGGCTCAGCTGGTTCCAGTGGTCTTTCCCGATGGCTGTCTAAGTGGCGGGGTCCTCACTGGGAATCTGTCTCTGGCGCTCATCCAGGTGTCTGGCCTCCGCCTACGATCAGGGCCACATACGTCATCTCCCGGTGCTGATCCTCCATCTCAGGTGTTCGGTCATCTCAGATCATGTAATGGTTGGATCCAGACTGAAGTTCTGTAATTCCTAGCTACCACCCGTGGCAGAAACGGAGAGACAAGCAGAGACATGATTAGCGTAGCTGCTGTTCCATCTAAGCAAAAATGAATTGTTCAACCCAAGCTAAAGAATAATAATAATGTACGTCTGATCAGATATAACTGCAGTACAAGATTATAAGATGCATTATGTGAATGCTTGGCTAAAGAGATGTGTCTTTAATCTAGATTTAAACAGAGAGAGTGTATCTGAACCCCGAATGTTATCAGGAAGGCTATTCCAGAGTTTGGGAGCCAAATGTGAAAAAGCTCTACCTCCTTTAGTGGACTTTGCTATCCTAGGTACTACCAAAAGTCCAGAGTTTTGCGACCTTAGAGAGCGGGTTGGATTATAGCGTGGTAGAAGACAAGTTAGGTACGCAGGTGCTAAACCATTTAGGGCCTTATAGGCAAGTAATAATAATTTGTAAATGATACGGAACTTAATAGGTAGCCAGTGCAGAGACTGTAAAATTGGAGTAATATGATCATATTTTCTTGATCTGGTAAGAACTCTAGCCGCTGCATTTTGGACTATCTGTAGCTTGTTTATTGAAGATGCTGGACAACCACCTAGCAGTGCATTACAATAGTCCAGTCTAGAGGTCATGAATGCATTAACTAGCTTTTCTGCATCAGAAACAGGTAGCATGCTTCGAAGCTTAGCAATGTTCCTGAGATGGAAGAATGCTGTTTTTGTAACATGGGAAATATGATTTTCAAAGGAAAGTTGCTGTCTAAAATAACACCCAGATTTTTGACTTTAGAGGACGTAACAGTGCATCCGTCTAGTTGCAATCCATGAGATTCTGTGTACTGCTTTTTGGTCCAATAAGTAATATCTCTGTCTTATCTGAATTTAGTAGGAGGAAATTATTGGTCATCCAATCTTTTACATTTTTTACACAATTTATTAGCTTAGATAGTTGAGAAGTTTCATCTGGTCTTGTTGAGATATATAATTGAGTATCATCAGCATAGCAAAGAAAACTTATCCCGTGTTTTCTAATAATATTTCCAAGGGGCAACATGTAAATTGAAAATAGCAGAGGACCTAGGACAGATCCTTGTGGTACTCCATACTTTACTGGTGATAATTGAGATGACTCTCCATTTAAATGAACAAAGTGGTAGCGATCGGACAGGTAGGATCTAAACCATCTTAAAGCCTGTCCTTGAATACCAATATAGTTTTGATGTAAATCTCTGTAGTTGGTCTTCTCTCTAAATTGCAGGTCCCTATGTCTGTCTGCAGCACCAGCTGTCCTCCAGGCACTAGAAAGGCTACCAGGCCAAACTTTCCTCTCTGCTGCTTTGACTGCATTGTCTGTGCAGCTGGAGAGGTTAGCAATCAGACAGGTGTGTCCTAAATCACCTCTGTCCTGCTGATGTTTATGTGTATAACAAAATTATCATTTTGAAGGATTGATTTAGATAAGTTTAAAACATATTTTGCTACTGTGCACAATACAGCTTTATAGTGGAGGGCAGCTTTTGTGGTCTTTCTTAAAATTATACGTATTATCTTATGCTTTATTTCAGATGCCTTAAAGTGTGAAAAGTGCCTGCATGAGTTCTGGTCTAATACTAGACGAGACACCTATGTCCCCAAGCTGGTGGAGTTCCTTTCCTACAGCGATACTATGGGCATCACTTTGCTGGCTGTGGCTCTGCTGGGATTCTGTTTCACACTCGCAGTTGCTTTGATATTTGCCCTTAAACGGCACACACCCCTAGTCAGAGCTAACAACTCCGAGCTCAGTTTCCTAATTCTTAGTTCACTGTGGCTTTGTTTTCTGTGTGCACTAGCTTTTATTGGGCAGCCCACATCCTGGTCTTGCGGGCTTCGCCACACTGCATTTGGCATTGCATTCTCTCTCTGTCTGTCTTGCATCCTGGGGAAGACTATGGTTGTGCTCATGGCTTTCAGAGCCACTCTACCTGGCAGTAATGTAATGAAATAGTTTGGCCCTCTACAACAGCGTGGCATTATCTTCTTGTGCACGGCTGTACAAGTGGTGATTTGCTGCACATGGCTGAGTGTGGCACCTCCCGTCCCACGTAAGCTCATGACTCGTGAAACTCTTATTCTTTTGAATAAGAACTGAAGAAACTGATTATTCTTTTGTGATGTGGGCTCTCAGCTGGCCTTCTCCCTGGTGCTCGGCTACATTGGCCTGCTTGCAGCTGTCTGCTTCGTGCTGGCCTTCTTTGCTCGAAAGCTCCCAGATCATTTCAATGAGGCTAAATTTATTACTTTCAGCATGCTGATTTTCTGTGCTGTGTGGATTGCATTTGTGCCAGCCTACATCAGTTCACCAGGAAAGTACACCGTGGCTGTAGAGATTTTTGCCATTCTTGCCTCCAGTTATGGCCTGTTGCTGTGTATCTTCACTCCGAAGTGTTACATTATTCTTCTTAAACCTGAGAAAAATACAAAAAGATATTTGATGTCCAAATCCAACTCAGAAAGAAAATATTGAAATTGACAGTTGACTCAACTGAAAATGAATGATTTTCACTGTTTATATTACGGTACTTTTTTTCTTGATTTCCACCTGACCCCCTCAATAAACTGTTTAGAGATTGTTTTTGTACTTTTATAACTGCACCAACATAAATAAATATATATATATATATATATATATATATATATATATATATATATATATATATATATCGATGTTGTTGTTGTTGTTTTATCCTGAAAATATTAAAGAATATGAATCTCCAGCATTCACATTAAACATGATTGAGACAGCATTAATATTTGGAGCAAAAGACAAATTCTTTTCAACATTTTAGTTGTAAGACCCCATCCTTTCTTTGCTCTCTCAGTGCTCATTCTATACTCATTGATGAAATGAAAGAGGACAGTTTTATGTCCCCTGAGCATAAAAAGCCCATGTGCCATAATTTAAAAAAAAAAATCTTACAGCTAAACATGTAAACATCCATCCTCTTTCACTCATCGAACACTGCAATAACAACTACACTTTTTTTCTTACTTCAACCACACATTTTTGCAATCAAGTTCATATCATATCTGCCTCTTCATCAAGGGAGGAATACACACTCTATTCTTTAAAGACAGATAATGTGACAACACTGGAAACGTTATGAATGTCACAAAGTAGCTGTCAACAAAAATCCAATAATCATGAGTACTGTAAACTTCATGAGTTCACTAAAAGAATATTTCCTAAAATACAATTAACCTTCACTTTATTATTTTATGTTGCTGAAACCTAGCTGTATTGATTAAAACAAAGGAATTTAATAATTAATAACAAATTAATTTAATTATTTTTTCTCTTTTATAGCTATGTTAGTTTGCTAAGAACCTCAATCACATACAAAAAGAGACTATCATCTCTATCTCACTTTATATTAATCTTGTTTAAAAACACATAAAATAACATTTAATTACTAGCCAGTTGGCCCGTATCTGATTAATTAATTCTAACAATGCCTCAGAATGTGTTATGCTTTAGCTTGATTATCACATTGTAACAGAAGTGGCGTGACACAGATGCTAAGTAAAAACAATGATCTTTATTTAGCACAGAGGAGTTGTGACGGCTAGTGGGGTGATGCACTGGTGAGTATCACAGTCTTTAGACTTCTTCCTTGGAGATCGGTGTAGAGTAACTTGAAATCCTTTCCTTACAGATGACCCGGAGAACAGGAGACACAGAGAAGGAGCACACACCTCAGGAGCACGGAGACTGGAGAGAGCATGGAAACACAGAACACTAAGGAGGAACACAGGAGGTAGGTCACACAGGTAAGTCATATAGAATGCTGAACTAAGTCAGAGAGTCCTCTTCGTAGATACGAGACCGGACAATGATGGTGACTGAGCTAAAATATATAAAAAAACTGGATGACGAGTAACTTCTTACTGCTAAATTCTGAAAAAACAGAGGCGTTAATTATCAGACCTAAAAATCCCACATGTAATAACCTAGAACACTATCTAACACTTGACAGCTGCTCTGTCAATTCTTCTTCATCAGTTAGGAATCTAGGTGTGCTGTTTGATAGCAATCTTTCATTTGAAAGCCATGTTCCTAGCATCTATAAAACTTTTTCCATCTCAAAAACATATCTAAATTATGACCTATGCTCTCAACGTCAAATGCAGAAATACTAATTAATGCGTTTAAGACCTCAAGGTTAGACTATTGTAATGCTTTATTGGGTGGTTGTTCTGCACGCTTGATCAACAAACTACAGCTGGTCCAAAATGCAGCAGCTAGAGTTCTTACTAGAACCAGGAAGTACGACCATATTAGCCCGGTTCTGTCAACACTGCACTGGCTCCCTATCAAACATCGTATAGATTTTAAAATCTTGTTAATTACTTATAAAGCCCTGAATGGCTTAGCTCCTCAGTCCTTGAGCGAGCTCTTATCACATTATAGTCCTCCACATCCGCTGCGTTCTCAAAACTCTGGCCATTTGATAATACCTAGAATATCAAAATCAACTGCGGGCGGCAGATCCTTTTCCTATTTAGCACCCAAACTCTGGAACAATCTACCTAATACTGTTCGGGAGGCAGACACACTCTGTCAGTTTAAATCTAGATTAAAGACACATTTCTTTAAACTGGCTTACACATAACACACTAATACACTTCTATTATTCAAATCCGTTAAAGGATTGTTAGGCTGCATTAATTAGATCAACCGGAACCGAGGACACTCCCCATAACACATGATGTAATCGTTACAACATAAGAAGAATGGCATCTACGCTAATATTTGTCTGTTTCTTTCTTATTCTGTTTCTCAGTCCGTGTCCGGATCAGATGGTGGATCAGCGCCGGGAGATGATGTCTCCCTGATCGTCACCTGGATGAGCCCCGGGGACATAGCCCCAGTGAAGACCTTGACTTAAATACAATGAAAAAAAAAAATCAAAGAAATTAACTAAAAATATTATAAAATACCTAACTACATAATACTATTATTGTTAGAAATTGCAACAATATAAAATAGAAATAAAATACATTTAAAATTTTAATTAAAACAATAAGAAAACAATAAATAAACAACAATCTCCTGGCCAGAGGAGAACTGGCCCCCCATCTGAGCCTGGTTTCTCCCAAAGTTTTGTTTTTCTCCATTCTGTCACAGAGGGAGATTTTGTTCCTTGCCGCTGTCGCCTCTGGCTTGCTCAGTTGGGGACACTTAATTTCTAGTGATTATCATCAATTTGATTTGGCAGATACTATTTAAACTAAACTGAGCTAGACAATGACATCTCTGAATTCAATAATGAAATGCCTTTAACTGAAAATTGAGTGTTTAATATTATTATTATACATTACTGACACTCGATCCTCCAATTTGATACTGTTAAGGGCGTTGACACAATCTGTATTGTTAACAGCGCTATATAAATAAAGGTAAAATCTAAAATCTATAAACTCGGATGCGCTTCTGTGATCTCTTCATGTGAGCCACTCATGATAACAGTGTTTAGGGGTGTTTTTACACTTGGTCCCTTTTAGGGGTCTGAGCATGGTTTGCATGATTACTGGCCCACATGTGAACACTCAAAACAAGTGAAGTGAACCAGAAGTGAACCAACTGAGACCATCCCGGGAGGTGGTCTGAGTACGATTCACTTTCAGCTTAAAGGTAGGGTAGGTGATTTTGGAAAGGCTAGCAACAGCAAGCTAGCTTTAAAAGCAAGATCCCACTATCCCTGCATAATCATTCTGCAAAGCCATGCCTCCACCAAAACACATGAATGTGCCCAGGCAGACCAGAGGCTAATCAGCCACATGATGAGAGACAGCGGACAAATGAATGCAACGCTTTCAAGTTAGCTCCTCTCTCATTCACTGGTGCGGGAACATTCCAGTACAAAGCACATAATATTACAATAATAACATTTAATTTTCGCTCGGTCTGCAGTCACGTAATGGAACACGCTGATGACTTATGATGTCTGCGTGAACAAGGTGCACAGAGGTTTGCAAATGCGTGACTTTTTTCCCTAAATCAGTTCAAGTGAAAACTTCGCCACACAGCTGATTCTAATGATTTCATTGGTCATGACAATCATAGAGATGAATGCCTACACCAAACACTAAACCCTAGCCCTACCCCTCACCCTAACCTTAACCAATGAAATTATCTGCTGGGCGGGATTTTCACTGAACTTGTTTGGAGGAAAAAAATTGTGCATTGACAGGCAGGTAGGTCAACCTATTATAATGTTCGGACTAAACAATCTGATTCGTTGAACATTTCATGGTCCTACGCTTTCCACAGACGATATAAATACATATGTGACCCTGGACCACAAAATCAGTCTCAAGAAGCATGGGTATATTTGTAGCAATAGCAAAAAATACACTGTATGGGTCAAAATTATAAATTTTCCTTTATGTTAAAAATCATTAGGATATTAAGTAAAGATCATGTTTCATGAAGATATTTTGTAAATTCCCTAGCGTAAATATATTAAAACTTAATTTTTGATTAGTAATATGCATTGCTAAGAACTTTCTCAATATATATATATATATATACATCCTCAGATTCCAGATATTCAAAAAGTTGTATCTCTGCCAAATATTGTCCTATCCTAACAAACCATACATCAATGGAAAGCTTATTTATTCAGCTTTCAGATGTACAGAAGTACACCCAAGATGTATTTTAGTGGTTACAGATGTATATATAATCTTTAAAAAAAAATTGACCCTTATGACTGGTTTTGTGGCCCGGGTCACATATACTGTAAACACATTTAGACCATTTAACTTATTGATTTCTATGAAGAGACTTTCAACCAGCAAAACAAAACAAAAAAAATGTTTTTGAACCAAATCACCTACCCTGCCTTTAATCTACTGTTCGCTAAAAACATGCATTGTAAACGCAAATCGGCTGGGGTTCACTGATGTATTGAGGTCATCAAATGTCTCTGTACAAAACAACTGTTCTTAATGGCTGCTTCTACTGGCAGATCTCTACACATTATTCGCTCACAACGTACACTTGTACTATTGTGTTTAAACTTTCAAAAAATACCCATGATTCACATAAACACAGTTTATTTTGTCTCAATAGAATATAAACATCTGGGAAAGAAATTGTCTCAGGGATGCTGCATCCACTAGGTGACACTTTCGTCAAAAGGATCTATGTCTGAAGCATGTGTTAAAAAAAATTCCAGTCTTATTGGTCCTCGTAGCCCGTGACGTCATAGGCGGGCACCCGGAAGTATAAAAGTGTGCCTTCTGAACCATCTTAGCCACCAACTTAGTTGTCTGAAGGAGGCATAACAAGCAGGCCGAAGGCATGGCGAGGGGACACAGCGTCTTGTTCACTCTCAGGGATCCGTGGTTACATGCACAACCCAAGACATTCCCCCTTCGAGACATCCTCTAGTAAACACTTTGGGGAACTAAATGCCAACTGCGGCACATGCCTGTCCACCGCGTGGGAAAGCACTAAGGAAGTGACAGACTTACCTAACCTTTCCTCAGAAAGGTTCACAATTTCTCCTGTCTTAGGATGCTTTGCAGTGCATTATGTTGTATCCTCTGGATTTATGCTCACAAAAATACATAGCCATGTTCAAAACCCAGGTGTTGCTCCAAAACGTGGTCACCACCTTTGCTCACCATCCACTTTGTTAGTGACAGAAATCTGAAAAACAAGAAGTAGAAATGACACGCTTTTAAAGGCAAACCCCATATAAAATACACAAACCTCTCAAAACCATATAGTTGTTCTCTTACCATGAATTATCAGTCTCAGGGTGGCTGGCTGGCATGCTCATGTCTTTCTTGATGGTTCATTGCAGTTGCCTTTAAAATACACATACTAAAAAAAATCTTAAATTCTGTTAAAAACTATAACAAACTACACAGCAAAAAAAATGTTTTTTTTTTTGTTTTTTTACCCAACCGATGGGTTACACATATTGGGTCACACCGTTGGGTTATTTTTTTTTTTTTTAATCGTTGGGTTATTTTAAATTACAACCCAGCATTGAGTTAAATTGGTTCCCGCGGCGACAGTTAAAATTTTAACAGAGGACAAAATGACTGACAATAAGACAACAGAAGAAACTGCTGCTGTATCAGTATGAGGTAAGTAATATCGGTTTTTGATATAGCTCTTATAACATATAAAGAAACGTTAAACGCATTTTAAAGTTGTTGGTTTTTTTAAAAATGAAGTTGTAGTACCCTTTAGTCAGTGTATTGTTCTCTGGAGTATGAGCTCGATTGTAAATAAAGAGCCTAACTATAGCTGTCCCAGTTAGGTTGCTAGTAGTAATAAAGTAATTAAAAATTAACAGAAAGACTAGCGAAACTGTTTAGAGATGTATTACAGTTACCCAACGTTAATAATGTGCAAAGTTAGTAGAATGTATAACGTTAACGTTAAGCCTGTGTTAGGCTACTAACATAGACACTTAAGTATGTTACTGAAATCACTATCTACCATTACGCCAGGTTGAAATTATTTTACAGTTAATGGAGGGTTGCAGATCTGTTCTGACTACAGTTTGATTGGTCGCACTATCACATTTATATATGGGAAACGGCAAATGCAGTGATGTTCATTTGAACCGCACCGCACGGACCATTTAACTTGTCCATTATATAACGTTAGCACAGAGGCATAATCCAATAATCCAATTCTCCCATAAAAAAGGCGTGATTGGAGAAACGAAGCTTCGAATCAATTAAACCAATTGCTTCTCAAAATGATTCACTGCTTACAAGCGTTCGTGACAGAGTGGTGACGCCTGCTGGTCAAAACAGGACCAGTGTCAAGTGTTTGGTAGTCTCAGCCTCAAACGTCACGCCTTCAGAACGTTGGCTAAACGTCTGATGCATATCGATCAACGCTTATCAGGGTCAACTAAACGCTGGATTTTCAAAAGTATTGGAAATACTTAAAGTTTGCAGCATAAAATCTTTAAAATACATCCGAGAGTTTCACTCACCGGTTTGTTATTGTGGCGACATTTCCACCCCCCGAAATGTGATGTTAAACAAAACGAACTATGATTGGTTGTTTGATATGTCGGTCAAACGGCCTCATGGGCAGGCCTTGGCCAATGAAAGCGGACATACACTCACCTAAAGGATTATTAGGAACACCATACTAATACTGTGTTTGACCCCCTTTCGCCTTCAGAACTGCCTTAATTCTACGTGGCATTGATTCAACAAGGTGCTGAATGCATTCTTTAGAAATGTTGGCCCATATTGATAGGATAGCATCTTGCAGTTGATGGAGATTTGTGGGATGCACATCCAGGGCACGAAGCTCCCGTTTCACCACATCCCAAAGATGCTCTATTGGGTTGAGATCTGGTGACTGTGGGGGCCATTTTAGTACAGTGAACTCATTGTCATGTTCAAGAAACCAATTTGAAATGATTCGAGCTTTGTGACATGGTGCATTATCCTGTTGGAAGTAGCCATCAGAGGATGGGTACATGGTGGTCATAAAGGGATGGACATGGTCAGAAACAATGCTCAGGTAGGCAGTGGCATTTAAACGATGCCCAATTGGCACTAAGGGGCCTAAAGTGTGCCAAGAAAACATCCCCCACACCATTACACCACCACCACCAGCCTGCACAGTGGTAACAAGGCATGATGGATCCATGTTCTCATTCTGTTTACGCCAAATTCTGACTCTACCATCTGAATGTCTCAACAGAAATCAAGACTCATCAGACCAGGCAAGATTTTTCCAGTCTTCAACCGTCCAATTTTGGTGAGCTCGTGCAAATTGTAGCCTCTTTTTCCTATTTGTAGTGGAGATGAGTGGTACCCGGTGGGGTCTTCTGCCGTTGTAGCCCATCCGCCTCAAGGTTGTGCGTGTTGTGGCTTCACAAATGCTTTGCTGCATACCTCGGTTGTAACGAGTGGTTATTTCAGTCAAAGTTGCTCTTCTATCAGCTTGAATCAGTCGGCCCATTCTCCTCTGACCTCTAGCATCAACAAGGCATTTTCGCCCACAGGACTGCCGCATACTGGATGTTTTTCCCTTTTCACACCATTCTTTGTAAACCCTAGAAATGGTTGTGCGTGAAAATCCCAGTAACTGAGCAGATTGTGAAATACTCAGACCAACAACCATGCCACGCTTAAATCACTTTTCTTTCCCATTCTGACATTCAGTTTGGAGTTCAGGAGATTGTCTTGACCAGGACCACACCCCTAAATACATTGAAGCAACTACCATGTGATTGGTTGATTAGATAATTGCATTAATGAGAAATTGAACAGGTGTTCCTAATAATCCTTTAGGTGAGTGTATATTCCAGACCTTCAGCCGTCAGTCTGAAGGTCTGGCTATGCGAGACTAAGTGTTTGGAAAGCTACCAGCACTAATAACACTAAAAGTGTTTTTATGGTTTATTCATATGATATTGAATATTGTTATGCATCTATTAGAGCAGCCTCTAATTACAGCCATTTCTCATATGAAGCTATAACAGATTTGCATGTTTTTTGTAATGTGTTGTACTAAATGTGTTTATACTTATGTTTTAGACAATGAATTCTTCCGTGAATTTTTCAGTGTCATCTGATCTTTCAGAAATCATTCTAATATGCATATATGCTGTTCAAGAAACATTTATTATTATTATTAATATTATCAATATTTATAAGGTTTTTTTTTCAGGATTATTTGATGAATAGAAAGATCCAAAGATCAGCATTTATATGAAATAAAAAGCTTTTGTAACGTTATACACATACCATTTGGAGTCAGTATATTTTGTTTGTTTGTTTGGGGGGGATTAATACATTTACTTAGCAAGAATGCATTAAATTGCTAAAAACAAATAATGATAAAGACAATTATAATGTTACAAAAGATTTATATTTCAGATAAATGCTGTTCTTCTGAACTTTCTATTAATCAAAAACCTGAAAAAAGTATACTCAGGTGTTTTTCAACATAATAATAATAATAATAATAATAATAATAAATGTTTTTGAGCTGCAAATCAGAATATTAGAATGATATCTGAAGGATCATATGACTGAAGTAAAAATTCAGCTTTGATCACAGGAATAAATTACATTTTAAAATATATTTAAATACAATAAATAGAAAACAAAAAGATTTTGGATCAAATAAATGCAGGCTTGTTGAGCAGAAGAGACTTCTTTAAAAAATAACAATCTTACTGTTCAAAAACTTTTGACTGGTAGTGAGGTTTTCAACTTATGACTTCCAACAATTATGAAAAAAGATAAATGAGGTGAAATGATTAGTGTGTTGCTGCCGCATTCCGTCCAGCACTGCTTCCTTTCGTTCACAGCGGTGTACTTTTGTTCCTCCTTACAAGTCCAAACTTAACAACCAAATCAGTCAAATATGTAAGTGTGGTAATATTTACTCACATGAGTTAACCTAGAACTAGTTTTTGATTAAGTATTGATAATTGTGAAACTTCCCTGATATTTAAAATTACTAATTTCATGAAAGACTTCATAACGCTGTTCATAACGCCTACCAATAATCATGCTAAATAATCATGATTTCAATATTGACTAAAATAATTGTGTTCATGATATTTCTGCTCTAACTAGTTTACAAGTTCATCTGTAAAATGTTTCTTCTGCTTCATCTTATCACAGAGGAAGGAGTGGATGAGTGAATGTTTTACACTACTGGATGACACCAGCATTGCCGTACTAATTCCAAGAACTTTCGACGAGGAGACAATGGAACAGAAGACCTTACTACAAGCAGTGAATCTGTGTTGCAAACTTTTCTGTGTGTATGACATCAAATACCCAAAGCCTTTTGGTCCCTTTTGGGAGTTTTTGCAGCACAGTCTTTAATATTCCAAGATTTCAATTCAATGCACTGCCTCCACCTTAAAAATGTTTAATTTAGTGATCAGTAAAAGCTTTTTATTTTACTGATCATCAGTAGGTCCAGCAGCCAGCAGATTTGTTTTTATTATTATTATTATTATTATTATTACAGGTTTTTTTTTCAACTACTTAAACACATTTTCAAAACTTTGCCTCTTTGTTTTTCAAAACTTTACACACAAATCCAAGAATTGCAGACACAAAATGCAAAATGCTTCACATTTCTTGCAAAATGAAGCACTGCATTCAAAATATCACAAACATCTCAAAAGCAAACATTTGCATACACCTTTACCATAATATTAATTCCTGTTAAATTGTTGTGTGTTACATAGAGAACGGTGTGTTGTGTTTTGCAAAAAGTGTTTTATGAACTTGAAAATTGAGTCAAAGGCTGAGAATTAGTGTCTATCTTTGCAGATTTGGTGTGTGCTTCTGCTGTTTGAGTGTCAGCTTTTAGAAATTGTGTAACAAGTAAAGATTTTGTGTATATGCAGTTGAAAAAAAAACTGTATAACTTGTGTTTATGATACATTTTTATTGATATATGTTTGGATGTTATGTTTGTTTTATTTGTGTACTGTATTTGCACATTTGTGTATGTTTTGATATGAACTAATATGAATTGAGACACATTTGTTAGTTCTGAATTATAATTATTATATAATAATTAGTTACATTTATATAGCGCTTTTCAAGGCACTCAAAGCGCTTTTACATACAAGGGGGGAATCTCCTCAACCACCACCAGTGTGCAGCATCCACCTGGATGATGCGACGGCAGCCATAGTATGCCAGAATGCCCACCACACACCAGCTTACTGGTGGAGAGGAGACAGTGATGAAGTCAATCAGTGTATGGGGATGATTAGGAGGCCATGATGGTCAGAGGACAATGTGCAAATTTGGCCAGGATGCCGGGGTAACACCCCTACTCTTTTTCGAAGGACATCCTGGGATTTTTAATGACCACAGAGAGTCAGGACCTCGGTTTAACGTCTCATCCGAAGGACATCTTGTAAAAACGTCTCATCCTGTACATCTTGAAAATATGTTAGTTGTATGTGCACTTTTGTGTTTGAATTTAATATTTTTACGCATTCTTGTACATTTATTTTGTAAACATATGAATTTACAGTACTTACTAAAAATGTTTTATATTTCAAAATATATTTGTTAAAAATTTATTATTTGCATATTTAAATAAACTCTGTATTTGAAAACAAAGTAGTTTTATAATGTAGTTTTATTAAGTAATTGTATACAAAAATACTGATCTGAATTCATATAATTAATTAACTCAACTGTTGGGTAACTTTTAACCCAACTGAATTTTAACCCAATTCATTGGGTTAAAATAACCCATAGATGGGAAGGTGCTACACAAACCCATAGTTGGGTTACTAGTTGAGTTATTTTTAACCCAACATTTTTTAGTGAGTAGAAAGGCAGCTAGCCATAAAACTTGTTTAACCTAGCTAACATACGATTTTATTTTCTCAATAGGCTATTGTCCAACATTAACTACTAACACCTGAAAAAAAAAATCACAGTTAACTTAATGTTAATATAAGATAAGCATTGCTAGTTAAAAATGACTTTAATTTGGTAACTTAATTAAGTTGACAAAAGTCATTTGTAACGACAGCGCAGTTTATCATAGTAAAGTTTGTTAATGTTAGTAAAGATGGGTAAATGTTACTAGGTTAAACTGGTGTGCAAAAATCTGACACACAGCGCAGATGTTCTCCAGAGCTCTTCCACTCTCACGGGTTCATCCTCGGACAAAACCCGTGGCACTGCCACGCTGCTTCCATGTCTTTCTTGGACACAAGTGGCACGGCGTGGTGCGGCATGGCGCAGCGAGACTCAAAAAGACAATATAGAACCTATTATACTATCTACAGTGGATGTGGACAGTAAAGTGATGTCCTTCTGACGTACATATGTACTCCAAGCACTCGCACTGTTTCTGACAGGAACGACAAATGGATTTTCCCATCATTACAAGTAATGAGAGACCAAAGAGGCCGTTACGGCAAATAACATGAATTGTTATTTGTTAATTAAATTGTGAGGACAATTTAAAAAAAATACAGTAAGTCTCTGTATGTGGGGTTTGCCGTCACATAAAATTCCCATGATGCAAAGGGTATTTACAGTTATTTAAGGGAATTTGCAGTATTATACTGAGTGATATACAGTAAATAACTGTAGAACTTACAGGAATGTCTAACAGTGAAGCCACTGACACCCCGGGCCACTCACATAGCTGGGGAACCCAGTTTCAGATGAAAGAGGGACATCCAAACCAAGTTAAAAGCACAGCTATCCTCAGATGCTATGCTTCTGACTATACCTTCCCACAAAACTGTCGAGACCATAGAGAGTGGACAGTCTGCTGACAATCCTAACAGGGGTGATAGCACAGTCTAGGCCAGGGGTGTCAAACTCAGTTCCTGGAGGGCTGCAAACCTGCTCAAACACACAAACCATGTAGTTTTCAAATGAGCCTGAAGGATCTGATTAACTGGATCAGGTGTGTTTAATTAGGGCTGCATCTAAACTCTGCAGGGCTCTGGCCCTCCAGGAACTCAGTTTGACACCCCTGGTCTAGGCAAAGGCTCAAGGAGGCTGCGACTTAAAAACCCTAAGCAGAGGAGCAGTCACTGAGCTAGCACGTAGTTATCCTCAGTCAGTCATGTTCTTAGAAAATGGAACCCACTGTAATTTGCCAGGACCACCAAAAGTGGGCTGTCTGCTTAAAAAAAAAAAAAACCCGTACCAGGGGAGAAAGTATGTTGATATGAGTTTCAATAGAATCGGTATTATTCACACAATGAGTAATATGCAGTTAATGTTTGTACATTAGATTATTCAATTTCTTACTGTACCTGAAAAAAATTAAAGCAGTTTATTTTATTTGTAGTGTTTTTTTTTCTGTCTCAATGTCATCAATGCCTGGTGCTATAAAATAAACATGATTACATGAACTAGGAAAACAATTCAAAGTAAATATAATTTACAAAGGTGTACAAAACCAAAGAGGAGTAGAAGAATATTCCATGTTCAAATGTAAGCTCATTCAACAGTATTTGTAGGAGTATTGTTTTACAAAATAATAATACTAACAACAACAATAATCTTTACAAACAAATCTCTTGGTTAGTGAGGCACATACATTGTAAGTGAATAGGATCAAATTTTGGAGGCCATAGGCCATCAAACACTCAACTGATCGAAAAAGCAACAGTCTGAACACAAAGAAGTCTAAGACACCATTACTGCTTAAGTAGACCAAAAAAAGGACCTGAGTCCTCTTTCAGAAACATGGACAGTGTAAAGAAAACTGGATCCTATTTGACTTGGTCAACCTCTTGGTCCACTTTAAGGGGTCTGGTTCATTTAAAAAACACTCAAGTGTCTCAGTGCGGTTCACTGTAAATGCAGCTCACAGACTCTTTCTCTGCACTTATAACGTGCCTTTGATAATGCACCACACGCCAAACATCTTCTCAAGATTTATTTAATCTGTTGTCAACAAAAGAACAGCATTTAAAAAGAGAGGTTTCCCTGTTGTTTTTCTCTCAGAATTAAAAAAAAGCAATTTTACTGTTAATATTTTAATAATAATAAATATAATAAAAATATTTAATAATAATAATAAATACAGTACAGTACAGGAAAATATGTTTTAGACCCTATAATTAGTTATTGAGTTCACATAGCGTTTTCTCTTAAGTGCAGTAAACGTTCAGGAATATATCATTGAAATTAAATAATAATTAATAATTAATTAATAAATTTGATTGTTAGGTTTTACATTGTGTCATGTATTATCTGTGTATGTGTATATGACTAGTGTGTGTCGTCTTTCATGTCCCTGCAGGGAGCACCTTCGGTACATTACCTCTATAAAGTCCTTCACCCAGTTTCCAGTTGGCTTAGCAGAACACTGTGCAGAGATCGAGATGAAGATGCCAGTTCTCCAGGCAGTACATTTAGTATTTTCTTTTCTCTACCCCATGCAAAGCAATTCAGAGACAGATTGTAAACTCTGGAAAAACCTAGACTCAACTGTGGTCTATAAGGAGGGTCATGTAGTGCTGGCTGGGATGTTTCCCATCCATTCCAAAGGCATCGACCAGGAAATAAACTACAGAAGTCAGCCAGACCAGAGGAAATGTAGGGGGTAAAAAAAAAAGCATTTATATCAGACTTATAAAGCAGTTTATGTTGTAAAATATGAATATGTATTTATATTCTTAATACATTTTATTTAGTTTGCATAATAGATTTTTCTGATCTTTCATCCAGGTTTAACATGCGAGTGTTCCGCTGGTCTCAGGCAATGATCTTCTTCATTGAGGAGATCAACAGAAATACTGCCCTTCTGCCAAACATCACACTGGGCTATCGGCTGTATGACACGTGTGGGCTGACTGCTCTGTCTCTGAGGACCGCATTGTCTGTAGTTTCTCAGCCTATGAAGAGGAGAGATTCAGGGCAGTGCTTCTCCCCGAGCATCCCCATCATTATTGGAGACTCTGGATCTACGCTGTCAATGGCCATTTCCAGACTACTCAACCTGTTCCGTATCCCACTGGTGAGGACAGATCAGCTAGACAAAATTACTTGAAATAAAGGAATTCTGTATTTGTATACTCTTTGCCACTGAAAATCTCTCTGTGTTTACTACTCTTTCAATCTCTTTCCACATCTCTGCTTCAGGTGAGTTATTTTGCTTCATGTGCTTGCCTAAGTGACAAGCACCAGTTTCCTTATTTCTTTCGCACAATTCCCAGTGATTTTAATCAGGCCAGTGCTCTTGCTCGTCTGGTCAAGCACTTTGGATGGACCTGGGTGGGCACAGTCGGGGCTGACGATGCTTATGGGCGCACTGGCATAGATCTATTCACCACTGCAGTGACGCGTTTGGGTGTATGTGTGGCTTATCGAGTAATCATACCCAAGCTGCCAACTCAGCAACAGCTGCAAGATATCGTCAGGACTATTCGAGATTCTACAGCACGTGTTTTGGTGGTTTTTGCCATCGAGGAAGACATCAAACCAGTAGTGGATGAAATAGTCCGGCAGAATGTGACTGGGAAGCAGTGGGTGGCCAGTGAAGCCTGGGTAACCTCCACTCTCATCTCTACTACAGAAAACTACCCCTCCCTTAGTGGTACCATTGGCTTTGCCATCCGCCGAGCTGAGATACCTGGCTTCAAACACTTCCTTGAAAGCATACAGCCCCTGGCTGAGCCTTACAATGCCTTTGCAAGGGAGTTCTGGGAAACACAGTTCCAGTGCACAGTAAACACAAGTCTTCCCACTCCCTCCACAACTGATCCAGTGCACTACAGCCACAGCTGTACTGGCATGGAGAGAGTCCAGGACACTCACAGTATCTATAATGATGTTTCTGAGCTCAGGGTGACATATAACATGCACAAAGCTATTTACACAGTGGCACATGCACTGCATAACCTGCTACAGTGTCAAAGAGAGAACGGGTCTGCTTTGACACAGCAGTGCCCTGATATCCATAATCTACAACCATGGCAGGTACAGGAATACCTTGCTTACATGTGTCAATGCAACCTTTAAGAGAAGCATTTATGTGTCATAGTATTGTGATGTTTATCACTGTGTTGTTGTTGTTATTGTTATTATTATTATTTCCTGCTTAATTATTTATTTATTATATTTTATTATTTATATTATTACATGATTTTTTTATATTTTTTTTATTTAGTTAGTAGTTTGACATTAGTCTTTACACTTTATGTCATGTTAAATTTTTTATGTTGTGTTATACGTTATGCCAAAGGTAGCATTTTTATGTGCATTAATCCTCTCCAGGTTGTTGAGGTCCTGAAGAAAGTGAACTACACAAACACATTTGGAGATGTGATCCACTTTGATAAAAATGGAGACCCTGTTGGGTCATATGACATAGTGAACTGGCAGAGAGAGGCAGATGAGGGTCCGGTACAATATGTTACAGTAGGTCGCTTTGACTCCTCTCTTTTGACAGCACAGCAGTTAGTGCTGAACCAGGACAAAATCATCTGGCATGGGGGAGCTAACAAGGTAAAATGATGTAGTCTCATACTCAAAGTAATCACTGTTTATTTTTCTGAATAGACTATTTAACTTATTGTTTATGGTGTTTGATAATAATTGTTTTCATTTTTAAATATATTCATTTAGCAGACATTTTATTAAAAAATATGCACATTGTATTAATGGAATGCTTTTTATCAGTTCTTCTTATTTGTATTGATTTATGTTTATTTATTTATTTGTTTGTTGTGTTGTGGCTATCTGGTGTCTAATCACAAAAAAAAAAAAAGAATCATTATAATGTTTTATCTCTCTCTTACAGCTACCAGTGTCTGTGTGCTCCGCCAGCTGTCCACAGGGATACAGAAAGGTTACACGAGAGGGTCAGCCTGTGTGCTGCTATGACTGTGTGCTTTGTGCAGAGGGTAGCATCAGCAATACTACTGGTATTAGACTGACACACATACTGTGACCGTTATTAAGTGTCTGTTTGCACCAGTTAACCTTTTTAAACCATTAAATGCAAAGTACCCACCATTAAAACCCTTGCCCTTGAACGAAAGTGAGGTGAATATGTCTCTTTCTGTGTGTGTGTGTGTGTGTGTGTGTGTGTGTGTGTGTGTGTGTGTGTGTGTGTGTGTGTCCATTTTTAGATCAAGTTGAATGCATTCTTTGCCCAGAAGACTTCTGGTCCAATCAGCATCGCAACCATTGTGTCCCCAAGCAGATTGAGTTCCTGTCCTACTCTGAGCCATTTGGTATGGCCTTAGCAGCTATAGCCATTCTGGGTGCAATTGCTGCGATGACAGTTGCTGCAATCTTCTTTCGCCATCACGACACACCCCTAGTTCGTGCTAATAACTCAGAACTGAGCTTTCTGTTGCTGATGTCTCTCACTCTTTGCTTCATATGTTCACTAACCTTCCTGGGTCAGCCATCACGCTGGGCATGCCCTCTTAGACGGACTGCTTTTGGCCTGACGTTTGCCCTCTGCCTCTCCTGTCTCCTCAGTAAGACCCTAGTGGTGCTTATGGCCTTTAAAGCTACATTGCCTGGTAATAACACAGCTCGTTGGTTTCGCCCGCCTCAGCAGAGACTGGGCGTGTTCTTATGTTCGGTCCTGCAGGGTGGGGTTTGTGTAGCTTGGCTTACCACAGCACCTCCATATCCAGTAAAGAACACCTGGCTGTACCGCGACCGGATCATTTTAGAATGTCACCTGGGTTCAGTTGCCCTTTTCTGTTGTGTGTTGGGTTACATTGGCTGCTTAGCTGTCTTCTGCTTCATCCTGGCTTTTTTAGCCCGCAAATTGCCAGATAATTTTAATGAAGCAAAATTCATCACATTCAGTATGCTCATATTCTGTGCTGTTTGGATCACCTTTATCCCAGCTTATGTTAGTTCTCCTGGAAAATTCACCGTAGCTGTGGAGATATTTGCCATTTTAGCTTCAAGCTACGGAGTACTTTTGTGTATTTTTGCGCCTAAATGTTACATAATAATTTTCCTGCCTGAAAGAAATTCTAAAAAGTATCTCATGTCCCAAAAATGATTTATTATTCTAAATCATGTCTTTTAATGATCGTTTACATTTATGTGTTTACTTTTGTGGATGAACATAATAATAATAATAATAATAATGATGTAACTACATGTGCTGAATCTCTTTGTGAAGCCTGTGATAATAAATTCAAGTAAATTATTTTATTATTGTTAGAGATCCATGCAAGTATGTTGGGTAACTCTTTAGAATAGGGAACACTTATTCACTATCAACAACGAATTTTCCCTCAACAAATTCATAATTTGCTGCTTATTAATAGGTATTAAGGTAGTTGTTAAGTTTATGAATTGGGTAGGATTAGGGATGCAGAATAAGGTCATGTAGAATAAGGAATTAATATGTGCTTAATTACTTCTAATAAATGGCTAATATTCTAGTAATATGCATACTAATAAGCAACTAGTTAAGAGACCCTAAAATAAAGTGTTACCGTATGTTGTTCTGCCACTAGAGGGCACTAGTGTTTTATTAAAACTCTTTGATAAGACATTAAGATGTAATGACACTTGCACCATACTTATTGGGGTCTGAAATGTTGAGTTCATTTTAGCACATTTTCCAAAACACAGAGTGTATATTCAGAAAATGCTCATCTTAAGGAGGGCGGACTGTGTGAATAAATCCCTTTCCACCATTTCACATAAATGAGACACTGAAATGTTCAATTTGCCCTTAGACAGTTTGATTGAAATCTATGCACAAGACATAACAAACTCTTTCATTTATGTCCATTCTTTATGAAATAATGAAACCACAGTTATGTTGACAGACCTCATTTGATAGCACAGTCGTAGACCTATGCCTTACATCATACTTTGTATAATAATGTGCCAATAATTTTGCACTTTACACGGACATGCAAAGGGTCAGATTAAACATAACTTCCATCTTTGAATTTTACATGAAATTCCACTACTTACAAGGAGTTTAAAAATTATGTTAGACTTCAAGTTTAAACATGAAAATTATGTTGACCTGATTTTCTGTCAACTTAAGAACCTGTACATTCATAATTCTGTCCTTATTCTCCCTCAAGCTGATAAACACAACATCACAGAGATGTCCTGTGTGATCCTGCCTCTGGCATGTTCAAGAGAACAGAATCCATTTCCACATCTCTGATGTGCTGGAAAATGACTGTAAATAGCCTAAGGGCTCTGAAGCTCAGCCTTGTGCCGCTAATGGCTGGTAATAACTCATTTCTACTTCAGTCAAAATGATCCCTGCATCCACTTTGCATCATTTTTACTTTATCACTCTCATCTTTTGAAAAAAGGGAAATTACTGATGTGCAAATCATTACGCTACTGGATTGTTAATATATTGTTTTTACAGCATTGCTGTTTACAGTCTCTATATGGCTGTAAATGCTGAGCATATGTGAGCTGGCCAGTCTTTGCTATCTATCATGTGAAAAGCTTTGCTGTTCACTTCATGGACTCTCATTGGAGTCTGAAATGATGACTCCAAAATTAGGTGAAAGAATTTATTTATTTACTCACTCTAATGTCAATTGAATGTGTGTACTTCAGTGTGAGGGATGAAGAACAAGATTTTGCTTCTCTTCAAAATGTTTTGTTTATTTGTGGTTGTTCCTGTCACTTTGTATATGCTTAGTATAAGAAACTAATATATAAGTACTCAACATAAGTACTGATCACAATAAAGTGAAGCATTACCCGACATTGCCTTGCTCATCATTTGAGCCTTGTAAGGTTGTATTCAAAGTTCAAATAATTTGAACACCATTCTTGAATGAATCAGCATTTTTTTAAGGGAACTGGTTCAATTAATGGCCAACAGATCCAATCAAAGAGAAAGTCCCATGCTCCCAACTACCTACTGGCACACTTAACCTGCAAATCACTGATAGATCCTCACTACTACTAAATGCCCAATATACTTCTAGCAAAATCAAATAATTAACTGGTGTGATGTAATTTCTGTCACGAATCCAGTCCGTAGCCTTCCGTCTACTTACCACCAGATGTCGTCTTCTCTTTACATTGACTCTCACACCACACAGACTTTTACATCACGCCGGACTACAGTTCCCATGATCCATAGCACTGATTGCACACACACAGCTGAAGGCACCGATTACACATACACAGGCTGTATCCGAAATCGCCCCCTATACCCTCATTCACTATTCCCTACATTAGTCCACTCATATAGTTCACTTGAAGGAGTGAATGAAAACGAGTGAGTGAATTCGGACACTGAATGCACCGGAAGAACTGCCGCTTTTGCATAGTTTGCTTCCTGTTAAATAATCATTTGAAACGGACAGCTCCAATAGTAAGATTGAAGGATTTATCTAGAACTCAGTCACGGAAATTATGTATAAACCCTAATAGTCAATTTACAATTAATTTTGTTCCTTTGTTGTATTCCACTGTATTACGCCGTGGACGAGCGCTTCTAAAATCAATGAATGGATGATTCAGCTGCGGGCGCCATCTTCTGGTGAGACGTGGGAATTGACTCGGCGTGCGACTCTCGCAGTGCATTCTGGGGATTCTCTAGCCGTTGAGTGTATATCGGTTGTACACTCGTTTTTGCGGTGCATTGTGGGATTGAATGAGTGCACTCGAGAACATCCACTAAGGTTTCGAACACCACTTAAAATGGCATAGTGCACTATTTGAGGGTATAGGGGGCGATTTCGGATACAGCCACAGTTTAATCCATTCAGACATGCTTTATAAGCCTTGGACTTCCTCTTTCAGATCGCTGAGTATTGTTCTAGTGTTTGGCGCTCTCCTAGTGTTAGCTGCCTTACCGAGCCGTTCTGTGTTTCTGTTTAGTCTCTAGTATTGTTCTGCATTTATCACTCACCTAGTGATAGCTGATTTACTGAGTCTAGTTTCCAGTTCTAGTTAGTCATTTTGTGTTGCCTTGTTCCCTGTTTCTTGATTCCTGCCTGCGTGTACCTTGAATTAACCCTTGTCTCGCCATTCGGAATCTGTTTGGACTACTGCTCATGTTACTGGACTAACCCTCTTCTCAAGCCCTCTGGATATTGTTCGCTGATCAAAGACCCACGCTTGCCCTAGAATTACTCTTTGTCTTGCCTATGTTATACCTGTTTGCTGATGTTTTGACCCTGCCTGTGTTTTTGACAACATAATAAAGCTTGCAAATGGATCTGCACGTCTCACGTCTCGTTCGCCCTGTAACAATTTCAAACAATATCAGGGTAAAATTGAACCAAATTTGTTTGGAGTTCATTTCAGAAGTTCAAATCAGCTTGCCAAAGTAAATATTCATGAAAGTTTGCTTGGGCTTAAATGTACTTTATATGTAATAGGTAGGTGCGCTCTAGTGCTCTGCCTTGATGTTTTAATTGTCTCTGAGGGCAGATGCAAATAAAATGAACTTACTGGAGTGCAAGTTGTAATTCTAATCGAAGGCAGTACTGTCACTGTAGCCAGTGTTGGGCAGTAACTAGTTACTAGTAACTTTTAGATACTGTAATATTACTTTTTGCAGTAACTAGTTGTGTAACTAATTACTAATAAGATTTCAGTAATATTACAGTTACCATCCATAAAACAGCTTAGTTACTTTTGATGCCTCAACCCCGCTGATTTAAAATCCAACAATCAAATAATTCCTAGATTTATTTTCATAATTATCATGACTCGCACATGCATGTGATGTCCCCAGTGCAGCAGGCAAGCTTGGAATATGGAAAAGCTTACATTCAGAAATATTGCATTATATTGATTTTGTCAGGAAAAAAGATGATCTGAACACTGATGTGTAAGCTGTGGCTTTACTTCCCACCCATATCCCTCTGATCAGCACGTGGTACATTATATTACTATAATTAAACATCTTTTTGGAAAATTAAACAGTTTCTTACAAACTTACTTGATTTGATAAAATATATAATAAAATATCATCGTATATGGGTAACGGAGAAATTACAATTAGCTTCAAGCTACACATAACAATTAGCGAGATTAGTACAATGCTTCTACTTGAAAATCACTATTGAGCGTTTGTAATAACTTCTGACTGTGATCCAATGTGGATTTTGGTCAAATGATGAGGCAGAAATATGTTGTTTGTATCTTCACATAAAATTATTTTAGAATGTTACTCAGTTACAACTTGAAGTAAAAAGTGAAGAAAAAGTAATGTAACTAATTACTGGTGCCAGAAAGTAATAAGTAAAGTAACAATGATACTTTTGAAAGAAGTAACTAGTAATGAGTAATATATTACATTCTTTGAGTAACTAGCCCAACACTGACTGTAACAAGACTTTACTGGAATGCCGAACTGCAGAGTATGTTCAAACATGTATCCACTTGATCAGATGCTTTCTTAATCACTGTTTTCTCACTGCTAACATTTTTATTTTGTTATTGAGAGGAAAGTGCACAGCACACTTACATTGTGTTGGGGTGTCAGATAACAGTATACCACTGCAAAGAATTTCTAATTTTTTACCCCCCAAGTAAAGAACGAAAAAAAAAAAAAACTTGTGAGAAAGCCATGAGAATGTCAAAGCCTTAAAGTCCAAACTTTGATAGTGCACACGCACAGTTGAACGCATAGCCTTTCAAAAGTATACTTTATTTGATAGCATGCACGAACATAGGCCTTCATCGATTATTTCACTCTCAATGTTATGAGTGCCAAAATGTTTTTGTACTTCTCTAAACTAGAGATCCATCTCTTTATACCCTCATACAAGTGCTTGTCAACATGGGCATTTGTTGTTGTTGCAGTAGTTTATTGTTGTTCAGTCTTGTCCATTTCTTTCTTAACTGTGAAACAACGGACCAGGGCAAGGTTGCAACCTTGTGGACAGACTAAAGAATGCAAAAAAAGTAAGATGCATGTGTAAGCTGAGTGTACAGAGTCGTTGCGTTCTATTGTGAAGGTTTTACCCTCCAGTGTGAGAGCTTTGATGGAATGAAGGACTTAGTAGACTAAAAAACTGTTCCTTGGAATGCACTTCTGTGCCATTTTGCTGGGACCATCATCACAGATTAAACATGTACAAAAATGTATGGGTGTGAAGTGTCCATCAGTTGTACCCTTTGAAATCATTCATTCTGAAGGCCCTTTCAAGTGGCCCTCGAAATGTGATTTCTCCCCTTGCACTGCGGAGGTCTATGTGTTACGGGGTTGACGAGACGTGAGACGTGCGGATCCATTCGCAAGGCTTTATTAGTAAACATGGTCAAGACAGGCAGGGTCAAATAACAGCAGACTGGTATGGCAGAGGCAAGACACAGAACAATCCGAAGGGCAGCGTGGGTCGACGATCACCGTACAGTATCCAGACAGGGCAAGGCAGAGAGAATAATCCAGGAACACGGGCAGGAATCAAGACACAGGAAAACTGACTATGAAAACAGGGAAATGCTTTGTAAGGTAGACTGGCTACCAATACTCGGCAGCGAGCAAGAGCAAGTCCCAGGCTTAAATAGTGTGTGTTTGGGTGATGGTGATTGCGAGATGGTTCTCAGGTGTGGGCGTGATCAGTGCAAACAGCTGTTAGTGATTAGTGAGTGCAATGGATGGTGGGAAATGGAGTCCAATGTGCTGTGTAGTGTGAAAGTCCATGTGGTGAGCGGGTGACCTCTGGTGGTGAGTAAACTGAAGTGCATGGCCAGGATTCGTAACATAGCCCCCCCCCCAAGGAGCGGCTTCTAGACGCTCCGATACAAATCAAGGAGGGCGGTGGAGCGGAGGCGGAACAGGGGGAGGGATGGAGGGCCAGATCCCTGCGGAGGTGCAGAGGCCGGGGATCGAGGCAGAGCCGGCAGGGCAGGAAACCAGGGCGGAGCCAGATGGTACGGGAGCCCACCAGGGCGGAGCAGGCGGAACGGGAGCCCACCAGGGCGGAGCAGGCGAGACCAGAGCCCACCAGGACGGAGCAGGCGAGACCAGAGCCCACCAGGGCGGAGCAGAGGACCGCCACGGCGGAGCAGATGACCACCAGACCAGAGCATAAGACCACCATGGCAGGGCAGAGGACCACCACAGGGAGGCAGACAGGGCAGAAACCCATGACAGAGACTGGGATCTGGGGAGAACAAGGACAGACAACACAGAGAGAGCAGGGACAGACAACACAGAGAGAGTCCTTGTTGCAGGGCAGGACGGGACCAGAGTGCACCTGGGCGAAGCAGGAGACCCCCAGAACCAGACAGCTGACCACCACCGCTGAACAGACAAAGCCGGAGCCCACCAGTGTGGCGTAGACTGGATAGAGAATCTCCACGGTAGAGTGGACTGGCCAGGAAGCCAGGGCAGGATCAGGGATCTGGGGAGAGCAGAGACAAACACCACAGGGAGAACAGAGACAGACAACACAGAGAGAGTCCTCATGGTCTCAGGAGCTGGGACCGGGCAGGTCGAGAGCTCGTAAACGGTCTCTATGGCTGTGGCAGGACAGGAGAAGGATATGCAGACGGCCTCCATAGCCGTGACTGGGCAGGACAAGGATTCACAGGCGGCCTCCTTAGCCGTGACGGGACAGGGCGTGAGCTCACAGACGGCCTCCATAGCCGTGACTGGGCAGGACAAGGATTCACAGGCGGCCTCCTTAGCCGTGACGGTACAGGGCGTGAGCTCACAGACGGCCTCTTTAGCCGTGATGGGACAGGGCGAGAGCACACAGACGGCCTCTTCAGCAGTGACAGGACAGGGCGTGTGCTCAAAGACGGCCTCCTTGGCCGTGACAGGACAGGGTGTGAGTTCACAGACGGCCTCCTTGGCCGTGACAGGACAGGGCGTGAGCTCACAGACGGCCTCTTTGGCCGTGACAGGACAGACAGTGAATTCAGGAACGGTCTCCATGGCCGTGACAGGGCAGACAGTGAGTTCAGGAACGGTCTCCGTGGCCGTGACGGGGCAGACAGTGAGTTCAGGAACGGTCTCCGTGGCCGTGACGGGACAGACAGTGACTTCAGAAACGGTCTCCATGGCCGTGACAGGGCAGACAGTGAGTTCAGGAACGATCTCCATGGCCGTGACAGGGCAGACAGTGAGTTCAGGAACGGTCTCCGTGGCCGTGACGGGGCAGATAGTGAGTTCAGGAACGGTCTCCGTGGCCGTGACGGGGCAGACAGTGAGTTCAGGAACAGCCTCCGTGGCCGTGACAGGGCAGACCGTGAGTTCTGGAACGGCCTCCATGGCCGTCACAGGGCAGACTATGAGGTCAGGAACGGCCTCCGTGGCCGTGACATGAGAACTGGATTCTCGGGATTCGGGAGTAGGTGCCACCACTTCGGGAGGTTCTGCAGAGGAAGCTGCCACCTCTGGAGGCACTGGAGCAGACTCGTGAACAGGAGAGACCTCAGGAGCACAGTGTGCAGCCCACACACTCAAAATGGCGACTGCCATAACGGGAAGCACTGACATCAGGGGAACAGTCTCTGTAACAGCCAGGGTTGAGGCCCTGGGAATGCCAGCTACTCGCACCGACGTCAGTGGTGGGTCCATCACACTGGATATCAGAACTCGAAGGACTGACCTTGAATCTGTGGTAACAGCCTCTGGCAGTTCGGTGGAGGCGTGAAGAGACTCTGGCTGGAGCACTGAGACGTGGTGTGACTCTGGCTGGAGCACTGAGACGTGGTGTGACTCTGGCTGGAGCACTGAGACGTGGTGTGACTCTGGCTGGACAGCGACGACGTGAGCAGACTCTGGCTTGACAGCGACGACGTGAGCAGACTCTGGCTTGACAGCGACGACGTGAGCAGACTCTGGCTTGGCAGGCGTGACGCGAGCAGACTCTGGCTTGACAGGCGTGACGCGAGCAGACTCGGGCTTGACAGGCGTGACGTGAGCAGACTCGGGCTTGACAGGCGTGACGTGAGCAGACTCGGGCTTGGTAGCAATGACATGCAGGGATGTTGTTGTTGCCGCCATTTCGCGAGTGAGTGCAGTGTCACGTTCCTCCGTGACACCCACAGTAAAAGAAGAGCCCGCACACAGCAAAGCATAGTCCATAAACTGCGCGAGTGATGCACGGGGACCCTCACGGATTAACAGTCGTTTGAGCGGCTGATTAACGCCCTCACAAAAGAAGTCTATTAGTGCATAGTCCGGCAGATCAGAAAAATAAGCGAGTTCTAAAAACTCTTGTATGTATTCCTCGAGCGGTCTCAAACCCTGCTCGAGGATTAACAGCAGTCGTGCAGTGTCCATACCTGGCCAATGTCTACTAGAAAAGCCGCTGGATCCTCTTGTGGCCGAGTATTCTGTTACGGGGTTGACGAGACGTGAGACGTGCGGATCCATTCGCAAGGCTTTATTAGTAAACATGGTCAAGACAGGCAGGGTCAAATAACAACAGACTGGTATGGCAGAGGCAAGACACAGAACAATCCGAAGGGCAGCGTGGGTCGACGATCGTACAGTATCCAGACAGGGCAAGGCAGAGAGAATAATCCAGGAACACGGGCAGGAATCAAGACACAGGAAAACTGACTATGAAAACAGGGAAACGCTTTGTAAGGTAGACTGGCTAACAATACTCGGCAGCGAGCAAGAGCAAGTCCCAGGCTTAAATAGTGTGTGTTTGGGTGATGGTGATTGCGAGATGGTTCTCAGGTGTGGGCGTGATCAGTGCGAACAGCTGTGAGTGATTAGTGAGTGCAATGGATGGTGGGAAATGGAGTCCAATGTGCTGTGTAGTGTGAAAGTCCATGTGGTGAGCGGGTGACCTCTGGTGGTAAGTAAACTGAAGTGCATGGCCAGGATTCGTAACACTATGCAAGCCACTGTTGTCATGGTTCATATATGCTGATCTCATAACAGCTATTAATATATTTATTTGTCTTCTTTTATCATCTCCGCCTTTTACAGGCCCAGTTTAGTGTGAAGACATGGTAAATGTCTCTCTCTCCCACTGTCTACTATCAGACATATGGGACCCAAGTGGCACATGGAACAATTTGGGGTTTATAGGACCCTAACTAAAAAGGAGGTTTGTTTGAGCTGTGTTTGAGATGTGTGCTGAATAGTTGATGAGTCCAAGCAACTGATCATATTGCTGTTTTCTTGTTTTCTGTGGAAGTCAGGGAGAAGGAATATTACTTGGAAATCACAATTTGAGAAATCAAAATGTATTTTTTTTATTGTATTTATTTCATGTTGACGATTGAGACACAGTACATAAATATAATTAAAACACACACACACACACACATTTAGAGGGAACCCAGCACCAAGGTCTATGCTTATATCATCACAAACTGATTAATATAATTTGTTTGTACATATCTATAGATACTGCCCTTTTGAAAATGCAGTCTCATCACAAAAGCCTTTCATTTGTACACATTATCTGGCCATCACATTCTTTTGTGTATTTTTCTCAGGTTTAAGCAGAATGATGTAACATTTTGGGGTGAATATACACAGCAACAAGCCATAACTTGAAGCTAAACCTGCACTCTCTGTGGGCAGAGGGGGAGCCAGCAGCAGCCACAATAAACATATGACAACCTGAACTAGCGTGCAAAAGAAGATGCCTGTCCTCTGCTGGATGGGCCCAAAGTACTGCATCAAGTTAGATCCAGGCAGAGTGGCCCGAAAAGCCACTAAAACCACCACAGTCTTACTGAGGACACAGGCAATGCAGATCACAAAGCTCACTCCAAATAAGGTGTGACGTAGCATGCAGTTCCACGGTGCAGGCTGGCCAATAAAAACCAGCGCGCACAAGAAGCAAAGGGTGAGCGAAACCAATAGCAGGAAGCTCAGCTCTGAGTTATTGGCCCGTACGAGGGGTGTGTCACGATGATGGAAAAGGGCAGCCAGAACAGTCGTGGTCAGTGTCGCCCCAGTGACGGATAAGACTGTCAGGACAATTCCCATGGTATCTTGCAAAGACAGAAACTCAACAACCTTTGGGATGCACCTTGTTCTTTCAGTGTTTGACCAGAACCGCTCAGGACATCTCATACACTCTGCAGAGTCTAAAGAACATTATGGCTCATAGTTAGGGTTGGTTTTACATTGTACAGATCTTATAATGGTACTTGCACCTCTTGTTTGATGTCTGTGGTAAGGTTAAAAAGTTAATACCTGTCTTGTTACTGACTTCCCCTGCTGCACAAGGGAGGCAGTCAAAACAGCAGACAGGTTTTCCTTTTTGTACAGCCTTTCTAGTGCCTGGAAGACAGCTTGCACTGCACACAGATACGGGAACCTGAATGTTGAATGAATGATGCATTTATATAGCGCTTTATTGTGTATTGCTGTACACCCAAAGCACTTTACAATCATGGTGGGGGGTCTCTCCTCAACCACCACCAGTGTGCAGCATCCACTTGGATGATGCGACGGCAGCCACAGCACAACGGCGCCAGTGCGCTCACCACACACCAGCTACAGGTGGAGAGGAGACAAGAAGGGACTCCATGTTACAAGAAGGGACTCCATCAGACTCACAGCAACCTAACAACACAATATCTGTCAGCACAAGCACATGAAGAACAGCAGAAAGAATAAAATTCTTGCCTTACACAAATGCATTCCTTTTTTTTCTATTAAAAAAAAAAACACTCATGCACACATTCATTCTCATTCCTATGCCACATCTCTCCCCTCTGAGCAGGGATTTGTCCATTAAAAGATTTTATCTGCACCATTGTATCTGAGAGGTTAGATAATGGATGCATTCAAATCAAATCAAATCACTTTTATTGTCACATCACCACAGCACATGTGCCTTCGTGAGTGAAATTCTTGAATTCTTGAAATTTAAGGCTTTGACATATACTCAGTACACATAGTGTACTATTAGACAGACATACAGTTACGATACACATTATACACAGTATGTAGTGCACATTCTACGTTATATACACACAGTAATATGCGAAGATGCAGCAGATTATATATAACCAGATGTGCAAATGTCATGGATGTGCATTGGATGGTATCCAGTGCTGGCAAAAAGATTGTTGTATTTGTGCAGTAGTGTACTGGTAGTCCAGTTTGAACTGTATGGAATTAAAGTGCAGTGCGTGGTATATTGTAAAGTGGGAGTGTGCTGTAGGGTGTATTAGTTTTAACTGTTCATTAGCCTGATAGCCTGAGGAAAAAAGCTATCCCTCAGTTGGCTAGTGCGGGATCGGATGCTGCGGAGACGTCTTCCTGAGGGCAGCAGAGAGAGCAGTCTGTGGGACGGGTGGCTGGAGTCACTGATGATCCTCCGGGCTTTCTTTATACACCGCCTGGTGTAGATGTCCTGGAGGGAGGGAAGCTCACCTCCAACAATGTGACGGGCAGTTCGCACGACCCTTTGCAGAGCTTTGCGGTTGCCAGCAGTGCTGTTTCCAAACCAGGCGGTGATCCAGCCTGTCAGGATGCTCTCCACAGTGCAGGTGTAGAATGATCTGAGGATGCTGGGGCTCATTCCAAACTTCCTCAGCCGTCTCAGGAAGAAGAGGCGTTGGTGTGTCTTCTTCAACACTGCATCTGTGTGAGCGGACCATGTGAGATCCTCAGTGATGTGAACACCGAGGAATTTGAAGCTGTTTACTCACTCCACAGGTGTCATGTCGATGGTGATGGGTGTGTGTTCTCTGCTCTGTCTCCTGAAATCCACCACCAGCTCCTTGGTCTTGTCGATGTTGAGTGAGAGGTGGTTCTCTTGACACCATTTAGTCAGGGTTCTCACCTCCTCTCTGTAGGCCGTCTCATCGTTGTCAGTGATCAGGCCTATCACCGTTGTGTCGTCAGCAAATTTGACGATAACGTTGGAGCTGTGTGTTGCTGTACAGTCATGTGTGTACACGGAGTACAGGAGTGGGCTGAGGACGCAGCCCTGAGGAGCACCAGTGTTGAGGGTCAGCTGGGATGAAGTGTTGTTGCCCATTCTGACCACCTGACATCTGCCTGTCAGGAAGTCCAGGATCCAGCTGCACAGAGATCCGTTTAGTCCCAGAGTCTGGAGCTTCTCAACCAGTGTGGCAGGCACTATGGTATTGAATGCTGAGCCGTAGTCCACAAACAGCATTCTCACATAGGTGTTCTTATTTCCCAGGTGGGAGAGAGCAGTGTGCAGGGTGAAGGCAATAGCATCGTCTGTGGAACGGTTTCTGCGATATGCAAATTGTAGGGGATCCAGTGAGTCAGGCAGCACAGAGCAGATGTAGTCTCTGATGAGTTTCTCAAAGCACTTGCTGAAGATGGGTGTCAGAGCAATGGGCCTCCAGTCATTCAAGCATGTGATTTTATTTTTCTTTGGTATGGGCACAATGGTGGATTTTTTGAAGTATGCAGGAACCACAGACAGAGAGAGGGAAAGGTTAAAAATGTCTGTGAAAACACCGGCCAGTTGGAATGCGCATGCTCGGAGCACACGGCCTGGGATGCCATCGGGACCCGCAGCCTTGCAGATGTTCACCCGTCGGAAGGATCGGGTTACATCTGCGACAGAAAAGGAAAGTGCGCTCGCCTCTTCTGCTACAGCCGCGGGAGCGCGCTCTGTGTGGGCGGTGTTGTGAGCCTCGAAACGAGCATAAAAGTGATTAAGTTCGTCCGGTACAGAGGCGGCAATGTTCACAGTAGCTGGTTTATTCCCTCTGAAATCTGTGATGTTATTGATACCCTGCCACATGCTTCTTGCGTTGTTGGTTTTGAATTATTCTTCAACTTTGTTTTTATATTGTCGTTTGGCAGCTTTGATTGATTTCCTGAGATCGTAACTGGCATGTTTGTGATCGTCAGAGTTTCCGGATTTAAAGGCAGATGTCCGCGCTGACAAGGCTACTCGAACATTGCTGTTAATCCACGGTTTTTGGTTGGGGTAGATGCGGATTGTTTTTGTTGGTACTACATCCTCTACACACTTCCTGATGAAACACATTACAGTATCGTAGTACGCCTCTATGTCGTCATCAGACGCTGCCCGGAACATGTCCCAGTCCACGTGATCAAAACAGTCCTGTAGTATAGCGTCTGATTGGTCCGACCAGCATTGAATTGTCCTGAGGGCGGGTGCTTCTCGTTTCAGTTTCTGCCTATAAGCAGGCAGGAGCAGAACGGAAGTGTGATCCGATTTTCCGAAAGGTGGGCGGGGGAGCGATTTGTAGGCGTCCCGGAATGGAGAGTAGCAGTGGTCAAGTACACGATCACCACGCGTGTTGATGGTGATGTGTTGAAAGTATTTTGGAGCTATTGTTCTGAAGTTGGCTTTGTTGAAGTCCCCCGTAACAATAAACGCCGCGTCTGGGTACGCGGTTTCCTGCTCGCTTATATTCCCATGCAGTTCCTTGAGTGCCTGGTCTGTGTTGGCTTGAGGGGGAATGTAAACAGCTGTGATTATGATCGCTGTAAATTCCCTCGGTAGCCAGAATGGTCAACACAGAAGCATATGAAATTCCAGATCAGGGGAGCAGGAGGATTTAATAGAGTTCACTTGCACACTTACTCATACCATTTGAATGCACTTGATAACAAACATTTACACGCAAACTCATACATTCTGTTCATGTGCTGTACAGAAAAAAAAGAGTAAATCTAAACCACAAACAGGCATTAGGGATAAAATTGTTTCTCGCCTACTGATTTGTTCCTCAGTAATACAATAATAGAATAAAATATAAAAAATACAAGTAATACAATAATAGAATATGTGTATCTACTGTCTCTATCTATCTAGATCTCTGAGGAAGTAGCTATTTTGCTTGCTTTTTGTGTGTGTGTGGGGGGGGGGGGGGGGTTCAGAAGCATTATCCACCTTTTTTTAACAGTAGTGCAGGTGTGCCAATTTGTAACTTAAATATGCAAGGCGTCTGGTGTCACTTTCTTTAAGTTATTTTAGCTGAACAGAACAGATATTGCAAACCTTTCTTTTTAATCATATTATTATAATTTATTTTTTTAATCATGAACATGCTGGTTTGTAGTGCAAATATGTTTACTTTTACAGCACTTTGTATTTTTATCCATATATACAGAATGTATTTCATTTTTGACTGTTGTATTTCAAGTTTAACTGTTATAATAAAGCACTAGAAGTCACTGGATTCTTACCTGGTCCGCCCATCCCCTTCCCAAAACAACTTTCTCAAGGTTAATGTTCAGCTCCTGACCTGGCCCTTTGGCTGCATCAAATTGCCCAACCTGGATGAAATTCACTGCTCCGCTTTCATCTACATGCCAGTTCATAATGTCATAAGAGGCAGATGGCTCACCGTTATCTTCAAAATAAACCAGCTCACCCACTGGTGTTGTGAAGTTTACTGCATTTAAGTAGTGCAGAAGCTGTAAAAGGAAAACAGAGGAACATATGCCGTAAATGAAATAAATTATTAGAAATTTTGCATTAAATTCATGATTTTGTTTTTATTGCTTTTTTATTGTTTTTAAAGACAGAACGTCTGTACCTGCCTGGGCTTTAATTGAATCACATCAGGACATTCTCCATTTTCAAATGGCCCTCTACCTGGCTGACAGGCCATCATGTTGTGAATAACATTGGCAATAGCATACACAGCTTTATACACATTTTAAGTGACTCTCAGCTGTGAAACATCTGTGTAGATGTGGCCATATTTCTCGACATTCTCTGAGCCTGTGCACTTTGGAATTTTAGATGAATTTAGAATTTTTTTCTCCAGAGACCCCAGGCAACAAAATGTAATACTTGCTGTATTGTCTTACTCCTCTTCTCTCTCTTCTGCTCCACTCTCTGCAAATTTATTTTCTGGGGGCTAAAAAAGAACTGGATGAGGCCTTGCCGTTAAGGTGCTCCTCATCTCAATGGGATTCGAACCTCGATCTCTGGCGTGGGAGGCGGGTACTATAACAAGGAGGCTAAAGGCCACAGGCTCTAATGTCAGTCGCTAGAGCGCCACTTGAGATTGGGGAGTGAGGTTTTACCTACACAGCACTTACCCGCTGGCCTCTGCTACACTCTCACCCCCTTAAACCTCACTCCCATCTGGGTCACAGCAGCAATGCCGCGGTCCCACTTGCCCCGCTCCGAGCAGGTTTCGAACCTCGATCTCAGGCGTGGGAGGCGGGCGCTCTAACAAGGAGGCTAAAGGCCACGGCCTCTAGCGTCAGTCGCAAGAGTGCCACTTGAGATCGGGGAGTGAGGTTTTACCCGCTAGCCTCTGCTACACCAGCATATATTCAAGACACTACTGATGTATTAAGAAAGATTCAAGAGTTGAATAACATTAGTGATTCCACCTATATGGTAACCATGTGTAACAAGAGTCCACTGGAGGCGAGCGTAGTGATGAACCCAAGTGCAGTTAATTTACAAATGTGAAATCAAAAATACAAACATAATCCGAGACGTGATTTGACTTGAACAGACTTGACATGGACAAACTAGACTCACCAACAGCAGGTTACAACATCAATACACGACAAGGATCAATGGCAACATAATGTTCTATGGGGGCATGTTATAGCCCTTCCTATGCTGTCTTGTTTTTATGAAAATGGGAAAAAGATAATGTACTGAACTCTTGATCAATTCCTTACTTACATAATATTATTTGGTGGGGACATTACATTGATGATGTCATTCAATTTTTTTAGGTTCAGAGGAAGATTTAATTTCATTTCATCAATATCTTAATAATACCAATCCCAATGTGAAATTATCTTTAGAACATGACAAAGAAAAAAAAAATTGGACTTGGAAATTACTAAAGATAAAGATGGATTTTTACATGCATCAATTTTTAGAAAGTTCACAAACAGAAATGCCATCCTCTATGCTAAAAGTTTTCACCCTCCCAAGTTGATAAATAATATACCTTTGGGGCAGTTTCAAAGATTGCGTAGGATTTGTAATAAAGAGCAAGATTTTGAAAATAAAGAGTCTAGAAAAACAATTTTTAAATAGAGTAATTAAATAGATACACGTTTGAAACTATTTAAAAAAATAAGATACGGGCAAAAAATATGACGAGGGACAATTTGTTACAAAGAAAAATAAGAGTAGAAAATTCTAATAAGGTAAATTTTGTAACAAAATATAGCACGAATGCTAAGAAAATTAAACAAATTATTAGAAAAAATTGGGGTATTCTACAAAGTGATGAATTGCCAAGAAACATATTTTCAGATCCTCCAATGATTAGTTTTAGAAAATGCACAACCTTAGGGGACAAATTAGTACATAATTATTTACCACTTAACCGGGTAAGTTCTTGTTTAGGCAATAAACCTAAGGGTTGTTTTAAATGTTATCACTGTAACCATTGTAATAATGTGGTACAAGGTAAAACATTCTTAGATGAAAATACGAATAAGGTTTACTCTATTAGACATTGTAAGAATCTATAGTCTGCCTCGACCCAGCTTCCACTCCACAAGTTGTTTGATCATACTCATTTCCCAAAATAGCTTAATTATTTTAGAGAAGAAGAAAGTCAACAGTTACAGAATGTTGTTTGTAGACCATTTGGGATGATCACATCCTGAGCACTTCGTGACCAATTGTAGAATGGGAGCAGGTGTGGGACACTGAGAACCACCTCAGACAAAGGGGTGTCAGAACTTAATTAACATACAGACTACAGCTGTTACAACAGGAGCAACTTCATTTACATGAAGGGTAGTAAACTGAACATGTATAAAAGGTTTGAACTTATGATGTTCTGGGTTCATTCCAACTCCGTTGAACCCAAGGTACAACATGAACTTTATCACTGCTATTCTGCAATAATCTTCAACATCACTTTTTCTTACAACATTTTATTAATTGTCAAACTACCCATGTTATTTACAGACTAGAATGTCCTCAATGTAAGGTGTTTTATGTTGGAAGAACAAAAAGACGTTTACTGGACCGATTGGCTAAACACAAATATGCCATTAGAAGGGGTAATGAAGAATATCCTATGGGAAAACATTTTAAATTAATGCATAATAGTAATCTTTCGATCCTTAGAATACAAAGTATTGATCATATAAACATTATTATTAAGAAAGGCAGCGTGGGTATAAGAGGCAGCAGGTGCACTGCATTAATTCATGTTTTCGCTGAGGAGCCGAGCCGGTGACCCGGCAGCTTAGCTGTGGTACAGCGACTATGGCGACGTGATGTGACGTAATGTCTCCGTTCCCTCCTTCAGGGAACGAGGGTTACATATGTAACCGAGGCGTTCCCTTTCAGTCGGTCACTCCGAGTCACGTCGGTGATCGACGAAATGGGCCCCCCTAACCAAAGCGCCACAGGAGCTGCCCCCTCCAGTGCCCTGTGTAGACCTTCCTATAAGGCACACGATAGGACCACAAAAAAGGTTGACTAATGCTGTTCCTCGAGCAACCCAAATAGTAGGACTTGGATAACACTGGGAAAGCATGCCCTTCCACCTGGAAGAGGCACACTGCAGAGTCACCTCCTCCCAGAGGGGGGTTAAGTGACATGGGAAGTAACCTTGTAGAGCCCTATTGCACATGGAAGTCTCTGAGATGGCTCAGGCTGCATAATTTAGAGATGGCAGAACGTGGTCCTACTAAGTGTACCATGGAAATAACATATGGGATCCCAACAGGGTCACTCATATGGGCATTAGCATCACACCAGATTTCAAGAATTCATTGGTTGAAAGGCCTGGCGCCGGACGCTCCGCCACGTCTGGCTGCTGGAGTGCTGGAGGACTCGACAGGGTTAGCCCTGTAGGGAACTCTCTGGAGAATTTAGGCGTTAAGGACGCCATAAGCCGCCTCTGAAACAGGCCTCTCAGTGCCACTACTGCCACTACCCATTTGAGGTGAGAACACAGGACCAGTTCGACACGCAGGCTATAGAACCTCAGCCCTCAGGAGTCACCCAGCCCGCAGCTCTAAAAATGTCTGCTAGCGAGGCACCACGAGCCAGAGCCCAGGATGATACGACACCCCTAGTGGAGTGAGCACGCAGCCTGAGCGGGCAGGGCACACCTTGTGCTTCACAGGCCAAGGTGATGGCATCCACTATCCAGTGGGCCATCCTCTGCTTGGAGACAGCCTTCCCTTTCTGCTGTCCTCGGTAACAGACAGAGGGCTGTTCTGAGATCCTGTTCTGAGGTCACTGTCTGTCCCACATACAGGACAGAGCAAAGCTAGGGCTGGGTCTGCCTCCTCCAGGGGCAGCTCTTGGAGATTCACCACCTGATCCCTGAAGGGAGTGGTAGGAACCTTGGGCACATAGCCGGGTTGGGGTCTCAGTGTTGCACTGGAGTCAGCTGGCCCAAACTCAAGGCACGATTCATTGACCGAAAATGCCTGCAGGTCCCCCACCCTCTTGATTGAGGCCAAAGCAGTCAGGAGTATGGTTTCATAGAAAGAAACTTCAACTTGACTGACTGCAAAGGCTCAAATGGGGCAGTTTGAAGGGCTCTTAGCACCAATGTCATATCCCAAGAGGTTAGGGAGGGAGGCCTAGGAGGATTTAACCAGGATTTTTTTTAAGGAACCTAACGACCAGACCATGTTTCCCCACCGACCTCCCCTCTACGGGATTGTGGTGGGTGGAAATAGTAGCAACGTAAACCTTAAGGGTGGAGGGGGACTGCCTACGCCCCAACCCTTGCTGCAAGAAGGAAAGTGCGGCTCTGATCGAACATCTCCGGAGGTGCTCATCTTGAGAGGAACACCATTCGGCGAACAGGTTCCACTTCAGAACATAGGCCCGTCTAGTGAACGGTGCTCATGCTGAAGCGATAGTGAGCGCTACCTTCTGGAGTAGGTCACCTAGAACCTCCTTGTCCCATCCAGGGATCACACGTGAAATTTCCACAGATCTGGATGTGGGTGCCAGAGGGTGCCCCGGCTCTGAGAAAGCAGATCTTTCCTCAGAGGAATTGGCCAGGGAGAGGCTGTCACGAGGAGCATGAGTTCCAGAAACCAGGTCCTGTTGGGCCAATATGGAGCCACTAAGAGGACCTGCTCCTCGTCCTCCTCTTGCACAGTGTCTGTGCTAGTAGGCTCACTGGGGGAAACGCATATTTGCGCAGGCCCCAGGACCAGCTGTGTGCCAGTGCATCCGTGTCAAGCGTTGCCTCAGCTAGGGAGTAGAACCACTGGCAGTGGGTGGTTTCTGGAGATGCAAACAGGTCTACCTGAGCAACTCCGAACCGCCTGGAAGTGCTGCTCGAGACAGCTCGTCAGCTGCCCGATTGAACACTCCTGGGATGTGGATGGCACGAAGGGACCTCAGATGCTTCTGACTCCAGAGGAGGAGGTGGTGGGTGAGTTGCGACTGGAGCATAAACCGCCTTGTTTGGATTCTCACCTATATAAATCTGCATTTAATACAATTATTCCAGTTAAACTTTTTGATAAGGTAAAGCAATTGGGGATTCAACAATTTTTTGCAGAACAGAACACAAGTAGTTAAAATTAATAATACATTTTCAAGTCTTAAGACAATTAGTGTGGGGGCCCCACAAGGATGTGTCCTGTCACCATTATTGTACTCTGTATACACTAATGATTGTGTTTCACATTGTAAATCAGTGCAAATTTTTAAGTTTGCAGATGACACTATATTGGTTTAATAACAAATAATGACGAATAAGACTGTAGAAGCGAGGTTTCTACACTGTTTGAATGGAGTTGTATTCATAATCTGAAGTTGAATGTACTCATAATCTGAAGGAAATGGTGTTTGATTTCCGACGGAGGAAAAATGCTGAAAATGTTCAATGTTTTAAGTTTCTCGGGACTACCATCTCTGCAACATTAAAGTGAGACGACAACCTAAGAGGCATCTTTGTTTCTTAAGACAGCTTAAAAAGTTTGGTGTATCTAAAGTCTGTATGCTCAACTTTTATAGAGCTGTTATTGAAAGCGTGTTGACTTTCTCACTTACAGTATGGTTTGGTAGCTCCACAGTACAGCAGAGAAGTCAGATTTGTAATATCATTCGGGCTGCTTCAAAAATTATTGACTGCGATCTTCCCACTATTGATGAGATCTATGTCTCACGTTTGCAGAAAAAAAGGTTTAACCTGTTAACGTTTACCAGAGCGACGTCGCACTGAACGCTCTTTGTTTGCATGTGTCATTGTTTTCTAATAGAATAAATGAAACGGGACAAAGTTAAAGTAACACCGGTATCACACCACTTACTGTGCCACCGGGCCAGTTCTAGGTTCTAAGAAGTGGGGAGCAAAAACAAAAAAATACACCAGAGACCGTTGCTTTAAATACAAAAGGCCGGCAATTTACTGAATGCAAAACACATAGAATATACAGTACGCAAAACAAACAAAAATAATACCCTGCAGATTTTCAGTATTGAGGTAGGTATAATAAATGGAAAGGTATTTCACTTCCTTTTTGTTCTTTGGTTCACCTAAGTTATTTTAGTCAGGCTAGTCTAGGTTAGACCAGTCTTTATCTAGGTTGCACCTATTTTAGAATTCCTATTTTTCTTCCTGAGTTAACTCTTTTTCCCTTTCTTTTACAGGTAAGAAAACACCTTCAATTTACACAACCAAATCAAAGTGGACCACAAGCATTTCAAATCACATTCAAACATATGAACTCAATATGAAAATAAAAGTATAACACCTTAAACCCAAGTTCAAGTCCAAATGCGAGTTCAATTATTCAGTTCAACGAAGAGCTTCAGTTCGATTCAGTTCAAAAATAATGGTTCAATCAGTTTCCAGTTCATTTAAAAAATAATGGTTCAATCAGTTTCCAGTTCAGTTCAAAACCAATTCCTGATACTCCTACCACTCTGGCAGTGAGTCACCATACGCAGGAGATTTCCTCACTGATGCAAGTATAGGTCTCTGCAGCAAAGTAATGGGAGTTACCAGATCGGGGCGTTTTTAGACCATGTGTCCTGATTGGCTGACGTCATAGTGATGGTAGGTTTAGGGGTGGGGTTAGGTAAGGGGGATCAACAGGTGCGTTCGACTTGAAGCACGGCTACAGACGGTGGTCAACGAGAGTAGCCGCTTGCAGTCAGGGGCGGAGTTGAAACCGGAAACGTCAAGTCGGACACTTCGGGGCTCGTAGTTTGCTGCATCTACCTCAGTCATGGCAGATCACGTGGCGTTTGCTTGCTTTATTGCAGACGAACTGGAAGCTATAGAAATGCCGTTATTGTTGTATGAAATTGAGCACAATGAGCAACGAAAGTAAGTAAAGGTTCAATGTGATAAGTATTGTTTTAATAAACCTTTAATATTTTGAAAGGGTGTCATCACGACAGAAACAAGTTTTAAGTAAATAAACAGAACATATTGAAAATTTGACTTGTGCAGTATGATTCATTATGTGTGTTTTTGCTACTGCAACTTAATAAAAATAATCTATGAAGATAATAATTGTATGTACTAAATGTGGTTTTCATTACAGATAAAAGAATTAGGATGTTACATATTTGTTTACTTATTGTACTATTTCTCCAGTTAGGTAAGCACATTTTAGTAAGACAAAACACCATGAACAGGCCTACGGATAAGCCCAATTTATTTGCCTTTCTATTATGATTTATACCAGCTTATAAAAGTGATCTGAATGTTGTATTAAGTTGACATCCAGCCAGAGTTGTTGGCAGTAATCACATGCAAGTGAAGATGGATGAACCCAGCAACTAGTATCGATCAGAATCCATGATGACCACATTATATTAAAAGTCTGTAAGATTGACATTTGAGTTATTCCATAAAAAATGATTATCTAAATAGGTTATGCAGCTTAATACTGTAAAGGGTCTGTATGAAAAAGGTCCAAAATAAACCTATGCACAAAACCTATATAAACAAATTAACAAAAAAGTGATTGCAGTAAAAATAATTGTAATCTTTTAATAAACATGATTTACGAGATGAAGATGACATGAAAAGTTAATTTATTTTTATTTTTTTGAAAGTCCGTATATGACCATTAGTGGGACTGAAGTTGTCAGAATAAACCCGAAATACACGTCGTTGTTGTCATGTGGTGAATTTGGCCAATCGTGAAACAGCTGTGTCGTCATCAGCTCTCCCGCAGTCGCTCTGGAGAAATTGCGCCGGCTGAGTCAACCGGCTGCTCTCGAAACGCTATCGCGGTACTTTGATGCCACACGTGACAGTGACGTGTGGTCGGCGCCGGTTCAAGTCGGACTAAATTTCTAACCGGCATGCACTGCTTCAAGTCAGCCGCCGATCGGTCTGCTAAGTGCTGCATGAAGTCGAACGCACCTATTGTGTTTGTATGATTGAGAAACTCCCAGCAGTTTGAAAACACCCACAAATTCAGAAACGCCCTCTTTTACTCTGCAGAGACCTCAATCTCCTGATGCGATGGAGAAAAGTTGGACGTCTGGGTCTGGCTCGCCATCTTGAATCCCGTCTGTGCATGCGCACACCCGCACACTGCAGACCAATCCTCGCTCCGACCAAGCTTCAAACTAAGCAGAAAACCTGACCTGTGTAACAGGTCATAAACACAATAAATCTCTTTTTGAATCCTCAAATTACACAAATGAATGTTTCACAGTCTCTGAGTTTTAACGTTAGCTCTCCGCCAGAGAAAAAGGAAGAACGAAAAAAAAAAGTACAACACGGCAAAGTGCGAGAAACAACTCAAACTCACCAAAACCGGTGTGGCTTAGTTCTCATAAAATCCCCGTCAGTTCCCGACCAGGAAAGTTATGTTATTCAACTGCAAAATCAACTCTTTTTTCACTCTTTTCTCTGCTTATTATTATTTTTTTATTTTTTTTATTTTTTTTTTTATTAATGCAATACAAAAACACAGTTGACATTCAAATAATGATTGTACACAATATACAAAGTATCATGAATATACATTATGTCAACTGAAATCAAGTACTACAGATTATAAGAGAAAAGTAGGAAAGGAGGAAAAAACAACAAAAAAACAAAGACAAAACCATAAGAAGTTGAGGGTAAGACATTTAAATATCAATTACAGTATACAAATTAAAGTCATTGCAGAATGAAGTAGTTCTTCTTGCTTTCTTATTTTCTGACAATGAAATGGTATTTAGGTAATTTTTAAATTCTTTCAAAAAAACAATAAAATGCGGTTTGTTGTTGGCAAATTTACATTTGTGAATGTAAAATTTACAAAGAAAAAAAATAAAATTTATAACAAAACAAGCATTGCTTTTAGTAGAATCAGACTCATAATGCCCAAACATAATTCATTTGAAATTAATGGATACATTTTGCTGGATATTCTCATTAATAAATGAACCAATATGTTTCCAAGGTTGTACCGTATAATGACAAGTCCAGAATAAATGAAAAACAGTTTCAGAATGAAATTCACAAAATGAACATTTAGTATCAATGTTAGCCTTATACTTCTCCATAAAATGTTTAACAGGATAAAATTTATTAATTAATTTGAACGAAACTTCTTTTACTTTATTAGTGAGGAAGTATTACTGTTGTAGAGACCATATTTTTTTCCAATTCAAATTTCTAAATAAACTATTCCAGTAAGAAATTACAGGCGACAAAGTAGTAACATTTTCAATAAAAAGAGATCTAATTTTATAATTTCTATCTTTTTTAGTAGAAAAACATATTTTACCTATAGTGGTATCTATTGGATAAGGAGAAGAAGCTTTTTTAATTTCGGAGTGATTGCTATTTTTGAAGAGCATACAGATTCCTGATGTTATTGCTCCCATAACAATGGCGAATTCCTTTGGACTAACTGGTATGTTATATTCTGAAATAAATTCTATATAAGTCATTAATAAACCTCTGCTGTTAAATAACTGACTTACTAAAAGCAAACCATTATTAAACCACTGATTAAAAAACAAAGATCTATTTTTATATAAAATATTTTGATTATTCCAAATAAAAAATGTATGGGGGGTAAAATTGTGTTTATAAATTAACACCCAGGCCAAAAGTACCTGTTGATGGAAATTTGAAAGCTTAACAGGTATTTTTGATATGTTATAATTGCACATCAATAGAAATGTAATACCTCCAACGAATGAAAATGCTTGCTGTGGAAAAATATACCAGATTGAATGTTGATTTTTAAAATACTTATTAAGCCAATTTATTTTAAAGGCATAATTTAAAGAATTGAAATCAATAAAATTTAGGCCACCTTTTTTATAGGAATTTAGTATAACAGACTTTTTCATATAATGGCATTTGTTTTTCCAGACAAAGTCTGTTAAAGTTCTATCAATCAGTTTACACGATGGCTTATCTACATAGAGAGATTGGGCTGCATAAGAGAGATGCGATAGCCCCTCAGCTTTAGTGAGCAAAATTCTTCCTTTAAGAGATAAATCTCTTTGAAGCCAGCCATTAAATTTTTTCTTTGTCTTTGCAATGACTGGATTAAAATTTGTAGCACATCTGTTTTTATTCTTCGTTATATTTATGCCAAGGTATGTTACTGTGTTTTTAACAGTTACGCCACAGATTGAGGGAACACAACAATTTTTAATGGGCAATAATTCGCATTTATCTACATTAAGATTTAGACCAGAAGCTTTGGTAAATGCTTGGAGAATATATAAAGCTACCGAGACTTGAGAGGAGTCCTTTAAAAACAATGCTGTGTCATCAGCTAGTTGACTGATAATTAATTCTACATTTCCAATTGTAATACCTTTTATGTTACTCCTTTTAACATACAAATTAAGAAATTGCACTGCAATTAAAAACAAATAAGGAGACACAGGGCATCCCTGCCTAACTCCACAGTTTAAAAAAAAAACCTTGGAGAAGTACCACTGCTTAACTTGATTGAGCTATTTGCATTTTTATATAACATTTTAACCATTTTACATAAATTAGCACCAAAACCGATTTCTTTAAGGGCTTGAAATAAAAAACCATGCTCTAAAGTATCAAAGGCTTTATAATAGTCCAAAAAAAAGATGTAACCATCATCATTAATTATATCAGAATAATCCAAAATGTCTAATATTAATCTTATATTATTAGATATATGTCTATCCTGCATAAAGCCAGATTGTGTTTCATCAATGATAGAATGTAATATCCCTTTTAATCTTTTGGCTAATATTAAAGCAATTATTTTATAATCATTGTTTAACAACGTTATTGGACGCCAATTATCTAATAAAGTAGTATTTTTATTTGGCTTGGGAATTAAGGTAATCAAACCTTGGCATAAAGTAGGAGGAAGAAAAGATTTATTTATACTGTTCATATAAACTCTGAGCAAGAAGGGAGCTATATTTTTACTGAACATATGATAGAACTCTGATGTGAGACCGTCTGTGCCAGGAGATTTATTTACTTTTAATAATTTAATTGCTTCTTCAACTTCTTTTAAAGTAATGGTAGCCTCACAAAAATTTTGATCAGCATTACTCAATTTATTTATACAAGATAAAGATTCAAAAAAATCAAAAGCATGTTGTTTATTAAATTTAGATGTATATAAATCATTATAAAATTTGGTACACAAATTGGCAATGATTTTCTGGTCCTCACAGAGACTATCATCAATCATAAGCTTTCCAATCAGATTTTTTTTTATTTGTTGCTTTTCTAATCTAAAAAAATAAGAAGAATTTTGCTCACCTTCTTCCATCCATCTTTTCCGCGATCTAACAAATGCTCCCTCAGCTTTTTGTTTGTAAAACTCATCTAATATATGTTGATAATGGGCAAGTTCAACTTTTTCAGTATCAGACAACATAGACTTGGATAAAAGACCTGAAATTTTATATATTATAATACTCTCATCATTCTTTTTCGCCAATTTACTGCTAAATGTTCGTAAAAATGTACCAATTTCATATTTTGCTAACTCCCAATTACTACCAAAATTATTTTCTTTATTAGCCTTTTTCCAATAACTGCAAATTATAAAGTCTATTTTTTCCTTTACTTCTTTATAATTAAGCAATGAAATATTTAGTTTCCAATAGGAAGTAGTTCTATGCTGATAAAGAGTATCTGAAAAATGAATAAATATAGAGATGCATTTGTGATCAGAAAGTGGTGATGGAATAATGTCAGACTGAGAATTAGTTAAATCTCTAGAGATAAGCCATAAATCTATCCGAGACTGCTTTGAAAGAGAATTATTGCACCAAGTAAAACATTTTTGAGAAGGATGTGTCTCTCTCCAGCTGTCAACTAAAGAAAATCGTTCCATAAACGTCTTTAAATAAAGATTTAATTATCAGGTGACTTTGGAGGCCATCTATCTAAGATGTTATCCAAAGACACATTAAAGTCCCCTCCAAAAATTAAAAAAGAATTTGGGTATTTAGTTAGTAACTTCAAAACATGAACAATAAGTTTTTTGTTTTCTTTTTGTTGATTGTATCCATAAATATTAACAATAATACACATTAAATTTGAAATTTCTATTACAAGGCAAATATAACGGCCATTTGGGTCACAATCAGAGCATACAATCTTCCCATTAAACTTATTTTTAAGGATACAAACACCAGCTGAATTACTTGTTCCATGAGCCTTCCATAAATCTAACCCCCACTGAGATCTCCAAAAGTTACAATCATCTTTGGTGGAATGACATTCTTGCAAGAAACAAAAGTCAGTTTTAAACTGTTTAAGATACAAAAAAATTGCTTTCCTTTTTGTAAGGTTTCTTAACCCTCTTGTATTAAACGAAATTATAGATAGAGACATAAAAAGAGAAACAAAACTCTAATGGAAAAGTAGATAGAACAGGTCTCCAAAAAAGTATTTGCAAAAATGCACTCAGACCGATGAGAACAGCAAACTCTATATTTCTCTATATAAATATGTAGTGCAAATCAAAGTGCATATATCTACACCATGGAACAGTCATATATCAAAATATAAATAAAAAATCCCTTGTTATGCAAAGCATATTCAGTTACTAAAATAGTAAGAGTTATCAATGTGGCCTTCATTTTTTCCCATAGGAAACAATATTTCTATAGAAACTTTTTTTTTTTATATATATAGAACAAAGGGCCTTACAAAAAATGTTCCAGGTGTCAAAATATATATATATATAAAAAATCTAATTCAAAAGTCAAAGTAAAATTAAGGTGGCATTAATTTGTATTCAACCTTAGAATATCAGCTTTTTTCCCATAAAAATAAAATTAAACTTAAAATCCTGAAAGACGCCTTACGTCTCTTCCTTCAGGCAGACGCCTTAGAGCAATTAAAACTAAGTCTACACATTTTCTGAACAGTACTTATTGTAGAATTGCCCATGCTCTTAATTCCTCTGGTATCTATGCATCCGCATTGCACTCCTTATAATTGATAGGACATATATGTGTAGTTGGATTTATGTATGTGTATGTACTTATGTATGTATTTAATGTATGTTATCATTGTTGATGAGCTCACCAAGCAAATTCCAAACAACTATGGTGTTTGGAAATAAATAAATAAATAAACCAGAACGTCCCTGCCCCGAAGGCACCCTCTGAGGTGGCTCAGGGCAAGGCGTACTGCCAGCAACTCCAGACAATTGATATGCCAACGCAGTTGGGGACCCGTCTATACCCCTGACACTGCATGCCCGTTGTACATGGCTCCCCTGTCGGTGGCTGAGGCATCCGTGAATACCACAGCATGCCTGGATACCTGCTCCAGGGGTGCTCCTACCCGAAAGAATGAGGGATCTGTCCATGGGCTGAAGGTTCTGCGGCAGGCCGGTGTAATTTGAACCTGGTGAGTACCATGTTGCCACGCCCACCTCGGGACTCGGTCATGGAGCCAGTGCTGAAGCGGTCTCATATGGAGCAGACTGAGCGGAACTACCACCGCAGCTGCCACCATATGCCAAAGGAGCCTCTGAAAAAAATTCAGTGTGACCGCTGTCCTGCCTGATAAAGTCTTGAGGCAGTTCAGCACCGACTGAGCACGTTCCTGGGTGAGGCGTGCTGTCTGGCTGACCAAATCCAACTCCATGCTGAGAAAAGAGATCCTTTGCATTGGCACGACTTTGCACTTTTTTCCAGTTGACCCGAAGACCCAACTGGCTGAGGTGTCTGAGCACCAGGTCCCTGTGTGCGCACAACTGATCGTGAGACTGTGCGAGTATGAGCCAGTCGTCGAGATAGTTGAGGATGCGCACCCCCCGTTCTCTCAAAGGAACAAGGGCTGCCTCTTCTACTTTAGTAAAGACACAAAGTGACAGGGACAGCCCAAAAGGCAGGATCTTGTACTGATATGCCCGATCCTCGAACGCAAATCGCAGGAATGGCCTATGTCGCAGGAGGATTGAGACATGAAAGAACGCATCCTTCAGTTCGATCGCTGCAAACCAGTCTTGGGGACGGATGCACCCGAAAATGCGTTTCTATGTCAACAACTTGAACGGCAGCTTGTGAAGTGCACGGTTCAAAGCCCACAGATCCAAGATCAGTTGTAACCCACCGCTTTTCTTGGGCACAATGAAGTAAGGGCTGTAAAACCCTGACCTCATATCGGCTGGAGGGACCGGCTCTATCACATCCTTCGCCAGCAGGACTGCGATTTCCGCACGCAAAACAGGGGCCTCGACGGCCTTGACTGAAGTGAAGCAGATGCTCCTGAACTTGGGGGGACGCTGGGCGAACTGAATCGCGTAGCCGAGTCTGATGGTCCAGAGGAGCCACTGGGATGGACTGGGGAGCGCTAGCCAGGCTCCGAGAGACCATGCCAGTGCAACCAACGGGGCTACCAACATACCCGTGGTGGGGCAGTGTGGTGGAACACACGGACCCAGCCTGGGGCCTGAAACGGCAGGGGGCGGGGGCGGGGGCGGGGTCTGGGTGTGAAGTGTAACACTCACCTGATTCCTCCTCGTGCGGGAGGCAATGCTTGAGGCTTGTGACAGCCCAGCGTGTGACGACATGAAGCGGGGACTCAAGTGATGCAGCCCATACCTGGTTCCAGGAATGGGCAGGAGGGGTGCTCTTGGGAAACCCACTGCTGCCTGTTGGCGAGAGAGGAAGAGGGAAACGAACCCGTGATGCACAGCTCGCAACTCTCCTCCTCTTGAGATCAAGAGAGTGAGGAAACCGCTCTTTTATTGAAGTTTTGGGTACCGCTGGCTGCTGGGCCAGTGGCGGAATAAAAACAAAATGAAATAAAAGATTCTCCACCCGGCACTCCTCCAGGGGAGGGAGTGGTGTGGTCACCATCTCCCGATGAGCAATCTCCTCCATTTCTGGTTCGCCTGTCTCAGGGGTGTCCTGCCTGCGACTGGCTCCACGACCCTGCCTGGTAGAAGGCTGCTGCGGCTGCTTTGGAGCGGGGCTGGCCACAGGGGGGTACTCACGGCGACAAGCAAGCTGAGGGGCTGCAGCCGGAGTGAAAGCAACAAGTTTCCTCCGGCGCATGATGTGTTTGATCGCCTCAGTCTGCTTCTGTGCTGCCGAGAACTGCTGGGTAAAGCTCTCGACAGCGTCGCTGAAGAGGCCGGTCTGCGACACGGGAGCATTCAGGAACTGTACCTTCTCATGCTCCTTCATGTCACCTAGACACAGCCAGAGATGGCGCTCCTGGACCGCTAGTGTGGACATCGCACGACCCAGAGACGCGGTACGCGGTTCATGTAGAACCCGCAAGGTCATGACCACCCTTGTGCAGGTCTTTCAGGGTTTTGGCCTGGTGGACCTGCAGTAACACCATGGCGTGGAGGGCAGAAGCAGAAGGGGGCAATGCAGCTGGGTTGTCATCCCCGGAAAGAGAGGGCTTGCCAAAGAACCAAACCAAAGGAAACGCGGGGTGCACTCTGTCCAGCAGAGGGCCAGCGCGCTCGTTTGGCAGCTCCACCTCCTGCGGAGTGCTTTGAGGAGTGAGGAACTCCACTTGGGGAAGACCTCACCGAGATCCTCAAATCACCTCTGACTCCTTACGGGCGCAGCGCTGCCCCGGGTACCGGGACGAACGCTGGATCGCGGCAGAGGCAGAGGGACTCCGCCATGTTTGACATTGCGGAGTCTTTTATGCAACTCCGAGATGGTCATGTCCCCACAAGAAGAATATAAACCATCCACGAAAGCTTCCTCAGTGTGCTGAATGCCCAGACATGTGAGGCAGCGATCGTGTCCTGAGGTGCCAGGAAACGACCACACCCAGAAACGCACGGGTGATAAGACATCTTTAAAAAGACGCTCTTTTAGAGATTGCTGACCGTTTCTCAATGCTAAACGCTTTTATTAAATACTACTATTATTTATATAAAATTATATATATATATATATATAATATTATTTAATGAATAATAATATTTAGTAAACAACAACAGCCATCATTACAGTTGCTAAGCAATTCAGTCAAAAGTACAAAGGCAGTGCTCTGATATACAACATTGAATTTACAAAAACATGGGATTTTACCAGAACTTCTCTGGAACAAATAATATATTAATGAGACCAAAGACTGCCCGTTAGATTTAGAACCCGAATTCTGGAAATGTTGGGAGATTTTTTTTACATTTGAACAAAATGAAAACTAGAAAAAAGACTTTCAAATCACATGAGCCAATATTTTATTCACAATAGAACATAGAGAAAATGACAAACGTTTAAAGGGGTCATATAATGCTACATGCACTTTTACAAGTTGTTTGAACTGAAATATGAAATTTGAAACTGAAAATTATAATGATAAAAATCCACCCAGTGTTTTTTTTTTAATTTACTAAAATCTTTACCCCTTTTTCAAATTGAGCCGTCTGTCCGTGTGACGTCACACGAACGAAGGACCTCCCACAATTGATTGACAGTAGCGTTTCAGCACAGACTGTACAGGGCTGCGTTCAGCCCCGAAAAAACGGTGCAAAACGTTTATTAAACGGAAACGGTGATGCGTTGAACACCCTGTTCTGATGACGCAAGTGATGCAACTATGGCAGCTGAGCAGGCCATTCTTTGTGTTCTTTTTGAAGAATTTTCGGAGCCTGATGAAATCGGTATAAATACGTGTTAAATACTGAAAAATATGCTCGATGTTACAGGCACTGCCGTCCAGAATAAAAGAGAACATCCCAATCGAGTGAAGGGATTTGTGGAACCTGTGGTTCCTAATTATTGTGATCCAACATTTGCCTTGCATTTCAGGATGAAAAGAAATTTTAGGTGAAGAATAGCCTAATCCACTTCTTACCTACGAGACTGTGTTATGATCTATATGACCTTATTAATTTTAATGTAAATAAACGTGCAAATAATATACTTGATCTTGTGAATTTATTTTGATGTTTGATGTTACATTTACTTACAAATTCATCATCATCATGTCGACGTGCTATGTTACTATAAAACTCTTACGACAAACATGTCTTCTAATATCTTCAATTGTTGCGTATACCGAGCTGCAGCGGACACATATTAAATGACTTCACTTGGACCCATTGTGCAATCTGTCCCTTTAATACTGAATGGTTTATATACATGTTGCTGCAGATTGGGCTGACATTTTTGACACACCCACCAAACAAGAGAAAACATATCTCAAACCCGTTGCACACGGTTTCCAGGAAACATGTCGTTCAACCCAGAAGCCATAGCAAAACGTTGGGCATCGATGTGAGCCTGAACGTGCCCCTGATATCACTCTAATATTGCACTTTTATCAGTCAATCAGATTTGAGGACCAGAAAGAACTGTTGTATAATATTTTGGCCATATAACCCAGCCCTTTGCAATGTCTTCCAGTAAAGAGAAAATGAATAAACAGAGGCGAGAGGTTTGTGTTCCCAAAACAAACCAGGGCACAAAATTAACACATGCTATTTGTGCCAAATGCAAGTAAAAGTTCTGTTTGGCCGGACCACTATGGAGAGTGATAATTTAATTGTCAATTGTGTGCTGTCAGTAACGCCACTTACAGTAGTGTTTGTATTGCAATTGAGAAATGGGCGCAAAAATAAATGAGACTAAAATAAATTTTTTTGAGTATTTACATTGAATTAATTATTTTTATAAGACGAGAAGCTGGAATGGGACCAACCCTAATAAGGAGCCTGCATTTAAAGTAAAAAATGAAGTTTTAAGATTATTTGATTTTCTGCTGATTGGATTATTGCACAAAGTACATGGAAAGATAAAATTTCAAGAGAAAAACATAAAACAATACTCAAGAGATATAAAAACAGACATTCAAAAAATATTTTGAATGAACATATTTGAATAAACATATTCAATAATTCCACTCCATATAATAAAAAAGATATACAGGTGCATCTAAAAAAAAAATTATATTGTGAAAAACTTCATTTTTTTGTAACTTATTTCAAAAACTGAAACTTTCATATATATTTTAGATTCATAACATGTAAAATAAGACATTTCAAACGTTTTTTTTTTTTTTTGGTTTAACTGATGATTAGAGCTTATAGCTCATGAAAGTCAAAATCCAGTATCTCAAAATATTATAATATTTCCTAAGATCAATCAAAAAAAGGATTTGCAAAGCAGAAAAGTTCTTTAAAGTATGTACATTTATGCACTCAATACTTTGTCAGGGCTCCTTTAGCACATTGCCAAGTCAGCAGTCTTCCCCATTATTGTGGTTTCAAAGAACAAGAGATAACCTGAATTTATACTCTAGAGATGGTCGTTTAATGAAACTCAAATATAAATATTCTAATATATTGAGAGACTGGATTTTGACTGTGCTGTAAGCTCTAATCATCAAAATTAAAACAAACAAACAAAAAAAAAAAACTTTTGAAATGTCTTTACATTTTATGAATTTAAAATATATATGAAAGTTTAACTTTTTGAAACAAGTTACAAAAGTTTGTCACAATATTCAAATTTTTTTTAGATGCACCTGTATATATGCAGTGTGCATATACATCTGTTCATACGCACACAAATATACATCCACTCATACACTCACATACAAAAATGGGTCATTCTGGACCATCTCTTGTATTAATTTAATGGTGGCTTGCTCTCTCATGTAGATGTAGGTAGATGCATTGATGTGTTAGAAAAACAGATAAATAACAATGTTTTTAGAGGAGCGTACATGTGTGTGTTCCTACAGGTGACGTTAACTTCTAGATTGCTTTTTTTTTGTCTATACTCTATACATGAAAATGTCTTTTTGATTTACAACTGTAGACAGTCAAGCTATATATAGTTTATATTGTAACAGTTACATGCTTGTTACATAGCCACACAAACACGCACACACACACACACACACACACACACACAAAGAAAAAAAGTAGTAATGTTAGGCATCGTATCAGCATAGATTGGAGGAAAGTTTATAAAAAGTGCATCTAGTACTACATTAATTGTATGGTAATTTGTAGTATTACGATTAAATAAAAAATGAATTGTTGGATCCATCTAGGGGTATTTGATTGATTGATTTAGTCAATGAAATGTCACTCCAGCTGAGCAACCAAAGATGTTGCTCACATCTGACAGACCGGAATTTGTTGCACACGTTTAAACACAGAAACCCGCACGAGATCCGTTTTTTTCGCATCCAATTTGAGCCACTTCCAAATGTGGATTTTAATAGGATACACATCCGATATCTGGACATCCGATCTACGTCTAAACACACATATCCGATTCTCCACAGAACTCCCAATGCAAGGGCGACACGTTTCCTCATAAAGATTTGTAGTGCCGTTTTAATGCTGGCGTGCTGTATGTGTAACCGGTCCTTTGCTGACCGCTGCTACTATCATCTGCGTTGTGTGTAAGAAGGCTCAGGACACTTTCACTTGTGTTCACCAAAAGAGGATTTATTGACAGCCACGCCCAGCATTGACTTCACTCCGTCTGTGGATTAACATGAATAAAGTTCATATCTCTCTCTCTCAGGGGCATTCCATAAAGACAATCCTCTCACCTCTCAATGCGAACTGATGAGAAGCGCGCACTCACTTGAAAAAGGCGTCAATAGGGCGCCAGCAGAAATTTTCAAAATAAAAGTCTCTAAACATTGAACAGCAGAATCGACCAATATTGCTCAAAGGAAAACAGAAATAAATCAATAATACAATAACAAATAAACCTGTAAGACAATAAAAAGGATTTTAGTGAAAAACAATGTGCTACATTCAAATTGTATTCACTATAACTCGTTACATTCACCCCTTCCGGATTTCACTAAAATCCGAATTGAATCCAAATCACCTGGTACAGGTCCACAATGAAACACTCATTAATTCAACTTGTGAGTTACCCACTAATGGGTCAAGAAAAACCTCAGGATGATCAAGCCTAAGATCATCTTGGAACATTACGATGCCTGGTACACCATAATATGATCTGCCCCTTATATCTCTTGTTTGGAGTCAATATGTCTCTTCATCACATAAGACAAAATACAACAGAATACTCCTTAAAACAGAGAAAGAAATGACCCAGATCTCTTTTTCAAATGATTTCCTACACCTTGCAGATTAAAGGGCTTCTGAACCATTGACTCAATTAATCTGTTCACTTTCTTAACAACTCTACCTGCCCTTGTCCTAACACCCTGAACATCAGGAGCTGGAACTTGGGTGTCAGTGTCAGGTTGAATGTCAGTCTGAACTTGTGTATGTGTATCTGTGTCACAGTCAGGATTAACGTCAATAGAAGTCAAATTGGATTCATCTCCACTCTGAGGAAGATTTCTGTCACTACCCTCTTCAGACTGTGACTGATCACTGGACTTCCTTTCATCCGAACTGTAATGGTCTGTACTCATGGTTTCCTCAACGTCAAAGGTCTGGACTAGATGACTTTCAGATTCATTGACTACAGGTCTTTCAGACTCATGGACTAGAGGTCTTTCAGACTCATGGACTCGAGGTCTTTCAGACTCATGGACTCTTTCCTCCAGGTCCGATGGATCGAAGTCTTCGACGCCAAACTCACTCCTGGCACTATGTGTCTCATCCTCTGACTCTCCCGCAGAAAGCAGGATGCATCCCTCCTCATCAGACGACTCAACAGGTAGGAAACTAATGTCCAACATCAAATTCCTGTGCACTATCCTCACCTTTCCCTTCTCATCCTTGAGTTTGTAAGTATGTGTCTGCAGGTTCCTGTCCACTATGGTGTACACTACAGGGTCCCATTTATCTGCTAGTTTCCTCTTTCCTCTTTCTCCTTTATTCGCTACTAGCACACGATCCCCAATATCCAGACATGTCCCTCTGACTTTCTTGTTGTAACCCTTTGCTTGTTTCCTCTGCTCTTTTTCAGAATGTCGCTGCGCGATCTCAGCCGCTTCATGGAGGTACGACATCAACGACTTCAGGTAAGTACCATGATCAACAACTACAGGGTCATGCAGCACCTGTCTGAACATAACATCCACCGGCAATCTTGGTACACGACCAAACATAAGCTGAAACGGGGCGTATCCTGTCGTTTCATGGACTGTGGCATTGTAGGCAAAGGTCAACGTTTGTATTTGCTCTGGCCATTTGTGCTTCTCTTTCAGAGGCAAGGTTCGGAGCATACTACCTAAAGTTCGATTAAACCTCTCTACTCCTCCGTTTCCCATGGGGTGGTAAGCGGTGGTGTGAGACTTAGCAACTCCTGATAGTTTTAACAACTCTGCTAGAAGTGCGCTTTCGAAGTTGGCTCCCTGATCAGTGTGGATGCGACTCGGGAATCCGTACACACAGAATACACGGTCCCACAGCTTCCTTGCAACTTGTCTTGCCGACTGATTCGCACAAGGGAAGGCGTGAGCCAACTTTGTGAAATGGTCTGTCACAACAAGCACGTCCACAGAGCGTTTCTTCCCATCCTCCGCAGTCCAGAAATCCAGACATACCAGCTCCATGGGCATAGAGGTCTTAATACTTTCAAGTGGGGCTCGTGCAGATGGTTCTGGAGCCTTAGCTAGGATGCATCTTAAAGTAAAAAAGTAAAAGTCGTGACGTATTGTCAAGTATGGTGACCCATACTCGAAATTGGTGCTCTGCGTTTAACCCATCCAAGTGCACACACACAGCAGTGAGTAGTGAACAAATGCACACACACACACACACACACACACACCGTGAACACACACCCGGAGCAGTGGGCAGCCATGCTGCAGCGCCCGGGGAGCAATTGGGGGTTCGGTGCCTTGCTCAAGGGCACCTCAGTCGTGGTATTGAGGGTCGTGGTATTGAGGGTCTTTGACAGCACTTGATGTATTCACAAACATCTTTCCCCATTCCCGGCCAGAAGAACCGTTGGCGGGCTAGATGAATGGTTCTTGCTTGCCCTTGATGACCCACTAAATCATGCACACCCTTTAAAGCTTGACCCTTGAGGCTAGAGGGTAAGACCAGCTGATAGCGCTTTTGTTTACTGTGTGGATCCTGTGTTACTCGGTACAGTATTCCATCCTTAATCTTAAGTTTGTCCCATTGTTTGAAGAGAGTTAGGGTCCTGGAACTCATGTTGGCCTTTTCTCGCCTTGATGGTTGACGCTTTAAGTTCATGAAGAAGGTCACTCTTGAAATGCCTGAATCCGCCTCTTGCATTTCGCGAATTTCATCTGCAGCGATCGTAGGAAGGGTATCAGCACCAGCTGGTACTAGATCTTGATAAGACTGAATTAATTGCACAGCTCTTGCTTTTGATGTTTCTTCCCACTGATCATGTAAACTTAAGCAGGCTTTGACAATGGTGCTGTCAAAGGGAGAGGCAAGACAGGACTGAGGGCAGATCTGTAAGTTCTGAGCTCCTTGACGAAAAGCGTCCCGAACTCCATCTCCATCAACCTCTTCAGCCTCCACAAGCAAATCACGATAGCGCTCTCTCATAAGCCTGCTGCTCACAGTCTTGACAAAAGGGTCTCTACTCAGAGCATCCGCCACTATGTTTTTCGTCCCTGCTATATGCTTCAGCTCAAAAGTGTAAGCTGCCAGTTTGGACACCCAACGTTGCTCACAAGCGTCGAGTTTTGCCTTGGACATCACGTACGTGAGCGGATTGTTGTCTGTCCAGACAGTAAATGTTTGGCCTTTCAACCAATGACTAAATTTCTCGCACACGCTCCATTTAAGTGCCAGAAACTCGAGCTTATGAACTGGATAGTTCCTCTGTGATTTTCTCAGAGTCTTGCTCGCGAATGCAATTGGACGAGCTCGCTCTTCGCCTGCAGGCACCTGAGATAATACAGCTCCCAAACCGTCCAATGAAGCGTCGATTGCAAGAATGAGAGGTCGAGTGAAGTCAGGATGTGCCAGAACCACACTTTGTAGCAGACTCTCCTTGAGACTAAATAATGCATGATCGCATTTCTTCGTCCAATCCATGGGTTTGAGCTTCCTATAAGTTCCTGCTTTAATATCTCCCTTAATTCCTCTCTTCCTTCTCTGCCCAGCCGTGAGAGCAAAGAGTGACTTTGCCAAAGAAGAACATCCAGGAATGAAATGTTGGTAATAAAGGATCATACCAAGGACTGATTTAATTCTTTGAACTGATGGAGTACATCTGTCATCTTCCATCAGATCAAATTTGGAGAGCTTTGAGATTACCTCAACTTTAGCAGGATCTACAGAAACTCCATCCCTGTCTATGATGTGACCTAGGAACTTTACAGAGGTTCTCAAAAGATGACATTTCTTAGGGCTCAACTTAAGGTTGTACTGCCTCAAACGACTAAACACGATCTCCAGCCTTTCCAATGCCTCTTGCTCACTTGGAGCGAACACCAGAAGATCGTCGAGATAACATAACAAGCTGCTGAAGTTCAAGTCTCCAAAGATGCTTATCATCATCCGCATAAAGGAGGCTGGGCTGTTGCATAGCCCTTGCGGCATCCTATTATACTCGTGCAGCCCTACAGGAGTCGTGAACGCAGTATACTTCTTGTCCTCCTCGGCCATGGGTATGTTATAAAATCCTGATGTCAGGTCCATGGTGCTAAAAAGTGTGTTTCCGCCCAGAGCAGCTAAGCAGTCAGACTGGTGTGGAAGTGGATGTGCATCCTTTATCGTTCTTGCATTTAACCATCTAAAATCTGTGCATATCCTCAGACTGCCATCCTTCTTCCACACTAGCACTAACGGAGAAGCATATTCACTTACAGACTTCCTAATTATCCCTTGTTCTTCCATTTGGGACAGAACCTGGCGCAATTTTTGGTAGTGTGCAGGTGGCACTCTACGATAAGGGAGTCTGAATGGACGCTCATCCATTAGTCGAATGCGGTGAACGAAGCCCCTTACTTCTCCACAGTCCAAAGCATGCTTGGAAAACACATCGTTGTATCTCTCCAGTAATTGGACTAACTTCTCTTTTGTCTCATGGCTGACAGAACACGTTTGCATGTCAAGATCAGCAAGACCGACAGTTTCCAGTCGCTGTCTGAAATCAGAGGATGGATTAGGTAAGCACTGACTCTCCTTCCCAAACATCTCAGCTCGACTCAGTCCCTGGAAAAGTTCGAAATCCTCCACGGCGACACATGGCGATACGTCTGCCAATTTACGATTTCTCTTGAGAGTGATTGGCTTGTCAGAGACGTTGGTGACTTTTACAGGAACCCAGCGATCACCCCATAATGGCGTAACAACTCGCCCGATCATGATATCTCGTGACACAGACCTTGAAGTCGTTGGTTCCACTACAACTGTGCTTCCTGGTGACATGGGGACATTTTTTGGCAACTTTCCCCAGACAAGGTGCTCCTGCCTTGCTAAGAGGGTGACAGACTGCTGTAACTTGATGGTTCCCACCTTGTCTGGCAACTCTGAGCCCTTCCACCGACACGTGTTGGCCATAACATCAAGGAACTGCTCACATCCTGCCATCGGCTCCACTGTCTGATTAGAAACGAGTCGCCAATAATCACTGTCCCCTTTCATGCGATGTGCGAGGTATTTGATCACATTTGTGCCAATGATTAGATCATCCTGCTGGCCGGGTACAACGAGAATCGGCACTAGACAGCTCTCTCCATAAATTTTCAATTCAACCTCATACATACACTTCGGCCTTGTAACTATACCCCCGCACCCTACTAGAATGACTTCGTGATGAAGAGGTGTGGGAGGAGGCAATACATCCTCATTTAACATCCTCTTTTCTGCTTTGTCACTAAAGGTGCAGGCCATGGACCCTGTATCAAGCATTCCCTTCATTGAAAACAAATTATTTACACTGACTGGCGCATAGAACAATTCATCAAATGCCTCAACTGCCTGGACATTTTGTGCTATCACTTTGGTTCCAGTGGGAGCCTGTGCACATGCATTTTCATAAAAGTGATGGAGATCAACACTCTCTAGGGGTTCTTCGCTTGTGCCCACGCATCCCCCTTCCAAACGTGAGCCATCTAGTTTAAACCTGAAGAGTCCCTGAATGGTGCCGGACCAGGTCTCGACCTGTCACAGTCTCTCTTACTATGCCCAGGTTGAAAGCACTCAAAGCACAGATGTTCTCGTCGACAATGCGCTACAGTGGAGTGATCTGGAGATCTGCATACTCTACAGAGCTTGCCTTTGGGCTGGTGAGACGGCCTTTGGACATTTTGAGACAGTGCACGATCAAGAAGATTAATCAAAGTTCTCATACAATTGTCATCACTATCTATAGTGTGTGCAGTACTGATTGGATTACACTCACGTGGCTCTATTGGAGAGCCAACATCCACTTCATCAACCTCGTGTGATGTCTGAGCATGAGCAATGACATGTCTTGAAATAGAATGACGCTTCGACTTTGTCGATATCTGCTCTTTCAACTCTGTTTGGTACCTGTCAAGCTGTTCTTGTATCTCCTGTGCAGTCCATTTTTCTGGAGCTTTGAAACGGAACACTGAAGCTAGAGTGGAGTCAGGGCAATACTTCACGAACATCATAGCCGCTTCTTGACACGGATCCTCCATTCGTCTTCCAAGTCTCTTTAATGCTTCTTCTGCAAGATCCACTGCTTTATTCAACCGTATCCAGTACTCAACAGGACTTTCTCCTGTTAATGGGACAGTACCATAGAAGTCAGCCAAGGGCATACATGAGTAATTGACATCACTAAAATGTTGTTTCAGAATGTCCATGATAACCTTTGGGTTCTCAACTGGGTTTAAAGCTGAATTACAGCGAAGAGTAACCCTGACGACATCTTTAGCTTTACCTAACAATCTACTTAAAATCTCTTGATGTTGCTCTGCTAATGGTATTCCTCTCTTTCGCAGATAGGTGTCCATCAGCTCCTCCCATTCATGCACGCCAAGCTTGTCCGACGAATCACCACGGTAGACTGGGGGCTCTTTTGCGTCTGACTGCATGACCAATCTCACTCCAGTCAAGTTAAGTGAAGGTATGTCTGAAAATGTCTTAGTGGTATCTATCTCCTGTGCTTGTGCACCTCTATGCTTTCCTTCCCCATAACTAGCTTCCCTTTGAGATATTAACATTGTCTGACCAACTTGTTGAGCGATATGCGCTATCAACCCTTGCCAGTTGGGATCATTTATGTCTGGAACAGCTAAGGGCAAGGTGTCAGCTGTTGGATTGGGAACATTATCAGTTACACGTGTGGAGCACAACACATGAGGCATTCTGTTCACTCTACTCTCCCTTTCAATCGGAGCAACTGGAGTTTCACCAAGAATTCTCCCCCTACCAAACCCCAACCCAGTCATTGTTTCATCAAATTCATCTCCGTTTAAACTAAATGCCATGCTCAGTTTCATACACAAAATAGATCCAACAGAAGATAAGTGTCCGAATAGAATAAACTCAGATTAGAAAAAATCAGTCTGAGAATAATAATCACTTAATGAGGAAATGCACCAGTCGATATAAAAAATCCCAGTTTTTTTTTTTTTTTTTTTTTTACTCCCACAGTTCTTCACTCACAAAACCGTGAACCTCAAAGCAGCATCCCTCGGTGACCCAACTGACGTAGATCGTGCAGCAAATCTTCATCCGGGTCACGGCACCAATGTAACCGGTCCTTTGCTGACCGCTGCTACTATCATCTGCGTTGTGTGTAAGAAGGCTCAGGACACTTTCACTTGTGTTCACCAAAAGAGGATTTATTGACAGCCACGCCCAGCATTGACTTCACTCCGTCTGTGGATTAACATGAATAAAGTTCATATCTCTCTCTCTCAGGGGCATTCCATAAAGACAATCCTCTCACCTCTCAATGCGAACTGATGAGAAGCGCGCACTCACTTGAAAAAGGCGTCAATAGGGCGCCAGCAGAAATTTTCAAAATAAAAGTCTCTAAACATTGAACAGCAGAATCGACCAATATTGCTCAAAGGAAAACAGAAATAAATCAATAATACAATAACAAATAAACCTGTAAGACAATAAAAAGGATTTTAGTGAAAAACAATGTGCTACATTCAAATTGTATTCACTATAACTCGTTACATATGCGCTCACATTTTATTGAAATGGAAACTTTTTATAGGTGAGAAATTCAGAGGTGTCAAGTAACGAAGTACAAATACTTCGTTACCTTACTTAAGTAGAAATTGTGGGTATCTATACTTTACTGAAGTAATTATTTTTCAGCCGACTTTTTACTTCTGCTCCTTACATTTTCACGCAATTATCTGTACTTTCTACTCCTTACATTTTAAAAATAGCCTCGTTACTCCTATTTCATTTCGGCTCGTTTTCATTCCGGCTTGTCATCGTCATGGGCGTTGCTAGGTCATTTTTAGGGGGGCTTTAGCGATCTTGCGATTCTTCCCCTTTAAATTTCAAACAGCAGCAGACTTCGGCTCCTCCCCATCTTTCTGCGCGTTCTTCGAACCACAGACTGCGGTGGCGCAGAGGAGAGGACAAGGTGTGTGTTTATCCATAGATTGTTATAATATCTACATCTGTGCAGTTCTTTGTCTTAAATACAGTTTACAAAAAGTCATGGGAGAGCAATCGGTTTCCAATCTTCTGTAAAGTTTTCGCTGCATTCACCACTCATCACACCACAGCTGTTTCCTTCAAAGTGAGTGAAGTGAAGTGAAGTGACATTATACAGTAAACAGGTGTGTGTGTGTGAGATCAGGTAGACTTGTGTTTGGCTTGTACTTGGATGTTATACCCATCTATGCAATACAGTGGAATACTGCAATAAGTTTAGTATACCATCCTACCCTATTAATAATTTTTTTTGTAAATATTTATTTATTTTTTATTATTATACCATCATTGGGGGCTGAGCCCCCCTAAAATGAAAATCCTAGCATCGCCCTTGGTCATCGCTCAAAAAAATAAAAAAAATAAAATGAAAACCTATCCAGATAAATCGCGCCATCCGGATAGAGTGAATTGTGGTTGGATGAGAATATAAACCTATACCAATAAAGGTTATTGATGACATGCCTCTGAAGTTTGACTTTTTGCACCATTACAATACTTACAGGCAACTAGTCATCATATCTTCCGCTCCATGAAACACGTTAATGCTCAGTAGTACACATATATGGTTTTTTAATGTATTTGCATTGTACTAAAATGCGTTCATTTTCAGTGGGCACATATCCGGCTGAAACAGGTAGCCTAGTGCATCCCACATTTTTCAACATTAACATTTTAATATAGCATTATAGTCATTATGGCCTTTAGAAAAATGTTTTTTTGAGGAGGTGGGGTAGTGCACAATAGGCCCCTGTGCCGCGGCCTAAGCTTTTGTCCTTAATGGCATTTTTTTTTAATTACTTTTACTTTTATACTTTAAGTAGTTTTGAAACCAGTACTTTTACACTTTTACTTGAGTAAAAAACTTGAGTTGATACTTCAACTTCTACAGAAGTCTTTTTAAACCCTAGTATCTATACTTCTACTTGAGTAATGAATGTGAATACTTTTGACACCACTGGAGAAATTGCTCATTCAGGAGCTGGTTTTAACCCCTGCCCCGTGAATTTTGAAAATACAACATCTAAAAGGTACATTATATTTCTCAGCAATGAGGTAATAACTTAGTAGTTTTTGTAATTAAACCATCAAGCTTGTTTGCGGTGCTTGCTCGCACGTGGGTGCATGAGTTTGTTCATTCTCTCTCTCTCTCTCTCTCTCTCTCTCTCTCTCTCTCTCTGGTTAATTCATTCAAATTCATTTCAATAAATATCATCTTTATTTCACTAAAGAATTCTACCTCTAACGAGCAGTAGATAAAATAGTCGAACAGATTAAAATTACCGCTATTTTCCGGTCTTTATCCTTTCAGTCAGATTTTGTGCTGCAAAACATCCATGACAGCCGTTGTCCATGCTGGCAAATAATAATGGCCATTCGACGTGAATTGTTTAAATAATTTTAATAGCACAGCCATTTAAAATGCGAGGGTCTATCATGTATTACACATGGGAATTAATGTAAACACAGATAGCAGATACCAGTCGTGTCTAAAGTGAATGTAAACAGACCGGCCAAAAAAATCGGATATGGTCAAATGATCGGATTTGTGTATTAAGACTTGCAGTGTAAATGCAGCCTAAGTAATGTTTTTGAGTCGTAGGATATTTTTGTAATACAGTTATGTCACAATTATTCAATTTTCATATTTATTCATTATTCATGGCCAAGTCAAAAGAGCTCTCACAAAAGCTACAGATAACTAATTATTTTATTACATAAGAAAGTTTATGGATACAAGAAAATTTCCAAAAGACTACAAATTCTTAAAGACACAGCTGGCATCCTTTTTAACAAGTTTAAGATGTGTTGTACCAGAAAATCTTTGAGGGCATTGTAGAAAAAGCACAATGTCATCACTGAGAATGAAATTTAAACAATACAAAAAAAACAGTTTACTTCCAAAGACTTGCAAAATGACCTAGTAAAAGGAAGAAAAAACATTTCAATTAACAGTATAAGAAGAACACTAGAAAAATATGGCTGCTTTGCTGTTGCCGAAGTGGAAATCTGGACTGTTTGAGTGATTGTTTAAAATATCAGACCATTTTGGCAAAGTGCAGAGTGCAGAGACTGAAGCTTGATGATCAATGGGCTTTCCTGCAGGCCAACCATCCTAAAGTATACATCCAAATCTACTTAGAATGAATGAATGAATTAAGTAATTTATTTATTTATTTATTTATTTATCAGAATTATTCAAATGTGTATTAATAAACTTTCTATTGTAGTTTTTTTCATATTAATATATAAAACTATACAAAAGAAAACATATCTAATATTTAGGTTACAATGTTTCATCAAACTGATTTAGTTATTGTTATTGTTATGATATGCAGATTTCTAGTTAAATATAGTTAAATATTGATCTCAGGAAAAATGTTGTCAAATCATAAATGTCTTTGATTTTTAAATCTTATCTAGCCATCATGTTCTTTTTTGTATTTTTCTCAGGTTTAAGCAGAATGATAAGCTAAAATGGCAAAAATCTCCACAGCTACCGTGTACTTCCCCGGTGAACTGACGTACGCTGGCACAAATGCAATCCACACAGCACAGAAGATCAGAATGCTGAAAGTAATGAATTTAGCCTCATTGAAACTGTCTGGGAGATTTCGAGCAAAGAAGGCCAGCAGAAAGCAGACCACTGCTAACAGACCGATGTAGCTCAGTACTAGTACAAACCCCACAACAGATCCCACCGTGCACTGCAGGATTACTCTGTGGGCAGAGGGGAAGCCAGCAGCAGCCACAATAAACATATGACAACCTGAACTAGCGTGCAAAAGAAGATGCCTGTCCTCTGCTGGATGGGCCCAAAGTACTGCATCAAGTTAGATCCAGGCAGAGTGGCCCGAAAAGCCACCAAAACCACCGCAGTCTTACTGAGGACACAGGCAATGCAGATCACAAAGCTCACTCCAAATAAGGTGTGACGTAGCATGCAGTTCCACGGTGCAGGCTGGCCAATAAAAACCAGCGCGCACAAGAAGCAAAGGGTGAGCGATACCAATAGCAGGAAGCTCAGCTCTGAGTTGTTGGCCAGTACGAGGGGTGTGTCACGAAAACACAAAAAGGCAGCCAGAACAGTCGTGGTGAGTGTCGCCCCAGTGATGGATAAGACTATCAGGACAATTTCCATGGTATCTTGCAAAGACTTTCATTACACTTTGTTCTTTCATTGTTTGACCAGAACCGCTCAGGACATCTCATACACTCTGTAGAGTCTAAAGAACATTATGATACAGATGAAGACACTGCACATTCTAACTGTGGTCTTACATTTGAAAGACCAGAAGTTCTTAGCTTGTGAATCATGACCCACAATGTCAATCTTGGAATTATTTAAATGAATGTTTGTACAAAGTTTATTAATACCTGTCATATTGCTGATTTCCCCTGCTGTACAAGGGAGGCAGTCAAAACAACAGACAGGTTTTCCTTTTTGTGCAGCCTTTCTAGTGCCTGGAAGACAGCTTGCACTGCACACAGATACAGGAACCTGAATGAATGATAAAGAAAGTCTGTCAGATTAACAGCACAATATCCATCAGCACAACAATAAAGAAAAATAGAAAATAAAATTTTCACACAAAAAAAAAAACATTTAAAAAGTTTAAAACTATCCACACACATATTGTATACAAGACAGATACATAATTATAGACTAATTTCCATGGCATATGTCGCCTTTCTCAACAGTCTGTCCATTAAAGGATTTAATCTACTATGTCCCTATACTGAGAGGATAATGGATACATACAGTACACATAAATTAATACATCAATGTTTTCTGAATAGTGAAATTACAGAATAACAGAAGTAGGGTTCATGCACAGGATAATAAAATATACACCTCACACATAACAAAAGAAACACATTTTTATTAAGCTTTAAAAAATAAAATTTTCATGCATTTTTAATTTAAAAAATGTTTTGAAAAATTACTTTTAAATCTAAAAGGTCAGTTCTTCAAATTAACGTTTGACATTTTCACAACAAGAAAATTGCTTGCTTGCAACTTTGTTTGCTGATGTTATAAAAATAAATGCTACTTGGTTTGATTTTTTGTTATTTAATATAACATTCTTACAGTATGCCTTAAGTGTCCAAATCCTGTTTTGGGGGCTGCTGTAGAGAAAATAAATAAATAAAAATCAAGTCACTTACCTGGTCAGCCCAGCCTCCTCCCCAAACAACTTTTTCAAGGTTTATGCTCAACTCCTGGCCTGGTGCTTTGGCTGCATCGAACTGTCCAACCTGGATGAAATTCACGGTTCCACTTTCATCTACATGCCAGTTCATAATGTCATAAGAGGCAGATGGTTCACCGTTATCTTCAAAATAGACCAGCTCACCCACTGGTGTTGTGAAGTTTACTGCATTTAAGTAGTGAAGAAGCTGTGAACGGAAAGATGATAGAACATGTAGTGTATTAACAGTATATACATATATATATATATATATATGTATAAAAAAAATGCTAAAAGTTAATACTATCAAAATTAAAAGTAGCAATTCTAGTGGTTAATGTAGATTTATTCGGGTCACATCAGGACTGTCAGGATTGTGGACTGTTTTGTGTGTGTTTTGCTCCCCGTGTGACCCAGTTTCCCCATGTTAATTGTGTTAATTGATCCCAGGTGTGTCTCCTTAGTTCCCTGATTATCCTATGTTTAAAAGCCCCAGTCCTTCTATGAATGTTTGTCGGTCGTTGAATTGTCTTCCCTGTCCGTGATGTGTTTCCTGTGCCTCCCATGCTCCTAGTTGGATTAAAGATTCTCGTGTTTGTGAATTCCTCGTCTCCTGGTCTCCGTGCTCCCGGGCAGAGTGTGACAGAACGACCGACCTAATACAGATACCTCTACGTTTACCTTCCGTTTTGTTTTCCGTTTTACCCAGTGTTTTTCTTTCCGTTGTGACCCATGGATCCCTATGTCCGGCCCGAATTCCTCCTCCTCCTGCTGGAGCAGGGGGACCGATCTCTCGAGGACCATACAAGACTGTTCCTGATGTTAGCTAACGCCACCAGCTACCTGGACGACGTGCTCTGCTCTTTCTATTATGGAAGCCTGAACACCGCGTGCAGAGCGCTGTCGTCCGAAGATGGTCCTCGAGAGGATTTCGCCGCTTTTGTGGAGTGGATTCTGGTGAGAAACGGATCGCCTCTCACAGTCTCCTCAGAGGATGATCTCGCCAGAACCACTCCAGACCCAGAGCCCAGCCCACCATCTCCCCACGGTGCGGAGCACCAGCCCGAGCCCACCGATGACGGAGAGCCATTTCCCGCTGCGATCTGCGAGCCAGCGCGAAGCCGAGCGACTGAGCGGATGATCGCCCCGGAAGTAGAGCCCAACCCGTCAGACCAGGTGCGAGAGCCGGCGTCAGTGCCCATCACGAGGGAGCAAGCCGTGGACGGTGTGAGCGCGGAGTGGAGCTCCGCCCCCTGCACCGCGGCTGAGGGTGAGCTGAGGACAAATCTGGGACTGCTGGACAGAGAGGGGGCGTCCGACTTTCCAGTGCCGGCTACTCGCAAGTGCCCTCCAGTGCCTGCTCCTCGCAAGTGTCCTCCTGCATCTCCGCTGGTCCCGTCCAGCTCTCCTGCGTCCCCGCTGGTTCCGTCCAGCTCCGTGCTGCAAGAGCGCCCCCGAGAGTCTGCACCGCCCGAGCGCCCTCCAGTGCCGGCTCCTCGCAAATGCCCTCCAGTGCCTGCTCCTCGAAGATCCCCACCCTCCCACCCGCTCCTGCCTCCTCCACCGCTGTCGTCTGGCAGCCCCCCCGCTCGCCCTCAGCCCTCTATCTGTACGGTGCGAGCCCCGTGGGTCTGCCATCCTCCAGCGTCGCCGGGGCTGGAGTATCCCTTACCTCCGCCTCCAGCCTCCGAGGCCCGGACTCCGCCTCGGCCCGTAGACCCAGTGGCTCCACCTCGGCTCCTAGCTCCCTCGCCTCCACCGTCACCCCTCGATCCACCAGCTCCACCGGGCTCCCTCGTCCCTCCGGCTCCGCCTTGGTCGGGCGTCGACCCGCCATCGCCTCTGGACTCCTCTCCTCTGGCTGCGCCTCGTCGCTCCGTCCCACCGGCTCCGTTGGGCTCCTTCCTCCCTCCAGCTCCACCTTGGTCCTCAGTCGCTCCGGCTCCGCCGCGGATCTCCGGGTCTCCGCCTCCACCTCGGTCACCAGAGCCCTCGGCTCCACCCTGTCCCCCCGGATCCTCGGCATCCCCCTGGCTCGTTGGCTCTCCGTCTCCGCCTCGGGCTACTCCACCACCTGCTCCGCCGCCGTTGGTCGGCCCCCTGGAGTCGGCGGCCATCCCTCCTCCATGGCTCCTCCCTCCGTCGGCTCCACCTTGGGCCATTTTCACGGCTGTGGCCTGGGTCCAGCTGAGTGCCTCCTGCTCCGGGTCCCTCCTGTCTCTTCCCTGGCTCCTCCCTCCTTCGTTGCCTCCTTGGTCTCTGTCGGCCGGCCCCCTCCTGGATGTCCGTCCTCCTCCTGAGCCGCCACCCTAGTTCCCACCCGCCCCTCCCCTTTGGATGTTTCAACGGTGCGAGGACGCACCTTCCGGGAGGTTGGGCGATATGTCAGGATTGTGGACTGTTTCGTGTGTGTTTTGCTCCCCGTGTGACCCAGTTTCCCCATGTTAATTGTGTTAATTGATCCCAGGTGTGTCTCCTTAGTTCCCTGATTATCCTATGTTTAAAAGCCCCAGTCCTTCTATGAATGTTTGTCGGTCGTTGAATTGTCTTCCCTGTCCGTGATGTGTTTCCTGTGCCTCCCATGCTCCTAGTTGGATTAAAGATTCTCGTGTTTGTGAATTCCTCGTCTCCTGGTCTCCGTGCTCCCGGGCAGAGTGTGACAAGGACATTCTCCATCTTCAAATGGCCCTCTACCTGGCTGACAGGCCATCATGTTGTGAATAGCACTGGCAATAGCATACACAGCCTTATACACATTGTAAGTGACTCTCAGCTGTGAAACACACTCACACACAAACAGAAGATTGAAGAACACTTCAATTCTTCAGACCCCCGGCGTATGAGGCAAGGCATACAATCTATCACAGATTACAAACCACCTAACTCTGTGCCCCCCTCCAGCTCTGCCTCCCTCCCAGACGAGCTCAATCACTTTTATGCTCGTTTTGATCAAAATAATAAGGAGATCTCACTCAAAGCTGAGCATCAACCCAGTGAACTGCCTCTCACACTCTGCACATCAGATGTTTACTCCACTCAAGGTGAATGCGCGGAAGGCAGCTGGCCCTGACGGAATACCTGGTTGTGTGCTTAAAGCCTGTGCGGAGCAGCTAGCTGAGGTCTTCACGGACATTTTCAATCTGTCCCCACTATCTTCAAAACCTCCACCATCGTACCAGTACCGAAACACTCCACTGCCTCGGTCCCTAAGGACTTCCGTCCTGTTGCACTCACCCCCATCATTGCCAAGTGTTTTGAGAAACTGGTTGCATTCCACTTAAAATCCTGTCTCCCTGCTACACTAGACCCATTCCAATTTGCCTATCGCCACAATAGGTCAACAGAGGACGCCATCTCAACAGCACTTCACTCTGCCCTCACCCACCTGGACAGTCAAAACACACATGTGAGAATGCTGTTCATAGATTTCAGTTCTGCATTTAATACTGTAATCCCCTCCAAGCTGATCTCCAAGCTCAGCCAGCTTGGAATCAGCACACCCATCTGCAATTGGATTCTAGATTTTCTGACTAACAGACCTCAGTCCATTAAATTAGATAACCTCTCCTCCTCCTCCATCACCCTGAACACCGGCGTGCCACAGGGCTGCGTACTGAGCCCTCTCCTGTACTGCCTCTTCACCCATGACTGTGTTCCTATTTATGGCTCCAACACCATAATCAAATTTGCAGATGACACCACGGTGGTAGGTCTGATCAAGGATGACGATGAGTCAGCCTACAGGGATGAGGTGCAGCACCTGGCTGTGTAGTGTGCCACCAACAATCTAGAACTAAACACCCAGAAGACAAAGGAGATCATTGTGGACTTCAGGCGGACTAGGAGTCATGCACATACACCCATCTACATCAACGGAGCTGTAGTGGAGCGTGTGTCGAGTTTCAAGTTCCTTGGCATCCACATCTCTGATGACCTCACCTGGTCCCATAACACCTCCACTCTGGTCAAAAAGGCACAGCAGCGCCTTTACTTCTTAAGGAGCCTTAAGAAAGTTCACATGAATCCCAGGATCCTTGTGGAATCCTACCGCTGTACCATTGAGAGCATACTCACGAACTGCATCTCAGTATGGTATAGCAATTGCTCCGCATCTGACCGCAAAGCACTCCAGCAGGTGGTGAAAACTGCTCAACGGATCACCGGCACCCAGTTAACTTCCATTGAGAACATTTATCATAAGCGCTGTCTGGGCAGGGCAAGAAAAATCATCAAGGATGGCTCTCACCCTAACCATGGACTTTTCACCCTCCTTCCATCCGGCAGGCGTTACAGGTGCCTACGCTCTCGCACTAGTAGGCTCAGAAAGAGCTTCTTCCCCGAGGCTGTGACACTTCTGAACGCCACACCACCAATCTAACCTGCACCTGCTTATTACTGCACTGGTCACAGTACTTTACATACATGCATTTGCACTACTCATATTTTGCACAGACTGCACATTGTTAAAGTTATTACACTATAAACTAAGTTTATAGTGTAATATATATATTGTATAAGTTGTTACTGTACAAAGCAAACTATTAAGTAAACTATTTCTATAAAATATTGCACTACTGTTATTTTGCATAGAATACATTGCTTTATCAATACTTTGCACACTCATCCAGCTGTATTTATTACCACTGTTCTCACGTTTCTGCTGTTCATAATGTGTATATATAATCCTGCATTGCTCTGTTCATAATGTACATACAATCCCTACATTACATTCCTATTTATATTCTGTATATACTCTGCTCAATACTGTATATAGCAAAATATACTCTGCTCAATACAGTATATAGCAATTCCACTGTACATTCTGTAAATCATATCTTCACTTACTATGCACTTATATGTATATAAAACACTATATTCTTGCACTTCTGGTTAGATGCTAACTGCATTTCATTAGCGGTGTACGTGTACTCTGCATAATGACAATAAAGTTGAATCTAATCTAATCTAATCTAATCTGTGTAGATGCGGCCATATTTCTCGACATTCTCTGAGCCTGTGCACTGTGGTCTTTTAGATGAAGGTTGCCAGTCCTGTGCCAGCGAGCACCCACAAATTTCTTCCCAAACATATTTTACAAATGGTTCATTTGGCTGCTTAACAGGGTTCAGCTGGGCAAGAAAAGCACCAAGACCCTGAATATCAGCCCGACGCAGGGCAAAACCAATTGTACCGGCCAGGAGAGAAATGCTTGTTGGGACAGAATACTGGATAGAGGTGCTCCAGGCCTCTGTGGCTATCCACTGCCTGTTAGTCACATTCTGCACTACAACTTCCTTAAACACAACTTCAAGGTCTGGGCCAATGGCAAATGTTACCACAACATGAGCTGTGGAACTCTGGATCCTCTCCACAATCCTCCTGATCCTGCTTTGGGAATGTGATTTAGGAATAACTTCCACATAGTGCACACAGACCCTTGTACTTTCAAGCTCTTTCAAAAGCAGATGCGAGCCACTTTTACCATATTCATCGTCTCCTGCAACTACCCCCACCCAGGTCCAGCCCAGCAGGTGCAGCAGACGGGCCATAGCCTTGGCCTGGAAAGCATCACTGGGAACAGTGCGCAGGAAAGAGTGAAATCTGTGACTGTCACTGAGACAAGCACAGGACGCAAAATAACTCACCTGTACAGGAAAAACAGAAAGACAAGCATTTCACTGAAATTTATGAATTTCTGATTACTGAAATTGTTGCTCAAAAATAATATAATAAATAAGTGTGAAACTTATCTGTAAAATACAGAATACTTAATTTTACCATGGGGATGTCAAACACTCCCAGTGAGTCAGCCACCACTATTGAGGCAGAGGAACGAGCGTCACCGATAATGACAGGCACCACTGGGGCCCCGTTACATTCTGCTCCCGACACCGTCTCCTCCTGCCCCGTTACCAGAGCTAAAGCAGCACTTAGTGTTGTGCCCTCAGCTAGGCAGGAGTCAGCTACCAGGTACCCCAGATTAATATTTGGAAGCAGGACAGGGTCCCGATTAATCTCCTGCACTGTGAAAATCATAGTTTTGAGCCAGCGGTATGAACGGAGATCAACACTAAGGTAAAGCAAGAAATGTACATTTTAATGAGAGACATATTTTAATATTTTCCCCGAGATTATTCTTGACATTATATTAAAATATACAATGTAAAAATATCAAATAGCCCAATTTGTGTTTCATCTAAATTAACTGGTACAAAATATAATTTAACTGACTGCATTCAATTACACTGATAAATATAAATTAAAAAAAGAAAAACCTTTAATTTTATACTAGATTATTTTTTCCACTATCTTTACAAATTGTTATAGGTAAATTGTAGGTAGAAAACTCCCTTAAAAACTACATATAAAGGTTGCATTCTAATTATATAAATGGCTTCTCTACAGCTCTGCCTTTTAGTTCATTTGGACACTCATTTTATGCTCACCCCTGGCAGCGAGAACCATGCTGTATATGAGTGAAAGCATGATCAGGCTCTGGTGCTTCAACATGATCACATCTCCCTCTTTATACAGGCTTTCTGAAACAGATCTGCCCTGCAGACTGCAGGACAGGCCTGCACCACATACCCTGGCCATCTCAACAATAAATACCACCACCCACAACTACATAATAAATCCCATTACTTTACACAAACATACACAGAGAGAGGCTTAGTGAAGAAGTGCAAGCTCACACTTTTCCTGCAAAGAAAGAAGGGTTAGACGATATCTTCCCTTTTGCAGACTTTAATATGCCTGGACTGGAGCAAAAGAACATGCAACAGGAAAACAGGTGAGTTGAGGCTCAATTGCTGAAAGCCCTTATGGAGAGTAATTCTCATGGAGAATGGGGTAAAAAACATCAGCTTTTAGAACTGACATTTTGAAGATTAGCGCACTATAGCAATAGAAAGACAATAAAAAAGACTACAACAAAATATTTTTTATGCTAATAGAGCCCTCAAAGCCATTTTGCATGTCTGTGCCATTGAGGATGCTGTTCAGCCTACAGGGAAAATTGAGGTAATTATAGCAAATTAAGCAATTGCTATGATGCCAGAGTTAATCATTTATTTCAGTTTTCTGCAGCTGTGTGAGTGTTCTACACACAATTTCACTCGTGGTTCACACACACTCACACACACACACACATTGACCAAATTAAAAAACTGTGGACATGTCTACACTGAGTTTTGTTTTATTTTTGTGACTGCGCAAGTTCAAGGAAACCGAGAAGACTGAAAGCTCACCCTATTTGTTTTCTTTATTTTACAAAAGCACAATCATTTGTTTTTATTGTGAATGTAGGCCTACACAAATAAAAGTGAATCCAAGCAATCGCACCGGAGCCTCTTGTGGGAAACATTTGTATTTGTGCCGAATAAAACATAGACCTATGGTATGTTTCAGTTTCTCTTTAAGTTTTGGCTAGACTTGTATATGTTCTTTATAATGAATGCCATTAGTCTATAATTTGTGTTTTACTTTATGATTTGTATATATAAATTTGTACTGTAATTTATAAATGCTTAGGCTCTATTTTCTAATTAGTATGTTCCTTTGTTAAAATAAAATGTAAAGGATTTGTCGACAAATTCATGGTTTTTTTTCAATGCAATTTTGTCTGATATGTGTCTAAGCTATAGCAGCATGCAGCAAATGTTTTAAAAGTAGCTCGAAAAAACTTAGCAAATTACTTTATTGCATTACAGATTCTTTTAAAGAGCTTTTCACTATTAACTTGGGTAGCTTAAAGGAGCACTGCGTAAATTCTGAAATTTCTAACTGTTACTGACACCAGTGGCCATTAGAGGAACTGCAGCCAGTCTCATGCTCGTTCTCGTGCGCACTAGATAAGGCTTCTTTTTTTTTTTTTAAGCTTACGAGGAGTTTCCGTGGGTGTCTGGGTTGTGCTGGAGGCTGGTCGCTTCTTTCCGTCCACAGAGTCCATTTCAAACACTACCGCTAACGATTGCCACTTTAGACGAAAACACGCATGACGTCACATTTTGTGAATTTTCGCACCAATTCGGACCCGACTCCTCCAGACACAACTGAGCCTACAGGCTGATAGAGGCAACCGTGGTGAACAGTCAAGGTATCATTCTTCCTATTACATTATGGTTGGCTCATAAATGGACAAATGAAAACTCTATCTTAAAGATTTTTTTAAGTGAAAACCTACACATTCCCCCTTTTAAATGTATAAAACATTGTCATAAATTCATTGTAGCCTATTCCCACAGATAGCAGAAAATAGTTTTAGCGTAGCATATGATGTAGGCTATAGATAAATCATATAAGATAGTGTCTTAAGTTTATAACATAGCCTAAAACCCTTAAATTCCTTAAAAAAAAATATTCCTTTGCTCAGCAGCACGTGATCTTAAATCAAATTTGGCGGTGACTAGCAACAAGTTTATCATGTAGGATAAGTGTATTAATAACGCTCTCAGGAGATTTCACTCAAAGACCCTCCGCCTTCAATTATTGGTGAGGCTAGTGCACTAATATGCTTTATGTTAACGATTTTATATTGCTATAGCCTATGTATTGTTGTATTATTGTGTTGCTGGAAATTGAAAAGCTTTAATTGCGAGTCATGTCCTTAATGCATAGAATATTTTTGACACATTTTTCGTCCCATCCATTGCTGTGGTTATTACTTATTGCAATTTCAAGAGTGAATCTTTCATTTGCGGATGTCACTCAGAATACTTTGTAGAGTGTACGTGGCATTTGGTTCTCTTGGCAGCATGAAAAACAAAACGTAGATTCAAATTCTGAATGGATTTTATGACATAGAAAGCTCCCTTTATAATAATTAAAAAGCGGTCACCCATCTAGTTCATTGCGATCTCACAAAGTTAAGTTACAATCAACGAATCTCTCTCCACTCTGCGCAGTGAATCTCTTATTTACATAGTGTCTAAACTTTGTTTTAAAGAGAAGATTTGAGTGCGTGCAGAACAAAACTCTGACAATTTGAGCGGTGAAAAAATAAAGCTAAAATATCTTAACTCTGCTTTAGGTTAATTTTAAGCGGGTTACAAAGTGGGAGGCTGAGAATGTGCTTATAGTTGTCCAGTTGGGCTGAGGTTTTGCTCTTTGAGTGTCAGGTTTCAATAACCATGTGTTATTTTTAATTTTAGTGTACGCAATCGAAAAAAAAAAAAAAAAAAAAAAAAAAAAAGTATTTCCCATGTAATTTTTTTAATTACTCCTGTTGTATTTGAAATATGGTTACTAATCAGCATTTATAATACATTGTAATTGAAATCTGTCTATCATATACAGTGGCTTCCAAAAGTATTGGAACAGTAAAGACAAAATTGCTCTGTTGGCTGTGGAGTCAAGAAATGTACAAATATTATTAAAAGATGAATATGGAGACAAAACTACAGAATGTCACATTTTATTATTGGGTGATTCAACACAGATGTTTTACCAGCTAAGAAGTTCAGCACTTTTAGAGTTTCATCCCTCTATCTGATGTGAGCAAAAGTATTGGAAAAGTTGCCTCACAGGTCTTTCTAAGGGATCAGCTGTGTCCTGTTGCATTAATTCTTCAGATATTAAATGCAGGGAACGTGTCGTATCAGTTATATCCATTACTTCTGTATTCTGAATCTTGCATTCGATGACGACACAAACCAGGATGAAGATGAGGGAGCTGACTTTGAGAGAAAAGCAAACAATTTGGATGCTAAAAGAAAAGAGGAAGTCAGTTAGAGCTCTAGCAAAAACAATGGGCATGGAGAAATCAAGAGTTTGGAAACCACCAGCAACTACCTGATCGGCTGAGAAAACAACAGTAGGTGATGACAGACAAATCATAAAAGCTGTGAAAATGAATCCTAAAAGACGTGTCTGTAAAATCACCAACAACTTCCAGAAAACTAGAGTGATGCTCTGACAATCTACTGTCCTCAGGAGACTTTGACACAGAATTACAGATGCAACACAGCAAGATGAAAACCTCTGACCAGCACCAAAAATAGAACGGCAAGATTAGAGTTTGCAAGAAAGCACAAAAGGTGAGCCAGAAGAGTTTTGGAACTGTGTTTATGGACCGATGAGACAAAGACGAACCTTTCAGTCAAATAACACGCAGGGTCAAAACACCAGCAAACGAGTATGGCACGGACAAGACACAAGAGTAATCCTAGGGCATGCGTGGGTCCTCGATCGGTGAACAATATCCAGAGGGCTTGAGAAGAGGGGTAGTCCAATAACCTGAGCAATAATCCAAACGATGTAGACACAGAGTACAAAACGTTAAGACAAGGGTAAATACACGATACAAGGGCGGGAAACAGGAAACGAGACTATAAACAAAACAAACTAAACTTAGAAAACACAGAATGGCTTGGTAAGGCAGCTAACACTCGGAGAGTGTTATACACAGAACAATACTCAGCAGAGAGGAAGAAGAAGTCCATGGTTTAAGTAGGGTGTGTGATTGTGTGATAATTCTCAGGTGTGAGCGTGATTAGTGCAATCAGCTGTATATGTGTCGTCAGTGCAAAGGATGATGGGAATTGTAGTTTGTGGGTGAAGTGCAACAGTAGTGTGGTGCAAAAGTCAATGTGATGGAGGAGTGACCTCTGGTGGTGAGTAAACGGAAGTCCACAGACCAGATTCGTGACAGCATTAAAGGCTGGGCAAAGTATTTCAAAGGATGAGACCAAGATTCTGGTGATGTCTGTGGGTCACAGACTCACTGCTTTGATTGTGCGCAAGGGATCTGCAACTAAATAATAGCTTTTAATCTTTTATATCTGCCTTATGTTCAACTGTCCCAATACTTATGCTCACATCAATGAGTGGGATGAACTCTAAAAGTGTTGTTCTTTTTATTTGGTAAAACATGTATGTGTTGAAATGGCTAATAATAAAATGTGACATTCTGTAGTTTTGTCTCATATTCATCTTTTAATCATATTTGCAAATTTCTTGACTCCACAGCCAACAGAGCAATTTTGTCTTTACTGTTCCAATACTTTTGGAGGGCACTGTATTTAAATATAAATGTAAGTTCAGATTTATAATAAAGATGCAATTCAGTACATTTAAAATTAATTTTCTCATTGTTCTGGCAGCAACTGGGGGTTAGGGGAGGGGCTTCTCATCCCCTCTTGGTAAAAATGGGTCTGGGGCACCTCAATAGGACCAAAAGGCCATTTTAGCGTTGATGATTAAAGGAGCAGGCACTTCAAAATGAAGCGACTATCTAATGAAATTCTTAAAATTGATGTTAATTAATTTATAAAAAATATTAGGTTTGCCATTTAAAATAGATATTCCATTTAAATGTTTTCTATTATAAATATATTTAAAAGACTTCACAACACATGACCATTCATTTCCAATGACATTTAAAAAGATGGTTGGGTTGCATAACGTTTCAGCTGTTAAAGAACAAGGTGCCTCTATATCCATCGATGATATAAATATGGCTGTTTTGTAACAGTTAATTGTAGGCAAAATTAACAAACAAACACAAAAGCAAAAAAGCAACCCGTCACATTGAAAGAACAATGTTCTCTCTCTTCTTCTTCTGTCTGGCTGTCTTATTGAGTGCTGTTGAACTTAAGTGATCACGAGAGTGCTTGGGGGAGTGCAGAGGTCCAGAGACACATACTAAACATCGGGTGTTGAGAGGGATGCTGTTGCTATGGTGACACATGGGACCAGTGGGTTATTTGAACATTTTGTTCTGTAAACATCTGAGTTTTGAGTTGCATTCTGAAAGGCTGGTTACAAATGTTCCATCAAGGACTCGAGTAATATTAATTCATGCTTATGTATATGAAACAGTGTTGTTGTTGTTTTTTTTGTTTTTTTAATCCAACTTCAAGTATTTGCATCTGAATGTAAGCATTTCCAACAGTGTGAATGATTTCTCCTATTCTACAGTCCAGCTTAAGTTAAAATGTGTTTACTTGGTAATGCTATGCTGTAATCTCACAATCCTTGCAGAAAGAACAAAGAACAGCATGGAACAATCATCTTTTATATCTTTTTTTCCCCTTTTTGTGACATTTATCTGAGTGAAACAGCCACGTTTCTGCATATGGGAAACCTAGCTGCATTCATTCGTTCCTATATGAGACATCAATATTTTCCAAAGAACTCAACACTAACTTATATTTGAATATCATAGCTGGCCCTGATTTGGAGCCCAGCTGCCAAACTGGGCTTAGTTAGGGTCTCAGTTGTTTTGTTGTGTCATGCAATGTCATATTTTACATCTGCCAATTAATAAAATTTCCTCATATTTCAAAATTTAAAGACACAAAAAAGTAAAGTCATAAAAATATGGAGGCTATTAAAATGTGGAGAGTTTTGATCCACATGGAGGTATACAGATATCTCTTAGAAATTCAAGTATATCTCGTTGCCAACAAAATTGCATATTTGATGTTAAGTTAAAAGTTTGTCAGATATTAATTTAGTGAAGTGCACATTTATAGAATTCTACAATTATCTACAATACCTTATACCGCCACAAGATGTCGTTGCATCATCCTGTGCTGTGTATCCAGCTAGTGCATTTACATTTAATGCAAAGAGATTTATAAATAAAACACAAGCAAAAAGCACAAAGCAAAATTTGTCACACAAAAACAGTGAATACTATTAGCATTACTAAACTAATAAAGTACTATATAAAGTAATAAAGTACCAGAGTAGTAAACATAAAGCAGAAATTACAAATTAAACAGTGGAGAGATTTTCTATCTATCTATCTATCTATCTATCTATCTATCTATCTATCTATCTATCTATCTATCTATCTATCTATCTATCTATCTATCTATCTATCTATCTATCTATCTATCTATACATACATATATATATATATATAATGACTTTGAGATAATAGTGTGGCTGTTGTATATGTTGTTGCTTATAAATGCCAATTCATGTAGTAGAGTAATTGGTAACACTTTATTTTAAGGTGTCCTTGTTAAATGTGTTACATGTACTTACTTACTGTTATAATAACAATTAATTATGCAAATTGACATGCAAGTAACCCTAAGCCAACCCCTAATTCTAAACCTAGCCATATACTAAGTACATATAGTTAATTAGTATTACTCAGTACATGTCTAATTACACTGTAACAAGGACATCTTAAAATAAAGTGTAACCAAGTAATTTGTCTTCTTTCTAATGCTAATAACGGGGGAGTCGTGGCCTAATGGTTAGAGAGTCGGACTCGTAATCGAAAGGTAGGCCGGCAGGGATTGTAGGTGGGGGGAGTGAATGTCCAGCGCTCTCTCCACCCTCAATACCACGACTGAGGTGCCCTTGAGCAAGGCACCGAACCCCCAACTGCTCCCCGAGCGCTGCAGCATGGCTGCCCACTGCTCCGGGTGTGTGTTCACGGTGTGTGTGTGTGTGTGTGTGCATTTGTTCACTACTCACTGCTGTGTGTGTGTGCACTTGGATGGGTTAAACGCAGAGCACCAATTTTGAGTATGGGTCACCATACTTGACAATACGTCACGACTTTTACTCACAGACATGATAAATATATCTATAGAAAGTTTTAAATTATCACTTAACGAAATAAAAAAATTGAAAACAAAAACTCTTTTATTATAATTTTAATCATAATCAATAAAGATGCATTTCTCTCTAAAGGCCTGTCTAATGAGGAGACGGCGAGTCAGGATCTTCATCCTTGCGACACAGACTCAGAAAACATTAGTTTATTAGTAAATAATTAAAATATCTCCTTACTATTTCCCGCAGACACATTCATGGTTATGTTTGCTGGGGTTTTGCAGCAAGCTTTAGCCTATAGCATGCATTTGAACGCAGAAGTATTCAGCTGTGCTGAAGTCACTTGCGCTCGCTGCTGCTGCGGGACACTAAACACCATCGAGCTGCTCTCAGTCGCGGCACGGTATCGTGTTGTTTCCACCAGCGCGGCAAATTTTTTCATCGCTAATCAATAGATGTCTACAATATAAAATAAGGAGAAACCCAAAACAGGCCCGATGCCCGGCCCGCGTCTGAACTATGACGTGGAAATTGGCCCGAAGCCCGGCCCTAGAGGCGTAAAAAAGTCGGGGCCCGTCGGGCCCGGGTCGAAATGCAGGGCTCTAATGTAACTACCCAGAAACCGATCGCGGTGTCTCTCTTGATAATTGATAATAGCGTTCTGCTCTCGTCAACATTAAATTCTTAATGGCTAAAGTAGCTGCAAGCGACCAAGTAATCAATGTATAGTTTGCAGCCCCCTCTATTGGTAAAACTGACCACTACATGATTGCTTTGGTAACCAGCAGACATTCTGACTTTTATGCAGTAAATGCAGCTTTTTTGAACTTACTGTAAAATGTGGACATTTCCGGGGACAGCTCCAGTTGGGGACACGACACCAAAAACCGGTCTGTCCCCTGTCTGGTCACCCTAAAATAATATATTATTTAAATTCATGTTGCTCATGTTATCATTATCATGTTACCTGTCAGTTGTGTTTCTTCATTGCCATTCACAAATTCTCTCCCATGGTCTCAGAGTCTCAGTTGGGGGCACACTTCGAAATCTCGCAAAAGTAGTATGTTTTCACTATTGTTTCACATGAATTCAGATACACTGAAAACAAAAAAGGTGAATATTATTCTTTGAAATCTCACCTTCCTCTATTCAAATACACAGGACAATATTTTGACCACACATTCATCTAACATATCTGGTGACATGACAATGCAACTTCCATTTGCCTCTCTGAATAGTACTGAAATGACACTGTATAGCAAATTTAAATGAACTATAATGACTTAACCACAGTGCAGGGGTTAAGAAGCAAGAGAAAACCTGTAATGTATGTGCATGCAGGAAAGTGTTGTACTCATCAGCTTTGCTTGGCATGAAACTATAAGACTTTATTTTAGATTAGATTATTTCTTTAGATTAGAAATAATCTCATAAAAGGGAAAGAAACTGCCAGGTATTAAGGTTAAAATCATAGTTACAATCATTATATAGTTTTTCCAACAAGAGGAACTTGTTACGGTCACTAAATGATCTTCTGTGGTGGAGTGGTACGGGCCAAAAAGAGGAAGCGTACAAGCATTTGATAATTCTAAATAATCTTATACAACTTTTTGGACATTTTTTTAATTTTAGGTGGTCATGCTGATGCCCATGCAATCACAAGATGGTAAAATTACAAATAGTGGACTAAACTATTCAACCGTACCAAATTAAAAAACAGATCAAAACAAGATAGCAAACTTATTCTGTTTCAAGACTGGAAACTGAACAACTTTGAAGTAAGCTTGAATTTTCTCTTTAAACTGCAAAATAAATAATACTAAATTAATAAGTAGCTAAATAAATTCTTATTTGTTAGTGTTTGTGATTTTGTACAGTTTGTGTTTTGTCAGGTTTTAAAATGTCACTAGCTCTGAAAACAATGAAAGTCAATGGAAAGTCCTTATAATAAAAAAAATAAATGAATACATTGTGTGTTAATATCAAAACATTAAACACAATGCAAGTTGAAGAGTGATATGCAGCAGGGAGTGTAGAGGGTATGGTAGACCTGCAGTTCAAGTTTCAGCTTTCACTATAACCTGTCACCAGTCAGCCAACAAATCTGTTTTTAATCAGGTGGGTGGCAGCGTGAGGTATATTTAACCCATCTGCAAAGAGGCAGTAAAGATGGTGGACAGGACTAATATGAAGTGAAGAGCAGCAAATCCCTATGGTGAAGCTTTACAAGGGTCAGAAGATTTGTGAGCATGCACTGCAAAGGACTGTACACTACTACTTTTGCAAGGCCCCATATGGGAGCGAGTAAATCTGTCTCAGTGCAGTGTAAAGGCATTACATATGAAAAAATAACAGTGTTTCTTTTCACTGGGCTGCTGATATTCTGCATTATAGTCTCCCAGGGCTTGTTTGCCTGCCAAAGAAAACACCACAGAGGTTTTTGAGGCCTGTTTTTTGTTCCTTGTTCAACACTTTATCAAAGAAGCAAGAGACCTTGAGAAAACAAAATGCACAACAAAGAAATTTTTACATTAACAATTTATTAATAAAACAAAATTCTCTTTTGAATATGCTTATTACAAAGTATCTAAATACAGGCATCTGAGGTATATTTGTCTGTGAAGTGGTTGAGATGGATTTTGGTGAACAGCATTTTATCAGAGAGGGGAAAACAGTGTGCAAAGATGTAAAATAGCAAAAAATACTGTGAAGAATCAAATGGACAGAACTGAACAAAAATGTAAAGAAAATAACAGCAGCATTTGGATGTTTTTGTTGACAGGAGAGGTTTTGTTGAGGAGCTGCTAGGCAAAACTCCTTTGAGTTTCTTGTTTTTAAACTTACATTATCCCAATGCCCACGAAAATGAATATATTTTGTAATGCTAATGTAAAATACATGTAAAATCACTATGCCTGATAACTAACAATATCACAAATATAAGCTTCTACATTTTCAAAAATGTGAACAACAACAACAAAAAACATTAATTTGGCAGTTTGTGTCATTGCTAATGAAGATATAATAGACATGTTGGGACCAGCATTTCAGAAACAATTATGTATAAGATATAGATTTAAAAAAAAAAAAAAACAGTACGTATGTGTGTAAAAATCTTTGGTATAAACACTGTCTGCATGAATTGGTCTCAGTATGATTCATTTAGTCCTCCATATCATATGAAAACATTGACAAATGTTGAAAACAACAGAATTAAGAACATTTTAAGGCTTTAATTCAGTGACGCTTGACAGAATGACATGCACACCCATTCATACAAATATCAAGGACAGCACAATGACAGAAGAAATTAGACGCATTTTAATACGTCTATCATGTCATGTTTGAGATGTTCAAATCAAACTTTCAGTATCTGATTTACAGAAAATGTATATTGTCCCAGTTAATCTTTTATGATAATAAGCAAATCTTCAAAGGAAAAAATCAATGACACAAATTACAAATTAATCTACATATTTTAAATTACAATGTGCTGTGTACAAATCAGATCATTTCCTAATGAGATGAATTAATACAGAGTTTAACAATTTTCTTGGAATTCACTTAAATATCTATTAACTCTCATGGTACTACACATAATATTCTTGGGCATGTTTGGGTAGCTTCATAGTTACTTACTGAATCTAATCAAGTTGACCAGTATAAGCAGTGGATGTATACTAGTATTGTGTTAAATATGTATATACATAATGCTACTAATATCTCCAATTCACAGTTTTACTTTATTAACATTATTTGATCATTTTTGACAGTATCTCTACATAACCTTTACTTTAGATTTGTTTGTTGTTTTGTTTTTTTAACTACAGACTTACTTTACATCGTGTATAAAACAGTAAGAGCCATGAACTGAGTAATGATCTCACAAACTGTAATCAAATAAATTGGCTGATGCTTGAAGGAGTGTTCTGAGAAAGCTCCCCCTCTCTATATATGGCTCAAGTGCACTGGTGGAGTTGAGCATAGTGGCCAGTGCTTACACCGATGAGAACATTAATCAGCATCTGCCATAGTGGTATAAGAGTCAGCAGAGAGGTGAGAGGTTATACGGACCACGGGCCCTCAATAGAACCCTCATCTTCTGTTCCTCAAGTAATCACCACACTCTGCAAATCTTCTCAGGCACCATGTTGGCGTTTTTCTGGCACTGGAAGGCTTTGGCAAATTCTGGGAAGTTCTGTAATGACCCAAGAACTCTGTACAAACAGAAGTGGTAAAGTAGTGATTACCAACACATTCTGACATGAGTCTGAAGGCATAAAACAGAAGTGCATAATTGCCAGTGAAAGAAGGTTAACATACCTAAACTTCCCTGGACTGTGGACATCAGTTTTGATGGAGTTGACAGCATGCTCTGGTCTGTGTGTTCCACACCAAACCTTGTAAAAAAAAAAAAAAAAAAAGAGGTTGTTCAAAAACCTTAATTAAAGCATTCCTGTTTGTATCCATCAGACTGGTCATATGCAGGAGTTCAGTAGAAGGTAAGCTTAGTTGTATTGCATTTGTGACAATGTTGATTTACAAAAAATAAAATAAAATAAATAAATAAAAGATAAGAAATAAAAACAGAAGTTAAATATATAGCAGCATTATATATATTTCAATCACGACAACTCTCTGAAGATTTTAGCATGGTGATGGATATGACAATGTTAATGTATTTGGTCTTGGAGGAATAGATCTGCTACACTGCTGCTGAATTGCTGCTGTTGTTGGTTATTGCTGTAGTTGTAGATTATTGCTGCTGCTGCTGCCAATGCATATGGCGATACGGTGCCGTGAGTACTTAAGACATACAGCTGCTGCACAATTAGCATAAAATATAAACCATCAGAGAAACTCTGCAAGCGCGCTGCAGGAATCTCAAGTGAATGCTAGCCAGCCATATAAATGCAAGGCAGTAAGCTCATTGGCTGCATATGCAGCTTGAATCAATCAGCTTGTGCCAAGTCATTTAACTCTCTGAATAGCATCAGTTATGTTAACAACCCATCACCCTGCGCCATCTAGAGTTTCATGACTGAACTATATATATGCACACATACATATACATATACATATATATATATATATATATATATATATATATATATATGCATCTAGATTAATTATTGTGTTAAAACTGTCAAGTATTTGAGCCTAAGGTTTTATTGGCATTAAGGGCCAGATTTCCCAAACAGGACAACCTAGTGTGAGTGATTTAGGCCCAAAGAGGGTTTGCGGTGGTGCAAGCTGTTAGTAAATCTGGCCTCTATGTGTTGTCAAGACAATAAAGTTGTAAAAGTTAATTTAACTTAACATTCAACGTTAAAATAATTTTCGTGGTAATCAACATTATGCCACAAGTGTTGTTCTCCCCAAGGGTATTATTCCCATTTAACTGTTCACACAAAGGACAAAAGAGAGAAAAAAAAAGAAGAAAGGGGATGGAAAATGAGACAGTGATTTAGATGTCTTTCTACATCTCTAAAAAAATCACAGCTTATTGTAGTTCCCGGAAAACTATTTGTGTAACTAATGGGAAGTCGTGGCCTAATGGTTAGAGCGTCAGACTCGTAATCCAAACGTTGCGGGTTCGAGTCTCGGGTCGGCAGGGATTGTAGGTGGGGGGAGTGAATGTCCAGTGCTCTCTCCACCCTCAATACCACGACTGAGGTGCCCTTGAGCAAGGCACCGAACCCCCAACTGCTCCCCGGGCACCGCAACATAAATGGCTGCCCACTGCTCCGGGTGTATGTTCACGGTGTGTGTGTGTTCACTGCTGTGTGTGTGCACGTTGGATGGGTTAAATGCAGAGCATGAATTCCGAGTATGGGTCACCATACTTGGCAGTATGTCATTTCACTTCAGTTGATCTTAACTTCAGAGGTAATGAACCTGGAATATTCTTGCAAGTTATATTAAAGTGTTTCACCTGTGCAAAGTTAAGGAAAAAGAGTTGCTCGTGATTGAGGTCAATTCCAGGCAGAGGAGCTTCTTTTCCATGTTTTTTCACATAGTTCTGGTAGGCCTGGAAAAGTAAGCACAGTGATTCTGATGAATCTTGGGAAGCAGTTACTGAAAACAAACTCTTGTCTCTCAAATGTCAAAATAATAATTAACATCAGACATGAAGTTTTATGTTACAGCCAAATGCCTTCTGAAGTCTTTCCTAAGTGACAGATTTGGGATTATATATTATATACTGTTGACTATATTTGATGGTTCAGTGAGGCCTAGTATTAAACACACTGAACTGTAGTACTTGAGCAATTTTCTCCCCCTTTGGCTTTTCTAAGAATCCAAACTATTAAGCCGATTCACTCTGTCATCACAGTCTGACAGAAATCCATCCATGGTGGAACAAACTGAGCTGCCCTCTCTGCTCAGCATATGAGTATCTATCATCATGTTTTTTAACCTTCAAACTAACTCATTTTGACTGCAAAGACTTTAATTATGATCACATTTCAAAATGATTCAAATGTTGTCTCTTTTTGGAAGTGAGAAAACATTAAACTAAACCAATTTTTACAGCAGTAAAAAGGGATGTCAAAAGAACTGCAGTGAAGGCTAAGTTGCCCTCTCTTTACTTGATAAGACTGGCGAATGCCCCCGTTGTCAGCAATGTTCTCCCCAAGGGTATTATTCCCATTTAACTGTTCACACAAAGGACAGAAGAGAGAAAACAAAGAAGAAAGGGGATGGAAAATGAGACAGTGATTTAGATGTCTTTCTACATCTCTAAAAAAAATCACAGTTTATTGTAGTTCCAGGAAAACTATTTGTGTATCTAATAAGGTTCTATATTACTGCTGTCAGAAACTCACAGATAGCTATAAGGAACCAATGACATGAAAGTCACATATGGTATAAAAAAATAAAAAAATAACAGTAGGGTAGATAGAACTATTATTTTCTGTTAAACAATGTTTACTAAATGGTTTAAGATGGCAAGCTTTATTTGACTGGACATGTACTACATACCTATCATATTTGTAATAATAAATTATAGATAATGTAATAGAAATGGAATTTTAAAGATGATTATATTAGACAGTTATTGAATACATTTTGTCCATTCGCCCAATCCCAAGAGTAGCTTCCATACTGGTCCACAATGCATTTGGAAAGCTCATGGAATTTCTGAGTTGAAGATGGAGTCCACCAGTCTTTGAGGTCACCATCTTTATCAAAGTTACGTCCTGAACAAGGAAAGAAATGTTGAAAAATTTGCCTTGCAACGCTGTTACTTGAAATAATATGTAAGAGAGATCTGTTTGGAGTCTGATACCATTGTCATCAAAGCCGTGAGTGATCTCATGCCCAATGACCATCCCAATACCGCCATAGTTCAGAGACCAGGGCTGACCTTTACCAAAGAATGGTGGCTGAAGAATACCTGCAGGAAATACTAAGAGAAAGCAGTTAATTAAAATTAATTCTTCATTAGTTAGACAAAGCAGATTGTTATTATTATTATTTCTTTTTTTTAGTTACTGCTACATTGTGTAAATCTGATTCGATACCTATTTGGTTTCTGCCAGAGGAGTAGAATGCATTGACAACAGCAGCTCCTGTGATCCACCTTGAATTAAAGATGCATATCACTTAAATATTTAATTAGAGCTCTTTATTCGTTAGGGTTTTATGACAGTTACTATACTGGGAAAATGGAAACACTATTTTAGAGCACAGTTATACATTCGTATATCTTATGAGTTCTTACTCTTCTTTGTTCACTTTGATTCTCAGTTTCTTTAGCCGTTTCTTCTGACCAAACTCCAAGTTCTTTAGAATGTTCTCAAAGTATTCTTCTGCGCTGTAGCTTAACTAATAGGAAAATGGAAAATATGCACAACAGATTAACTTTAAATTATTTTAATTAACATGATCCTCCTGACTCCTCAGTTCACCCTTCATCTTGTAGGCACTCACATCTTGGTATTCCTGGTCCAAGCATGTGTTGTTCATGATATTTTCTGAGAAACCAATTCTTTCTCTGATTGCTCGTGCCTGTAGTGAAGAAGAGTAAAACATAGTATTTTTAATGTGTCTTTGGTACAGCAAAAAGTCAATTAAAAGCAAAATCTTTCTTTAGTCAAGAAAACATTTCTTTGGAATGAGCTTTCAAAGATACTTTTAGTCATGTCCTAGCATTTATGATCAACAGTGATTGTGCATTAACCTTTAACTTGAAACACAGATTTAAAAATAAGCCTCACCTTCTCCTCTGCAGCTTTCTTAGTTTCAGCATCCATCCAGGCTAGATCATCCAGATTACTCACAAATACCTCTCTGATGTTAGTGATCATCTCATCCATCTGAGAAAATCACAGAGAAGGACATCATCAGACACCATTTCTCCACAGAAATTCTATACACATTCTGGTTGGGAATTGTTTAGTAGGTTGTGTTCTTACTATTCATCCTTTGGATGAACAGGCATTATTCTGCAAGTCTAATATAAATTAGCTACTAGACGATGTTTGTGATACAATGAAAATTTTCAAATGATCTAAAGTACGTTTTCATGTTTACATTAAAAATGTAGGCTTTCAAGGAATATTGTACAAGACCAAGTTTCAGTGTGGTTTAGACATGCAGCTAGTAGGCAAGCCAAGATCCACGACAAACATTTTTAGAAAAATGTCTGTCGGGGGGAAAAAACAAAAATGTCCTAACCTTTCTAAAAAAAAAAAAAAAAAAAAAAAAAAAAAAAAGATTGGTTTTCTGTTCTTTATTACCCATTTAAAAGCAATGAACTGTGCAAATACCAAAACTTATCTATTCTGTTTATGTTTGACAATGATAAAGTTATGGAAAATTGGAAAAATAATCAACTATCTGTAAAGCATGTTCACACTCTGCATGATGGATTTGTTTTAACTGGAACTTACAAGATATCTTGTTCTCTCATTTATAAAACTGGCAGACTGAGAGACCACTGATAGTTCACTGAATGTTGTTTTCTGACAGATAGGCAGTGCTGGATAAGGCTAATTATTGACATATGACTTGGTGTGAATATCTGTAACATTATCCTGGTGACCTCAAACCCACTGGCACGACATTGATGTGAGGAATGATTTATGGGTGGGCCTTGTATGGGTCACCTGATCATGGACAAGCACCCACAACGCTAACACTTGCTGTTATGCATGTGATTTTATAGGCAAGTATAGTCGTAAACCCAAATGCTGCTGACATGTGCCAAAAAAAAAAAAAATTCATAAAGCAAGCTGCTATTCACCAATCTACACAGCACATCCTGTACATGAAATTATTGTGCATATTATTACATTACATTGTCAATTCAAATATATAAAAAATACCAATCTTCCTGAAGATTCCTTTCAGGAAAACGAAGAGAATTCTACAATTTAAGTTTTTCTTTAGCTACAGGCACTTTTATATACCAGGGGTGTATATATAAAACTTTTATTTTTTTAAATGGTTTCTATCAGTTTTTCAAAAACTTGGCTGACTCATAGTTGTAAGTTTGTTCAATTTTTAGTGTACTTGTTTACCAAGGGGAAGTCACTTAAGAGCAAATGAGATTAAATGCATGCGAAATATGAGGCGAAAATATAAATTGTGAGCAGAATATTTATATTAATTTCCAGTCAGGTTGTAATAGTAAATATTATTTACTATTATTTAGGTTACAAATATTGTAACAAAGCAGTATGCCATTTTATTCTAAAGTGTTTAAAATGTCATTTCTATAAAAAACTGTTGAACAGACATAAAACACACATAGGTTGAGATGCGCTGGAATTGTTCATGTCAGGGTTTCGCAAACATATATTAATTTATGGTTGCTGTTTGGTAATGTTAGTAGAAAAATGAAATTAGTGAGTGTGATTTTTTTTTTTCCTATTCCCAGAGGCCATATTTGAAGAAACTGTGCAGGGTGCTGCCATGTACATGTGGTGGACTTGAGGTCAGGAGAGTCCAATGATTAATAGAGTGTTAGATAGTGTGTTTTATGACAGGTGGTACTGATGCAATGCTCAGCTGTTCTTACATGCATACAAGAAAATGGATCCAATTCAAATCATCCCACACAGGACTCAAGAGTATGTACAAACACACACAAGCACGTTTTCAAGAGCGATTATAGGACCCTTACAGGCATATACTGTGCACATACAACTCACCATGTCTTTGCTATCTCCTGCAAAGGCTTCCTCCACATACAGTCTCCCCACAGCTTTCTCCATGTTGTTGTTCACATAGATGGCACACTGTCTCCAAACTGCTGGTTCTGAGGTGGTCCCATATATAGCCTGAAAGGGGTGGTAGCAAGATTATAAATGTGTTTAAAATTATGCCTGTTAATTCACAGTTTGAAGGTTTTTTTGTTTTTTTGCTCTTTACCTTTCTAAATGGTTTCCTGGTCTCCCTGTATGTCCTGCTCAAACCAACCACCAGATTCATAATGAAACGCCACACCATGTAGTTCTGAACATCTCTGAACAAACAATTACAGAATGATGTGTACTGTTATGTATAGTCATGTGAGAAAATAAGTACATACCATGGAAATTGCTTTTTTGACATTTTTTTAAGCACTTTCAAAAGCATTTGACCCTTTTTGCATATTAATGAAATTTATGCACCCTAACAAATGACGCATTAAAAGTTTGTAGAATTTTTCACAATTTAAACTGAAATTCAGCTTTAAAACATGCTAGTCACATGGAAAAAGTATGTAGACTCAGTAAGTGTAAAAAAAATAAAATAAATAAATACAATTAATAGGTAAATTGGCAGTCAAGACTGGGTGTCAGTGATTCAAACCTGTTTAGTGCAGGTGGAACCTGTCTTATTTAAACCTCTCATATGTCATATAAAGTGTGATGTTCCGTTTGCTATTGAGTTGTGTGGTGTCATCATGCCACAATCTCAAGAGTTCTGCAAGGTCTTTAGAAAAAAAATCCTATGAGTCTGAAAAGGGATTTAAAAATATTTTAAAACTATTTTAAATACATCATTCCACTATAAGAAAATCGTCTATAAGTTGATCTCATATTAAAAGTAGAAATATTTAGTAACAATAAGTTCAGAAGTTTGGGGTCAGTACTTTCCCCCCCCTTTTTTTTCATAAATATTTTTGTTCAGCAAGGACATGTCGAATTGATAAAAAGCGATAGTAAAGACTTAGCCTACATTGTTACAAAAGACTTCTATTTTGAATAAATGCTGTTCTTTTTAACTTATTCATAAAGATTCCTGAAAAATGAATCAGAGGTTTCAAACAAATATTAAGCAGTTGTTTCCAACATTGGTAAGAAACCAGCATATTAATGACTTTGATGAAAAAATTGTAATGATCTTTTTAAGATGATATGTTTGTTACCAGGAATTTGTATTTTGTACACATTTCACCTTTCTGTTAACTCATAATCCTTTATCAAGAATATTAAGGTCCCCTCCACCTCACAACGCCATCTCTGATGATGTGTACGCTGGGCAATAGGGTTTTTCAATAGCCAGACGATTTTCAAAACTTCCCCTCAAGCAACCTGTTGTCGCATCACACTCTGGCGCTAGGAACAAGGAGGCGAGGAACTTCTTTCAAATGAACTCAGACCTTTATTTACCAAACTCAGGGATCACTGGAGACACAGATGAACACATGAAGACCGGACACAGACACAGGGAAACGCAGGGCTTAACAAAGGCAGACTAAACTAGATAATTAACATAGGGCTGGGGACTAATTAACTGATGAAGACATGAAACGGGGACTGGGATGGGAAGACCAAATATGGGCATGGAAACACAAGACACAGGGAAACAAAGTCTGACATCACGCCCCCCTCCGGAAGGTGCGTCCCCGCTCCATATACCATCCAACGCCGCTCTGGAGGCCGGTAGCCCTGCTCCCTGATCCCTGGAGGCCTCCAGAGCGGCACCCGTTCTGGGAGCCATGGCGGGACAGGGGGCTCGGGAGGCCATGGCGGATCCGGGAGCTTGGGCGGCCATGGGGGGTCCACCTCCGAGACCACGGCCCCAGCCCCCACATCGGCCTCTTCAGCAGGGGGCTGGGACACTTGGGGGCGCTCTGGAAGCTCGGAGCTGGACAGAACCAGCGGTGTTGACGGAAATCTGGACGGGACCAGCGGAGACGTAGGAGACACAGGAGGGCTGAACGGGACCAGCGGATTCATAGGAGGGCTCATGCGAGGAGCTGGCACTGGATGGTGCTTGCGAGGAGCAGGCACTGGAGGGCACTTGCGAGGAGCAGGCACAGGTTTGGAGAGAGTTTCATCCGGGTGGCTTGCCATAATCTCTGCCGGAGGGCTTGGCAGAACTGCGGACGGCGGCGTGAATTTCCCCGCAAACGGCGGCTGGCATGGGAAAGCCGCGGACAGCAGGCTTGGGAGAGCCGCATCGGGTGGCTGACTTGTGTTGGCCACTGACGGCGGCTGTTTTGCATTGGCCACGGATGGCGGCGGGCTCGGAAGAGCCGCAAACAGCGGCAGGCTTGGGAGAGCTGCAGACGGCATGAAACTGCAAAAAGGGTGACACCATTTCATAGGATGTGAGAAAGAGATTTAACAACTTTTTGTCCAGTTATTTGAGTCTCTTCACTTTATACGTACAGCAGCCCAGTCCCCTAATACTGTAATATTCTTTTCAAACTGTTAAATGCCATTGCCTCTAGAGTATTTAGAACATGACTTTGCTGTGCAAAGTCCTCTAAACCTTACCCCAAATGCACAAATGCAAATTTTTACAATGAGCATGAGTATGAGCATTTATTGTCAAGGGAAAGGTCTCGAAAGCAGTGTGGGTCTGACTCAAGCTCCAACACAAAATGCCAGGCCTGTAATCCATACTGTGTAAACTAAACAGGAATGACCTCACTATCATAAAAGGTAAAAACATCACCAGGAACACTGGGGAAAACATGGCAGAGATATTTATCAATGTTAAGCTGTGTAGCCACTCAGGATGGCTTGCATTGCGTTGGCCGCGAACAGCGGCTGGAATGGGAAAGCCGCGGACGGCGCCGTGAACTTCCCCGCGGACGGCAGCAGGCTCGGGAGAGCCGCGGGTGGCTGACTTGCGTTGGCCGCTGACGGCGGCTGTTTTGTGTTGGCCACAGACGGCGGCGAGCTCGGGAGAGCCGTAAACAACGGCGGGCTTGAGAGAGCCGTGGACGACGGCAGGCTGGTTCTGGCACGGGGCAGGATACTCTCCAGACACCGGAGGATCCCTTCCCTCCATTTTAGTCCTGTGGTGTCTGGGAGGTCTACGGGACGATAGAAGTTGGCCCCGTGCCAGAACAGCGAGAGGATGGTGGCGTCATCAAAGACCGTAGCCACGGCGAGCCTGCAGAACTCCCACGAAAACTCAACAAAGGGGAGATCTCGGCGGGCAAGGGCGATGACTTGTGCTGCAATTTCCATCGCAGCATCGGTGTCGGTCCGGTCTTCTGTCACAACACACTCTGGAGCTCGGAATGAGGAGGCAAGGAACTTCTTTCAAATAAACTAAGATCTTTATTTACCAAACTCAGGGATCACTGGAGACACAGATGAAGACGATCAGACCGGACACAGACACAGGGAAACGGAGGGCTTTAAAAGGGCAGACTAAACTAGATAATTAACAACACAGGGCAGGGGACTAATTAATTGATGAAGACATGAAACGAGGACCGGGACGGGAAGACCAAATATGGGCATGGAAACACAAGACACAGGGAAACAAAGTCTGACACCTGTCACAAAACTGCATGAATCATGGGCAGTGGATCTCTAGTTCTTGGCATGTTTTGCAAGGGACTGTATTAGAAGAGTAAATTTAGAGATGAAATGTTATTTTATATTTTTCTGTAAAGGGCTATGGGCACTCAGTTAGAAAGAAATTATATATGTCAGTAATGACAACAGTTTTCCTATTTGTTCATTATATACATTTTGTATAATGATGAACAACTGCTTGTTTAAATATAAGAAAATTAATTAAACTTCAGTAAAGTAATAAAAAAGATTTGGTCCCACATAAAAAATAAAAATTATTTTTTTTTAAATAATAATAAAAAAAAAAACTTAATTAAGTTAAACATATAGTGAAGTGAAGTGAAGTGACATACTGCCAAGTATGGTGACCCATACTCGGAATTCGTGCTCAGCATTTAACCCATCCAATGTGCACACACACAGCAGTGAACACACACACACCATGAACACACACACACCATGAACACACACTCAGAGCAGTGGGCAGCCATTTATGCTGCGGCGCCCGGGGAGCAGTTGGGGGTTCAGTGCCTTGCTCAAGGGCACCTCAGTTGTGGTATTGAGGGTGGAGAGAGCGCTGGACATTTACTCCCCCCACCTACAATCCCTGCCGGCCCGAGACTCGAACCCGCAACCTTTGGATTACGAGTCCGACTCTCTAACCATTAGGCCACAACTTCCCCCTTACATTAATTAAATATACATTAATTATACATTATATATGTATTAAATATACATAAATATAAATAAAATTAATATGTATTAAATATACATAAACATACATTAATTAAATATACATTTAATTAATATGACCTAAACAAACTAAACTGTGTTGACCCAACTAAACAGATTTATTTTGAATGAACTAAATTAAATTAATGTATTAAAAATAATCTGAATTTCCATTTCATTTTTACCCATTTATTTTTCAAGCTAAGGGCATTTCATTCTGGGATCTCACTCAGTGTATTCTACATATTTTTAAAAGGTAGTAGGCCATATATATATATATATATATATATATATATATATACATACATATATATGTATACATATATACATATATATGTATATATATATATATATATATATATATATATATATATATATATATATATATATATATTATACCATGTATACAGAAAATGCAAGCACTTTATGAATATTGTACACTACAAAAATAATATGAGAAGTATGGTAGTGTTCTATAGCAATATTAATAACACATTCTAAAGCACTAGACAGAAGATTGTATGTGAAATTACCTCTTTGTGTACTTGGCAAGGACAGGGTTGAGCCTCTTAAAATAGTTTGGGGCATACACAATAACCTCCTCACTGTCTGTAATGGGAATGCCAACTGTGTCCATGATCTTATTAGTGAAGAGGGTCCAGTTGAACACCTGAATAGGAGCAGTGTAGAACTAAACGAAAATTCATAATTTCATTGCAGGTTTTATGAGGATAACAATACTGTTCACTGCATGGAAGGTGAAACTTTTTTCTTTTTACCCTGGAATCAAACTCCAGAGTGAAGTTGTTGTTCAGGATCTCCAGAGGCATCTTGTTGTAAAGTAGAACCGGGTTGTTTCTGTCCTCTGGTGTGTCTGTTGCCTGTAAAGACAAGGAGAGCATGAAACTGCAAAAAGGGTGACACCGTTTCATAGAATGTGAGAAAGAGATTTAACAACTTTTTGTCCAGTTATTTGAGTCTCTTCACTTTATACGTACAGCAGCCCAGTCCCCTAATACTGTAATATTCTTTTCAAACTGTTTCAAATGCCATTGCCTCTAGAGTATTTAGAACATAACTTTGCTGTGCAAAGTCCTCTAAACCTTACCCCAAATGCACAAATGCAAATTTTTACAATGAGCATGAGTATGAGCATTTATTGTCAAGGGAAAGGTCTCAAAAGCAGTGTGGGTATGACTCAAGCTCCAACACAAATTACCAGGCCTCTAATCCATACTGTGTACACTAAACAGGAATGACCTCACTATCATAAAAGGTAAAAACATCGCCAGGAACACTGGGGAAAACATGGCAGAGATGTTAAGCTGTGTAGCCACTCTAGCAAACAGGCTCAGTGTGGGGCACAAACACATTATATGGGTTAAACAAAGAAACATACTGTTTCTTGGCCAATAAATGTACTATAAAGTTTAAACTTCCAAGTATTTTCCAGATTTAGCTAAAAAAATATATATTAAACATTAAATCCCCTTAATCAGAAAGGGATATCGACATACCTTAGACCATGTAGTGAACAATATATTATTTAAAAAAATAATACATGTGCATACAATTAAATATGAAGATTACAATAAATATAAAATAAAATGTAAATCAAACCTAAATTAACTGTAAATGTAGGGCACTTTTTCGGGCAAGTTTGTTCACTTAGAGGTTTTCAGGCTTAGTGCAAACAACCAAAACCTGGTTATTTTAGGCAGTTTAGAAATCCTGTGCAGAACGTGTTCCCGGGAAGTGGCACGTCTGGTCACCGTAGTCTATGCATGACTTGACATTTTATTTGTATTAGTGCTGTCAAACGATTAATCACGATTAATCACATCCAAAATAAAGGTTTTTGTTAACATAATATACGTGTGTGTACTGTATATATTTATTATATATATATAATAAATATATAAATTATATATTTATATATTTATATAAATATATATATGTGTATATATATATAATTAATTAAAAATAAATTATATATATATATACACACACACACAACTTTTATTTTGGATGTGATTAATCGAGATTAATCGTTTGACAGTACTAATTTGTATCCAAAATGGGTAAATGTAAACATTAGCAAAGACTATAGGGATACAAAGACGGTTCACTCCTATACTTATGAATGGGAGAAACTGCAATGCGCAATATGGTTGATTAGTCCCACCTTCTAAATGAAAGAGCCAATCGCTGATTGGTAAAGTCATTGCGTCACTGCAGCTGCAGTTCAAAACTCCAGTTCCCATAAAAACCTGAGGCTAGACCGGCCAGTGCGCATGCACAGCCATAAGCGTGTTATGGCTGCGCATGCACATTGGTTGGTCTACCCTGAAAAATAAGCTTTTTGAATGCTATTTCACGAGTTCACACTTACATATATTTAGCACGAGTTACGTAATGCGTATTTGGCAAGTATGGTAATATGTAGTTGGCGTGCTGTCCTGGGGAAGGGCTCTGATCTCGGGAATGGCCCGAACCCAGTGTATCCCCCCCCCATAGTGTGGTGAGAACTTAGTGATATTGGTGGAGAAGGGGTGGTGGAGGGATGCTGATAGACCGTCGAATGAGTGGAGGTATGTCAGCTGTATTTATATCCGTGAATTGATTGACTTGATTGCGTGCCACTTGTGTTTAATTAGGCTAAGTATCTCACGTGCTCCTCCCGAACTTTGTTAATAAAACATAATTTAAGCATAAGGAACAACATTGGGCAGTTCATTTCAGATTTTGCTAAGTTTAAATATGTAATTTATTTGCAAGTTCAGTGAGCAGATTTTGAGATTTCAAGATTCCGCCATTAATTTAGATAGGACTTGTTCTTGTATGAGCTGCCCGGAGTTTCAAGATCAGCAGGAAGGGAACCAAATGCAGAGAGAGTAAATCAAATATTTATTGAAAACACACAAGGTCACACAGCACAGGGGTGGACAATATTGAGACAGCTCCAACCAGCAGGGAGACAACTATGCCCCAGGAGGTAGAATGGTCTAAGTTGTTGGCCAAACTGGGCAGAAGGATGATGAGAAGACCAGAGCAGAGAACAGCAGAGCATGCAATCAGAGTGAAGAGACTCAAAGCAGGCCAGTATTAGAGATTAGAGGCCTCATTTATAAAATGTTGTGCAGAAACCATCCTATCTTTGATCTTACGATCATCTATCACATGTGCGTACATGTGATTCATAGAACAAACGTACGCACAGAATATGCACGTATGCCTCTCTTTCAGATGTGAAATATACGACTTGCAAATGAACTTGCGTGCAACTGAATGGTTTCAGCTCTCTGCCTTGTAAACGACTCCTAATTAATGAAATTACCATATAAAACATCATCAGTCATTGTCCAAATCCTTTCATTTAGAACAGCGAGCTGCAAGAACAGCATACATTTTTAAAAACCTGCAGTATACCGACAAGAAAAAGTAGGTACATCTGCTCAGACCCTGATGTGACGCTAAGCACTTTTCCGCGTCAAAGGCAGTTTTCACAAATATGAGCATTGGCGATAGGGCTGCACGATATTGGAAAAAACTCACATTGCGATATTCTTTTTTCTGTAATATATATTGCGATATGAAAAAATAAAAAATCACCAGATGACTTGAACAGCTCTATTTGGAAAAAAATAATCAATGATTGGGGTGATTTTGTAGATGAATAAATCAGCATAGAAAATAAGAAAATTACAAACAGATAAATATAATAGAAAAATTATACAAATTAAATAAACAGGGCTTTACATTCTTCAGGTAAGTCTAACAGTATTCAGGTAGAGAAATTTAATAATTAAATGTAAAATAACAGTGCATAGTCTTCACTGTATAAATTAAATCTAATAAATCTATAAAACTACAAAAGTGATTTTTCTCTATGTGTTTTGTTGTTTGATTAACATTCATGACACAGAAAGCCTCAGGAACATTAAACTGCTGTGAACCAATACTATGCATTTACTTTCTCAATAGTTTACCTTCACCTAAGCCATAAGCAACCATGTTTACAAGGATAACTGCAGAGACATGCATTTTGACATAGTTTTGCTCGTCATTTCAGACACAAATAGATGCGGAGATGAACGGAATTGATTGTTCACGTGCATCTGCGTGGCTCTCCCCCATGTGTATAACGGGGACGCTACACTATATAAATGAGGCCCTAGGTTCTCAGCACCAGGCCTAGTTGGCAGACCGCCACAGATAATGAACTGTGTGGGGCGGGGCTCCGCCCTACAGGAATAATCTCATTGGGACAGTCGCCCGTGGGTGGACCCAAATCGGGCCGTTTAAAAATGGATGCAAAAGCTTTGCTCATTGCTTGCTTGCTCGCTGACTTGCTTGAAAACTTTGGCTTCGTCATTTGATCATGCTGCGAAGCACCCTCAGCTATATACCATCTGGCGAGAATCCACACATGTCGTCCAAGTTCCGACCAAAAGAAACTTTGTAATAGTCAAGTCAAAACTTTGCCCAGAGCTTGCTACCTACGCTCAGAATTTACCCAACCAATTCTGTATTATTATTGTGGCCACGAAATAAACAGAATTGCTAAGATATACTAGTTTAATGCTCTCTGGACAAGTCGTTAATAAAGTATAAATCATATATTTGATTAATATCAATTAATCAAATCAATATCGAATCTCTACAATTTGATTTCCTAAAGCTAAAATTCAAAATAAGACTTAAATCCTTTACATAATATGGTGGAGAATGTTGGCAAACTTTGATTTGAAAATTCATAACCATAAGCATATGTTGTATCTTGTCTATTTTTAACCGTAAAGAAATAGAGTAGATACAGAGAGACAAAGTTGTTTGTGGTACTCTATTCTTAGGTGTGGTACACAATGCGATTGAATGAAAGAAAGTTGTTGTTTAAGAAGAAAATAAACTGCAGTAATTAATAAATTGTCTTTTAAGACGAAAGCCGCTCAAAAGCGCACTGAGAAAGGAGCAAGCGTGTCCCTTGCTTTCTCTCTCCTATAAGGCCTTTTCATAGTTTTGATTTGCATTTGATTTGCGTATCCCAATATTTAAATAACTAAACTATGCTATCTCCCTGGTGTGAGGATGTCAGATTAGCTAACTGTTATTTCTCTGTCCTTTGGTTCACTAACGTTACCGCTAGTGAACGTTACGGCACTCAGAAGGAGTGGCCAAAACGCATCTGTGGGGAGAATATTGATCTTGATCAAGTGAAAATTGTGTGATGATAAATCCACTGCTTTTGTCTGTCAGAACTGACTGACACCAGAACTGAGACTCGCCGAAGACTCAATAACGCTGTTGAATTGAAAATGAATCTGTGTATTAAGCTATCTCGAGTTGAGATTGGTACCGCTATATGAAAGAAAGAATCTAAATAGTGTTCTTGTGGTCGTGCAAGTGTGAGATGCATTCGTACTGAAACTGGGCATAACTCACATGCGGGTGTGTGTCTCCATAGTGACAGCCCAACCCAGGAAGTGCGCAGGCTCAGTCCCCATGCCATCTTTGAGCTTTTTGTAAACAAAGAGCATAGCAAAGCTGGTAGCATTGAAGGCTAGCGATTAGCACCTAGCATTTTGGGTAGCCTATAAGTTGGGGTGCAGCGTGTTCCCTATTTATACTTCACTCGTACTGCGTCGCTAGACGCTATGGGGAAAAACTCCTTTTTCTCCGAGGACTGAAGACTTTTTCAATCACGCAGTGTGACTGCACGGCCATTGGTTTGTGCAGTAAATAAAAACGAACCAATGGCTCGTCAGCGGTGCTGCACGAGCCTATGGCGGCAAAGCCCACCAGAAAGGGCGGGCCATCTGGCTATATAAGCAAGCGCTTCGCCATAGGAAATCAGATCAATTCTCCTTCAGCGACGACGATCATCCCTTCGCTGACACTCGGGACTGAAGATGCTCGCCGTAGAAACGCCTCGCTGCGGATAGAAGCTGCCTTTTCCTCTGCGCACTCTCGCTGTTCTGCCTGCTCTTCGAGCTGCTCCAGTGACCTGTGCAGATGCCAGCCTCGTCCCCTTCGGCCATCCGGTGAGTCTAAAATCAAATTTTTCTGAAAGAGCAAATTTCAAGGAATGTTGTTGCAAATGTCGCGCTGCGAGTGTGGCTCGCGCAGGGAATTCTGCACGATGCAGTAGGGTGGTGAGCGCTTCGCCTGTGTGGGCAACACCCACACAAACTGCGCGTTCACTGAGACAGAATGCTCACTCGAGTATGAGTCTCGCTCTTCTCCACTCGCTGGCCTTCTATGAAGGCAGCTCCGCTCTTCCGTTTCTCCTCTCTCAGCAAGCTCGGAGAATGAAACGATTGAGCCACGGGCTAAGTAACCGGTTTTGAATGATCCCATGCCGGCTCAGGAGCTCACTCTTACCGCAGAGCTCTGATCCGCCGGTGTTTTTAAATGTGAGAATAACCGCCCCTCTTTACATGAGCGACTATATTCTCTTGGGCGGACCGGAGTAGAAAGCTATCTTTGACAGCTTTGCGTGTGCGTGTGAGTCGCTGAAGCTGCTCCCTCACATACAGACTGCTTTCGTAGAAAGCCGCCCCTGATTCGCTCGCTATAAGGAACACTTAACTCGTGGAGCAGAGCGATCAGGCTTGAGTGATTGCACGCCGGTTTATCTCGTGTGCTCACTTTAATCTGCTAGAGTGTGTTAACACGTGAGGATCAGCGCCCCTCATCGCACTGAGTGGCACAATCCTTCTATACAGATCTTACAATACTGTGCTGGTTGGCCCCGCCTTCCCCGCTCTCACTCTCTGGAAACTGAGAGAGCGCGGGGCTGAGCAGTCAGGCTCGAGTGATTTTTGCGTGCCGGCATAGCCCAGCGTGTTTCACTCTGCACACAGCGCTTTGATCTGACGGTGTGTTTACAGTAAGGATTAGCGCCTCTTGCAGCTCTTTGATCTGCTAGCGCTACTTTCACTATTAAGCTGTCCTTGCTGCACTCGCAGTTATCCTACTTCAACGAAGTTGGCCCCGCCTCCCCTGCTCTCCTGTTTCTCCTCTCCCAGTGAACTCGGAGCGTTCAAGCTTGAGTGAATTTACGCTGGCCAAAGCCCCGTGTTTCAATCTCCATACAGCTTTGATCTGACAGCGTGACAGTCTGTGTCTTGCCCTGCCTCCCCGCGTCCGCTACGAACGGATCTGATGGGATGCACGCATCAGTTTTTGATCTGCCAGGGTGTTCACACACAAAGATCAAAGATCATCAGCACCCCTCTTCTAATGAGTGGTTTGATCTTTTTAGGCAGATCGATAGAAAAGGCTGTCATTATGATTATCTCTGTCAGCTTCAGACTCTAGACCACACCCACGGGGGGTTGACTTCTCTCCTGATGGAAGCATTGAGTCTAGCGCCCCGAAACGGCCTCTGTCATGCCTACGAACACCCCGTTTAGCTCGGCGTGTCGACGGCAATGTGTTTGTGTACATACTGTTGTGAACTGAGCCAGTTCAAATAGCGCCCACACAGCCGATCACTACTATAGTGAGGAAAAGTAAAACACAAACATTTTCAAAGAAGTAATTTTCTCTTCTTAACAGGTGTGTCGAGTTCCCACACGGCGACTTACCACCTGAATGAATTCCAACACCCTTGCCACACGGGCCGAGGCCTGGCGGGCCATCCCCGGAGTGTCTCATTGGGTTCTGGGGATTATAGAATGAGGTTATTCACTTTGATTCGCTCAAAGACCCCCGCGGTTCAGCGGTGTGGTCTCCACCTCAGTGCTAAGCCAGCAACGCTCACATCCTGCCAGCTGAGGTGAAGAATTTGCTGGAAAAAGGGGGCTGTAGAAACAGTTCCTCCAGCTCAGAGCGAGTCAGGCTTCTACAGCCGTTATTTCCTCGTCCCCAAAAGGATGGCGGCCTCCGGCCCATCCTCGATCTCAGACGTCTGAACCGTGCCCTCATGAGACGGTCATTCAGAATGACTGCACTGAAGCAGATCCTCTCACAAATTCGTCCAGAGGACTGGTCCTTTTCGCTGGATCTGAAAGACGCTTATTTTCACATCCAGATAGCCCTCCGTCACAGACGATTCTTGAGATTCGCCTTCAAGGGAGTGGCTTATCAATACACGGTCCTGCCCTTTGGGCTGGCTCTAGCTCCCCGTACTTTTACGAAGTGCATAGACGCGGCTCTCTCCCCTTTGAGACAGATGGGAATCCGTGTCCTGAATTACCTCGACGACTGGCTCATTCTAGCACAGTCGAAGGCAGAGCTGATAGCCCACAGGTTCCTCCTCCTCAGCCTGGGACTCAAGATCAATTTGGCCAAGAGCTCCCTGTCCCCCTGCCAACGAACTTCGTTCCTGGGGACAGTTTTCGACTCAGCCCACATGAAGGCGAAAGTCGCGCCAGATCACGTTTTGGCCATAGGGCAGCTCGCGGCTTCCTTCAGAATTGCAGCCTTCTACCCACTCAAATCGTTTCAGAGGATGCTGGGCCTCATGACCTCCGCACCGCCAGTTCTTCAGTTGGGCCTTCACAGGATGAGACCCCATCAGTACTGGCTGAAACCTCTAATTCCGCCTCATGCAGTGAAGTGAGTAGGTGACTTGCAGGCTCTCTCTGTAAACCCTGCCTGTCTTGAGTTTGGGCCTAACGACTCTAAGGTCCTCCTAAAGCCAAGACATGGCTATGTCCCGAAGGCACTCTACACTTCGTTTAGGGCCCAGTTTATTATACTCTCTGCACTCCCCCCTTCTGAGGAGGACCGGGAGTTCAACATTCTCTGCCCGGTCAGGGCATTGAGAACTTACATCGAGCGTTCTGCGCCCTTTAGGCAATCGGAACAACTCTTTGTCTGCTTTGGCGGCCGCACCAAAGGGTCTCCTGTCACAAAGCACAGGATATCTCGATGGTTAGTTGACGCTATTGCACTAGCATACTCCTCCCTGGGCCTCCAGAGCCCCATTGGAGTGAGAGCCCATTCCACTAGAGGCGTGGCCTCTTCCTGGGCGTGGTCTAGTGGTGTGTCCATGGCAGACATTTGTGCAGCGGCCGGCTGGGCCTCGCCGTCTACGCTTGCCAGGTTCTATAACTTGGATGTGCTGGCCTTACAGGCTCGGGTTCTCTCTGCTTAAAAGGCACACACCTATCTTAAGCGGTCCCTTCAGGCATTGCCTGATTCTTCAAGAACGCTCTTGGCCCCATTCCTGGTGCTGAGGCTGTACTTATGACCGTTGAAACGATATCTAGGCTGGACTGACCTCTAGGAGCTCGGTCCTCATGCCTCCTGCAGGATCTTCCTGCTCATAATTTGTCCCTCTGAGCCTTATTGCTCAAGGCCAGTTTATGTTGGTCGTTTCTCTTCATGGCATGGCGGGATTGTATTTGTTCCCCATAGCGTCTAGCAACGCAGTACGAGTGAAGTATCGATAGGGAACGTACTCGCTTACTAACATAACCTCGGTTCCCTGAGATATGGGAACGAGTACTGCGTACCGTGCCATGTCATTCAGCTGCACGACTCAGGTCGTCGCTTCAGTCGAATTGGCCTGATGTACTATGGTGAAGCGCCCACTTATATAGCCAGATGGCCCCGCCCAGAGCGCCGCTGACGAGCCATTGGTTCGTTTTTATTTACTGTGCGAACCAATGGCCGTGCAGTCACACTGCATGATTGAAAAAGTCTTCAGTCCTCTGAGAAAAAGGCGTCTAGCGACGCAGTACTCGTTCCCGTATCTCAGGGAACCAAGGTTACGTTAGTAACTGAGTACGTTTTGCAGTGTGTTTTTGAAGTGTTGATGCGACTTTACCCTTTTTCAGCCGAGCTTTAACTCACACTGAGATTGTTCACATCATTTCCTTCCCTCTTTTACTCATGCTATCTCTCATTTGAAAGGACTTTAACAAATGCAAATTTAAATAAACCATTGCTGTGCAGGGCAGCTAATTTTCATAGGAAGTTAGACAAGCGATCTCACAGGTGGTTTTGATAAAGCATTTATTCAAGATTGGTCCTTTCCCCTTGTAGCTAGATGCACTAAACTGCCACGCTATTGGGGTTTATTATATTAAATTAATGATGGACCTTAGCCTCATTGCTTTGATAGGAAGATAATTAATTTAATTATAAGTTTGCTCATGATTTCAAGAATATAAGAGGATGAATTGCTATTAAGTATTTGAACTTGATCATTTAATTTCATAACTAATCCCAGATTTGAAATTAATTTCAGTTCATTAAAATAATTCCAGTTCCTTCTTCCACATAGACTGATTGATGTAATTATGAGTTCTCTGATAATTTGATAACATTAAGATCTTAATCATTAACTATCAAAGTGTTTGATTTTTTGGCCAAATATTTTTGACATACCCTGACATTTGTGCTTTTTTCAGTTGCTGATAAACATATAAATGGCTTAAGTCTAATAACACTGTAAACAGCACAAACTGGGCTACAATAATGTGTTAGCTGCATTTATGTACATGATTGTGTTTTTGAGAGAGCAACGTTTATGCGTGGTTAGTGAAAAACGAAAATTTTGAAGTCACTGAAATAAGGCCATAAAAAAAACACAGAACATTTGTTCACAAGACGTTTGAGAACTGGATCTTGTAGTCTAGAGTTTTTGCTTCAAAATAATGTGAAATCATCTTGTTTTCTTGCTCACACTGGACAGACTGAATAGACTGAAAACTGGCATTACGTTGGTTTCATATGGATTACTTTAACGGACAATATTTGTTTTGGATGTGACTTCGTTTAAAAGTAGACATTTCAAGCTTTCTATACATATATTTCTTATGTATTTGAGGCGAGTATTCGCGGAGATTCATTCGTTGTTTTACTTACGTGTCTGTGAAGAGAGATGGCAGAAACAGAGCCGGCAGAGAACGCACCCTGTATATTTTCTCTATTTTTTAAAAGCGTATTGTTTTGTTGTTATTATGACTATACGCAAATAAAAGTATTTGCAGTTTCAAACGATACCTTGTTCTTATCTGTACGATCAAAACTCATGGAGTATTTTTAGTTCTTTTCGCATCATAAAGAAAATACGAGACAACCTGCACCGGTGCGGGCTTCGACCCCAGGGGGTTAATTAAGTTTTCCTTTTGCTTAGGCCTGATAGTAGATAGCGCTCTCCCTAGTGCTTGGTTGGTGAAGTGACATTGCCTCCATTGTGGGTCACAGCACCCGTTCCGGCGTCACCTTGTGCGGGCTGGGGGGGGGGGCGAATATATCTGTCCTAGTGTTGCAAAGTGACGGCCTGCAGCAGGCCTAGCAATTGGGTATCAGAGGAGGAGTTAACGGGCTGACTGGGCGAAGGTGCGGAAATACCACCTTGGCTAGCTATTGACTGAGGTACGTCGGACTCCGGGTCCGCACTGACGGATAGCTCCCGAGATTTAGCTCCGCCCCTTTTCAGGCCAGCAGTCATTGACGTGCATCACCGGAGTCCCAGCCCGGTTGTGCCAAAGCCATAGATGTTTGAAAGGCTCACTGTTTTCTCAAAGCTTAGGCCAGTGTGTTTTATCCTACTAAAACAGCAAAGCCAAACCCCTAAGTGCATCGACTCAACAGCGCCACCGCGCTGCCACCCTTGTTACTAATGTTTGTTTTTGTCTCTTCTAGAAGAAAACAAACATAACCCCTGGTATTTATTCAATACAGTCACTAAATTAACGAAAAATAAAGCATTAACAGTTGTTGGCATTTCCCAAGAGCACAGCAGTAATGACTTTATGAACTACATTACTTCCATGATCGATTCTATCATAGATAAAATTTTAACCATGCAGCCGTCAGCTACAGTATCGCATCAGATGATCCCCTGAGGAACAATTCCGCTCATTCTCTACTATAGGAGAGGAAGAATTGTATAAATTTGTTAAATCATCTAAACCAACAACATGTATGTTAGACCTTATTCCATCTAAACTACTAAAAGAGCTGCTTCCAGAAGTCATAGATCCTCTTTTGGCTATTATTAATTAATCACTGTCATTAGGATATGTCCCCAAAACCTTCAAATTGGCTGTTGTTAAGCCTCTCATTAAAAAAACACAACTTGACCCCAAAGATCTAGTTAATTACAGACCAATCTCAAATCTCCCTTTTCTGTCAAAGATACTAGAAAAGGTAGTATCCTCGCAATTCTATTCCTTCTTAGAGAAAAATAGTATTTGTGAGGAATTCCAGTCAGGATTTAGACCGTATCATAAAACTGAGACTGCTCTCATTAGAGTTACAAATGACTTGCTTCTATCATCTGATCGTGGTTGTATCTCTTTATTAGTTCTACTGGATCTTAGCGCTGCGTTCGACACTATCGACCACAACATTCTTTTAAATAGACTAGAACACTTTGTTGGCATTAGTGGAAGTGCATTAGCATGGTTCAAATCGTACTTATCTGAATGCCATCAGTTCATGGCAGTGAATGAAGAGGTATCATATCGATCACAAGTGCAGTACGGAATACCTCAAGGCTCAGTAATAGGGACGTTATTTTTCACGCATTACATGTTACCCTTGGGAGATATTATCAGGAGACATGGTGTTAGCTTTCACTGTTATGCTGATGATACTCAGCTCTATATTTCATCGCGGCCCAGTGAAACACACCAAATTGAGAAACTAACGGAATGCATAGTCGATATAAAAAACTGGATGACTTCTTACTGCTAAATTCTGAAAAAACAGAGGTGTTAATTATCAGACCTAAAAACCCCACATGTAATAACCTAGAACACTATCTAACACTTGACGGCTGCTCTGTCAATTCTTCTTCATCAGTTAGGAATCTAGGTGTGTTGTTTGATAGCAATTTTTCATTTGAAAATTTTTCATTTTATTCTTTTCTCAAAAACATATCTAAATTGCGACCTATGCTCTCAACGTCAAATACAGAAATACTAATTAATGCGTTTATGACCGCAAGGTTAGACTATTGTAATACTTTATTGGGCGGTTGTTCTGCACGCTTGATTAACAAATTACAGTTGGTCCAAAATGCAGGAGCTAGAGTCCTTCCTAGAACCAGGAAGTATGACCATATTAGCCCGGTTCTGTCAACACTGCATTGGCTCCCTATCAAACATTGTATAGATTTTAAAATCTTGTTAATTACTTATAAAACCCTGAATGGCTTAGCTCCTCAGTACTTGAGCGAGCTCTTATCACATTATAGTCCTCCACATCTGCTGCGTTCTCAAAACTCTGGCCATTTGATAATACCTAGAATATCAAAATCGACTGCGGGCGGCAGATCCTTTTCCTATTTAGCACCCAAACTCTGGAACAATCTACCTAATACTGTTCGGGAGGCAGACACACTCTGTCAGTTTAAATCTAGATTAAAGACACATTTCTTTAAACTGGCTTACACATAACACACTAATACACTTCTATTATTCAAATCCGTTAAAGGATTGTTAGGCTGCATTAATTAGATCAACCGGAACCGGGAACCCTCCCCATAACACATGATGTTCTCGTTACATCATAAGAAGAATGGCATCTATGCTAATATTTGTCTGTTTCTATTCTGTTTCTCAGTCTGTGTCCGGATCAGATGGTGGATCAGTGCCGGGAGATGATGTATATGGCCCTGATTGTCGGCGGAGGCCGGACAACTGGATGAGCCCCGGGGACATATCCCCAGTGAAGACCTCAACTTAAAATACAATAAAACTTAAAATAAAACAAATAACTAAAATTATAATAAAATACCGAACTACATAATACTATTATTGTTAGAAATTGCAACAATATAAAAATAGAAATATAATACAGTTATACATTCAAAATTAATTAAAACAATAAGTAAACAATAAATAAACAATAATATCCTGGCCAGAGGAGAACTGGCCCCCCGACTGAGCCTGGTTTCTCCCAAGGTTTTTTTTTTGTCCATTCTGTCACAGAGGGAGTTTTGGTTCCTTGCCGCTGTCGCCTCTGGCATGCTCAGCTGGGGACACATAATTTCTAACGATTATCGTCAATTTGATTTCACAGATAATATTTAAACTAAACTGAGCTAGACAATGACATCTCTGAATTCAATAATGAAATGCCTTTAACTGAAAATTGAATGTTTAATCTTATTATTATACATTACTGACACTCTATCCTCCAATTTGATACTGTTAAGTGCTTTGACACAATCTGTATTGTTAAAAGCGCTATATAAATAAAGGTGACTTGACTTGACTAATCCTAACCTTGGGAGCAAACCTTCACTTTCCTTCTCTTTTCTCCCTGCCACTCTTCTAATTCGACTACTGCCTGAAGGAAGATCTTGAGCGGAGTACTTCAGCAACTGAACAGGTATCTGTGAAACTTGAGAACGACATTTCAAAATTGTTTTCCATTTACCTTCGTCTTTTGTGAAATCCTACCCAGCCAGGCTAAAGCAGGTCAATGTAGGCGTCTGCAAAAATTTTAACACACCCGAAGGACACTCTAATACGGTGTCAATTTTGCCATTAAGGGACCTGTACGTTCATTGCTATTGTGTTTCTCCACCCCGGAGAAAATTCATAGCAATCACAGACTTATAAAAAGAAAAAGCTCCCATTTACAATCTTCTGACTGGAAGCAACCTTCTAAACATCAGACTTAACAAAAAAAAAAAAAGAAGGAAATAATATAAGAACGAGAGATTTTGATCTTGTCCCTCTCCCTCACTTTGGCATTAGCCTAACCTTCATCCTTGGAAAAAAAAGGGGGGGGCTTTCCTTTACAGGAAAAAGGTGAAGCATTCAATTATTACCCTGTTCCTTGCTCTGTTGGTGATGTTCTTCTCTTTATCTGTTCTCTTGCTGTGCTACCTGTGTGTGCTCAATTTTCCCCACCAGAGGTTCACAGTCGCAGAGAACCACACTCAACATTAGCACACACTTTACATTACATATCTACACCCCTGTCTGTTTTGTTTTGGTTTGTTTTGTTTTTCCTCTTCAAGGTCTGTGTCAGTCACGGTTTGAGACTTCCCTCACCCCATCTCGCACGACAGAACATGTCGGTCACTGGGAGGATCTTGAAACATGGCTAAGTGTGGCAACAGACAGCCTCCTCCCTAAGGCTGCTGAAACACATTTACATTACATTTACATTTATGCATTTAGCAGACGCTTTTTTATCCAAAGTGACTTACATTGCATTCAAGTTACAGTTTTTACATTTTATCAGCTCTTGCTTTCCCTGGGAATCGAACCCATGACCTTGGCGTTGCTAGCGCCATGCTCTACTATTTGAGCTACAGGAAGGCTCAAACATCAGACATGGATGACAACATAACAAGCCTCATGGCACAAGACCCAAGTCAAAGCTACACTCACTAAGAATTAGCCAAGATCACCGGCCACACACTCATCGCCACCATCCTTAAGCCACACACTCATCGCCACCCTCAAGTTGAGCGACAAGCACGCTGCACAGCTCCAGCACAACACAAGCTCAGGAACGACAGGAAGGCCCTAATGAGGTGGAACAAGGCGCTGAGGAGGAGAGCAACAGGCTAAAAGAGACCCTAGCAGATACTAGCCGAGAAATGGAACAAATCAAGGCAGACTATGCTGAGTGTTTCGAAAAGCTACAGTATGCCGAACAGCTATTGGAGAAGGCAAAGGCTGACTTCAGGGACAAAAACGGCAGAATCAAAGCCCTTGAAGCTCACCTGGTTGAGTCAAGAAACAAGATCAGCCATCTAACACGACAGCTAGACTACATCAAAGAAGAATCTGATAGTTTCCAAGAGGAACTCAAGCACGCCTACGAACTGCACCATGAACTATCGAGGACACGACGCGCACCGACCTCACCCCTGCCGAGCAGGACCGGATCACCTGTTCCTGGACTGACATGTGAGCAAAAGCTGGAGGGGGTGGTGTTGAAATATTCCCCAACTCCCTCTGGAGAACTTTACCTCACTTTACCTCAGCCAAAAGTATCTGCTGCAGCCAGTCGCAGATCATCGCACGGCTTGGAGATAAAAGACCTCGACAAGCTCACCAGAAACATTGGCAAATTCACCCCAAGAATGCTAAATAGCCAAAATGTCTAAGCTTACCTTCAAGATATCGATTTCCATCTGGAAATGCGACCTAACGTTACTGACAAAGATAGACTCTATTTACTTCGAACGACATCCAGTTCTGAAGTTTGCAGCTTCCTGGACCGAAAGCCTGCTCACACAAAGACTGATTACCAACTGCTCCGAGAAGCCCTCATTAAAGAGTTCTCCGACCCTGAGTCCGAACAAGGCCACGTGGATGTCACGAACCTCCTCAAGCCTACTACAGCTGACTCAAACGAGCATACCTCGGAACTCGCAACGAACCCGACATGGAGGATGAACTAAACTTCAAAACTCTCTTCCTAAGGAACCTTCACCCCAGCGTAAGCCACCATCCGCCCAACACCAAGACAATGCCAAGACGCCACCCAGAGAGTGGAATGCACCCCTGTCCAACAAAGAACGAGACTCACACACTGGCACCTGACCTAAACAAAGGTATGACTGCTGGGATAAATCGCGTGGACGTCAGTGCTCACGTGCACGGCACTGGGAAAAGACATGGGACCAATCAAGGCCTCAAGAGAATAACTGGGAGAGATCGTGGAACCAGCCAAGCTCATTTGGAAACTCAAGAGAAAAAAACTCATGGGAATCCAATGGAAACTCCAAGGGAAAATGACAAACTCACCCTGGAGTAACCAGTCCAAGGAATCGACGAAAGAATTTGCAAAGATTCCAAGCTGACCGAGCTCAAACTGACTCTTGAAGATGAAAGAATTCTTCCAACGGAAAGAGGAAGATCGGAAATGGGAAAACAAAGAGAAACCAGATAAAGCCTGACTAGCCGCCTGACGAGAAGGCAGCGAACAGCTGACCCAACCAGCCACAGAGAACAGCAACTATCCTAACTTCAGAGGGACACGAAAACCCACCTGAAAACCCAGCAACAGAGTTAAACACTAACTCAACACCCACGATACGGGAGCCGACATTACTCTAATGTCTGCCGAACTCCTCGAGGAAGTCCAAGAAAGAACAAAGAGGACTAACAAAACCCTCAAACTCCAAAGGTGTGAACTGAACCTCTAAGCATATTCCCACACGGGCCTACAACTAAAACATGTGGCCCCAATCCACCTAACGATGGGATCGATGGATTTCATCCATCCAGTATACATTTCACCACTCAAGACGTATCCACTTCTCATTGGGAAAGACCTGCTTATTCGCTTCAAACCTCTAATAGACTTCAAGCACCTAAAGATGTGGACACAAGTCTGCGAACCTCTGCCCTGCCAGTCATTGGACTCCAACGAGTCGCAGTGTGAAGTCACAGACATTGCCCCTAATTCACTGATTGATGATGCAGTATCAAAGCCAGGATCTGGATCAAGCACAAGCAACAAGGACCAGGACCCTCTCCTCTGCTCACTGCAGGAGCCTGAATCAAACGCAGGTCCCCTTCAAATCATGACTGCGATAGATGTCCAAGGCACATCAGTGTCCGACGCGGCACTAGCCCTGTGGGCAGAGAACTCAGCCATCAGCCTGAAGCTATTCAGAACACTGAAGCAAAGACATCAGAGTCTACCACAAATCGCTAAGCACAGCCGCTTTCCTCTCAGTCCCTGGTCAACAACGATTGGCACCTCCAAGATCATCTGCGCTCTGGACATACGATGGAATAATAGACATCTGAGTCACTACTTCCTTGTTGTCCCAGACCTGCCTCATGACATCTACATTGCAGCGGATATCATGGTCCGGCTCAATGCTTGCATTGATACCGTGAACAACATCATATGGGCTCCCCTGTAACACCAACTGACAACTGTGGTCAGCCTCAAGAAACTCCAATCTGGTCAAATCATGCCAGACGCACGCGCTATGATCACAGAGCAAGAAGTCACAATACCTGCCTACAGCAAGAGTGTCAACGTCCACTTCAACATGCGATCTGGCCAAAGTCTCAACAATAAGCTAGGCTTCTTCCAAGCTTCCAGGGCCTGCCTGAAACTAGGACTGACCCTGGAAGCCACACCTCTCATTGAAGTGTCATCTTGTGCTGTGTATGTGTTGTTCAACAACTGTACGACCGAAGACATCCACGTTCCCAAAGTCAATCACCTGGGATGACTCATCAGCCAGGCGTTCCACGACTTTAATTGACTTCAACTTGAACTGATGGTACCTGTCATAGGCCCTATACCAGCACAGCTAATATCAGACGAATACGACGACACCGTAACATTCACAAAACCCCATGAAATCATTGCCATCACTTCCATTCTGCCGGTGTCCAGAGAAAGCGTCTGCCGTTCAGAACTAACAGATGACACTCACTTCGCTGTCTACGCTGTCTCAACACAGCCTGAAACAGAATCACCTACACAGGTGAACATCGGGGCCCAAAGCCCCTCAAATGACTTAACTGCGGAAGAACCCTACGCCGGGTTCAACACACATGTTCAACAGATCCTGAGTGAGGCGGATGCCCTCCACAGTGAAGTGGATCGCCAAGGACTCAAAGAGGTTCTGCACAAGTACAAGGACTCCTTCGCAAAGGATTCCCTGGATTGTGGACTGACCAACATTCACACTGTGTGCATCCCGACAAACCCAAATGCGCCACCCACATTTGTGCGACAGTACAAGATTCCAATAGCGTCATATGAGCCAGTGCAAGAAATTATTGTCTCCATGCTGGAAAAGGGGGTCATCCGGCCCTGTAACAGCACATACTCTGCCCCGATATGGCCAGTCCTAAAACCCAACGGCAAATGGCGGCCCACCATCGACTATCGCAAGTTGAATCAGCAAGTACCTTTGTCACGATGGCCTATGACCCAGTTGGAAATTCCAAAAAATCAAAGGCTCAGCGATCCTGTCCACACTGGACATCGCCTCCGGGTTCTGGACGATCCCTGTCCACCCCAATGACCAACACAAGCTGGCATTCACCTTTGGCAATCAACAGTACACCTTCACATGGTGCCCCTTCGGCTAAGCCAACTCACCAGCTGAATTCAACATCTTTCTGAACAAAGCATGCCCTGATGCCAGAGCCAGAGGCAACCTTGTCTACGCAGATGATGTTTTAATGAAACGCTCAAGTGTGGAGGACCACCTCAAAGAAATCGATCATGTCTTAAACCAGCTGACAACTGCAGGAGCCAAGGTCGCCCTTCACAAAGGACAGTGGTGCAAAACCAAGGTGAACTATGTTGGACTGCTTGTCGGAAGAAACGGCATCGAGCCACAGTCTAACCACATCCAAGCAATCCAAAGCATAAAGACGCTGACTAACATCTCTGAGCTGCAAAGATTTCTGGGAGTGTGCAATTGCTCACGAGAGTTCATCAAAAACCATAGTTTCTAGATAAATGGCTCAAAAGTGCAATAAACCATCAAAGAAATGAAAATTGAAGAAAATAAAATCAACATATTTTACTAAATACAGAAATATCACAAATGTCAACCTCAAACTTGTCAATGCAAAAAACTTGCATAAAACACTTTGAAACTGCATACAATTGATTTGGACTGATTACATAAATGTATTTGTGAGATACACTCATTTTCAACGTTATGAAGTCAAACCGATAACATTGCTTTTGAGAGCAAAGTTGATTGAACAACTAAAAAAGACTATGTAAAATAATAAGTTACACTACTCTAAAATCTGTAATTTATCAGAAATAAAAATACAGAAAGGCTGTGATAACACTTGTGACAGTTCCTGACCAGAATAATGCAGAGGGGCATGTGTCATGCCTCACGGATTAATGGAGTGCATTTCAATTTGTGGGGTCAAAAAGACAGCATTTTGCTTTTGAGAGCGATGTTGATTAAAAATAAAGAAAGACCATCTCAGTTATTCTTGTGTAAAAAACAAAAAAAAAAAAAGCATATATAAACAAAAATAAACCCCACTAGAAACAAAATCTGGAGCAGATGAGCAGTCGAAGAGTTACTCGTCGTCGGATGCGAGTAAGTTAGTAGCGCCAAAACCTCTGCGTCCATGTACTTATTTTTTCATGCAGTCGTAACATTATGCACGCGAGTGTGTGATTGTGCTTGCATTTGTAAAGGTGCATTTGTGTGTATGTGTGAAAAAGAAAAGATAAAGCAACAGATTGCAATGATAAAGAGAGAGAGTGACGAATAGAACGCATAGAATAGTATGTACAGCAAATGTCAAATGTCGCGGCTTGTGATGTCACCACATGCGACAAACCTTGGGGTCATAGTGCACAGAACGTGATTACGTCATAGTAGTCGTAGGAAAAGGTAACTAGCAACCTCAGATCTATATAACGTGTGCAAAGACGTGCAATGTTTTGGTTAGTGTTTTTGTTGAAAACGCATTTTATGCAATTGGTGCAGACTCGTTAGAGGGTGAAAACAATGCAACAGGAGCATGTTGTAGGCTTGATTTGAATGTGTAACGTCTCTGATTTTGTCTGCAAAAATAATTATTGTGCTACCTTTTTGGTTTCGGTTTCTATTGGCTTTTAAACAGAGACACGCAAACCGGAGCGCGGGCGCTCCTGTCGGTTTTAAAGGGTTAACTCATCCTATTTCCACCTCCGACCTATCCACTTCGTCCGAGCTCGGCACGCCCCACTCAATCAAGCACATGTTTCATTTACAAGACGGTGTTCTCACGTATGTCCCTGAGCCCCTCACTGCGCCAAAGCTCGTAGTACCGTAGGATGCTGACACACGCACACGATGCACCATGCACGATGCACACGATACACCACGGCGCCAAGGCCACCTATGGAACACTCAAGCAAGTAGCATACTGGCCTGGCATGCAGCAAGACGTAGCAGAATATGTTAAGGAATGCCTGGTGTGTTGCCAGTTCCAACCGGCAAACCCAAACCACCGAGCCCCACTGCAAGGGAAAGGAATGACTTTCCCATTGTCGGACCTCCAAATAGACTGGGTAGGACCCCTGCCACAGTCAACACAGAGTAACAAGTACTTCCTCACCATGGTTTGCGAATTCACAAAGTGGATAGAGTGCCTCCCAGCTCCCAATGATACAGCAGAAACAATAGCCTGCCTGTTAATGAACCACATCACCTCATTCGGTGTCCTTGTGTATCTTTGTGTTTTCTTTGGTGTCTCTTTTTGTGTTTTTCCTTTTCCTCTCTCACTATAATTTCCTTTCCCCTCTAGTCCCCTCATCAAGGAACTCCCTTAACCAATCCTTAAATCCAGGTCCCGAAATTGAGATTGACTCCCTTCAATAAAGACGTCGTAACTCGATGTGAGAACCGTTGTCAGCCGATAAAGGCGACCCACCCAATCATGATCTTCGCAGCTAATTGTGCCTTCTGTCTGTTCTATCAACAGGAAGATTCTCAGACTCGCCGCCTTGTTTCTCTGCATAATTGGGGTTACACCCCAGCCAGAAGTTGCATCGCCCGGACCAGCATCAGGGATAGTACTCTGTGAACAACTGGGGTTATTGATAACGAACTGCAAAACCTACACCCGAAAGGTGTACGTCCGACTAGATCCCTGCGATGTTTTCAGAGCTCACTACACCCTCTCAGCCACCCAAACCACTTGGACTGGAGCCCGCTGCACTCGAGAAGTCCTTGCCCACTCCCAGGCAGATGTGAACCACATGCTGCACCAATTACAGAAAAAACCTGTAACCCAGGCTGAATTAAGCGGGTACAACCAGTGTCCCAAATGATTTTTGGGCGCCCTGCTGGGGGCTGCTGTGGCTGTAGGAACTCTGTTTAACATTGGCATGAACACCGCTAATGCTGTTAATCTAGCCACTGTCAGGCTGCATGTGGGCGAAATTCAGGCTGAAATGCCCGAAATACAACAACAGCTCTTAGTCCAGAGTCACGCCCTACAGACCTTTGGGAAATCTCTGAACGGCAACTCTCTAACTACCCTCATGACCGACATGCTACATGAAGTAAGTTCCTCGATTTATAACTTAGCTATGGGAAGGATTCCACACTACTTGATACCTCTTAGCCTTGTCCAAAACATCCTAACTTCGGCAACTGCAGGCCCTGCTAGTCCCTTCCAAACCCATCTCTCCTTTTCCCTGGGTAGCGCTATTCCCTTGTACATAGACCCGGAAGCAGGCGACTTGGCCTTACTCCTCAGTTTGCCCATTATCGACTCATATACCGGCTCAAAGACGTTGTGAATGTGGGATTTTGGCAAGGGAATACCTATGTCAAAATCCACACTCCTGAAGTCGTTGCATATCATGATGACAACAAGCAGTTGTATCTGCCCCAAACCTAAAGATGTGTACGCTCACTAAGGACATTCACTTCCTTTGCCCAAGTAAACCCTTCGTCCGCGATAATACTGAGGGCAGAAGAAACTTTAACACCTGAAGCCATAAGAACTCCAAATAAACTTCCTAAGAGCATCATCACGTCACAGAGAAGCCAATCTACCACCGGAGGGGTATCCCTTGAAACGCGTCATGCAATTACGACTACAGCAGCCAATCAGCAGCCAAAAAACTCAGAGCAAGTAACAAACTATCTTCATATCTCACTGAGCTGGTGGTCTTAATCTTTAAAAGTAAAGATAGTAAGGTTCTCTGCTCGTGATCTGCCCCTGGTAGACCTTTTTGGAAATAGCAAATAGTGCTATACTTTAACTTTCTTCAAATCGCATTCCTGTATATGTGTGTATGTGTGTTTTGTGTAGTATTTTATCGTAGATTAGCAAATAAACGTATCTTTATATAAAGAAATCTTTTGTCTTCTGTTTTGTAATAGTCAAGTCAAAACTTTGCCCAGAGCTTGCTACCTGCGCTCAGAATTTACCCAACCAATTCTGTATTATTATCGTGGCCACAAAATAAACAGAATTACTAAGATATACTGGTTTAATGCTCGCTGGACGAGTCGTTAATAAAGTACAAATCATACGTTTTGATTAATATCAATTAATCAAATCAATATCCAATCTCTATGATTCGATTTCCTAAAGCTAAAATTCTAAATAAGACTTAAATCCTTTACACAGTATATGTTTACACAGTGTTTTAAATCATGGCGGATGAGGGCATTTTCTTACACGTTTAGCCAATCAGCATACACTTACGTCACAGATAGTTCCTAGAACTGTTTTAGACCCTACTCTGAAGTAGGAGCTAATTTAGTTCCTCCAAACGGAGTTTCTGGAACTAAAACTGTTCCTAGTTCCCGCGGTGCGAACACGCCAAAAAGTGGGTAGTTCCACAATTAGTTCGGGTACTATGAAAAGGTTCCTGTGGTGCGAAACGCCTTTTAGTGACTTAACTTTATTTGTTATTGAGTGCAGAAATGAACGTGAGTAATCTTACCTGACGGTGATATGACAATAGCCAGTCTTAACAGTTTACGTGATCTGGCTCTTGATCTTATTATTGTTATTTTTTATTTCTTTTCCGGGAGGCAAATATATCAAACATGCGTGCAGTAAGAGAATCTACGGTAATTCACGTTGGCCAAAACACAAGGAAACGTTGTGAAACGTTGTCGGACGGGATTAGTTTTCTCAGAGGATCACTGAGTTTGCTGAAAAACAGTAGGTAATTTGCTCTGGGATTATTACAGAGATTGTGTGAGAAAAACACAGATGTGGCAGATTCGGACGGGATTAAAATCACCAACTACGTCTGTGAAACACAAATTTCTCTAATGACCCCCTGTAAAACTAGTCCCGTCCGAATAGGGCTAAAAACATCACAGACAAAGCTGCCAGGGCAGAGCCCTGATATGGGGGCGTTCAAATATGGCCACCAAGTGAACAGACTTTCCTTGAAAGGGACTTTGACATCACGGAGTGCTAAACACTCTCATGCAGCATATGTTTCATTCATACTCGAAGCCGGAGGGCGCTCTCGTGCAGAAAGTCCAAAATAGACTCATAGAGACAATAACTTATGACGTGCCAGGAAATCCTAATAAGGACAAAGACATCCAGTGATTCCCTGTAAAGCTGAATTTAAAAAAAAAAAAACACGAAGAATACATGCATGAAAAAAGCATGCAAACAAATGCAGTGCAGCGCTAACTGACATAGCATTTACTGTACCGTATGTGGTTTACAGTATGTATGTGTGTGTGTGTAAAAGTAAAGGTTGGTTTAAAGCACTTAATATACATTTGTATAGAGCAGGGGTGCCCAATCCTGCTGCTGGTGATCGACTGTCCTGCAAAGTTCAGCTCCAACTCTAATCAAACAGAGTTGAAGCTGAACTTTGCAGGACAGTCGATCGCCAGGAGCAGGATTGGGCACCCCTGTCTATAAATGTATTAACTACAGTAATGATTTGTAAGTACTTTATTACTTATTATAAAGTGTTACCGTAAATTGCACAACATACCTTAATATTCTCTAAAACAGAAACATTAAGTAGTTGCAACATGAATTACTGAACATCTGGTGACATTCAAATGCTGCAGTTACTATTAACCTTTCCAATAGGTTGAAAGGTGTTGATTGCTACAGTGTCTCAGGTCTGATAAGACACCAGTAGATTTTATCAGAGTTGTTGTTGTTTTAATTTAAAAGTCTTCCATGCTTACATTAGCAATTTCCTTTTCCATCATCATCACCCGGGCAACCTCTTGCTTGATATTAGTGTCATTGACTTTAAGACCCCGGTCTGTTCGGATAAGCTTCGCCAAGTCAGTCATGAACTTCTCATATGTCACACAGGCCTGAGAAAAACACACATTGAAAACACATTAGTGCTATATTCAATACCTGTTAGCATGCATATTTTCATCATTCATTTACGATAGCAGCTAGATTCTGGCCTCCCAGTCATTTAGGAAGTATTTGGGCATTGTGTGAGAAATTATTCAAGCTAATTCCTTCTTTCCTCTCATTCTCTGCTTTCCTGCTAAAAGTTGCATAACCATAAGTTCAAACTGGAAACAAAAGACAAGATCTTGGTCCAAGTATTTTCATCTGTTTGTCCCTTTCTAACTTTTTTTATTGCCTTTTTGTATTAAATTAGCCAGTCCTGGAACATAATAAAGGCAGATAGCACTAATATGTCTAACCTGAATAACGATCAGTTGATGATAACTAACAGTTTGTGTCCACTGAGTCTGAACACTCCAGTACAAGAGTGAAGTCTCAATAGAAATTATATGAAAATTGATTAGCTTATTTTAATTAAACTGCAAACTTAAGTAAACTGTTGGATCTTTTAGGAGATGGGCTGGGCTTATCTTTCACTTCTAGCTTGTGTGGTCTGGGCAAATCCAAGGTGGGTTGTTTTATCTGTAACTCATAAATTTTGTCAATTTCATAAATAAGGACTTTTTATTGGATAAATAAAATAAGAAAGAAAATGTTGAAGAGAAAGACAGACAGCTAGAGACCCTTCTTGTCCATTGGTTAGACTAGCCTGAACCAACATGAAAATTCATTAAGGTCTAAGCTCATCTTTTTAGCCAGCACGTTCTCACTCCCAACTCATCACATATTGAAGCTTGGTCAGGACCACTTGGCGTCACTTTTTGACGTGCTAAGGTATCCCTTTAGTGGTATTTTTCGACTTGCAGCGTCCTCCGTTGCTTTCAGTTGTTTGTCTTAGTTTAATGGTTTGCATGCATTTGTAAAAAATATAAATAATTGTATATAAATGTATACTTTCATTGGAGCAACTAACACCCTCTCTACCCTAAACCTAAACCTACCCACTTCTGGACAATATAAAACATGTAACAAGCAAATATAACTGCAGTCACAGGTGAGTCATTCTATATTTAGGGGTACATTTCAGGTCAGCCAAGATGTCAAAAAATTTGTATTATTTTTTGATAAATAAACTAGGTGGTTGAATAATAAATCCCCTTAATGTGCTAAATTAATTATTTGGCAATCTTAAGCTCTAATGACTTTTTAAATATGTTAATGAAATTTAACGTTTGATTCATTATTTTGTCAACTGTGTTACGGACAAATTCTGTGTCAAATGAAACATGAATGAAGTACCACATGTTTGATAATGCATTTGTTTGAAGGTTTTTGAGTCTATTCACCAGAGTTTTTGATGTTATCTGTCTAACTGATTTGAAAATATGAATTTGGGGCATCATAATGGACGTTCTTTGAGATGCTATCATGAAGGATGAAACTTTCTTCAACATAAATCCAAAGTATCCTGAAGTTAGCATTATTCGCCATCCTTACCAAAGACATCCATGTCCAGAGATATCCCCATCTTTTTGTCTGACGGTTTAGTTCACATTTAAAAGATTTATAACATAAAAACCACGCATAACACAGTTGACAAAGTAACACAGTTGACAGGTATGAACTTAGTATCCATAAAGCAATTTAAACACACACATTATAATAACATGCATTATACAGTTAATGACTATATTACATTATTATAAAGTTAAATTAAGTTTTATAATGCATCATGACACTTCAAGTTGTAAGGACTTGTTCAATAACATCATAACACTTTATCAGTCATGATTATGCGGAAATTAGGGTGACCATACATGCCAATCTTCCCGGACATGTCCTGGCCAGGATTTCTATATTGCTTTGATTCAAAGAAACTTGAAAGCTTTTCGAAAACATAAGGAACCGATTTCATACACCACACGCAAACAAAGCCAAAACCTAAATATTTTAAGCAATGTCTGGGAAAAATGGCACGTATGGTCACCCTACAGAAACAGATATATGCCAAATCTATAATATTATATAGGTTAAAGTCAATCATGAGGAATTCTGAATGCTTTATAACCCTTGACAAATATGAATATAATGTGCATATAATATTATGGATAGGCCTACTGAGTTCATAGAAAGTGTGGCCGTGATTAGATCAGTTAATTTTATCCATTGTAATGCAAATAATGGTATTTAGGCAATTCCTATGTAATTTCCCTGTAATGACAATAGTTTGTGAATATTAATGTTTTTTATCAACAGCACTCAGTGGGAGCATAAATTGACCAACAAAAGTTGTTTGCACCGCATTCTTTCGTCGCTTGATCTTTCGCTTAGGCGCGTTGATCCATTAAATCACTTATTATACAAAACCATGAGCCGCACTCACACGAAGTAGTCTTTTCTTTTCGTTTTATTCTACATTTTATCACCAATAGGACAAGAACACATACATTTCGGTTCAAAGGCCTTCCTCCGTGTGTATAAATTGCATAAATTGACCCTGAATTGCCAACAATGTCAACCGTGTTAATGCTTATCAACTGTGTTACAGCTGATGGGTAACACAGTTGACAGATAATACAGTTGACATTTCGGCCATTTTAGGGCCTTGTGCAAACTGCTGACCTTGGACTAGTTAGTACATGACCTTGATTAACTTATGTTTTTATATTCTTTCTCTACATATTTATAAATATAACATGTGACGCAAGCTCACCAGAACATGTTGATATTTGACGGTCAATTACTCTACTCTACGTGTAGACAATAATATAGATAAAATATTGAAGAGGAGAAGTTATAACTTTCCACGTCTTCAAACTTCCCTCCAAAAAAGGAAAATACATCAAGTGATGTTGGACATGTGACTTTGGAACAAACCATTGCTTATTTATAGGGGGCTTTATAGTGAGTAACACAGTTGACACTGATTTCTCGTACGTACACAAAATGGATGATTTAATGTAGATGCATGAGCAAAATATTTTTTAAAACACCTTTCTCATACTTTAATTATTATTTTGCACAAATAATTATAAGAAATATATGCAGAAAAATGTATCTGAAGAGCAAAACCTCACATTTACCAAATCGGACAGCACAAAAACGGCAACTTCCAGTATAGAATAAGCCATTTTTGCAAGATAAAAGATGGCTATTTGTTGGATTTTTGTATTAAATTAATTAGAAATGTCCCCTGATATAAAAGTGATCATTGTTTGAAGTGAAAAGTTAATGAAAAATTAGTAAAATTGATAATAGAGTCCATGGACATGACATGTACCCCTAATTATAGAATCACTAAGGTATTTATTTCAAAAACTGACCATAAACAAGCAGTATAAAAGCATTACAAACAAGTCGTGTTGCATTACAAGTCTTCTGAAGCCATACAAAGTCTTTATGTGAAGAAGAGAGTAAAACATAAGGTTTTAATCACCGAAAATGATCCTGCTCCATTAATGCACTCACATCTCATTCAAAAGCATACTCCCATCCCGTGCCATAACGCAATGTGTCACGAGACACACAACAGCCAATAGCATTTCGCAACCAAGGCTGACGTAAGGCTTCTTCTGGTGGCATTTTTTAATTTGCACACAGAGACTGCACACAGGAAGAGCTTTACGGCGGACGGAAACTGGGAACACTTCCCAAAACACCTGATGTACGTGTTACATTTTTAGAATAATGGCATCTATGCTAATATTCGTCTGTTTCTTTCTTATTCCGAGGTCACTGTAGCCACCCAGATACAGACTGTATGATGAGTTTATGAAGATGAGTCCTTTGCACAATCTAACTCTGTTGCAGCCTAGATTTAAACTGCTGATGTTGTCTGGCCAGAGGAGAATGACACTATTTCGACACACTATTTCCCCGCCTAAATACTGTAAAGCTGATATAAAGCCACCCAGCTTTATATAAAGCTGATGTAAAGCAGCTTTGACAAAATTTGCTTTGTTAAAAGCACTATACAAATAATAGTGACTTGACTTGTCTTGACTTGACTTGACGGACACGGGGATCACATCTATTCCTCTCACAAATCAATCGTTTTGCCTCGGAAGACTTGGAATATTAATACTTTTTGAATAAATTATGATGGTAGTTGTATCTGCCTGTTATATCTTGTGTTTTATTAACAAATGGTAGGTTTAGGGGCAGTGGGTTACGTTCTCATAATTGTGTAAATAGTTGTGACTGTTTACATTGAAAAATCACACCCCAATATATGCAATAATGGCAATATTATTACCCAATATATAATTTAATCATGACGATAAAATTCCCAGTACCTTTCGCGTTGGCATATTGACACCAAGGGTTTCTTATTTTAAGCAACGGAGGACCCTTCAAGTTGAAAATGACTCTAAAGGGGTACCTTGAGCATCAAAAAGGGATGCCAAGTGGTCCTGGCCAAGCTTCAATATGTGACGAGTTGGGAGTGAGAACGTGTTGTTATAGCAGGGAAAAGAGAGGTGAAGGGAAAAAAAGAGAGAGGGAGATAGAAGCACGAGTATAAGTTTGACAAAATCCACCTGTTCCTGTTTAACAGTCTATTCTTACCTCCTCATATGGTCCGGTGCACACATAGTAGTCTCTTGAGGAGAGGCCAAGACTTGGCTGGTCAAACTGGCACAGAGAATAAAACCAAGAGACAATCAGCCTTTCATTCTTAATAGAAAACCCAATGCGTGCACATGTAGTGCCACCCCAATAAAACTATCAATTACTTCAATTAAAAGCCTCACAAAGCAATAAATATGGATACTGATTGTTTAAAGCAATTATGCAGAAGTGTGTTCAACTAAAGCGAACATGCATTTGTGTTTGTATGCAAAAGAGAAAAGAGGTAGTCTGTGGTTGCGCACACCTACATGAATGATGTGCGCATTGGAGTCTCTGTCATCTGTACCAATAAAAAAGCTAATTAGGACTTGCTTTCCATATTTCTCATTCAGTTTGGCTATGGCATCTTCCGCTCTCCAATTCATTCCTGTAGAGGAGATGAGAGAGGAGAAATTGGGATACAAAGTACCTATGAGATAATTGAGCACATGCATAAAAATCTACTGAGAAATCTTCTCCTATACCATAATTGGTGTCCCAATTATCTGATGCTATAGGCCACTCAAAGACATCTGGCAGCACTGTAAGCAGAGGTACCCCCCCTCTCTGTTCAATGAGGCCTGTCAGGAAAATATTGAAGTAATGCAACGTTATTTAAGCATCGGGTGAATACTGAAGTTGTTGAAATTTGAATTTGTTTGTTGAGAATATCTATTGAATCTCATGTTTGCAGCTCATTTGAAGGACTGTCCATGGAAGATGTCTTTATCAAATCATTATGCAGAGTCGTAACAGCATCTTTCTGACAATTTATGAAGATATTAAACCTGAGCAATATTGCCAGAAGTCTTCAATCAATTGATACTCACTCTCATTAGTGCAGGACCTGTAGAGGACTTTGGCTTTGGTCAGTGAGCTATTGCTTCCACTCTCTTCTCTCTCCAGCACTCCTATATTAAAAGAATATAAAGTATCATTGCATTTGTTGGACAGTATAACAGACTGTCTTGGAGATGGATTTCAAATGTCAGTTTTGCATCACCATCATAGAGAATAGCTAAACATCCTCCCAAATGAAAACCTCATACATCATGCTTTTGTGATTACTTTACTCCTGTCTACCTCTCCTTCGGTAAGTGACCCAGCCGTTGCTTTAAATCTCTTATATCCTGTTTGCAGTACTTGTGTTCAGATTTTATTTTAATTAGTGCTTGGGTCCTAGTATATCCTGTGAAAGGGCACAGATCATGTGTGAGTGATTGGATTAGAGACCGCCTGGTGGCCATGTGGCACGAACCCCTACAGCTTCAAAACTCTGTCACTTCATCTCAGTCACTCTATTTCTCCATCCATCTGACATGTGCAGATTACTTGCTATTTTTTTTCTCTCTTACATTATATGTAGAGCTAATTTCAAGTCTTGAAACACTTGTATCATTGATCAGCCTATAGAGACATTGTGTCGATATTGTGCCCGGTACTTTGTTTTAGCAGCTAATTCAATTATTGGGATATTCAATATTTTAATATTTAGAGTCAACTCAGGTAACTGCACAAACAAACCCCAAATTTGTGTAATTCCCTATCTTGTGCAATTCTCTCACAACTATTTCACAACTTTTCGAGACTAAATACACCACAGATTTTGTCATTAGTTAGCCCTAACAGTACTTTAACCAGCAATAAAATGTTTTTATATTCTGTTTTTGTTTTTGGAACACAAATTATAAATGTAAAAAAAAAAATCCTAAAAGAGCACTGAATTTCCAAACACACCCATTGAAGTGGAAATAAATGAAAACAGATGTATCTATATCAAAGCCAAACTACTGTTGGTATCTCTCTCTCTCTCTTAATGGAAAGCTTGTATACAGCTCCACTGAAAGTTACTTTTTGATATTGAGATCAGTAGCCTTATCTGACCCACATCTCCTGACAAAGCCCACTCTGTCCCGGCAGGAAACAGCCCTTCCCTCGAGCATCTCCTGCATGTATATGCATGAGTATTCTGCTGGCCCTGTTCAGAAAGCTCCTCGTATTTATAACCCATTTTCTGTCAGCTTGATCTGGATTATGCCTCTCTCAGCCTATGAAGTCTGCTAGAGACATGTTAACATTTAGACATTAAGATCCATAATGTAGTGTATTTATCTTCCATTTTCTGTGATGGCAAAATATCCCTGATTACAGGAATGAATTAATGCAAAGTGCACTGCCTGGAGAAAAAGGAAAAAAGAACGATGTAAATGCCTCTGTTTTCTTTTCATGTATGTTTCATCGTTTTCTTTCAATTTCCTCTTCCTTTATCTTCCTATTAGCTAGTTTTACAAAGTTTTGCAACTCCTCACACCTGAGCAAAGAACATGCTTCTCAACCAGGAACAGAAAATCCCCCCTGTCCAGATAAATAATTTGACCAGCATCCAGGGTAAATAGCCACATTTACTGTAATAAGGTACTGAATTAATGTCACAAGTATGTGAAGCTTGGTGCTGAAGATGGAAGACTGGTTATTTGTGGCAAAAACTGCATAGATAATTTGTTAATAGGTTGTGTAGAATAAAATGGAGTAGAATTCCATTCAAAATACTCTTTTGTGTATGTTCTTAGTGGCAGATTTAATATAGGCTTGCTTTTCTGTGCCAAGCATGAGGATCAATAAATAAAAGTAATATTAAATAGAAATGATCAAAGTCTGCACCAAGAGTGAAATGGAACATGTTTCGCTGTGGCCCCATCAGATTGAACTGTTGTGAAGGATCACTGCTTTCATTATTGAGACGACAGACTCTGGACTGGCAAAGGTGCAATGTAAGCATTATTAAAGTGTTTTCAACGCAGTTTTGTAGAGGCTTTTATGGCATGAACTTTGGCTAATCTTACTATACACACAATAGCTATGCAGCAAGTGAAAGTGTGTGTAGCTCTTTCTGCTTTTATGCAAATAGAAGTTGGGTCACACTTTATATTAGGTGGACTTTACTATGTACTTACATCAAAAAATAAGTACAATGCACTTATTGTGTCCATACTGTATTGCAAAACACTATTGCTCCTATTGAGGTGGGATATGGGTAAGGTTAGGGATAAGTTTGGTGGTATGGGTAGGTTTAAGGGTAGGTTAAGGTGTAAGGGATGGGTCAACAGTGTATTTATAAATGTAATTACAGAAATTAATTACAGATGTAATTACACATAGCTTTTAAAAAAAAATGTAATAAGTTCATTGTACCAAATGATTAATTTAAATGTAAGTACATAGTTGTTAAGGCCACCTAATATAAAGTGGGACCAGAAGTTGTATAATCATGTATGTGACAACATATTTACAATTGGTGAAGACCAATTGTAATCATTTGACACTGAACTTCTAAAAAACGATTATGGCTGAACACTAATGTGAATATAGAATGGAATAGTGGCTATGGTCCCATGTATAATGATGTATGAGTCTTCATAAGCACTTACTCCACAAATTAAACCCATCTCTCAAAGTCCCAACAGCTGAAATACAAAAGTGAGGTTGGGAAACCGAAGAATAGGCCCTGAACACTATTTTCATCAACACTGCATTTGCATAAAAGTCTAATCAAATCTCTAAATAGACTCTTATTTTCCAATCAGCATTTCCTTTCATGCCTCAAAAGCTCAGCACACTGAAAAATGCTAATGAGGGGATTTAGATTTCTCTGGGGAAGACACAATTCTCACTACTCCTTGATGGTTATTTTTATTTCATCCTCAGTGTTTGTTCGTTGATTAGCAATGATTTTCAATTAATTAAACGTTAAATAAGGTGAGAAAAGTCATAGAAATTCTCATCAAGGCGATAATAAATGAAAAATGAAGAACGCCCTTGTTGATTTTGCTGTAAATCAAGAACTAATTACCACTCTGAATTAAAAGCTCATAAAAAAGGCTGATCATTCATTTTTAAAAGGTGGCACAGAGAGAAGGGATTGTAAAAAAAAAAAAAAAAAAAAAAGCACTGCGCGAGCTATGTTTTGACAAGCACTACCATCAAGGTTAAGTTATAGCTCTGGTAGCATTTGACCCCTGAATCTTGAGCTCCCCTCAGATTCAGTAACATTTACCTCCACAAGCCTCTGTCTGTGCACAGCCCCCTACAGCTTCTAACCTCTCCATGCAAACTTCCTGCGTTTACCAGGTCAAGCCTTCCTCCCTCAACCTCCTGGAGCATGATCATTAGCACACATGCTTCCTCATTTATGCCCCCTCTAAAACATCTCTTGACCTCAACGGGCTGCTCTGAAATTGTCCCTGAAAATCAGTGCCCATGCTGGGGTTAATAAGCTCCTCGTTCCTGGTCAGACAGCTGAGATCTCATGGCTCCAGGAGCTGAGGGCCCTTAAAATGAGGCCTCCGATCACCCCAGAGCCATTCCCACATCTTCAGTCCACATCCTGTACAACCCCGCAGTATAACATTAATGCTCTCTCCGTCCCTTAAGACATACGTGCTGTCAGCATTTACAGATTAAATTGTATTTGTCTGACAGGTTCCACTACTGTGTTAAAAGAAACAAGAGGCAAAGCTTTAAATTTCAACGTCAGAGCCTCAGGCAGAGTCTCACTGAGCTTAAAATAGCTCACATCAGACACAACTAAATTGTAGATTCAATGGATTCTACCTGTTTTTAGTTGCTGCTTTTGTGGTCAAGCGGCTCTATCTAAACTCATATCTGAAATATAGTGTGTCATTTAATTGAATTCATTTATTTTATATATTAATTTATTCTACAAGATACTATACTATACTATACTATACTATACTATACTATATATAAATAGACTGGAATCAATGTTAAAAATATTTGTGTGTGCTGTTTTTTTGTACTGAGCCCCACACATGGCACACAGGAGGAAAATAAAACATTATAGTGATATAATTAGGAATTTGTTCCCACAACTTATTATTTCGCTCAACGTATTCATTTGTTCCCGTTTTAGGTGAATTGTGGCCATAATTTAAATAAATGAAAACAAAAGAACAAATTACATTACCTAAATGAGGGAACAAATTAGTACAACATGGTAAAGATTTACCAAAAACAGGGGAAATACAAATTAATAAACCACAGCCACAAATTATTAGGCCATGGGAACTTAATCGTTAATTTGTGGACACAATATATTTTTTCCCAGTATATCATGTCTGGGGCTCCATATTTTACTGATCATTAAAGTACATGCTAACATCAAACTCTACTGAAATCAATTGCACTTCACCCCATGAGTTGAGTCCCCATGAGTTGCTGCCTATGTAAAACATTCTAAATTGGTTAGTATGCTACCTTAGTAGATAACTGCCTATGTAGGTAGGATACAACAAGCAGCTCACTCAGAGCCGTCATGCCCATTCAAAGTGAGGGGGCACGTGCCCCTCAGATTTTTGAGCCAAGTGGATTTTGAATGCAGCTTCCAAAAGAGTAATATATTAATAATAATATTTTCTATATTTGATACAATCACACCAGCGTGATTCAATTGTTCAGTGCGTCATATCATCAGCTGCTAAATTCAAATCTGCGTTCGCTGGCTGGTGCTGAGCCAGATGCAGACGCGTTTTTACAGCACTGTGCATGGCGAAGCAGGGCCTTCTCTGCTGGCCCGATAAAAAATAAAATTGTGTGACAAATGTTTTGATTGATTATTTAGGTTTCAAAAAGAAAAGAAAATGACAGCTGCTGTCATCGGCGCCTACACCAGATCTTGTTGCCGATCTACTAAAAACATTTTAAAAGCGCTCTTTGGCAGACAAAAGAGAATAACTGAGAAAGGAAGACCAACACCCAAATCGTATACACTAACAAAGGCTAGCAAAGTTTTTATGCGCCATTTCAAAGATTGCAAATATGAGTGCTATGAGTGGCTAACAGCTAGCACCGAGCACAAGTTATTTTGTTTGCCGTGTTTACTTTTTAATACGAGTAAAGGGGCATGGAATGACAGACCCAGGGACTTTATTTACAAGTGACAGTTGAGTGCTTTATTATTTGATGAGTATTGTATCATTCAGTTATGGAGGTTACGTGGTGCGTTGATAATACTGTGGTGTCATTTGTGGATGTCCAGCGTTTGTACAGTTTTGCTGCTGTGGGCGCGTCGTCATTTTAGAGTGATGTGAATGTGCATTCCTGTGTAATGGCGGGATTACTTTTAGTGACCAACGTAGGGAGATTTACTCTGCATTTAACCCACCCTAATCTAGCCTACTGTTGAAATTGTTGATCAGCCGTCATTGTTGTTGAAAGCCTGTGTGCGGCATAATATGTGCATTATATGCATATAGCTGTGTTAGCTGTGTAGCCACGTGGAGAAAACGAACAAAACTTAAAGTTCAATATAAATTGGTTGTGGGTCCTTTAAGAAACTGTGGTTAATACACTTGCTTTGCTGCGCTCCAGCATGGTAATTAATATACGTGCGCATATTTCAGTGTGAGCAGAGCAATGACCGCAAACTAGTACTCTGGGTTTTGTGCCATTATTTGGAATTTGGCGAGGTAAATGTACATTCTTACAGAAGTGGTGAACAAATTGCATAAAATGTGTATGTGAGCATTGTATGTTAATGATGAATGTTTTATGGACCGTCTTTAAGGACGTTTATGGATTGCATGTGCGAGGTGGATCGGGTCTTGGGACACGTGCAAGGACTGGGTATGTACAATGAATGTTAATGAAGTTTCATTTTCTTCATTTAAAGCCCTGTGCATTTGCCTGGTTGTAGTTGAATCTGTTTACATTGGAATATGCATGTTAAAAACGGTTATGAGTGTTCTTAAAGCATTTCATACCTTGATAATATTATTAGAATGTTTTAAAAGATTATTTTTCCGTACTCAACATGTATTTTCATGAAAACTGTGGAATTTAATAGGAGGCTAACGTACTGTTTTCATTTTATTCAAATATTAGCCTCTACCGTATTTCATTTTATTTTATTTTATTTCATTCTAGTGCAATTCAGAAAGACAGTATTTTCCGGTATCTGAACCCTGAACTTTTTGAATGACTGAATTTATCAGATTTTCAAATTAGTGCTTAATCTCTTGTTTTTGCACAACAGAGACATAAGATTTACTTTTTTTTATTAATTTTTTCCATCAGTACTTACTCCCATCGATTGCTGTCCTTCTGATTCAAGATTCAGGATTTTTATTCGTCACATACACAATTATACAGAGTATAACCAGCAGTGAAATGTAAGTCAGGTCTGCTCCAAGGACAGTGCAATAGTATAGAATATAAATATTAAGAAAAAGAAAAGTAAAAAAAAAAAAGAATAAAATAAAAGATAAAAAAATATATAAATGTGCAGGTCAGTATGTTGTTGACATAAATAGTAATATAACAGCAATGTGCAAAAGAATATGCAAAAAAGTTGTACAGGGTATTTAAATAGCAGCATATGAGGTAGAAATTATGAATAGCTTATTGATATAGTGATGTTAACATGGAGTCAAGTGATGTTATGACACAGAGTTAGAGTTTAGGAGCCTGATGGCCTGGGGGAAGAAGCTCCTCCTAAGTCTCACAGTTTTTGCCATCAGGCTACGGAAGCGCTTACCAGATGGAAGCAAAGTGAATAGTCGGTTACCAGGGTGATTTGAGTCCTTGATAATTTTGACAGCTCTACTTTTGTAGCGTTTGAGGTAGATGTCCTGCAGAGAGGGGAGAGCAGACCCTGAGATGCCCTCAGCTAAGCGCACAACTCTCTGTAGTGCTTTGCAGTCCTGATTTGAGCTGTTTCCATACCACACTGAGATGCACTGAGTCAATACACTTTCTATGGTCCCTGAATAGAAAGTTTTCAGGATTGCTGGTGAGACCCTGAATTTCCTCAGCTGTCGCAGATGGTACAGTCTTTGCCTGGCTTTCTTAACCTGTGTTTGGATGTGTGTAGTCCACGTCTGGTTCTCAGAAATGTTTACACCGAGGTACTTGAAGCTACTCACCCTCTCCACAGGGGTCCCACTGATCATAAGAGGAGTGTAGGGCTGCTGCTGTCTCTTCCTAAAGTTATGCGTGTAGAGAGACTAGAGCAGGGGACTCAGGACACAGCCCTGTGGGGCTCCTACGTTCAGGGTGAGGGAGTTTGAGGTGAACTGGGCAACTTTCACCACTTAAGGTCTGCCGGTGAGGAAGTCTTGAATCCAGTCACAGAGTGAGGAGTTTAGGCCGATGTCTGTGAGTTTAGAAGGCAGCTTGATTGGGACTATAGTGTTGAAAGCTGAGCTATAGTCAATGAATAGCAGCCTTACATAATTCCCATTGTTGCTGTCCAAGTGTGTGAGGGAAGAGTGGAGGACGTGAGAGATGGCATCGTCCGTAGATCTGTTTGGGCGATAGGCAAACTGAAGAGGGTCCAAAGTATCAGGGATGGAGGAGCAGATGTGGCTCTTAACAAGTCTCTCAAAAACCTTCATGACTATAGATGTGAGGGCAACTGGGCGATAGTCATTCAGGCAAGAGGGTTTATTGTTCTTAGGCACAGGGATTATTACAGATTTTTTAAATGAGGTGGGAACCACGGAGGTAGCAAGGGACTCATTAAAGATAGACGTGAACAAACCAGCGAGCTGATCAGCGCAGGACCTCAGAACACTGCCGGTTATCCCATCAGGTCCGGCTGCTTTCCTGACGTTCACTTTCTTTAGCGCCCTCCGAACCTCATCCTCTGACACGGTGATTACAGGATCATCGCTTCTCTGCCTGCTGCTTCCTGACGTGCTGGACGGCAGAGACGCGCTGCCGCTGTTGCATTCGAAGTGGCCGAAGAAGGTATTTAACTCGTCGGCCAGCAACGGATCTGCTCTCACCTCCGCGGAGGATTCGTTTCCAAAGTCACAGATGGTCCTCAGTCTCTGCCACATCCGTCGAGAGTCATTGAGCTGGAAATGAGACTCAATTCTCTCTCTGTATCTGTGTTTAGCGGCTCTTACTGCGCGTCGGAGAGCATAGCACGATGCTTTGTACTCGTTCATATTCCTGGTCAGAAGAGCCTCATTGTAAGCGACAGTGCTTGTGTTAACCGCAGCACGGATTGTACTGTCTACCCACGGTTTCTGGTTGGAGAATGTTCTTATCGTTATTGTTTCTGTAGCTTGCTCGTTTAGCGTGTTTACAAAGCTTAATGCTACATCCGTGAACTCGCTGACGTCAGAAGAACTCGCCCGGAACATGTCCCAGTCGACGTCATCAAGAGCCGCCTGCAGCATAGCTTCTGAGTGGGAGGACCAGTGCGTCACTACTCTCTGCACCGGGGGATCCTGAACGAGCCTTTGTTTGTATTCCGGTGTGAGAAAAATGGCGGCATGGTCCGATTTACCAAAAGCCGGAAGTGAGCGGGCTTTGTAGGCATTCTTGAACTGAGTGTAGCAATGATCCAGTGTGTTTGGTCCTCTAGTTGGACAGGATACATGTTTTGTGAAAGTTCGGCATGACCCGTCTGAGGTTAGCTTTGTTAAAGTCCCGCGCGATGATAAAGGCAGCGTTAGGATGTGTGTTAATGTAGCCGCTGAGCACATCGTGAAGTTTAGACAAAGCCAAGCAGGTGTCCGCCTGTGGTGGAATGTACACAGCAGTAACAATGATCGATGAAAACTCCCGGCGCAGATAAAATGGGCAGCAGATAATGGAAAGATGTTCCAGATGAGGCGAGCAGGAACGCGACAGAATGGAGATATTCCTGGGATCACACCATTTCTTGTTAATCATGAAACACACTCCTCCACCCCTGGATTTACTGGCCTCTGCTGTTCTGTCCGTGCGAAAAACAGAGAAGTTATCACGTGGCATTACAGCAGTGTCCGGGACCATGGACGAAAGCCACGTTTCTGACAAACAAAGGATGTTACAGTCCCTTATGTCCCGTTGGAAACTAATCCTGGCTCTAAGATCGTCCATCTTATTCTCCAAGGATTGGACATTTGCGAGCAGAATGGTCGGAAGGGGAGGACTGTGAGCCCTTTTCCTGAGTCTATCTCGAATCCCAGCGCGTTTCCCGCTGTGTTTCTTGATCCTTCGCCTCGGGGGGTTATTGTTCATCTCCGCGTTCCGAAGAATCTCCAAAGGCCATGCTGGATTCCTGGATAAAGTGTCCTGAAACAGGTTGGTGTAGCGGTTTCCAATGTCCAAAAGTGTTTCTTTTTTTGTTATAAGTGATCAGTGCCGACGTGAGATGTGTAAAAAGAGAAAGTAAAACTAAGTAAAAAAGTAAATAAAAACACAATCTTAGCGGAGCGACCTGGACGGCGTCCGAACAAAGCGGCGCCATCTTGGAAGGAGAAGAGAGACAGCTGTCAGAATAAAGCCTCTAAAATATTTTTTTTTGTATCCTGTGTTGCTTCCTTACAACTCATAGGCCACAGCTGTAACAGAGATGTGCAAGATGTGTTCATGCAGTTTACAGTTGCTGGCCCTGACTGAAACCCTACGGTACGCCACGGCCAATCACACATGATGCTGTTGAGCTTATGAATGCAATGACCAATCAGAGGTGTTCAGATGAGTCATCGCTAAAATGACAGTGTTTTCTTCACTCGCTCGCTGACTGATTACATCTTTCTGGCGACTTCTCTCGTTAGAAACAACAAAGTGCAGATGTGTGAATGAATCTGTAAGTAAAATAGGGTAGAGTGGGGAAAACGCCCCCCTTAAGGATTGTGTATTTATTTTATTTTTTTCAGTGGAACAAAGGTTAAATGTGTTCAGAAAAGTTATCATAGTTTTAGTGACTATGACATAAATTATAAACCAAGTATGTAAAATGTCCAGAATTTTCATGTTAGATTTTTAACAAAATATGTGAAATATGTGCCAAGGGGGCGTTTTACCCCACCTATGGTCAGTCTGACAAAGCAATTTGCTTTATACATTTACAGCAAAATCAGAGTACAGACAGTTTTAGCATAAAATTAAAAAAGAATATAATCAATAATTATGAATTACAAAATTCTTCTACATCACTCTCGTCAACGTAGTCCATAGTTACAATAAAAATGTATCTTGACTTTATCTTGTGGTTATTTTGGGGCATTTTCCCCCACTCTACCCTATTAATTTCACAGTGTAAACAGCTTCAGTGATTTTAATGGGAGTTTTTGAGAGTGCTTAAACTCTATCAAAGAACATTTTCACTGACAGTCTAATGTAAATGTTCTTTTGCTTTCTTTCTGTAAAATGAAAGTGTTATAAGTAGCCTAACTTACAATGTTTTTAATATTCACATTAAATGTAAAGTCAGTCGTATTAAAAATAGGCCCTACAGCCCATAGTAGTAAGGTGGTGTCATTCTACCTTTGAGTACCACCTCCAGTTCATCTCTGAGAATGTCAAATGTACTGTAACGTGAACTGGTCTCAGGTATGATGTTCTTCTTTAGCCAGCCACCACAGGCATACTGGTAGAAGTTGTCACAGGGGTTCACTGTGGGGTCCATGTTCTCAATGAGGCGGGATGCTACAATGCCAGAAAATATTTTTATGTATGAACTTTTTGACAATTAAAAAACGAATAATAATAATAATAATAATAATAATAATAATGTAAAAAAAAAAAATATATATATATATATATATATATATGTGTGTGTGTGTGTGTGTGTGTGTGCATTACATGATTAATTCATTGCAGTATGTTGTAAAATATCTTTACCTGACTGTGTGCAGTCAGCTGTTATACAGACTCCATCTACAAAGGAAAAAGAAGCACAAGTGATCAGAGGTCAGGAGCAAATTAACACTATTAATAATTTATTTCATAATAAATCAAACTGCCATTTAAAAATTCTTTCTCTGTGGTGGGTTCAGTTACATCTCCACAGAAAATTCTCTCTGTACATTTTATATCTGTCCATAAATGTACAGTATTATTTATGAGAATCTCTCACTAAACTAAGATTCAATAGGCATCCACTCTTTGTCCCTACCGCCCTGCCCTTATATCCAGACCCCCGTGGCTGAGAGGAAGAGCATGTGGAGATCATCTCTGTATTTCAGCATTCTATCTGCCTTTGCTGTTTAAACATTTATCCAGCACATTAATGGCAGATGATCAGGGTGTGAAAGGCAAGCTGCAATGAGTCCCTATAAGCTCCATCTGCTGCTCAGAGGCCTAACGAGGGAAAGGGGCTTACATGGGTAACCAACCATATTAAGGAGTAGATATTATTTGGGGAACTCCAGTATGTGCCAGCTTGATTCAATACTGCCCTGGGAAAATTACCGCAGAATCTAAATAGGTTTTCACTTACCAACAGTTGTCTGGGTCACATAAAACATTATTATTGAGGCATGGCAATGTATTCAATAGTTGCAATACAGGCCTATTCACTATGATTTTGTTGGCAATATTAAATAATCAAATTTGTGAAAATTCAGTAAATTTTTATAATGCACTGTACTCTAAAAAAAAGTGAAACATCTGTGTCATTTATTTATAGTAATTTTTCACATTGTTCTAATAGGAAAATCATGATTTCCAGTTTAAACCTGTTTCATTCAGCTGGATAAAATGAAATAATATAGAATGAATGAATGAATGAACAGCATTTTTCATTTAGTGCTGATGTGCAGAACACTGCACTGGCTACTGGCTACCTTTGCTGACTGCACAACTTTTCGGTAGGTTTTATTCATTTTTTTTCTTGCTTTATTTTATATATTTTTTATTTTATTTTAATTATTTTATTTATTTTTGTTAGAACATACCAGAAAATATGCTGCATACACACACACATGTTGAATTTACAAATTATGTTAACTGGTTCATGTGGAACTTATATACATGATTAAATAATGTAAATCCAACACATGTTTTTTCAGAATATCATCTTTATAATCCATTTTTGGTTCATGTTGTATGAATGTTTCCTTTGGGAAAAGAATATCTGTGATTTAATAATTAGTGTTATAATTAATCATTTGTGTTATAACTCCCTGTGTAATATGCTTTGTGTGGAAGTAAATATTGCTGATTATTTCTTTGTATTGTTATTTTGGTACATCATTCTTTCTTGTGTTTTCATAGACAAAAGGTAAAAAAAAAAAAAAAAAAGGAAACTTTAAACTTTAGCTTTTCCAATCATTTCTGAACTGACCACAATGGAAAAAGCAGCACCGCCAATATTTCCGTCACACAATGACAAAAAGAATCTCATGCACTCACCTTTGCCACTCTGTGACATGAAGAGGATGATGAGGGCCACAATAATGACAAACAGCAGAGAAACAATTGTCAGAAGACCGATCTCCAGTGACGTCCAGCTGGGCTTTTTTTTCTGAGTGTTGTTGTCAGCCATGGTCTGCTGTCCCTCTGGGGCAGCCTGTAGAATCTCACCTAATAAGAGTTGAAGAGATTCAGATTCAGTGGAATTCAAGCACAGGTAATTTCACTGTGAGTTTATTTGAGTGTGGTCTCTCTAAACAAATACCGCCTGTCCTTGGTCACAGAACTTACCTGTTTTTACAGATTTCAGACATGCACAGTCCACACTTCAAGCTGTTAAATTGTTTGCAACAGTGAATTAATTATTGATCCCTCTACGCCACACAAACACACACTCTTGATTCACAGATAGTCACACATACGATGAAGTGCTCATACTGTAACACACTGAGTTACAAGCTGAGGCAGAGACCTGACTCTGCAGATGGGCAGTTCCTGCTGTGTTCTGGCTGACATGACAGGACCCCGACCTGGGGACAAAGTCTTAAAGTCGTCCTTTGAAGGAGGCTGAAACTCTCTCACACACATACACAAATACACAGCACAGCATTTCAGGCCAAATGCACACAAACCCAGACTCACATGCGGCACATTCACACAATCTTGTCTCTTTTCATTACTGTTGTATTCATGGATAATAAAAATAAAGTCTCTTTAGCAACAGGGTGCTGTTTTTTTTTTTTGGGGGGGGGGCAGGAAGGAAAAATGCCAGGGATAATTTGTCAAAATAGTCTGGCTAAATTGTACTTCCAGGGTTTTCGACAGAGGCTGGTTTTATAACTGCACTGCAGTTAATTATACTGAAACATGAATAATAAACAACTTGTAAAACTGTAAGCTGACAGGCACACTTTTAATCACACACTTGATCACACTTGTAACACATACTATTTTTCATGTGTAAGCATTTGCATGTGCAGACAACCCTATCAAGGCTAGATAACACTACTTGACAATTCTGAATCTTCTCCTAAAACCCCTGCAGCCAACGTGATTTTGAGCATATTCATATGTATTTTACATTAAATGTAGTTCTACCACACATACATTTACTTACATTTGTATAGACACTAAAACATACAATACTACTGATAGCATCTAAAGCATAAATCTCTTTTGTTTACAGACATACAACAAATCATATTTAATCAGTAAATATTTAAATAATGTACTTAATTGGGATTGATTCTATTGTATTTATCAGTGAGATTATTTTTAAAGTTGCATTTAATTAAAAGCAGTTGGCTCATTTACTCACTTTGAAAATCTAACATTTGGTTCTGGGTTCGAATCCACTGTGAGACAATGTGTCCCTGAGCAAGACACTTAACCCCTAGTTGCTCCAGAGGCGTGCGACCTCTGACATATATAGCAATTGTAAGTCGCTTTGGATAAAAGCGTCAGCTAAATGAATAAATGTAAATGTAACTATATTGAAAGCTTAGAAACCACTGTAAAGGGTAGAGAGGTATTTTGTATTTCGGTAAAGCTAAATTTTGCACTTCACCTTTAAATGTATAGAACACGACTGTGGCTTAGAATGCTTAGCATATGCTGTCAGACTGTAGTTTCCTCCATATGTGCTGATAATAGGCCATTAAAGAAATAGAGAGCGTTGTACTCTGAGCTGGATAATTGAGAGGCTTTACTGGCCACAGAACCGCTCCAGGGCTTTCCACTAAATGGCAGTTTTACGTGTTTTCATGTAGAGATCCAGCCTTTTCAGCTGATACAGAGAAAGTCTAAATTTCAAAGTCTTTATTTTTTAATACTAGCTTCATCATTTTTTTTTTTTTTTTTTTTTTTTTTTTTGCATCGAGTAGAGTTTTCCAACAGGGGGTTCTCTTAAAACTGCAGGGAGTTTAATGACATTGTGTCAGAGATCTGTAGTTAAATTAAACTGTGGTAATTTTTGAACTTTAAAATTGTGCTAAAAATAACAGAATGAATATTTTTCCTTTTGTTTTGCAGCAATATCATGTTTTGCTGCGTAAGGGACTTTTCTTATTATAAACAATTTTGAAAACAGTTTTTGTGGAAACCGTGATGCAAATATTCAGGGTTCTGTGATAAATTGAAAGTTCAAAACAACAGCATTTATTTGAAGTAGAAATCTTTTCTAACATTATAAACATACTTACTGTCACTGTCACATATCAATTTAATGCATCCTTGCTGATTAAAAGTATTTACTTCTACTACTTAAAACAAAAAGTCTCCTACTGACCCCAAACTTTTAAACGGTAGTGTATAATATACTATATATGCACTGTATATGGTGGAATATAATAATCAATTAAACTCAGTGAGTGTGATGCCAGCAGCAAAACATGCTGTACCTTATGTAAGATCGAGCATATTCTTCTATTTTAAAAATTCCTTCATTCACATTTAAAAAAAAATAAACCTTTATCTTGTGGGCAATATCTTTACTAAATTTTGTTTAGATAAGGCATCCACAGGGATGAACAAATTTGTGTATCTCTCCCAGCCCTGGTCTGTGATATTACCCTAAGTGGCTATGTAACAGCTTATGCATGTCCTCTGACACCCCACTGTGGACATGATCAGAGCTCAGGGCAAACAGTTTCTCCTTGTTTATCTGCTCGTGGCCACGACAGGTCTGGAGCAAATCAGAACCAAGGGCATCTTCATCAGCTTTGACTTTCCAAATCCATCTAGGACACTCAGGCAGGATTTGATTTAGATTATTGTAAAAGGGGAGGGAGAGATAGTGACAGATGCGTCACTTGCCGCACCAGACATAATCCTGACATGCATGGAGAGTCCCAGGACCCCCGGATCGGATGTCGTCTGACGTATGTGGATCGGCAGGGAACCAACCCTCCTTAGCGGAGGTACTGCATCTCCCTGAAGGAGTAGGGAACAGGAAGACCTTTCAACCTAATCTCTTCCAGCACATTCATGCTGTTCACAAACCCAAATTTAAGAAAATGAATCATGTTTTCACTCCAGGAAGTTATGGCAGTTAACCACATGTGTAAAGGATATATTTGTAATTTTAATGTTAAACTACCATCCTGTACCCTCCCTGTGGACTGAGACGTTGGGATAGGCCTCAGGGTCCCCTCCACACGGAAAGATAAGGGGTTTGGAGAAAGTATGTATGTTAAAATAATATGCAGAGATAATTATTCTCTTAATATTTTATTATTATTATTATTATTGATGTCCCTGAAGCTAGCCAGCCCACAGCAAAACTGACTCTGCCAATGACATGAGTTTCAGGGAGAGACTATTTATGTATGTATGTACTGTATGTATTTACTTACTTACGTACTTACCCATTTATTTGAAAATATTTTGAAAAAATTTATTGTTTGTTTGTTTTTCATACACTGACCGTCACTGGGGAGTCCAAAACAAAATGCACAAGAAATAACATCCTTCAATATATCTTATTTTGTGTTACACAGAGGAAAGTATTGGAACAACATGACAGTGAGTAAATGATGATATAGGAGGCCTCGTTTTAAAAGTTCTCAATCTGGAAAAATCATTTAAATGAATAAAATATCATAAATCCATTGTTTTTTTTTATTATAAGGAATAAGATGCAGATAATGCCCTCCTTAAGAACGATGCGCATTTACTTATAAATTCTAATATATTTAGATGTATGCATGTGCAGGATGATGATGATGATGATGCATAAGCTTATGTGTTGTTAATGGAAATAAATCTAAACATTTGCTAATTTAGTTGTTATAGCACAAAATATAAAATATTTAAAGAGCTCCCAGAATCACAGTAAAACAGATATTTGTAAAAGGTAAATGTATTCTATGACTTACATACAGGTACAATATTTACATATTTAATTGCTAATATTTTGGATCACTATGAATGCAAAGTGAATGATTACACTCAATTAGCCTATAGTTTTAATGAAAAGCAAAGATGTCTAAAATGTGCAGCTAATTCATGGAATATTGAATAATAACCTGTAGAAATCTGGTTCAGTTCTGTCTTTTCTTTCATGGATTAGTTTGTAATTTCCTGTTTCTATGTTTAGTCCCTGTTTCTAGTCCCTGTTTCCTTAGTTCCCGTTTCTAGTTTGTTTCCATATTCACCCAGAGTTTTTTTCCAGAGTTAACTGATCAGTCCCATTTGTGCCTTGTTTTAACCCTCATTATTATTCATATCTTGCCTTCAGTTTGTTCAGTTCCTTGACTTGGTTTAATTTCGCTATTGCATGTTTTTCCACCTTCTTTCCTCATAAGTCTAATTTTATCTTTTGACTTTTACTACAAAAATGGACCAGAGACACACACACAAAAACTAACCTCAAAATTGTTTCAACTGACTAAATCTCACAAATGTTGATATGCAGATGAAATAAATAAATACATACATCCATAAACAGCCATAAAAATAATTAGGAGGGTGTCATCTTGCCCTGGGAGGCATCTTACCCTATACATTTTTCTAGTTATGCCAAGTTGTAAAATATTTTCCCAGGTAGAATCTTAAGTTATCCTGTAAATCAGAAAAAAACTGGAAAAGTCATGGGTTTTTGATTATTGTTGTTTACCACTGCTTTAAAAGTAGGCATACATACTTTGACAGTTGTGGAACAATAAGATCTTCATCACTGTCCACTAAACAATTACAAACCAAGCGTATGTTTTGGCTGGAAACACAGACGATTTAAGGGTTTCTTCTAATTTTAATAAGCCACTAGTAATTATCAGCCATCATCAGCTAGATTGAGTGCTTTTTCCATGTTTTTTTTTTTTGTTTGTTTTATTTTTTCAGAAATAAAGATCGTAGCATTTTAGTAATTAGTAAATTAGTTCAAATTCCATAGATATTTCACAGTGACAAATACCCTAAGGGTGGTGGAGACTTTAGAATCGAATTAGCAATCTAATATTTTAGAGAAAGTTGCCTCGCACTTGCTGCAAAGATTCTAGGTCGGAGCATAACTGTGAGGGTCACCCAAAATGCAAATTTAGTGCTTCAGTGCAGCTTTTACTGTAAGAGCTTCTGTTTGATTTCTTGTTGGCACTGCCATGGTGAATCACAGCCTTGGCTATAATATCTGCCATCTGCTTTGCTTCTGGCACAGCAATGGTGAATCCTCTAAGCATGTCTGTTAAGACAGACACATCCTCACACCCTCCAGATGACTTCACCATCAAAATGTATCCATAACAGCTCTCGGAAACTGTTGTGTTTGTACAGCTCATAGAGAAAACATCTGTTCTGTAACTAAACCACACTGTTTACACCTCCATCTTAAATGACTTTGATCAGGCTTCTGAACTTTTGATGCTGTTAAACTCAGCCCCAATGTTTATGCTAGGCTTTAAATACTTTATAGAAACAATAGCAGTATCCACCGACTTTTTGTTCTTTTGAAATAAAATTAATCCCAGAAGCTCTTTTCTGTGGTTTTGCACTCTGGCTGAAGTTTGACAGGAATACATGACAAGGTGTCCACAGTTACATTCTATTTACAAGTCTCACAGTGTACTTCAAATGCTGCCAGTTGGGACATCAGATTTCTGCATCTGCCATGGTCTTAATTTTTTTCAATAATTATGCTGCATTTTCAAACCTTTCCTCACCTCTCATGAACACTGTTTAATAAAATAAGTGTTAAGGATTGGTACAAAATGGTTAGTTCATGGAGTGAGGTGTGAGTCCTATGAAATGCATTTAAGGAATGTGTCACATATTGTATTTTTATTGCAACTAACCCAAACCACCAGCCCTAACCTCAACAATAAAATCTTTAAAGCAACATCAAAACTACTCTGTTAGTGAATCACTTTGTTAAAATAACAGTTGCTTGTTCACTAATGTTTAAGATGATTAAATTGGAAATAGATTGCGCAAACTGAAAAAAAGAGGAACAGAAAATATGAAGATTCATGCTAATTTGGCAATATCCATATCTTTCAAGAGTGCACAAAATGAGGTAATACTCAAAAACATGTCAGATAGTAAGGTGTTCAAACATTTTGAATTTTAAACCCAGTCTCATTGGAAATATGTGCCGTTATTATGCTGGTTGCTGGCAGTTCGGAAAATGAAATGTCCAGCGAGTGGCACTAAAAGGTTGATGCTCCCTTGCATTTGAAAATAAAGTACCACATACACTAAGCCCTACCCTAAACCTAACGGATCATGTTAACAAAAGCAGCAGTGAGATGAAAATGCATTTGCTGAAACAAACATGCCATTTTAGCTTGTCTTTACAAGTGTGTGTGCTCTTTTATTGCTGTAACAGGTGAACTACCCAGCAAGTTTACTATATATCAGAAAAGTGATACATATGGAGCTAGTGAAAAAAAAGAACAGTGCAAGGAACCATGTGAAAATAAGTCTTGATTGAATAATCTGCCCTATATCATAATTTGTGTAAACGTTAGAGAAATTGTTAGTTAAAGAAATTGTTGGTTAAAGAAGAAAGTGTCCCATGGTCACAGTGTTTCTACTTAAAATCAACATGACTTATTCATTTTTTTAAACACAAAACACTGTTTATTAAATACTTATAGTATCTAAAAGTATATATATATTACAACCACATCTTTTTAGATTTAGTTGACAACAACATCAGCAACAAGATGTCCAAAGCTGGACTGAGTTTGCCGGGCCTCTTTTAACACCTACCAATTTGTCTGTTGTACTCTGAAACATCTCTAAAACACCTTAGCAGAACTATAATATCTTGTTTTCTAGGGCTTTGTAAACGAAACTATAATGAAATGATGAGGACTTCAGGTTTCATTTTAAGAGGAACATCACAGAGAGCAATGTCACTCAGCAACAGGAACATTGCATTCAGAGTTCATTTCACATATCTCAAAACTTAAGATAAATAACAATCTTGTTTTAAAACAACTGACAGATAAATATTAGTGCAGATGTTCCAGTCATGGAGATTTGACATGTTCAAAGATGTAAAAGACACAACAGGCCGGAGACTTAAACGCCTGATTTTTTTTCCCATTCTTTGATGTTTTGGAAAAAGCGTTCATACAATTCTATCAGCAACCACAGATTGGTTGAGTATGTTGTGGTGATCGGAGATAAAACACTCATGACCACATGACTTATCGTGTTCAGTGAGGAGGTATCACCACTGTTGTAGCTTACAGGTCCTGGTATGTACTTTTCTCCATCTCTATGTCCTCACAGACAGTATGTCACTTTAGAACATTTATCTAGGACAACCTGAGCAGATAACACATCCGTGTCTTATAAGGTTTTCAAATATGCAAAACATGACTGATGCATTTAAATTTACATTTCAGCCCATGATAATTCAGCTGTAGAGAACCGTTCAAGACCAGAGAGTGTTGTAGCATGTGGTGAGTTGTAAAACCACCCTTGTGTTGAATTAGAAATGAGTTGCATGTACGAAATCACCATCATGCATGACCATAACCATCTTATGTCTATGTGTATTTAATATTTATATAAAACTAGAAATATCATGGGTGATCAGATGAAGATCTGTAACACTTTCAATATTCTTCTAAAGACTGCACAAAATGAGACAAAACAAAATGTTTCCAATTTCATTTGCTTTTTTGATTGTCAGTTGTTTCCTATAGGCTATGCATCCTATGTGTTACACTACAAGGGTAGGTTGTACTGTATAAACAGCACAGTTTTAGAATGTTATACATTTTTGAACTACTTTTATTTGTAACAAGCAAAGATGTGAATATTTGCAAGAGGGAAGAAAACACTTAGAGATGTACAGTAAAATGTGTTGCACTGCTTGAAAGGTCACAAGCATTAACATAAATGCCACATAAATAACAAAGTCGTTAAATTCCCAAGGAGCATGGACATCAGCAGTTCTGAGTTAAGTTAATTATTCATCTCATTTTAGATTTACTTTTTATTTTATTTTATCTGAGATGCTATTTAAAGGCAGATAAATACTGAAATGCATTAAGTATGCAGCCCATACTTTCAGAGCAGTTTGTAGCTTAATATATAATAAAGATATATCTACAAATGTTATTTAAAAAAACTTTTAGCATTTCCCAACCAGTGCCTAAATGAAATCTTGGTCAGCACACCATGTTTCTAAGCCATGTGCAGCAGGCGTAACAGACTCACCAGGTGTCTCTGGAAATTTGCGATCGATGATATAAATGGGCATCACCAACCGATCAAACATCCATCAAATCCGTGAGAAAGATATCCACCTTCCAGATCGATGACTTTTAAGAGTATTCTGGCTTCCCAGGATATCAATAACAAATCATTCAATGCTGTCAGTTCCCTTGGCTACCTGTTAACGTCGCGATAACGGGGTGTCCTTGTGTCACACAGTTATTATTGGTGCGCATAAGAAAACACCTGGAAAACGCCTTAGGATTAATTCAGCGAAACGAACGATGTGAGACAACCGCGAAGTACTTAAGTTCAGCCGGTGTCTAATGTTGCCTCCCACGAAAGGCGGTGTTTAGGAGTGACTGAGGCTGGCAGCAATGCCAGCGCGGAGTCGAGCGCGCAATTGTGCGCTGATCTCTCACCAGTAAAGGATCAGCGCGTAACTCCGCGCTCCACTTAGATACGCATATTACAGGCACTTATGTACTTTTTCTAGAATCTGTAGGGTTTTCTTTACAGCGAGAGTTATACTAAGATATTAAGGGGTTGCGACAGCAATTTTCGGAGAATAATACCCTTTATATTCTCGCGCAAAGTGTTCTGTTGGCTCCTCTAGAACAGTTGGCTATAACCGTCAAATGTCTTCAGGACGTTTAAACAAACCATTCAAATTGTTTTGTGATTATTTTTATTTATTATATCTACAAGCGCTCGAATAGCGTACTGTTGCTATAGCAACGTCTTCAAACGACTTTTGTTCATGTGCAACAATTTAACTTTTGTGGGGGGGGTTTCTCGAAGACCTTGATTATGGTTTAAGGTTTTAATCCCAACCCATATAATTCACAAAATGTCATTATTTATAAATGTATACACTATGTCCACATTGATGATGGCAGACAAATGAAAGCATTTGAAAACAAGACCCTTGGAGCAAGTATTAATCATTGTCGACTTTCATTGCCCTGATATTTTAAAGGGCAACGATCATGAAACGTGTTTGTCTTGCTTTACCCTTAATGTCTCACTTCTGGCTGAATTTACCAGAGTAATATCCACCACACCTAAAACTAAAAAACATCTTGTTGCTGTTTTTTTATTATATTGCAATTATGTATTTCATACCAGCTTGCCCCATATAGCCAGATGGGAGATAAATAGCATTGCATAAAGCAGGCTATGTCTGAGTTACCAGAACATTGTTTATTTCAATATTGAAAATGTGGAAATGTTTTATAATTGCAGCTGTGTGACAAATAAAGCATTATGTTTGCAGTCAATGTAGAAATAACAAGCTTGATCAGGCTATAAGTTACTGTAAAATAGCTCAATTAATAAGTGCTTTGCATTTCTTTGTGTTTTCGCATGTTGGAAAGGACTGTTTGCACTATTCCAGACCCTGCTGTTTCCCCATATTACCATTTAACAGCAGAAGGTCAATACAGCACAAACCTGTGAGGTCAGTGACATGCCACAAGTTTAACATGGTAGTGAAACTATAGGGCAATTTGACACCATAGGTCTACTCTCTATGCAGCAGACTATGGTCACAGTCATTTTAAACATGTTTTAGGCCTAATGTGTTTCAATATAATATGTTACAAGAGCGATCCCCTAAAACACAAATTCTGAAATGGATACAAGTTTGCATGTTCTTTTCCAAGTCTTTTGTGTTCTAATAGTTTTTTTATGTTTTACTCTAGATCAGTTAAAACAGATAGAATCGCTATGTCCACATTTATATTTTGACAAAGCGACTTTGGAAAACAATCTATTCCACTGCAGCACAGTTCATATTACCATATGCAGTCACTCTGTTGTATTGTGCAATCAGTTGTATCATGAACCAACTTTTCTTCCACCGTCACTGAGAGCCCAGTGCACTTAATATAATGACGCACACCAGGACATGATTCCTTCGGTGACTCCAGAGGTTATTTGAGATCTAAAATATTGTAGTGGTGTAATGTGTTTATTAGGAGAATTGAGGACCACTCTTATGTGATTTGTTATCTGACTGTCCAAAGGGAGTACAAAAGACTGCAGACCAGTTGGAAGGTGGTAGTTCAGTGAGAAGACCCCCCCCCCCCCCCCCCCCCCCTGTTAAGACTCACTAATAATTTCCCTTACGCCATCAACAGATTTATTTCCTTTTCTCTTTCTCCACATCCACCTTTTGCATTAACTTTATCGGCACCTTGTTTTCTTTTCTGATATATATCAATCTGTTTTTTACACAATAAAACTTGCAGTCTCTCTAAGATTCTGTCACTCCGACAGTGCAGGCCTTGCTTTAGGGAGTTCTGGGTTCAGGTCATCCCCTTGCTTCCTGTGCCTTTATCTAGTTGGTCTGTTTGGTATTAGTGTGCTGGCATAAGCCCATCATTTCTCAGCATTTTTCCATTCCCCTGAAATTACTCTTGGCATTTACTAAGATTCATGCCAACACCAAATAAATGTTGTGTCCCTTACAGCATCTCAATCTTTCAACTGAAAACTGAAAACTCTTTAAAATAGTTTCAGTAATGACAATTCTTTTTAGGAAGATTTTTTTGCCCTGAGGAAAATTAAATATTTGCTAATTTAGTTCTCATAGCACAAAATGTTAAATGATTCAAAGAGGCCATTTTACCCCACTACTGGGGTATGAATACATTTAGATTTAATTGCCTTTATTTTAAATGAAGATATGTCATAATAGCAACAATTCAGATCGAACGATTTCACTCAATTAGCCTACAGCTTTGAACAAATTGATACTGAAATAGTCATGTAACTCATGGAATTAGCCTACTGAATAATTATCCCATGAGTATTACAAGCAGTGGCTATTTACACTAAGTGTGTATTATTAATTATTAAATTATTAAATGGATGCAACCTTATTGGGACAATAAAGCCTTCCCTACACCTACCCTAACCCTATCCAATACTTTATTTTCAACTTTTTGATTATCTCCTTAATTTTTATTAAAAAATAAATGGCTTTCCCATGTGATATGAGACTTGAAAAGGGAAGAAAAAAAATTTGGGGTGTTCGAACCCTGGTCGATCACGTCAAGAAGAGAGCGTTATGCGGTTTACCATCAACGCCACTGGAGCTCTCGCTTTTCATCCGTCTTTTGACATATTGACTAGCCCAACTACACGTTGATGGGTGGAGTTAGTGTAAATAGCCTCTGCCAACAAAGCGGGCTATTTGCATTTAGTGTAAATAGACACTCAGAAAAAGGCAGAATAAATAAATTAATAAATAAAATAAAAACACAATGTGCAAATAGACACAAAAAAAACTTCAACTTATTCAACATAATGTCACCGATCACTAGATTCCAGATAGGCAAAATTAGGGTGATTAGACATTCCCTTTTTCCAGGGACAGTCCCGGTTTTTGGTGTCCTGTCCCCGACTGGAGCTGTCCCCAGAAATGTCCTCATTTTATAGCACGTTCAAAACAAACCACAAATGCACTGTAAAAGCCTGACAAATATAGCCAGCTGGAAATAGTATGATTGTGATTATTTTCACCAGCAGAGGACACTTGGACAAGCAGAGAGCTATTATCATCAATTAGCCTATCAAAAGAGACCCGTTATTGGTTTCAAGGTAGCCACATAGCAACTAGAGCAAATCTCAAAATTGCTGATATTCAGATAAAATGACAAAATTAAGAAGTGTGTAGGCATTTATTCACTGAGATTTGTTTTGCCTTCTAAGAAAAAAGATTAAAAATTATCTTAATTATCTTAATAACTCTAATTAATTTAATTAGAGTGCGGCAGTCATATCCTCTATATGTAGTAGCTCAAACAGTATATAGATAAAAATATATTTGTGAAAATGTCACATTTTACAAACGCTCTCAGCAAATTTCCTCTCTAAAGTGTTTAATGAATAATTGATGTTAGCATATGTCTATAATATATAATAATATAATATAATATAATATATGGCCTGCTGTGACCATGATAACATATGTGAGGCATTTGTTTCATTATTGTTGTATTCTTCATAGCAGTATGGACAACAAAGAAAATAAACATCCCACACATCCCCAACATTTTACATAATTTATTCTAAAGTTCTCTAGCATAATAAGACTTTGTTTTCCACCCACCCATAAATGACACCTGTAATTAACTTGCATTTCGCTGCTATTGTGACAGGAGGTGAGTCTGCAGTTTGTTTTGATGGAATATTTTGGTGTGTTTTTATCAGTGTTTGTGTGTCCCAGGGACCCAAGCCACATTAGTGGGTGATCTGTATTCACCGCAGGCATGTTAAGTAGGCAGTAGCTGATGAAATCTATCTCTCTGCATTCCTGCTCTGACATTGCCACTCACAGATATCTGCACCTATAATGAAGTGCTGATTTGGCCGACAAACCACGGATAGAGATCAGAGATGGGAAGAAAGGATTGAGTACACAGATATACTCGTGCAGCAAAACACACATTCGTACTCATGCACAAGTGCGTCATCGTGTCTTTTACTTTTGTTCTTTATGAAAAGTTCAAGTGAAACCAAAACAGAGAGAGAGAGAGAGATAGAGAGAGGGAGAGAGGGAGGGAGACACAACAGAAAAATGACTTACAGAAAGTACAGAAAGCAACTGCTTATAACTGCTGGTTTACAAATGTTACAAACTCTCAAATTAAAATCCACAAAGAACAAAAAGCAAATACAGTCAAACCAAAAATGGTTCAGACCCAAGATATAATTTTTGATATTTCTTACTAGTGTGTGCGGGACACTATAGCTCATTTATGTAAGTGAGAATAGCAAAATAAAGAAAACGGTGACATTTTATACCCAAAAAGTGGACTAAGAGTAAAATGTGGGATCAAAAACACTTGTTTTAAAACAAGTGTAAAATAAAATAATATAAAACAATATTCAGACACTTTGACCTGACCGTGTTTTGCTTGAGTGTTTTTTCTTCAATTGCTAATGCAACTTTTTTACACCAGAGACTGAACAAAATTAAGCATTGCTTGGTAATTGTTATTATATATAATTGTGTACTCAAATTGAACAGCTGAGTAATTTTTGGTTGATTTTAATCCATTACATACCTTTTTATCAAAGTTATCTGACATTATTAAGATGAATTTGTTCTGACAATGTGTTCTCATATGAGGACATTATATGTTAGTGAATTTCTTTGAGACTATACATGCCGCAGTTTTAAGTCTGGATGTCCTGTACAGAGCACATTCAGGGCTTTTCAGAGACACTAAATGTTTGGATGTTTCACCATGAACACTCCCTCTCCTTGGCCTTAAAAATGTCTGATATTAGTATAGTGATCATAAGTAACACTACGAAAAAAATGATCATATTTTGTAATGATCATTTAAATCTGACTCATTTTTAAATTGTGTGTCATAAATCAACTTCTCAGGAAAATGTTAAGGGGTTTCAAATTAAAATATGACTTTCTGTTATGAAACAGGACATTGATTTCATGCATGTTCTCATATGAAGACACCGGGACTAAAAGCATGCTTATTATGCATTTGGGAGACACAACAAATGAATAAGGAAAGAAATTATATTTCAATATTCCTATGAAATATTAGATATTATTATGAAAATTTTGAATCTTATTACTCTCATTATTACACTTATTTTTTTTTTATTACAATTTGCCCCAATAACACATTAATATGCAAATTAGATACAGTTTATAGCTACATTGTATATGATATTTTTTACTTGCACACAATGACAAAAAATGTAAGGCTGCTGCTTTGAGCATTTTATTTTATTTTATTTTTATTTATTTTATTCCACGTTTTTTTTTTTTTTCATTACAATAACAGGAAATGTGAAGCTTATCTGGCAAATAATATTTGTCTTTTTATTATATTTTCACTTTAGTTATATATGGATAGTACATGTGAAGGATATGCTGCTTAGAAACACTTTTCTGGGAGCCTCATCAGGCCTCTTCAGAAAATAAGCATTTATACTGTGCACATGGCCTGAATGGTCACAGGACTACAAGTCAGATTAAAAGTATGTATTTCTGTTTAAACTGTATTACTGATTTATATAGAAACTGCTCATTTCTGGCACTGTCACTGTTTTCCAGACAGGCAGCATTTCCCACAAGCAAGGAAACCACAGGCCCACATGGAGCTGGCCATTCCACTGATTTACTGCCAGAAAGTGACTGTGAGTGTGTGCATGTATGAGCACAATCTCTTTTGAACAACTTCATCAATTTAATCATTATTGTTGTTTTTATTGCTGCAGTAAGCAATAATTTTATTTTTTTACTTTAGTTTGAATCTGAAAACAGAACTCCATATTTTTCAGTATACATGAAGGATAATTGATTGGCCATTATATAAACCATGCAAAACTACTGCCCTCTAGTGTACAAAATGGAATGGAATTTACTATTTTGCAATTTGTACATTTCAGCACATGAAATTAACTTAAAAATATGATTGAAGAATTCTTACATGCCATTAAAATGATTTTAAAACGTTCCAAATCACCATTGCAACTTTTTTAAAGTTTTGTTCTCTCGAGAAGTACTATTGAATAATTATATTTTATCTAGTATCTATTATTGCTGTCCTGTAGCTCAGTCAGTAGCACAAGACTCTAGTGTTGTGAGTTCAATTCCCAGAAAATATTAAATTAATTAATTAATAAATAAATATGCACATTTAATGCACTGTAAGTTGTTTAGAATGTTAGCATCTTAAAAATGCATAAATGTGAGGTATTACTGTTAGCCCTATTATAATTACAGCATACAGCAATGGCCTTAGGTGCAAGTGTTTATATTACACAATACTCCCAGGATATGCATGTTTACACTTAGGGAGGTGATATACTCATATACACATCCTCATATGCTCAGATGATTGTGGTTGTCAGGAGATCAAAGCACAACTCCCAAATGTGCAGGTGTCGACTAATTAATTGTTTCCAGACTGCTTATTAAAGACTAGCACACATGTACTCTCTCAAACACACACACACACACCTCACCAGACCTCTACACAAGATGGTATTTTTATTAACTCTGAATGAGATCCCTTTACCTGCATCAAATCACCCATCTGCCACTCTCTTCTCCACCTTTTCACCTTCTTGTAACGGCTGATATTTAATCCCTCAGATCTGGTTCGTTTTTACAGTGATTTGAGCTTTGAAGTGTCCAGATGGATGGGTGTGAAAGATGTGGGAGTGAGCATGTGCACGCATGATCCAGGCCATGTACAACTTGTACTTAACCGGTCCGTTCTTTTGCTACTTGAAATACAGGTTCTCTTGGAGGTGTCTGACATTCTCAACCATTCCTTTATGTTTGCTGTAGGTTCTGTCTTGATAATTTCTCAAATTATTATTATTATTATTTAATTTTTTTATCATGATAATTGATTCCATTAAGTGCTATGGCTACAGGAATACATTATCCTGATTTGAGTGGATAGTCATCTGAAATAGAATTCTTATGTGGGTTTGTTACTGCTGTAATCGACTGGGGGCCATGTGTCATTATGCAGATGGCCCCATCAGGTTCATGTATCACAGACGTTTACTCAGTACAGGTGTTTGTGAGTGTGTGTGTGTTTGGAATTGCTCTTTCCTTAGCACTTAATTTAGCCATGGCATGTGCTTATGGGGATAGAATTGTTGCATAATTAATAATAATTGCATAATAATAATACATTATGATCCACAAATCAATCTTAGAGCTTCACAAACATGAATTAAATTCACAATAATAATAATTGTGAATTGCATCCTTTGCATTTGTACACCATTGCACACGTTTGTGGATCAGTCGCTGTGCATTTGTGAATGGCTTTTTGTTAATTTGTGAATTTTGAAACATTTGGAGCATCAAGACACTGACTATACACAAATGCGTGGACTCCACCCGCTGTCTATTCAAACCAATCAGATAACAACTTCACTTCACTGACCAATCACTTTCTCACTATAACCAATCACTCACCAATCAGCCGGGAGCAGATTCATTTGCACTCCTATAAGGAACAGCATTTTATGGTCAATTCATTCAAATCGAGCTGAAGTGCTGTTTGTGTGGTTTAAAAAAAAAATCCTGTTTCCAAAAAGATTGTTGGAGTGTAAGGCTTCTTTATATTTCCATCAGGATCAGTGAATGAGGATAAACTCAGGATTATACACAATTTATGATCATTTACAGATCCCAAGCATCATCAATAATACCCTCGCGATGTGTCCAATGCAATTTGAAATCATTACAATCAGCGATACTGTCTACACTGGACGAGGTGCAACATGATGAGGGACAAACGATTCGCACATTTGCTTTGATGCATCCGGTTGCAGTTACAGTTGTTGTAGCGCAGCGAGACAGCGAGCAGAGTAGACATGGCATAAGACATGGCCTTTTAAAGCACAATAGCAGTGACAAATATAGGGCATAATAACAAATAAATAACAAATAATAATATCAAATATGGGCCCACATGACCATCTGGGTACCAGCCTCAGCATCTCTGCAGCATGTGCTGGGGATTTGTGAGTGGACGATGTAAATAAAAGCTGTGAATTTACTTTGGATGCTGTTAAGTAACTTTTACAATCAAAACTAGCAAGGCTGATTCATATGCAATATTATTTGTGTGATCAAGTATTTTAACCAATAAATATCTTATCTCCCAAATGCACAGAAAGTCATTAACAAATGCACAGCGACTAGTCCACAAATGCGTGCAGTGAACAAATATTGTTGACACTGGAACAACATTTTAATCCAAAAATTTAGTCTTGACCACCATATCCCTACATCTAAACTTGACTTAGACCATGAGTAATCCCTAAAATCAGAGGAAATGATAGATGAATGACACTGATGTAATAGTCTCGCGTAACCAGACCTTGAGCTGTCTGAAGGTCTGGAATATATGGCCGTTTTCATTGGCCAAGGCCTGCCCATGAGGCCGTTTGACCGACATATCAAACAACCAATCATAGTTCGTTTCGTTTAGCGTCACATTTAGGGTTGTGAAAATGTCGCCACAATAACAAACCAGTGTGTGAAACTCTCAGATGTACCTATATATATAGTGTGTGTGTGTGTGTGTGTGTGTGTGTGTGTGTGTGTGTATGTATGTATGTATGTATGTATATATACATATATACACATATATATGTTGAAATATGGCGGCGCGATCGGCGCGATCGATCGCAGCGGCTGCTCCGGGTCCCAAAGACGGTGCTTTTATGTCGTTTAATGTTGTCTGTTCGTCTCCAAATAGTGTCAGTTTACCGCTAACTCTTAAGGAAATCACCCCAGAATTCATCTATGATCGCCAAAGTCTTTTGGATATCAGCAACGCTTACGTACACCAACTCTCGCCGGCGGCTACTGAGAAGCTACGAGGCCTTTGTTTACTGCTGGAGCCGGACCTCGAGACCGCGGCCTCGCCTACTGACGCTACCCGCACAAGGCAGCGTCGCAAGCGGTGTGAGAGAGGACGGAAGCGCGGTAAGCGCGGAGGTATACGAGCTAGGCTAAGAGCTAACCCCTCAAGACCGGCTCTTCCAACACTCATGCTCTCAAACGTCCGCTCTCTGGAAAACAAACTGGACTTAATTCAACTCGGTCGATCTACACAGCATGAGGCAAGGGACTGTTGCGTGTTTGTTTTCACCGAAACATGGCTAAACGACAACATCCCGGACTCCGCCATTCAACTGCACGGGCTATCCCACTTCCGAGCGGACAGAGATTCATCACTGTCTGGTAAGACACGCGGAGGTGGCTTGTGTGTTTATATCAACAAAGACTGGTGTAACAATGCTGCGATACTATCAAAACACTGTTCATCGCTGGTGGAGTTTATGGTTGTGAAGTGTCGACCGTTCTATCTGCCGCGGGAGTTCACGGCCATTGTTATCGTTGTGGTTTACATTCCCCCGTGTGCAAACGCTAAGGACGCGCTTCGTGAACTGTATAGCGCCATCAGTGAACAACAAACAAAAAACCCCGACGCCTTTTTCATCATAGCCGGTGACTTCAACCACGCAAACTTAAAGACAGTTTTGCCAAAGTTCTACCAACATGTGAACTTTGCAACAAGGGAAAACAACACACTGGACTTTGTTTACACAACAGTAAAGAACGCTTACAAGGCTGAACCCCGCCCCCACCTCGGGTACTCCGACCACATCACTGTTATGCTAATCCCAGCATATAGACCACTTCTCAAACTCACCAAACCAGTTGAAAAGCAGATCACAGTATGGCCAGACAATGCCACCTCAGCACTGCAGGACTGCTTCCAGGACACAGACTGGAATATGTTTAAAGAGGCAGCCACCTACAACAACCACACAGACCTGAATGAGTACACTGAAACTGTGACTGCTTACATCAAAAAGTGCACTGATGATGTGACAGTCACCAAGACCATCACCACACGTGCAAACCAGAAGCCATGGATGACAGCAGAGGTTCGTGGGCTGCTAAAGACCAGAGATGAAGCATTCAGATCAGGAGATAAAGCAGCCCTCAAAACAGCAAGAGCCAATCTGTCCTGTGGCATCAAAAAAGCAAAACGGTCATATGCCCAAAAAATCAAAAACCACTTCACAGACAGCAGAGACACACGGAGCCTGTGGCAAGCCATTCAGACCATCACAGACTACAAGCCCCCGCCACAGGCCTGTGATGAGGACACATCCCTCCCCGATGCACTCAACCACTTTTATTCACGGTTTGAAATGCAGAATGACACACCTGCACAAAAACTGCCCACACCTCCCAACGACCGGGCGCTCTGTCTGTCTCCAGCCGACGTAAGGAAGACCCTATCTAGGATTAACCCACGCAAGGCTGCGGGACCTGACAACATACCTGGCCGTGTTCTGAGAGACTGTGCTGCACAGCTGACAGATGTCCTAACAGATATCTTCAACACCTCGCTGAGCCAGGCAGTCGTCCCCACGTGTTTCAAATCCACAACAATCATACCGGTACCAAAGAAATCACCTGTGTCCTGTCTCAATGACTACCGTCCCATAGCACTGACTCCAATCATGATGAAGTGCTTTGAGAGGCTAGTCATGCATAACATCAAAACCAGCCTCCCCAATACACTCGACCCGCTCCAGTTTGCATACCGTCCAAACCGCTCTACGGACGATGCAATTTCCTCCACCCTCCACCTGGCTCTTACCCACCTAGAAAATAAAGACTCCTATGTTAGAATGCTGTTCATTGACTTCAGCTCGGCATTCAACACAATAATCCCACAACAGCTCATAAATAAGCTAAACCTGCTGGGCCTTAACAATTCCCTCTGTAACTGGATCCTGGACTTTCTAACTGGAAGACCTCAGTCAGTCCGTGTCGGCAACAACACCTCGAGCACTACAACACTGAGCACAGGTGCTCCACAAGGCTGTGTGCTCAGCCCGCTGCTCTTCACACTGCTGACCCACGACTGCACTGCCAAGTTCAGCTCCAACCACATCATCAAGTTTGCTGATGACACAACAGTGGTAGGTCTCATCAGCAACAACGATGAAACGCACTACAGAGAGGAAGTGGCACAGCTGGCTGAATGGTGTGGCACAAACAATCTGTCCCTCAATGTGGAGAAGACAAAGGAGGTTGTGATGGACTTCAGGAGAAACTCCGTTGACCACCCCCCACTGACCATCGACAGCTCGACTGTGGAGAGAGTCAGCAGCACTAAATTCCTGGGGGTGCACATCACAGAGGATCTCACCTGGACCACCAACACCATGTCACTCTCCAAAAAGGCACAACAGCGCCTACACTTTCTCCGCCGGCTGAAAAGAGCAAGTCTCCCTCCACCCATCCTCACCACATTCTACAGAGGCACCATTGAGAGTGTGCTGACCAGCTGCATCACTGTCTGGTACGGGAACTGCAGTGCTGCTGATCGCAAGACCCTCCAGCGGACAGTGAACACAGCTGCAAAGATCATCGGTGCCCCTCTCCCCTCCATCCTGGACATCTTCCTTACACGATGCTCCAGCAAAACCAACAGCATCGTGAAGGACTCCACCCATCCCTCCCACAGTCTCTTCCAGCTCCTACCATCAGGAAGACGGTACCGGAGCATCAGAGCCCGCTCCGCCAGACTGCTCAACAGCTTTTTCCCCCAGGCTGTGAGAGCCCTGAACTCAAACCACCCCGCCCCCCTGTGAAACCCCATGCAAACCTCTACCTCCTGAACATGGACCACCCCCCACCCCAAACCTTACCACACCAAAGAAAAACTGTATGGAACTTTAATTATTATTATTTTTATTTTTTATTTTTTATTTTTTATTTTTTTTAATTTATTTTATTCTTATTTTTCTTTACACTATGGACACTCTCCTCTGTGTGCACTATGGACACTTTACACTATGGACACTCACACTCTACACTATGTGCACTATGGACACCTACACTTTACACTATGTGCACTATGGACACTTACACACACTGCTGCGTGTGCACAATCTCACAAAAAACTCAGCAATATATGTATGTTTACATGCTCATGCACTACAAATCATCCTGCACTGTTCCCCAACCAGCTGCTGACTCAAATGTCTCTCTTTGCACATGTACAGTATTTGTGAAGCATTCGTATAGTTTGTATTTTTTATCTTCTATTTTTTAGTTTGTATAGGGTAATATTTATGTGAAGCATTCATATAGTTGTATTTTTTATCCTTTTTAGTTTGTATAGGGTAAATACTTATATATAGTATACCTATAGTTAAATCTGTTAGTAGTGTATAGGTTTATAGTGTTTTTTTACTTCATTGTTGTAATGTCTGTATTTATGTAGCACCGTGGTCCTGCGAGACACGACATTTCGTTCCACTGCATGTCCCCACATGTAGCGGAATGACAATAAAGCTCAACTTGAACTTGAACTTGATATATTAGTGCTGGCCAGCTAATCGCATCCAAAATAAAAGTTTTTGTTTACATAATATATGTGTGTGTACTGTGTATATTTATTATGTATATTTACATAACACTGCCCTCCAAAAGTTTGGAAACACCCCAACCTTCCTAAACCTTACAACAAGACAATGACCCCAAGCACACTTCCAAGCTGTGCAAATCCTATTTGGAAAGGAAACAGTCAGCTGGCATCATGTCTGTCATGGAATGGCCTCCCTAATCACCTGACCTCAACCCAATGGAGCTACAATGGGAGGAACTGGACCGTGATGTCCGTAAGAAGTGTCCAACCAGTGTGAATCATCTTTGGGCAATCCTTCAGGAGGTTTGGAGTAATATACAATATCAAGTCAATGTTTGAATAAACTGACAGCTCGGATGCCCAGATTATGCAGAGCTGTAGTAGCTGCTAATGGTGGATATTTTGATGAATCGAAAATTTTAGTTTTTTTTCTATGTATAAACTGTTTATGTAATAAAATATGTTTTCGTATTTTGTGTTGTCCCTTATCAGTGCAAAATTATCACAAATAAAAAAACTATTCATGCCAATATTGTCCAAAACCCCACTTTTCTAGGGCGTTTCCAAACTTTTGGAGGGCAGAGTGCACACACATTCATGTATATATTTAAGAAAATGTTTATAAATTAAATGTATTTATATATAATATAAATTATGTAAATTATGTAAATATTTTCAAAATATATACTGTATGTGTGTGTCTTTATATACATAATAAATATACACAATACACACACATATTATATAAACAAAAACTTTTATTTTGGATGTGATTAATCAATTAATCGTTGCCCAGCACTAATATGTATATATATATATATATATATATATATATATATATATATATATATACACACACACACAAGATGTTCAGGACCTCTGTCAGAAAAGCAGGCCCACAATTAAAGATCCAGCAGTATAATTAACCGTGGACATGGGGTACTTTTTTTATCCCTGTTTGTCAGTGCTTCATTTGTAAATTTCAAGGTCCCGGAACAAAGTGGGGTGATGGATCCGGCATGTGATTAGAGGAGGGAGAGGTAACATTCAGGGGGGCTACTAAAAAATAAGGGAATTTTATTTCACAAATCTCTGTAACAGAGTTATAATAAATCCTGTCTAGAATTTCGTGGGGGATTGTGTGTATATCACAGTTTTACTCATATCCGCAGCTTTCAAGTTTATGAGGGAAATTCCTGCAAACATTTATTCAATATAGCAAGTATGGCAGGGCTCTAAACTGCGACCATTTAAAAAAAAAAAAATTGCGACCAAATTATGTGCTTGTGCGACAAACTGAGAAAGTCGCAAAAGTGCGACCAGTGGGAAGAATGAGTCTAGAGCCCTGTATGGGTAAATAAATCCACACAAACTAGCAGATTAAATAAGTCATTTGAAAACAGTGTGAGTGATTCAGATGGACTGTGTCTTCTCTCTTTCACTCGCTCACTCTCTCAAAACAGATCACATCAGCGCATCTCCTCTTCAATATGAGCTGCTGCACGCTGTTGCTGATGCAAGGCTTGCGCTCGCATTTCAGGACAGATGTCAAAATTGTCACTTGCTTAATCGGGTCATTGTTGCATCTTCACAAAAATGTGTAATTTGCACATCTTTTTAAGCCAAACGGTACTGGCGCGCTCCAGAGGCTGTTTCAAGGCTGAGAGCTCACAGTCACATCCAAAGCCGCCTAGCCAGTATCATATTGAGTTATTTTTCGTAGTTTGTTGTTGAGTTTCAGTGGCCAAATACACACAAAATTACACAAAAATGGCCGTCCTGGCCAGTATTCAGGTTTTTTCTTAAGTAAATGTGTAAAACAGCTGAGAAAGAAAACGTCTCAGGTTACGTATGTAACCTTGGTTCCCTGAGAGTAGGGAACGAGACACTGCGTCCTCTAGGGGTCGCTATGGGGAACGCCTTGGCGTGACCGCTGTCTTGAAGCATATATCTAATCACGACAATAACATTGGCCGGCGACAGCCTATGACATTACTTCCTGCGCGGCCACAGTATAAAGGGGTGCCGGGAAAATATGTCATTCACTTCTTCGTCTGAAGCTTGCATCCGAAGCATGGCACCGAACCTAGAGGACGTAGTGTCTCGTTCCCTACTCTCAGGGAACCAAGGTTACATACGTAACCTGAGACGTTCCCTTTCGAGGGAACTTCGAACTGCGTCCTCTAGGGGCCGCTATGGGGAACAGAATACCCACGCCACCATGCTGAGGGGAGTGCAAGCCATGCACAAAAGCCAAGCACTAAGTACCAACTCTACCCGGCTAAGGGAGTTGCCCCTGGGACGGTAGGACGGCTGTCAGTGATATTATCCGCTTCGCCAAAGGCCTGAGCTGCATACCCCAGAACTTACCTGTTAGGGGCCGGGCCTCCTGGACCCAGGGTAGAGCTCAAAGGCTTGGAATCAGAAGAAGAGATTCCTTTAAGGGGATACGACCAAGCGCTTAGGATAGTAACCAAGCCTTGGCTCTAATGTCATCCAGGGGCTACTGCTTGCTCTGCAAGAGCTCGCTGAAGGAACTGTCTCAACAGATCCTTGGTAGCAATACCCTGTTCAAGTAGTATCACTGGGGATACATAGGTAGAGTGCGGCCCAAGGTGAAACCGGGGCCTGACCGACTCAAAGAATGGGCACGAATCCGTAGCACGTACCCATACCGTACAGGATTTTAGAAAGACCACAAAACACTTGGTGTGCGATCTTACCACAACGTGGCTTTCAGAAAGTGCACAGAGACATGCGTGCGCACTTACCATATCATGGATTTGAAATATTCTCGGGAGGGAGCAGTATGCTCATAGGTGACCCTCTATGCTGAGAGGTGCGAAGCTAGCTCTACCAACAAGGAGTGCAACTTTACAGGGAGGCAGAGAGAAGCCTAACAACCTGAAGTTGCTGACTCACAGAGCTGAATTCTTTTCAGATGCTCTACCATGGCTTAGAGCTCTGGAGAGCAGAGAACTTAACTCTCAGCATGAGAAGGCACTCAGCACATACATAGGTAGAGACCAACTCAAAGAATGGGTACGAAGCCGCAGCGTGTAACCCATACCGTACAGGATTTTAGAAAGACCGCAAAACACTGCGATCTTACCACAACGTGGCTTTCAGAAAGTACACAGAGACTAGCGTGCGCACTTACCATAACATGGATTTGTAAACACTGTCTTTTCAAATGCTCTGGAGGCAGCAGCATGCTCATAGGTGACCCTCTATAGTGAGGGGAGCAATGGTAGCTCTACCAAGGCAGAGCTCTGGAGAGTAACTCAGATGCTCAGAAGGGAGCGGCATGCTCATAGGTGACCCTCTAAGTTAAGGGGAGCAATGCCAGCTCGATCAACAAGGAGAGCTCGTGAGGGAGCAGTATGCTCATAGGTGACCCTCTATAGTGAGGGGAGCAATGCTAGCTCTACCAAGGCAGAGCTCTGGAGAGCGGAGAATTTAACTCTCAGCATGAGAGGGAACTCAGGCACTCAGAAGGGAGCGGCATGCTCATAGGTGACCCTCTAAGTTAAGGGGAGCAATGCCAGCTCGACCAACAAGGAGCTCTTGTGAGGGAGCAGTATGCTCATAGGTGACCCTCTAAGTTGAGGGGAGCAATGCCTGCTCGACCAACAAGGAGAGCTTGGGAGGGGCAGCATGCTCATAGGTGACCCTCTATAGTGAGGGGAGCACTGCTGAGCTCAACCAACAAAGACAGCAACCTGACAGGGAGGCAGAGAGGAGCCTAACAACCTGAAGTTGCTGCTCAACGGAGCTCCAGTGAGAGGAGTCCTCAGATCCTCGACCGGGAGTGGCAAGCTCAAAAGTAACCTCTAGGTGAGGAGAGCATTGCCAGGCGTGACCAACAGGGTAACTCAACAGGGAGGCAGCCTTACCAACTTCCTGATGTCACTGCCACAGAGCTCATAAAGAACCTCCCGCAGTGAGGTTTTGGAGCACTGCCATGTTGGCTGAGGCGGACCTTACGACACAAACTGGGAACAGGAGGTGCATAGCTAGCTCTTGCAATGAGGGGAGCACACACTAGCTCGACCCGGAAGGCAGTGCCATAAACCATACATGTCTGAAAAGCTATTGCTCCTCAGAGCTAAAAGCACTCAGGAAGGGTTTCCGCAGAAACACCTCTCACTCGTACCTCCGGGAAAGCAGTGTACTCAAGCCACTCCACGGAGGGGCGATTCACTGGTTCGACCATAAGGACAGGGTGACTCAAATCTCAGGAAGCCTCTTGATGCGAGATACGAGTAGCGCATCCTGGCTTCTCGAAGCAAACACCCAGCCAGGAGCTCAGGGAGCACATTACGAAGCAATAATCTCCGAAAAAGGCTCAGCCTGAATGGAGGACCCACAAGTCCTGGGTTGCAGCGCTATACTGGGACCTGAAGGCCAAGGAGGCTACCGCAGAAGCCTAGCGACTTGGCTGCATGATCCACCAAGCATGAGGCCGAAGATGTAGGCCATCATTCAGGCTGAATCTAGCACTGACAGGTGAGACCATACCACAGGATCGAGAGGGCTCCCGGAGTGCAGTATAATCTGGTTAGAACATGTTATAAATCATCTGTCCAATAACTGCAGACAGATACCCACATCATAATTCCTTACTGATAGGGAAATTACTGATAGGGAAGATTTCCCATCAGGTCCTTTCCCTGTTCTGCCCATGAACCGCGAATCGCGGGCAATGGGCAGATAATTCTCACCACACTTGCATCGCGCAGCATGTATTCAGCTCCCACGGGAGCTAAACATGCTCCGCCCACGCGCTAGATTACCTATGAATCAAGCGAGAACGGAGCCGCTGCCATGAATGCGTCGCTATTCCAGCGAGAGGCGAACGCACTCATGCAGACACGGTATTACAATTTGGGTAAAAAGTGAAGCACTCACCTTCCCTTTTTCTCACACACACACACACACACACACAACCCGCGAGCCGTGTGAAACTGCGGGTATCAGAAGCCTCCGTGCAAGAGAACATGCACTCCTAGTCGTGCTTAGCTTCTGCTAACATAAACAAATGGTCAGTGAAGACAAAGAAGTTAATGACGTATTTTCCCGGCGCCCCTTTATACTGTGGCCGCGCAGGAAGTAACGTCATAGGCTGTCGCCGGCCAATGTTATTGTCGTGATTAGATATATGCTTCAAGACACCGTTCACGCCAAGGCGTTCCCCATAGCGACCCCTAGAGGACGCAGTTCGAAGTTCCCTTGAAAGGGAACGCATGTGTATAGGCTATGGATCCGTGCATTATGATTGTGAGAGCAGAGCAGTTCACATGTCGCGTCTTTTGCGTGCTCATGTTCTTTATTTCAAATGTAGATGTGCTGCAAGCGCGGTCATTATAGAGGATTTTTCATATTATGCACATTATAGGTCAGCAGAAACGCCTTTCATCGGCGCGTGAGGAGGGAGATCCGACAAAATGAGGATCGGATTTCGGAGATGCCGGATCCGGCTTGTTCCGGCACAAATTAAGCCCTGCTGTTTGTACTAAACTCATCTAGTGGGTTTGCTGCCAAAAAGCTTTTTTTTTCAGTTTAATCTGACCATAGAAGCCAGTGCCATTTGAAGTTCCATTCGTGTCTGACAATTGAATTTGCTGGAGTTTGTTTTTGGATGAGTGAGGAGAATTTCCCTTGAAACCCTCCCAAACAACATGTGATGATGTAGGGAATGTTTTATATATATATATATATATATTTTTTTTTTGTTTTGTTTTTTTTTTTTTGTTTGTTTTTTCTAGGATTCTGACCACAAGACTCAACTAATCTCTACAGTTCTACAGCTGTGATCCTTGGAGAGTCTTTGGCCACTCAAACTCAAACTCTCCTCCTCACCGTGCATTAGGAAGATATAGACACGTCCTCTTCCAGGCAGATTTTTAACATTTTAGTTGATTGGAACCTCTTAATTATTATCCTGATGGTGGAAATGAGGATTTTCAATGCTTTAACTCTTTTCTTACAGCCACTTTCTATTTTGTGATGCTCAACAATCTTGTTCTGGACATCAGAAATATATTCTTAGGTTTTACTCCTTGTGATGGATGATTAAGGGAATTTGGCCTTTGTGTTCCTCATATTTATAATCCTGTGGAACAGGAAGTCATGGCTGGACAATTTCATGCTCCTAGTCACCCTGGTGTGCTAAAAAAATTAAATATGAATGGGAATATAGTTCAGAGATATTTTACTCATAAAAATTTCTAGGGGTGCCAATAATTGTGGCCAGCATTCATTGGAGAAAAATATTTTTTTCTTCATGAGATTTTCTTCCCACTTTCAATTGTATTACTTCATTGATAGGTTGGACTTTTGTGAATTTTTTGAGTGAAAGATCAAAAGAATAAACAATGCAGATTTATTTTCACAGCCGCCTTTGCTCATATTTATCAAGGGTGCCAATATTAGTGGAGGGAACTGTATATATATATTGTGGCGGGAGGAACAAACGACAGACACAGTGGGCGTGGTATCAAGCCTCGGAGAGGTTTTTATTCAACAATAAAAAGGGAAAATAAAGTGTCCAAGGGGAAAAGTGTCCAAATAAATGGGGAATCTGGTGTCCTCGTTGTGCCGCGGGGCTAGTGAAGGAGGGTAGTGTTCGTCAGGGAAGGGTCCAGGGAAGGGGCGGAGTCCGGTGGCCGCACGCGCTCCCCTCTCGGGGCCGGGAGCGAGTGGCGGCGGCGTCTCTTGCGCGGCTTCGTCCATCTCCTGGGTTCCCGGCGCTTCTGGGGGATTCGGCGGCCCTGCATCCTGGCCCGTCAGCCGCCTAACGGGTGCGGCAGTCCTCCTAGACGCTCCCTTCCTGGACCCACAAGGACACCAGCGTGCATGCACGGGGAAGAGACCGGTCTCTCGAGGAGAGGCGCGCTCGGCGTTTAAACAGCGGCGGTGATGAGGCTCTATTCACGTCAGGTGCGCCTCATCACATGCCGCCAGCCCTGCGTTTTCAGCGCCCCTCCTCTCTCACACATCCACTCCCATCGGGAGCCTGGTGAAGGGCGGCGAATACGGGACGGGGTGGTGATGATAGAAAGGGGGGAGGCAGCCGTATGGAGTTAGAATTGTTGCATAATTCCAAATAAATGTAAAGCGATTGACAAAAACAAAGCATATTCACAAAATAAATAGAATGAGATCCACAAATAAATCTTAGAGTTCCACAAACATGAATTATATTCACAAGTAAACAAATTAGAATTGCAAATAAAAAACATACTCACAAATATTTTTTTTAATTTAACAAACACAATTTTGCCCGGCATTTATATGTGAATCGCATACTGTGCATTTGTAGATCGCAGCGCATATTTGTGGATTGCTCTCTGTGCATTTGTAGATCGCAGCGCATATTTGTGGATTTTGAAACATTTCAAGCGTCAAAGACGCACAATGATCCACAAATGGATGGACTCCACCTACCTTCTACTTAAGCCAATCAGATACCGGCCACGTGGGGCTGACCAATCGTTGCATGTTCTCGCTCCAACCAATCACGTTTTGCCTTACAATCAGCGCGGGACCAGCAGTAATTCAGGCCAATTAACCAGTCTCTTCAAAATGGACGACCAGGACAGTTTAAGACAGGTGAGTGGTGCTCATCATACAATAAAACAAGTAATGTTATGTGTAATGTAATCAGTGTTTCATGTATCACTGAGTCGATGCGTGTTTTGACCGTGAGTGTGTTTAGCAAACTGGTATTTTACGGTGACTGGGAGGGGAGGTCTTCAGTTCACTTAGTTTTGTCGTACATATAAACTCGTGAGAACGTGATAATATAACGTGGCCATGAGATATTAATTTGTGGGAACATCATATTATGTCGTGGCCTCGAGATGCTATTTTGAGGGAAAGACATCATTTCTCGTGGCCACGACTTCTTATGATGAGGGAACGGTATATTTTTCTCGTGCATAAACAAACCTTCGTGACCATAGCAACCTGGGATTATCAGAGTTGTTTAAAACATTTTTACTAACATTAAACTTTTAATTTAATATTTGTATCTTCTTCTTATTATTCTTATTCTTATTAATAAGAACGTTATGTAAGATCGAAATGAAGGGAAAATATAAAAATATAATAATAGGCTAATAATAATGATGTTGATGAAGATGATGGTGATAATAATGGCCTAATAATAATATACAAATATTTTGAAGACGATTGAGGGATGGGTAAAAATGTTTTCTTGTATGCCTATGTTATTTAGACTACTTTAGGTAACGTTTATTCATTATAAACTTAATATGAATGCTGTTTACATTGCGTGCAATATAATAATTTATATTATAAAACAATAAAAGAAATTATGAAATAATCTATAATAATTAATATAATAATTTATTAATTCAAAATAAAATAATAATGAACACAGAACACTGTAGTATTCTATAAAGTATTATATTGGTATATTATATATATATATATATATATATATATATATATATATATATATATTGTGACGCGTGTCCCAAGCGCTCGTCAGCGTCGCCCTGGAAACGAAAGAGAAACACCTGTGCACCATCACCGGCAGGCCGGCCACACCTGAGATCAATTAACCTCCGGCCTCAAAAGCCGCTGTGAGACACACTACGGGAAGAGATCTCCTGACGGCTCCACAACTAATGCCTTGCTATCTTCTCTTTCCCAGAAAGCAGCGTGTGACCGGCCTGCCCAACCACGAGAGCATCACCACAAGGGATCACGCTTGGGGACCACACGAGGAGACACGGAAAAGCACCGCACGGAGCACGTCACTTTGCACCAGCACGTCCTGTAAATAAAGCCACCCTCCGGGGACTTGTTTCACTGACTCTATCTTGTCGTGTGATCCTTCACCCCGTTACACTGGTGGAGAATGCAGGCAGATCAGTGAAGGATCACCGACAAGCACTTCTGCCGGAGCAAAGACTGACTCTTGATTTTTTTTCTGTTTTTTTTCCTTCTCCCCTTTTTGTTTTTTACCATCTTACCTCTGTTCTAGGTGGCCACTCCTCCCAGCCTCTGCATGATGGAAGAATTGTTGAAACATCTAACCGAGGTGAGCATCCGCCAACAGCAAATTGTGGAGCACATGGCATCCCGCCAGGGCGAAACCGAGCGGGAACTCCTCGCCCTCCGCGCTGCCGCTGCCCAACGAGTGCCGCTGCCGGATCCCCGGGCACAAGCCACTCAGCTGCAGCCTAAGATGACGGCCCATGACGACGTGGAAAATTACCTCCAGATGTTTGAGGCCATCGCAGTTCGGGAAGATTGGCCGCGAGAGGACTGGGCGCGGATTTTAGCCCCTCTCTTGACTGGAGAAGCGCAGCGCACGTATTTCGCGATGACCCCGGACCAGAGTGAATCTTATGACGAATTACGGAGAGAAGTCCTTGCCCGAGTTGGTCTCTCACCAGTCTGCGTGGCGCAGCTCTTCCAGGATTGGGAGTATAAGTCACGGCTTCTCGCCCGCACTCAAGCCGCCGATCTCACGCGGCTGTCCCACCACTGGTTGCTTGCTGGGGGTCCCACCGCACGCCAAGTCGCCGAACGGGTCGTCATCGATAAACTGCTGAGGGCTCTCCCACGCCCACTCCGGCTGGCAGCTGGCATGAGGAATCCGCTCACCACTGAAGAGCTCGTTGAGGCCACCCAACATCGAGAGGCTGGAGAGCGAGTGCCACCGTTTCCTCGGAGGGTGGTCCAGGAGCGGCGCACGCCGGAGGGCACCATGCGATCGGTAAGCAGGCCGGCGGCTCCCGGGCCCCAGGATGAACCCATGCCTACCGAGGCCCCCCGGTCACCCAATAGGGCCTGGCTGGCCGGCTGCGCAGTCCACCGCGAACCACCCCGGGCGGCACCACGGACCAAAGTAAAGGTGAACGGACGGCCGTTCCTAGCCCTCCTCGACTCTGGCAGTGCCGTGAGCCTCGTCCAGCCCTCCGTCCTACCCCCGCGGGCTGAGTCAAAGGCTACCCTAGCCATCACCTGTGTTCACGGAGACACACGTCAGGTCCCCGTCCGGCGAGTGAACATCTCTGCGGCCCAGGGGGGCTGGCCAGTAGAAGTGGGGATTGTGAAGGACCTGCCCGTGCCCGTCCTCCTGGGAAGGGACTGGCCCGGCTTAGACCAACTCCTCGCAGCCGCCCAGCCAGCCGGGAGCCGTCACCATCAGAGACGGAGACGCAGTGCCCGCGACCGCCCCGTGCTGCTAACGACGGACAGCGCTAAAGACGGTGAGTCCCCCTCCCACAGTTCTAATCTCTATTTTGATGTCTTCCAGCAGGTGATGGGAGGGGGCGCGTTCGCAAAAGAGCAGCTTGGGGACGACCGCCTAAAACACTGCTGGGCACAAGTGAGGGTACTCGAGGGAAAAGAGGTGCAAACGGGCCCCCGCCCAGTCCCTCATTTCGTGGTTCAGAATGGCCTGCTGTACTGTGTCGCCCAGCGGAGGGGGGAGGAAAGAAAGCTGCTGGTGGTGCCGCGGTCCAAGACTGCAGTGGTGCTGGAACTAGCACACACACTGCAGGACATCTGGGAGCCCAAAACACCACCCAGCGCATACGGGATCGTTTTCACTGGCCGGGCCTGGAGGCCGATGTGAAAAGATTTTGTCAAGCCTGCCCAACCTGTCAACGAACCGCGCCACGGACACCTCCCCGCAGTCCGCTGATTCCGCTGCCCATCATCGAGGTGCCCTTCGAGCGCATCGGGATGCATCTCATAGGGCCGCTGCCAAAGTCCGGTCGGGGGCACGAACACATACTGGTGATAGTCGACTATGCCACCCGATACCCCGAGGCCATTCCCCTCCGCAAGGCCATTGCTCAGGAGCTGTTCCTGCTCAGCAGCCGAGTCGGCATCCCAGCGGAGATACTGACCGACCAGGGCACGCCGTTCATGTCCCGGCTAATGGCGGACCTCTGTCGCCTCCTCCAAGTGAAACAGATCAGGACCTCTGTCTATCACCCCCAAACCGACGGCTTAGTGGAACGGTTTAACCAAACGCTCAAGCGGATGCTCCGACGCGTAGCGGCCGAAGACAAACGTGACTGGGACAAAATGCTGCCATATGTGCTCTTTGGAATCCGGGAAGTACCCCAGGCTTCCACCGGCTTCACGCCTTTCAAGCTCTTATTTGGCCGCCAACCGAGGGGTCTTTTGGATGTGGCAAAGGAAGCCTGGGAGCAGCAACCGGCCGCGCACCGTTCCACTATCGAGCATGTCCGAGACATGAGGGAGAGGATCGACAGAGTGATGCCGTTGGTACTCAACAAGCCCAACAACGCCATTACAACCGGGCCGCCCAGCCACGGGAGTTCCAGACGGGTGACCACGTAATGGTTCTGGTCCCAACGTCCGCCTGCAAGTTCTTGGCCTCGTGGCAGGGGCCCTATACGGTGAACGAGAGAATTGGACCCGTCACCTATCGAGTCCGCCAGCCCGGACGCAGGAAGGAAGACCAGCTATATCATGTCAACCTCTTGAAACGCTGGGTGGGAACTGGAGCCCAGGTCGCTGCCCTTGCCACCTCGGACCCCGTGGTTGTCGACGTCAACCCCCACCTCTCGGCGGCCCAGAAGAAGGAGCTACAATGTCTGGTCAGTCAGTTCTCCAATGTGTTCTCCCCCCTGCCGGGACGGACCAACGTCATTCAGCACGATGTCAGAGTACCAGCAGGAATCGTTGTCAAGCAGCGGCCCTATCGTGTCCCGGAGGCTCGGCGACACGCCATTGAGGAAGGGATACAGGAGATGCTGAGGTTAGGGGTAATCGAACCGTCTCGCAGCCCATGGTCCGGCCCCATCGTCATGGTACCGAAGCCTGATGGCACCCTCCGTTTCTGTAACGACTACCGCCGTCTGAATGAGGTCTCCGAATTCGACAGCTACCCCATGCCTCGAGTGGATGAGCTGATAGAACGTCTGGGGAGAGCCCGGTATATTTCAACTTTGGATCTCACCAAGGGATACTGGCAGGTGCCACTGACAGAGGACGCCAAAGCTAAAACCGCCTTCTCGACCCCTAGCGGCCACTGGCAGTACCGGGTTCTTCCCTTCGGCCTTCACGGGGCCCCAGCGACCTTCCAACGCCTGATGGACGTCCTGCTGCGGCCCCACCAGACCTATGCCGCTGCCTATATAGACGACGTTGTCATCCACTCAGAGAGCTGGGAGGAACATCTGGAGCGCCTACGGAGGGTACTAACGGAGCTACGACGGGCTGGACTGACCGCCAACCCCCGGAAGTGCCATCTTGCCCTGTGCGAAGCCAAGTACCTGGAAGTGGATCGGGGCTTGGTCAGACCTCAGGAAAAGAAAGTGACGGCCATCCTCTCAGCTCCGCGACCCACCACCAAGACTCAGGTACGGGCTTTTTTGGGGTTGGCGGGATATTATCGCTGTTTTATCCCTAACTTCTCCTCCTTAGCGGCCCCCTGACAGACCTGACCCGGAAGGGACAGCCGGAAAAGGTCTCATGGAGCCCCGAGGTGGCCCAGGCGTTTCAACAGATAAAAACAGCGCTCACCTCAGAGCCCGTATTACGGGCCCCGGATTTCGGCTGTCCCTTCCTCCTACAGACCGATGCATCTGACACCGGATTAGGAGCGGTCCTCTCCCAAGTAGTGGACGGTGAGGAACATCCGGTGGTCTACATCAGTCGAAAGCTGACCCCAGCAGAGCGTCGCTACGCCACAGTCGAACGGGAAGCGTTGGCCGTCAAGTGGGCGGTCCTGGAGCTCAGGTACTATCTCCTCGGACGCAAATTCACCCTCATCACTGACCACGCTCCCCTACAGTGGATGGCACGAGCTAAGGATACCAACGCAAGAGTGACTCGATGGTTCCTGGCGCTCCAGGACTTCCACTTCGTCGTACGACATCGGGCGGGGTCGGCCAACGCCAACGCGGACGGACTCTCCCGGGTCTGGGCAGCTTTCGCAGGTCTGTCAGGGTTCACCTCCCATCCACCCCTAATCTCCCCTTTGTCTCGCAGGACCAGGACAACGCTTAGGGGGGGGGAGTGTGACGCGTGTCCGCTATCTTGTCGTGTGATCCTTCACCCCGTTACAATATATATATATATATATATATATATATATATATATGTGTGTGTATATATAATTTTTTTTTCTTCAAAAAAACTTTCGCCAGAATGAGTGCTATTTATTTTTCAGATCATGTATTTATGCATCGCAGACAATAACCGCTCTGAAACAACCCTCCGATTTTTCAAAGAGGCAGTGGAAGAGTTTGGCTTTCCCTTAAGGTAATGTATTATTATCCACAAATTTAACAAAGTCTAAATTGTAAATAGTTTCTGTAATACTGTACAGTTTTGCCCTTCATCCAGTTAGTATTGTTTTTATTGTTATGCCAAAAACAAATAATAATGAATGTAAATAATTTAAAAATATATATTTATTTAATGATTCTTTGTTGGTTTACTTTATTTGATGGTGTCATAATGGTGTTATCATAACTTATAAATTTTTTCTGTTATTTTTCATAGAGTACGTGGAGATCATGGAGGAGAGAATGTAGGAGTGGCACGGCTGATGTTTTTGGTGAGAGGAACAGAGAATGCAAGCTTCATGGCTGGCAAGAGTGTGCACAATCAGAGGTAAAATGACCACATCCTTACTCATTTTGATTGATTAGGGTTATAGTTAAACTCTGCTTCATTTTAATTAGGCATGTGAATTTGTCACGTTAGTCAGTCATTATTATGGGCTCTGTTTCATCAGGGTGGAACGCCTCTGGCGAGATGTTCGAATGTGCGTCACCTCAGTGTACTACGACATCTTACATCGTCTTGAGGACTGTGGTCTTCTTGATCTAAGCAACTTCACCCACCTCTTCTGCTGTCATACGGTTTTTTGCCTCGCATACAAGCCAGCCTTGATGCTTTCAGGGATGCATGGGATAACCATTCCATGAGGACAGAGAGCAACTTAACCCCAAATCAACTATGGGAGACTGGCCAGTATCAGAATCCAATAAGTAACCCTGAGGTAATTATTTCTTCTTATTGTGCATTCATGTCGCCTCATTTATAAAATCTGTCAAGTATGCATACGTGTGATTCATAAAATTAATGTACGTACAGAAAATGCACGCTTTATAAATGAGGCCCCTGGTTTTGATCTGTCGATCAGTTTTTTTCCCTATTGTACAGAGGGACCACCCTACAATTGTCAGTGTCTGTTACTGATTTCCTGTGGTAGAAATTATTTGTTTTAAACAGGGGTGCCCAATTCTGTTCCTGTAGATCAGGGGTGTCAAACTCAGTTCCTGGAGGGCCAGAGCCCTGCAGAGTTTAGTTTGACACCCCTGCTCTAGATCAACCATATTGCAAAGTTCCAACCCTAATAAAATGCATCTGAATAAACTCATTGAATGAACACTTGATAATTACAGATGGGTTTGTTGGAACTGACCCCTGCAGGTAGGTATAAATCATGGAACAAGATCGGGCACCCTTGATTTAAAATTACCAGCATTCAATTGACAAATTATTTTTGGTTTACCTTTAGGTGCAGTATTCAGCAGTTGAACAACGGAGTGGAGATGCTGAAGACACTCACTTAGGGGTCAACGTGCCGGAAATTCAGAGGCCGCAGCTCACAGGAGAGCAAATTGAGCAGCTTTTGTCACAGATTGACCCATTACGAGAGTCTGATTCATTTGGAGTAGACATATACCCTCAGACTCTCACATATGTAGAGACAATGGTTCAAGAAAGGGTAATTTGAAGGGTGTTTTTTTTTTTCTTTTTTTATTTGCAATTCATTTTCACCATTCACTCATCGTGAATATAAAAGCAGTGTTTGACTCTTTTAGCCTGCTTCACCAGATGACAGGGTTATAAATATACATTAACACTGATTGTAATATACTACATTTGTACATTTAGCTGTAGCTGTATTGACCATAAATACTGTCAAAAGACCTTTAATTGCTGCAACAAATTTAACAATATATGTACAATAAAGAATGAGTTGAGGAACAAAATGTTTGTGAAATGTTATTTCTTGATAGTTTATTTGAAATGACTTGTGGTAAACAGTGGAAATCTCAAACCTAAAACAGTCAAATTAATAATTTGAAGCATTTCTAAGAGGTTTCTACAATCCATTAAGAACATAACTACAGATTCTCTAAGTGTCTAAACGTAAACATGAAGAAAAAGTTACCCATATGTGAACAACTCCTTACAGTCAATTAAGAACATAAGAACTACATATTCTAAAAGTGTCCAGACTTAAACAAGTCCAAATCCAGTAGATGTTGTGTTTACACAGGCTTGCAAAGTGCAAGAAAAGTCATCCATTGTCAGTATTTCAGCAGGAAGCATCAGGGTCCTGCTGCAGGTGGAGGCCTTGAAGAATCTCCCCTTCCAAACTTTAACCTGCAGACTCTTCGATGGCACTTCCCATCCAGTCCAAAATGACATGAGCTTCTGTAGCTGGTCTGTGCTAGCTGTATGGACAAATAGTCACAAGGTGCATGCAAATATCATTAATACTTTTTGTAAGGTTACATGTAGTATAGTATATATTTATTCAGCATAAAGGACGATAAAAAAACGGTAACAAATCAATAAATACCAGAAAAAACAACTACAGAAGATTTTTTACACTAATGTGATAATTCTGAAACTTTTCCTGGCAAAATTTGACTAAACTCTTTGAGTTCACTTCATATAGTTTTCTCTGTACATTAAAAGCTGGACAGTCCAATCAAATATGTTTAACAGAAAGGTGAAGCTTGTAAATATAAATTATTATATTGCACGCAATGTAAACAGCATTCATATTAAGTTTATAATGAATAAACGTTACCTAAAGTAGTCTAAATAACATAGGCATACAAGAAAACATTTTTACCCATCCCTCAATCGTCTTCAAAATATTTGTATATTATTATTAGGCCATTATTATCACCATCATCTTCATCAACATCATTATTATTAGCCTATTATTATATTTTTATATTTTCCCTTCATTTCGATCTTACATAACGTTCTTATTAATAAGAATAAGAATAATAAGAAGAAGATACAAATATTAAATTAAAAGTTTAATGTTAGTAAAAATGTTTTAAACAACTCTGATAATCCCAGGTTGCTATGGTCACGAAGGTTTGTTTATGCACGAGAAAAATATACCGTTCCCTCATCATAAGTCGTGGCCACGAGAAATGATGTCATTCCCTCAACATAGCATCTCGAGGCCACGACATAATATGACGTTCCCACAAATTAATATCTCGTGGCCACGTTATATTATCACGTTCTCACGAGTTTATATGTACGACAAAACTAAGTGAACCGAAGACCTCCCCTCCCAGTCACCGTAAAATACCAGTTTGCTAAACACACTCACGGTCAAAACACGCATCGACTCAGTGATACATGAAACACTGATTACATTACACATAACATTACTTGTTTTATTATATGATGAGCACCACTCACCTGTCTTAAACTGTCCTGGTCGTCCATTTTGAAGAGACTGGTTAATTGGCCTGAATTACTGCTGGTCCCGCGCTGATTGTAAGGCAAAACGTGATTGGTTTGAGCGAGAACATGCAACGATTGGTCAGCCCCACTTGGCCGGTATCTGATTGGCTTAAGTAACTTGCCGGGCAAAGTTGTGTTTGTTAAATTAAAAAATATATTTGTGAGTATGTTTTTTATTTGCAATTCTAATTTGTTTACTTGTGAATATAATTCATGTTTGTGGAACTCTAAGATTTATTTGTGGATCTCATTCTATTTATTTTGTGAATATGCTTTGTTTTTGTCAATCACTTTACATTTATTTGTGGATCATAATGTATTTATTTGGAATTATGCAACAATTCTAACTCCATACAGCCGACTCGTCACAATATATACAAATATACAGTAAATATATGCATAAATGATATGATTTTGAGAAAAAGTCTCTTATAGTAAACAAGCTTGTATTTATTTGATCAATATTGTAAAATATTATTGCAATTTATTAATAATAATATTGCTGTTTATTATTTTAATAGATTTTGAAATGTAATTCATTTCAGTAATGGCAAAGCTGAAATTTCAGCAGTGGAACACGATCCTACTTTGCTGATTTGATGCACAAACACACACATTCTAGCACATGTTCTAATTTAAATATGATCAGATACAGGAATCAAACCGTTTCTGTGCGATTTTAACCTCGCAGTATAATTAGGCTAGTGAATAACATGCAGTTCGTCTGATCTAATCATTAGGGTGAAGACACATGGAAAGTTTAGCGCCTCAAGATAACATTTCACAAGGCTTGGGTTCTTGAGCCCTGACTGCTGACAAATCAGTCAAATTCATTAGCCGTTTCTAACACGACCTTGAAGTGTTAGATCAAATTTATAGTTTCCATGGTAACTGATGGTGTTCCAAAAAACAAGAGTAGGACAGGTTGCAAGTAGACCACTCTTGTTTATAAATGTAGGTGAAAGGTTATACGGCATCACAGACATCCATGCTTCAGTATGGTTTTATGATGATGCTTTGACTTCAAAAGTATGATATGGATAAGCTAGATAGGGCTGTGCCAGATGGCATATTCATTCACTTTTCTTATTAAATGAATGACGTATTACCCATTCCCCACAATCAAACACTCCCATGTTTGCGTTCAGTGACTTCACTGTATCCATAGAAACAAGTCATTGGTGTTAGGCAGGGTGTTAGGAGGCCCTCTTATATCACATATCATTTAGAGTTTCACACTTCTAGAGTACACATACAACACTATACAGATAAGACAAGGTGAGCATGTGGTGAGGGTTTCTAATCACTGAAAACTGTCACTGCTGTTATCTAAATAATGTTTTTAACGATCATATAATTTACCTCTAAAGGCCAGTTAAGAAAAGAAAGAGCAGATGGCATTATGGAAGGTAAAAGGAGAGATTAAGACAGTGGTGCAGTTGGACGAAAATCATACAGCGATCATGATGACTGACCTTACATGAGGTAAGACTGTCATGATACTCACACCCTTGAGAAAGAAAGAGAGATATCTACAAAACCATTCAAAAGTTTGGAGTCAGTTAGTGTTTTTGAAAGAAGTCTTATGTGCTCAACAAGGCTGCAATCATTAGATCAAAAAGTATAGTTAAAAACAGTAATATAGTCAAATAGTATAATTAAAAAAAAAAATTTAACATATTTTTAAATGGAATTAATTCCTTTCATGGCAAAGCAGAAATTTTAGCAGCTAATTTTAGCTAAAGACTCGATTTTAGAAGTGTTTTAGGCTTTTATGCTGATTTGGTGCTCAAGAAGCATTTATTGTTATCACTGTTGAAAACAGTTGTGCTGCATACTAATTTGTGGAAACCATTATACATTCTATTCAGGATACTTTGATGAATAGAAAGTTCAAAAGAACAGCATTTAAAAATAAAATATATTTTGTAACATTATAAATGTCTCTACTGTCTTTTTGCTCAATTTAATGCCTTATTGCTGAATAAATACATAAATAATCTTAGTAAACCCAAAATTGTATCTTCTTTGAAAGCAACATAAAACTCACAAATATTTAATTGGTATAGTAGATCCTTTATCTGTTCCAGGTCTCTTATGGATGGCTCCTAAAAGTGAGATTATTTTTTATTAAAATGAACACGACTATATATGGGTGCTGTTCTGTGATCTACAGCTAGATGAATGGATGTTTTGCACATTAATAATAGTTTCATATTGTATTGTACATAAAACTGAGCACAAAAACAAAACAACAAAAGTATTCTAACATTGTCATAATCTCATATGCTGCATACACTGGAAATGACATACTACATGCATATATTAGACCCAACCCATCTTATTTTTAGCTGACTGGTCTTTTTATAGTACACATTCACACAAATTCACACGTGGGCTGACGTTAAAGTCCCAGTTCATCATGCTGTTCTAGCAGTTATGCACTGCTACCACACTGGCCGGCCTTAAACTATAATGGCAGATGCAAGTCTGTGTCCATGAACATGTGGTCACTTGAATCTTTAGTGTGGTTTGGCTTCTACACTCTTAAAAATAAAGGTGCTTTAAAAGGTTCTTCAAGCGATGCCATAGAAGAACCATTTTTGGTTCCACAAAGAACTATTCAGTCAAAGAACCATCTCTTTCTTACCTTCTTATAATCTGAAGAACCTTCTTTCACCACAAAGAACCTTTTGTGAAACAGAAAGTTTCTTCAGATGTTAAAGGTTCTTTATGGAACCATGTAGACAAAAAGATTCTTCTATGGCATCGTGAAGCACCTTTATTTTTAAGAGTGTACAGTCAGTGTTATTTAGTGCCATCTCTTGGTGCTTCCTTTCATTTTCTTCTTTATTCAGTTCACATTTTCCACAGTCACTACTTTCTCTAAAACTTGACATTGCCCACTAAAATATTCATATCTGTTTATTTTTCCTTCGCCTGCATACTTCAATAATTGATCTGCAGGTTCGTCTTACTGGATGCTCCTCTTCAAGCATCACATAATTCTGCTTTTCTTCACTACGGTGTCACAGTTGCACACGGCAGAGGCTCTTTGTGCTCCAAAACCATCTGTTGCATGCGAAAGACTGCTGGGATGGTGAATATTTCATGCAGAGGACTGCCCTCTACAAGCTCGTATGAGCCAAATGGACTAGCTCTCCCACTCTCTGCATCGTGTGGAATGTCATATGTTGTTGCTAGCATGCCAAGCCACCCAGCGGACTGTTGGTTAAACTTAGCTATTCCTCTAGGCCCTCGCTCGTATTCACTGTGCCTGATCTTGGAGGGTCTATGCAGGTGACTAGTTTTTAGATGAGATTCATGACCCTATTTCAAACTACAGGGCCAGTGCAACAGGAGACCCCAAGATGATTTTTGCCCCGCCGTCTCAAATTGAATTTGAGCACCGGAGGGATTTAGAAGACCCAGGGCATGGTGCTCATCAACCGGCTTCCTCTCACTCATGCTCCTTTGGCTGACCCACCAACTGTGATCCAGAATTTGATTAAGTGACTCCAGATGCAGCCAGGCAGCACACACAAATCTGTTTCTTGAGTGATGTTGAGTCTGTGTGTGTGTCAGGTGCAAATAGAGAGAAAGTGGACAAATGGCATACATATGATGAGTGTATAAAGGCACTATTTTTCTGATGCTCTTTATCCCAAATCCCACATTTTTTTCAGAGCCTTGTCCATGACAACGCCGGCAGAGAGAGATTAAATGATGAAATATGATTCTTAAGTGTTTCAGACACCTTCACATATTCATTGGAGCAGTGACAGCTGTAAGTATGGCTACTGAATACATAAAAGAAGCACAAAACCATGAGACAGTGATAGCTAGGGAGAGTCAGAGGTATGATTTCTCCATCAGAGATGCTTAATTCAAAAAGAAGTGCTCGTCTGTGAGCATAAAATTGCATGACCTTTATTACGCTGTCATTTAACAGTAGATGTTCTGTAAGCAAATGCACACTGGCGCCTTCACACACAGTCTGCAGAGAGAGACTCTGATGAGACTGCTTTGTTCACATTGACGTTCAAAAGAAGAGAGAACTGTTTTACAGCAACCTGAAAGGAGTAAAACTTGTCTCCTTTTAATTCCCACATACACACTGATGTTCCATATTGGCCTAGTTTTTATCCGACATAATCATTAGCAGATTTGTTATGGTTAACATGGCAGAGAATGAATGCTCCTACATGCTGGGATTCATTTGCTGAAAAAGAGGCTTTCAAAAACAATCCTTCGGCTTACTTAGAAATCTATCTATTTAGTGCACTTTAATGTGAATTTTTATAGATCTCTCACTCAGTATTTACAATCTTCAGGATCTCTTGATTCACACACACACTGCATGGAACCTTCAGAAAGTATTCAAGCCACAGGGACAGTAGGTGTGAATCGTGTGAGGTGTGAGGTGGTGTTTCTATGGCAGGGACAGAGCTGTGCTCCATTTACCTCCCCCCACAGACTTAACTTTGCCAGAAAATCACTCTAAAGTAAATTACAAAAATCCAACACTTACATGTAAATGAATCGAATGTACTCTAAGACAAATTCATTTTCCAAATGGACAAGGATAAAAACTAGTCTCCATAGAGTCCAACCAACAGGATTTTAAAAAAGCACAACGCGGAGCAGAAAAAAAAGAAGCTGATGCTGTGGTCATGTTTTTCTCTTTTTTTTCTTAGAGTGAAAAATAAATAAATAATTAATTAAACATGTTAACTTAAAAATGTGCATCATGTGGTACCACCCCTGTGAAAAAAAGTACACTTTAGTAAACTTGCAGAAATATTACTTATGGAAATAATATACTTTAAAAGAATATATACTTAAGTACAAATTGAATTTAATGTTCTCAGACACTTAACTGAATCTTACAATTAAATGAATTATTTTAGTTTAAATTCCTATTAAATGTAACTGAACTTGAGCTTTTTGAGCTACATAAGTACATCTGTATATGTGATTTCATAATTCTATTGTCTTTGAAATATGGTTAAAGTGTATTGTCGAATGTACTGACAAGCATTAATGGTAAACTAAAATATACTTTAATGCAATTTCTATCAAAATTTATATTTATTTGTAAATACTTACTAAATAAATCAATAAAATACAGCCACAGTAGGTTGCACCCTGAAGTAGGGCTGTAGTCAAGTCCACCTTTGTCGAGTCCAAGACAAGTCCAAGTCCAAAGAGGTTCGAGTCCAAGTCAAGTCCAAGTCCAAATGAGACAGTCAAAACAGAGAAAGAAAATTAAAGCATCTTCTTCAAAACCACATACTTAATTATTGATCATTTATGTGACACGAGAGACAGCATATCTTCTATTCTAAGATAATCATTTTGCATTATTATTTGTAATGATCTAAAAGCATATGCAGCAACACTGTAGGATCATTTTAGGCTATTTTATTTACTTTAGGTTTAGCAATTTCACTAAAGTCACATAAGCTGAAGTGCAACTTCACATTTTCAGCATTTTTATTAAAGTGTAACAATCACATTCTGGGTTGCCAATGGAAAATATTACAAAGAACAAGCAACATAAGTCTAAAAAATAAATCAACATGTTCCCATTCTTGAACTTGTTACTTGTTCTAAAGCAGGGTGTCCAAACTCAGTGAGTCCTGGAGGGGCGGTGTCCTGCAGAGTTTAGCTCCAACTTGTCTCAAAACACCTGCCTGAAAGTTTCTAGTACGCTTAGATTAGCTGTTTCAGGTGTGTTTGATAAGGGTTGGAGCTGAATTCTGCAGGACACCAGCCCTCCAGGACCAAGTTTTAAGACCCTTGTCCTAAAGAAAGCATAGTACAATGTAACCCTCCCAAGCAAGGCTGTGTAGCATATAAACACCTTCAGCTCTGTGTGTCTTTGTGTGGCCGCGCATGCATTTGTTTGCTGTTTACCTTAGGCCATATAATATAGGTGCAATATATATCCGCGGGGATAGGGGGATATAGACAGAATTGCAGGTGTTAAGCTGAGGCCATTTTTAATAGTAGAAATAAAAATCATTTAGTTCAGTTAGAGAACAGACAATGAAAGATTGAAAAATTAAAGAAATTCAAAATTGGAAGGTTTTTTATTTGTTTCTAGGCTGGACCATGTGGCAAAAAAATAAATAAATAAATTGATTTTCATAGAATATTTGACCAATTCTCGATTTTGTACAATTTTAACTAGTCAACTTGAAAATATAACTACAACATGATTCAAGCAAATTTTTTTTTATTAAACCTCTAGTTAAAGAAAATTATATTCTAAGTGCACCACACACATGAAGTTGTCATCATGATGTAAATGTTAAAGGTCCCATGACATGCTGTTTTTTGGATGCTTTTATATAGGCCTAAGTGGTCCCTAGTACTGTATCTGAAGTCTTGTTCCCGAAATTCAGCCTTGGTGCAGAATTTCAGCCATTATGAGCCAGTCCCCAAATGAGCTTTCCTTAGGAGCCATTTCTGTGTCTGTAGCTTTAAATGCTAATGATGAGGAGAGAGGCAGGGCAAGGTGGAGGGTGGATGCCACGGTACCATGCGCTAATCTTGACAGTGGATGTATCGCAATGGCTCGTAGACACGCAGTCGTTCAAACTTTTCAGTTTGACCCAGAATCTTATCCGGATGGAGAAGCACCGGATGAAGAAGTTGCAACTCAGCGGCTACAGCAGGATGTCTCCGAATGGTTAGTTTAAAATATTGTGTCTGGATACGGTCAGTGTTTCCCACACATAGACTTTACCTGGGCGGACCGCAACAATATCCACCGCCCGCTGCCATCAGCTCCCGCGTCTCACACACATGAGCGTGACTTTAGAACAATATTTAGTAACTTTCAGACCCTTTAGGCGGCTTTTTTCCCATAATGGGTACATACTAACAAACCTAGCGACTTAAAAAAAAAAAAAAAACTTATCATTCAGTTGGAAGATGTCTCCAGTACTGCCAGTAGAGCACGAGGTCTCTCTCCCAGCGGAGTGTTGCCTCTCTCTGCGTCTGTTCTGAGCAGCATGTGGCAGAGAAGCAGCGCTTTCAGTTTGCCTTAAAGCAGCAGACTCATCAATAAATCGTTTACAAGCACTTGTCGCTTACTGACTGTTTGGACTTTTAAATATGAACATAATTTGTCTGTTAATATACGCAGTTTATTACTCAAACGCAAAACAGTGCTTCGCTCGTTTGCAAGCCATGATGTCTCTCGCTCTCCTCACATGGTCGTAGCTCATTTTCTCATGGGTGGGAAAAGCAGAGAAAGGGGAGGTAACCTTTCCCTGTATGACGACATAAGGGGAAGATTCCAGATCATTTTCTCAAAGGCGAAGCAGGATACCCAGGGCTCGGTTTACACCTATCGCCATTTCTAGCCACTGGGGGACCATAGTCAGGCTAGGGGAACTCATATTAATGTTAAAAAACCTCATAAAGTGAAATTTTCATGCCATGGGACCTTTAAACAAATCACTAAATATATTTGCAGAAAAGATGCATGAACTACAACTACATCTTGTACAAATTTTTATTATGCATATTATATGTTCAGAAATAATACAAGAAAAATGCTTAAAAAATTCTCAAGTAATCCAAATTCAAAATGACTGAAGGTATAACAGCTAGAGTGCTATTATTAACTATAAATGCTCTGTAAAAACAATGAACAGTGGTTTTCAGCCTGTCACCTTGATGCAAACATGAAATATCAGACATGCAGTAGTAGTTCTTCACAGGTTTTTTTATTTGATTACGCTGCTTTTCCATTGTTTTTCTATGTAAACATGGATGCGTTTGACTGTTGTGCTCGAGTCTCTTGCAGTGTCTTGTGCATGAAACGGCTTTCTAAAAACGCGGTGCTCTAGTTATTAAAAGATGTTTAACTCCAATCTTCTTGCATTTTTTCCTATTCCACTGCCCGCGTCGCATCTTTGTCAACACAAAAGCACATTCTGTGTGAATGGCATAGAGAGGGAAAACTCCAACGAACTTTGTAAAACCAAACTGTATTATGCAACTCACCGACATTGTGTCTGTGGCCAAAATAAAAATGAATTATGCCTCTGTGCAGCACGCACACTCAGAGCCAGGCGTATGATGCAGCCGTGCATTTATCAGACGACCAATGGCAATGCCCGTTCCAGATGGATTGTAAATTAAACCAATTACATTACCCATTTTCCGAACAAGCGAGCCAGATTAATGGTTAATTAATTGTTTTGAAAGAGAGAAAAAAAGCATACATAGCTGGACTCGGTCGAGACCAACTAGAACATTTGGCAAGTCCAATGACCAAGTCCGAGACAAGTCCGAGTCCAAGACAAGTCCGAGACAACAGAAAAAGAGACCGTGACCGGACTCAAGTACTACAGCCCTATGTGACCACATTTTTCAGGCATTCAAACTTTATGCTGTTCATAAAACCAAGAAATGCTGCACCTAAAATTTAAGAAATGTAGGCTAACAAAATATGAAAGGCATACGGTATCTGGCACTAACTTGTGTCTGGTCCTTTTGCATGCTGCATAAGCCAAGAGCAACATGTTTACTGGAATACAACAAAATAAAAGCAAGAACGATTTAAAATTCTACCAGGAAAAGTGAAAAATATCACAAAACAATCAAAACAAATAATCAATGTTTCAAACAATATTAAATTAGTAAAAGTACACTTTCAAATAATATGAAATGATTAAAGTTGTTTCTTACTTGAATGCTGAAAAAACACATTACTCAAGCTGAAGCCTTGAGCATGTCAGTAACAGAGGACAAGACCACACACATCGCTGTTTACCCTTGAATACATAACCTGACCAAACACATTACGTGTCAATTTGCTTTGATTGAATTGTATGGCAAATTCAATAATAATGAACTACTGTAGGCATTTCATGACACCATCTAATTAATTAAATCTCTCTCTCTCTCTCTCTCTCTCTCTCTCTCTCTTCCTTGCTCTTTTTTTGTACAATAATAAACAATATTGGCCATTTAGAGAAACTTTCTTTTTACCCATTGTGTTGGCCAAGTTTAGATTACGATCACATCCTGGTAACATCTCATGAAGAATAATTAAAAAATCAGTCCAGTCAATGTGTGCAAGCTTTCTAAGTGGAGCGGCTGATCAGTTCTGCCCCTTATTCCAGCTGAATGGAATAAATGAAATAAAGCATGCAGTGGCTAAATTCAGTTTTAGGAAGGAATGTATTATGCCTAGTTCTCTCACTGCCCCTCAAACTGATTAAGGGTGGATATAGGAGTCTGTTTCGAAAATAATGTGATAATTATTTGATTCAAGGACAAAATAAGTGGACATATGAGCTTGTATACTGAAGGTGAAGGCTGATCAAAGTTAAGTTTATGATATCTGTTTGATCACAGAAAGTCTGGTTTTATATAAAAACATTTTGAACAAATATGAGTGTTTTAAAGAACATAGGCATGTTTTCAGAGTTGTCTCACTAATTTACTAATATTGTATGCTGTTTATCATGAATTCTGTGAGTTGACAGGCATTAAATCACAGGGTTTTTTTGAGTTAAAGACATATTTGTATTTGATGCTGTGTTCAAGTACAACCCGAATTCTGGAAATGTTGAGACGTTTTTTAAATTTGAATAAAATGAAAACTAAAAGATTTTCAAATCACATGAGCCAATATTTTATTCACAACAGAACATAGAGAACAAAACGAATGTTTAAAACAGAGGAATGTTACACTTTTTTCCACTAAATGAGCTCATTTCAAATTTGATGCATGCTACATGTCTCAAAAATGTTGGCATGGGGGCAACAAAAGGCTGAAAAAGCAAGAAATGTTGAAAAGATTCAGCTGGGAGAATATCTAGCAACTAATTAAGTTAATTGACATCAGGTCTGTAACATGATTAACATCTGAGTCTCTCAGAAGTAAAGATGGGCAGAGGCTCTCCAATCTGTGAAAGAGTGCGTAAAAAGATTGTGGAATACTATAAAAACAATGTTCCTCAAAGTCAAATTGCACAGGCTTTGCAAATCTCATCATCTACAGTGCATAACATCATCAAAAGATTCAGAGAAACTGGAAAAATGTGCATAAGGGACAAGGCCGAAGACCTTTGTTGGATGCCCGTGGTCTTCGGGCCCTCAGACGACACTGCATCACTCATCGGCATGATTCTGTCTTTGACATTACTAAATGGGCCCAGGAATACTTCCAGAAACCACTGCAGTCCAGATCTTTCACCTATAGAGAACATTTGGCGCATCATTAAACGGAAAATACGTCAAAGATGACCTCGATAAATTCAGCAGCTGGAAACCTATATCAGGCAAGAATGGGACCAAATTCCAACAACAAAACTCCAGAAACTCATAACCTCGATGTCCAGACGTCTTCAAACTGTTTTGAAAAGAAGAGGAGATGTTACACAATGGTAAACATGCCCCCGTCCCCACTATTTTGAGACCTGTAGCAGGCATCGAATTTGAAATGATCCTGTAATCACCGTGTCAGAGGATGAGGTTCGGAGGGCGCTAAAGAAAGTGAACATCAGGAAAGCAGCCAGACCTGATGGGATAGCCGGCCGTGTTCTGAGGTCCTGCGCCGATCAGCTCGCTGGTTTGTTCACTTCCATCTTTAATGAGTTCCTTGCTACCTCCGTGGTTCCCACCTCATTTAAAAAAAATCTGTCATAATCCCTGTGCCTAAGAACAATAAACCCTCTTGCCTGAATGACTATCGCCCAGTTGCCCTCACATCTATAGTCATGAAGGTTTTTGAGAGACTTGTAAAGAGCCACATTTGCTCCTCCATACCTGATACTTTGGACCCTCTTCAGTTTGCCTATCGCCCAAACAGATCTACGGACGATGCCATCTCTCACGTCCTCCACTCTTCCCTCACACACTTGGACAGCAACAATGGGAATTATGTAAGGCTGCTATTCATTGACTATAGCTCAGCTTTCAACACTATAGTCCCAATCAAGCTGGCATCTAAACTCACAGACCTCGGCCTAAACTCCTCACTCTGTGACTGGATTCAAGACTTCCTCACCGGCTGACCTCAAGTGGTGAAAGTTGGCCAGTTCATCTCAAACTCCATCACCCTGAACGAAGGAGCCCCACAGGGCTGTGTCCTGAGTAGGGCTGGGTATCGAGTTCGATACTTTTTAGGCACCGACCGAATTGCCTCGATACCACCGAGTATCGAAAAACGTCTTGTCGTTCGGTACCAAATTTCGATACCTAAGGGGTTAATCTCATTACCGTCAGTGAGCCAATAATCCTGCAGCACTAGGTGTGTTTGACTAGAAGCGGCGCGGCTCTGATTGATCAGTGTTTGACCTCCGCGAGAGCGTTTCGAAAGCGCACGGAGCAGTCTGCTCTCTATATCGCGCAGTTTGTTTACTAAACACAGACTGAAGCTCGCGTGACGCTCGCGGTGATTTCAGCGTCTGCCGTCTCACTACATGAGGACATAAACACATGAACAACATCTCCAGAACTGCTGTGAGAGTCAATTAATGAGCATTTTACCGTTTGATTCGAGTAAAACTAATGTCATAACATATACACACAGAACTGTAAAGGTATTCCCGGAAACCCGTCAAAATAAAAGTTCGGTTTAAATTGGAAGACACTGCGGCAGAAATATATTAATATTGTTCAGCGGACAGTACTACATACTGCTACTACTAGGCTACTATTAAAATTATTAAAACTATTATTATTTTTTTTGTAATGATCACACAACAGTTATTCAATTTTTTTATTTTAATAGTAAACCCCCTTTGTTTGCCAAAATAAATAAAATTTGATTTTCAATAATTTAAAGAAATTAAATTAATGTTTTATGTCTTCATTTGAAAACCAGATACATAACACAGAATTTCTGAGGAAAAATAAAACATTTCATTAGGCTATTTTAAGAATAAATTTAAATAAACTAAGTTGTTTTTATGCATTCAAATAATTAGACATACTACACCAGAATTTAATAACAATAAAACATATGGTGAAAGAAAATAAAACACCCACTTATGAAAGTGGATGAAGATTTTAAATTTCTTGAAGTCTTTAACAACCTAGAAATGATGATGTGTTTTAAAATGAACACACACTAATGTAAACGTAGCCTAACAGATGTGTAAACTGAAAACAATTTGAACTTTATTAAAATTATTTATTTATTGTGTTGGATATATTTTGTTCCTTTGTGCAGTGGCTCGGGAGATGAGGCTTTGAGTCTGTATAAATATCAACATTAAAAAATAGTTTTTTGAGTTAATGTAATCTTATTAAAACTGATTTCATAAAATTGGTATAGAAAAAAGTATCGTTCAGGAACCGGTATAGAACTCAAGGTATCGGTATCGGTACCGGTATCGAAAATTTTTGAACGATACCCAGCCCTAGTCCTGAGTCCCCTGCTCTACTCTCTCTACACGCATGACTGCGTGTCCTCTCAGAGCTCCACATCTATTATCAAATTCACTGATGATACTGTGGTTCTGGGCCTCATCTCCAACAATGATGAGACCGCATACTTGGATGAGGTAGAGAGACTCACATCATGGTGCCAGGACAACTGTCTCTCTCTGAATGTGGGGAAAACTAAATAGCTGATCAAGGACTTTAGGAAGAGACAGCAGCAGCCCTACACTCCTCTTATGATCAGTGGGACCCCTGTGGAGTGAGTAGCTTCAAGTACCTCGGTGTAAACATCTCCGAGAACCTGACTTGGACTACACACATCCAAACACAGGTTAAGAAAGCCAGGCAAAGACTGTACCATCTCCAAATTCAGGGTCTCACCAGCAATCCTGAAAACTTTCTATTCAGGGACCATAGAAAGTGTATTGACTCAGTGCATCTCAGTGTGGTATGGAAACAGCTCCAATCAGGACTCCAAAGCACTACAGAGAGTTGTGCGCTTAGCTGAGCGCATCTCAGGGTCTGCTCTCCCCTCTCTGCAGGACATTCACCTCAAACGCTGCAAAAATAGAGCTGTCAAAATCATCAAGGACTCAAATCACCCTGGTAACCGTCTATTCACTTTGCTTCCATCTGGTAAGTGCTTCCGTAGCCTGATGGCAAAAACTGTGAGACTTAGGAGGAGCTTCTTCCCCCAGGCCATCAGACTTCTAAACTCTTAACTCTGTGTCATAACATCACTTGCCTCCATGTAAATATCAAAATATCTATAAGCTATTCATAATTTTTTCTACCTCATATTGCTGCTATTTAAATACCCTGTACAACTTTTTTGCACATTCTTTTGCACATTCCTTTTATATTACTATTTATTTCAACAACATACTGACCTGCACATTTATATTTATATTTTTTATCTTTTATTTTATTTTATTCTTTTATTTTTTTTCTACTTTTCCTTTTCTTAATATTTGTATTCTATACTATTTCACTGTCCTTGGAGCGGACCTGACTTACATTTCACTGCTGGTTATACTCTGTATAATTGTGTGACGAATAAAAATCTTGAATCTTGAATCTTGAAATGAGCTCATTTTGCATAAATTGTAAAATTTCTCAGTTTAAACATTTGTTATGTTATCTATGTTCTACTGTGAATAAAATATTGGCTCATGTGATTTGAAAGTCTTTTAGTTTTAATTTTATTCAAATTTAAAAAAAAAAACGTCCCAACATTTCCAGAATTCGGGTTGCAGCTGCATATTTATTATTATACTAATGAAATATGTACATCTACTGAACCCTAAATCAAACAGCTAATGCATAGCTACCTTTATGTAAACAATACAGCAAAAGCCCCACAGTGCATATATGCATTTCCCCAAGGAGACATTTTGGATCAATGTCAGCATTTTTCCTTTACTGAACTTGTCCTAAGACTGCAACTTATTGGACACTCCAAACTGTATCCTATGTGATTTATTTACCTTGAACTCTCTCAGAATCACAGAAATTGAATTATGTTGGCAACTAAGTTAGAAATGTTGTGATAGCTAATTTGGAAATATCAGCAATTTAGATCACAATTTACACTGAAAAATAATAGTTGATTTAACAGGGGGGAAAATACTTATATATGCTGTTCATATACCTTACTATGGTGAAACATTGTATTATTTAACCACATTAAGTCTAAATTACATTTTATACATTTTGATCTAAACGTAGATCAAAATTTATAATAGATATTATATTTGATTTAGCTGCACCATAAAATAATTTGGATGCAAAAAGTATGCAAGGCAATGCAAAACAACATCTAGCACAAGTACTAGCACAAATCCCTCCCTGACACCTTACATTTTGCTATATTTAAGAATTATTTATGTTTGTTCTTATTTTTGTTATCTTGTATGCAAATTATTATTATTATATTAGGTGTCATGTTGTTAATGTTTATAGCATTATTTTAGTGTTTTGTGTTTTACTTTGATTATTTTCTGTGTTTGTGTAGCAAAATTGTGCACTGTATATTAGAAACTGCTTAAGGAAAGGCCTAATTTGAGGTGTAATTTTATGGTGGTTATTAGTATATTTTATATTAAAAAGTAGATTTTGGGCATCACATACTATTACTATAAGTTTAAAAACGCACAGACATCACCATGGTATGCTGAATTACTGTTTCTTGCAACCGCTCTGCCGTATTTTCCTGTAAATTTAACCAGAATTTTAGAGAAAACATTTTGTGTTCACGATACATACTGCACTTCTGTAATACTAATGAACTACAAGTAGTCTACTTAGGATGCGAATAATTTGTGGCGCTATGATAATTTATTCTGGTACCTAACAAATGTTATACAGTGCTAGTCTTTTACACAAAGCGCACGTTCCTCGTCCAGCAGTGACAGATGAAGGAAGGTGGCTCCACCCCTCTACTAACATCTCCCATCTGAGAGCTCATTCATACTGAACAAATGTTCTGCACGAGGCACGCTCAACCTAAGCGAGCGCGACACATCTATCCACACATGCTCGGAGAAGAAACCAAAATGCCACTGTCGTGCAAGTAGCAGGCTGAATGGAAAATGGTTATATTATGCACTACGTTTGTTGAACACAAGTGCGTAAAGACCAACGGATGGGGAACTATAAGCACTTCGTGGCGCGCTGTAGCTGGAGGAAACTTCCATGCGCTCGGTCTGATCACCGGATCCTCTGAGAGGGAATGAGACGAGTGAAGTCGTGAAAGTTAGACTGAAGGAAAATGTCGGCGACACATGCCTCACCTTTGTCCAACAAAACCAACCAATATGAGGACGCGGTCGAGGGCAACTGGCAGCTTCTCTTTGGTTTATCCTTCGCCATCGCCACTGTCACTTGCTTGGGAGGTTTGTACTCGCTTATGTCGCTGCTCAGGATGAGAAGCAAGTCTTCCCTCTGTCTGATAGTGGCTTCTTTATCCATAGACGACCTGATCAGCGTCGTGCCGCTCACGCTCTTCATGATCTTGCAATGGAGGAGCGGAGATGCGAACCGGTCGGGCGCAATGTGCACTCTGTCCGGACTCCTTTACATTTTTCAAGGGTTGTCAAGCAATATGAAAGCCTGCCTCATAGTTGCCTACACTTTTTACGTGACAAAACGCTTTGGAGTGTATCAGACGGCTAACCGACCTCTAGGGGTGTTTGTGGCTGTTGTGGCGGTGTGGACGGTGAGTCTCGCGGTCAGCGTCCTGCCCGTGTGTGGCTGGGGTCGCTTCGCCCCCGCTTCTCTCGGCTGTCTCCCGGAGAACGACAGCCTGTACGTTCTACTGCTGTTCGCCGTTTACTCACTGTGTTTCTGCGGGCTGGTAGTTTGCTCGATTCCTCTTATCTACCAGCTCATGTGCTCCACGGAGGCCCTGAGAACATTTTACCCGAGCTATTTTGAAATTGCCGGTTCGGCTCCGCTGTGTGAGATCCCCTCTCTGTCACGGGATAGCTTGGAGAAAAGTTTGGGAGCCTACAATGAATTCAACTCAAACACTGGGAGTTTTAAGAACAAAACGGAGACGTATTCTTTCTCATACTCTCCAGCAACCGGTCATTTCCAGAAAGATGAAGCTCAGAGTGCACGGCATTCCCCTGTGTTTTTCTCTCAGAAGCGCTTCTCGATGATTCTGGCCATGGCTCGAATGGTTCTGTGGATGCCAATGATGGTGAGATCTATAAAAGCAATTACGTTTCACTTAAAAAATCATTTAATTGTTTCACTTACTGAACTATTAATTATTGTTGCACTGTCAAAATGAAAAGTTAGGCTACTTGAGGCCTCATTTTGGGGTTCCTCGGATTATAGAACGACCATTGCTGATCAATATTGTCAATATTTTTTTTTCAGTATATTCATAATGTATGTTATGGATTAATATTGTAGTCTAATTGTTGGTTATTGTGTGAAAAAGTGGAGAAAATCTATATTTAAAAATTGGTCCTTCATATCAGTTACTGGTCAAAAAACAATCACACCATAGTTTTGATTTCTACTTAGACTGCCACACTGGCAGAATACTCCGGAGTTCATCCTATTGTGTAGTCAAGGAACTTAATATTTCAAGTGCCTCAAAACCTTTGCTCAGAGAACTGGCCTTTTTGAAAGAGAAGGATTTTACTAATTTGGGAATCTGAGAAACTTATTTACAGTGTGTAACAAACTTTGCACCAGTCTAAAATGTCGTCTTCAACTGTATTCATAGATATATTTTATGTTCGACGTCAGGGAAGGCCTGAAGACAATGATATAGGGTGACCTTTAAATATAACCTGTCAGTGTAAATGTTTCTTTTCTTTTCATTTTTCTTTTTTTATCATTATTTGGTCCATTTAAATATCCTGAAATGATTGGTGATTCACCTATATTTTTCTCTGGCAAACGTTACCCTTGCAGACCCAAATCCTGGTGAGTCATGCTGTTCACATGCACAGCTCGTCCTTGGAGACTCTCTGTTTTTTCCTGACCTTGCTCTCCGCGGCGGTCACCCCTCTGTTCGTGCTTTCGGAGCGCTGGATCCATCTGCCGTGCGGCTGCTTCATCAACTGCCGTCAAGGCTTAGGATCCGAGGTCTCCAACGGTTGGTACACTGATTAAAAAAACCATCAGCCTGATATAGGCCATTTTGTTTTTATTGATTTTTATACAGGTTTATATAAAGAACCTGGTGGTTTAATTTAAACAATCCATTTAAAATGTCTTAGGTTGTATAAATAGTATATTTTGATATGTCTTCCATAAATATATCTTATTTATGTGTATGTGAGAAATATAAATAAAACAGCTTTCCACATTGCAACATTATCATTTATGTGTTCTTTGCAGCAAAGAAAGGACGATTTGAATTCAACCTCTCATTCCAGCAAGCCTATGGCATTTACAAGATCTCCCACATCAAGTCACCTTCCATCGAGAAACCCTCTTTTAACAGTTTATACAGCTGCGATTTCTCTGAGAGCAGAGTGGCAGTGCTGGATAGTGGTCAGATCGGTAAGTTCAGCACCACGGCAGCAGAGGACAGCTCCCTCCACAGCGAGCTGCTGCTTGAGGAGAGAGCAGACAGCCAGCCTCAGAGCTCCACAGAAAGGGACGGACCATGCAGTGTCTCGCCTCATGTTTCTACCTGCGATCATGAGGATCTTCACCTCGACAACTTGTCTGTATTCGATGGTCCTGAGAGGAGGCTGTCCCACGAGGAGTGTCGTAAAATCGAGCTGACTGACTGGGAGTGGTGCAGGAGTAAATCAGAAAGGACACCCAGACAGGTAAGATCACACCCATTTAACAGACAAAAGGGATTTAAAGGGGACCTATTACGCCCCTTTTTACAAGATGTAAAATAAATCTCTGATGTCCCCAGAGCGTATATGTGAAGTTTTAGCTCAATATACCCCACAAATAAATTTTTATAGCTTGTTAAAATTGCCACTTTTAGAGTGTGAGCCAAAACGCGCCAAATTTGAGTATGTTGCTTTAAATGCGAGTGAGCTGTTGCTCCCGGAGAAGAGGGCGGAGCTTCAAGAGCTCAAGCTCCAGCATTAGCAGTGCTTGCCTTTGCAAATAAACACTCCACTATTAGTACAATACTGTTATCTTTACAGATGTACTCTGTTTCAAAGTCAGTCATTGATTATACTGTGCATAATACATTTGCGTTTATGAATTACACAGATGGGGAGCATGGCGGGATAAAAAATAACAACATAGCTGTTCTCATGCTATCACAAACTTTATAAGTCCCACTTCTGATTATGAGCTTGACAACTTCAAGCGATCGACTCACATTGCTTTCATATGCAACTTTTAACTACCACATTCCTATTCATGATCTTTCTGGCAGCACTTGAAGGCAGCATCAGTGCAAACAGGCAGAGACAATGATAGCTTTAGCAATTAGCCTTACAGCATTATAGAGTGCCAAGAAGCTCTTTCAGAAAGGCATTTTTGGAAAACAAACATGTGATACTTAGGGTAAACGTACCTATTAAACTCACATACCCATTAAGCACACTTCCATTTTTGAGATCAGATTATAAAAAGAAAAAAATAATTTATTATCCTACTTGATGTCTTAACCAATTGATGTGTTTGTTACTATATACCTCCTATAATTTCAAGTCAATTAGATCATTGCACACTGAGATATGGGTCTCCATGTGTTCACACTGTCTGGCGGCCATTTTGAAAGCTGTCTAAAAACTTTCACCAAAAGAGGAGCTCCTTAAATATGCGTTTTTTTTAGATGTTTAAGCCTTTATTTTGGGTAAGTTTCACTACTTATTGTAAAATTAAGAGATTAATGTTCAGAGTTTTGCATATTATAACCTGGAACATGAATGTGGGAAATAGTCGTGACGTATTGTCAAGTATGGTGACCCATACTCGAAATTGGTGCTCTGCGTTTAACCCATCCAAGTGCACACACACAGCAGTGAGTAGTGAACAAATGCACACACACACACACAGTGAACACACACCCGGAGCAGTGGGCAGCCAGTGCTGCGAGAGAGAGGATGTAGTTCACTTTGTGTCATGATTATTGATTTATTACCCTCATAAAAATTCCACCCCCCTCCCATAACTGGACACCTGTTTGGACACCTGTTTGTACACCCCTAGCCCCCACTCGGGTCTAAGCGGCCATTTTATTGACCTTATGGTGAACTTAAGAATTTATGACTGTGTGTGTGTGTGTGTGTGTGTGTGTGTGTGGGGCCAATGTTATGTGCTTTAAACTTTAAATGATGAATTTGTGTTAAATGGGTAAAGGGATATTTTATTAAAGTGTTTTCACATACACATCAAGAAAAAAAAACATCAAACATGTACGTAAAACGTACAAAGACTGTTTATTTCCCTACAAGTGTAGACTTAAAACAGGAAAAACGTAGAAAATAAAACCAAAAAAGCATTAGATACTATCTTAAAACTAGTTGTTTGACAAAGTTAAATAGAAGAAGTGAGCGCGTTCGTTTAAACCTATTTTGCGGTTTTAAAAAGTTGTGAGTTTATAACAGCTACAAAGTTAGATAATATAGATTCGTTTTTATCTTACGATGGTACGCGTGTTTTTCCCTTACAAGTGGACACTAGTCTTGTTAAAACAGTTTTAGGAAAAACTAAAACAAATAAAAAAGCATTAGATACGCTATTTCCTATCATTAGAATTTAAAACTAGATCGTTTGACAAAGTTAAATAAATAGAAGAGTTGCGAGCACGTTCGTTTATCTATAACAAAAAAGAATCGGATGCGTTAGTTAAAACAATAAGATATTTATCAAAAAACTACGTCTTGCTTTAAAAAAAATAGTTTGACTTTATAACAGACATAAAGTTAAATAATATAGAGACGAGTTCTCTTACCGTGAAGTGAAATAAAAAATATCAGACCGTTAAAACACCAGCATAAGATAGCTGTAAAAATCTTCTCGCATTACAATTGAAAACCTAGCATTTGTCCCAACTTAGAAAAGTTAAACAAATGTCTATCTTACGCAGCGTCCGTTTACACAACCTCACGCTTCTGTGTCAAAACTGAGAATGAGCTGCGGGCCGCTGTCAGGACACACCCACAGCACCGCCCTCTAACGCTGTAAGGAGAGTCTGAAGATTTGCATGTTAAAGAAATTAAAGTAATGTTTTAACATTAGAACAAAGTTATTTTATAAATATTTTACATTTCTCAATTAATGAAACCGTTCACCATTCATCATAAAACTTTTCACTTTAAAAGGTTACATAACCTTCTTGTAAACAAACGCCCCACAGGGGAAAAATGTTGTTTGTTTGTCTTATTTTATTTTAGTTATTCACACTTAACACCTTTTATTTATTTACTCTTTGATATTGTCAATCTTAAAACTTCTAGTGTGCTGCGTCGGTTAAAATACACGTGCGGGAAGAAACTGAAATGATAGCAAATGTTTTGGATTTTCAGTCATAATTAGAGGGGTGGTAAACTTTTTTTCTACAACATCTTACGAATGTAAATGTATGTCTCACGCAGAGTGACCAAATGAGAAAGCGGGCTGCGCGTCTGGTCGCACGGGCACTGAAACGGCGTTATCTGATCAACGTTGTAAAATAGGTAAAGTTTCTGGGATTCAACTCATTTGCAATCTAATGAGTTTTTGAGGGGATCTGGTATCATAAACATCGTTAGAACGCGGTCCATTGATTAAAACAGATGGTGTTTCTAACATGTTCAACGATCAAAGGATATCCGCTTTAAACATTTATGAGGCACGCCTGGCTGTCTGTGTGTCTGTGCGTCTCTGTCGGAGGTTCAGGCAAAACTTCACCGCATTATCACTCCACTTATATTTCTTCCCGACATAAGAATTAAATCAGTCCCTGCTTCAAACGTGTATTTGAACGGATGGGTTACATCATACGACATCAATAAACAGATATTCTGAGATTTTGATGGTTAAAACCTCTCGTCGAATTTAAACACTTCTAGATAAGGAAAGAACAGGGTCTACACGCGAGGATAACACGAACTAATTATCTTGTAAAGAAAAAAGAAAGATCTAAAATCCGTTTCAACCCATCTCCAACAGAGTTCAGTAAACTGATGAAGACCAGACGGGTAACTGCGGGTGGTGAATTTGAGCGGGACTGTTTTGATTTATTACAAAAGTCAGAATCTTTTTTTTTACGATAACGGTTTACGATACAATTGCTGAAAACGTCACACTCCCTGAAACGTTAAAAACCACAGTCTATTACATCTTCATTATCTGTAAACTCTGTTTCTCCCACGACAACAAAATACCTCACCGACCTAAGGACAATGGCTAACAATTACGACGGTAAGTCTGTGTTTTGTTCACAGATGATATTTATGATGATATTTTTGTTTAAAATGAATATTTTAATGTATATTTGTTTAACACTACGTTATTATCTTCAGATACTTTCGAGAATATCGAATTTGACGAGGGTTTGGAACAAATCCTTGAAGATATATGTAAGTCTTTACATCTGGCTATTGAACAGTTTAACAACTAATAACCGCCCATAATAGGGTAATAACAATCCTTATCATTTATACAGTTGATGAAGCACAACTATTTATACATGGTGACGAAGTGGGGCTTAATGGTGAGTTATACAGATTTTTTTCTTAACATCTTAAAAAAGTTCCAGGGTCTCAAACGGTCTCTAATTATTTGACAGCCGAAGGGGATGATGACGTCGCGGTCGCGGCAGAGGAGGTTGCAGTGAGAACGGATTTACGTCACGAACCAGATAACGTCGCACAGTCCGACCCCTCCCACGGTGACTGTTCAACAGAAAGAGTTCACACGCTTACCGACTGTGAGAGTGGACGTAGGACAGAGACCGGTTCTCCCAGGCAACCAATATATGGTTGTGGTCAAGGCGTAAAACGTCTGAGATTACCGGAACAGGACGCTGATGCGCCAAGCACTAGTCGTTTAAGGAGTTCAGAAAATAATGGTATGTATTAAAACAGAAAATCAGATTATTCTTATGTTCCGCTTTTATCTAATAAATTAATAAAAGCATTATTGTTATTCTTTTGTTTTCAGAACAAGGTCATGACGAAGGAAGCCTAACAGCCTGGACTGATTCCATGATTAATGCTTGGGATCAGGGTTCGTTCGCTGATACGGAAACGGAGGAGGAGGAGGATTTACCCCAGGAACTGTTCCGTGAATGTGATTTAAATAGGAGACTTGATCGTGAGGCGCTGAACCGTCTTAACCGATACTTTGAGAGACTATTCGACCTGGCTGGACAGCCCTTATCATACCGGGAAGTAGAAGAGATTGCATCTAACAGTCAAGGTGATGTAATTTCGATTTTAAGAAACGTAATCGATTGCCAGCAACAACATACAGACGCCTTAAGACACGCAGCTGAATTTTGGAGAAACTGTCACGAGCAATTGTATAACCAATTCAGAGAGTTTCAACGCGCTATGATTCATGTACCGGATTCTGTCCGTGAACATCAAGTGGAATTATCTCTTACTGTTAACGCCTTATCATTGTTATCTGAACGTTTGAATCTTTTACAAAGAATGTTAGTAGAATTGCATGATCGAATGATGGGTGGAAGATAAAAAAAAAAAATATATATATATATATATATATATATATATTTTATATATCTTACATTATTTGTATGTTACAGGTATTGATTTTTCATACAATTATTAGTATTTGTCATTGACAACGGATTATTATTGTTTTATTCGTGTTATTAGTAGCTAGTTCATGGTGAAATGTATCGGATTTTTCATACAAACATCACCATTTGTTATTGACAACGGATTATCATTGTTTTATTTGTGTTATTAGCATGTATGACAATTTCTTCTCATCATTGATTGTTTGATTTATATCATCAACATTTCATATGTATTGATTTGTATTTGGTTATTATTATCTGTTTCTGATTCATTTTACAACCGGTTGACATATCTGCTTACGCTATGTTGTGAACCATTGTGACGTTTTCAAGAGGGTGCGTTTGTCTTTAAGGTTGGGCTGTTTTTGTATTTACTGATTTAAAAATAAATTTTCAAAATGACCAGTAAAAGGTGTCACGACGATTTGCATAACCATGAGTCAGAGGAGGAACAGAGAACATCGAGACCCAGACGCGATTTTCAAAATAATGCAGGTCAATTACGCGATCTGATTCGTAATCAGTTACAGATGTTACAACCAGATTCGCTTAACACGATCGAAAGATTACACGAACTCGTAGATATTCAACATGAATGGCTAGGGATGTCTATAAACGACTGTGAACAAACCGGCGCGGGTCCGTCTAACGACGACTCCTCAGGTTATGATCGGTTTGCTCCAGAAATGGGTCTCAGTCAAAACTTTAGAGACAGACTAATAAATGAAGGAGGACGTGTTGCTGATTTTACAATTATTTCTAGACCGAAATTTAACGGGTTAGAAATTCGTAGAACTTTAAATTTCCGTGAAATTGACACTGATGATTACGCCGCGTATAATATCTTTTTGCAAGATATTTTGAACGAGATCGTTGATTTTTCACGACTGATGGGTGGTGAAGACGGATTTATGAACGTGTCTCTGCAAGGAGAGAGTCTCCCCACAGCGATTAATGCGGTTCTAACACCGGATAATAACCACGACGTTGCTACGTTTCTCGATCAGATCGAACGAGCCGCTCAAAGCAACGCGGACGTGGGGACCGATTCTGCACTACAGTTATGCGTATCAGTGGCGAGAAATAACCGAGGAGGGGGTCGTAGAAAATTAACCGATTTGGCACATAACACGGTCATCCAAAAAAATAGGATGAATCTTTTCATCCCAAAAAATATATCAGACAATATGTGTTTCAGTATATGTCTAGCGCGTTTTTTAAACCCGCATACTCCTGACCAGGAGTTGTACAGAATAGCCAACGACATACACACAACGTTGGGTTATGGGGTGCAAGATAAAATCGCCTTTCATGACGTATATAAATTCGAAATGATGTTAGACTTGAAAATAGTAATCTTTCACAGACCGTGTTCAGGTAAATTGGATGTGTATAAAAACACAAATGAAACCCATCAGAACACCGTGCATTTATATCTACACGAGGATCATTACTACATGATAAAAAACTTGAAAGCATTCTTAGGATACGGGTATGTCTGCCAGTACTGCTATCAAGGCTTTAACGATCCTAACTTACATTATTGCAAATTTACATGTAACACGTGTAAAACCCCTCAATGCTTCACACAGGCTAAGAAATGGTTGCAATGTGAGGACTGCATGAAATATTGCAGATCTGACTTCTGTTATCAAACGCATAAACAACCGCAAATCGACGGTGGGCGATCTAGGTGTGACCTCCTGAAATACTGCGATAAGTGTTGCAGACAATACAGAACGAAATGGTCAGCAGATAAACTATTACCACATGTCTGCACGCCGTCCAAATGTACGAATTGCAACGAGATTCTGGTAGATGAAGGCCATCACGCATGTTATATACAACCCCTAAAACCTGACGAGCATAGTGAAAAGTATATCTATTATGATTTTGAGACAATGCACGAAAATGGTAAACATGTAGCAAATTACGTGTGTGCCATTTCGCAAGACGGTGAGGAGTTTACTGCCGGAGGTATCGACTGTATAGACAAACTGATTAAACATTTCAGAAGGGCAAAATATGCTGACTTTACATTTATAGCTCACAACGCATCGGGGTTCGATTCTTATATATTGCTCGAGTATTTTACAAATCAGGGGTTGACGCCAAAAATCATACTGCAAGGATGTAGACTGTCCTATATGTACGATCACGCATTTAAACAGCGATATATTGACAGCTACAATTTTTTGTCTATGAAATTGTCCAAAATGACAGCCGCTCTAAACCTAAACACAGACGAAAAAGGTTTCTTTCCCCATCATTTTAATCGTTTGCAAAATGCAGATTATGTAGGGGTGTATCCGCCTAAAGAATATTACGGATATAGTACGATGTCTGGTTCTGATCAGATAAAATTCGACAGCTGGTACCAGAGCGTGGTAGGGCAGGTGTTTGACTTCAAAAAACAACTCGCAATGTATTGCAAGAACGATGTTGTTTTGTTGCGAGAGGGGTGTATGAAATACAGAAGGGAATTTATCGAATGCACAAACGTGGATCCCTTTGGCTGTGTAACGCTTGCCGGTTGTGCAATGAAGGTGTTTAAAACCCTTTTTTTACCCAAAGACACCGTAGCCTTAACTCACAGAAAGGCGTATCTTAACCAGTACAAAGCTTTTTCTACCCCGTCCATCCAGTGGTTGGAATACCTTAAAGCGACCAAAAATGTTGATATTCATCATGCCTTAAATCACGGAGAAGTAGGATTTGGTGCTTATCATGTGGACGGATACTATGAGATTAACGGAGATAGAATAGCTTTGGAATTCCTGGGTTGTTTCTGGCACGGTCATTGTTGCCGTTTCAACCCTAACGAGTTAAATCCTGTATCAAAAATACCCTACGGTGTACTCAGAAGACAGTCTGATAATAAAATGGAGGTCTTACGTAAAACTTACAATCTCAAAGTTCGCACTATATGGGAATGCCAGTGGGAGAAAGCCAAACAAAACGACCCTGATGTTATGGCTTTTATGAGTAATTACACAGCTCCTGAACGACTGAACCCTCGGGAATCGCTTTTTGGCGGTCGGACGAATGCCCTAAAACTTTATCATAAAACCGCAGAGGGCGAACGCGTTTCATATCTGGACTTTACGTCGCTGTATCCTTTCGTACAGTCGCGTAAAACTTACCCGATCGGTCATCCTGAAATAATTTTAAAAGATTTTGAACCGATCGAGTCTTATTTCGGACTTATTAAATGTACTGTACTACCCCCACATAAACTGCTTCATCCTCTCATCCCCTTTAAATCGTCACAGGGGAAACTATTGTTTGCTCTGTGTCGCACATGCGCAGAGCAGCAACTACAGGAGCGCTGTCAACACAGAGAAGAAGAGCGTGCGTTTTCAGGGGTTTGGACGAGCGTAGAACTCACACACGCCGTGGTTAAAGGATATAAGGTTGTCAAAATTGTGGAAGTGTGGCATTTTCCGCAGACCTCAGACAGTTTATTCACCGATTACGTTAAGACGTTTCTCAAATTCAAACAAGAGGCTTCAGGTTTTCCTCCGCACGTGGTGACAGATGACGAAAAACAGTGCTACGTCAAAGCCTATTTTGAGAAGGAGGGCGTTCATCTGGACATCGACAAAATCGCCCTTAACCCCGCCCGTAGATCTATAAATAAATATTTGTTAAATGCTCTTTGGGGGAGATTCGGGCTTAGGTGTAATTTACCAACAAGTGAACTTTTAACTGAACCTGAAGATTTCAGCCGTTATATATTTGGAAACAGTCACGACATTAAACATTTCTCATTCGTGTCAGACTCGGTAGCCCTGGTGCAATGGTGTTGTGCAGAGACGGACCCCGCGCCCGCGAACGATGTTAACGTGTTTATCGCTTCATTCACCACCGCTTACGGTCGTTTGGAATTATACGATCTTATGGACAGATTAGGATCTCGTGTTTTTTACGTAGATACAGACAGCGTTATCTTTTCAACAAAAGAAGGCGAATGGATGCCTCAAACAGGATCATATCTAGGTGACCTGACTAACGAGCTTGACGTAGATGACAGCATCGTTGAATTCGCCGCGACCGGACCGAAATCGTACGGTTTTAAAACTGCGAAAAATAAAGTCACCCTTAAAGCTAAAGGCGTGACCTTGCATTTTTCGAACGCCCAAATCGTTACCTTAGAAAGCATGGTTTGTCTGGTACATGGTTATGTGACATCACGTGACACGACCCACCTGCTCACACGGACAGACACCATTGTGCGTGATAAAAGAAAATTCACATTGCATAATAGATCAGTTTTGAAAAGGTTCAAAGTGGTTTATGACAAACGGGTTCTTTTGACCGACTACACAACTTTACCTTACGGATATTAACAACATGTCTGGATCACACCATGTGTATGTTGAAGAACGTTTTGATTTTCGTTTTCAATTTCCTTTTTCCGCAGTGATCTCCGGGCCCTCCGGCAGCGGAAAGACTGTCTTTGTAAAAAATTTGTTGTGTAATGCAGATAAGCTGATTGATGTAAAATTGGATAATATTGTGTTTTTATACAGCTGTTGGCAACCTTTGTATGATGAACTCTTGTCATTGTTTGATATTAAATTTATTGAAGGTATTCCAAAATCTTTAATGGATGAAAATTTATTACCTCCTAATAAGAAATCTATTTTATTTTGTGATGATTTAATGGAATCAGCATATTCGAACGATGAGCTCTCACGAGCATTCACAAAATATGTCCATCATAAATCATTTTCCATTATATTGATAACTCAGAATCTGTTTTTTCAAGGTAAAACCAGCAGAACTATTACACTGAACACGCACTATATTATTTTGTACAAAAGCCCGAGAGATTCCATGCAAATAATGGTTTTAGGTCGTCAGATTTTTCCAGGGAATACCAAATATTTTATGGAATGTTATCAGGATGCAACCAATCAACCCTTTGGTTTCCTTTTGATCGACTTTAAAGCTAAAACGCCCGAGCGCTTTCGTCTCAGATCAGGTCTGTTTTCAGATCACCAGGTGGTGTACGTGCAGAAAAGAACGCGGTAAACTTTGGTGGAAATAAGAAAGAAAATGAGCGAGAGGCTTTGTAAAAACCTACCTCTTTTAAAACTGTTATATAAAGCCTCACCAAGGCAGCGACGTGTCATTTTACATACGGCATCAGATCAACTGATTTTATCCTTGTGCGAGATAGCTCTTAACGTACTCCGCGGTACCATACCTCTAAACACGGTGCAGTTCCGAAGATTAAAAAAGAGAAAAGATGAAATCAAATACGCTGCGAATAAAAAGATTAGCGTCATAAGAAAAAAACGACTGATTAATCAGAGAGGCGGTTTTCTTGTACCCCTGTTAAGCGTGGCCATACCATTTATCACAAGTTTAATAACATCCAGACAACATTAGGAATGGAATATGCTGAAAAGCATTACGTGATTCCTCAGAACCAGTTGGATAAATTAAGGTCCGGGAATATTCGCGAGACGATCCAAGAAGTTGTGGAGAACAATTTGGACGAGGCTATAAGAAAAATATTACAAAGAACCGATTTAGATCCACACGGGAAAGCTAAACTTTACGCCAACGTTCTGCAGAGGTATTTAACTATAGTAAAACAGGGCGATTTGGAGAGCGGTGGTTTAACTCTCACGCTCCCGAAACAGGACACCCCACGTCCCGACGCACCTGCTGAAGCACCTGTCACGCCGAGTACTAACGCACCTGCCCCGGGGTCTAATAACGGTGATGGAGAGGATCAAATCGTCGACGAGATCTTAAACAACGTACCACGAAGGAGTTTAAAAAACATTAAATTCATTTTGAATAAAATGTCTAATGCTAAGCAATTGTCTTCATGGACAGAATCTGGAGAGTTTGTGTTTAAAGGACGTGTAATCTCCGGATCACACATATTGGATTTGGTTAAAAGTATAACAGCCCCTCACACGATCCGTGATGAATACAGACCTCGCGGTTGGAACGAATTTCTGGACGCCTTCGCCCTTTTAAACATACCATTTTCAACTATAAGCAATACGCAAGTTAAACGAGCTGTCGAGAGCCTGAAAAGAAAATCACCCACACAGACCCACCAGATGTCGCCAAAGACACCCTCTCCGTTGAAACAACTGAGAGGTAAAAAGAAGTCTGCGGTTACGTCACAACCCAATACCCCCATTGGACCCCCTTTTAATTCGCCGGCTCTTGATGCTACCGCCTGGTTGTCTTTTTAACATAATTTCTTTGTAAACATGATTGAAATGTTTGTATTAAACCTGCGCTGAATTATCAACATGACTGATTACGTATGTCTTTTATTTATACACAGACTCACGCACACACACACACACACACACACACACACACACACACACAGATACATTTGTGATTACATCTTTTTATTTATTAATCACATCTTTCATTTATACAGTACGTGTGTTAATACATTGTCTTTTAGTTATTAAACATGAAATTATAGAAACGTTCTAGATGATTTACAGAGATTTACAGATCTGGACGCACTGATTACAGTTAAATGTCTCGCAGAGTCTAGGTTTCAGTCTCTTTACAAAACGAACAACCATGTCATCATTTTTAATCGAATCATCATAATACATTTTAACAATATTTTCATAATCGACCCCTTTTGATATGTGATACAGAAAAAACACACAATGTTGTCCACAGACGTCTGATGCAATGTTTTGAACCTGTTTGTTAGAGTATCGTACGCAAATAGAATTGTTTTTTAAAAAGTCTTGGACGGTCTTTGGAAAACGCTGATCTTTAGGGTTTCCACCGAAGCTGTCAAAAAAACAGCTAATGCGATCGTTGTTTATGTAGATGGCTACCCAGTGTTGACCCGGTTCTGTGGATGGATCCGTGTTAAAAATAAGCATGGCAGGTAAATTCTTTAAAGGTGATTTGGGGAGGTGATCGGACGGAAGCACTCCTAAAAAATACGTGTTGTGTGCGATTTTATCCATGACTGCCGTTAGTTGAACCGTATTCATTTCAACTCTCAGTAATAATCGACCAGCACCTGTCTTCGATTGGATATTTCGACGATCGAATCAAAAATCGCATATACGATGATGGTTATGGATTGTCTGAGAGGTTGTCTGAATCGGGCTTCCAGTCTGATGTTCCCCGATCTGATTAGAGAGACGTGATTCGAACAATCTTCATCGGGCGCTAAATTAAACCCGTAGAGGGTGTATCCGTTGAGAAAATCCTGACGATCTATCGCCAGAGGATGATTTTTAAGATGTCTACCGGTAGATAATACCAGTTGATAAAAGTCCCTCACGGCAGATCCTCTCTCATACTCCGGTTGCAGGGGTTTGGATGGGATTTGGACACCGTCACGATATAAAGCCAAAAATTCCAGATTAAAATGTTTAAAAGCAAAGGGGTTTTTGTCGTATGCACCTGAAAAAGCTGAATTTTCCGTCATTGCTAAAATGATGGATTTCGGCAGCGTTCCGAGAAAAAGATTTTCTTGATTAGACACGCGAGATCCTACAGGGATAGAGAAATTCTTCAGACACACGCGTTCTATAGGGTATTTAGCGGTGGTCGATAAAAGAGCTTGCGCGTGTCCTAGCCGTACACCCGGCGAAACCGAAACTTTTTTCACAAAAAGAGATGCTGATATAATATTGAGTTTTATAAGCGGTGCCGTCATCACGCATCAGACAGAACTCGTCTTTACCTCGCGTCATCCGTATTTTTATATCTACACCGTTCAACATTAATTTTTCTTGAAAGAATATGTCGCTATGGATGGGTGCTAGTAACTCTACAACGTTGCTAGCGTTGGTAAACGCGGCTCGTTTCATTAAACCCGCATTCTCTCCAGCAGGGTCTGTAGCGTCCATGTGACCCGCTGTATCTCTGTAAAACAATCCTGCTGAAAAGACGCTTTCGAGGGTATCTTTTCCGAAATTTATCAACGCTTCGATCAAACACCTATAAGGATAAGTGCTAGAGCTCTGCGTTATCAGACGATCGCCTAGAGAAACGTCCACCTGTGAGAATATACACGCACCCGGGTAATTTATTAACCCGACGGGTGCACCGTCTGCAATATCGCTGCCGTCCGGCCTGGTTATTTTGATCCGTGTATATAACAGAGTGTTATTTAGATCGACGTAATCTTCGCCTGTCCCCGCAATAAAAAATTCTAGCGGGGATGAGTCCGTTATCGCGGATAGCGGTGGTATTTCGACGTATGTATTTTTTTCGATAGATGTCTGAGTCATAGGAACGGTAAATAAATCCAATTCGGATTTAATACACTCCTCCGACATATTGTGAAATAGAGACATGGTTTAGAAAATAGTGTTGAGCGGTCTTTTGCGCCGGACAGTTTTCTTTACACGTTTCGCACGGGAACGTCTTGAGCGTTTTGCGACCGTACGTTTCTTACTAGCCGGTTTACCCTTCTTCACCCGGCCACTCCCCCTACGCATTCGCACTCCGGGCGGTTTAAAAGACCCGCGTGACATAACCATTAATCCGTTACCGTTTTGGACGTCGTTGTTATTATCGTTATACGATCTCGATAGAGCTGTGGTTACTACGTCGCTAGCTATATTTCTCGCAGCGGCTTTTAGATGCGGTTTTGCTATACTAAAACCTCTTTTCAACAGAGGTAGGGCTGTTCTGAAAAGCGCTTTGAAAATACCACCTATACCGGAACCGTACATGACAGAGCCACCGGCGTAGCCGGGTAATCCGTTACCCGCTTGGTTACGGTAGTAAGCGATATAGCGTTCGGGATCCATAGTCGTATAGTTTCGTTAAACAAAACAAAAAACAACTATTTCACGGGTCTAAAGTGGAGTTTAGCCACAACTTTGCCGTAAGTGAAACGGACGTGTTTGTTCTGATCGTCTTTGACTTCGATGCAAATGTCTGTAATATTAGACTTATTCACAGGTGCGTAATGCGGCTTATCGAATCTAACACTAATGATATCGTTAGCCGCGCCCTCTATATGTACAGTTCTCAGTAGCGGTACATACGAATCACCGACTGATTGATATTCAATCATGTCTGTGTATATATACATACTATAAAACCCTCCTCTTATGTCGGCCTGATGCGGGGCGTACGTCACGACAGGTGCGTCATCAGTACGATCTTTGCGAGGTTGATTTACAGAACCTAGAGATGCGCCAGGTTTTAAACCTAAAATAATAGCCAACTTTCCATAAAATATCAAAGATGTGTTCGTCGGTGCTTTTAGAAATATCCTGTTTTTGACGTGATCGTAACCGAGGGTCACTCTAGGAGGTAGATTCGCATTTATTTCTCTAACCAGAAACAACACATCCTCATAATATCCCGGTTTTAAGGCATTACACACTTTAGATATGTTTTGAAGGTTTTTTTCTTTAATATAGATAATCATGCCCTCAGTCTCTTCGTGACGATCCTCATGATACCCCAGTATACCGGGTGTCGTGTTGATAACAAACGCCGCATCCTCCTCATTAAACGTATACCAGGATATAGGATAATAAAATTCGATCAACCCCACCTCCCATTGACCTTTGAGGTCCATACTTCTGGCAAGTCTTGTTTTGTAATTAGAAATACGGTTGTCAGGATACACGTCCATTGACGCATTGCAAGGAAGCGTAACGTAAAATCCGCCTTCGCTCATGATATAGATTATCACGAATGATGCTCATGATCGTGTCGTTGTCACTTTAAGGATTTTTCCGTATGTCCAAGATGTCCCGTTCTGCCAACCACGAGGAAAATTTAGTCGGCCATCCCCACCATTTCACGAGACAGAACACCTGTTTCCCTCTCTTTTTTCGATCTAAAATCTTTTCTATTTTAAACGATTTATCTTGATTCACAATAATTTTTTGTATTTCTTTTTCATAAAAACATCCTTCGATAATATCACCGTCATAGTCTTGTAGCCTGTACACCGGCGGGGTCCGGGGTATACAGGCTGCTATAGTGAAAAACTCTTCCGTGTAATTCTGGGCATACCCCTTAGAAAACACATTTCTGACTTTAGACACTCTAACCACATCACCGATTTTATACCTAAAGACAGGTGCATCTTTACGCATGCTTCCGTACAGATTATTAAACACCACCGCTTCGTTTTCTTTATGAACGTCCAGAGGTCGCATTTTAATACTTTTGTGATAACTCGCGTTATACCCATCTATAAGATCTTGTAAGATGTCATAATAACGCTTTGAATTGACAGCTGTTAAAAATCGTGACATTCTTCCGCGAAGCGTTCGATTAAAACGTTCAATCACAGACGCCTTAACGTCGCTCGCCGTAGCAAAATGATGTATGTTATGCTTTTTCATCAATTGTTGGAAATGTTTGTTAAAAAATTCGGTACCTTTATCAGTTTGTAATTTTTGCGGTATGCGGTTTTCTTTGAGTATAGATTCGAACGCTTTGGTAACCTCCTTCCCCGTCTTATTTTTCAGCGGTCGAGCCCATGCGTACTTACTAAAGATATCTATACACGTTAGTAAAAATTTTATATTATCGTTTTCTTTCGAATAAGCAGACATATCAACCAGGTCTGCTTGAAACTGCGCATCTTTTCCGTACACCACTACCCTATTGCGCTTGTATTTGACAGGTGCGGTTCTGTGTAACGTATAGGCGTCCTGAGATGCTAACCAATCCGTCACTTCTTTATCCTTCAGAGCTACTCCGTATTCCTGTAACACTCCGCGTTTTAACCGTGCTTTACCCCCCAAAGATCCTGGATCTGAAGGATTGTAGTACACTTTTTTCATTAATTCAGACATCTTACCCCCGTGTTTTTCAGAAAATAATGACAAACGCTGTTAGTGTCATGGATTTTTATTTACAACAGTTGTAGAAGTCATAATCAAACAATAAATATGATTGGTTACACAACATCTAGATATTGAAGGAATTTCACACACATTACAATATTTTTCTCAATCATATATTCAGTTAATACATCGATAATTTCACACACATCCGTTGCTTCTTTTCTTGACAAGGTCATCACACACACATCGGTTACATAAGTACAAAGACACAAAATGTTACCAATTTTAAGACTTTCTTCATATTCAGACATATTTTCAAGAATGTTTTTAACAGTCGTCTGGATATCGTAACCCTTTGCAATACATTGACGCAGCATAATGTTCCACTCAGCCGACATACGCCGTACAATGCTCATTTGATTTTTTAATTTCGTTAAACGTTTATTATCCACATAACAATCAGTCTCATCATCGATAATCTTATACAATAAATGTATTATTTCTCTCTTAATGTGTCGTTTAAATAAGAGTTTTGTCAGACAGGCTGTGTTGCAGAGGTTTCCCATGTTCCCAGTTAGTCGGAACCTGCCGGAGCACTTTTCTTCCAGTTGTCAACAGCGTCGTAAACAGCCTGTTCACAGGTTTCGTTCACAAGTGTTGTCCTGAGTTCAGCCAATCCTCCGACTATGAACATTTCATCCCTGAGCTCGCACAGTACAGCATCGACAACACCCTGAATCCTTTGGAGGTGTGGGGTTAAACCAAACAGTTTCAATGTTCGGGCCAGAATGTGTTTTAGGTCAGGTTTACACACTTTATCCCTTAGTTCTTCAAAACACCCGAGAAAATAGTACGCAGGAGCCTCATAGAGACATGAATGTTGGGTTTGCGATGGATGATCCGTCGTACAGCCATAACAATCTTTCTTTAACTGTCTGTCTACCAGATGTTCCAGAATGATCCCGACAACAGCTTTAATGATTTTATGCCCGGTTACACCGATACATCCGTCGACGTTGTCCGTGACGGTATCAGAGGTTGTACCATCGCCCGCCGTAGATTGAGACGGTCCGTACTTCGCCAAGAATGCGAGGTTATGGTAACCCAGTTCTTTACAAAATTTGTCCAACCAGACGATGTTATCCGTAGACGTCCATGCGGCACACGCATTGTCATCACCTGCAGAACTAGGTGCGGTTGAAACGTTTTCTTGGGACATGTTGCCACAGTTAGCGATCGAAGTTTATTACCTCTGAGTCCTGTTGGGGAGGTCTGTATTTAATGGTTATAGAATGTGGGCGGTGCTACGTGAGCGCCTCTCCGACTGGTCACACACCATTCAGGGTGAAACAATTTCACTTTTATGTTGTTGTATCTGTCAAACGCGTCGCACCACTTAAACAATTTGTCAATCTTTCCGAATATGTCTTCTAATGCAGGCACGTCTTTCCATTGAAACAAGAATTTAATGCTGTAGTATTTGAGATGATCCTCTTCAGATATCGGCCAAACACGTTCGGGCAGACCTTCTGTGGTATCGCTACAAAGTATGTAGATGTAATCATTGCTGTGTTTATTAACCTGATCCCCTAACACTCTGTAACGCATTCCAGGCGTAACACCGTTCCATTCCCCTATGAATAGAGGGTCATCGCATCCGTCTTTTAAATCACGCCAAACGTGGTTGTAAAATAAACACCAGTCTTTTACTGTGAAAAACAGTTCGGGGTCTTCGTTGGTGTCGTACGTGATTCTTTCATCGGCGTCCACGGTGCTCAGCCTGACCTCCCTGTTGGTCTTGTCAAAGTTGTAACCGCATATGCGATTACCGGATAAATGAAACTCGCGCTTAACGTCATCCAAAGCTTCGTGGAGGAAATTGGTCAAACACGGACCGTGTTTCATCTTCCTAGGTGCTAGAGTGAGATCATCCATAGCATCCACGACGGGCTTCTCGGGGGTTTTAGGTATTGACACCTCAGCCATTGTAGAATAATTTTCTGTTTTTCCAATTTCGCAAAGCTACGTACGTATTTTACGTCTAGGTGAAGATAAGTTATCCTCAACACCGGTTTTTAAACACGAGGTTACAACAGGGGAGCTATCGCTACACCCACATTAGGACGGTGATGTGGGTGTGGCCTGACAGCGGCCCGCAGCTCATTCTCAGTTTTGACACAGAAGCGTGAGGTTGTGTAAACGGACGCTGCGTAAGATAGACATTTGTTTAACTTTTCTAAGTTGGGACAAATGCTAGGTTTTCAATTGTAATGCGAGAAGATTTTACAGCTATCTTATGCTGGTGTTTTAACGGTCTGATATTTTTTATTTCACTTCACGGTAAGAGAACTCGTCTCTATATTATTTAACTTTATGTCTGTTATAAAGTCAAACTAATTTTTAAAGCAAGACGTAGTTTTTTTGATAAATATCTTATTGTTTTAACTAACGCAACCGATTCTTTTTTGTTATAGATAAACGAACGTGCTCTCAACTCTTCTATTTATTTAACTTTGTCAAACGATCTAGTTTTAAATTCTAATGATAGGAAATAGCGTATCTAATGCTTTTTTATTTGTTTTAGTTTTTCCTAAAACTGTTTTAACAAGACTACTGTCCACTTGTAAGGGAAAAACACACGTACCATCGTAAGATAAAAACGAATCTATATTATCTAACTTTGTACCTGTTATAAACTCACAACTTTTTAAAACCGCAAAATAGGTTTAAACGAACGCGCTCACTTCTTCTATTTAACTTTGTCAAACGACTTAAGATAGTATCTAATGCTTTTTTGGTTTTATTTTCTACGTTTTTCCTGTTTTAAGTCTACACTTGTAGGGAAATAAACAGTCTTTGTACGTTTTACGTACATGTTTGATGTTTTTTTTCTTGATGTGTATGTGAAAACACTTTAATAAAATATCCCTTTACCCATTTAACACAAATTCATCATTTAAAGTTTAAAGCACATAACATTGGCCCCACACACACACACACACACACACAGTCATAAATTCTTAAGTTCACCATAAGGTCAATAAAATGGCCGCTTAGACCCGAGTGGGGGCTAGGGGTGTACAAACAGGTGTCCAAACAGGTGTCCAGTTATGGGAGGGGGGTGGAATTTTTATGAGGGTAATAAATCAATAATCATGACACAAAGTGAACTACCATCTCTCTGCTGCGGCGCCCGGGGAGCAGTTGGGGGTTCGGTGCCTTGTTCAAGGGCACCTCAGTCGTGGTATTGAGGGTGGAGAGAGCGCTGGACATTCACTCCCCCCACCTACAATCCCTGCCGGCCGGGGACTCGAACCCGCAACCTTTAGATTACGAGTCCAATTCTCTAACCATTAGGCCATGACTTTCCATTAGATCCAAAAGATAGTTTTAGCAACATAGCGCAGATGCTACAGAACACAGTTAGCTGACTAGCTGTATAAGATTGTGTGCTACGCTAACATATTACTTCACAGGCATTACTGGCTTGTACTTTTACATCCATAATATTATAAATTTACATTTTATTGCTGGTCTGTGGTTTTACAGTGCTGTAATTTTTAAAGATTTCATTTTATGAAATTAGATTTCATAGTTTTACACTACTATGAAAATCACACAGCTTCAGTGTGACATCGATAAGAAAAAGTTTAATTTAATAGATATAGGCCTTTATCACACTTCCACGTTTGAAAAGCGGAAGATTCAAATAGTAGCTCTTCCGCTGCAGCCTCTATCAATGGCTGTGCCCATATCACGGGATTGTTGTGGATTATTTATGTCGAATTCAGCACACATACGTCGTCTACAGACACCAAATTCAGTTTACAACTATTGAGTATTATGAAATGAAGGAATATGTTGTCACGATATCCCGATATTTTTATCCTTTATTCTTTTAGTTTGTATAGGGTAAATACTTATATATAGTATACTTATAGTTAAATCTGTCAGTAGGTTAGTTGTGTATAGGTTTATAGTGTTTTTTAATCATTGTTGTATGTCTGTATCTATGTAGCACCGTGGTCCTGCGAGACACGACATTTCGTTCCACTGTATGTCCCCACATAGCGGAATGACAATAAAGCTCGACTTTACTTGACTTGACTTGAAACTTGTTGTTCAAATAAAGAAATATTTCCAGCCCATAGACGATAATTAAAAATAAGTTTGATCATCTTAATCGAGTTATTCTCCGTGATTGCGTGCAACGATTGAATATCATTATAACAATCGGAGCCGGATGTGACGACACGCGGACTATGATAAAGGCCTATTGTGAATAATAGTTGTTCATATTAATATATTAATATATATATATATATATATATATATATATATATATATATATATATATATATATATATAATGAACTTAATACACGATCTAGACTATTTATTTAGCAAAAATCCTGTTATTTTAATAAATATTACATGAAATTTATTAAAAATTGTTGCTGCTCCCATTAAGCTCAGTGTGCTCTCTTTAAGCTCTTCCACATTGAACGTCTATGTAAATACTTCATAAACAGACTTTAAATATTAACTGATGGTTGTCACTTTAAGATAAATTAACTGATTTTCTATGGATTTTGTCAACTCAAATCTGCAGACTGGCTCTGATCTTTGGCAACTAGCATCAACTTCTCAAGACTGTAAATCTGTGGAAAATCGGGGCAAAAATCATGTAGTGTAGACTATAGATAAGTTAGACACAGATAAGACATCCATTTAAAAAATAGGTTTTATAATGAGGCTAGTTTCTGTGTTCATCCCCATGAATTAAATGTTTTATTGGTTTGTTTTATTTGATTTTTGAATGTGTTACTTAGCTGAACGTGGACATGTTGCAATGTGCTTAGATGATACTTCATTATGAATATATAACTGATCACATTGAATGCCTTGTTGCTTGTGATTGACTTTGTACCTTCATATATTTTTACAATTATTCTTTAAAACATTTCCTTAAAATAAACAAGAATTTTTAATAAAACATGATCTGAGCTTAATGGGAACAGGGGTGTGCTTAAAGGGTACAAAAATGTACCCATTAAGCACAGCCAGACTTTTTTAATTTAATGATGTATATCTTAATTGAAATGCTTTTGTCATTTAAAATAAAATTAAATATTTTCGTGTGAGAGATTAATATTTTATTTTAACAGAACTTTTTGTACTGAAACCAATATCTTGTGCACAAAACATGTCTCTATGTAGATTTTGGTGAGCTTAATAGGTACGTTTAACCTACTTTGTCTGGAGCTGATGTTCGCGCACGAAACGTTGGTATTGATTCCTAAACATATAGGGGACGTTACTTTTTTTCGGGATATTTCCTTTGAAAATAAAATTTAACCAAAATTTAATTTGTCCTAGGCTTAGATGAGGGGAGATTATGGCGACTCCTATGTTCATTAGTGCATCCCAAAACGCAACACTTGTAAAGCCTCTTTGGTTCTGACATTGTATATAACTCCAGCAATAGCAGACCGCAGCTTCTCACTCAGGGCTGTGTTTATGCTAATAGGGCAGAGAGCATCACAAATGGACGGAACTTTTTCCCCTCAGTGACGTGAACAGAGGGAGAATCTGAAACCGCTTGTTTGGAGAGCCTGTTTATGATTTATTGGTTTTATAAAAAAAATGAGTTGGTGGATTTTTAACATTATAGGCTGGTTCTTTTCACACACTGCGGACACACAGCTGTGTTCAAACACCTTATAAAAGTGATTTTTGCATAATAGGTCCCCTTTAAGGGGAGTTACTTCATTTTTTTGTCAGGTAACAAGAAAACTACAGTAACAGGAAATTATATCATAGTGTATATCACTGCAGACTCCCTTAAAAAAAAAAAAAAAAAAAAAAAAACAAGTCTCAAGTCTCTTGAAAATATCAGATAATTTGGGATTTTTATAAAGATGTTGTGTAAGTTTTCCAAAACTATGAATACTTTTCTAAATAATATTGCATAAGAATTTTAATTTCTAAATACATTTAATTTTTATTGCTCTTACTATATTAGCTGCTTACAGTTAAATATGTGTGCCAAATGTGTTACAGGAAGGCTTGCATGAAATTAATATTTGCTCTAAATCTATTTTGTCAATGCATGTTATGCACCTTATTTTTGACGTAATACTGGACACAACCACTACTGTTACTTTTACTGTTTATGGTAATGTATTATTCTTCTAGTTATTTACCTATAGTGGCTAATGAATTAGAAGCACGTTCACAGGAATTTTTGCTTAATTCCACTTTGGAAAATATGAGTATCTTACTGTGAATGATTCATCCTTAATTTGTGTGTGTGTGTGTGTGTGTGTATATACATGTGTGTGTGTGTGTGTATATATATATATATATATATATATATATATATATATATATATATATATATATATATATATATATATACACGCATTTATATATACATTTTTGACTTTGTAATTTTTCATAATGTTCAGACAGATACTGTAAGTCTGTTAACATATCTACACATAAATTTGTGTGTGTAAAGCAAAAATAAATTCTAAATCTCTAATTAATAACCAATGTATAAAACCAAGTCCCTGTACAACATTTTATTTCATATTATTTAATCTGTCACATAGCCTACGTCGTAATATGAAAGAAAAGATGTGTCTTCCGTTTCATCACAACTTTTAGTGTATAATCTATCACAGACAGCACATTTATGAATTGATCAAACTTTCTTTGCAAGGGCTTTTTCTCCCAATGCAGTACCTGTGCACTCAGTACTACTGAATTGTTTTTCTTCTGCCACTTCTGAATTATGCTGATAACATTATTCACCACCACAGCAACCTGAAATGTTTATTATTAATATTTGAATCACTTCTAGTGTTACGTATGTGCTCCCAGGAATGCAAACAAGACAGGCAGGCAGGTATATCAAAACAATAAGCTTTACTTGAAGAAAACGTCAGGTGTAACACATTCAATAGCGGACCCGGGAACAAGGGAGAACTCAGGTTATAAAGGCCTAACATAATCACGGGAGAACAGAAACAGGTGCGGGACTAATTAACTAATAATCATTGGGACAAACTAGGCAGGTTGACAGAGACATAACTAAACAAAAACAGATCAGACTCGTGACATCTAGACAGCTGCATTGTCTATATATCTGATTTATTTAATGTTTACAAGGGTAAATCATAAAGCTTGGATACGCACTACTCTGCAGGAGCTGGACTGTGCTGTGAGTGAAAGGATTATTCACGTTGAGTATTAATGGAGCTGATGAGTTTAACAAATTACCTCATGCGTTCCAAAAACAGATTTATCCAGTTTTAATAGAGCCATGCAAAAATAAGCCATTCTATTAACATTACAATAGTGTTAATGCGTAGACAATCCCTCCCAACTGGACAAATTATTATGTAGATTACACAAACAAGCTATTTATGTGTATTTCCACACTGAATATATTGTGTCAGGAACATAATCCACACTGGGACAGGCAGAGGCTCTTAGTCTGACACATTGACATGATTGACTGCTGTTTTGCTAAGAATTGCTTTGCTGGCTTGTACAGGCGTGGTCTCACTATTCACACATCCAGTTCACTAGTATTGGGTCAATTCTATCGTAAATGTAAATAGACAAGGACAGTTAATTTAATTAATAACTGATGCTACTTTGATGTACATGTATGAAAGGTTAATAGATTGTGAATAGTGGAATATGAGGACCTAAATGTATTGTGAATCATGATGAAAACATCATGATTCACAATTGTAGGCTAATAATAATCCATATAACTTGTATTATATCAGCTATAAATGTAGCTATGCAACAAGTTGTCTTTGCTTCTGCAAGGACAAATTAGCTGTCCTACCCATCTCCCTGTAGCACTGTCTTATATCTTACATTACGGGCATTCTAGTTTATTGCTCTGGTCACATCTGCAGTCTGCTGCGTCCCTGCTGTCTATGGCATGTTCATGAATGTGAGCAGGGAGCTTGGGCATCAAATGTCAAAATTCAAGCATGGTACTGTAATAGGATGTGCTATCTTTGCAATAAGTCAATTCCATCATTTCATCTTTGCTAAGTCTCACATCAAGTGCAATGCCAGTCATCGGATGGATTGGTGTAAAGCAGGGTTTTTTTACTCGAGAGCTACCCATGTTATACAATACTTAAATCTCTTAAATAATGTATCAATACAAACTGTTATACATAGTATAAAAGTAGCAGCACTATGCACGTTTTGTTTTCATAAACATTTAAATAAAAAACATTAAAAACGTGTTTCGCCTGCATGGGACTCTTACTAACTTTGCTTAACATGGAGCCAGGGGCATAAATCGTGGGGTCAGGACACCCCACCCCCCATATCTGAGGGTTGTCCCCCCCTAAAAATATAATTACAAACCACTCTGTGTATTGTAAATAATATAATGGACATGCACTTAAAATAATTGTGTAAGTAGTCAAACATAGTAAAACAATATAAACGCAAAAAAGCGTTTTAAGTTTAGAAATGTTTTGAGTCCCCCCTTCCTTGCCTCACAGTGGTTTGGTCCACTGCCTGCTTTCCCCCTTTACCTAATAAATATATTATTAGGTTAAGGAGATAAGCCTGTGTGTGAACTGATATTAGGCTAATATTGTAGACCTACTGATGTGTTGGGTTTTGCTCAATATGGTGTTAAGTGGCAGATCAGTGGGCTTGCTGCAGTTGAATAACTAAATAAGAGACATCCTCAGTCCCAGACGAAACCTAAAATACTATGTGGAGGATGCAAAATAATTTAATAATTATAATATGACCGCGTGGTGAACCTATGAACCAAACTCATATTTAAACACGGTCTCCATGCTATGTATATGTTACATGTTGGGTTTTCTGTGACTGTTCCATGTCGGGTTTTCTGTTTTCCCCTGTGTCCTAGTTCAGTTTAATTAGTCATTGTGTACACCTGTCCTTCCCAATTACCTGCCCCTTTATAAGTTCCTGTGTTTGTCAGTCTCACTGTCGGTTATTGTTTCTGTTATGATGTGTGTGCACTCCTGTGTCTGTATCTGCTCCTGGATCTCTGATTAAAAGAGAAGTTAATTGTTTATCCTCGTCGTGCGCTCCTTACTCCGCACAGCACCGTAACATAATAACCGACCAAAACAGCAAGTTTGCGGCGTTTTTCCCCCGTTTTATTTTCCCGGTTTTTGCCAAGTTTTTTATTTTTTATTATGGATCCCGGTGTCCTCGTCCTCCTGTTGGAACAGGGGGATCGCTCTCTCGAGGACCACACAGAGGATTTTTTGTTCCTGGCCAACTTAACACACTTCCCGGACTACTGCCTCTGCTCGTTCTACGAAGCTGGACTGAACAACACCACACGTGGGCAGTTGTCCGGGGACGGTCCTCGAGAGAGCCTCGCCGCCTTTATCGAGTGGGTGCTGGTGTCTTGCAAATCGCAACTCACCTTGGACCTCGCAGAGAATGACACCAGCCCCACTCGGGACCCAGCGCCCAGTCCACTACCACCCCGCAGCGCGGAGCTGCCCGAGCCCACCGCAGACGGAGAGCCAGAGCCTGCCGCGGTCGTTGAGCCATCGCCATCAGGAGCGACAGAGCTGCCGATCGTCCCGGAGCCCGAGCCCCAAACGTCTGACCAGGTGCGAGAGCCGGCAGTGCATCCGACGGTGGAGAAAGTTGTGGAGATCGCGGGGGCGATGGAACGCCCCGCCCACGGCGCCACCGCTGAGGGTGAGCATGAACTGGACCTGGGTAACCTCATTGACTTCCACTCTGACACGATCATCCTTAAGCCAGCTCCTGTATTGAACTTCTGGGAAATTATCCCACCCGACCTCCCTCTCCCACCGCCTCTCATTGATCTGGTTCCTACTCCAACACCCTCATCACTGGAGTTCGTCAGCCCCTCTGCTCACCCTCAGCTCACCATCTGTGGCGTGGGCTCGCCGCTGGTCTGCCGATCTCCAGCTCTGTTGGCGTTGAGTCTGGAGGATCCCTCGTCTCCGCCCTCAGCCTCCGAGACCCAGACTCCGCCTCAGTCCGGCGACCCTGCGGCTCCACCATGCCTTCAAGCTCCCTCGGCTCCACCGGATCCCGTCTGTCCACCAGCTCCACCGGGCTCCCTCGTCCTTCCGGCTCCGCATTGGTCAGTCGTCCCCCTACCTGCACCTCAGGACTACTCTCCTTGGGCTGCGCCCCGTCCCTTCGTCCCTCCGGCTCCGTTGGGCTCCTCCTTCCCTCCTGCTCCACCTATGTCCTCTGTCGCTCCGGCTCCGCCGCGGCCTTCCGGATCTCCGCCTGCGCCGAGGTCGCCGAAGACATCTGCTCCGCCTTGGACCTCCGGATCTTCGGCGTCACCCTGGCTCTTCGGCTCTCCGTCTCCACCTCGGGCTCCACCTCCACCTGCTCCGCCGCCGTTGGTCGGCCCCATGGAGTCGGCGGTCCCTCCTCCGCCATGGCTCCTCCCTCCGTCGGCTCCCCCGTGGGCCACCATCTGGACTGTGGCCTGGGTCGTCATCTGGCTCCTCCTGTTCCTGGCTCCCCCTTGGCTCCTCCCACCCTCCACTCCCCCATGGACTTATTGTTTGGACTCTCTGATGTTTATTCCCTGCCACCCTCCGGTTCCACATCCTCCTCCAGATCCCCCACCCGCCCTCCTCAGTTGTTACGTTACGGCGTGAGGCCACGCCTTGCCGGGAGGGGGCGATATGTTACATGTTGGGTTTTCTGTGACTGTTCCATGTCGGGTTTTCTGTTTTCCCCTGTGTCCTAGTTCAGTTTAATTAGTCATTGTGTACACCTGTCCTTCCCAATTACCTGCCCCTTTATAAGTTCCTGTGTTTGTCAGTCTCACTGTCGGTTATTGTTTCTGTTATGATGTGTGTGCACTCCTGTGTCTGTATCTGCTCCTGGATCTCTGATTAAAAGAGAAGTTAATTGTTTATCCTCGTCGTGCGCTCCTTACTCCGCACAGCACCGTAACAGTATACACATCTATCCTTAAAAAGTAAAATTTTGGCTGTATTGGTATCCCCTTCAAAAATTGCTCATGATAAATTTTATGTTTATTGCCCCCCCCCCCCCCCCACACACACTGTTAGATGAAATTCACACTCTTGCGCAGAGCAAACATGGGTTTACAAATTGAGATTGAATACGAGTATAATGATAATTAAAATACTAAATGAGGTAATTAAAGCCCCCCTACAACATCAAAGTTTTTTAAATTGTTTGTCTATGTGCTGTTTTTAATTTGCTTTTAGACAAACCATGTGCCAATCCATTAATTAACACCATTGCTGACTAGTTTCTCCTTAAAACTGTAGTTTCCCAAAGGCAGTCCCAGAAACGTGGTTTGCTACTTCACAAAATTCAATAACCAATCACGTCAAGGGATAGATTCCTATCATTAGCGTATCCCTCTCTCCATTTATACAAACATGGCATGCATAGAGATCGCATGCAAAATATACCAATAGGATTACCAGCACAAAACCCAAAAAAAGAGCAAAAACCCATAAAGCCTTGGTTTAACGTGAATTTAGAGCGCCATCTCAATGCCATCAAATGATGTTTTATTAGCAAAGTTCGGGAGGAGCATGATCAGATAATCAACTTTATTAGCACAATAGTAAAAATATAGAGCCAACTTACCTCTGAGATTGTGAGCCGGGTCTTCTTGTCCAACATCAGTGCCTGACCTCACAAATGCTTTACTGGTTGAATAAGAAAAATTTCCATAGAACCACCAAAATCTAGAGAAAACCTTCCCAGGAGAGGGTAGGTTGTTACAGCTTCAAAGGGAGGACCAACCCCGTATTAATGTCTGTCTGTCTGTCTGTCTGTCTGTTTTTGTGATCTAGATTTAATATACTGTATACAAATTATAAGAGCAGGTTTGAGTATGGTTTGCACTGTCCCATCATTCAGTAAACAGTACACAATTATTGTTTATGGGCAAATGTGGTCAGCTTAGATGGTCTTTCTATAGATGGTATTTTTGTAATGAGGAAATTATTACAAGTTTTCATAGTACAGAACTAAGATCGGAGAAAAGTTGTTTGATTATATGACCCATTTGAACACCCAAAGCTGATATTTCTCTAGCATTCTTATGTATTCTTCCCTTCTTTTGGTACCATTTGGTATGATGAAAACAATTTTCTGTTTCTCTTTTGAAGACCTTTTGCCATGAGGAATATAGGATTTATGACAACAAAGGCAGTTCCTCTATGTGCCCCGCTGCAGTGGGCTCTACTGCAAGCCATCACTTTGAAATGGCAGGTAATTGGGAGTTACAAAGAGAAAAATACAGTTGGGTTAGTTTAGGCTCTTAGCATGTTTGGTGCCGAAACAGCAGGTTTATGAAATACTCTCTTGTGACTTGGAAACCCCACTGGGCTGCTACAGTACAGAAGACTATAGCCACTTTTCCACCATCGCACTGAACGGTTCTCTTTTTGTAACCGTTCCATTCCGCGCCGATCCGAGCCGGCCGGTACAGTTATGGTTTCGTTTTCCACTGTGGGGCTGATAACCGATCTCTTTGCAATGCAATTCAAATGCGTCAGTCATTGCCATGGTAACACAAGTGTTTACATATGATATGAGGTGTAAATAACCACCGCGTTATGGAGGATGATCAGAAGTTTCTTTAGATTTTATTACTAATTTGTGTTTACATTCCTCAAAATAGTGCGCTTAGCAAGCTACGGAGAAACTAGCAGCCAGGCAACAGACAAGTGACAGATCCTGATTGGCGACGTCACGCCGTGCCGAGAACGATTTGTAATTGTGTCGCGCCGTACTAGGCTCACGTGGAAATACGACTGGAACCATTCCCAACAGATAGTGGAAAAGCGGCTTATGACTGTCACTGTGTATCTGCTACTAAAAGCAGGAAGCTAGATCACAACTTAGACCTTCAGATTCTCTGGTGGCAATGTCCCAGAGTAGAAGGAGAGGTCAGAGCTAGCACCTGGGGCAGATTAACGTTAGTTATTGTGAGCAGTGTTGGGCAGTAACTAATTACTAGTAACTTAGTTACTGTAATAATATTACTTTTTGCTGTAACTAGTAGTGTAACTAATTACTAATAAGATTTCAGTAATAATAATACAGTTACTATCCATAAAACAGCTTAGTTACTTTTGATGCATCAACCCCGCTGATTTAAAATCTAACAATCAAATAATTCCTAGATTTATTTTCATGCATGTGATGTCCCCAGTGCAGCAGGCAAGCTTGGAATATGGAAAAGCTTACATTCAGTAGATATCTTAATTTGTGTTCCGAAGATGAACAAAGGTCTTATGGGTTTGGAACGACATGAGGGTGAGTAATTAATGACACAATTTTCATATTGGGGTGAACTAACTCTTTAAGATGAGTTGTTCTGTAAATAGAAATCAGTCATTTCCGTGAGTGAGTGAGGTATTATATTTATGTAGGTGTGATGGAAGATTCATGTGTTTGAGTGTCTGCATCAACACTGCATATTGACTGACTCTCAGGGGAATTATGGGAAACTAGGCCACTCACACACGTAATCATAAACATCATAAAAAGCCTGGGTCTTGTTTGCATTTGCCATTTTCTCTGTCTGCTTTCCTGCCTTGACTCTGATGTGGTTATCATCCTTCATCGCCCCAGTGCCTCTAACTCATCCGGTGGGTGAACTCACATGCAACTCATACCCTTTCCCCAGTCACATGGTCTCTACAACCTCTGATGAGCATTATTTCATTTCAATGATATGCTGTGTTTTGGGCAAAGCCTGCTGGAGGCACACCATCATATTGCTGACATCTCATTCCTCAGCCTTTCTATAATGTAACAAGAGAGAAGGAATGAAAGAAGGTAGAAAGAGATCCTTATCTATGGCTGCTGTGCTGAATGGTGAGATGACATCAAATCAAAATGCTTCAATTGTTCGCAGTCCTCAGTCAAGCGTGACATTTCAGTCTATTACGCTCAAGCTCCATGCCGACTGTGTCTCTTTATCGTGAAAGGAGCATTTCAATGATAATGACAATGCAACTAAACTGAAATTCTCTGTAGTGTGACGTTACTGTATATGACTGAAGATGATGGCACAATGGAGCCATTGGTGTTTCTCATAATTTGACCAGAGCTTTTGTTCTCAACGAGCCTGATATATACACAGGGCTCATTAAATCACAGAAAACGCCTGGCGAAAAAAATCACATTTATTGGATTGCTGTTTAAATGTCATTGACTTTGTGTGTACTTTAAAACTTTGGACTTTCAAAATGTATTTTATTGCATTATTATTTTTTTTTTATATGTGTCTCCATGTCCAGCATAGTATCATCCTGCTAGGCTAAATTTCATAATCATTAAACATCATTGCAGTAGACCACATTAATAAAATGTTACCATTTACCCAGATAAACTACAAGCTCATTTAATGATGAAAGAGTGTATAATAATAATATAATTGGTAGTTACATAGCTGGCACAGTTCAGATATTTGTTTTCACATACTGTATCTGCACTAGAAATGTTTTCATAATATTATAACCAGGGGCGTAATGCACTGATTTTTTGAGGGAAGCCTGAAAAAGGATATCTGGGATGATATTCCAAGTTTTCTATTTGTTTTTAAGAAACCAACCATAATTTTAACAGTACATGAACCAGTGATCACCATTTCCATTGCAAAGAAAAAAGCAGCTTTGAGGTGTCTTCTATAGAAAAAGTCACAAGTTTGGAGCGTGGGTAGATAATAAAAAAATGTTTTTTTAATGTGCTACTCAATTGGACCATCCAAATGTACCTATGACAATCATGCAATTTACAAATAGAGGTAACTTTAAAATAATGCATAAATTGCTTTTTTTGACTAATCAATTTTGAGTATTCATAGTGTATGCGTTCTTTTTATGATTAATTAAATTGATGACTATTTCCCTGTAAGCTGTAACTTTAGCATTTCTTTGAGTTTTGTTTCTTCAGTATTTTCATTATTTCACATTTTGAAGCAGCATTTAAACTTAAGTTTCCATTTTGTTTGTGTGTGTCTGTTTATGTGTATCATACTGTTTGACACTTGGCTTGACCGAATGTCTCTCTGCCTTTTCATTTCCAAACAGAGATCCACGGCTGGGTTGGCCATTCCATTATGTGCCTTCCAGGGTACCGTTTCCCTCCATGCTCCCACGGGCAAAACACTGTCCCTCTCCACCTATGAAGTCAGCAGCGATGGCCTGAAGATCTCCCCCAACAACGCCAAGAAAGTTGAGGTGTACCGCTCCAAATCGGTGGGTCACGAACCTAGTGCTGAAGAGCACAACTCTAGCACTGGGGCTGTTGGAGTTGGAGTTGGGGGTGGAGTCGCAGACACCAACGTAAAAATTCACCTAGAGGTTCTGGAGATCTGCGACAATGAGGAGGCCATGGACAGCGTGTCTATTGTCTCCAACATCAGCCAGTCATCCACACATGCACGCTCACCTTCACTACGCTACTCTCGTCGTGAGAACCGCTTTGTCTCGTGTGACCTAGGTGAAACGGCCTCGTACTCGCTGCTGATCCCCTCAAGTAACCCGGATGCAGACAACATTAACATCCACATTCCAGATACAGTGGAAGCGCATAGACAGAACAGCCGGAGACAGCACCAGGAGGCTGGAGGTTACCAGGAAGAGATACAGCTGCTTAATGAAGCCTATAGGAGGCAGGCAGGTGATCAAGGGAACTGAAATGACCAGAAACACCAGGATAGGCCAATGGGCTGAGAAATTCCTAGGAAGAAGTATAGAAGGTTTGGATGAAATATTGTGATGAAGGCACACAGAGTTGCAAGTTCATGGTAGATTAAAGCACCCACACCTAAAAATATTATCATCTAAGTACAACTAGAGTTAGCAGCAAGATCAGATTTCACAATGTGAAAGGAATCACAAGAGAGGCATTTGTCTGCTAAACTGTTTGCTTTAGTAAGCAATTGTGGGATTAAAATAGGCTGGACGCATGATGAGATGTAGTAAATGCCTTTAGAATTCAAATTCAAGGTTAGCATGCCATAAGGAAGAGCTGGAGGTTTTGTGTGCTAACATACAACTAAAATGTGATCAGAGAAAGTTGGTTTGTTCAGATTTGCCCTTGTTTTCAAGCCTCAGGAATGATATATCAGGGGGTTACGACAGTAATGGTTACTCTCGGATGGTTAGAAGTGGAGATGTCTTAGTTTAAATGAAGCACTGGAGAATAAAGCTGAAGCCCTTGAGTGCATGACAGTGACGTATATGCTGAAATGAAGGTTACTGGTTACAGGAGAAGGAAGAATGGACTTAACTCGCTTCCCAGATGTTCTGTCATTTATTGAATGCAAATGCAAGAGCATAGACAGAAAAGCTTGAGGAGAGAGTTGAATAAAGAGGGATAACTACTGTCACGAGTATGTGCGTTTGTGGTGAGACAGACAAAGAGCGGGATTGCGAGGGTGTGTGTGCAAGGAAAAAAAGTAAAATAAATACATTTTAGTATTCTAGCTCAGGCAGAAACCATATGGCATACTGAAATAAAACATTCCAAATGTGTACATCACAAATTATTATTATTATATATTTTTTTAATTATGTTGCTCTGCATAAAACGGTGTATTCCATCACTGTTTTGTCTAACGTGTGTGTAACTGTTTAAAGGAATGTTCTGGGTTCAGCACAAGTTAACTTGCACTTGTTGATAATGTTGATTTTGTCCCTCCATAAAAAAAAAAGCAGAGATCTGGATTACAGACTTAAAAAGAAAAAGATGTGAATGTTAAAATGTAAATGTTAAAATAATCAACCACAAAATTAAGCAGTGTGAAACTGAAAAAACACAGACAAATCTCTTGTAAATTCTAAATTTCGCTGCAATGAAAACATAACACTTAAAACCTTTTTTTTATTTATCTTTACTTTTTTTTTTCAAAGCAGGCATAACACACAGTTTCTGCCAATCTCATGTTGATCTTGTGTACCTATAGAGTAGTATTGCATCCTTCATATCTCTGAAGTGTCTTTAGTTTTGTCAGATTTATAAAAAACCGATACAGATGTACCGCTTCTCAGTCGAGCAGTCAAGCTCCTAGGTGCATGCTGTGAATACATAAAACAGGAACAACAGCTTTATTGACTTATATATGGCTAAAAATCAGATCCAGCCATATATATCCGATCCTGAATCGGATCCCGATCTTTATATCATATAGGGCCATTCTCGAAAAAAAACCTAAAACCTTTCTGAATCTTTGGCACAGAAATACGTCCAACTCGTTTTTTGAGATTTTGCTTGATGGGAATCGAACTCTTTAGCACTGTGAATAAGTCAGAACGCATGAAATAGCATTACACATCCCCTTTAAAGAAACCTAGGAAAAAAGTGAAAATTAATTATTCAACATCGATGCCAAAAAATGCTGTTGATTACTTGCATTAGGCCAAGAATATTCCTTTAATTGCAATCTTAGTATGTATGAATATGTAAATGCTAATAGCTGTATGTATACTTGCTTCTGGTGTGGTATTTTTGCATCTTTTTTGTTGTACTAAAGCCCTGAACTTACGTTCTGCTTTATATGCATTCCTGACATGACTGCAGAGAAAAAGCGAAAGAGATTCTGTCGATGGAACATTCCACAAATGTAGATGTGAGTGTGATGCATGAGCCTATTTTAGGTGTTAATTTGTGTGCAAATGTGCTCATTTTTGAGCCACTTAGGAATTTCAGTGCACTGCTTCTGCAATCAGAAACATGACCCTGGCCACTCGCTTGCATTTAATACTGGCATATATTCAGCTCTCAAATGGACCATTCATGGACGATTCAGTGGATTCTGGTAAAATGAAGGCATGATTACGCTGCTTTTCATTTGAGCTCTGCTGTATCAGTATGTGAATCTACTATTTAAAAATGTGAAAATTAAATGCAAAGGTCATTTGTGGAGGCTCATGTAGCTCTAATAACGCTTAATATCTAATATTTCACGGTAGATATTTCTTGTTATTTTTAAATGTCAAATGTCTCTGTGTGTGTGTTTTTATATGTGTTATGTATTCAGAATAGCAGATTATTTGTCTTAGCCTTGTGTTTTCAAGCAGCAAAATAGCTGAGGCATAATGCTACAAAATATTTTCATCTATCCAGTGTTCTCATTAAAGATTTATTTACAGAAAATTGCCTCATTCAAGAGTGTAGATGGGTTTATTCCCATTTGTATGCAACAGCTCTTCACTGAACCAACTCCCAATGGTCTCTATATAAATTATCCACATCTGCAAATGGGACAGAAATACCCATGTCTGGATGATGTTTTTGAGATAGCAAACTACTCTTGCAAAGTTATAGCTTCCATTTTGTGCAAGGACAGAAACCACTAATGCAGTTCTTTTTTTCTTTTTTTTTTTTCTTTTTTTGTAAATGTCTCCATACAATAATTTACTATTTGCTTATTGTAGGGGAGTATGGGGCTAGTTGTCACAGTCAATATCTCAGCAATTACAAAAGGTTTTTAGTAATTCTCTTTTGAAAAATAAGTGATGTAGCATCTGCTTATGATCCTTGATGATCGTTGGGACTTTATGTCTTAAGAGACCCTTTTAGCCTTTTGACATTTGCATTATAATTCACAGACCTGGCCCCACATTCTACCTTTATATGGGTGCTAAATTGCCAATGGTTGTCCCCCCACTGTCAAAAAGACGCTAAACAGATTGACTATCTTTTCTCTCCATCTGACTTCAAACAAATATCACCTTGGAGATCTCGCGGCTCCCCTTTCGGGGGGAGTCCAAGCTTCTGGCAGTTTTGAGCTCAGTAACTTTGTCGATTCACTTCGGACCAATCAACCCATGGCTGGAATGATGAAGCTTTCACTCCTAAAGGAATTCATCAAGAATCTACGCATTATACATGCACCAGGACACTTTACTCAGCACCAACAAAACCAATATGCAAGTAACCGCTTGCTATCTATTTAGATGCGCTTCTAGGCTTCGACCCCTTTTAATTAAGGTGATGTGATTCTCCAATGGTTCTAACAGGTTGTGTTTAGCTGATGTGTTTACCTGCCATTACACTTTACTCTCAGAACTCTCTCTCAACGTTCCGGTTTTGTTACATGCTCTATGAGCAATGTATTAGGGAGGAAATTATTTTTCGTGGCCAGGGAAATAATTTTCCTTAGAGTCAATAGACGATTATAACCGTCCATACTGCGGACGAACAAATCATCTCATTGTACTATTAATGCTATAATTCCTGAAGATGAATATATAATTGATAACAACCCATTATGATTAATTATGTGCATCTCACTTTGAGCGAATTTGCTACAGTGAATTTAATTGTAATAAATGTATTTAAAATCTTAAGTGTATTAAAAAACTGCACTTGCAGATAATATACCAATAAAATGTTATTTAAGTGTACTTAAAGAAAGCACACTTTCATCACTGTTTCTTTAAAAAGAAAAATTTTGTAATAAAGTAAAATTAAAAAGATTTAAAATTTTAAAATTGTTATATTTTAATCATCTTTTTGCTTATTATAAAGTCTTACTTTTAAGTACACCTATTTTGATTGACAATGTTATTTGATAAAAAAAAGTGCTGTACATAAAAATCATTTAAAAACCAAAAAGGAATGACAGATAAACATTCTGAAGACAGAGTAATAATCAAGACCATAATACAGTGTAATGAGAATATTAGTAGGCCAGATTGAACAAGTGTGTTTTTAAAAGTGACTTGAAAATGGATAGGGAACGTGCCACTCTAATCTCAGTCGGCCCAACCACAGAAAAAACTCGATCCGCTCTACGTTTAAGTCTAGACTGTAGGACTAAAAGGCGATTCTGATCACTGGATCTTAGACTTCTAGTGGGAGTATAAAAATGCAGCAGCTCTGAGAGATAAATAGGGGATTGGCTATGTAGGGATTTCTAAGAGAACTTTAAAATCAATTCTAAAGCGAATTGGCAGCCAATGGAGGGCCCTCAGTATAGGGGTGATGTGGTCACATGTGCGACTATTTTGAAGAAATCTAGCAGCAGCGTTTTGGACCAATTGTAGGCGGGTAATTTGTGACTTTGAAATACCGCAATATAGTGAGTTGCAGTAATCTAAGCATGAGGTAATAAAAGCATGGACAGCCATCTCTAACGTTGTATCATTTAAAAAGTGTTTGATTTTAGGCAGCAAGTGGAGTTGGTAAAAACTGGAACCAATTACAGAAGAGATATGTTTATCCAATTTTAATGATTCATCAAAATAGACGCCCAGATTTCACACACGAGAAGATCTGAAGGCCGATAAGCTGCCCAGATCTAGCTTGGTAGCCTGAGAATGGTCAGTAGGGCTGAAAACAATCACTTCTGTTTTATCTTCATTTAACGTTAAAAAATGTTGAACTAGCCAGATTTTGACCTCGCCTAAGCACCTTCGTAAAGTACTGAGTGCTGAATAATCATTTCTCTTAATAGGTAAATACATCTGGGTATCGTCAGCGTAAAAATGAAAAGACACCCCATGCCTTCTTAGAATGGAACCCAGAGGAAGCACGTACAGGGAAAAAAGGGAGGGCACCAATATTGAGCCTTGGGGGTGAGATGAGCAATGGGGGAAGAGAAGTTACCTAATTTGACAAAAAAAAATTCCTGTTTCAGTACTGTAAGCAGATTTGAAACCAGATTGAACAATTTCCGATATACATCTCTGAAATTTTTTTCTAAACCCTTTGAGATAAATTGCAAAACAGAAATGGGATGGAAGTTATTCAGGATAGAAGGGTACTAGTGAAGGCTTCTTGAGAAGTGGAGGGACAGTAGCCAATTTAAGAGTAGCAGGAACAGAGCCGTTGAAAGGCACTTATTGAAAAAAGACACCAAACCTGGCCCGACAGTGTCAGAAATAAATGTTTAAAAATTAGGATGTATGAAAATGATGGTTTAATATTAGCAATTATGTCTTTGAGTGATTGTAATGAAATGGTTTCAAAAACATCCCAAGAAACAGGATGCCGAGAAAAAGGAGGGGGTTCAGTGTGAAGAGAACAGACTTTGGGTCTCAAATTAGAGATTTTGTCAATGATGTGTCTCAAGAAGCTTTCACATCAGAGGCAACAGGCACTGTATTAACAGAAGGATTAACAACAGAACTAATAACTGAAAACAGAACTTGAGGAGTACTGAATGGTTTTTAAAAATGAAATAAGAAAATAAGTAGTCTTTGCAGATTTGGCAGTAGACTGAAAAGCTGATAAACTGATAAGTCCTACTTGGGTCAAAAAGCACAAAATTCAGTTGTATTAAAACTAAATTAATATTAATTTAATTGCAATTAACATACAGTTAAGTGCATGAAAACATTACGTTCAGTGTGCATTCAAGAAAAAGTATATTTCAAATATATTATTTCCATTATAAGGTCTTCTTTTTCAAAGCATGAGAAAGTGTACTTCTTTTAAACAAAGTTATATTCAACTGCACAAATGTTGTTGTTTTTTCCTAATCAGAATATTCTTAGATTTTAATTGTCTTATTTAGAACTGGAATATAAATAGAATTCCTCAAAACTATAATTTTTATACTTTGGGTAAGCAAACAAAAACAAACCTACTTTGAGAAATGTGTGTCTCCCCTATGAAATTTTTCACTTCAGAGTCCTTGACAGTCAGTTTTTAGAATTTCCCTGCAAGACTAAACTTTTACATTAACCTTTATTATCCACAGGCCTCTCTAAAACTTTCATAAATGTATGAAATATAACCACGGCTTCAAGGACCGTGCACATTTCCCCCTGCAGACATCGTTTTCTGCAGCCACAGGGCATTGGAGGGACTGCAGGCTGATGCGAGTCACTCATCTTTCCTCCATTTGTGTTTCATCTCAGCTATTTCCCCTGCCCCCTCCAAAGTCTTTTCAAGTACCTGACAGTCAGATTGTGTTTTTAAAGCAATTAACTGTGAAGCAATTAACTGTGAGTTACATCTAAAGCTATCAGGAGATGTTGTGTAGTGAGAGAAAGAGTGACAGGCTACTGAAAATAGGGGTGTTAAATTAGCAGAGAGTGACAGAGGTGGTGATTAAAGAGTAAAAGAAAGAACAACATGCTCCACGACATTAATAAAAAAGATTTTGTGGAACAACCTGTCATACTGACTGAGGGACGGGATGTGTTTATTAAAATGGTAAGGACACACAAGGAAAATGAATGGAGCAAGAGATGAACGGATATATAAATAAAGAAAAGAAAAATGCATTTTATTTGTTAATGGGATTTTATATGGTTTCTAATGTGATGGCAAGTCACAAGTTCCTGTTACTTCCTGCTTCTGTACCACATTTATCCTAAAATAACACCTTTTAATCCCTCACTGACAGACATGACACACACTCTCTCTCTCTCTCTCTCTCTCTCTCTCTCTCTCTCTCTTCACAGGAGCCCATCATTTTCCTTTAAAGGGTTGCTTTTGTCACTCCAAACGCATGCTAGTATCCTAGACATTCTACATGTTATATTTTAGAATGTGATCTTTTATTTATTTTTTTGAAAAAATAAGTTTAGGCTATGAGTTTACATGCTGTTAGTTTTGTATAGCAACTGGCTGGTAAGCTAGCGCAATCTTTGCTGTGAAGCTGGATGACGGAGGTCTAGCTGGTTAAGCCAGAGAGAAGCATCCAAAAACAAAACAAAAGCCTGTGAGCAGCTATGCTAGTGTTTTAGCAGGCTGTTCATAAAATCTAAAAATGTAATTGGAGTTCTTATAACGAATATACACTTTTATTTGAATAATTTTGTGGACAAAGTGGGGGCTTTGGAGTAAAAAAGGTCTAGTTTCAAACAGATAGTTATTTAGAGACTTTACACATTTTCTTGACAATACAATTCAAGTAAAAGGTGTAATTATGTTTGTGGACAGAGCCAGAAAGAGAGCAGAAGAGAAAGAATGGTGGGTGTAGGTTATTTTAAAAACGAGGACTTGCTGTGATGGTAAAGATCTAATACATATTTCATGACAGGGTCTGGAAACGTCTGCAGGATAATTCCTCCGCACCTTCCCCACACAATTCTCCCATCACAACGCGACAGGGTTCTAATTATCTCCCTGCTTTCTGTTAAAACAGTAGCTGTTACACCTCCCTGTTAATCCCTGCCTCTGCTCTGCTGCCTTTAAACAAGACACTGATGCCAATATGTGCATAGACCAATTACAGTATAAGCATTCAACAATTGCATGAAGTCTGACGCTCAATAGGAGTAAACACAGGTCATTTTGTTAATTTTTTTTTTTACTGCGCGACACAGCAGGAAAACAGGAGACAACTTCTCAGATTTGGAGATTTATCTATAAGATTACACAATCAAGGTAGATGCTGGGTGAACGTAATTAATGTCTCTAGGTCTTGAGATGAACATTACAAGTATTCACCATGACACTGCTGTTTTGGAAAGCCTTTTATTGTGTGTGTGTGTGTGTGTATATGATTTTATGTTATAACAACAACAATTTGTTACATTGTTAACTGACTACATCCCAGAAGATAGTGGGATAAAATGGGGGATTTTTCAATGATATAGATTAAGGTGATCTTGGATAATACATTCACTTACATGGATGAGTGCAGCCACTGACCTTCAAATACAAAACGTCCTTTATAGTGTTTCGATGGTATTATGATGCCTTAGGCAGTAATTTTAAATAAATAAATACTTAATACTGTTGGCTAGTTTTGGCCACTTTCTGCTGGTCAGACTGGGAGACCTGCTAAAACTAGCTAAAACCAGTAATGTTAGGCTGGATTAAGCAGTTATTTTAATGTAAATAATAAAAAAAATGAATAGCGATAATAATAAAACAAAATTACGTCTATTTTTTGCTATACCTCAAGCCTACCTATAATTGATTAGGATTTGGGAGAGGAGAGGCAAAAAAAATCAAGTGACAGCAGCATCGCTTTGAATTTGAATTTACAGCGCATGCGCAGCCAGCACCAATCGGACTCCAAGACGTCATTATTACTCGCCTCGGCTAAAACATCTTCGTCATATATGTACGACAGTCCAGATATTTGGGAAAATAACGTTATGTTGGAATATAAACGTAGTAGTAAATGACATTCAGTGGCATCTTAACACTTTATCATTTTTGAACCTGCATCAGAACTACAACAGCGGCTCTGGTTAATGGGATCGTGGTGCTTTATCAGTCCAGCGGCATGAATCGTGGGTATGGTAATAGACGTGGTGGGGGTCGGCGGTTCGGTGATGGAGGTTCCAGGTGGGATGGAGGGGCTGGATCCAGCGGAGGTGGAGGATACACGAGGAGCTCGGACTGGGACTCAAGGGAAGAGCAGGGACATGGAGGGGGACGAAGAGGAAGAGGAGGAGGTGGAGGTGGAGGTGGAGGTGGAAGAGGCAAACATCCACCCCATTTGAAGGGTCGAGAAATAGGACTGTGGTATGCCAAATGGGGTGGAATCAAAAGATCTGAGGCAGAGAGGACATCTGTGAGTAGGAGACGGTTGCAAAAGTTATTGATTATTTTTTTATGCAATATAGTTGAATTGCAGTACTTGGCAACGTGTTCTATAAGAAAGCTGCAACATAAGTCAGTGGCTGGCATAATAAGACATTTGTAATGCATGTTTATCAATAGCAAATAAGATGGACACAAGTTATGAATTAAAAAAAATATAATTAAAGCATTTAACTTTATAAGATTAACATTACAGAAGGAGGTCGTGTATACTATACCATTGGTCAGTTTTGTAAGAAATTCATGCTTGAGCACAATTCTTATTTGTCTACAAAACAAATTTCAGGTGTTTAAGCAAAAGCCTGTTAATCAAAAGGATTTTTAAGATCATGAGAAAGTCTGAGAATGGTGTGTCATTTCAGAGGGCTGTTGTTCAGATGGATGAACAACGAGAGCAGCACATTACTCAGCTGCTGAGCTCTGTCCAGAGAGATGCAGGCAGAGACGCGCACCCCTCTACATCTCAGAGCTGGAGGGTGAAGGAGGAGCCCAGTGGCCACAGGTGCAAATGCAATATTGTATTAATCACTAGGGTTCACAGTCGTGGGAATCATGGATATATCATAGAATTATAAAATTGCGTTTTCCAGACTTAACAGAATTGTGTCTGCCTTCCAGTTACTTTGATGGAGATGATCCTCCAGAACCTCAGAACATTGTAAAAGTGCCAAAAATTGAGCCTAAAGAGGAGAAACAGGAGAATGAGGATGAGTTGGGAGCAAGTGTGAAAGAGGAACTTAAAGACACTGACCTGGATTACTTATTCCAAGATGTAGGGCGGATACCCTCACTGGATGAGGAGCTCAAGAAAGATCAGAAGAAGAAAAACGATAATGCTAGATATCGTGATATGCTGGTGAGACGGACTGAAAAATATTTCACTAAACCTTAACACTTTTGCCTACGTCTTAGCTTTATTGTGGCATTTCCTTTTTCAGAAATTCAGAGAGAAGCTGCCTTCCTATGGGATGAGAGAGGTAAATGTCACCCTTTGTGATTGCTGCTTGTGCATATACAGTGTCTGTATGGATGGTATGTTTTAACCTCTTTGAGTCTTTAGTATTAATGTGTAAAATAAGTTAGCTGTTAGCTATCAGCCGTTAGAAGTTACGGGTTTTAGTTAATGCCCCTTTCTGTCTTTGTCTTACTGTAGGAGCTGATTAGGCTAATCAGTGCTAACCAGGTACTGGTAATCAGTGGAGAGACTGGCTGTGGGAAGACCACCCAGGTTACTCAATTCATCCTTGATGACTTCATTGAGAGGGGCATAGGCTCTCTCTGCAGGGTGGTTTGCACACAGCCAAGGCGTATCAGCGCCATATCTGTAAGTACAAGATGCTGTCTGCATATATTTAATATAAAATATTGTGAGTTAGGCCTATTTTTAGAATTTAAAATAACTTTTCTCTTTTAATATATTTCAGAATATAAAAATCAGTTGAAATATCAGTGTTGAGTCAGTTGTACCGATTTATATTTTTGTGGAAATTGTGATACATTTTTTTTTAGATTCTTTGGTTAATATAAGGCTCAAAAGAACAGCATTTATTTAAAATAAAGTTATTTTGGCCACTTTTTCTTATTTTTCCTTGATTAGAGGAAAACTTAATAGTAAAAAGTGGCACAGCTTATCCCACTCTTCCTACATAATTTGTAGAGCATCTGTATTTTTGAAACGATGTAAGGCTAAGAGTATGTACTTTGCTTAGGTTGCAGAGAGGGTGGCTGCAGAACGGGCAGAGTCTGTGGGAGAGGGGAAGTCCTGTGGGTATCAGATCCGTCTGCAAAGGTGAGTGAATCAGATCTGCAGGTCATTCTTAAAGGGATCATCGGATGTCCATTTTCCACAAGTTGATATGATTCTTTAGGGTCTTAATGAAAAGTCTATAACATACTTTAGTTAACATTTCTCAATGTTAGTGTAAAACAACACCCTTTTTACCTTTTCACACTCTTTTTGTTCACGGTGACCTGTTTCGGTGCATTTTCCTTTAAATGCTAATGAGCTCTGCTCTCTCCGTCCCTCTCTTCTGTGGGGTGACGAGCCGTTCTCATGAGACTATAAACTTTAGACTCAATTAGCCGAGGAATGTGCTAACTTGCACATTATTATGAAAAGCGATTTGCAAAGAGTCATAAAAAAACCTTGTACTCGTTCTGGAGTAGCTTGATCACAAATGATTTGCACGAACATAGACGCATTAAGGTAGATCGGGGGGGGGGGGGGCGCATTCCCTTTAAAAGTAATCCTCTGCATCTCTAGCAGATCAGATGTCGGGAGTAAATGACGACTGCTATGTTCATTATTACATCCAACAACAAAACACCTCAATCGCTTAGGAGCCATTCTTGTCTATACCTGCGCCGGTGTCGAAACAGTGACAGCTCACTTAAGGTGGGTCTAAGGTAAAATACCAGTGTCAATCTACAATCGTGGGAGCGGCCTGGGTCTGAGAACGGCTTGATTTGAGAAAGGGGTTATGATTTTGGGAGATTGAAAAAAACCAAAAAAACAACATTATAGGGTGGTTGTGTGAAGTGAAGTGACATACTGCCAAGTATGGTGACCCATACTCGGAATTCGTGCTCTGCATTTAACCCATCCAACGTGCACACACACAGCAGTGAACACACACACAGCAGTGAACACACACCCGGAGCAGTGGGCAGTCATTTATGCTGCAGCGCCCGGAGTGTACACGCACTGCGAAGACACATTTCAGTTCAAACAACATGTAAAAGTGAATTTTGCATCCGATGACCTCTTTAATCTTGTAGTCACCATCCTTGTTTAAGGAAGCTATCTTTTATAGCCAGGTTCTGACAGTGAATTGGAAAGTCTCAGGTATCCCCAGAATGTGTTTGGGAAGTTTCAGCTCAAAATTACCCCACAGATCATTTATTATATCATTTTTAAAATGCTTATTTTGAGTGGAAGCAGAAACACTCTGTTGTTCTTTAAATGCAAATGAGCTGCTGCTCCCCACACCCTTTTCCAGATTAGGGCAGTGCCTTTACAGCTCAAGCTTTAGATATTCTGCCAAAAAACATCTGTTTGGTTTTCTAAGCATGCATGTCATGTGAGTACTAAACTAAACCCTTTCATGTCTTATTGCGCTTAAACCGTCAATTACACACAAGTTTATGTTAAAAACACATGAGTTACAAACAGGCCCGTAGCCAGCTATGAGGTCCAGAATTAAATTTTTCATGTTCAAAAATAAAATTTGTTCTCTGAATGTCTGATTTGCTGTTTAAAATTCCTCGTATGAATGTCTGCATGTATAATTCACTTTAGACAGTTTGCAAGAATGTTTAGCATCCGTAGAATGAAAATGATAGCTGCGAGATGCAGAGAGTGAACGAGTCTTGAGAGAGTTCTGTGTGAGGGTGCGGGCACAACCAGCTATTATAAGCGTTTTTGGACTCGTCTTTTCCACTTAATTTGACACTTTAGAAAGTTAATAGAGGGAAGTTGCAGTTTAGGGTTAGCGATATCTTTATCTTATTTGCAAAACATTTGAAATACTTTGGTTTATTTTTTTTTATTTTTTTTAAGATTTTTGTTTTAATAGCAATATCTATCAACACTGCATCACCTGACAGCAATCAAAATAGCCCATGAACAGGTTATTGCTGACAGGATAGCACATTCGGTAAGGGAAATAAAAAAAACAAAAAACCATTATCTGTCAGAAAAGTTAGCATTTAAATACTCAGATCTGTAGAACAGGTTACAGAATAAAATGAAATGGCCTGTGCAAACAGTAGCCATGAAGAAGTCTATGCTATGTCATTCAGTATTGTAGTTCAATTTGAACAAATTCATGGTAAAAAGATTTATAAGAGCACTAGACAAAGTTATCATCTATATAACAATTATTATTAATAAAAACTATAACATTAATATATGTATTGTTGCATGAATAATAAGCAACTGATACAATTATCCACCCCATAGTAAAGTATTAATACATTTTAATGCAAAAAATATGATTAAAAAATTATCATCCTTCCAAAACTGCAAAAATATCTTTCACAAGCATCTACGTGCCATCGCTTTTAAAGTGTTTATAGTATATATAATGAGTTATATTTGCAAGGGTTTTTATAGCACAATACCCCAGAATTCACTAATATTCAAAGCCTGGCTATGGCCATGGTTACAAAACAGTCAGTTATATCTGTGAAGGTAAACAGCTGGGGAAGAAATTGCATGTTTTATATTAGATTTGTATGGCAGCAGCGTCATATACAGTATATAAATCAATAAATCCACTGCTCTCTTGTTTCCTCTGAGGCTGGGACTCTAAATAGTGGTCTGTACTTGTCATTGCAGCCAAAGGCAGAACAGTTAGCATGCTTTGCTTGAACTTTCACAGTCAGAACTGGTACCCCATTGTCGCATGCGAAAACACAATGGCGGCACCTTGGTTGGAAACTAGTAGATTAAGGGGCGGTAATATTATAATAAGATCCCCTTTCTACGTCATGGGGGGACAAAAAAATGGGGGATTTCAATAGCTTGCAGAGAAAGGCAAATCGCAACTTTTCATTTTCCTCTCGGCCCTAGTACACGATGTAACTACAGAAGTGTCAAGCTGTAAATAGGAAAATTATCGAAACTCTTTGGTCATTTTTGAGCGAGATGCTAATGGGCTAATCAGATTCAATGATCTATGCTAAGCTAAGCTAAAGGTGCTACCGCCAGACCCGGAGATCGGCTGAATGGATTCAAAAACGGTAAAACCCAACTGTTTAACTCTAGGGGAGTTGTAAAATGAGTCTATTTTCAAAAAAAGTGGAGTGTTCCTTTTAAGCCCTTAAATATTATACCAATCACAAGGTCATGATGATCATGAAATGCAGTTTGGGGTTTTTATATTATGTTTCTCAAGGTTAGTTTAGAAAGATTCTGCATGATAAGAGGTGTTTTGAAGAGAACTATGACGTTGCGATTTCAAATCTGAGTGTTTCCGAAGGGTAGAAAATATTTATTTATATTTATCTACTGTACCTTTTAAGATTTCTTTGTGAACACTGTTTATTGATTGACTGTACTCTTCACATGTGAAATGAATCACAGCAACTACTCGCAGGATTGTGAAACATTCTGAGCCAAAATGTGTTATTTGAACAGTTAAGATCAGACTGACGTTACCTTGTGAAAAAGAATCTAATTTTCTAACTTGAGAAGGCTATTTGGAGATACTCCTCAGATCGGTTCAACCAAGATACAGCATTTTCTTTATATCATATTGTTAGACTAAATAGCAACTCTAAAAACAACATTGTCTTCTGGTGTTTAGAAGTAATACTATCTGTTCTAGTTTTCTCCTTGAAAGTGCTTTTCTCCAAGTTCACCAACACTGGGTGAAGTGTTGTTGATGTGAAAATGTTTGTGGTGGTGTGTATTTATCCTTATGTTGTCACTGATTTCTGAGTGTGACGTTTATGCAGCTTAGATTCAATAATTATTTTGGCCTGGGAATGACATTTTGAGTTCTGAGAGATGATGTTGTTGTTGGTTTTTTGTTTTGTTTTTTGTCTCCCTGTCAGGAAGGGAGGGTAAATGTGCCAGTATTATACGTTTAGTCTAGTGTAGTTATTTATTTATTATTGTGTGTGCGTTTATTCAAGCGAGAATGAAAAGTGGATTAAGCAGCAAGGTCACTGGAACATGTTGTGTCCGAGAGCAGATAATTGCCTCTTCTGAAGACTGATTAGAGCTTGCTGCCAAACATCTCACAACTCTTCTTCTCTGTTCTTTTTTCCCCCCATTTCTACTAGCTTGTCTTATTATTAATGGCATCCGGGCAAGCATTAAAATTTCTAAAGAGAAAGGGAGAGAAAAAAAAGAAAAAAAAATGGTCATTAACTTACCCTCATGTTGTCCTTCCATTGAAAGTCAATTTCACCAAAAATGCGAAATTGAAAGTCAATTTCACCAAAAATGCGATGCTTTATAAAGACATTGTAAACGTAATCAATACAAAAAAAAAATATGTACTTTATTTATTTATATATATATATATATATATATATATATATATATATATATATATATATATATATATATATATATATATATATATATATATATATATATATATATATATATATATATATATATATATATATATATATATATATATATTTTTTTTTTTTTATTATTTTTTTATTTTTATTTTTTATTTTTTTTTTTTTTTGGGGGTCTGCCATATCATACCTTCCATGATTTGGGAGTAAATGTGAAAATGTCACAATGTAATATTGCCTTGTGACATTTTGACATTTACTCCCAAATTCTTATTTCTGCTATGCATCTGAATGTTTTTTGTAATCTCCTTTATTCTCATTTGTGACTCTAGATTCTCTTTTGTTTTGTTTTTTTCTTTTAGGGTTGCTCTTGATAGCGGCAGATGTCTTTAGAGAGGGGCATAAAGTTCTAGACAGAACTGGCATTAAATTTAAGTAGTGCACATTTCTATTCAACGGTGCATCTGTTGGGGGACTTGAGCAGTATATTATGCTAGTACTTGAAATTTTATGTAATGTTTTAATGCTATTTTTATCTTCTAATTGGATGATTGGTTATCAGCTTCAGAGGTCACACACATGAAATCCTTCAAGAGATGAGAAAACGGAAATGGGGAGAAGGGTGGGTACATAGAAGTGAGTCAGTGGGGAATCGGTTGCTTCTGCTGAGCCGAAAGAGATGGAGTGATAATGTGAAAAGGTGTGGATGGGGAAAAGAGAAATAGGTTGTTAAACTTGTCTTGCTGTGGTGAGGAAGTGTGGAGTACTGGACCTGAGAGAATAAGGTGGAAGGGCAGAGGGGTAGGAGAAAGAAATGGAGGAGGGGAGAGGTGAAGAGAAGTACAGATGTGAAAGGCCTCTGTAGGCCATGAGAGGTTCATATGTGCAGGACCTTGCTTTTTCTTGTTTTTTGTCATCTCTTCCTCACATATACATCAATCTAAAGCTTTTGGCTCTCACAGACACCTTTCCATATTGCCCTAATATGAGTGTCTGACAGTGTGTGGTAGCAGATAAGGAGGTTTAGCATAGTCTTCTGAAGGCTTATGAATTGCTTATGAGTTATCGGTGTTATGTAAAATAGAAAATTAATTTGAATTACTGACACAGACCTCATTGTTAAGCTGATTTTTCCTCTTCTATGACAGAATAACAAGTCTCGTTCGCTCTGTGTAGTAATAATGTGCCTAAGATGTTTTTTCTTAAAGGAGTAGTTCACCTCAAGAAAAACTCAATCATCTTTTGTTCATCCTTGTGTCGTTTCAGATTACTAATATGACTTTCAAATGTTGTGTGTTCTGTTCAACACAAGGAAAAATATTGAAGAATGTGCTAATCTTTTCCATGAAGCTACAACGCAGATTTGAAAAGTACACAAAAGCACTATTAATGTATCACAAATGTTTCATATGACACATTTACTATATTTCAAAGTCTTTTGAAGCAATAGCAGTTTCCGTGTGAGGAATTTTAGTCTGTATTATATTGCATGTTTTGTATAGCCCACTATTAAGATGCTTTATGGTTGCTTTTGGAAGCTTGACAGGCCTATATAAATTTACAAAATATTAAAACGAGTGGTCAGGATGTTCTGCATTTTTCTTTTCCCTTTTAGCATTTCTTTATTGAAAACATTCCATTCATTTGTTTATTTTCATGAATTTAATTCATTCATGTATTTATTTATCTATTCATTCATTGATTTATCTTTATTTAAAAAGGGTATGTTCTTGCTTTTAGTGTGTAGTATGTTGATTTTAGAATTTATTTATTTTAATATTGAAATTGAAATGAAATTCATTTTTACTCTTGACTTTTCCTATTTTATTCCTCAACCCACCCCCCCTCATCCTCTGGCACTGCTTTCCAGTCGGTTACCACGGAAACAAGGCTCAGTGTTGTATTGTACTACAGGCATTATTCTTCAGTGGCTCCGCTCAGATTCGTAAGTGTTCTACACCTCTTTTTCTCTACTCCACTCTGTTGTTTCATAACCCGCTCCCCCATCCTCTATCTGTCTGCTTTTACTTTTCTTTACCCCGTGAGATGAGCTGTGTTTAATCAGTACACAGCCGGTGTGCAGGGTGCAGCATGCACTTATATATACTCAAAGCAATGTCAAACATATAATTGCCCATACATTCAGTATGACTGACTGACTCACTCTCATCATCTCTGCTTCAGCAGCTGCAGAGGGGAGATGCCTACAGTAACGTTCATGCCTCTTAGCTTGACTCATCCACTCAGACAGCTTTTACCGCAACCCACATAGAAAACACATTATGCACTGTCGTTTTTTCTTTTTTTTTTTCTTCTGTTTTACTGCTGACATATTCACATACACAGAAGTCCCAGATAAAAGCCTGTTCGAGATCTGTATGCTGTCACTTTGGGTACACTTACAGAGTCAGTGTTTGGGATTGACAACAGTGTTTACTAACAGATGCGACTCTCAAATTGCCCTGTGCAGACAGAAGCTTACAGGAAAGACCTGAATACTGTCTGTATGACCTAGCAACTGATATGAATATTCTTTTAGATTCTTGCTATATCCTTAAAGTCTTTAACCATGTGTGGCCTTCAAGAAATATCATAGGTGTCAGTTATGAGTAGGTCGCTTCAGATCATCATTTTTTTTCCCTCAGATATCTTTCAAGCGTAAGTCATCTGATCCTGGATGAAATTCATGAGAGGAGTCTTCAGTCTGATGTTCTTCTCACCATCGTGAAGGACCTGTTAAGTGCTCGAGAGGACCTAAAAGTAGTCCTCATGAGTGCCACGCTTAATGCTGAGAAATTCAGCAAATATTTCAGTAAGAGAAATAACATTGTCTTCAAATAATTAAGATAGCTAAATGCTATATGATTGATTTATTTGCTGTTTTGCAGCATTTGTTTAACTTTCTGTTTATAATATAATATGTATAATAAATTATAGCCTAATAAAGCTCTGTACAAAGGAACACGATATGCCTAGTGTAGTGTAATGACCGGGATAATAGCTTTAGCATTCAAGGGGAAAAAGTCATATTATGAACAATGGAAATCCAACCAAGCAAGAAGAAACATGCATGTGACAGATTCTTACTCTCACAGATAATTGTTCCATGATCCATATTCCTGGATACACTTACCCAGTGAAAGAGTACTTACTGGAGGATGTGGTGGAATTGCTTAGGTGAGCTCATTTACAGTTTTATGGAATATTTACAAAAGTGTCGTTCTAAAATGTGAGGTCAGTAAGAAGTGAGCAATGAATACATTTATGCAGCAAGGATGCATTCAGTTGACTAAAAGATTTATATTTCTATGTTTTATTCATCAAAGAGTCCTTAAAAAAAAAAAAGACAGTTACCGGATAAATATTAAGCAGCACAACTTTTTCAGTGGTAATAATAAGTGTTTCTTGAGCACCAAATCAGCATAATAGAATGATTTCTGAAAGAACATCTGACACTGATATAATGGCTACTAAAAATTCTTCTAATTCACCACAGGAATATTTTAAACAAATAAATGCATCCTTGGTGAACATGAGAGACTTCTTTCAAAAACATTCAGAAATCATTCTTTCCCCAAACCTTTAAATGATAGTGTATTTTAATTCGCTGCACTGCTGGTTCCTTAAGATTAAGAACTTAAGATACCAGCTTTTACATGGCTCAAGCTGATCCAAGGTGTTAACATGCAAATTAAAAAAATGATTAAACAAAAAAAATGAAAATAAAATTCAGTATTTAAGCAGCTCTTTTCTATACAGTTTATCATTTTGTACTATCCATGTCTGTTTGGATTAACATTTTTGGGTGAACTATTCCTTAAGGTTGGAATAACTTGGTGACTCCGTTTTAGATTTTCCCATTATGTTGTAGCTCAGTGACTGCAGTAGATGCAATACAGTGAGCTTGACTCACTGAATATAGGACTAGGAGTATCTAATTGGAGTATCTAACTTTGGTTGTTAGGTTCAAGCCACAACATCAGGACCGCAGACCTCGCTATAGGAGGGGATTTATGCACGGCCAGAATGTACGGCCAGAGAAAGAACAGATGGAGGCCGAATACCGCGAGAGCTGGCCCTGCTTCGCTCGTACGCTCAGAGATCGGTTCGTTTTTTTGATAATCTCTGTGTTCTGTTCTATACAGGCTGTACTAAATCTATTCCCATATTGAACGACAGCAAGCACCATCTCACACCTCGATGTGCAAGCACATTAAAGTTAATGAATGTTTTGATGAATTAGGCATTACATTTACAAACCTGCATGTCAGACACTATGACAAATTTATTTAATGCGTTTTAAAAATAAAGCTATTGGTGGGGCTGCAGTTATATTGTGTGTCTTGCAGCTTATAAAGGTGAAATCTAAAAGCAAATATTTACCAGTGCTTGTTGTGTCACCGAGATGTGATGTAGCGTGACCTCTCTGCTGTGTGATTGGCAGGTACTCAGACAGCACCATTGATGCGCTGGAGGTGATGGATGATGATGACAAGATCAATCTGGAGCTTATCGTAGCATTGATCAGACACATCGTGATGAAAGAGGATGTGAGTGCTTTCCCTGTATGTTTTTTTATGTGTGTGTCCATGTGACTTGGCCGAATCAGGGACAGATGGTGAGTCTCCTGTAAAGCAGCAACATGTTGGCATGAAATGTGTGCTAATAGGACTACTTCGCAGATCCTCTCCTGAACTGATGTGAAATGAACATCTCTTCTCTCCTCTGGGATTGCTTCTGTCCACAGTCAGCTCTTTTATGTGGGCGCATGTGTCACATGATTGCTCAGAGGGTGAGATAAAAGCTTCCAAATAGGAGGTTCTGTTTGGTATCTCTCTCTTTAAAGACCACATTCTCATCGTTTTCATATCATTATATATTCATACCCAACATGGATAAAATTAGTCTGAATTCTCAAATATGAGAGGTATAACGCTAAAATATTATAACCTACTATTATACCCTGAAAGCGCTCATTTCATTTCCCCCCCACCGTTGTGGTGTAATTAAAATGTCAGAAATGATTTAGCTTAAAACCATTCCTATCTCTGACCCTTAGACTTAAATTGGCTGCTGTGCCTTTAAGGCACTGTCTCAAATGACATTGTCAGCCCTTGTGGTTATCCTCCAAGTCACACTTTGGTGATGTAAGCCAATGCAGATCCACGGGGGCTTGTCAGCATGTCTTTGAGGGTGAATGTGTTCTAAAAATGTTCATTTGGAAGAGACTTTAATCGGCTTATTTTTTTAGTATAAATCTGCCTATGTACAGTATTACAAGCAAGAGTTATGGAGTGTGTTTTGAACATACACTTATCTTTATTAAAAAATGCACTTTTTAGGGAACAAATAGATGGTACAGAATAGAAATTGAGACATCGCTGTAGATTTCATCAGCCCATTTATTATTATGCATTTCAAACAGACAGTGGTGGTATAAATCAGAAATTACACAAGGGAAGTATTCTCACCTTTTCATCTTTCATTTCATTTTTTTTTTTTTTTTTTTTTTTTTTTTTGAGGCTCACAATCATTCTTCCTTGGAAAAAAAGATCGATAAGGTTTACTTTTGAGACTCTTGCATTTATAAATGTAAAACTTCAGAAAATATGGAGGACTAGGAATGACACTTAAAAATAAAATGAATACATTGAATAATTCAGGCATGCAAATGAAAATAAATCCCTTTTTAATGGGAAATTTATAGGCATATGTAGAAGTGTTCATGTAATGTGTTTTAAAATGTAGTTAGAATAAATAATACATTATTAAATCTGTTTAAAGTAATTAAAAAGTTTTAAATGTCTGTTTATTCTGTGTTTTAAAATGTAGTTAAATAAAAGTAAAACATTTGAAAAATTATCAGAGAAATCTACTGGCAAATATATTTACAATTGCATTTTTTTTTTTTTTAGAAGTTTAATTTAACTACATTTTAAACAGGAATCAAATATTTGGTTTTAAATGATTTTAAATCAGCCACAACATTAAAGCCACCTGCCTAATATCATGTAGACCCCCTTTCATACTGCATGGACTTCACAAGACTTCTGAATGTATCCTGTGGTATCTGGCACTAAGACATTAGCAGCAGATCCTTCAAGTCCTGCAAGTTTCGAGGTGAGGCCTCCATAGATCAGGATTGTCAGATAGTATGGAATGTGCTGGAAAGAGCACATCATATAGATGCTCAATTAGATTAGAGGCCAAGATAACATTTTGAACTCTTTGTAATTTTCCTCAATCCATTCCTAAACTGTTTGCAGTGTGTCAGACGGCGTGTGCCTTTAGAGAACATCACATGCCATGTACGTGGTCTGCAACAATCTTTAGGTACATGTCAAAGTAGCATCCACATGAATGCCAGGACCCAAGGTTTCCCAGCTCAGCTTTGCCAATAGCATAACACTGTCTCCACCAGCCAGCCTTCTTCCCATAGTGTATCCTGTTATTATCTCTTCCCCAGGTTAATGATGCACACGAACCCGGCCATCTACCCGATCTAAACAAAAACATGATTCATCAGACAAAGCAACCTTCATCCATTGCTGGATGGACCATGTTGGCCTTGTATGTGCTTTCAATAATGGACAGGGGTTATCTGGGTTATCTGAGACTACACAACTTTGTACATGGAAAACTGTGATTCACTGTGTTTTCAGACACCATTTTATCATGTTTTGTTTTAGCTGTTTGAGCTATAGTAGCTCATCTGCGTGATCGGACCAGACAGGCTAACCTTTGCTCTCCATGTCCATCAATGAGCCTTCGGTGCCCATAACCCTGATGCCGGTTCACAAGTTGTCCTATTTGGCCCTTGTCAAAGTCACTCAGATCTTTTTGCTTGCCCATTTTTCCTGCTTCCAACACATGAAATTCAAGAACTGACTGTTTACTTGCTGCCTAATATATCTCACCCCTTGACAAGTGCCAATGTAACGATAAAATCAGTGTTATTTACTTCAGCTGTCAGTGGGTTTAATTTTTCATTTAAATATGATTTATTATATTTTTAACTTTATTTTTATTAATTTATCCATTTGAAAAGTGATTTTCCATTTTTATGGTTAATTTAACATTCTGAATATGACACCAAAATAAAATGGGCGCTTCAGTAGCTTCTGCGCAATCTTCCTTGCTGTTTAAATAAAGACTATAGAATGCCCAAAGAAGTGTCACTCGTATAGTTTTGAATGGGGAGAAAATGCATCGCTCAATATGGCCGCTTTATCGAAGAAAGCCCTGCCTTCTGAATAAAAGAGCCAGCTGCTTATAGGTAAAATCATCGTGTCACTGCAGCTGCTGCTAGAAGTTCCGGTTGCTATAGAAACAGCCAGCGTTGGCTGGTCTAGCTTGAAAAATACGTTTTTTAACACTATTTGAGCAAAAGAAACAACATTTATGAGACTGTTGTTCTTTTTTTTTTGTTTTTTTTATGATTTTCAAACATGAATTGTAAGCTGGGCGGTTTTGGATAACGTTTTTGGATAATGTATCCCTTTTCAAAGAGATAGGAGCTGCACTTTCATGCCCGAGATGTACTTTAAAGATGGCCACTGAGTGAAAGGGACTTTGGAACAAATGAATACGGTACCAAGTCCAAATTTCTATTTGGGCCCAAGAGTCCTTAGTAAAACCTTGATATAATATAAAACATGTATCTCATTCCTGAAGTCAGATAATAATATTATTCTAGGTCATTTTCCATTGTAGTGAGTTGGCTTATGACACATTGGTGCCATTGTCGGTGAACTAAGCTTGGATCGTTTCTCATTCTCTATACTTCTCATCATTTCCTGTCTTCTCCGTACTGTGCTGTCAATAAAAAGCTGCAAAATGTTCAAACAAGTATAGAGCTGAAAAGAATTCACAGACAAAAATTTGCAGTCTTATGCAGTCAAAAATTTACATAATTGCTGTATGAGAAGCTTAAAGTCCTCTGGTCCTTACTAGAACCGTACAGCAAGAGAGAAATCAGAGTTCAGCTTGTGTTTACTGGCCGCTGTCAGATACTGCAGTGTGGCCTGTCTTTCAGGAGGAAATTATTGCGATTGGCTAATTAAGAAGCCAAACCATGAAATCACAGATCAAAAGCAGTTTTAATTAATGTTGTCTGGAGATTAAGCATACTTGTTGACTTCACTATCTTCTGACTGGCTCTACTAAACTTAAGAAGTCAAGAATTTATGTGTCTGAGAAGAAATAAAGTCTGGTAACCCTTACAATGGTGGGTAAATAACTCACTTTGTATCATGAAGTATAAAATAGTCCCATCATGTCAGCCTCAAAGTCTTTTTGTATATGGCTGTTCTTTTTGTTTGCGGGAGGAGGATGAAAAGCACGTTTGTTTTTGTCGAAAGGGGCACTTTTCTCATCAGTGTCACAGTCCTGGATGTCACAGCAGAACAGGGAGATTAAGTATTCTTAATCGTAACATTTGGGTATACTTGGCTTTTTAATGTCAGGTTTGTTTTGCTCTACACAGAGGAATCTGGGTCACAGAATGCTCTGAAATGCTTCCTTTTGGCATGGGCAACCAGCGACACGCTCATGTGCATGCACACATTGCAAGAGTAAGAAGATTCTGTTTAATTTGTCATGTACCCTCGATGTGACGTTGCTGGGGTGTTAAATATAGAACCAGGGCCGCCTGGGATGTTTTATCTCCCCCTCCCCTCCGGCAACGCTGCATTTTTATGAGGGTAAACCTCTCAGATTGCTTTTGCTAATGTAAAAGATTTGATTCACTTTATCTGACATTGGTAGGCGGCTCCGTTTTTAGGACAGAAATTACCCCTCAGATCACAGTGTGGGAATGTCATTTGTCCTTGTGGTGATTTAAGAACAGCCAGAAATTTTCTCTGAACTTGTCTAATGATACATAATGAAAACACTTCATTAATTGTGTGTTTGTGTGCAAGTAAGGTTGTGTGGAGTGATTTAAGTGGTTAACAATCATATGACACATGGAGCTGCGGAGCTCATGGGGTGCTAGGCCATTGCGGATGCCTGCCAAGGTGTCGTTATGCGGTTGCTAATGTGTTCTTAATGGTTTATAGTGGTTGGTAAGTTTTAGTTTTTAATGCTTTTGAAAGTCTCTTATGCCAACAAAGGCTACATTTATTTGATCCAAAATACAGTAAGAACAGTAATATTTTGAAATATCATTATAGTTTAAAATAAATGGCAAGTTCTGTCATGAAACTAGATGGTTCGCAGGCTGGCGTGTCGTTAATGCAAATTGATAATATTTACAGCATTAAACTGCTTGGCACAAGTTGGTTGGTTAATACGCAGCCAATGAGCTTACTGCTTTACATTTAGAGATTTCAAAATAAGGGTGAGATACTATTGGGGTTATGGGCATGTTTGTTTTGGTGCTTTCAAATATCAACATCTTTTGGGAAAAAAACAAACACTTAGTGCACCTTTAAATGGCTGGTTAACATTCGCCAGAGATCCTACATTGTTCAAGAACATTTGTTGAAAACAGATGTGCTTAATATTTTAGTGGATTTATTATTTTTTTTTTTTGGGATTCTTTGATTTAATAGAAAGTTTATTAGAACAGCATTTATTCAAAATAAAATCTATCACATTATTAATGTTATTAGTGTAACTTTTAATCAATTAATGTATCGTTAGTATAAAAGTATAAATTTTTCCAAAAATCTTACTGACCCCAAATTTTTGAATTTCTGAAAAAAAGTTTTTCTGTTTGTGCATTTATTGACACATTAACGCTGCTTTTTCTTTCAGGATGGAGCGATTCTAGTGTTTCTTCCTGGATGGGACAACATCAGCACCCTGAATGATTTTCTCATGGCTGACCAGATGTTTAAATCAGGTAGATGTTTCAGTCTTTTAGTCACTTGGTCCCTGTTTGTAATATGAAGTTTCACCTGTAAATATGAAGATATATTTTTGTATCTCTACATTTCTTGGCTAAATTAAAGTCTAAAATTAGTCAGACCAGACATTTCCCGAGCAGTCGAAGAAAATATGCTAGAAAACTTTGGTCAAAATCAAAACTTGGATGGGTGGTGGTGACTGGTGATGAGAATTACTGAAAAGGCTAAAATATTGATGGTGATAATTCCAAATAAACTTTGTCGTTTTGACAGAGCAAAAAAAAAAAAAATGTACATCTAGCACATCAATTCTATGTGGTAATTAAGCCTCTCATTTCTTTCTCTACTTGTGTACATTAAAGAGATAGAGAGAGCACTTTAAGCCAGGCTATGATTGGTTGTTATAGAAACACAAAAATGAATCTACATGTATCGCAGCTACATTTGTCTTTACACAGATATAACAACAAAGACATGTATGCTAGTGGCCACTTTGTGTTCTGACTTGTGCTCTGCTCAAATCTCGACTCTCTTTCAGATCGGTTTGTCATCATCCCACTCCACTCTTTGATGCCCACGGTGTCTCAGACTCAGGTAAGTGTAGACAGCTGTGGCAAGCTCTCTGCCTCCTGCAACAGCTCACAAATGCAATCTTTCCCTCCCATCTGACTGCTGAATTGAATTTGCTAAGCTCCATGTGAAGTCCAGTGCCTCAAACTTTCAATAGTGCTATTATGTTCATGAATGACAGCTGGCTTCTCTCTCCCCTCAGGTGTTCAAAAAGCCGCCCCCAGGAGTGCGCAAGATCGTGATCGCTACCAACATCGCAGAAACCAGGTGGGCTTGAGTGTGTGCGCTCATGTTTGTACAATTGTTTTTCTCTCTGTGTTTTGTGCTTTTCTATGTCTTGATGAATCTCTGTCAAAATTCAAATAACCATTTGTCAGTTTTGTGTGAAAAAGAATAATTAACACGGTTCTCACTGTTTTTCAAGTTCGTGCCATCAGTATGCAAAAGTTGAGACCATGCGATGGCCAATTGGCAACAGAGCCAGCTAATTAAATCTAAACTGACTAGCACACAGCTTTAAAACAGGCTTCAAGCATCGTCTGTACAAACAAACTCAACAAAGATTTGAAAGCAGCCAGAATTTGATGGGGTTTCATAAATAAATTCATGAGTGAATCTCTTTTTAACTGCGCTCAGTATCATCATGCTGTTCTGCCATTGAAATGTTTGGTCTATGGTAATAAACATCTCTGAGTCTATAATGCTGTTGGATTTTTATCAGCTATTAGAGATTCATTACAGTTATGTCAGCTTTGTCATATTTAATTTTATCATATATGGTTTTGAAAAGTTTGCAAGAAGACGAGATTAAACTGCAATCACACTGCATTTACATGAACATGTAATATAATAACTCCGTTGACAGCAGCATTGGCCGCTCTTTTTACCCTTAAATACATGAATGTTTCGGCAATCATTATTACATATTCGAGTCTAGTGACGCAGAATGTATATCTAACTAGCATTGATCTACTTAGTATAGTATACCAAATAGTGTGAAACTGTCCTGATGTTTTAATATCAATTATAAAATAAAATCAAATAAAGTATATTTCATTATCTGTTTGTATCTGTTATAATTTGGAAGGATTCGTTTTGAGCAGCTGCCTCAGTGCATTCAGCATCTGGCTTCTATTTGGGATCTGAACTATGTGATATGTTACTTTAACCCTTGTGCAGCCTTATGGACATTTTGTCCATTTTAGTTTTGGTTTTTTTTGGATAATTTTGCCTGTGTTAATGCTAACTGCATACATTTTGGCTTAGGTGTGTATTTTTATTGGAATTAATATTCCACCCTTATTTCCTTTAATAAATCTATTTTACACTAGGTACAAAAAAGTGAAACACACAGCACCTTTTGGACAAAAATGTCCCCATTGAAACCCATTAAAACTGCTATTTTTAACCACAGTGCCGTTTGACTAAAATTATGCAATTTTTGTTAATAGGCTTTCATTCTGTTGGCAAGGCTTCAAAAATAAATTTTTACTATTTTTTTTACCAGATGGTGCCATTTTTTTTCAGGTTTGGTCTATAAAGCAAATACTCGCTTTATTCCTGTTTTCTGCTTCTGCATATTATAGAGCCAATTGGATAAGTAATGCAGCTATAATTGTGTAGGTGTATTGGTATAGATGTCAGAGTGTGGTATGTATGTGTGTCATAAAAAAAAAATTGTGTGTGTGTGCTTGTAATATTTGAGAAATAAAACTACTGTAAATCACAAATCCAACCACTGTGTGCACCAGCAGAGTTTTGCTGGCAGCTAATGGGGAAAATTTGGTACTGCGCCCAAACAAAATCTTACTGAAAGCTCATTTTTTGAGATATCAACCTCAAATTTGGAACACAACTTGTTTAGATTTTCTAGCAGGTTTAAAGTTCAACATGTAACATAATTAATATATATATATATGTATGTGTAATATATATTATATTATATTATATAAAATATTGTTCATAAAGCATTTTCATAAACTTAAACTTCAATAACTTTTTTTGGGTTTAATTTTTTACTTCCATGATAATCTGCCATGGGTCTTCTTTAAAATGAGACCAAACTTAACTCTGTGCTCCCAAGTTTAAAATTTGTATGCACTAGGTACACAAAATATTTACACAGTGCCTTTTGGACAAAAATGTCCCCATCAAAACCACTATTTTTATTCACGGTTTATTCACGGTTCAAATTATGCAATTTTTGTTAATAGGCTTTCATTCTGTTGGCAAGGCTTCAACATTTTTTATTTTATTTTTTTACCAGATGGTGCCATTTTTTTAAGGTTTGGTCTATAAAAGGTCTATAAAGCAAATACTTGCTTTATTCCTGTTTTCTGCGTCTGCATATTATAGAGCCAATTGGATAAATAATGCAGCTATAATTGTGTGGGTGTGTTGGTATGGATGTCTGAATGTGGTTTGTATGTGTCATAAAAAAAAATTGTATGTGCATGTGTGTTCTTGTAAAATTTGAGAAAGGGAAACTCTACTGTAAATCACAAATCCAAGCACTGTGTGCACCAGCAGAGTTTTGCTGGCATCTAATGGGGAAAATGTGGTACTGCGCCTAAACACAATTTTACTGAAAGCTCATTTTTTGAGATATCAACCTCAAATTTGGAACACAACTTGTTTAGATTAATGGCTTTGAATTGCTTGCAGGTTTAGAGTTCAACATGTTTAATATATAAAGTATTCATAAAATAAAAAAAATATTGTTAATAAATCATTTTTCATAAACCTGTATAACTTTTGTTTGGTTTCACTTTTTTAAACCTTTTTTACTTCAACAATAATCTGCCATGGGTCTTCTTTAAAATGAGACCAAACATAAGTCTGTGCTCCCAAGCTTCCAATTTTTATGACCCTTTTTTTGACATGGACATTTTTGTCCACTATGGACCTAAGTGTAACTTTCTTTTTTATTGATGCACAAGGGTTAAAAACAATTGTTGTTTTCATTATCTTCAAAATTAATATTTTGTTGGCAAACAACTTATTCTTCAAATTCTTCAAACGAATATTTGATTATGCACTTGCTGTGCAGTAAAACACTGGGCCATGTCAAGATGTGCTGCTGATACTTTGTATACTTCGATGTATTATTATATTATCTTCACATTATTATTATTTATTAGATTTTTCCACCTTGACTGGTAAAAGGTTACACTTAGTAAGACATATGCCATTTCATATTTTTTAATAATAATTTAGCGCTGATTAATCGCGATTAATCGCATACAAAATACAGTATATATTTTTAAAATATTTACATGTATGTGTATATATATATATATATATATATATACACACACATACACACACATACAAAAACAATTTTTTTTTTTTACTGAAATATATACATGTGTATTTATTTATAAATAATAAAAATACTCCGTACACACACACATTATGTAGACACAAACTTTGTCTATATATATATATATATATATAATATACTTTTTTTTTTCTTGTTATATTGTTGATAATAAATAGATTGAGGTATATGACAGTAAAAAAGTAAAAAACACATTTAGTACACAGTCACATTGAAATTTTTACCATAATGTAGCGCAAAACAACATTCAGTCATCATGTTGATAAAATAATTTGAATTGATGAAACAAGACTAGGGACATGACCAGTTTTTATTTCATTTTATTTAATCTTTAGAGGATATTTTTGGTCCTCTATTTCTGTGATGATATTAATGTGTTACTTTTAATCCCTGTCTCTTTCAGTATCACAATAGATGATGTAGTGTACGTGATAGATGGAGGGAAGATTAAAGAAACTCATTTTGACACCCAGAACAATATCAGGACCATGACAGCAGAGTGGGTGAGCTTAGCCAACGCCAAACAGAGGAAAGGCCGTGCTGGCAGGTACAGATATTTCTCCCTCTCTCCCTCCCCTCACTCATCCTCTTTTATGTGTTATTCCTTCCATATATCAGCAGCTCTTCCTCAATCCATTCACAAGTATCAAAACCAATTTCAGTCAGATATTGGAAGAATATCAAACCTCTGAGAATATGCAGTGTATGCTTGTATTACAGGAATGCTGTGGGATAAAGCGAATCATTTCATGATATATATAATGATAGGATTGATGTCATTTCAGTCCTGTATTACTTTCTTTTGTGGAAAAATAACAGGTCAATGCTATACAACATTTTTTGAGACTTGACACTTCATTGTGACCAAAACTATAAACATTTTAGGAGTAGGTCATTTGACGACAACTTAATATCACAATATAAATCATTTTATTTGACAACTATATATACTGTATAGGGCTGAACGATATCAAACAGTATCATATTGAGATTGCAATAAAGTTTGTCAATAACAATGATAAGCTCTGATCATTTTTACTCAATATGAAATAAATGTGAAAACAGCCAGTTAGTGCATGTTGCTCTGTGTGAAAGAGTGGCGTAGTTTCAGTTACTACTCAAACTCACACTCACTGTATTCAGCATCTGGCTTCTCAATAAATGAGAACATGAACACATAAACCTCTTCTCCAGAGCTGTTCTGAGAGTTCAGTTCACAAGCTTTTCACAATTTTATGTGAGAAAAAACTACCGTCAAATACAAACTGAAACAGAAAGATCTTCACAACAGATCATCAAAATAAAAGTTTGATTTAACTTGAAGAAATTATGACAAATTATAACTACTGACCTCTGAACCTATTGTCATTTTGAGTTCTGCAGAATAAGGAAAGTCATGTCATTTTTGGTATACATTAACACTAAACAGTTGTTGTATTAAAAAGACCTGCACTGAGATTTTCCTCTTTTTTTTTTCCTGGGAAAGAAAAAAATTTGTGCAGGTCATATGTTGTTTTGAACAACATTGTGCAGCATGAGTAAATAATGACAGTATTTTCATCTGGGCAAAAATATACATTTGGTGTGAACAAACCCCAATTAGTCTGAATCTAAAAACAGTATGTGTGTTCATGAAAGGTCTGTCTATCTCTGAGCCAAGACTGCTTTTCTCAAGGTTTCACTCTTCTTCTTTTTTTTTGTAAGTCCACACAGAGAGGAAAGATGTGTCCTTGAATAGCTTCATTGTTATCTCAGTGATTTGATAGGAAAGTAAAGAGAAATCTTTCTGTTGGCTTTTCTTGAAGTTGGATGCCACATACAATATCTCAGATCCTGTTTGGCTCTCTCACTTTGTTCTATCTATGGTAAATGGATGATGCATTTGTGTATATGTACATTTTTTTTTTTTTAAATGTGTATTGAAATGGCAAACTAAACTGATTTCAGGTATGTGTGTGATGTGTATGAGTATGAGTGAGGCAGAGTGCTTTTCTGGTGTCTACATGTTGGGGGATAAATTGGCACAGTGACTCATGCTTTTTAGACAGTGAGTGATAGTGTGTGTGTTTGTATAAAAGAGGGAGGATAATAAGTCAGGCACTAGCTTCTACATGAATCTACCCTGCTGCTCAGCACAGACTCTGACACACCATTTCAATTTCATACTCATTCATAAACGCCCAAATATATGCCCCCTCTCATTGTACCTGTGTATATCCACACACTGACACGCACACCGCTCCGTTACCACAGTAACTCCATAGTGCTGCATTATTCATGGGAAAGCAAATTGACTTTCACATCAGCAAGCTTTGACTAGTCTTGCGTAGACAAAGCTTTGACTGTTGGCATCAACTTTGATCCACAACTGCAGCTGGCCAAGATGACGGATAAAAACATTGTCTCTTCCTGTCTACCTTGCTTCCGTCCTGCCTATATCATCCTTCCTGTCTACATTTCTTTATATCTAAAGTGAGCATCCCTATGCCCTACTCCCTTCAAACGGCAGAGCCCTTGAAGTGTGTTCTTTGGAGGGTGTAGGACATTACTCTCTCATAAATGTCTGGAACTCCCTCGGGGTAGGGAGTGACTGACCAAATGTTACCTTGACAACGCTACACATGCAATGTTGTTCAATCAGTTGTTGGAAATAAATATTTCTTATTATTTTATTCAAATATTGTCTAATTGTCTATTGAAGGGGCCATGATCTGCCTCTTTTTTTTATTTTGTACTGGTCTCTGAGGTCTACTTATGTTATTAAGATTTTTACATCAAAGGAAACATAATTTAGAAGTAATAGGCTATTTTCTGTCCTGTTTTTGACCCCTCCCCCCTCATCTAAATGCTGTTTGAATAGGTGTTGTGGATTGTAAACTCCGAAGTAAACACCCACTGCAATGATTGGCTAATGCTTGTGCATATTTTTGACAGAGATGGATGTTAATTGTTGGCCTTCTGGAAAGTATGTTCATTTACTGTATATGTACTCAATACTTGGTAGGGGCTCCTTTTGCTTTAATTACTGCCTCAATTCGGCGTGGCATGGAGTTGATCAGTTTGTGGCACTGCTGAGGTGGTATGGAAGCCCAGGTTGCTTTGATAGCAGCCTTCAGGTCATCTGCATTGTTGGGGTTGGTGTCTCTCATCTTCCTCTTGACAATATCCCATAGATTCTCTATGGGATTCAGGTCCGGCGAGTTTGCTGGCCAATCAAGCACAGTAACACCGTGGTCATTGAACCAGCTTTTGGTACCTTTGGCAGTGTGGGCAGGTGCCAAGTCCTGCTGGAAAATGAAATCAGCATCTCCATAAAGCTTGTCAGCAGAAGGAAGCATGAAGTGCTCTAAAATTTCCTGGTATAAATTTCACTGACTGTGGAAACTTCACACTGGACTTCAAGCAACATGGATTCTGTGCCTCTCCACTCTTCCTCCAGACTCTGGGACCTTGTTTTCCAAATTAAATACTAAATTTACTTTCATCTGAAATGAGGACTTTGGACCACTGAGCAACAGTCCAGTTCTTTTTCTCCACAGCCCAGGTAAGATGCTTCTGACATTGGCTTGGTAGCCCTTTTCCTGAAGACGTCTGAGTGTGGTGACTCTTGATGCACTGACTCCAGCTTCAGTCCACTCCTTGTGAAGATCTCACAAGTGTTTGAATCCGCTTTGCTTGACAGTATTCTTCAAGCTTGCAGTCATCCCTGTTGCTTGTGCACCTTTTCCTACCCCTTCCAATCAACTTTGCATTTAATATGCTTTGATACAGCACTCTGTAAACAGCCACACCTTTCAGTAATGACCCTCTGTGACTTACCCTCTTTGTGGAGGCGTCGATGTTCATCTTCTGGATCATTGCCAAGTCAGCAGTCTTCCCCATTATTGTGTTTTCAGAGAACAAGAGATACCCAGAATTTATACTGTAGGCATGGTCATTAATTGAAAATCAAATGTAAATATTCTAATATTTTGAGATACTGATTTTTGACTTTCATGAGCTGTAAGCTCTAATCATCAAAATTAAAACAAAAAAAACTTTTGAAATGTTTTAGTTTACATGCAATGAATCTAAAATATATGAAAGTTTCACATTTTGAAATCACTTACAAAAAAAATGAACTTTTTCACGACATTCTAATTTGAGATGCACCTGTATGTCTGTCATTTTGAAGTAACACCACAGATTTTATATTGCAAGTTACTAGAGGCTCTGTGGTGTTACCAGACAGCAACACCACAGGCAAATCAGCCTAAATCCAGACTTTTCTAAAATGGAGGCTGCCATCATGATGATTTCAAGATCAGGGGGCATTTTGGAAATATTAATAAGTATGTATTTATCAAAATTTTGATTAAAATATGTCAGATCTGCAAGTTATCAACATAACACCACAGACACTAATAAAATAAAATTTAGCTAACTTTAAGAAAATTAATAAGAACGTACTCCCCATGCACCCCCCAGATCAACCAGCACCTGCAGTGACATTTACACACAGGAAGTAGTCCAAATAGAATTCTCCCTTTTCTTAAAGGGGCGACATCCATTGTTGTAACACTACAGACATGAATTTGGGGGACACAACTTTTTTCTTAAATATAACAAAATATGTATTTTTAAAACAATTTAATAAAATTGTATGTTAAATCAAATCTATATTCACAATAGAACCACTTTGTTTTAAAAATGTTATATTGTTGCAATTACATTCCATGATACCTTTCTAAGGTAAGGCGGGAGCATCCATATTTTATTACAAATGCAATCTCTAAAACTCAATTAAATATGTATTTTAAATAAAAAAAGAGTAACTATTAACAGTGCACCAATTGTTTTTACCCTGCACAATACAAACATGCGAACATTTTTATGATATATTGGTATTTAAAGTTTATTTAAACTGTTGTAAATTAGAGAGACACCACTTGCCACCACAAATGAAGAATGACCCTATGTCACACTGTTACATCATAGAGTGGAACATTGCACAAACTGACGTTTTGGCAGACTGGCTTCAATACAAGCTGTTTTTTGACTAATGAGAGAGTTTTTAGTTCTGAAACTCCTCGTAACTGAAGATCACATGATCACAAATGGAAATCGCTTCCGTGAAGTGACCATCGCATGTTCCCTTCGATAACAGGAAGGGCACTTTGTGAAGGGATTCAGTGATTCACTTTCGTTTGGAATGTCCCTACAAATGGTGTCCCCTTCCCGAAGTGCCCTTAAAGGGTTCAAAAAAGCCATTTGAAATTAGCCCTATATTCCTTCTTTCCTTCCTTCCTTTGTATCTACTTTCGTATCTATCTTCCTTATCTAACTGATTTCCTGTATACTATCTTCCTGCCTTAATATATTATATATCTAGATCCATTTTTCCTTTCTAACTTTCTGCTTAATATGTAGTTTTCTACATATCTTCTGTTTCTTGATATCTACCGTAATTCCTTCCTGCTTATCTACCTCTTTTACCTTTATTTTTCTCCTTCCCTACCTGAGATTGGAGAATTCATTAAATTGTTAATTCATTTAATGAAATATTAAGGATTTTATTTTAACCTAATAAAGTATGATTTGATTTATGTACAATATAGGTGAGTCTCTTTAATGATGAATACATATAAATTAAACTATAAGCCTGAATTCTCAATTAAATTTAGCCGGTAGCAATTTGCATTCATCAAATAGACTTTCTTAATGTAAGTGGTATGACATTGTTTCCTTTGTGTCTCTTGCTTTGCGTGTGTGTGTCTGGAAAGAGTGTCTCCTGGGAAATGCTATCACCTGTATAATGGACTGAGGGCCAGCCTCCTGGATAACTACCAGTTACCTGAGATCCAGCGCACTCCACTGGAAGAGCTTTGCTTGCAAATAAAGGTATTCAATCGGACACTCAGTCTGAGCATTTCTGTGCATACTTCATTCACTAAAATACATGGTTGAATTACCCCTCAGAGATCAACAAAAGTATCAATCAAACGATCTAACTATGTTTGAGTCACACTACACAGGTTTGGTGTCAGCAGTAGGTGTGTATACTGTTAAAATGCGTAAGAATCATGCTTGTTGGCAGTTCTCAGAGAGAGCTTCTCACTGCTGTGGTTTTTGGAAATTGGACTGAACATTTCCACCGGTGACTCATTCATGCTCTCCAACACACACACACATTCTCTTCATTACACACACACACACACACACACACTCTCAACCTCTTTCCCCGAATCTGTGTGGCTCTAATGGGGCCTGAAGGCATAGGTTTCACAAATAGTCTCCGGTGACTGTAATAAGCGAGCCCACAAACAAACTAATTGATTAAAAGGGACATTAATCACTGTCATTGTATCTGAGAGGCAGTGTAATCGTGTAATGAGGCCTTTAGCTCTGTCAATTACTGCTTATTTTCACCTCCACATGGCTGCCCAGTCCCAGTTCTCTCTGATGCTCAGCAGTGCAGTGGGCAATGAAGCCTTGGGGTTCATATAATCATTTGTCTGCTTAGATTGTGAGAAGTTCTTTAACAACATGGTCTGTTTATCTCTCTTTTTCTATACACATTTTTTTCTGTCAGATACTGAAGTTGGGACCCATTGCATCTTTCCTGCGAAAAACCTTGGACCCCCCATCAGACAAAGCGATAGAGCTGGCCATCACACACCTGGTGGACCTGGTGAGAGGCTAAAGTGATGAAAGGGAATAATAATTGATAGAATTGAAAAACAGGGTTGATTCATAAGTAAGGGATAATTTACAGTCTGCCATTAACGTAAAATAAATTGGGTAGTCAGGAACCCAGCGCGAAGCAGCCACGTTGCTACTTAACAAATAAATTAAATGGACATGAAAGATTACTTTGAGCGTTGCAAACTAGGTAAGGCATAATCTAAAGTCATTATCGTGAAATAAACCCTGAGATGAAGGTTCCTGGAAACCACTTATTACCAATTCACTAATTAAATGGACATGAAATATTGATTTGAGTGAAACATGCTTTTTGTAAGAGGAAAGAGTTAAGAGTGCTATAAGAAGTGTGAAACACAGGGACATAGGAAATGGCCTGAGACAATGGTCCATTATACCGTAATTATGCTAAATTATATGGCAGTAGCATGCTGTGATTGATCAGAATCAAGTATTCCAGAAAGCTGTGTAATTAAGAGGTGTAATGACTAAAATCAAAGTACTTGGCAGCAACACAATATTTTGAAATATGTCTTTTTGAAGAGCCAACCTTTTCTCTTTTTGTATCTTGTAGAATGCTCTAGACCGGAATGAAGAGTTAACTCCATTAGGATTTCATCTCGCCCGAATGCCTGTGGAGCCTCACATAGGAAAAATGATTCTGTTCGGGGCTCTTCTGGGCTGTTTGGACCCTGTGCTTACTATTGCGGCCAGCCTCAGCTTTAAAGATCCCTTCTTCATACCGCTGGTACAAACAAACCCTTTTACATGATCACCAGCCCTACACAATGTCTGGCAATATTGTCAACTTGATTGCACAGACACTATTTGAAGAGCTGGACAATGACATCACTGAATCAATGATGAACTGACTGTTTATTGTTGTATTCTTCACACCTTTAATAATATCAACACACCTTTTTCCTGTTTAACACTGTAAAGCTGCTTTGACACAATCTGTATTGTATATGGCCCTATATAAACAAAGGTGACTTGACTGAACACCCACCCATCATCAATCCCCCAGATCATTTAGAGCAGTCCCAGAGGGTGTTCTCTAATGAAGGCTTGTTTGACTGATGGATTCATTTATTTCAGGGAAAGGAGAAGATTGCGGACCAGAGGAGGAAAATGCTCTCCCAAAACTCTAGAAGTGATCATCTCACTATTGTCAATGCATTTTGGGTAAGTCTTAAAGAGTTCATCTTCATTAAGAAGTCACTCTCAGATTAGAAGACTCTCAGTTAGGGGTGTGTGTGTGTATTTTTGACAATCCGTTTATTGTTTTGTTTTTTAGGGCTGGGAGGATTCTAAGAAACAGGGCAGCAGGTTTGAGAGGGAATACTGCTGGGAAAACTTCCTTTCTGCCAACACGCTACAGGTCAGTCTTCACTCCACAAATCAAAGAGTTAAACATTGAAGAGAAAATTAGACTCTTTGATATGCACTTAATAAACAAAAAAACCCTTTTGCTTGTTCCTACCAGATGCTTCAAAATATGAAGGGTCAGTTTGCAGAGCATCTTTTGGCAGCTGGCTTTGTGAATAGTAAGGATCCTAAAGATCCCAGCTCGAATATCAACTCCGGTAACTCTGACTTTACTTGTCCATCTAACTAAATATGTGTCTGTTATCCCAGCTGTCCACTTGCTCACATGGCTGTCTGTCATTTTGACTGCCATTACAGTTGGGACCTTTAAAGGTTTGAGCAGTCTGAGTGTGATGATTTGGTCAGCCTAACTTTGAAAAGAGATGAGCTATTTATTTTCTAAACCAAAAAACTAAACATAAGGTTGTCACACAATTGCTCCCAAAAATAAAGATCACATCATTTAAATTTATACTATACTATAAACTTTATACTTTAATTTATAATTTACTATTGTTTATTGTTAGTTTTTTCATAACTAATGTAAATTCATATGCAGAATGCAATATTATACACCTGGACCTGTCAATCAGTTCAGGGATTGACTTCTGCACTCTTCCTAAAACTCCCCTCATAAACAATGCTGTTGTCCACACTGCACAATTAATCTCTTATTTACATTGTGTCTGCATTGTGTTATGATTAAAGCATTCGTGAGAGTGCCGGAATCTAGTTGCAAGGGCAATATCACTGCAATCATGTGGCCAACAGACTGTGAGTGGCTACAATTCTCAGGACTTCAACCTTTTATGCAGTAGTAGTAGATCTAAATATCATGCTGCAATCAACACTTTTCATGATTAGTTTTATCTCTAGGTGTAATAGTTAAATCATAGTCCCTTTAAGGGAAGTCGTTTCACTCGACAGCCATCTTTAAAATGCCTTTTGGGCAACTATTTAAGTCATGCGAGTACAGCTCATATCTCTTTGAATGGGGAAACGTCAAGTTCTATAAAGCTGTTTACCAAGCTTATGAACAACTGCACCAAGCAATAGAATAATAATAATAATCTAACATACCCAAGTGTCTACCTTGTCTGGTGTGTGGGGATATTGTTCTCCACAAGCCAGGCACAGGTTATCCAGAGGTTCTGTGGAAGGTAATCAAGGTGACATTATATTCTTTATCACATGTAATACATCATCCATTTTTTATGAAATGAAGAAAAACCTGATTCATTCAAAAGGCATAGACCCAGGTCTTCACGCATCTGTGCAATGTTTGCGTCTGTGCATGAGTTTAAATAGATGATCTTTCCTTCCTGAGGATATATTACCTGGCAAGACATTGAATTTAACTTTCAATCTTAAAGGAAAAAATCCACTCTCTTATAGTGTAATAGAACAACAGATATCATAGAGTGAAACAAACCAGCAGTGTCCAGTGTGCACCACTGGTCTCTGTCATCTAGCCATTCAGTCAATAGAATAGAGGGGGTTAGGTTATATTGTCTTTTCTATACACACATTTGCCATTAAAACCAGAACCAAAATAACCTGCTGTCTTTATTGTAATCATAAATATAAATATAAATAGTCACATAATTATTTTATCTTTTATCATCACACCATGTTTCTAACCATTTGGAACACTGTATTAAGAATGTTTATATTACAAAAACATGAATTTGTTACTAAAGTTGGGTTGATGTTATATATAAAATAAATTAGGTACATAAACACAAATGTTTGTTGGTTCAGTAAGTTGGAGTGTATCCTCAGGCACATCAACAATTAATAGCTGTAATAATTAAACATAACATACAACACAATCTACAAACTATTGTGCTAAAAAAACCCACTTTGCTTAATATAACAGCCCCAGGCCTAAAGCGTAAGCAGATGTTTGAATAGTTAGTTCTCTTCAATCATAAATAAACAGGGCTTTTATGTTGCGCGTACTGAAGCGCCGCGTGAGCGCATTCTCGCTTGAATTGCGAATAGCAAAAATGCATCATAGACAAATGTTTGAATATTACTGCACATAAAAACAACTGGCGATATAATGTGTATATATAGCAACAATAAATGTATGTGTGTTTTCTTAACTTCTCCAGTACCGACAGCAGAACCGATATTTATCGATACTCTGGTCTTTCATAATTTAGCCCCGAGACCGATTTAATACCGAGTTTTGGTACCCATCCCTAATGATGCTACCCAGTCATAGCAGTGAGCTTTAACATTGAAGTCTTAAAGGAGACACACCCCTTTAAATGGAGTGTTTAAACCAGAGGACTAAAGTAAGGAGTACACATTAAGACTTTTTCTATATTATGACCATTGTTGGTGTAAAAATACCATTAACATTGTAAGTGCACCTTAAGAAACATTGTAAATGTAAAAAAATAAATAAAAATTCATCTCTTGACCCCTGTAACAATAAATATTCTCCCTTATATTATTCAGAGAATGAGAAGCTGATTAAGGCTGTGATCGTTGCGGGTTTGTACCCTAAAGTGGCCAAGATTCGCCCCAACCATAGTAAGAAGAGACCAATGTAAGTGGCAGGTATTTCTCTTATTGCTTGTGTTTTGGTTGTTTTGGTTTATGTGGCCTCCATTCTTTAGCTCATTGAAAAGCCCCGACTGAATACTTACTGAATGTCACTGATTGCATTATCCCAATTAAGACATATTCACAGACCTTTGCTCTGTTGGGAAAGATAAGAGTAGAAAAGCTGAAGAGCAATCTCAAATGATAGAAGCAGCATGAAAGACGTGCATGTATTATCTTCAACCAAATTCAGTAAAGAAACCTTGATTTGTTTATTTTCTTGTTTTTAACACTGATATTGAGAAGTTTTTGTATGGCTCAGTTATTAGCCATGTCAGTGGTGTTTTTACATTATTTTACGTTACAATGCTGAGGTGGTGTATTCTAGTAAGGCGACCAGTCCCGAAATTGTGAGCTTTGTCCCCGTGTCCTGCAAAATGCAAGCACTGTCCCTCATTTCAATTATGTTTGTATTTTTTTCTTCCCTGAAATTGCAATACCACAGTAAGAAATATAAAAATATAAAATGTGATTGCCGTTCGATTGTGATTTAGTCCCACAAATCACATCTACTTATTACAACAGCAATAACCAATTATTAGATTTTTTTTTATTTTGTTCCCCTCCTCCCCTGAGTGGTTTATTGTTTCTGTTTTTTTAGATAAACCTGCCCTTAAATGGCATATTGGACCAAAATGAAATATGGTTTGTTGCTTGACATATTGGTCAGATGGTCACTTCTAAGTGGGCAGTTCAGGTTAATAATGTACAAAGTGGACCAGACTACGCCAATTGTCCAATTCAGCAAAAGTAATTCTAGCCTAAAACTGCCCACTTAGATGGGAATGGACGGGAATCCAACCAAGATGTAAAGTGACTTACTACAATTATTATTTTTTGTTTCATAAGATACTTGGGCAGGGGAAATCTGAAGTTGATGATGCAACAATAGCCCCAGTATAGATCCACATTTAAATGATTTCAAACCGATCTCTGAGAAGAAATGTCTTAAAATTGTGTGTAGACTTTTAATCAGGTCCATTGTTTGGCTGGCTTTATCTGTAAAATTGCATCAATTTTGAAAATTAAATCTTGAAATTATGTTTTTGCAGGCCAGTGAAGGTGTACACTAAGGCTGATGGGAAAGTGTGTATCCACCCTAAATCTGTCAATGCAGAGGAAACTCAGTTCCACTACACATGGCTCATTTATCACCTGAAGATGAAGACCACCAGTGTACGTACATTTTTTTTTTTTTTATTATTTACCCCAAAGTGAGGTTTTGTCAGCTTTAGCTAACAAAATTGTCCCCAATAAACTCACACACATACACTCATGCAGTGTGTTCATTCACTCATTTCAAAGGGAAGGGCTACTGTATATCATTTTGTTGAAGAGCTCTGTTTAGTTGCGAGACAGGATGTGTGTTTGTAAATGAATGCCACTTCTAGTTTAAGTCCATCTTTTATTCAGTTTCTGTGTGCCTTTTAACTGACACCCTCTCAAAAGAGATCAAAGCTCCTTACTGATTCGAGGAGTACCTCCCTAGGATCTCTCTACTTGCTCAATGACTCTCACACGCGCACAGATATGCTGGTCTTTTTTTGCCATAAAAAGTGAAGCAATATTAACTTTGGTGCCGTTCTGTCACAGTGATGTAGATTGAACAGTCCGGTCTTGTGCACCAGTGAAATGTTTGTCTTGTTCTTTTCAGAGAATGTGATACTATAGAGACTAACGCTAGAAATAGAGAGTGAGACCAACCTGTTAACGCTATAGTCAATCTGTGGTTTCTTGCTATTCAAATTATAATAATTTAGACTAAAATGAATATTTAATGCTAATTTATTTAATAGGTTGACCTGTAATAAATAACCCAGGGAGTCTTGCTCAACTCTGACTATATTGCTTAATTTTTCCGTCTTTGCGTAGTCTTTCTCAGCAGTTGCGGTGCTCCTGTATAGCGATGCAGGAAACACTGGGAGAGAGAAGAAAATTACATGTAAAATGAGGAGAAAGTTTTTCAAGAGAGCGACAAGGGAGATGCCTGAAGCAAAGTGGCAGATAGTAAGATTGAAGTGTTAGAGAAAGAGAAATGGTGTGAATGAAGTTTGAATAAACCAGCGTATGAAGAGATTGAGGAATGGGGCAGAATGAGACTGTAGATTGCAACAATCAGATTGGAAGCTAAAAGGTATGTGTGAAGATTGAGAAAGATTGATTCGCGAAAGTGTTTTGAGATGAACCAAATGCAGACATTAAAATTCAGTTCTTGTCGTCTTACATCAGTCTTCTCCTCATTCACTCTCTAAGGACACTGTGTCTGGTCAGAACTAACAATGTCCACAGAGCTGACCTGTGACTGTTACCCCACTGGGTAAACCTGTGCGGATCCTGATTAGGACTTATTACTGTGTTAAGCCAATAAAGAGGCAAGAGCCGAAGACAAGCTCCTCTTCCTCTTTCTTTTCACACACATTTACACTATTCTGTTTCTCTGTGTGTGTGTGTGGATGTTAAAGTATTACTCTGCCATAAAACAGGGTGACATTTCCAATCACAAACACATTCTGTCTCTCCACTCACTGCCTTAAAAAACAGTACATTTAGGGACTGAGACATCTTTAGGGAATCTCAAGATTGCAGGGGTGGATTATTTTTCCATTTGCATGTGTGCCTTTGCATGATCAATTCAGGCCTAGTTTTACAGCTTTCTGAGTAATGATCAACAAGGCTGGTCAGTGACAAAGTCCATGATAAGTTAGCAATGTATATATGATTTGTAATGTATTAGTCTTGATTTAATCTATTTTGAAAATGTATACACTACTTTTCTAGAAATGGTTGTTTTAATGCCTTACATCTCAAACATGTCAAGTGGTGTAACCAAGTAATATTTCTTTATTACTAAGGTCATGACAACAAAATGATTTACTGTTATGTTGATTAAATGACTTGTCAGACAAATTATGTTATTAATATTTTAAAACAAAAACGAAGTAATTTTACTTAAAATATTTTCTTTTCAAGGATATTAGGCTTTTGAGATTTTAATTTTTTTTTCATTCTTAAGAAACCCTCTTAATAAAGAGATGAATTGTATGAAGTAAATGTTTTTTTTCTTCTCTGGATTAAAAACAAAATCCCCCTCTTTTTTTTTTTTTAAGATTTTCCTCTATGACTGCACCGAAGTGTCTCCATTTTCATTGTTGTTTTTTGGAGGAGATATTTCCATCCAGAGGGACCAGGACCAAGAGACAATCGCTGTGGACGAGTGGATCGTGTTTCAGTCCCCGGCACGCATTGCTCACCTTGTCAAGGTGAGCGTTACTTGACATATTCGTTTAAAACTTACGATCATATGCTGCAGAGCACTCAGTGATGGGTTGCAGTTATACTTTTGAGTTTTTTTTTTAATTTAGGATCTGAGGAAGGAGCTGGATGTGTTACTGGAGGAGAAGATAAAGAGTCCAAGTCCTGTGGTCTGGAATGACCGGGGGTCTAAAGATTGTGCTGTTCTCTCCGCTATAATAGACCTCATCACAACTGAGGAAACCCCTGCTGGAGGCCCCAGGAGAGGCAGCCAGTGAGCACCAACCAATAGGAGCTTATTTATTTGAATGACATTCAACCGTGACATACAGAAAAGTGATTGCTGTCACAGCTGTGAGAACACAATGATACTCTTTCTCTGAACTTGTAGGTATTTGTGTAAATACCTACAGCATTAGAAATAAGAAAGATTTTTGGTCTTTTTATTTTAGAATTGGCTTGAGTTATTGTAAGAGTTTCTTTACAGTAATTTATTAAATGTGCCATGATGCAATCAAATTGTCTATGGAGGGCTTCCATTCTTAATCTTGCTATATACACACATATAGGTTAAGAGACATAGTAAAAATTTAAGCAATGAAATATATTTTAATGTAGATTTATAATCAGCATATCAATTTATATTTCAGATTATATAAAGTTCACAATTGCAGATATCTAATACATATTTACATCTGGCATAATTCATGTTAACATTTTCCCTGAGTAAATTCAAAGAGTGAACATCTCTGTGCTGCCATAAAACTTTCCTTCACTTTAAACAGGGACTCCAATTCCACAAAATGCATTGTTTTATAATGAGGTCTGAGCTCACATAAAAGCTATTGGATAAAACATATGGTGTATATTTGTCCTTTGTATGAAGCTACTAAAGTTGTTCCTGTTCTGTAGTGGTTCTATTCATCCAGTCTTCATGTGCTGTGCATTCCTCAGAAGGAGATAGAGCTCTAGTAATGTTCTCAGACATTGGTCTCTAGGCCTTGCAGACGGTCCATCCTCTGCATGTTTTTCTCGATGGTTGCCTGACAGGTGATGAGTTCGGCGCACTCGGCCAGGAACCAGCCCCTCTCTCCATCCCGCAGACGCTCGCCTTCATACCAACCTGAAACCACAACCATATATCAGTTCACCTTGTGTACACAAACCAGTCACTGATCAAAGCAAAAACACTTGAACTACAACGAAACACAATCTGCTGTCAGAGCCATAACTTAGTGATCACAAACATAACTTGAGCCAGTTCTTACTCCCATTCCCCCTTCATTTACATAAACAGTGCATTCAGAAAGTATTCAGACCCTCTTCACTTTTTTCAATTTTGTTATTTTGCAACCTGATACTACAATTGTTTATTTATTTTTTTTCCTCATTAATCTACACTCCTCGTACCTCATAATGACAGTGAAAACAGAATTTTAGAAATGTCTGTAAATTAATTTAAAAGAAAAAACTGAAATATTACATTTACGTAAGTATTCAGACCCTTTGCAACAACACTTGAAATTTAGCTCGGGTGCCTGCCATTTCTCTTGATCATTGCCAAGATGTTTCTACACCTTGATTGGAGTCCACCTGTGGTAAATTAAATTGATTGGACATGATTTGGAAAGGCGATGTCCTAGAGTGGCCCAGCCCCAGAGCCCTGGCTTGAACCCTATTGAACATCTCTGGAGAGACCTGAAAATGGCTGTCCACCGACGGTCCCCGTTCAACCTGATCGAGTTTGAGAGAATTTGCAAAGAAGAATGGCAGAAAATCCCCCAATCCAAGTGTGCAAAGCTTGTTGCATCATACCCAAAAAGACTTGAGGCTTTAATTGTTGCCAAAGGTGCTTCAACTAAGTACTGAGTAAATACTTATGTAAATGTGATATTTCAGTTTTTTTTCTTTTTAATAAATTTACAGACCTTTCTAAAATTCTGTTTTAACTTTGTCATTATGAGGTACGAAGTGTAGATTGAGAAAAAAAAAAAAAAATCATTTAAACAATTTTCAGGCTTCAGTAACAGGCTGCAACAACAAAATTGAAAAAAAGTGAAGGGGGTCCGAATACTTTCTGAACGCACTGTAAAACTAGTAAAAAGGAATAAAATAAAGCACCATGCAAGAGTCTTGAAATTTTAACAATGTGTTAAACTGAAGTAGTGCTGAAAAAACACTTGGTCCACTTCAAACTTCTTTTCCTTTGATAAGTCTTGTGGAGAATTTATAAAAGATCTCTTTAGAGCAGAATGAAATGTTCAAAAATAAAATAGCCTGCTTTCAACTGTCTTTTGTATATTTAATGGTCATTAAAAGATTCACAGGGTCTTTGAAGCCTTATCCCATGAGTCCTGGCCTTTCATCATGAAAGCCAGCCAACAAGAAACAGCCAGAGCGAGACCACTGCTTGACCCTCTGACCAGCACCATCAAAACTGAGACGTTCAGCTGAGCCTCACATTAAAATACATCCCTGTGGTTACAGGACAATAATTATAACACATCGAAAAACCACAAACAGAACTGTTCTCTGGAAAACTTTAACACAAGCAGCGAAAGGTCAGATTTGTTTAGAGAATTTGGAAAATAGAATACTCCAAGTATGAGCTTGAGGAAACACCTTTTAGAAAAGTGGTTCTCAACCTTTTTGACTCCAAGGCACCCCTTTGTACAAGACACTATTCAAATGGCCTCTTATCTAACCTGGGCCCGTATTCACAAAACATTTTATCTTATCACTAAGAGTTCTCCTAAATAGCAGTAAAAGTTTTTAGCTAAGAGTTTTCTCTTAAAACCTATTCACAAAGCTGCTGAGAGAAACTTTTACTAAGGAACAGAGAGAAGTCTTGATCCATAGCAATGAGGTCAACCCTGCCCTTATTCTTAGCTTATGTCAGCATGCTTACTAACTATGGACACAGTGATTGGCTGATAGGGGAGGGGCGGGGTCTCTGTCAGAGATTGATTCCTAGAAATATTGTAGAGCCAACATTGTTGCCATATTCAAACAAAGGTTTAAAAATAAAATTAATTGCCACATTCAAATAAAGATTTTAAAATGCAGGATAAGCGCATTAATTAAACCAGTATATGTTCAGCTAAATGTCAGCCTCTTGCATGTATGCTTCTCGTAGCGGATATGCATATAAACAGCTTTTTAATTAACAAAGTAGAATTATTATGGCTGAAAGTAAGACATGCAAACGTAAAAGAAAACCAAACTGGACGCAAGAACAGCTGTTACTTCTTGCCCAACTGGTTAATGAAAAGGATATAATCAAAAGGAAAATTTGGAGTTGGGATAACCTCCAAACCCTAAAGGTGATACCTTTTTAAAAGCTCATTATCGTCAAATGTTTATACTCTGAGGCAGATTGCCAGAAACAGCCATTTTAGGACAGTTGTGAGTTGGTCTTAATGACTTAGGAGTCCTCTTCACTACTCCTAACGTTTCACAGATTTAGGAGCTAAAACAATTTGTGAAATACTCTTAGAGCAAAAATTTAGGACTCTTAGAGTCCTAAATTTAGGACTGACACGCCCACTATTTTTTAAGATTTTCTCCTAAATCGGCAAGTTAGGAGCTACTTTTAGCCTCAAGATGTTTTGTGAATACGAGCCCAGATATGTGCTTCTGCTGAATTAGAAATAAATATAAACTAAAAAAAGTCAGTTTAACGTTGTACATCTTTTAGTACTCAGTACGAGCCAGAGAAACTTCTGAATCCACTACATTCCTACATACCATCATAAACCCTGAAATGTTTCTATGCTTATATTTCATAATACCAGTTGATAACAGACTACAGTAAATTAGTTTGCATGTTGTGGCACTATATATATATATTTATTTATTTATTTATTGCCAGATATCCCTATGTCTGAATTTTGTATTTGTTCGCTGTTTTTCCATTATATTTGAAAACCTTGGACAAAAAGTGAATGGCAATTTAGACAAATCAAATGTGAAATTCAAACTGAAATTTCATGTTGGTGTGAACAGTCCTTTAGAGTGAAGAATGTGAAAAAAGGAGGATATTCTTACCATCTACTGTCTGTGACACCAACACCACATCAGCCACCTGTAGAGAGAGCTCATCCGGCTGCCTGGACGTGTACGTCCTTGTCACATCAACCTGCCTGGTATCTAATGAAGGAAAAAATTAATGAATAAATCATTAAACACTATGACAGTCTGGAACCTATAAATGCTTTCCCAAGTGTAAGCCTAGGATTTTTTCATTTATAATTTTACCCACAAAAATCATAAGCTTATAGCAAAACTACACCTCAACATGCAGCATGATTTGAGGTATCATTCACATTCATATGTGTTTAGGGTTATAAGTTTAATAATAGTAGTATAGTAGAGTAATAATAGAGTGGTGTCGCTGTAATACACTGCATGGCCAGAGGGTGATGCTGTTTCGCTGAGGCTGGCTGTACTTACTCATTCGGTCATTCTTGTCGTTACTGTTGTTCTGTCCCAGAGCGCTGATCCAGCGAGCTCTCTCGTTACTGTCACAAAGAAAACATACAACATTAACTTATAGGCACTGATGCAGTATTTATTTATTTATTTATTTTTGACTCACACAAGTGTATGTGATGTCTGTTAAAACCAAACAACACAGAAGCTATTCCTTTATTGTTCTGGACATTCACAGACACACACCTCTAGACTCCAGTACAACAGCAGGTAAAGTTACTAGGAGAAACCTGACCTCGGTCCTGAAGCATTCATTACATTCAGGACAAGAAGTGTCTGTTCATTCCTGTAAGCTCCTTTGTGTTTGTTCAGTTTCACTGAGGACATGCCACCAGTTTTACAGAAAGAAAGAATGAAAGGAGAGATGCAGAGGGAAAAGAAAGAGATAGGGGATTGCATCAAATCCTTGACGATTTGATCTGACGTACTCGAGTCAAATTCAGCACAAATATCCCACAATAAACATACCAGAGTATCGAGAGAGTAACGACTGTGACATCTGTCTGAAACTACTTCTCTTTTGTTAAATTAGATTTTCTATTAAAGGCTTACTCCACCCCAAAATGAAAATTTTGTTATTTATCACTTACCCTCATGTCGTTCCAAACCCGTGGAAGCTTCGTTCATCTTCAGAACACAAATTAAGATATTTTTGATGCATTCTGACAGCTCTCTGACCCTCCCATAGACAGCAATGTAATTAACACGATCAACATCAGGAAACGTAGCATGGAGATCGGTCAAATAATCCATGTGACATCAGGGGTTCAGCCGTAATTTTACGGAGCTACAAGACTACTTTTTGTACGCAAAGGAAAAAAATAACGACGGTCGCGTGGGTCACGCAGATACGCTGTTTACGCTTTGATTGGAGCAAAAACAGCATATCCGCTTGACGCAGCTGACACAGAACAGCTTACACTGTTTGCGTTCAGTCGATACTCTCCAAAATGGCACTACGGTGATGCGGAGGAGACAAATTGTTGAATAAATCATTAATTTTGGTTTCTTTGTGTACAAAAAGTATTATTGTAGCTTTGTAAAATTACGGCTGAATCCCTGATGTCACATGGATTATTTTACCAATCTCCTTGCTACGTTTCTGGACGTTGATCGTGTTAATTACATTGCTGTCTATAGGAGGGTCAGAGAGCTGTCAGAATGCATCAAAAATATTTTAATGTGTGTTCTGAAGACAAACCAAGCTTTTATGGGTTTGGAACAACATGGGGGTAAGTGATAAATGACAAAATTTTCCTTTTGGGGTGGAGTAAGCCTTTAAGTTGTGAGAGAAATATACCGAAAATAAGGGCATTTTCAGAGCTGACCTGAAGTGAGTCAGTCAGACTGTGTGATTCTCAGCTCGACTGTGGCGCACACAGATGCCAGTCTGGTTTTACAATCTGAGCAGACAGCCTGAGCTGACCAGCTGCATGAGTCACGCTTGGCTCATTCCGGTCCCATTTAAAGCTGAAGGGGTCACAAAGGCCTCTCGCTTGTTCTATTACCAGAAACATTAATGAGCTTGAGTGCGGTGTGATTCATTCATTGACCAATTAGTGTTTAAAGAGTAATTAGTGTTTAATAGAGTCGCTGACAAAGGGTAGGAAAGAAGATGAGAATTTTTTAAGGCTGAACTCCAGTTACACATGTAAAATAAGTGATTACGAATAGTAACGTATCTAAAATGACAGACCAGTTTCTTGAGCAACAAATCATTCTAGCATAAGTTCTGAAGGATCATGTGATCCGCAGAAATATCTGCTGAAAATTCACATTTTAATGACATTTTAAATTGTAATAATATTGAACAGTATTACTGTGTTTTATTGTTTATTTTACTGTAGTCTTGTGAGAATAAGATACTGCTTACAACAAATTATGATTTTTTTTATTATTATGTATAAAACAGCACTCAAATCATCAATATGTGCCTGAACTGTCGCAATAAGGAAATGACAGGACATTGACGTGACAACCACGTACACACATCCCTTACACATTTATTGTGCATGTCCAGATATTAAATATACGAGAAGCAAACTATGAGAACAAATATGTTCAGCTGAACCCATCTCCCTCATCCTTGCTCTGCAGGGTGTGTAGTTAGCGTGGGAAGAGCAGCTGTTTATTCACATCCCTGGAATCTGAGCACACATGATCACAACAGATAGCAAATTCCTTTTTGCTGCTCTGCATTACACCAGCTGAATTACTAGCCAGTGAAAGAACAGTATAGCAAAAAAAAAAAAAGAAATGACAGCTTCCACTTCCACCCTACATAATGCTCTTAACATTAATTGAACATTGTGGTTAAAAAAAAGTTTTTCTTGAACAATAACTTCACGTTCCTTATTGGTAAAAAAAAAAAAAAAAAAAAAAATTAATTTATTTTAGTGGTAAAAAAATACTGTAAACTGTAGCTAGAGCTATGAAGTTGGCTCTAAGACTAGCAAAGTCCACACTACAACTATAATGATAAAAACGTCATAAAATCAACATTCACGAAAGAGCTGCAATTGCTAAAACTTTAAAAATCACAGACATGATCATAAAACCTGGACAGTTAGACCTTCAACGTGAACGTCATCATCTGCCCTGGTCAGCTTAATCACCTGACTTGAAAATATCAAACCACTGGGAACAGTTTTGGAGAGAGGAGTGGGAAGCAGATTGCTTCCTTCAACAACACTGAAACAACTGGCAGATGTTTTGATGGACGAAATTTCACTAGACTACTCAAAAGTTGTATGAATGTCTATGAATGTCTATTTCCCAATCCCGTAACATGCATTTAAAGAATAGATAGGGTGATTTTACATTTCATGCCAACTTCAACAACTTGAATCTACCAAGCCTTATTTTCCAAACACCAGAAAGGCAAGCAGCACCTGGAAGACCTCACATCTCCACTGTCTGGTATCCTGCATGCTGCACTGCTTCAGCAAGCTCCCACATGTTTACTACAGCTGAAGGCCAAAATTCCACACCTATCACCTTTAAAGATTATTTTACATGAGGTGAAAAGTCAATGAAGGCATCAGAGCACCAGTAGAAGGCACGTTTGGAAGTAAATATTCAAACTCGCCCCTGAGGCACAATAAGGAAACAGAGGAATATCTAAAAAACATGAAGATGAATGAGGCATCTTGAATGAGGCTTATTCAGACAAAACCAATGCATTATGTTAATAATTTATACTACCCGCTTAGTGGGCAGAGAGAGGCCTTTCAAACACAATATCGATGGTAACTCCTTCTGAATACTAAATGAGGCACTTAGTGAGCCTGCAGGGGCCACTGCATCGAGACAACTCAATTTCCTGAAAAAGTGTTTGGCCACCTAAGGATGGAACAATATGCCGTTTCTACAGTGAGCATAGCACAAATCGACGTAGCTGATGACATCACAATGGACTCCAAAATCATTTTCTCAGAAATGAAGAGTCAGGGGCTTTCCATAACAATAACACTCATGCATACCTGCCATGGGGGAAAATTGTGCCACTCACACTCAAGAGAAAAGTTGGTTTAGCGGTATCGAGCTGTGTTATTAGACACTCAACTGGGTGGAGCCTGACAGAGGTCCAGAAATGTGCGAGAACTTGTCTTGGTTGACGAAGTTTGCTCAGAAGAACTACAATCATCTTGACTCTTCACCAAGAACAACAGTAGATAGGCATCTCTGTTATGTAAGTGGATCGGCAACATACTAAGCTATAATTACACTCTCAGCAACAGATAACATGTTATCTCACTTACATGAACACAGTCAATCTATGGCTGTGTTTTGAAACTTAGTGAGCTGCCTATTAAAACAGCAACTATTATAAAAGCGTTTTTCCATTTAAATTTGCATTTATAAATGAAAGTAATGATCTAACTTCTGCTCAGGTTTATGTGATCCTCAAAATTGAAAAGCTCAATTGAAAAAAAATAAAAAATGTAATCTCTTTAACAGAATACAATGTTATCAGAGAGAAAGTGAAAGAGAGGGAAGAAGAAGAGGGAGAGAAAGAGAGAATGAAAATAGAATAGAGAGGCAAAAATACGATCTTAGGCTGATGATACATGGATGATCTTTTTGAGCAATGTTGCCGTCAATGGGCAACCAGGTGAGACACAGGGCCCACGACCCATCTAAAGTATCCAGATAGAAATTAGTTACCCATTCTCAGTGAGGAAAGTGCCCAAGCAACACTGCTCTAAAAAGTTGCCCCGTGTATCATCAGCCTTAGAAGACTTAAAGTAAAATTTCTGCAGATAGTGCGGTGATGGCTTATGCAAAACTCAGCATTACAATGTTTAGAGCATTGTGAGTGGTTGCCAAGGGGGAGTTATATGGTTGATTAGGTGTTCTGAGTGGTTTTCATGTTGCTATGCTGCTGCTAGGGTGTTCTGGGTGGTTGCTAGGCGGTCACTTACTGGCTCAAGTCAACAGAACTGTCCAAGTCTCTCTGATATTCTGGTCTTTCGCTACGACTCTTGTCTTTTTAAACTGTCATTTCTAGGCCTTCTTCTATCCAAACGCAGCACTGAGAACTTATGATAAAATTGCATGGAGCCAAAGCATATTTAACTGGATGTCAAAAGTCTTTAACTGCTCTTTAAAGGTCTGTACCATTCCTCAAGCTTTTAAAGCAAATAGGTTTAAATCAGACACAGTGGAGCCTGACAGACTATATTTAAGTGAACAGGTTATTTACATAGAGAATAATAATAATAATAATACATTTTATTTGTAATAAGCCTTTCTTAAACTCACAGCGCTACAACATGTACAAACAAAATAACAAATCAACCAAAACTACATAATATCAAAATAAAATCACAGTAAATAATCACAAATTAAAAGCTTTACTAAAAAGATGCGTCTTAAGAAGTTTCTTGAAACAATCCAAGGAAGCCGCATTCCTAATGAACGCAGGTAATGCGTTCCATAGCTTAGGCACGTTATAGGTTAAAATCAGAGTTTTAAAATCAATACGCGATTGAACCGGGAGCCAATAAAGTTGCTGGAGCACTGGGGTAATGTGATGGCGTGCAGATGTATAAGTCAAAACTCGCGCAGCTGAGTTTTGTATATATTGCAATCTCTTAACAGAACTTGCTGGTAAACCCCCAAAGAGAGAATTACAATAATCAAGCCGTGATGTGACGAAGGCATGAATAAGCCTCTCAGCATCAGGCCTGGAAAGAAAGGGTCTAATGCGAGCAATGTTACGAAGATGGAAAAAAGCAACTTTAGTTATGTTTTTGAAATGAGAATTAAAAGTCATCATCAAAAATAACGCCTAAATTACGCACCTGGGCATGAGGAGATATTTGAGTATTGTCAACTGAAAGTTTAAAATTACTGCATTTATTAACATTAGATGGAGTGCGAATTACTAAAATTTCGGTTTTAGAACCATTTAGCTTTAGAAAGTTGTGTTTCATCCATGCCTTGATTTCCAACAAACAGGCAGAAAGAGTCAAAGAGGAAGTAGTGGAATCAGGCTGAGTGCTAAAATAAATCTGGGTGTCGTCCGCATAACAATGATAACCCAGGCCGTACTTCTGAATAATCTGCCCAAGAGGTAGCATGTAAACACTAAATAAAACAGGACCCAGAACTGACCCCTGAGGGACACCCTGAGAAGTCTTAAAGGTACAGAAGCTATGACGGTCTTAATTTCTAAAGGTCAGAAAAGGGGAGGAAAATGATCATGTGAAGTTCTTATTTATTTATTTATTGAGAGATGGAGAGTAAATGGATGAGTAAAGGGTTTTTTGCATCCCTATTCTTGACCTCAGACCTCAAAACAATAGGAAAAACACTGCTGAAGTGTTGTAATGTGCTAATGTCTCTGTTCAACATGATTAATGTATTTAATGAGCAGTTCTTGGCACTAAACACATCACCTACAGCTACAGTTTTAAACAAACCCTGATTCAAAACCACCAACTACTTATTACAAAGGGTAAAGTAGATCTGGAAAGCAAATCAGTACTCAATATCTCCGCTCATGTTTGTTCAGTACACTGGGCGAATGCCTGAAAGGCTTGTGCTGGTACCGTACATTCACCCCTGCAGTGTGATGACTGATGGGTTGGTAAAATACATGGAAACTCCCTTTGAAAGAGCAGTTAAAATCTGTCATTTAAATTAAAGGTTATGTCAGTACATGTCTAGTTCAGTAACCTCAGACAGATACAGAATTACATTACTCAAATGACAAATTAACGCGTAAGCATATTGATGCGAGCATAAGCAAACTAAATGCAACAAGTCATGGTTCCCAGATCTTTGACCAACGAATTTACACAACCACTCAAAAGTTTTTAAAAGTAAATAAATAAAAAATAAATAATAATAATAATACTTTTATTCAGCAATGATGCATTAACAAGTGACAGTAAAGTCACTGATGTTATAAAAGTTTTCTATTTTAAATAAATACTGTTCTTTTTCTATTAGTTAAAGAATCCTCCTGTTTTTTTATTTTCTTTAATAGCATTGATAATAATAATAATGATAAGTGTCATCATCATATTAGAATGACTTCAGATTTTTATTTTATTATTATTTATTTTCAAAATTATATTCAATTAAAAAAAAAAAAAAAAATCATTATCTTTACTAGTAACACTTTAGTTTAGGGACCAGTTCTCATTTTTAACCAGTTGCTTATTAGGATGCATATTACAAGCATATTGGCTGTTTGTTAGTACTTATGAAGCACATATTTATGCCTTATTAGCAGTGTTGGGGAGTAACTACTTACATGTAACAGAATTACATAATGTAATTACAAAATAAAAGTAATTGTAATTAGTTACAATTACTAAGAAAAAATGTGTAATTAAATTACAGTTACACTGAACAAAATTATAAACGCAACACTATTGTTTTTGCCCCCATTTTACACGAGCTGAACTCAAAGATCTAAGACTTTTTCTATGTACACAAAAGGCCTATTTCTCTCAAATATTGTTCACAAATCTGTCTAAATCTGTGTTATTGAGCACTTCTTTGTCGAGATAATCCATCCACCTCAGGTGTGGCATATCAAGATGCTGATTAGACAGCATGATTATTGCACAGGTGTGCCTTAGGCTGGCCACAATAAAAGGACACTCTAAAATGTGCAGTTTTACTGTATTGGGGGGGGGGGGGGGTCCGGGGGGGTCTGAAAACCAGTCAGTATCTGGTGTGACCACCAATTTCCTCACGCAGTGTAACACATCTCCTTCGCATAGAGTTGATCAGGTTGTCCACTCCTCTTCAATGGCTGTGCGAAGTTGCTGGATATTGGCAGGAACTGGAACTCGCTGTCGTATACGCCGATCCAGAGCATCCCAAACATGCTCAATAGATGACATATCCGGTGAGTATGCTGGCCATGCAAGAACTGGGATGTTTTCAGCTTCCAGGAATTGTCTACAGATCCTTGCAACATGGGGCCATGCATTATCATGCTGCAACATGAGGTGATGGTCGTGGATGAATGGCACAACAATGGGCCTCAGGATCTCGTCACGGTATCTCTGTGCATTCAAAATGCCATCAATAAAATGCACCTGTGTTCGTTGTCCATAACATATGCCTGCCCATACCATAACCCCACCGCCACCATGGGCCACTCGATCCACAACGTTGACGTCAGCAAACCGCTCACCCACACGATGCCATACACGCTGTCTGCCATCTGCCCTGTACAGTGAAAACCGGGATTCATCCGTGAAGAGAACACTTCTCCAAAGTGCCAGACACAATCGAATGTGAGCATTTGCCCACTCAAGTCAGTTACGACGGCGAACTGCAGTCAGGTCGAAACCCCGATGAGGACGACGAGCATGCAGATGAGCTTCCCTGAGACGGTTTCTGACAGTTTGTGCAGAAATTATTTTGTTATGCAAACCGATTGTTGCAGCAGCTGTCCGGGTGGCTGGTCTCAGACGATCTTGGAGGTGAAGATGCTGGATGTGGAGGTCCTGGACTGGTGTGATTACACGTGGTCTGCGTTTGTGAGGCCAGTTGGATGTACTGCCAAATTCTCTGAAACGCCTTTGGAGACAGCTTATGGTAGAGAAATGAACATTCAGTTCACGGCAACAGCTCTGGTGGACATTCCTGCATTCTGCATGCCAATTGCACACGCTCTCAAAACTTGCGACATCTGTGGCATTGTGCTGTGTGATAAAACTGCACATTTTAGAGTGGCCTTTTATTGTGGCCAGCCTAAGGCACACCTGTGCAATAATAATTAGAGATTATCGTCAATTTGATTTCACAGATACTATTTAAACTAAACTGAGCTAGACAATGACATCACTGAATTCAATAATGAAATGCCTTTAACTGAAAATTGAGTGTTTAATCTTATTATTATACATTACTGACACTCTATCCTCCAATTTGATACTGTTAAGTGCTTTGACACAATCTGTATAGTTAAAAGCGCTATATAAATAAAGGTGACTTGACTTGACTAATCATGCTGTCTAATCAGCATCTTGATATGCCACACCTGTGAGGTGGATGGATTATCTCGGCAAAGGAGAAGTGCTCACTAACACAGATTTAGACAGATTTGTGAACAATATTTGAGAGAAATAGGCCTTTTGTGTACATAGAAGCCTTACATCTTTGAGTTCAGCTCATGAAAAATGGGGGCAAAAACAAAAGTGTTGCGTTTATAATTTTGTTTAGTGTACTTATGAAAATGTTAAGGATTACAAAGGGGATTACATCTGATTTTTTTTTTACACACACTCTCACATACAGATTTAATTGATTTCTTTCATAAATTGCAGTGACTGCTCTAAAATGTGAAACACCAATGTTTCAAAAGTTTATAACATGCTTATCCGATAACGCTTATATTTTCTATATGGGTTTATGTATATGCTTTATTTTTTAAGATTAAATTGTTTTTTTCTAAGGCATTGTTAGATTTCAGTGTTTCCTGTCATAGCTATGCAAATATTTGATTTCAAAAACAGTATCATAGCTATTAAACTATTTCTTGTTATACATTTAAATCTGTATTTAACCTCAGAATGATTTGAAAGTAAGTCTGATTTTGTGGTGGCTGTGTTTCAAATGGGACATCGGATGCCCATTTTCCACAAGTTGGTATGATTTAGGGTCGTCTCGAAATGGTCTCAGTGGTCGTGAAAAACAACACCCTTTTTACCTTGTCAAAAACAGCTCTTTTCACAGTGACTCGTTTCAGTGCATATCTCTTTACATGCTAATGAGCTCTGCTCACCCCGCCCCTCTCTTCTGTGGAAGAGCAAAGGCGATTTGAAAATAATTACAACAAATAGCTATAACGAGTGAGACTTCCTTCTTCTTGACGTACAGCTGGATCATGAACAATGGGTACCGATCCATCCTTGAGTTTGAACTTTTTAACAAAACTCTGCCTTGAATTGTCCCTCATTCAGAAAGCAGTCTCGAGTAAAATGATTTGCGCAGACAGACATAAACGAATTTAGTGAAAGTGAAGTGACGTGTGGCCAAGTATGGTGACCCATACTAGGAATTTGTGTTCTGCATTTAACCCATCCAAGTGCACACACCCAGAGCAGTGGGCAGCCATATTTCTGCGGCGCCTGGGGAGCAGTTGGGGGTTTCAAGATTCAAGATTCAAGAGTTTTATTTGTCACATACACAATTATACAGAGTATAACCAGCAGTGAAATGTAGGTCAGGTCCGCTCCAAGGACAGTGCAATTATAAAGAATACAAATATTAAGAAGAAGTACAAACATAAAATAAAATAAAAGATAAGATAAAATAAGATAAGATAAGATAAAAAAAATATAAATATAAATGTGCAGGTCAGTATGTTGTTGACAAATAGTAATGAGAGGAATGTGCAAAAAATAATGTGCAAAAAGTTGTACAGGGTATTTGAATAGCAGCAATATGAGGTAGAGAAAAATTATGAATAGCTTATTGATATATGATATTTACATGGAGAAAAATTATGAATAACTTATTGATATGGTGATATTACATGGAGTCAAGTGATATTATGACACCGAGTTAGAGTTTAGGAGCCTGATGGCCTGGGGGAAGAAGCTCCTCCTAAGTCTCTCAGTTTTTGCCTTCAGGCTACGGAAGCGCTTACCAGATGGAAGCAAAGTGAATAGATGGTTACCAGGGTGATTAGAGTCCTTGAAGATTTTAACAGCTCTACTTTTGCAGCGTTTGAGGTAGATGACCTGCAGAGAGGGGAGAGCAGACCATGAGATGCGCTCAGCTAAGCGCACAACTCTCTGTAGTGCTTTGCAGTCCTGATTGGAGCTGTTTCCATACCACACTGAGATGCACTGAGTCAATACACTTTCTATGGTCCCTGAATAGAAAGTTTTCAGGATTGCTGGTGAGACCCTGAATTTCCTCAGCTGTCGCAGATGGTACAGTCTTTGCCTGGCTTTCTTAACCTGTGTTTGGATGTGTGTAGTCCAAGTCAGGTTCTCGGAGATGTTTACACCGAGGTACTTGAAGCTACTCACCCTCTCCACAGGGGTCCCACTGATCCTGAGAGGAGAGTAGGGCTGCTGCTGTCTCTTCCTAAAGTCCATGATCAGCTCTTTAGTTTTCCCCACATTCAGAGAGAGACAGTTGTCCTGGCACCATGATGAGAGTCTCTCTACCTCATCCAAGTATGCGGTCTCATCGTTGTTGGAGATGAGGCCCAGAACCACAGTGTCATCAGCGAATTTGACAATGGATGTGGAGCTGTGAGAGGACACGCAGTCATGCGTGTAGAGAGAGTAGAGCAGGGGACTCAGGACACAGCCCTGTGGGGCTCCTATGTTCAGAGTGATGGAGTTTGAGGTGAACTGGCCAACTTTCACCACTTGAGGTCTGCCGGTGAGGAAGTCTTGAATCCAGTCACAGAGTGAGGAGTTTAGGCCGAGGTCTGTGAGTTTAGATGCCAGCTTGATGGGGACTATAGTGTTGAAAGCTGAGCTATAGTCAATGAATAGCAGCCGTACATAATTCCCATTGTTGCTGTCCAAGTGTGTGAGGGAAGAGTGGAGAACGTGAGAAATGGCATCGTCCGTGGATCTATTTGGGCGATAGGCAAACTGAAGAGGGTCCAAAGTATCAGGGATGGAGGAGCAGATGTGGCTCTTTACAAGTCTCTCAAAAACCTTCATGACTATAGATGTGAGGGCAACTGGGCGATAGTCATTCAGGCAAGAGGGTTTATTGTTCTTTGGCACAGGGATAATGATGGATTTTTTGAATGAAGTGGGAACCACGGAGGTAGCAAGGGACTCATTAAAAATGGAAGTGAACAAACCAGCGAGCTGATCGGCGCAGGACCTCAGAACACGGCCGGTTATCCCATCAGGACCGGCTGCTTTCCTGACGTTCACTCTCTTTAACGCCCTCCGAACCTCATCCTCCGATACGGTGATTACAGGATCATCGCTGCTCTGCCTGCTGCTACCTGACGCGCCGCCGCCGTTGCCATCGAAGCGGCTGTAGAAGATGTTTAACTCGTCGGCCAGCAACGGATCTGCTCTCACCTCCGCGGAGGATTTGTTTCCGAAGTCACAGATGGTCCTCAGTCCCTGCCACACCCGTCGAGAGTCGTTGAGCTGGAAATGAGACTCAATTCTCTCTCTGTATCTGTGTTTAGCGGCTCTTACTGCACGACGGAGAGCATAGCACGATGCTTTGTACTCGCTCGTATTCCCAGACAGAAGAGCCTCATTGTAAGCGGCAGTGCGTGTGTTAACCGCGGCTCGGATTGATCTGTCCACCCACGGTTTCTGATTGGAGAATGTCCTTATCGTTATTGTTTCTGTAGCTTGCTCGGTTAGCGTGTTTACAAAACTTAATGCTACATCCGTGAACTCGCTGACGTCAGAGGAACTCGCCCGGAACATGTCCCAGTCGACGTCATCAAGCGCCGCCTGCAGCATAGTCTCTGAGTGGGAGGACCAGCGCGTCACTACTCTCTGCACCGGAGGTTCCTGAACGAGCCTTTGTTTGTATTCCGGTGTTAGAAAAATTGTGGCATGGTCCGATTTGCCAAAAGCCGGTAGTGAGCGGGCTTTGTAGGCATCCTTGAACTGAGTGTAGCAATGATCCAGTGTGTTTGGTCCTCTAGTTGGACAGGATACATGTTGATAAAAGTTCGGCATGACCTGCTTGAGGTTGGCTTTGTTAAAGTCCCCCGCGATGATAAAGGCAGCGTCAGGATGTTTGTTAATGTAGCCGCTGAGCACATCGTGAAGCTTAGACAAAGCCAAGCCGGTGTCCGCCTGTGGTGGAATGTACACAGCAGTAACAATGATCGATGAAAACTCCTGGGGCAGATAAAATGGGCGGCAAATAATGGAAAGATGTTCCAGATGAGGCGAGCAGGAACGCGACAGAATGGAGATATTCCTGGGATCACACCATTTCTTGTTGATCATGAAACATACTCCTCCACCCATGGATTTACCGGCCTCTGCTGTTCTGTCCGTCCGAAAGACAGAGAAGTTATCACTCGGCATTACAGCAGTGTCCGGGACCGAGGACGAAAGCCACGTTTCTGACAAACAAAGGATGTTACAGTCCCTAATGTCCCGTTGGAAACTAATCCTGGCTCTAAGATCGTCCATCTTATTCTCCAAGGATTGGACATTAGCAAGGAGAATGCTTGGAAGAGGAGGACTGTGAGCCCTTTTCCTGAGTCTGACTCGAATTCCAGCGCGCTTCCCGCGGTGTTTCTTGATCCGTCGCCTCGGGGGGTTATTGTTCGTCTCCGCGTTCCGAAGAATCTCCAGAGGCCACGCAGGATTCGTGGATAAAGTGTCCTGAAGCAGGTTGGTGTAGCGGTGTCCAATGTCCAAAAGTGTTTCTATGTTGTAGGTGATCAGTGCCGACGTGAAATGTGTAAAAAGAGAAAGTAAAAGTAGGTAAAAAAGTAAGTTTAAGCAAAATCTCAGTGGAGCGACCCGGACGGCGTCCGAACACAGCGGCGCCATCTTGATTTTGGGGAGCAGTTGGGGGTTTGGTGCCTTACTCAAGGCTCTCACCTCAGTCATGGTATTGAAGGAGGAAGAGAGTGCTAGTTATTCACTCCAAAATCAAAATGGCTTGATAATTGAGACTGTTTAGGTATTTGGTTGGAAAAAAGGAGTGAATCTTTATCATTGTAGGGTGGTTGTGTCCACACACTGCTAAGACACATTTATATGCAAATGAAGATATTTTGCATCAAATGTCTGCTTTAAAATTAAAATATTATAATCTTAATTCAAGTGATGAAGGACTTTGAAAGTCTGACAGTTATCAGTGTTGAGTACTACTGTAAGGTTAACACTGCCTGGTTTACATGTTTGAAAATTATTAACAGTTTAAACATTAGAAATTTTAAAAAGTAATCAAAATGTAATCAAATGCAATCAGTTACATTACTTTAATAAAGTAATTGAAAAGTTACACTACACTTATTACATAAGTAGGGTAACTTGTAATCTGTAACCCATTACATTTCCAAAGTAACCTTCCCAACACTGCTTATAAGGTAACACGTTAATAATTAGTGAGAACTGATCAACAATCTAAAGTGTGACATTTTTATTAGTAGTATTATTATTATTAAACTGCTGGACTTACAGTAGCTCCACCCCCAAGATCATGGTGACTTTGTCTCCAGAGTGGTTGCTGCGGAATTTGATCTGGAACAGGTGGCTGGCAACGTTCTGCCGTGAAGTCAGCATTCCCGCAGTGCCACGGACTGGAGAGAGATTCAGGTCTTCTGCCTGACATGAGCCCACATCTATCTGATCTCTCAGTGCGTAGTCTATAACTGTATAACTCTCCTCACTGAGAAAAGACAAACAGAGAGAGTCAGAGATTTAGATTAAAGAAATATTCAAGATTAAATCACACAATTGTACTTTTGCATTTTTATTGTATAAAATAAGTTATTTATAGAGCATGTGGAGAATATAAGTGAACACTACAGAAGATATTAAGTTATTATTGTTGTTATTATTATTATTGTTATTATATGTCCTTTGACACATCTGTACAGTATATTAAACTGTATTTCTGTCTACAGTAAAGCAAAAATATTTTTCTATTAAACAATGATCTGAAACCAAGTTTGTTCTCTAACACTGACTGTTGATTGTTTGAGTTAGAACATTCATGTGAATGCACGTGCTATTTATAAAAGCAAATAAATGCTAGTGGTGTGGCATTACTCAGCATGTCTTCAGCTGATAATTAACTGTGTTTGTGTAGAGATAATTGAATAAGTGGAGTCAGATCCTCCTGTTCAGTTCCTGGACAACCTCTGTGCTCTGCCCGACACAATTACAATGCCATTTACATTCCACAGGCAGAGGATAACAGATTCTACAGACAGAGAGGGACCATTACAATTAAACTGAAGTCTGGAAGAAATACGCTGACAAAGACAGAGTCAATGTGACAGAGAGAGACAGAGACCAACTAAGATAAGCTATTAGGCAGCTGAATGTTAAAAATCAGTCCAAAAGTTGAAATACATATACACACATATACATACATATATACATATATATACACATACACACACACACACACAGTGGTGGGAAAAAGTGTTGGCCCCCTTCCTGATTTTTATTTTTTTTGGTCACACTTTAATGTTTCAGATCATCAAACAAATTTAAATATTAGTCAAAGATAACACAAGTAAACACAACATGCAGTTTTTTAATTAAGTTTTTTATTATGAAGGGAAAACAAAATCCAAACCCACATGGCCCTGTGCTTGGCCCCTAAACCTAATAACTGGTTGGGCCACTCTTAGCAGCAACAACTGCAATCAAGCATTTGCGATAACTTGCAATGAGTCTGTTACAGCGCTGTGGAGGAATTTTGGCCCACTCGTCTTGGCAGAATTGTTGTAATTCAGCCACATTGGAGGGTTTTCGAGCATGAACCACCTTTTTAAGGTCATGCCACAGCATCTCAATAGGATTCAGGTCAGGACTTTGACAAGGCCACTCCAAAGTCTTCATTTTGTTTTTCTTCAGCCATTCAGTGGTGGATTTGCTGGTGTGTTTTGGATCAATGTCCTACTGCAGAACCCAAGTTCGCTTCAGCTTGAGGTCACGGACAGATGGCCGGACATTGTCCTTCAGGATTTTTTGGTAGACAGCTGAATTCATGGTTCAATTTATCACAGCAAGTCTTCCAGGTCCTGAAGCAGCAAAACAGCCCCAGACCATCACACTACCACCACCATATTTTACTGTTGGTATGATGTTCTTTTTCTGAAATGCTGTGTTACTTTTACCCCAGATGTAATGGGACACACACCTTCCAAAAAGTTCAACTTTTGTCTCGTCAGTCCACAGAGTATTTTCCCAAAAGTCTTGGGTATAATCAAGATGTTTTCTGGCAAAACTGAGACGAGCCTTTGTTCTTTTTCTCATTTTTTCAAACACTTTTTCACACATGGCCATGTGGGTTTGGATTTTGTTTTCCCTTCATACAAAAAAAAATTCATTTAAAAACTTAATGTTGTGTTTACTTGTGTTATATTTGATTAATATTTAAATTAGTTTGATGATGTGAAACATTAAAGTGTGACAAACATGCAAAAAAAAAAAAAAAAAAAAAAAAATCAGGAAGGGGGCCAACACTTTTTCACACCACTGTGTGTATGTGTATGTGTATATATATATATATATATATATATATATATATATATATATACACACACAGTGGTGTGTATGTATATATACACAAACTGACTACAAATGCCACGGGAGACAGGAAGTGACAAAAGTCCAAAACAAGGCACAGAGAACATGTAACAAAAACAAGAAATAGCTGATTTGTGAGAAGAGTAATCATGTTTATTTTCTAAAACCAAAATAAAACTGAACACCTCAAAATGTCAATATCCTTCTAAAAGGTCCCTTCGGTATAACGGATAAATAAAATAATGTTAAAAATAAAAAAAGTCAAATTCTAATTGCACTGGATGTGCTGGTTTCAGCCTCATTGGCAGCTTCAGTCATGTCCTCATCTCATATATAAAACACCTGTGATTCACAACTACTTGCTAAGGAGCTTGCATTCATGTAAAGTAGCCTCGTTGACAAGTTTGGGTGAGTAAGGGCAAAACGCACAATATATTGCCAACTACAGGGCACTGAAAATACTATATCACATCTTTTGTAGCAGAAATAAACTGCTGCAGAAAAGCTAGGTGCCATGCAAAATGTAATGTGTAACTTCAACACTCATTTCAAATGTAGTGGAGTAAAGAGTACAGACACTCGTTCAAAAGTGCAGTGACGTAGAGAGTAAAAATTGCTAATATCTTTGATACTCAGTAAAACTACAAAGTATCCAAAAAGATACTCAGGTACAGTAATTACTCAAATACATTTACTCAAATTCCTCTGATGATTTGTGAGCAATGACTCAAAAGTCTTCTCCTCAATGTAATCTTCCTCCAAAAAATGTTCACTGCAAACTCTGGGCTCTTTCTAGTCAGTGAAGCAGTACTTTTCTCCATTTCAGCAGCAATTTATGAAAATGTACTCTTTTGTCCTTTGCATTAACACTGTGAAACAAATTTTTAATTCATTATTTGTGCAAATAATTCACAATATGCAAATTATGCTTTCAAAGGTGCATTAAATCAATACAAAGTCCAATACAAAACATGGAAAACAATAGAAGTTTAGTAACTAACTGAAGTTTAATTATGTTTCCCCACAAAGACAATCCTACTCTAAGCTTTGAGTAGCTGTGGGACACGAGCAGGACAGAGCCCATCTCGTCTCATAACTTCTTTTTTAGTTCTTTCCCTCACTGAACTCTGGCCATTTGATAATGCCTAGAATATCAAAATCAACTGCGGGTGGCAGATCCTTTTTCTATTTAGCGCCCCAAACTCTGGAACAATCTACCTAACACTGTTCGGGAGGCAGACACACTCTGACACACAGTTTAAATCTCGATTAAAGACCCATCTCTTTAACCTGGCGTACACATAACACACTAATACACTTCTAATATTCAAATCCGTTAAAGGATTGTTAGGCTGCATTAACTAGGTCAACCGGAACTGGGAACACTTCCCATAACACACAATGTACTTGTTACATCATAAGAAGATTGACATCTACGCTAATATTAGTCTGTTTCTCTCTTATTCCGAGGTCACTGTAGCCACCCGATCTGGTCCGTATCCAGCTCAGATGGTCACTGCAGCCAGAGACGACCTCTACAGCCCTGAACTTCAGCAGAGACCAGGACACCTAGATGAGCCCCAGAGACAGATCCCCAGTGAGGACCCCACCACCTAGACAGCCATCGGGAAAAGACCACTGGAACCAGTTGAGCCCTTACAATCTGAGTTTGCTACAGTTGGAACAAACTGCTGGTTCGTTTGGCCAGAGGAGAACTGCCCCCGCGACTGAGCCTGGTTTCTCCCAAGGCTTTTTTTTCCATTCTGTCACCGATGGAGTTTTGGTTCCTTGCCGCTGTTACCTCTGGCTTGCTTAGTTGGGGACACTTCATTTCCAGTGATATCGTCGACCTGATTGCTCAGACACTATTGAAACTGAACTGAGCTGGACGATGACATCACTGAATTCAATAATGAAATGCCTTTAACTGAAAATTGAGTGTTTAATCTTGTCATTTTACATTGACACACTATTTTCCTATTTTGACATTGTGCAGTTGCTTTGACACAATTTGTGTTGTTAAAAGCGCTATATAAATAAAGGTGACTTGACTTGAAGCCATTAGGTACACGGTCTTGTACCTCTGTCTTTTTTTTTTTTTTTGTCCGATTTTAATTGACCTTTTTGTTTCAAATGAAAACATTGTAATGTTGTCATTATCCTCGTAACTTGGTTGACTTTGATCATGGCTTTAACAAAGACATTTTTAAAAACCCTATGGAAAAAATAAACTTTTATCCAGAACCTGCACTGTTGAAAACAGTGAACACTATGCTTTATTTTACATTTGATTATCCAATTTCTGCAGTATTTCTTATCTGAATGCTAGACTTACTGTACCTGAAAAAATAAGTAATGTTTTTATCATTTGTATCTTTGATTTATTGTATTTGTCCAGTTAAATAAATAAAAGAACTATACTGCGATATATTTCATTATCGTGAAATAAGATTTTGATCATATTGTCCACCCCTAGGAGAGGGCATGTGTGTCCACACGTTCATCAGTTTTTGCTGATGTGTACACACAAAAAGTATAACAATCCTGCTGTCTGCAAATTTCTATTTGGCTTAGGCCCTGGCAATCTGTCAAGAGACACCGACCATTTGTGCCTGTCTCAGTCCACCTGGACTGGCACTAATCAATTTTAACCAGCTTTCAGTCAGCAAAGTGCTGGACAATTACACTACCATCTGCTCCTGACATATCACATATTACAACTACATATTACAGGATCCAACGGGAAGCTTCTATCAGTTGAGCAATCAGATGTTCCTACCACAGTAATGACATCCTCTCCAGCAGCCAAGAAATGTTCCAGCACCAGGACAAAACATTCACACACTTTCATGCAAACACACACACACAAGCCCCTGTGCTGGTATGAAAAGAATGCTGTATTTCGGGAATTACAAATCTGAGAGATGGATTATGTCATTGCTGTATGATACTGAATCTTTTGTTAAACTTTTTGTACACTTAGCACTTTGATAACCATCCCTGTGTACTTTGTGTACTTGTACAATAATTTAATCATTCGACACCTAAAAACAGTGTACTGAACATAATGTCCTTTTCTGTTGTTCATAACGCTGATAAACATTATTATTCTCCAAAATGGACATGACAAAATAAACTTCTGCCCATACATGTGTGAATGTGTATGTGTGAGAAAGAGAGAGATTCAAAAATGAAGAGAAAAGGAGGGAAAATAACCAGCTGCTTTTAAGAGCAAGTTACATAACCAGAGAAAATGAGTAAAAAACAGTGGAGCAGAAAGAGAGTGAGTGAGAGAGAGGAAATGAGAAGAGGGACAGAGTGGAGACCGTGATGGCGTGCACGGGTTTGTTTTGCTTCAGATCTGAGCGAGTAGCCTGACTCCCCACACATACTATACAGACCGCGTATAAGAATGAACATCACCCGTTGATTGAATAAACCTTTTCTATTTCCTTTTTCTTTATTTTTCTGTTAAATTCCAAACAGAGCGTTTGTAGGCCGTATTTGCCAAAATGGAGTAGAAATGAAAACCATCTTGTTTTCTTGGAGGTGGTCCCCTTTGTCATAGCATGCAGAATGTTCCCAAAAATTACTAGGAAAAAAAAAAGAACAAAGTGAGCTCTGCTAACTATATGACTCACTCACAGAATGACTGGCACTGTGTAGCAGCAGGGAGCAGGCACTATACAAACGGGCTGAAAAACCTTATAACACACGAAAACAGATTACTCATACCATCTTACCATTTTTACTCTATATATTGAAACAACACCATTTGATATATTCTCAAATGAACATACAAACACCGGACACCACTATCAGCAGTGCTTCATGACGAAAATAATGTTTGATCACTTGGTTTCTATTTTTGTTGTTTGTGCCACGTAGCACAAAACACAACACTTGTCTAGGACAACCACAACAGAAGCTTCAAATTGAGTCGCAGTGGCAGCTGGCAACGTAAATTTAAACAGGAATCAGTATCGAGGGAAACAATATATCACAATCTTAAATGCTGACAGAAAATGCACAAAACACAAAATGCAAAATGAGGAGCATTGCAAGTTTAGTGTGCCATCTGCTATAGTTTGAACCAGAATGAAGTTAGACCTGCAAAGTCTTTCTTCACTCAAACAAAACGAAGGGTTTAGCCGGAGAATCCTGCAGTGCCCAGTGAAAGTGATGAAATCAGGAGAGTGATATTTTATTTTATAGTAATCTTCTAAATCAAAATTGAGCATTGGCCAACAGTAAACTATCAAAATCCCGCTCAACATAGTTGTATATTATACTTGAAAGATGATCACAGATACAGTTTGAAGGGTAGTGCAGATGCTTGTGTGTCTTGTGGCGGGTTGTGTGATGGCTCTCATGCAGACTCTTTATGCTCTAAAAGGACAATTCTCGTCACGTGTTTACCTCATGTTATGCTATGGAGGCTCTTTTATTTTTTTAATTTGATTTCTCAGTGTTTGCTAAACGTTCTGTAATTTATTAGTCGTATATAATACAGGAAGTGGTACGTGTACGTATCTTATTCGTTTTCGTTAATAAATGTTTTGTATCCTACTGTTTTGTTGTTGTGCTTTTTAATTAAAAATAACAATGAATCCATCTTTTATTTTAGTCTTAAAAAGTGAAAGGTGTATAGACGTATGTGAGCAAAACAGACAATTATCTTGTAAAACTTGACAACAAGATCGCGAATTCGTGAAAAAGTGAAAGCATCCGAAGCCCGCGGCTTACAGGAAATAGGAAAAGAGGAACTCCCGTTCACAAAATTCAAATCACAAGTAATACTACTGATGAAAAATAACAGGTTTCATTTCCATATAACTATAAACTATAGTTTATCAATGTGCAGTGATTAATCCCATGTTGTAGCAAAAAAACAAAAATAAATTAAAAATTAAAAATTGCGACCAAATCATGTGCTCGTGCGACCAGTGGGAAGAATGATTCTGGAGCCGTTATAACAATTTTTGGGTTCTGTTTTTCTTTGATATGAGTGATGTAGCTAACAATCCATACCCACATGTACATGCAAACTTTACCTCCACATTCACTTACGTTAGCCCAATAATTTCCTGTTCCCTATAGTATCCCCAGGGCACAATAACAGCAGGGAAAGAACAGAGGTACATTTGGACACAGTAAGAGAGATCTCATTTGTGGTCTCCAGCTCACCTTTTCTTTCGTGTGACAATGAGGACATCATTGAAGAGGAAGAAATAGACCTGCTGGCGAGACGTTCTTTTGGAAAAGATGCCATTTTCCTCAACAAAAGCTGTTAGCTCACCACGCTTCACCATCCAGCGGGAGGACGACACCAGTGGGAACGGCTGCAGAGAGAAAGTGTGAAAGGAAAAAATGTGAACCAGACAGAATCATTAATGTTTCAATGCAACACGATCAACATGAAGAAAGTTAAAAAGACCTCATTTTTAAAACAAATAACAAGACATTAAGAACAGTGAAATAAATAATTAGATAGGGATGTGCATTTTGGTCATTTTTAATTGCTAAACAATAAAAATATATCCACTTGCTTAAATTCTGTCTCAAGAGGAAATACAAGGCTAAGAACAGGGTTTCAGCAGGATTTTTAAGCTCAAATTTAAGACTTTTTAAGACCTTTAAGATCTGCATAAATAAAATTAATAACATATGAGCAGGGTAGGGCAATGTCTATAGTATTTAACTGTAAGCTATTAAACTGTAAAAAGCATAATTTACAATTCAGATACAAGTTTTCACAAAAACAAAAAGTTTTGTAAAATGATAAACTTTACATTTCAGCCTTTAAACCATTTTTAAGAAAATGGATGTCAAAGTAATAATAATATTGATTTTAACAATTATCATCAATAAATTATTATATAAATTAAATAACATGAATTTGGGGTGTGTGAAATTGGCAAAAAAATGATATCTTGATATTTTCTGGGATTTTATTGATAACGATAATTAGACGATATCTTGCTGAGTGTGTTATTGTGCTGATATCTTAAAGATTACCATGGACAGCTGGCTCCTGCGTTTTTTTGACATATTCTGTGTGGTCAGTTCACAGCAGCGATATAAATGAGTCTTTTCCAACCAGTTTTATGGGCATGTTTACCTTTAAGCCATTTTTTCTAAAAGTGTGCATCATCTTTTGAGTCAAATTCTTGCATTTGGACTGTTACCAAGCAAATTAAATCAGTATCAACAAAATGTATCTTTGCAATGCATATGAAGTGGCATTTAGATGTATTTAAACACTTTACTGCAGCTCGGAAAGACACAGAATGCTAACCTGCAGTTACAAATGCATAAATTATGTTTTGATATTTGAAACATAAAACGTTGAAAACTGATGTTTGAAGTAATTAAAAAAAAATTAAGATACTTTAAATGTGAAATTAAAACAGCCAATAGGTAGCAGTAAGTCAGCGCTAATAAGTGAGCCATTGCGATTGAACCGAATCATTTAATCGGTTGATTCATTCAGGAACGAATCACCGTCATGTTGCTCAGAGACACAAAACAGCGCTGTGGCTGTGTTTGGAATGATTTTTGTTGTAGAAATAAAGCAAAAGCAGAAAATATGGTGTCTAAACCGTAAGTCTCTTAATATTAACTTCTTGTTTATTGATGTATAAAATATCACATTTGTAATCATTCTGATATTTGGAGGGGAATAAAATGGCACTCTTCGTGTGATATTAACTATATGAAATGGTATAAATATAGGCTATACATTTTCTGCCCCCATATCTTAAATTATGTGATCATTCCAGGGGCATAGCCACGGGTGTGCCAGGGTGTGCCGGTGGCACCTAAAAATAGATGCAGAATTATTTTTTATAATCTTAATAAACATGTGGCGCTAGGGAGGGTCTAGCAGGTGCTCCAGCGCCCCTAAGAAAGACCAAAGCACCCCCATACCATCCCCACACATAACATTTTTTAATAAATTAAAAACATTTAACTCATTACGCATGCATAACGCGTGCATTGCAATATAACGTGACCTAATTAGCAGGCACACTTTTCGAAATGTCACAGCATTTTATTTTAAAAACGGATCGGTTTCTTGTGCCAAGTAGGCCTGCCCCCAACTAAAGATTTTTCTAGTCAACTAGTCACATGTTTATATTAAATTGATTAATATAATAACCTAACCATTCTTTAACATAGGCGTAGGGTATAGCCTATTCGGCGCTCAATTGCGCCCATAAAACTTGCACCGGCAAAAGTAATGATTATGAATGTGTTGGGGGGGGGGGGGGGGGGGGAGGGGGGGGAGCATTTTAATTATTTGTTAATAAACTTGTGGTTTCTTCTCAGTCAGTGTCGGCTGAAAAGATGAAGTTGCCGAATGCCGATGCTGCACTCGCCATCTCCACATGAACGTGTCTTGAATAGAGAAATGCACCTTTTTATTCCAGCTATATAATTAGAATTTTTTTTTTATTATTGGTTCGTTTAATAGACATTTCAGGCTTTCTATTGATTTCTTTGTGAGGCAATTAGCCGGTTCATTGCTGTGACGCGCTCCTAAAGCACAACCTTTTGGTGTTATCGGGAGTGTACATAAATCAGAAAAAGTTATTTCGCAGAAAAAAAAAAATATGCAAGGGATTGCACGGGTGCCTCCATGTCATGTATAGGCTTATAATCAAGTTGATATGTGCACACACTGATATACAGTGCATACTCATCTAAAAGAGGCAGCTGTGGCAATGCCCGAAACAGCAGCAGTGTGGAACAATGGCAAATTCTCTCTCTTTATTTTTTCCTCTTTCTTTCTTTCTTGTTTGATTGTTTACAAAAATACTAGCTTTTTTACTTCGTATATAAGTACTTACAGATAGGCTAATAAATCCTCAAAATTTATATTACATACAACGACATGTTTACAGGATAATTGCCTTTATTTTCGTTAAATACAGTTCTTAATACAACATATTTGACCGATTAAACAAAAAGCTTAGCTATGTAAACTTTTAAACTGCTTAATTTGTGTGTAAACGCCTGTGAAAAAGCTTATTCTTATTTTTTCTAGCTATTATTAATATCTTGCAGATTCTGCAAGTTGAATGTAAACTTATGACTTAGAAACCTGCGAATAAAGTGAAAATTAAATGAAAAGTCAAGTCTATTGCAGCATTAAATTTAGATCTGTGCATGGTGCATTTCTTTTCAAGAGTTTTTACAGAGATTCGCATTATAACCAATCACACGATTCTGTTGATTTTGGTAAGTCAGAGGCGTTCAGAGAGTCATCTCATTGCTGGAACGCTGGAATGTTGGTCATAGCGCGCGCTCACTGACTGAATTCTGCACTCTGGCGAATTCAATAACAAGAAAGTGTTTTTTACATTGCATACAGCATCACGGATTATAACTGGAGCTTTTTTAGAGTGCTTACGCTCACGGTAGACTCAGTGATTATTATTTGATTATGTAAATGTTCTTTTCTTGCTTGCTGTATAATTTGTTTGTTGTTTGAATAACCGTGGCGGTGTTATAATTAGAAACCTAAAGTGTCTTTATTAAACCTGTGATCATCAGATTAAATACAAATTCAGTCTTATTAAAATATATTGTAAGATAAATGGTACTTGTCTAAAATGAGTTTATGACGTGTGTGTAGTTAATGATTAGGCTAGTGGTTTGAGCGTGTTTGACTAGAAACTATAGCGCAGTTAAAGAGCTGTTATATGTGATTGTCAGTGGCTGTCTTGAGGAGCGAGAAAGCTTTGGAAAATGGCTCATAAAAAGGACGAGGACATGAATCATTTTACAAGTCGGAATCTAAAATGACGGTAATATGGCGAGAACATTTCACATGAAATTCTGTCAGTGAGAGGGGAGTTGTAGGGGCGCGCAAGAAAAATACAACTAGAACTATGACTGAAATATAACAGTTTTCCTGGTAAAGACAGACCATGAAATTAAATCATAGCCTTTTGAAGTTTAATCGTCATATTCAGCCATATCGCGATTCTGGTCTTTCCATCTCCAAATTTAAGAGCTCTTGAAATCATAATTAAGACTTTTTAAGACTTTTTAAAGGGGGGGGGGGGGTACAATGCTGTCCCAGTTAGCAAGAACATTTGGGCCAAATGTGGCTGACAGCTGTCACATTTGGCCTAGGTATGGCATGGCTGAGCACATATGGGCCTAACTTTCCCCATATATGTTTCCCCAATATATCCCCCATATATTGCCATAGCTTTAGAGCTGTTATATGTCATCCAATTTTCTTTTGGATGACAATGTGTTTTAAGGTATATGATCCAGATGACAGCACACAACTGAGAGCCATATTTTTGGTACAGCTGGGGGAGAAAACATAACATTTTTGTATTTTTTATTTGAATAAAGGTGGTTTACTGAACAATTTTCTTAAGGATAAAAAATCTATCTCAGCTGAAAGGGCTATTAGCTATTAGAGCACATTACTAAAATATTAAAGGCTACAATTAACAACAGATCCCAATCTATTAAATTCAAATATTTTAGATACAATGACCAACACTACAAAAAAAATTAATAAATCAAAAGTATGCAAACATAATTTCCACGTTTGCACTTTGCAATTTTCTAGCAACAAGCTGTGGACACTGAATGACTTGCTATTTTCTCTATTCAATGATAAAGGTATTGCTGTGTTATTGGCGTTTTTCCGCAGTTGCAAAACTGATTGAGATTAAGTGACATGAGCGTGTTTATATCGCTTTATAACCGGTTGTAACTAGTAGAAAGAGGATTAAAAGGAAGGGATGATTGCGTTCACGCGCTCTCCGTCCCTCAGGCCATATCATAGAGCGTCAAAACGGCATTTATGGATTTAAATAGACATAATTTTAAAGATGAGACTTTGTTTCTTATCGAAAAGAAAACACAAACCTTGCGATTACATGATGTAATGTATAGATGAGACTTTGTTTCCCTCCACTGGCCCTTATCAATCATGGCCTCCTAGTAATCCCCATCCATTTGATTGGCTCTATCACACTCTCCTCTCCACCTGTAGCTGGTGTGTGGTGAGCGCACTGGCGCCGTTGTACTGTGGCTGCCGTCGCATCATCCAAGTGGATGCTGCACACTGGTGGTGGTTGAGGAGAGACCCCCCACATGATTGTAAAGCGCTTTGGGTGTATGGCAATACACAATAAAAGCGCTATATAAATGCATCATTCATTCATTCATTCATTCATTCATTCATTCATTTATGGCTTGGCTATGGCACACCATGGAATGTGTTAACGTATGGTTAACATTTGGCTTTTATTTTGAAAAACACAAACTGCTATATTCATGTGTGGCAGGTTAGTGGCAGTCCACATCTCAGCCCATTCAACAATGCTATTGGTTACTTTGTGTCTTCCCTTATTCCTATTGGTGGATTACTGAAATTTTGAAAATGTATCCGTTATTTCCTACTCCGCTTCCTCTTTCAACCGCCTTTAAAAATGGACAGCTCAATATTTACAACAACAGCCTTTGCCCAGACACATATTATTCAGGTAAGTGCAGTTTTGGTGTTTTAAATGTTTTCTAGGGGTGTAATGGTACACTTATTCGTACAGAAAATTGTGCCAAACAAATACAGTGTCATTTTAACCAAAGCACGTGCGGAACTTAATCCGTTTCAGTTCATATCAGTGAATAAATCCTCACTTTATTACTATACATTATTACTATTCATTATTACTAGGCTATACATTACATCATGTAATCGCAAGGTTTGTGTTTTCTTTTCGATAAGAAACAAAGTCTCATCTTTAAAATTATGTCTATTTAAATCCATAAATGCCGTTTTGACGCTCTATGATATGGCCTGAGGGACGGAGAGCGCGTGAACGCAATCATCCCTTCCTTTTAATCCTCTTTTCTACTAGTTACAACCGGTTATAAAGCGATATAAACACGCTCATGTCACTTAATCTCAATCAGTTTTGCAACTGCGGAAAAACGCCAATAACACAGCAATACCTTTATCTCAGGCAAGTCATTCAGTGTCCACAGCTTGTTGCTAGAAAATTGCAAAGTGCAAACGTGGAAATTATGTTTGCATACTTTTGATTTATTAATTTTTTTTGTAGTGTTGGTCATTGTATCTAAAATATTTGAATTTAATAGATTGGGATCTGTTGTTAATTGTAGCCTTTAATATTTTAGTAATGTGCTCTAATAGCTAATAGCCCTTTCAGCTGAGATAGATTTTTTATCCTTAAGAAAATTGTTCAGTAAACCACCTTTATTCAAATAAAAAATACAAAAATGTTATGTTTTCTCCCCCAGCTGTACCAAAAATGTTTGAAACTGTGACTTCAAAACGGAGGTACCATTACACCCCTAATATTTTCATTAATATTATGTATATTATTATTATTATGTCTAAAAATAGCTTGTTATTAAAGTAGCTAAAAAATTTAAATAATTTAGAAAATTTAAATTTAAAAAGGGACTTCCCAGCAGCACTCATGTCTTGGGTGGTAGAAAAGAATGTGTGCAGTGCTGATTTAGTCATTTATGTGCTTGTCTTCAAATAATATCTAATGTATGAAACTAATTATGATATAGTAACATTCTTTTTTCTCTTCTTTTTCCTGACAGACTGTGCGTGACTGGCGAGACTTACTAAGAGTATAAATTTTTGCACATTTATTCACTCATCTGATATTTACAAAATAGCACACTTCTGTTATGTTATTGTATTGTATGTACTGTAATTCTGTTATTAAAACATTATAAACATTTTTATAAAATGAGTGTGAATAAATTTTTTAAAGTCGTGACGTATTGTCAAGTATGGTGACCCATACTCGAAATTGGTGCTCTGCGTTTAACCCATCCAAGTGCACACACACAGCAGTGAGTAGTGAACAAATGCACACACACACACACACACACCGTGAACACACACCCGGAGCAGTGGGCAGCCATGCTGCGGCGCCCGGGGAGCAGTTGGGGGTTCGGTGTCTTGCTCAGTCGTGGTATTGAGGGTGGAGAGAGCGCTGTACATTCACTCCCCCCACCTACAATCCCTGCCGGCCGGGGACTCGAACCCGCAACCTTTCGATTACGAGTCCGACTCTCTAACCATTAGGCCACGACTTCCCCATTAGGCAGAGGGAGGGGGAAATGTTTAGGTGGTGCACCTTCTGTTTAGGTGGTGTGATAGGCTCTCTCTGCTTAGTTCCTCTAACCATTAGGCCACGACTTTTGTGTTTAAGATTTACTGTGTAATGGGTATTTTAAATGAAAAAGATAGGTGTGGTGTAAATATGGTTGAATAATGGCTTTTGGTGTATCAGCCCACATGTGGGCCACATAAGGCCCGTCAGCCCTTTACAGAACTCAGCCATATAAGAATGCCATATAAGGTCCATATATCAGCCACGTCTGTTTTTATTATTTGACTCACTCTGGGTTGGGTTATGGCACTGTTTTGGTTCAGTTCTGGCTAAAAAGATATGGACCGGTTTTGGGCTGGCGAACACAAACTAATCTGGACCACACTTTAGCTGATGATTTGGGCCAGATCGGCACCAAAGGAAATTTGCTGACTGGGGTTTCATGCATTCAGAGTTGTTTACACTGTTAAAGAGTTGGATTCTCATGCTAAGCATGGACAAAGTTTCAAAAAACAATTTGGACGTATAACAGTATTTATGTGCCAAAAATCTCACTTCCGGGTTCGTACAAGTTTCGGAGAGTTTTTGTTTTGATCATGGTTCTTGCTGACGTAAACGACGGTGGAACTCCTTATATGGCCATTTCTCCCAGAAGAATGTGCCCGTGCACGCATTGACCAGAGCGAGAGCAAGAGCGAGCCCATCAAAGCGTTTCATTCGGCAGCACTGCACAGGACTCCTTCGGGAAGAATGTCTCTAAAGAAGTGCGTTTTTGGTTGTAAGGGAAAGATAACCTTGTTCAGCTTCCCAAAAGAACCCACTGTTACGTGAACAGTGGATATAGTTTGTTTATCTGGGGCAGCAATGGAGTTTCTCAAGTGTTTTGTTGACGAACGTTCAACGGGGGGTAAGTCGTGGCCTAATGGTTAGAGAGTCGGACTCGTAATCGAAAGGTTGCGGGTTCGAGCCGGCAGGAATTGTAGGTGGGGGGAGTGAATGTCCAGCGCTCTCTCCACCCTCAATACCACGACTGAGGTGCCCTTGAGCAAGGCACCGAACCCCCAATTGCTCCCCGGGCGCCGCAGCATGGCTGCCCACTGCTCCGGGTGTGTGTTCACGGTGTGTGTGTGTGTGTGTGTGTGTGTGTGTGTGTGTGCATTTGTTCACTACTCACTGCTGTGTGTGTGCACTTGGATGGGTTAAACGCAGAGCACCAATTTCGAGTATGGGTCACCATACTTGACAATACGTCACGACTTTACTTTACTTTAAACAAGGCCCAGTTCGACGCTGGATTTGCACATCGTTTAATACTGAAAGATGGAGCAGCCCCAGCTATAAAAGATCACGGTCATGATTCAGAACTGCAGATGGTAAGTGAAACGGCATCAAATGTCTGTGTTTTGTTGGCGATCGGTGCAAGTACTCATCACTCTTTAGCTCCGCCCATACGGCAGCCTCCAGGAGCGCGGTTTTTTACGGAGAGAATCGTAAAGCTGTATCTTTCTTTTATTAATGATAAATGATAAAACTAAAGACTTTTTGGAGATATGAAGGATGCAGTACTACTCTTTGGGTCCTCTAGATTAATATGGGTGAAACTGTGTGTGTTAGGTCCCCTTTAAGACCCTGCGGAAACCCTGAAGAAGCTTGGCTTTGGAGGCAAGAAGACGGGCAGCAAATGGAACACCAAATACAGCTGTGATTGCCTTAGTTTTGCTCCATCTAGGAGTTTTTCAAGCTAAAAATTTTACACAATATCCATACTTAGTTGTTTTTCAAATGTATCGTTGTCAAAATATTAAAATGCATGTAGTGTTTATCAAAATATGAAATTGTTTTCATAATCGATCATGATGACTTTTTTTTTGTTCACAATTTGTTCTTTTAATTTCATTCTAATGTTGGTTAGCAACCATGTGGTAATTTGCACAAAACATGGCCAAACCATTTCCATTAAAGGGTTTTCACAAAGCCTCGTCACTCTCATTAAACATACCACGCTCTCACTTAGAACACCTGAGAAAATATGCAAAAATATGCAAGTGTCCCATCTTCAAAGCAAGTTCAAACACAACAAACATTTTAAAATTGGCATTGAAACTGTAATGATTTAATGGTTGTTCATTTGACAAGATTTGACATAGGTGTGTGTAACTGGATTAGCAATCAAAATGGAAATGTTTACAGCTGGTATTAAGATGCTTTTTTAGCAATTTGATCATGAATGGACAATGCTAAACACAGGTGTAAACAGGGTTCGAAACTGTTGAGCTTGTCCAATTTTTTGATTACCACATCCAGAGGTAGTCAAAAATACTTTAGATCAGAAAGCTTCCGTGGTGTAGACACTCATGTGGTTGAATGCTTTTGAACAGCCACTAAAAACCACCTCCTCTCTGCCTACTGACCTAATCCTTAAAAAGCATGGGACACGTTGTTGAAGTGTACTAGTCAAACGCCATTTAAAATTTGTTATTTAAACGATTTAAAATCATCTGAAATCATAAGTTTGGTGTGAAAGTGATTTTTTTTTTAAAAGCACTATGTTCTTATACCATTCCTGATTTTAACACAATCCTTTCAGAGCAAAACTCCTGCTCTCTGTATCATTTTCCGTTGTCTCCTTTCATGTTCATAAGTAAATTGCAAGCGCTTATTTTGCGAAATTAGTTCAAAAGATCAGAAAAGGCCCATACATACACTTGCCCATATCGAACTGGAAAGTGGTTGAAAGTAGACAAAAGAGACGGATTAAAAAAGCAGGTGTAAACAGGAATGTCTCCATTCTCTACTTGTGATCCAATCAACCAAAACACATCTTAATGACAGGTGTAAACAGGGCCTTAGACCAAAACGTCGACTCAACCAAAGTGTCTGTTTGATCAGACCAACAGAAAATGTTTGAAACTTGCTTCAAAATTATATTTGGCGCAGAAACTCACATTGAAAATTACACATTCAGAAGACTTATTTGTAATAACTTTCTTTTTTATAGGATAATAAAATAACTTTCATTAATAAATCATTAGGGTATAGTCCACTATATAGCCCAGTTTTAGTATACAGTGTGGATCAATGGGTGCTTTCTTAAAAAAAAAAAAAAGAAGTATTAAAAGGATCATCAAGGCAGTGGAATTGTTTAGTAGAATAGTTAAATTCCTTTCACAGGTTGTATTGTTCTCTTACCTTGATTTTAAACTCCAACTGGGAATTGATGGTGTACATCATTTCTGTTCTCTCCATTGTACGAGCACCCTCATTACATTTCCTCACAAGCTGCATATACACACATACAGAAAAAAAAGATGATTATTAACTAAGGCTCTCTCAAACAACACTAGAAAACCTTACAGTGGTAATTCTCAGCATTTCTCACCTTGCTGACAACATGAAGAGCTTTTTTACATGCCTCATAAGAGGCTGAATCTTTGGGCGTCTTCTGGCATATGGTCTACAAGACAAAAACATTTTGAATCAAAATGACCTTTGAACTGTTGGTGCTTGAGTACACAGTTTAATATGCTGTAAATCTAAAACAGACTTGCATCAGAACTTGTTTTGTTTGTACAACAGTTTTTGGTTTATTTTTCCTGAAGCTTTTCAAACATTTTATCTCTAATGGAGGGCTCTCAAAATTCTCACGCTTGTCTGATAGAGTTTCCAGCTAGAGTTTCACTTGTTTCCGAGCTGTGGGAAGAAAACCAAACCCAGCATTCTCATGCTCAGAGTCAGCCAGCCAAGCTATCCTAAACTAGGAAACCCACTGCCAAGCTCAGGGGACCCACAAAGCGACAAAGAGATGGAAGGTGAGAGGGTGAGAAAGCAAGAAAAGGTCTACAGGAAGGAGGGAAGGATGGCAATTAATGAAAACAAGAGTTGTGAGGACATGGACGAAGTGGTGAAGTTTCATGGTGAAGTTTCTAGGTCATCTTTAGTGCAGCTTACTCCCTCACTTCATTTTACAAACACAATCCTCTTGAGAGGAAAAAGATGATAGAGAGGAAACAACACCAACCCTTTTAAAAGCATGCCTGAAATACAGTAAAAGAGCCTCAAACCAACTCAACTCATTTGTTTATGCTGAAATACTAACAAGTCTCAAGTAATAATAATAATACTAAGTCTCAAACAATAATAAATACATCTAAACAGAATTGCTATTGTTAAACAGGGAGGTGTAAAACCTGAAATCTAAAACCTGAATGAAACTGAAAGGACAGAAGAGAGTGTAAATTTGAGAGCAAAGTACAAAGAGAAAAAAAAGAAAAACAAGAAGTAGCAGGAGATTGTATTTGGCTTAATTTGATGTGTTATGTAACAGTGAATGTCAAATTAAACCACATAATCAAAGCACAAGATGCATGTCAGAAGACTGAAAATGCAGTTACAAGATAGGCAGATGTTTATGTCAGTAGCAGAGCTCAGGCTGGGTCTAAATGGGAAGTAGAGGGATAATGTCACTCACATCCATCAACAGGGGCAGCCGTGTGACTCTCTGCATGGGAAGGATGAGGAAGGAGATCATTGGAAGGTTCCGGCAGTCTGGGTGGGCCTCGATCCTTGTCAGTACCTCCTTAAAAGAGGGGCTTTTATTTCTGAAGGGATAAATGGACTGTTAAACCAGTGATTGACTGCAGAGTGTCATGTGATCCCCATGATATAAAAACCTATATCACTACGCAACAAATAAAAATGTAACTACAACTTAATTTCTAGTAATTGCCACTTTTATTCCTTATAATAGTGACTTTATATCTTACAGTTTGACTTTGAGACATCACAATTATAAGAAAGTGACAGAACAAAAAACATAATAAAAAGAAGAATTAAAAAATAGAACAAGTAAATATGGAATAACAATATGCAAACTGACAATTGTATGTACAGGTATATAACAATAGACAGTTGTATGTACAGGTATATTATGTGCAATTGAAATGTAGACAGTATGTGTCTTAGATAAATAAGTGTATAAGTGTATAAATAGTGTGTGTTCCACAATTATTGTCAAGTGTTCATGAAATGGATTGCCTGAGGGTAGAAACTGTTCCTGTGCCTGGCCTTTCTGATGCTCAGAGCTCTGTAGTGTCGACCAGATGGCAACAGTTCAAAGAGGAGTGTGCTAGATGTGAGGGGTCCAGAGTGATTTTGCTAGCCCTTTTGCTCACTCTGGATAAGTACAGTACAGAATTGAATCCTTATTTTTCCAGAATAATTCCTCTTTGCCACTCTGATCTCCTTTTCCATTGACTCAAGACTTCCTGTCCCCCTTTCTGTAAGCATCTTCTTTGGCCTGACGGAGCTGTCTGAGTTTTGCGGGGAACCGTGGTTTGTCATTGTTGTAGGTTAAATGAGTCCTGGTACAACCCTCTTGGCAATTGAATCGCCATTGGCTAGTAAATTTTTTTGTTTACTCGCCAGACTGATATACTAGGTGCATATATATATATATATATTGTATTTGTTGTACGAAATTGGTTGTCTCTTTTTTTTTTTTTTTTGTCTCGTTTACATGTTTTTGTTACCCGGAGCATTGTTTTTCCTTTAATATATTGAAGTATTCATTAAACGGAATGGATTGGTTCTGGTTTTTGATGTTTTGGATATTTTTCTGGGTTGTTTGGAGTGCTCAGGAATCTCCATGCTATCCAACGTTACAATACAGCCGGGAACTGTTGCTCCAAATGCGTGGAAATTATCCAAGGACTGTGGCGAACTGGAGTACGGACTTGCAAGGAAATACAAGGTAATATCAAGGCGAGGAAGAGGGGGAAGCGCGGCGGAATTCAACTGAAGTTAAAAAAGTTGGGGTTTAAGCGCATCCCACTGCCCAGTATCATTCTCGCGAATGTGCAATCCTTACAAAGAAAAATAAATGAACTGCAAAAAAATGTGCGCTGTCTACGGGAGTACAGAGATGCTTGTATGATTGTACTGACAGAAACCTGGTTAAACGAGATGGATTGTGACACCGAACTGTCTTTGGACGGGTTTGGGGCACCTCTACGGCTGGACCGTGACCCCTCAGTTAAAGGGAAGTCTCAAGGAGGAAGTGTCTGTCTGTATGTGAACAATCGTTGGGTAAAGACAGTGATTGTACGTGAGGAAATGTGTACTGCTGATATAGAACTATTGACTGTATCTATTTTTATTTGCCAAGAAAATTTCAGCAACTTTTTATTTCAATGGTGTATATTCACCCGAAGTCTGATGTTCAGAAGGCAACGGACATCATCAGTCGGATGGTTCAGCGGTATCAGTTGCATTCACCGGATGCTCCCCATTTTATTATCGGTGATTTTAACAAATGTTCTTTGGAGGGAGTATATATATATATATATATATATATATATATATATATATATATATATATATATATATATATATATATATATATATATATATATATATATATATATATATATATAGACTGTCCTACGAGTCATCAAAAAATACTTGATTTATGTTATGGGTCAATACCGGATGCATATAGATCCTTTTCCAGACCCCCAATTGGTTGTGCAGACCATAATGCAGTCTCTTTGCAATCATGTTATAAACCAGTGTTGCTGAGAGCAGGGCCAGTCATTAGGTCATTTCAAAGATGGACTGTGATGATAACATCTTACAGTTGATCGCACCGAATGGGATACTTTTAAAACTTCTTGTGTAGACAATGATGAGCTAGCTGATGTTGTGAGTTCTTATATTCACTTTTGTGAAGACTCTGTGATACCTAAGAAATATGCAAGAATCTATTTAAATAATAAGCCCTGGGTGACAAAATCATTGAAACATGTTTTAAATGAGAAGAAACAGGTTTGTTTTTTGTTTTGTTTTTATCAAGGTACAGATTTGGAAAAGAGGCAGGTTAATAAGGAAGTAAAACGAGAAATTAGGAGGGCAAAAATTAAATAAGGCATCAGTGGAGGATAAGTTTATGAAGGGAAATATTCAGACAGCATGGAAAGGAATAAAAGCAATGGCTGGTGCAAAATATAAAGAATCAATTTGAATTACTTTGAGTCTATGATAGAAAAGGTAGAGATAGCTAATTCATTTAATGATTTTTTAGGCGATTTGATACACAGGATTTTAATGAAATGAGTAGGGATTTTTATTCTAGTTTGAAAACAGAGGAATATATGCAGATTGATAAAGCCTCTGTTTTGAGGGTTTTTCAAACCACGCAACAGAATAAAAGCCCTGGGCCTGATAAAGTGAGTGGGAGAGTTTTAAGGAGTTGTGCTTATCAGCTCTGCAATATCAGTCATTTCATTTTTCAGACCTCATTGAAATTACAGAGAGTATCCTCAGTGTGGAAAAAATCCATTATTGTACCAATTCCTAAAAAGACCAATGCCAGACAAATGAACAATTTTAGACCAATTTCTTTAACATTATTATTAATGAAGTGTTTTGAGAGAATTATTAAAACTTGGCTTGTAGAGCATACTAGTCAGTTGATTGATCCGCTACAATTTGCCTATAGGAGTGTGGAGGATGCCACCCTGACACTCACAATTTTGTATATAAACATGTAGATATCGGTAAGCGTCATGCTCGTTTATTATTTATAGATTTTTCATCAGCATTCAACACTATTCAACCAGTTCTTTTAACTGAACTTTTGCTTTCTGAATTTGATGTTCCTAAGGGTTTGGTGGCCTGGATTTGAGATTTTATGACCAGATCATCTCAAATAGTATGGGTAAATGGAGAACATTCCCGGGAACTTTATTCTTCAGTGGGCTGTGCCTAAGGCTGTATTCTTTCACCTTTATTATTTATTTTATATACAGATAGGTGCAGAAGTCAATACCCAGACAAACATATTATTAAATATGCGGATGATACAGTGGTGCTAAGTCTGTTAAAGCAAGGTGATACAGAGCATGGGCCCATTTTGAATTATTTTTTGGATTGGTGTGAGAGTTCTCATTTACAAATGAATGTCTCCAAAACTAAAGATATTATGATATAATTTAATAATTCTGTTGAAACTCCATCTAAAATAGTTATTGCAGGTAAAGAAGTTGAAAAGGTCAGTTCATACAAGTATTTGGGTACATTAATTGATGATAAGCTTAGTTGGGTGGAAAACACAAATCTGATTATAATCGAAAGCACAAAAATGGTTACATTTATTGAGGAAGCTCAAGTCCTTTGATGTGGATAAATCTATATTGATAATGTTTTATAGATCTTTTATTGAAACTATTTTGACCTTTGCTATGATCTGTTGATCTCTGGAAGTAGATCCCAGCTGCAGAGCATCGTTAATTTAGGGTCAAAGATTACAGGCTCTGTACAGCTTGGTTTGTCTGCTCTGTGTGAGAGGAATGTTCTTAGGAAGTCTTTGGCTATCTTGGATGATACATCTCACATTGTGTATTTAGAATTGGAACTGCTTCCCTCAGGCAGGTGATACAGAGTGCCCAAGTGGAGGATTGTTAAAGCCTCTACGTCTTTTGTTTCAAATGCAGTTATGAGTGTAAATACTCATTTGAAACAAAGATAAAGGTGTACCGTGAATTTTAATAGTATATGAAGAATTATTGTAAATGCCCGGGGGTTGTGATGTTTTTATAAAATTTGTATGTTTGTGAGGGTTGAAGCCGCTTAAATTGCCCTGTAAAGGGACAAATAAAGATATTACTACTATATATATATATATATATATATATATATATATATATATATATATATATATATATATATATATATATATATATATATATATATATGTTTGTAAAATGGTACAGTTTTTTTAAATCTCTGAAAGTACACTCTTAACATCAGTCAGTCAAGCATTAAAATATGACATTATGATAATCAAGTATTCATGAATATTAATCAGGCTGTGTGCGTTCACTCTAATTGATTCGCTGAAATCAAAACAGGGATGATAATAGGTGAGCACCAGCCAATGAGATTGCCGTTTGCGCATTAGTTCCGCCCACTACCGGAAAACCCGGCAGTTCTTAAAAGCTGAAAAAATCTAAAGAAACTCCGTTATTTTGACAGGAAAATACAACAAAGAATATCGTTTACATGTAGCGTGTCAATTCTGCATGTATGTAAGACTTTCTCTTGCTCTCTTTGCTCTCAACAAAGCGATGGCGAGTCGTGTGCCTAGAATTTACGGTAGGTCAAATACAGGTGCGCTGCACATCCATTGAGATGAACTGAAAAACAGCACAGATCGCTTGACTGAGAGCGAAACTCTGAAGTGCTCAGTCAGTGTTCCGCGAGTGAATATATCTGTGCTAAACTTATACTTGGCCTCCAACTCACACACTGGCGAGAAAAAATTGAGAATTTATTAGCCATTGGCTAATATTAAACATCATTTAGTCGACCAGAGTGAAGATTTAGTCACATATGCGAGTCATTTACTCGCATTGTAGAGGGTTGTAGTAGGAATGAACATATCCTCACAGAAACTGATATAAGATGTTACAGTCTCTGTGAGCTCATCCAGATTTGCAGCAGCCTCAAAAACACTCCAGTCCTTAATACAGCTTTAGCTGATTTCAGTTTCTGCCTGTAGGTCGGTATAAGATTAACCAAACAGTGATCAGAGAGTCCTAAAGCTGCCTGTGGGACAGAGTGATATGCCTCCTTTACTGTAACTTCTTAATTTTATCTCTTATTTAATATATTTTTTTCTCATTTTAAAGTTAATTTCATAACTACCCTTTTTATTTTTACTCTGAGGCAGAATATACCTTCCACAGAAATCTGATCTCTGTGTAGAAAAAGCTTCATATCTTCAGGGCTAAATGATAAAAGCCAGACGTGACTTTCAGTTGAAGCAATGACAGTCTGTGTGTATGTGTGCTGTACTCACAGCAGCCTTTGCAGGGTTCTCTGCTGGTACACTTCATTCGAGCAGTATGTCACATAGGGGTCAAAGTTTGACTGGGCGTGCCTTAAAATGATGTCACTTATGTCATCAATTACAATGTTCTGCTGGTGCCGATCCTCAAGTTCCTTAAAGAACCTGGAGAGAGAAACCGGAGGTAAACAATTGCATGAAAGCAATAACATGTATGGCATGCCTCACATAACATCAACACGAGTCAAAGCCGATGCAGGGAGCACCCTGTTTTAGTCATTAATCATGCACAAACACGCACACACATACACATATGACACACAGCCAGGAAGGTGTTCTAACACCTCCTTTCCTAGGCCTATGATCACATCAGAGCACAGGATGTCCCAAAGACCCTCAAATGACCAAGCAGGGATGGCAGCATGAAAATCATACACACATGCTCTTCCTGACAGGCCACACACTTCATGACTTCAGTTGCAGGGTATTCACAATTTAGTAATACAGAGGATGCAGCTCAGAGCCATCTGTGCTGGAACCCAGCATGACCTCTGGTTCACAACAGACCAGAGAAAGGCACAACCTGAATGCTAAATCTGGAAGTGATGTCAGTCAGGTTGTCAGCACAAGGGCCGTGACCCCAGGACCTTCCTACAGGTGTTTGGAGCCCTAGCAGCTTTACAGGGACAAGAGTTAACCGATGCAGTCCAAATGAATAGGACTAAAAATAAATTTGTACAAAGGGCAACTATTAAACACATACTCGGCAGAAAAATCAATGTTTGGAAACAAACATCTATTTCTGTTCTTGGGGGTTTAAACAGTTAAAGGGGTGGTTGATTTCACTTTTTTTACTTTAGTTAGTGTGTAATGTTGCCGTTTGAGCATAAACAATATCTGCAGTTATGATGCTGGAAGTTCAGTGCAAACGGAGATATTGTCTTTTAAAATTATAGTAGTTTAATGCCTACAAAAACGGCTCGTATTTTTGAGGGGCAAAAAAAAATTTTTAACTTATAAAAGTTTCTCAGTCCACAGCAATAAAAGGAACCACAGCGGAGTAATCTGAGCAAACCATCACACAATACAATCCACACTCACATGGACGCATATGCAGCTGCAGCAGGGCATTTCGTCTGTCATTTATAGCAGGCCTGTTCAAAGCAGGTTCCGGAATCATGGTGGTCCAGAATGGAAGTTCTATTTTGTGCAATATATATTCAACCAGATTGAGGGACACAGTAAATGACATCAATGTCATATCAACTAATTCCTTCAAAAGAGCTAACTCTCGGTTGTCCTTGTTTTTAGGTTTCCACCAATGTTTGTTTGTAAATGAGTATTATTTGAAACACTACTTTATGATTCTTATTATGCCAGTAAAAGAGGAAAGCAATTACAAAACAGTTCAGAATGTCTCTCTGTAACTTTGTCTCTCTCTGTTTGCTGGGCCTAATTTATACTTAATCAACATCATACCTCTGAATGGGAGAGACTAGCTTTTTAGGACGTAAGCATCAGATTTATTGCAGCGTGTACTATTTCAGGCGAGAAATGCTGTTGTGTCTGAGAAATGGTCAATGGGGAGGTGATTTTATTTTACAAACTTCAAGGCAGATATGGACACTGAAAGAGACAAATTCATGTAGTGAGCAAAACTGACTAACCCAAGGCTGCAAGTGTCATTGGGCAATTCTTAGAAACTGTGTAATACCATCCCCCAATTTCAAACCTGATAGCTGAACTTTCAAGGAATCATATCTCCCTACCTTAGGCCTAAGGGCTTAAACCATTATGTTCCTAAATATGTGGTAACAACAATTATTTATAATTTGTAACCCTCATAGTAATATTGTAAAATATTAGCATGTAAAAATAAAGTTTTCTATTTTCTATAATATACACACACACATACAGTATACATTTTGAAAATATTTACATATATTTCATATATAAACAGCATATCTACATGTTTTTCTTAAATATATACGTACATGCATGTGTGTGTATTTATATATACATAATAAATATACACAGTACACCTATTATGTCAACAAAAACTTTTATTATGGATTTTTCTTTTGGAATCGTTTGACAGCACTAATATATATATATATATATATATATATATATATATATATATATATATATATATATATATATATATATATATATATATATATATTAGAATTTGAATTATGTGACACTGAAGACTGCAGGAATGGCCACTGAAAATTCATCTTTGTTATCACAGGAATAAACTACATTTTAAAGAATTGTAAATAGTAACAATTTTTTACAATATTACTGTTTTCTTTCAGTATTTTTGATCAAATTAATGTAGTATTGGTGAGCAAGATATCTTAATTATTCCAAACTTTTGGTGGGAAGTGTGTATTTTATGTTATTGTGCTGGTGACATATGCATTGTTGAGATGAGCTGGTGCTTGTTTTTGCTCGGCTGTGTGTTTCTATGTGCCTTTCCTTGTTGCCTCCTATCCAGGAGGCTCACGTGTGGCACCTGATGTCAATTCCATAGTTATTCCAAAGACATAGGAGGTGTGTTCGACTTGATGCGGCGCTGCACAGAATGATCAGTGTATGACATCAAAGTACTGCGAGAGTGATTCGAAAGCATAAGGATCCATCTGCTCTCTTATCGCTCTTGCGGTACTTTGATGTCATACACTGATCATTCTGCGCAGCGCCGCTTCAAGTCAAACACACCTATTGCCTTGTGGGCCACCTCAGGTGACAAGTTCGAGTCCCGACTCATGGTCCTTTGCCAATCCTGTTCCCTCGCTCTCCTTCACATTTCTCATCCAAACTATCCTATCCAATGAAAGGTATAGAAGGCCAAAATTATAACTTTATTAAAGACATTAGGTTTTGAGCAAGGCATTTAAACCTCAGGTTGCTCCAGAGGAGATGTCCCTGAAAAAAGCATACTGAGGCTCTTGTACAATAGTCAGATTACTGACTACTAAAATCTACACAACACATTTCAAAAAGGTAAAATGCATTCTGAGAGTACTACACTCTTACTGATAGCTGAAAGCACAACAAAATTAGCCATATGATAAACATCTGAGCATGTATACAATATGTAGTTTTGCCAAGGCATTCAGCGCAAAACTTATTTTAGTTAGACTAAGAATCCCACAACCCCTCTCTCAAACACAACACAAGTTTAATAAGCTTAAACATTGTTTTAAATGCAATTATCCCACAAGTTCATTATGTTTACTGGAGCAGTTCTCACTGCCAGATGTCTTTAAATGTGTAAGTGTCCACGCAAATGAGCCTGACCCATTTTCATACTCCTGTTTATTGAGTCTGCTGAAAGCTCAACCTTAAGACACCCCTCCACTGAGTACAGCTAGTGAATATTTAATCCATGTATGTGAACACTGGGTGGTTATTGCTGTCATTCCATCCAGATGGACTTTGATTGCAGGGTTTGGACGTGCCCTGCCACAGCTATGAACGAGTCTGAGGGATATTTGTGAAGACGAGTATACTGTCATCAACATCAGAGCTCTGGACGAGGACATATCTCTAACACACACACAAACACACAGCTGTTCACTTAAGCTAACCCATAGTAATGGATGGTCGTGCAAGCAGACATGCTGTTCCTGAATACATAGAGGGGTTTGTGTGTGCGTGAGTTCAAAAAGAAAGTAGCATGATGTAACTCTCATAAGGTATGTGGAACAGCAGTACTCAGCCCATATGAATTGTGTTGCTGAAAAACAGGCAAAGAAAATTGTATCATGTGACAATCGTTCTTGCCAAATTTACCAAACTCAATCTTTATCAATCCATAGCCCGTATTTATCAAGCTTCTCAAAGTGCCATTTTAGTCTTAAGTGCTGAGAATTCATGAAATTTACTCCTACTTTCAAACTTAAGAATAAAGGCAAGTTATCAAATTTCTTAAAGCTAAGAATCACTCTTACTCTCCCAGTTATTTAAGACAGCTCGAGAGGTCTCTCAAGTGGTTAGGAGTTGCCAGTAGGGGCTTGTGATGGCGCTAAGGAGACAGACGTGCACATATCTTTCAGGAGAGGAAGAATGTTCTTGAAATGTTTGGTGACGAACAGTTAATCAAACGGTTACATACATTTCCTCAGTTATACAAAACGAGCAAAGAACGTCATAACTGAATTCAGTCTAGTGCGAGTATTATATGCGATCTACACTGTATGATGAATAAATCTCTTACCCCTCATTTATACTGCACGCGTCTGCGGTGCATTACAGCTCCACAACCACAGCCGTGGCAAGTTTCTGAAGCGGCTCTCTGCACTGCATCACTAAAAATAGGCAGGCACCTAGTCTATTTTTGACAGATGATAATAATAATAATAATAATAATAATCATCTCGCTGTCATCAAAGCCATCAGCAACAGGCGATATCTTTGACTATCGTCAATACACTATAGCTTACTATCGTCTATCAGCACCCTAAATTGAGTTGTGATGACGCTTCGTTTCCTTGCCTTAATGTATTCTCTTGAAAATTCTTTGTCAAATTTGTGTTGAATGTAAACTCCTATTAGGAATTTAACCGTTCAATGTGAATTTATCTAAGAATATTTTTAATTAAGGAAATCTATTCAGTGATTGGTCCATGCGTATGTCGTCATCCAAAATCCCGTTTGTGGCACAGCAAAGTGTTGTCAATCATCTCTAAGACTGACACTTCCGATTTAGTCCTACACTTCGCTTAAATTACAACTGAGATTATTGATAACTAACTTTTAACCGCAGCTTTGAGCCAATAATTTTTTTTTCACTTAAGTCAATTCTTAGCAGTGTTCTTGAGAGTAATTCTTAGAGGCTTGATAAATATGGTCCCAGAATCCACAATTTTTCCCCATTCTATATGAAAAAGGAAAACTGAGCAGTATTAGCATGGAATGAGTGTGTGTTCTCGTAAATGAGACTCTCCAGCTGGACCGTTCCTCACAGATGGAGAGCACGCTAAACTCAGTAAATGAAACCATTTCTTATAATACAGCTCTGTGCTCCTCGCCAGGGATCAGCGGGGTCATTCTGTCTGCAGGGCATTACGGCTCAACAGAACATTTGTTCATGAGTGAGAGCACCAGGGATCAGGGCCTTATGAGTGTCGGAATGTGACATGGACAACACTGATGGGAAGAACATATGCACTCAAACAGAATACACAGACAAACACAAGTTTTATCATTTTATTCCTCTTCCTCCACACTGACTGGATGGGTGAAGTGCTGAGACAATGTCTACATAAAAAAAAACAACGGTCCCAAAGAAAGAAAGACAGGGGTCGGGCTTAATGTTCCCTTGTGGAACTATGATTATACGATGCTGGATCTATGGTAAATGGAGGTTTCCAATCTTGGATGTGCATCTAGTTAAGAATTATCAGTAATGTGACATATCTGAAAGTGAAAAAGTTAAAACCGAGAAATTAAGAGAAAAGCCAATCTACAAATTAAGTTTAATTTTTGGTACAGGGGAAAGCTTAATGGCATTAAACATGAAAATGCCACTAGATGCCACAAACAATAACCCAAGTGCTGAAAAAGTTCACAGGATACTAGATAGCTCATAAAATTTTATGTATTAACAGACGATAAGTAAACTAAATAAAATAAACTACCAAAAGGCAAACTGAATGGGCAACAGAAATACAAACTTCTATCGGTGGCTGCCTGTGTTTCTTTTATCAGCACTTTGCGGAGTTATATCACCATATAAATTGAACTTTGGTCAGCGCTACTTACCGCTCAATTCAATCAATGTTAACATAAAAGTTTAAACAGTTTGCATTAATCATCAAAGCTCTCAGCCAAAAGCTTCCTGCACAAAAACCCAAAATCCAACTTTTCGATCAACAATCTTAAATGTGGCCCAAAACATTTGAGCAACGATAACATTAGGCAGCCGTTATGCCTTTAAAGTAAACCAATAGAAAATGGCCATGAGCGAGATAAAGTAAGAGGCTCCCAGGAGATGCATTCAGAGCATAAGACTCTTGGCCCAGCAAATAACATCGGTCTCTGTTTCAGCTTCCTTCATTACCTGAAGCATCAGGTGGACAGGATGTCGCTCCGATTTACAAGCAGGTGTTGGAAATAATTAATACTAACATTTTGCACTGATGTTAAACCACTCCAATAAAACCAGCAACCTAGTTCAGGTTCTTACAAACTCAGTGAGAACAGTTTTGAGCATTTCACATATCAAAACTTTCATATATTAAACATGCACCGGCAATCTTCAATTTCTCTTGAGCACTTCGAGAAACTCCAGTAAATTGTGAGGTAACCTAACATGCCAGGACAAGACTTAATACCTAACTAGGCAAAATTATCAACTCATGTCAGTATATGATGTCAGCACACTCAGGTTCCCAATATTCATTGAGAAAATGGCAACTTTAATCTTCCAAGGCCCTATAACAGCAGCACCATATCAGAAAACTGTCAGAGCTAAAAGAGATGTCCATCAACAAACTTCACAAATTTATCTCAGGTTAGGTCAGTCAAGAGAATCTCTTACTTTTTGCTGGCCTCACAGACATCAACAATGTTGGAGAAGAGGTGGTGATGGTCCGTTTTGTTAATGATCTCGCTGAGCTCGTTTGAGTTCTTGAAGAGACGGACAAGGATCTCCAGACTGTGTAAGTAACTGTGCTCTGATGAAATGACCTCAAATATGGCCTGAGGGATAGAAACGTCATTTAGGCATTGCATTACAACTGTCCAGTTTCAATTATTACACATATCACGCTCATATTCCTGAGGATCTCTCCTAGCTGACAAAAAGCAGGATAATAACAGGTGACAGCTGACACAGAAGTGAAAGGAACTGTCAAATTCTCAGTACCTTTTACATATCTGGAACTTTTTTTTACATATCTAAACTGTACTTGCCAATGAACATTTACTATAACAAACATGTATTTGCAAAAATACAGTAAAAACGGTAATATTGGGAAACACAACATTACAATTTAAGATAACTGTTTTCTATTTTAATATATTTTAAAATTTAATTTATTCTTGTGACTAATACAAATTCAGAAGAACAACATTTAACCAGCATAAACAGCAATAAGAAGATATGTTCTGTAACAATGTATTTTGCTGTCACTTTTCATCAATTTCATGCATCCTTGCTGAATGAAAGTATTAATTTCTAATAAAAGAAAAATCTAAATGAAATCTCACTTTGTAGAATAATGTTTTTGTTTTGTTTTTCTTTTAAATGTCTTTTTTGTCCAAGTTCCTTTATGTTCAACCTTTATCAGCCCAATGTGTTTGGAACAAATATGACTTGTGGAATTTAATGAAAAACCAACAGAAAAAGTTCAGGGATACACCTGTGCAAGGTCATATTTCAATGGTTTATTCAAACTGGCAAGTGACAGGCTCCAGAGAAGCAGCAGAGAATTCCATCCAAAATAATATGTATCTTATTTAATACGAGCAAGATTAAAAAAGAGAGAATGAAAAAGTCAAGAAGGCTGACATGTGGAACCTTACCTCTTGTCTCTTTCGTTCTTCTTGACTTAACGTCTCAAACTTTCCACTTTTTTTAACCTGGAATACAGAGTTGAGGATATAATGTATTAATTATACACAAAAAACACCTTTCAGAATGCATTACACTAATGGCCAGATTTACTAAAAAGGGCAAATTAATGCAGTTCCACAATAGTGCAGATGGTAGTGGAAAGTTCTGCGAGTGATCTACTGACAAAGCGTAAGTTAAAGAACACAGAGCCTGCCAGATATAATGAACAACACCAATATACCAAGAGCAAAACAAATTAGCGTAGGGTCTCAAACAAGCAAATCTGATAACAATCTGTGCTGGTAATCTACGAACAACACAGGCACAAAAATGATTAAGACAACATGATTTTTGGGCATTAAATAATGGTGCAAATACCTGAAAATTACCACAAACCTTAGTAAATGACTTTGCATAATTTGTTTAAAAACTCTCTTCCCGTAAAATTTGTGTCTGAAAGTCCTACATGCATGTCATTAGCAAATCCTGACAATAGTATTTTAACATCAACAGAGGGTTTGTGCTGGGGCAAATTGATAGTAAATCTGGTCCTAAGCATGAGAGTCAAGGTTAATCTTCTTCCAGTGGTTAGGACAGATTGCTTTTATAACAACTGCAAAAAACGTGGCTGAGTTCACAGTCACTGTTTCAGACTGAAAACAGCATTTGCTTACAGGTGTGAGTGTTTCAATGTTTTGTTCAACTGCTGAAGTCACAACTGTACTCAGGTAACCATAGCAACAGAATAAAAGATGGTCCAGCAACTTTTGTTTCAACTGACAGCATGTTATTTAATAAATGAATCAAACCGAACCCTGAGTTTATTTAAATTTAAAATATCCAACAACAGCTTTAAATGTTTTGTAACTAAGTGCAGAGAGAGTATGTATGCAAACTATGCTTCTGAACTTTAGGGGGGAAACGCACCTCTCAAGCAATTAGACCATGTATGAAACAAATAATTATTCAAGTTACCAAACACTGGTTAACTATAGCTGTGAAATGTCTTCATCATATCCAGAATCAACAGTTACTGAAGGTCACTGGATATGATGAAGTCTGGACAAAAATATTTCAAACCTAGAAAACTTTGGGCATGTAATGTCATTGTTGTTTGTTCATATAAAACAGTGATTCCCAAACATTTTCGTCAGCCAAACCTCTTAAAATAAAATATTTAAGTCAAATATCTCTGAGGAAGTTAATATTTCAAATGATTTATCATCACATTCTCAATGTTTACAGTTCTCTGATGTTGGTTAATGGTCATATTGACATGCAGGTAAACAAATCAAATATTTATATTTTTAGTGTTCAAGTGTTTAATTTTTTTTATTTATTATTATATATTTTATTTTATTATTTTATTAATTATTAGTTGTGTTGTTTTTTTTATTAACTTACAAACCCACTATAGTTCCAGTCCAATTAAGCCCAGTTTGGGAAACCCTGATGTAATGTAAGGTTTAATGCTAATATGATGCTGATATCAAAAAAATGGAATGTATTTTCTTTCTCTTTTCTTTTTAATATCAATATGGTATGTTTAATGGTAAGGTTTAATACAAAGTTATCTAAAAAAAGTAGTCAGATTATATTACCTAAAATGAGTAATCTTGATTACTGTAGGTTACTAACTACAGCTTTCATCATGTAACCTGTAATCAGTAATGAACTACAGTTTGTAAGTAATCTACTCAGCTCTGGTAAGCATTGTGACCAATTACATTGTCACACAGATTCGGCCCTGTCACCCACAGACCAACTTTTCGAGGCTGAATACATCTTGGATAAATCTTGATACATCAAATGGACTAATGTCGGGACGAAAAGCTGTAAAGTAAAAGTGTCCTGAGTCTTGCTCGAGGACACTGTCGATTACAGTTAAACCAGTTGACTTTATTGCATTTCCTCCAGCAAGACCACAAACACCTGAGGCACAATCTGATAATTCTTACTCAGGTCAGGAAAAAAAAAAGGTAATAAAAGCATTGTAGCGCAATTTATTTCACACTAATATTGACCCTTCTATCCCACATCCTCTCTCAGCTGCTACCATCAGGGGTCGCCACTGAAGAATTATCCACATAGCCATTTGGCACAGTTTACCCTTCTATCAGAGATTACAGAAACTACTAATATATATATATATATATATATATATATATATATATATATATATATATATATACACACACACACACAGTGGTGTGAAAAAGTGTTGGCCCCCTTCCTGATTTTTTATTTTTTTTTGCATGTTTGTCACACTTTGTTTCAGATCAAACAAATTTAAATATTAATCAAAGATAAATACAAGATGCAGTTTTTGAATGAAGTTTTTTATTATGAAGGGAAAACAAAATCCAAACCCACATGTCCCTGTGTGAAAAAGTGCTTGCCCCCTAAACCTAATAACTGGTTGGGCCACCCTTAGCAGCAACAACTGCAATCAAGCATTTGCGATAACTTGCAATGAGTCTGTTACAGCGCTGTGGAGGAATTTTGGCCCACTCGTCTTGGCAGAATTGTTGTAATTCAGCCACATTGGAGGGTTTTCGAGCATGAACCGCCTTTTAAAGGTCATGCCACAGCATCTCAATAGGATTCAGGTCTGGACTTTGACTAGGCCACTCCAAAGTCTTCATTTAGTTTTTCTTCAGCCATTCAGAGGTGGATTTGCTGGTGTGTTTTGGATCATTGTCCTGCTGCAGAACCCAAGTTCGCTTCAGCTTGAGGTCACAAACAGATGTCCGGACATGGTCCTTCAGGATTTTTTGGTAGACAGCTGAATTCATGGTTCCATTTATCACAGCAAGTCTTCCAGGTCCTGAAGCAGCAAAACAGCCCCAGACCATCACACTACCACCACCATATTTTACTGTTGGTATGATGTTCTTTTTCTGAAATGCTGTGTTACTTTTACGCCAGATGTAATGGGACACATACCTTCCAAAAAGTTAAACTTTTGTCTCGTCAGTCCACAGAGTATTTTCCCAAAAGTAATGGGTTCATCAAGATGTTTTCTGGCAAAACTGAGATGAGCCTTTATGTTCTTTTTGCTCAGCAGCGGTTTTCGTCTTGGAACTCTGCCATGCAGGATCTTTTGGTCTACTTCTCTTTGTCAGGCAGGTCCTTTTTAAGTGATTTCTTGATTGCGAACAGGTGTGGCAGTAATCAGGCCTGGGTGTGGCTAGAGAAACTGAACTCAGATGTGATAAACCGCAGTTATGTTTTAACGGGGGGCAAGCACTTTTTCACACAGGGCCATGTGGATTTGGATTTGTTTCCCCTTCATTAAAAAAAACCCTTCATTTAAAAACTGCATGTTGTGTTATCTTTGATTAATATTTAAATTTGTTTGATGATCTGAAACATTAAAGTGTAACAAACATGCAATAAAATAAAAAATCAGGAAGGGGGCCGACACTTTTTCACACCACTGTGTGTGTGTGTGTGTGTGTGTGTATATATATATATATATATATATTTCTGCCACACAAAAGGAAAGCATTTTGAGAGTAGTGAGCAAACTTGAAGGACAAATGTGACAGTGAGAGACAGAACTAGGAGTGGTGAAATGTCTGATAACAACTCCACCTGGACTTCTCTCGTCCAGGTTCCTGTACAAAGCTGCCAGAGGCACTAAAATAAGTAGATGACGTGATGTAACATGACCTCAGAATATGTACCTTCCCATCTCTAAACACCTCTCTGAATTGCTGTAAGGAATTGAAATATTTCTGAGAAACCAAGGAAAACCGAAATGAAAAGCAGCAGAGGACTAAGGTTTTACCACCAGTTTTCCAGGGAATATGGATGGAAGAGAGCAGCAAAGAAGTCTCATGACTGTTACATAATTTATGATAAAATGCTCTTATTATTGTAAACACCTGTGCATTACAAAAGGAATCCAGCCAAGTCAACAAGTCTTAACACATTTTGTAATTTCACAATCCCATGCCACCATAACTCTTTAAACACTCCAAGAATACTGCTGACACTATGGCTTTATTCTGTAAACTAAAACCCTCTCTACAAATATTAGTATTGACTCTGGTATCTTTACAATAATCTTGTCCCTATAAATTTGTCGCCATACAATTTATAATTGATTTGCAATTTGTAATTTGTAACAGTGCTACCCAGCACTGATCACACTGTAGAGGGTTGAGTAAACATTGAGCTTACCATATTTCATGATCCATTGATCAATGTTTATATGTGATTAAAAGCATAAGGGTCATTCCACAAAATCGGTGCCTTTTCCAATTGGAAAAATTAAAAAATAAAATAAGTTTAATCAACATTTTTTTTAAAATTTTAACATAACAATAACAAGCGTTAATAGATACTATAGTTTTATTAGAAGTATGTGATACTTTTCACATATATGAGCAGCATTTCAGTGCCTCTTTTAACTGTGATTGTTTCAAATTTCAGATTTTTATATATATATTAGGGATGCACGATATGAAAAATTTTAACCGATACCGATAACCGATAATTAAGTCCTTCTCATGGCCGATAAATTCATATTTTTATATTATAATTTTCATATAATCTGCAGTTTGTGCACCCGGGAGAATACAAAATCTAAGATTCACTGATTAAACTGATATTTTAGTAGCTCTGGCCTAACTATAGCAAACATCAGTCCTGACTCTTCAAATGTTTTTTATTTTTTGTGTAAGGCACCACAACACTTTGTAACAGAAATGGTTTAACAGAATTATGACAGAACTATGGTTTAACTGCAATTAACAACTCATTAACAACAAATTTATATTCAAATATTTCATGCATAAAGAAATGCATCTATTCAACGTTTTTAGTGCACGAGGATGAGAAAGTTATATAGTCTTTAAGCAGTGTTGGGAGTAAGGCGTTACAAAAGTAATGCATTACAGTAACGTATTACTTTTTGCTGTAACGCAGTAGTGTAAGGCATTACTAATCAATTTTCAGTAATATTTTACTCGGTACATGTTCAGTAAGGCTTGCATTACAACACACTTTTAGCCCCCAATTATTATTATAATTTTTTTTTATTTAATTTAAAGTTGGGCTCCTACTTTTTTATGTCCCTAGGGCCGGGCTTCGGGCCAATATTAACATCATAGTTCAGACGCGGGCCGGGCCTCGGGCCTGTTTTAGGCTTCTCCTTATCTTTATATTTTAGACATCCATCAATTATTGATGGAAAAAAAATTGCCGCGCTGGTGGAAACAACATGAGTCCGTGCTGCCGCGACTGTCAAGAGCGACTCGACGGTGTTTAGTGTCCCGCAGCAGCAGCGAGCCGTCAGCACAGCCGAAGAGTTCTGCTTCAAATACATGCAATAAAGCAAAAGCCCCAGCAAAAGTAATTACCATGAATGTGTCCGGGGGAAATAGTAAGGATTCGCCATCTCCTCGTTAGACGTGCCTTTAGAGAGAAGTGAATCTTCACGGATAACGATTGTATTAAATAGTTTTTGTTTTTATTTATTTCGTTAAGTAGCAATTTAAAGCTTTCTTTAGTTATATTTATCATGTCTGTGAGGCAAGTATTTCGGTTCATTTTTGTGAACGAACAACAGTCGTGCATCACAGATCAGATTTCATTTATCACCTGAGGAGAGTGAGTCAAAAAAGACAAGACGATGGCAGAAGTGTTTCAAAACGAAATGTAAAAGCACCTGTTTTAAAAATATTTTTGGATTTTGAAAAGCCTGTTGACCTGCCATTTATCTAAGGTGATATTGGATTATTTTTTAAACATTCGTTTCTCATTTAGCCTATTTGGTTCCACAGTATTTGCTGATTTTCATTTTATTTAAACTGTGATATTTTTCCCATTATTTTACATCAAGGTGTATGCAGTCCGTGCCTCAACTTTCCATCTCACTAATAAACGTTCTACGTTTTATAATTATTTGTTCTTATAATTATTATTTATAATTATGTCTTTACTGATTTTCAGTTTTGTATAGGCCTACCATATTTAAAATTTGTAAGTTATCTGTTATTTTATATTAGGCATATAGCATGGTGTATTTTTATTCGTTTTGTTAATAAAAGTAAGCTATATGTTCTATGTTGTATTTTGTTGGTGCTTGAATTGAATTCAAGCAATTGATGCCGAATTGCCGTTAATTTAAAAGTGAAAATAAAATGCGCACAGTTCTTTTACAAGCTATTTAAAAGCAAAGGAAAGCGAGGAAAAGAGAGAAGACTCAAACGACGTCCACCCCCCATACACCGAGGTGATACCGGTAAGGTGTTGACACACGCCGATTAACCAGTGGGAAAATTTCCTCACTGTCACAACCCTACTTGATGCCTTGATGACGCTAAGCCAGAGAGAGACGTGCACTGTGCTTGTCATATTATCACAACTATACAGTGTTCTTAACCACATAGTACATATTTTAGGTTTCAGACATTTAAATACACATAAGTACTAGTAAAACAATACATTTAGAGCTTGTAAAATGCACATAGATGTCTATGGAAGTAACAATAACAATCCATTCAAATTTAATTTGCCGATGTCTTTTATTCATATCAGATACACAGTGCAAGTAACTATAAAGTTTACTCTATTCTTCTCCCAGTTCTCCGGCCACTTACTTACATGTAACTCACGTGCTGTAAATGCGACTGATAGGACTCTCTGAACTGCAGCGCGAACAAACATGGTGGCGCCCATCTCACGTTACAGATAACGATCAAGATCATTTATAAAGGTGTTTAAATGACAAAACACACTCATTTAAACATATGTGAACCGGAATATCGGATTGTCCACGACATGGTTAGCAAGTCTGCGAATATATTAAATAAAAAAGGAAAAACGAAATAAAAGCGATCCATCTGTCATACAGTGTTACTGTGGCCACGGTGTGTCACGTGACAAGCATGATGCGTCGCCATGGAAACAGTAAGGGGAAACGTTCTAAAACAACGGTCGCCTTAAAAAAAAAAACTCACTCTGAGGGGACTGCTAGAATATTTTAAACTTACCACTAAAAGGGTTAAAATATACTGATCTGGTTCAATTATTAGGCAAGGAAGATGATCAGATCTTGGTCTTTCTGTGATCATCTGAAACCAGACCTAGATTTTGACTTTCTTAAACATTGCAAGACTGGGGTGAGGGTCTGCAATTTAATTTACATTAGGGATGTAACGATTCACTCAACTCACGATTCGATTCACAATTTTTTTTTTACAAAATGAGATTTAAGACAAATTATAAATGAAATGTGTCCTTTTATTATTGCTTGAACAAAATGCTGCACGTTTCTTTGTGAAACTGAAATATAACACTATAATAATATACTAATATAGCACGTGCATATTATTGCTCTTTTTTTGGTTTTGATTGCTTCTATTGTCCTCAAATTGTAAGTTGCTTTGGATAAAAGTGTCTGCTAAATAACACAACGTAGATATAATGTAAATGTAAATAACAAAACTAAATTGAAATTTTAAAACAAACCCCAAATTAAATAAATAACACAAATAAAGGAAATCTCTTCATATAAACAAAGGCTTTGTCTGTGCTCTTTCCATTTAAAATTAGAGGCAACCACTGCATTTTAACAAAGACTATAGAATACACAAGACGTGTCACTCGTATAGATTTGAATGGGGAAAAATGCAACAATTAATATGGCCGCTCAATCGCAGGAAGCCCCGCCTTCTGAATGAAAGAGCCAATTGCTAATCGGTAAAGTCAGCGCGTCACTGCAGCTGCTGTCAGAAGTAGAGATCGACCGATATATCGATTTACCGATATTTTCCCGATATTTAAGTATTTTTCCATGGTCGGATATCGGTTTTGAAATAATGGATTCACCGCTAAACACCGTTTTGAGAATTGCGCGCAGGATCGCAATTGCAGCGAATCTGAGGGGAGACGAGACAACAACAACAGCGTGCAGGTACTTGATTTGCTGTAGTTAGTAAACCATTTAATATTACAGTCATTAATGCACAAATTAGATGTATTACATAAATGCCTGATATGTAGTTTATGCAACTTGGCTCTAAGAAATACGATAAATAAGATACTCTGTCAAGCCCTGTCCCTATAAAGATATAACTTTGCCTGAAATAACATAGCCATGAATTAGCGCATGTTGGAAATAAAAGCGCTGAATTTAATTCTCTCTCTGTGGTCTATTAGTCTCGTGAAGTCGGAGTCACGTAGATAATCAGTCAAGTCCTCTCCCAATAAAGACGTAACTTTGCATGAATTAAATAATACAGCCATGAATGATTGCATGTTGGAAATAAAAACGCTGAATTTAATTCTCTCTCTGTTGTATATGCTCATCATTAGTCTCGTGAAGCTGCTTTTATATTGCAGTTCACTCAGTGGGCTGATGCTCAATGCTCCAGCACGGCCACTGCATGTAACTTTTAACAAGATTCACTTTTTTGAAGCACCCTAAATTGTATTAACACTTACAATATAACCATTATTTTGTTTATAAACATCTAAATTAATACAACTCTATGGAAATTCTCTGCAATCGATCGCAGTTTGAGTAGCCTATAGTTCTGTGTAAATGCACAGATAAACCACGTTGTCAGCAGCATAATTTAGACTAGAGCATGCCAGTTGAGAAATGCAATAAAATACAATGCTTGTTATATTCTAATATTCCAGAGAATATTATTCCGTGAATTAACATTATCCAGTGAATTATTCTTCACTCTTTAGCCTATTAAACAGCTTATAAACCTACTAAAACTGTAGTTAAAAATGAAGTTGATATGACTCCTGTCCTTTATTTATTTTCTCCATTTCAAAACATTAGACATTCTACGTTTATTTTGCTTACTGCTAATATTAGTGTTGCTGCTAAAGCTTTTTATAAATAAAATGTTTTTTATTATTGTAATACGAAGATTAAATTTAACATGACAGGGCTCTAGACTGCGACCAAAATGGTAATTTTTTGCGAGTTAAAATTTGACGTGGTCGCATTTGTACGAGTGCATGGTCTGCGCTGCTCCAAAGCGTCTGCTTCATACAGTGCGCGCTGCCAGCCGCAGCACATAATAGCAGGAGTCAGATTACACTGATCACATGAAGAGAGGTGCTTTCAGCGCGAGCGCTTCGTGGGTAGAGCCTGGTTTATACTCGCCGCGTCAGCACAAGCGTGAAGGTGCGCGTCGCGGACGGAGCGCAACGGACGGTTTTCAAACTAAAGTAAAAGACCACTTCTTAAACCAGAGAAGGTGAACATGCTGGTGTTCTTGTATAAAAAAAAACATGCAAGTCAGAGACAGCCAGTTTAGTTTTACTTTTCTTTTTGTTTTCGTTTTGAGAAGCTTGTTATCTTTTCTGTTTACCCCACGTTACGCTATGGAGGCTTTCCTTAATTTTTTTATATTTTTATTATTTGATTCCTCAGTGTTTGCTAAACATTCTGTAATTTATTAGATGTATATAATACAGCATGTGATGTGTCCTGCCATGCCTGGTCTTATTAGTTTTTGTTGATAAATGTTATGTAAGCTAGTTTGTCATTGTAACCTACTGTTTTATTGTTGTTGTGCTTTTTAATTAAGAATAACAATGAATCCATCTTTTGTTTTAGTCTTAAAAAGTGAAAGGTGTGTAGATAAGCAAAACAGACAATTATCTTTTCTTGTAAAATGTGACACCAAGATCGCAAATTTGAAAGTGAAAGCGCACGAAAAAAGGAATTCCTGTTCACAAAATTTAAATTACAAATAATACTGATAAAAAAAGAACGAGTTGAATGTTGAACACTTTCATTACCATATAAATAAACTATGATAAAAGTTCATCAGCATGCATTGGTTAATCAAATGTTGTAGCAAAAAAATAACCCCCCCCAAAAAAACAAATTGCAACCAAATTATGTGCTCATGCGACCAACTGAGAAAGTTAGTCGCAAAAGTGAGATCAGTGGGAAGAATGAGTCTAGAGCCCTGAATGAAAGACTGCTAATTTTCAAAACATTTTTTGTTAAGATGACTGACAGGAGGAAAAACCAAAGTGAAGTATGGACTTACTTCATGCAGTCATTTATTTACTTTATAACAGTAAATAAATATCGGTTCTGCATATCGCTTATCGGGCACATAAACATGCAAATAATTGGTATCGTAATAAAAAATCAATATCGGTCGATCACTAGTTAGAAATCCCGGTTGCTATAGAAACAGTCAACGCTCTGATGTTTCCCCATACAAAGTGATAGGAGCTGCTCTTGGATGCCTGAGAGGCGTTTCAAAGATGGCCGCAGAGTGACATGACTTGTCTTAAAGAGACTGTGATTTTAATCATGATCCAAACAAAGATGCTACACACATTCAACATGAGCAGTTTTTAATCTAAATTAGATTGTATAATTTTGAAATTTGAAGCAAAAACAGAATGGTCTGACTTCAGTTTTGTGAAACTATACATAAAAAAAATATCTGCATAAGAAACAGCAGACGAGCTGAATGAAACGCAGATTCACTCTCTGCCAGCACGTAGCACTTAAAGTGTTTCCTTGGTTTCCGCTGTAAACAAAGCAGGACTGCACTTATTAGCTGTAATATGCATTATACAGAGGCAAGATGAAAAGAAAAAATACCATCTAAACTTTTCTAAAGACAGTAAGTTCCCCTCGTACATACATTCATATAAACTCCTACTTCTAATTGTATCGTGATTTGTTTAGCATCTCAACCAATGAATCGTCACATATTTGAATCGATTTTCAACCGGCTCGCTGTTAATCGTTACATCCCTAATTTACATGGATACATTATTGACAATGAATTATTGAGAAAAAAAAAATTTGTTTTATTGAGATTGATCATCCTATCCTGGTCATTAACAACAACAGCAATAGTAAATATAGCTGCAAGCAGCAATGACGGGGCCAAGCACTCTAGCGGCAAAATGAGGAGCTAAGCATAGCATGGAGCATCAGACCAACTGCAGAAATGTGTAATTGAAGCCATTTAGGATTATTTTCTTCAAAACGGCTGAAAAATCATAAACCTCTGGTAATATGATTTATTGGCTTATCACGTTTGACCAACAGTTGGCACCGTTATCAAATCGATGTGGTGTGTTCTGTGTGAGGTGACAATGGCACACAGAAAGTTTGGTGTCGTTTTGGCATCATGCCTCAAATTCGTTGTTGTGGTATGTGAAAACTGTTTTGTCTATCAACACAAAATCCATAACTTTTTTCAGAATGGTCTGAAGATGGTATGATTCGATTTTGGTGAAAAACGGACCAACGGTCTAAGAGGAGTTTGAAAAGCAGGTTTTTAAAGAAAATCAAAAGGGCAGAGAGGAAGTTTGGCTGACTATGGCAACATTGGTATTACTGCCCTGGCCAAATTCCCTCCACTGGCCCTTATCAATCATGGCCTCCTAGTAATCCCCATTCACTTGATTGGCTCTATGACCCTCTCTCCTCTCCACCTGTAGCTGGTGTGTGGTGAGCGCACTGGCGCCGTTGTACTGTGGCTGCCGTCACATCATCCAAGTGGATGCTGCACACTGGTGGTGGTTGAGGAGAGACCCCCACATGATTGTAAAGCGCTTTGGGTGTACGGCAATACACAATACATGCGCTATATAAATGCATCATTCATTCATTCATTCATTAATTCATTCATACTGTTCTCAGCATGACCCAAGGAATCTATTAATATCAGTCTCATTACAATAGGCAAAATTCACAAAAATCTATGAGCATTTATTTGACATCTCATTGTAACTTTTGACCACAAGGTGACACTATCTCAAAACTTTTTGAGTACTTTCAGGTCATGGTCTCCATGGTACAAATAAAGTTTCGTAATGGTACACCAATACATTTGTAAAATATATAATTTTATATCATAAAACTCTATTGTAGTCAATGGCAATTTCATGTTTTGTTCAATTATAGCGCCACCAAGAGGCACAATCCTACCAAATGTTTTATGTGTGCTTAGAGTGTGCCCATAGATATGTGTGTCAAATTTGGTGAACATATCTCATTTTGTTTTGGAGTTATGGACATTTGTATGCAAGTAGATGAAAAATTACTGACTGTCAAATTTGTTTGCATTTTTGTGCCACTTACTATAAAAATTTTGGCAACTGGGAATTTTTGGTCAAACCACTGAGAAGTTATAAGCAAAAATAGCCATTTTTCGTATCTGCTGACCACTAGGTGGCACTATGCCGAAACACTGCAGGTAGCCTCAGGTCATGGTTGTTATAACACACACCAAGTTTGGTCTCAATACGTCAAACTGTTGCGGTGATATCACCTCGCATCCATTTTTGCGTGCTTTTCGTAGAATTTGTACGCGCATTATTTGAAAACTGCTAAGCGAATCATCTTGAAATCCATAAATTTTTACCAGCATTGATCTGAGATGATCTGAGCCAATTTAGGTGAAAATCGGACGAAGTTAGTTCTAAAAAGTAGGTTTCACGAACAATTGAAAATAGCGCAAAAACTAAACTTAGCGATTTTTGAATTTCATTCGACCCTGCTTGAGCCAAGGATTCAGAGGAAAAAAAGTTTAATTTTGTGGTTTACGGTTCAAAAGTTATTAGCATAACATGAGTGAAACTTTGGACAAGTGGTGGCGCTACCGAGTTTTAGTTAGAGACTCCAAATTTGCTGTAGTTAGTATTGAGACTGTCTTCTATCAGTGTGCCAAATTTTACAACTTTACCGCAATCGGTCTATGGGTTGCCATAGACTTCCACAGCAGAAGAAAAATAAAAAGAACGCTAACAGATACAATAGGTGCCTACGCACCTTCGGTGCTTGGCCCCTAATAATACTAACTAAAACGTAACTCATGCTCATATGCCACTGAATGATATATGCATTAGCTTAAAGGGATACTTCACCCCAAAATGAAAATGTTGTCATTAAATCACATTAATCAAGAATGTACACTGCTTGCGTACAGTGGATATTCTCTAAAATGGTGCTACGCTGAAGCAGAGGAGACGAATTGTTGCTTCATTAAATTCAGATTGAACCACTGATGGCAGATGGACTATTCTGACGATGCTTTAATACCTTTATGGACCTTGACAGTGCAATTTACTATGCAGTCAATGGGACAGTCACATGCCTCCCGGTTTTCATCCAAAATATCTTAAATCGTGTTCCGAAGACGAATGAAGCTTTTACGAGTTTGGACCGACATGGGGGTAAGTGATTAATGACAAAATTTTCATTTTGGGGTGGAGTATCTCTTTAAGTTGTGACCTTTATATCCAGGGTGACCTTTAAAAATGTTTGCATTTTATACAGACAATCTTTAAAAAGAGTGTGACACCTAATCTATGTAATCCCTGTTACCCAAATGTCAAAACCTGTTACCCTGAAAAGTAACAGGGATGACAGTTACAGGTTTAATAATTAATAATTTGCAATAATTTGCAATAATTAAAAATAAAATCGCATAATAGCTCAACTATTTATAGTTGTACTAATGTTAGTATGCATCTAAATTCTTATCTGCACTTGTATGTGTTTATGTATGTGATGGTGGTTTTACAGTAGGGCTGTGCAAATAATTGAATGCGATTATCATTCGCATCTCGTCAGTAAATATATCACCTGCGATAATGAACGCGATATTGCGTAGCTTGTCAGTGAACTACGGCTCTGTGTATTAAATGCTGCTCCATCTGAAAGCATGTGATGGAGATTTACTACTAATCACAAAACTGGCTTCACTGACGAGATGTGCATGATAGGGCTGGGTATTGTGACCAATTCTGTGATTCGATTCGATTCTTATTTTTATGGTTTCGATTCGATTCGATTCGATATCGATTAGCTATCAATATTTCATTTAAAATGTTAGTTTTGCAGACATGGGATCCATATTTTGATATAAATGCTGGTAACTGAAACTCTCCTACTTAAGTTTTTTACTGAAATACACATCTACATTAATAATAGGGTGCACACAGGGTGAACCGCCTTCTTGATCATGGTGTTTCCCCTGCCAGGTAAGTATATCTATAGATGGTGACACCTTCAGGACGAGAGGTGAATATTCATATCCTCTTACGTGAAGCACGCGCATTAAGAATCGATTCGGGGATTTCCCGAATCGATATCGTTGCGTTAAACTGAAGATCGATTAAAATCGGAGAATGGATATTTTTTACCCAGCCCTAGCGCATGATAATCACATTTGATTATTTGCACAGCCCTATTTTACAGATGGATACATATGATCACCATACTTTAAAAGTGCATGTCAGCCCTATTTTACAGATGGATACATATGCATCACCATACTTTAAAAGTGCATGTCCTCCTGCCAAAGCCAGCAGTCCACCATACAACCCTCTACTCCAGTCTCATACACTTTCCCTTCTTCCGTTTGTACACTTTGTCCTCTTTTTTATGTCACTCCACAATATTTCAGTTTTTTGTTTTTATTATCGTTTCCCTAGAAATATATTTTTCTGCTTTGCCTCCCACACTTTTTATGTTTACTTCTTTCTTTCTAGCATCCCTCATTCTTTTGCTCTCTCTTTCTGCTGGTGGTTCTTGGTTCATGGCAATCTAGAGTGATCCAGTTAGCTTCCCTCTTAATCTTAGCTGCATCAGAACATTTCTGATATAAAATACCAGGATGTTAGTAAACAAATGCACTGGGGAACTGAATTCCTAAATGGAAAATAGCATTAAAGCTATCCAGACTGGATTACATAATTCCATAACTGGAGTCACTCTACATTTCCATCTACATATAAAATTTTTCCATAGGGAAGAATTCTCCAGTATTTGCCAAGGAACTGGCACACTGCCTGACCATTTCCCAAAAGATGAGCTTATCCCAGCCCACTCTTTCTCTTTCCCTCCCACATTTGGATAAAAACCACCTGCTTTCATTCTCTCATACTGTGTGAAGCAAAACCGGGGCTGGGACACTCAGCAAAACAGAATTGTATGACATTCCTTACGATATCAGCATTGCTGAACGCTGAAAGGGTGTGTTGAAATTCAAAAACAACATTGTGTCTATCAAAACTCAAAAAAAGTGCCTATGTGCCTCTATAGTTCCTCACCACACTGAGTTGACTCCAAGAAGTACGGATGGGTTTGTACTGGACCACAATGCTTTCATCTGGCTGAGGTTCTTTATGTTCAGCGTCCTCATCGGAATCGTTGTGAAGGGCTTTCTCTTGGTAATTCTGGTACAGAACTTCTTCCTCTAAAAAAATGAAACACAGTGAAACTGTGACTATGAAAACATCCATGGAAACGGTCACCTTGTGGGACAGTCTGAACTACTGAACTTTTTTTTTTGAGGATGTTCACCTAAGTCTCTGTTGAGTGTACTCTGTATAAATAACACACAGAAAGGTCTGGAGGATGATCAATGCTTACCCTCACTGTCAAATGTCCACTGAGTCGGGAGGCCTTTCTTTCTCTCCACATTCTGCAGGAAACACAGGTGATTGATTAGTTGGGACTGACAAATGGGATTTTATAGGAAACAGTGGTCCTTAAAACACACTTTAATTAAAAATGTATTAATTAATTAATTAATTAAATAAAGTATACAGTATACACCCTTTTAGGTACACCTGTTCATCTGCTTGTTAATGCAAATCTCTAATCAGCCAATCACATGGCAGCAGCAATGCATTTAGGCATGTAGACATGTTAAAGACAAACTGCTTCAAAGTTCAAACCGAGCATCAGAATGGCAAAAAAAAGGTGATTTAAGTGATTTTGAACATGGCATGGTTGTTGGTGCCAGAAGGGCTGGTTTAAGTATTGATCTATTCAGATTTTCACGCACAACAAACAGGTTTACAAAGAATGGTCCAAAGAGACGACAATACGCAGAGAGCGGCAGTTCTGTGGGGGCAAAAAATGTCTTGTGCATGCCAAAGGTCAGACTGCTTTGAGCTGATAGAAAGGCACCAGTTACTCAATTAACAACTCATTACAATCGATGAATGCACAAGAAGTTACAACATGTTGAACTTTGAAGAAGATGGGCTGCTACAGCAACAGAAGACCACAACGGGTGCCACTCATGTCAGGTAAGTACAGGTTCTACGGTCAGATGGATCTAAAAAAAAAAAAATAGCTTTTTGGCAGCAAACACTCAAGTTGGGATGGTGCACACAGAGATAAAAAAGTACACCATGTGTAAAATCAAACAGATATAAAATAAATAAATCAAAGCCTGACTGTCCCTGCTAGACATCATATAATGGATCGAGGCTGGATCTTCCAACAGGACAATGATCTAAAAACATCAAAATCAAAACAAAAATGGGTTGCTCTGAAGGGTCTGGAGAGATTCTGGATAAAGGAATGGTCTCTGAACTCTTGTCTTCTCCAAACTCATCAGGAATTAGAGGTTGCAAAAAGTATTGAATAAAAGGTGATGATTAATGAAAAATGATTAATTGTGGTCAATGTGTATTACTTCCCAGATGTGCAATGCCAAATTTTCTGGCGAATGTGAACCAATGAATTTGTGGAAGTGAATTTGTAAAGTGAAATAAAATGGACCGAAAATTGCAACAATAAAAAAAAAAAAAAAAGTATTATATCAAAATAATCAAATATTATACATCACATTTTTAAACAGATTGAATATTTTGGAAGTGAACTCTAGAAGGTGAATAACAATTATTGAATTTTTAATCATGAAAATGTGTGTGAGATGTTTTGAATTGAAATATTCACACCTTAAATATACAACTATGTTGGATTTTAATCCATAAAAATGCAAGCCCTGAAAATACAAGGCATTAAAATGCAAGCACTGTTAATGCAATGCATAATTTTTTCAGTTAGTGCAATTCAACGTGCTGTTTTGTTTCAAAGACATTTGTCATTATTTTCGTCCATACATTAGAGAACAACTGACCAATACATAAGACAGTTACTTGCTTCATGAATGAATTAGTAGTTTGAAAAAAAAGCAGCTGCATAATGACTCGTGACTTTTCATATTTTTAGCTAATTTATTTTTAAAATTATGCTGCTGTCACTTTAAGACCGAACACAGTTTTACACATCTGATTACTTTTTGTTAATTTTCACTTCACCTAAGATATAACCGACTGTGTTTACAAGTATGCATGGGTTATTGTGACAGGTATTTTGAATGCATCTATCCATTCAGGTGCACGGAGACTCTTTGTTCTTGAATAGTTTAAAATCACGTGAACGTTAAAAATGGCAAGACTTAAAAACACATGCAAGTTATAAACTTTATCTCTATGATGGTTAAAGTTTGCAACTAATCTACAAATCCATGGGGCCTGGGGCTTGTACCATGATGGTGGCTGAAGAAACTACAGGGTTACAGTATTAGTTTTGAGTTGACAAACTAAACCATTCCAATCCGGCTTTGTTTGTACGATGACACTGATCATCAACTTCCTCTGTCAACTCAGGCTTTGATCCTGAGCTCATTGAGTGTGTGCACATGAAAGTGTGACATCAGTAATGAACAGCCAATCACATGCCTTGAAAGTGTGATTCACTTCTCACGACAAAGTCATATGTAGTAATATTTAAAACTTTATCTATTGATGCTAAAGTTTATTTGTATTGCATATTATCTGTATATATTTATATTCATTTCAGATAAAAGCTTAATTATTATTAATCTAAAATGGCTTGTCTAATGGATCAAGAGTATAAGTCATATAAAATAATTATAATAATTAATTATCATTAAAAGACAATTTTATCTGTAAAAATTGTTTTAATTATCGTGTCCTTTAATTTGGAGCAACAGAAACTGGGGGAGTGACTTTGTGTCAGAGATGCGTCACTCTGCTCAAAGCTGTCAAAATTCAGTTTAAGATCTCTAAGCCAGAATATGCAGCTTAGCTACTGAGTGTAAAGGCTGGAATGCATTACAAAACTTTTAAAATCTGAACAGATTTTTAAAACACTACGCATCATACACTTAACGAATAGCGTAGAGGAAAATTGGCCATCACACACTACATGACTGAGGATGATACACTAGCAGACTTTGAAGTCGTTCTGATCACAACAAACTTACGCAGAAATGTGCACCTTGTTGCTAGGAGAATGCTTGACACATGAAAACAATATGTGTTCTAAAATCAGCTGAAAAAATCTAACATGTTTGATATCCTCTGAATGGATGGATTCAAAGTCTGAAGCTTTCATACACTACGCGGTTTTCTATGGAATCTGTCAACTCAAATCTGCAGACTGACTCTGACTTTTGGCAACTAGTGTCGACTTCCCTAGACTGTAAATCAGCGGAAATCGGGGCAAAAATCATGTAGTGTAGTCCAGGCTTAAGCTGCTATGGCAATGAACACAACTAAAAGCCAAACCACTTTCATGGTGCCTAAAACCCAGAGTTGGCGCAAACTAAACTGAAAATTATCTGGCTAGCCAACAAAAACCGAATTCAAGGTACAGGTCCCTGATTTGTATGGATTGTGGATCAACTATGATCCGTTAAACTGCTACTATGTTCGCAGTGTCCTGTGTTCTCCAGATTTATATGGCACACAAGGAACGCATTATTATGTTTCCCAGGGAATGCAGTGCCTATTCTAATAACTCAAAAAATAAATTATCATATGGTCTTGGATAACTAATGCACTGATCTAATTCTCTAACAATGATTTCATGACAGCCCTCCATAAAGTCTACCTTCTCAGCAACAAGTAAATTAATTAGTATTAGTAAACAAAATCTCAATATCATTTGTTTGTCAATATCACACAATACTTTTAGCCTGTTATCTCAAGTTTAACCACTACAGAGACATCATAGCCATTAGCCAGTGGCAGGAAGAAGTAAAATAACTTTTACTCAACATTTAGTGTTCAACTCACTTTGCTCTTGGATGGACTCACACAAAACAGTCTCTCCTCAGCGACTCCTTTCAGCACAGGCTGGGACAATCGTTTAGCCTTTAAGTCTAAAGATGGCACATCTATATCTACGCCACTGACCATTGCTCGGCGATACGATTTGGAGCGCTGGCCTCTTGTCAGCAGTCCTGCGTTCTCATCTCCATCCAGCTCATTCTCCTTACTGGTGGAGAAAGAAGACCCAGTCTCAAACATGCTTCGCGGTCGGAAGGCATTTTTACCAGTGTCCAAAAACTTCTGAGAGGGCTTGCTGAGGCGTGTGTCGGAGACCAGACCCCTGGGTATGATCTGCTGGGTGCCGATCTTCTGCGCTGCAGTACTATGGGTGCTCAGTATGATTGGGGAAGAGGGCTGCTTGCCCTCTAGACCCTGAGGGGACTCTGAACTCTGCCTTTGCAACAAGATGCCCACTGGCCTCTCAGCAGGGGATGGGGTGCGGGGTGTGGGGGGGTCTGAGGGGAGGCTGAGGTTGGAGGAGATGGAGGGGATGCTGGAGGTGGAACTGTGAGATGGGGAGCTGCGAAGGTCGATGGGAAACCCATGGGCATCCTGCGACTGGAGTGGAGGTGAACATGTGAAGTTCTGAGGTGATACAATATGTTTTGGTGAAACAGTGTCTGGCGATGGAGATGCATTCCCAAAAACAATCTGATCTCTTTGAGAGGTGAGAGTGAACTGACTGGAGAGACGTTTGAAAGGCTCTGTTATGTCATGCCAAACACTGAGGCCATTCCCATTCTTGGTGGGCAATATTGTTGTTTTAGGGGAAGAAGTAGCCTCCTCATCCTTTTCATCATGCGATTTCGAGAACTTAGACAGCGAAAACCGTCCATTCGATAAATATCCAAAACTGATGCTCCGAACAACCCTAGTCTTTCTCATGGGTTTGTTGAGAGTGTGTTTCAGCACTGTAGTGTTTGGCGCAGTGGTGCTAATCTTCTCAGCCGGCTGAGTGAGAGTGAAAGTACACCTATCATCCACAGGAAAGTCTGTCATGAGAACTCCATCTATTTGGTAACTGAGCGGTCTGGGCTTGGGCTTCATGTCATTTTCATTCCGCCTTTTCCAGAGAGGAGTGATATTGTTATTAGACAGGTCCACTTCATTGCCAAGATCCATAATAAGTCCATTCATGTCACTCAGCAATCATTATGACCCTTGTCTGAACCGAAAGGGAGAGGAAAATGTTACATGATTGCAAGTTGAACTGTGCCCTGAAACTATACAGATCACTTAATAACATCAACTTTAAAAAAGAGACTTATAAGGATAGTTCACTCTAAAAAATAAACATATACTCACTCTCATGTATTTCCAAACTTTCTTTGTGACTTTCTTTACTTAAAAAAAGAACATTAGATTAGTCCCAGTTGCATTCGCTTTCATCGTATTTAATAAAAAAAAGACTTTAGTGATAAGCTGTCAATCACTAGCATTTAGCATAGCATGTATCCGTTCCATAGAAGAAAGTCATACAAGTTTGGAAAACGTATGTTTTGTTGTTGTTTTTGTTTTTTTCTTTGACAGTATTTTTACTTTATGGTGAAATATAAATTGTGCGCGAGGATGCACAGTTTTATCATCCACGATTATAAATGTACAGGTTAATGTGGTTTTAACTTCGTTGAATAATGAACATTGCTGAGTATTGCTGGTGGATGCATAAGTCTGCTAAGTATTTGGAAAAATAGTGAAAACAAACACCCGTCATCGTGTACACAAGATTCATCACGCGCGCTATCGTTACCGTAACTCTCTAGTGGGAATAGCAAGTGCTCGAACCTAAACTTTAAAAGATTTATAAAGAAATGCAGCATACCTCTTTGTGAAGATTAACTATAATCCTGCTCTCTACTCTTGTTTTCCTGACTGCATAATTCCAGCGTGGTCTTTTTTCCCTCGAAAAATTAAAATTAAAATGCTCTAAACTCCAAAAACCACTTTTGCGGTCTTGCAGTCGTGTGTGTTCAGCTCGAGACTTCAGTAGTGCAGTAAAGTGGAGGTTTGGCAGGGCAAAGAGCTCCCAAGTTCACGTGACGTCATGTGCTCGAGGATCGAGCTAGTGTGAGTGGCTGCCTCAGCTCAGACACTCAGTGAACTCTTAAGGAAATACTTAATAAACTAAACCAGTTGTAGTTTATCCTAGTCATTCTTAATAAACTAATTTGTGTGTAATATTCAGTGCTTCAATATATAGATATAGTCGTGAATAAGTGAATTCTTAGCGCCATCGTGTGGAGCTTTGGCAATGTGTTCAAAGACTTAGTTTTACCAGTTAACTTTAAGTTTATTTATTTGTGCAAGTTAACATTCCATTCAGTTGTTGTTGTTTTTTTTTTTTTTTTTTTGTTTCTTAGCAATCAACATATATTTGTGACTGGCATGTTGGATGGGTGAGTAAGGTGGAGGTTGTTGAAAAAACAACATTTCTAAAATGGAGAGTGCTATTTAGACAAGTAAAAAAAATTGTTTTTAAGTATGAATAAATAAAGAAACATAGATTTATGTTAATCTCTGTAACTGTTGCACTATGAATTGCTGTGTTATATATTGCTTGTCACAGTAAATGCTAATAAAAATGTCTTAAATGATCACACAAAACCTTGATGTGTTATGCTTATGGATATTTCAGTTTTTATAGTGATAAATTAGGTATATGAGCTGTTTAAGCCTTAATATTTAATTACGCAATGCATCCGGCAGCAGTGCTTAAAAGCATGTGCGCTGCGCTTCCGAATGTAAAATGATAAATGGCACAAGTCGCTTGATCCATTCAGATCAGATGTGACATCAAATTGTTATAGTCGAGTGATATGAGAACATTAAAGGTTCTGTAGTGATGCTGGCTGAAAACAGCCACGACTATGGCCGTTTCTCAATATGCGTACTTGTCTGTACTTGTGTTCTTGTGGACTTGTGAAACGTCATCAGTCGCTGCCGAAGTACTGTTCCAATTCAAAGTTCACATCTAGCCAAGTCCAGTTCAAATCCCCGGATGTGTTCTTGATCCGCCCCTTTTACCGAGGATGCATCGAGAGGTGACTTGTGCGGACTTGATACGGGCCATAACCCAGAATTCAGTTCGTCCTCGAGAGTTCGTTCTTCTGAGTCGAACTTGGCAAGTCCAAACTCGAAAGGACGGAAGTCCAGACTCTGCGAACTTGGTATTGAGAAACGGCCTATGTAAACTGCCAAAAAACGCTGATTCATAATTACTTGTCAATACAGTGTAACAGACGTAGGCAAGTGTGCTGGTGTGTGTAAACCTCACTCCCCTGATCTCAAAAAGAGGCGCTCTGGCGACTGACGCTACAGGCCGTGGCCTTTAGCCTCCTCGTTGGAGCGCCCGCCTCCCGCGCCGGAGACCGCGGTTCGGGTCCCGCTCGATCGGGGCGATCCCTGGCTGTATCCGAAATCGCCCCCTATACCCTCAAATAGTGCACTATTTGAGGGGACAGCCATTTTAAGTGGTGTTCGAAACCATAGTGGATGTTCTTGAGTGCACTCATTCAATCTCACAATGCACCGCAAAAACGAGTGTACAACCGATGTACACTCAACGGTTAGAGAATCCCCAGAATGCACTGTGAGAGTCGCACGCCGAATGAAATCCCGCGTCTCGCCAGAAGATGGCGCCCGCAGCTGAATAATCCATCCATTGCACAGGTACAAATTAATTGTAAATTGACTATTAGGGTTTATACATAATTTCCGTGACAGAGTTCAAGATAAATCCTTCAATATTACTACTGGAGCTACCCGTATCAAATTATTATTAAACAGCAAGCAAACTATGCAAACACGGCAGTCCTTCCGGTGCACAGTGTCCGAATTCACTCACTCGTTTTCATTCACTCCTTCAAGTGAACTGTATGAGTGGACTAATGTAGGGAATAGTGAATGAGGGTATAGGGGGCGATTTCGGATACAGCCCCTCACTTCTCCTTAAAAGGTTCTATCAAGCGCTACATATTTGGAACCCCTAAAAGGTTCTATATAGAACCCTTTTTAAGGGTTCAATCAAAAGAACCCTTAAAAAGGCCGTGGCCTTTAGCCTCCTCGTTAGAGCGCCCGCCTCCCGCGCCGGAGACTGCGGTTCCAATCCCGCTCGGAGCGAGGCGAAGTAGAACCGGTAAAACGCCGATTCATAATTACTTGTCAATACAGCACTATTTAACTTGCAGACATTAACGCTGTACAAATAGCCTACTGTGTTTTAGCTGATGTTGTTATATTAAATATTGGGGAATTGGAGAAATTGTTTTTGTAGTTTCTACATGTTTAGTTTTTTTTTTTTTTATGACAAATTCCATAGTTTGTTATTATTATTTATTTATTTTAAAAACCATATGGTAATGAGGACCATGGTTTTAATTGTTGTGACCACCATCTTACTAATAGAGTCAGTTAAATTCTGGATTTTATGAACTATATTAAATTTCATTAGGGCAAAGGATAATTTAACAGAATAGCTTTAATAGCTTCTTTCTTTTTAAATGTTTAAATGGTGTCTTATATAAATTAGGTGTTAACTATTTACTAATGTTAAAGTTCTTAAAGGGATAGTTCACCCCCCAAAAAAATTAAATGCTCATCATTTACTCATCATCATGTCATTCAAATTTCTGTACAGTATACAAACAGTATAATACAGTAAAAATCAAGGGTAACCAAAGTGGTTTGATAATATTCTACAAATTATCTTCTTTTGTGTTCCACAGAAGAAAGTAAGTCATACATGTTTGGAACAGCGTGAGAGTGAGGAAATTATGACAGAATTTAATAGCAGTACATTTTCTGCATTTTAGCTCAAAATCATTGCTTTACTGTCAAGTTCCTTTCTATGTGACAAAAATGCATTATTAAGTTCATTATTAAGAATTCATTAATATCTGTCATTATTTGTTTCTGTCCTGTTTTATTTATTCATTTATTTACTCCAATTTAAGGCCCTATAACCCAGAAAATAATTCACGAGGAACTCGTGGGCCGGATGGGCCAGATTTGTCCAGGGCCGAATTTTAACCCCAGTCCAGCCCTGGAGAGAAGCACATCTTCACGGATTATAATGAAAGAGTTTTTGTTTTTGATTTGATTTATTTCATTAAGTAGTAATTTAAAGCTTTCTATAGATATATTTATCATGTCTGTGAGGCATGTATTTGGTGACTTTCGGTTCATTTTTGTGAAGCGCTCCTGTTCAAGACGAGATGGCAGAAAGCGCATCGTTTTCTTTATTTTATAAAATTATTTTATATATTTTATAAAAAGTTTTGTTGATATTGTGAGTGCACAAATAAAAGTAGACCATTTACATTTCCGAATGATGTATTACTCTTACTTTTATGAGCAAAAATTACGGCTTAAGTTGTTTCCATTGAAAAAAATGCAATTGATTGTGCTGGTGCCTCCATGTCCTGCGCTTTAGCTTCCACTCTCCACACAAACTAGGATGCAGCGCACATTTATCTAGGTTTAACGTTTAAACATTGTTATATGCTTGAACTATTTAAGTATATCTATAGATTTTATTTTAGGCAAGTCGTGATGATTTGAGAAGGCTAAATTGATCAAACATGGCTACGATCAGCCTGCTGGTCTGCCGCTGGCCGCTTGGTCGTTACTTTAAGAAAGAAAAAAGCTTATTTAACGAAAAAAAAAAAAAAAAACTTCTAAAAAAAGAAACGAAATATAGGCTAATCACTTTGCCATTACATACAAAACTGAACTATTTTAATAGCTGAAACAGTATAATCTGATTTGGGAGAATTGGAAAGAAGACAGGCTCGGGTCGGACTCGGGCTGGTAATTCTGTCAAGCTCTCGGACACGGGCCGGGCTAGGGCCTGAGCGTCTAATTTGAGACCCTCGCCCCCACCCCCACCCCACCCCAGATCTGAACTGGATCTGTTCATTAAGTGGGCTTTTTAAATGGGTAATCTGGCCAAAACTATGGAAATACCTACAATAGAGCTAACAAATGTTCTGAATGTACTGAATGCTCTATAAAAGCTTAAATATTCCATTTGTCTCCCTTTATTAATATTAATAAACCAGAAAATTGTTCAAAACTTGAAAAAATCTAAACTTTCCTTGGCCAATAACAATGAAACGCTCTATAGAATGTAGGTATTACACGAAGATAAATAAAACATAAAATGCAACCACAAATTGTACAAAAACATTGTTTTATTTAATTCATGTTTTATCTGTTCAATTCAATAACTTGGTAAAGTTAATCTTTACGAATGAATTAGATCAATTCAGCTATAAGGAATTTTATAGCATACAAAAGTTTCATTATTCACCTTGTGTCAGCTTGATGTTGATTTAATAAAACTCAATATCAAGTAAAAATGTTGCAAAATTAATACATTATGAAACAAAGTGGATTCGGCAATAAAGCAGCTCTGGAGAAAACAGTGATATCATAATCCAACAATTCAGTTCAAGTTTTGTCATCATGCAATACAATTAAATCAGTATTATTCCTGAATATTAAGTGTCTTTTAAACCCCAGCTAAGCAATCCAGACGTGACTGAAACTAAGAAAAAACACCTTGAGAGAAACCAGGAGCAGTCAGCTCAGCTCTCCTCTGGCTAAATGAACACAGATGGTGTGATTATGATTTCAGGCTGCATCACTAGTGAGATTGTGGACTGATGTCATTCACAATATTTCATCCAGCTCCTACTGCTGGAAGATCAGAATACGTCACGCTGTCATTTGGTCAGAGGAGAAGTTGTAGTCTTTCCAGCAGGGCTGCCGTTTAGCCAGTAGTGGACGACTGGTTTAACAGTGACTGTAAGCATGATAAAACTGCACTGTAGTCCTAGCAGCTCCTGGCTCCAGACACGTTCACTGCTGGCTGTAGGGGTCTTGTCTGTTTCTCGTGGTCTTTGCTGAGGATCTGTGCTGATGTCTGTCCAGTCATGATGTTCACTTGTCGTGGTCTTCGCTGACATTCAGGGCTGTGTTGTGGCCATCTCTGGGTGCAGGTCCATCATCTGGTCTGGATACGGCCGGATCCGGCTGACTATGATAAACTTAGTGAAACAAGAGTGAGACAAAAACATTGAAATAAGTAACAAGTATTGGTGTTGGCTTTTTCTCACAGCACCTGTAATCACACAAGCACAGCTTCATACAAATTTCATGACATCTCATAGCAAAGATTACTGTTAAATGTAGGATGTAAAAGTAGGTTTGTAAATATAGATATGAATCTTTTGACACTGCACAGTTGAAGTGTGGCTCATTGTCAGTATTTGACAAAATAGTTGGTTAAATCAAGTTTAAAACTATTTAATCTTACTTTTAAAGATGAAGTAGAAAATCAAAGGATGATGTAGAATCAAAAACCAGACTGGAGCACTTGAATGAGCTGTAAAGCTGCAACAGAACACGCACACACACACAAACACACACACACACACACACACACACACACACACAGAGACAGTATCTTAGTATGTTTCAATTTCATATAAGTTATCTGAAACAACATTACAAGAGGCGGGGAATATATTTGTTAAGAAAAATAGATACAAACTAGTATACCACAACCAAAGGTTACTGTTAAATGTAGGATGTAAAAATAGGTTTGTAAACATTTAACCTTAAATATAGAGAATGGGAATCTACGTCACGCCACCATGTTTTAGGACATGTCTGGAGCACACAGTGTAAACAAACGCTAATCACCAAAGAAAAAGCAGACCGTTTTACATTAATATTTTTTTAAAAAACATCTTATACACGCTTAGAATAAAGCAGACTAATATGCAAATCACTTTCAATTAAAAGAAATCGCTCTGTTGTGTGTCCTGAGAGCCTGTAGATATTCATTACATAGTATTCAGTCTCCTTAATAGACAATAATGAGCAATAATAATTCACCACACTGTATATGATGATGCTGTGACAAACTCAAGTGCACAGCTTCACCTAGGCCCAATTATTAATTTGTTTAGTTATATCATTTATAATTTGAAAAAAGAGAACAACACCAATAAACTTAAGGTAATCAAAAAAAAAAAAAAAGTCTTATTCATTACATCATAGATCAGATTTTTTCATTTTTTTTATTCAGGAAATGGCCAGACTAGAATAAATAGCAACACAGTAGCAAACAATAAACGATATGGCAAGACAAAAATTAAATAATAAAACCAAAGTTTGACCAATTATGAGGAACCTTAGGCTAAAACATCTAAATATGATGTCTGGATCACTGTCAGATGAGACATCAGATGTTAAGCCGACCCAGACGCATAACTTCACCATCAGATTCTCCATCACTCATGGCATTTAGTGTTTCTAATACCTACCTTCCATAAACCACCTTCTTTTAGTCATCTTTACTTTATTTATGAAACTGATAACAGCTAAATCAGTGAGTGAAAGGCATTGCCTAGAAATGTCTCTTAGGTGTTGAGGACTAGTGTATCTCTGAGCCTACATTCAGTACAAGTACAGTCTTATGTAGGGATGCAACGATTATAGATTTTGCTGGTACGATTATTGTCTGATGAATAATCACGGTTTTACGATTATGACAATTATTATGCATTTATTCATTTCCTAACATTTAATAATGTATAAAATCACATGAACACTCTTTAGATGTTAAAGTGTTATTGATTACTGGCTTTTGAAACAGAAATAACACAGTAACCAACAATACAGCACAAAATAATAATAAACAAACAACAAACAAAAGTCCATCTCTCCCATTAGAATTAAAAAAGGTGACCGCTGCTCTGTAAACATCCATGACAGTATTTCTCTTTTGAAAATAAGAAATGGAAATAGATCACAAAAGTATTTAATGTTTTCAGTTTGTACATTCTTTACATTTCTTTTGTACCTGGGGTAGAGAATTTGGAAACATGGTGAAAAAAAAATCTTGTTGGTTTTTACTTATGAATAATACTACAACAGGAATAGTAAATAAATTTAATGAAGTATTATTAATATACAACTAATATTAACTTTATTTATCCCACAGGGGAATCTGTTACTAATGATGGAAATAAAGTGAAATATTATTGTAATCAACTGTCATCCATACGTATTCATTTTAATAATCTTTATAATAATTCATATGATTTTACATGTAGCCTGAGAAAATCATGTCTATTGTTTTGGTTTGTGAGATCGGAGATTCATTCAGGAGGACACAGATGTCTTGAGAACGCTGCCCGTGACTTTTATTAATTAAATAAATGAAATAGCCTAGTGGAGAGACTGTAGGCGTTTCTCAATGTCAAGGAAGGATCCTCGGAAGCCAGAATTTTGAGGATGCTACGTCATCGACATCCGTCGAAGGACTGTTCCAATGTCGAGGATCCTCGTAATTTCAACCAAGGACTGAGTCCTTCGTTCGAAAAATATCCCATACACAGGAAAGGATGCATAAGTGTAGCCTTCGCGCTCTTCGCGCGCTAAAATCACCCACAATCCTATGCGCGCAGCTTTGCTATCTTGCTCAAAAATTCTAAATGTCGGACGTTAGCGGAGTCGGAGCGCCAACGGGGCAATATGCGTTCAAATGTAAGTATATTTACAAATTACAAATTACTTAAAAAACATTTTTGTATTAAAAAGTATTACTACCGTATTGAGTACACAGTAGTGCCGAGCCTGTACAACATGTAGAAGAGAGGAAGGTTTAAGTATAATTTCAGTTTTGCCATTTATTTAATGTTTATTAAACTATTAAACATATCAGCTCAACTGATTTGCACAACTTGTTTGTGAGATAGGACAAGTCTTTAACAAATAGTTGTGAAATTATAAATATTTTTAAATATTACGCAGTTCTGTTCACTCAGGCAATGTAATCGTTTTAAATCAATAAACTCCTTTTAATCATGTTGATTCTTTGACTGTCAAGTGTGTTTAACCAGTGCGGGTCAATTTGACATAATGGATGTAATTATTTTTAAATGAATGATAAGAGCGTTAACGTTACTTACCATCCCACGTCGGCAGAGGTGGCGACAAATTAAAATTCTCCTCCTTCGAGCCTGACGCCGATGCTGCCTCACCATCTCCATTTCCATATCTGAAAAAATGCTGTACAGCAACCAAACCAGTAATGTTTGCACTTCCATTTTTCAGCGCCAAAAGCGGACCGTTTCACTGACGTAATGACGCAATAACGTGCACTTGCTAGCCTGTTCCATTTACATGTTCTCCGAATGCTTAAGAGGAGCCTCGCCTAGCCTCTGAAGGAAGTGACTTGGAAGGACCAGTCCTGCCAAAGACGTATCCTTGACATTGAGAAACACCTTGTTTCTCAATATGCGTTCTTCAGCGATCTTGCGTCCTTGTGTTCTCGTTCTACGTCATCATTAACTGCCGAAGTTCAGTTCCAATTCTCAAGAACGCAAGTATAGATGATGCATGAAAGTGCCCAGATATGTTCTTGAAATTGAGGATGCATCGAGTGCAGAGGGAATCGAGCCGTTAGAAATCCCAGAAGACGTTGTGGGCGGCCGGTGTACGGAAGCCTGTAAGCTTTAAACTCGCTCTCGCAAATACTTGACGGCTCTTGAAGTTGAAAGTAAACATTTATCGTTTTGTTTTGGTTAATTTTAATAAAGTTATAAGACCCGGAGAAAGTCTGTATTTTTATTGGCATATTCAAATTAATCTTAACAATAAAACCTATAATGCTGTAAAATAAAACACAATACAATTATATGAAAGTAATATATATATAATAGTATGAAATGTTTTAATAAGTTATGACATTTTGTAATATTGTTCATTGGCCGCTGCTTATGCTGAGACTATGCGGTCAGTTAAGCAAGAACGCAGTACATCTCAGTTCTCATAAGTGTGCGTTCTGTGTTCTCACGTCCTTCTGAGTTCGATCTTCCAAGGAAGCTTGGCAAGACCAATCTCCACGAGAACCCAAGTCCGTTCTTTGCGTTCTTGGAATTGAGAAACAGCCACAGACACAGGTAGGCTAATTCACACAGGCAACTGTCACTTCTCTCTCCTTCTCTCTCGAATAATTAATTCAAGTAGCTAAATATAATTAATTAATTCAAATAAATGTGATCTTACCGCACTATTTAATCTCTTTCTGATCTGAAGCGGGCAGAATGCTGAGCTAACGAGCCGTAGCTTCGCGTCAGGTGGTTCTTGCCTTCATGTCGTGCATTAAAATCATTCAATGTACAGCTAGCCGTGCATTATCCCATATGTATTCGCTCTTTAGCATTAGTTTTTTACGGCAATATTTAAATGACTTCTTGGTGTACCCAAAATGGTCCCACACTTTCGACAGGCATTTCTCTGGTGGAAATAAAGCTTCGTTGTTTAGTCCCTCTGTCACTAATCTAATGCGTGTAGTAGCCTTCGTGTCTCTGATAAGCACGTAATTTTAAACTGGTGCACCACTGGTGTGACTTTGTTTTCATTTTGCACAAGCTGCAACAGTTCAGCTCCGTGCAACAAAAACACTCGGTTTTGTGGAACCTTTACGATTAATTAACCGTGACGTTTTAAAGTGCGGTTAATCGCGGAACCGGTTAATCGCTGCATCCCTAGTCTTATGTGTTGTTAAAATCCGATACTCTTAAGACTTTTTCACAAGTTGTATTGGAATTGTTGACTTGTAGGTATCTGTACTCTCAAGTCAAGTCAACTTTATTTCTATAGCGCTTTATACAATAGATTGTGTCAAAGCAGCAAAAAAAATAAAATAAAATAAATCTGCTGTAAAGCAGCTCTAAAAAGAGGACAATAGTAAACAGTCAATTTTCCAGTTAAAGTCAGTTCATCGTTGATTCAGTGATAGCATCATCCAGCTCAGTTCTCTTCAAATAGTCTCTGTACAGTCGAGTCCATAATACTGTCAAATATTAAGTTTCCCCAAGAAAGCAAGTCAAAAGGTGATAGTGGCAAGGAACCCAGACTCTGGTGACTGAATGAAGAAAAAGACCTTGGGAGAAACCAGGCTCAGTCAGGAGACCAGTTTTCCTCTGACCAGGTGAACCAACACAATGTAGTTAAATTCCAGGCTGTCACAAGTCAGACTGTAGGCTGGCAATACTCAGAACATCCATCCAGTTCCTTCTGTTTGATGATTGACTACATCACATAGTGAAGGAGTCGAAGTTGGCCACAGGGTCTAGGCAGAGGACTTATCTGGACTTATCTCATGGTCTTTGCTGAGGATTTGTGCCGATGGCTATCTATTTGACAAGGTCTTCACAGGGCATCTGTCATCTAGTTGTCATGGTCTCCACTGACATGTAGGGCTGTTGTGGTCATCTCTAGGTGCTGATACGGTGAACGTGATTTCACATAGTACAACATGTTCCTGGATCAATATCCTTGTTGATCCTGGAACAACATTCCAATCAACCAATCAGAATCGAGGGATAACATTTCAGGAAATTTCAGTTTTAGGCTTACGAACAGGGTTAGGTGCTTCTACACCCTTGTTAATCAGCTATTTCCCACTGATTTTCGGAATAAATTATGGGTAAGGGCAGGTTTAGGGGTAGGGATTGGGTTAAGTCTATATTTTTGGACAGTAATGTTGATCGAGGATCAACAAAAGATGTTGATCCATGAACATGTCTCACTTGGCAAAATCACGGTGACCCAAACACATCATGAGTCAACAAGCTGCTGACTTATCTAAGTGACCGATGCAGAATGCACACAAGGAGGAAACCTGCCTAATGAGACTGCCCTGCATTGCTATAGTTTCCGCTCTCATAGGATGTACGCTGTCCTCCATTTTCTCCACTCTCCGAGCAGCTGTCAACAATGTCTTATAAGCAATCCCGGTGTTTTGATGTAAGACTGAACAGAAGAGTCTTCATTTTCTCCCAACATCTGAGATACTAAGGATGCAGTGGATTACTTTCATTTTTCAAGGTAATGTACCTCAAAATCTACCTTAATACGTTTATGTCTGCACAAGTCATTACACTCCAGATTGCTTTGTGAATGTCATGTCATTATAGTGCTAAGAATTTTAACCGTATTTGTGTGAGCACGTTATCGGCGTATTTTAATTGATCAGCGACGCGTTTGTGAGATTAGTTTCCGTCGCACTGTTCGTTTGGGAGCGTGGCTCAGTCCATTTAGCTGCACCGATCGCTGTTTCGTCCCACTTTCAGTGCATTTGGTTTCCCATATGTACGGGCTGAACACAGATTCTCTCGCTCTCAGTCATGTTGCTACTACTGGCTGTTTATTGCAGTAGATATGTGTTACCGGCCTCAGACCTAGGGGATAGCTGGGCCAGCAGCAAAGGAAACACAGGCGTTATATATTTACATTTACATTTATTGTATCCAAAGCGACTTACAATTGCTATATATGTCAGAGGTCGCATGCCTCTGGAGCAACTAGGGGTTAAGTGTCTTGCTCAGGGACACATTGGTGTCTCACAGTGGATTCGAACCCGGGTCTCTCACACCAAAGGCATGTGTCTTATCCACTGCGCCATCACCACCCCAGTTATGCACTGTGGATCGATGAATAAACTATGTGAAAAACACGAGAGGGCAAAGAAGTTACGCCTTTCCACAGCGGCAGTCAGTTTATTACTGCAATAATTTCTCCTTAAATTCTGAAAAGAATTCAACATTTCAAAACTCAACACTCAAGTGCATTCTGTGAAATACAATTTAACAAACAACAAATCAGTTAGTACACTTAATAAGTATGCAAAATATACCTTTGATCATAATATAGTGTATACTTGTATAAGAAAATATATAGTTACATATAAGTTGAAATGAAGATAAATAGATATATACTGAGAATCTGAGATACATTTCTAATAATAATCATAGTTTACAATGAGTGCAAAAAGAGTATCACAAATGCATACACCAATGATCAAGATACAGAAAGTCTTAAAGACCAGATTTCACAAAAAATAGTTTCGATTTCATTGCACTTGAAATATTAATTTGATACAATTCTTTTCTTGTATTCCATTTAACTCATGCATGCACGCACACTGAAACAACGCACATACTGAACACTCAAAATGGCGACTGAACCGAGGATACAACATACACAGAGAAACGTAATTCTTAAAATACTCTTAACCAATATAACAGATGGCATAGACTAAATATTTCAGTCTGATAAAACATTTTTCTAATCTCAGTCAACATAAATGAGGCCTGAAACACGATTTAACTCACTCCTGGTCTCCAAGCTTGGTATGTAGGTTGGCCCATTTGATCGTATGTGAACACCTCCTTTGGCTTTACTGCACGTGTAGACCTGCGCAGGATGACATCTTCCTCATTTGCTGGCTGCTGTTGTGCTCCCAGGACTGTATGGCTCATCATTGGACTGTTTGAGAATGACTTTCTTTCATATACTGGTACTGGTCTTGGTTTACAGGCATATCCTTCTTCGTCCCCAGAATCACTGGCTTCAAGGTATCAGACATTTGAGGCCGGCTGTTCATATGGTGTAGTTTCTGTCTTTGCTGTTTCCATGTCTGATTGTCTTGACCATTATGTTCAAGTGGCAGATCATTAACAGGCAAAAGGAGATTACGGTGCAGAACACGGAGAGTGTGGTCACCAGTTTCAGCTTGAATTTGATATACAGGACTGTCTCCTATCCTCTCAACAACACAGTGAACTTTGTTCTCCCAGTAAGGACTAAGTTTACCGGGCCCGCCCCTCTTGGATAGGTTGCGGACAAGCACGCAATCACCTGGCTGAAGCACAATTCCTCTGACACCACGGTCATAGTATTTTTTTCCCTTTTGCAGAGCAACTCTTACTATTTTCAGAGGGGATCTTATATGCCTCCTGCATCCGGGAAGCCCACTTCTGCACATATTCCTGATAGGTTTCAGTCTGTGGCTCAGGTTCAATATTAAAAAACAAATCAAAAGAGAAGAAAAAATGCTGAATAGCCCGTGGCTTCATGCCTCAAACAATTATATGCATGGACTATGTGTGGTAAGTGGTCTTTCCACTCAGATTTCTTTTCCTCTGATAGCGTTCGGAGCATTTGAAGCAGTGTTCTATTCAGACACTCAACAGGGTTTACCTGAGGGTGATAGGGGGTCGTTTGAGAATGAGTAATGCCAGCCAGTTGCTGAAGTCGTTTGAACAAGTTACTCTCGAACTCCCGGCCCTGATCATGATGCAGCTTTTGTGGATACCCAAAGCGTGGTATAAAGTCGTAGAAAATCTTTGCCCTCACTTGTAACTAAATGCCCCACATATCTCACCTGACGTTTAAATATTTCACACTTCTTTGGGCGTAATTTCACAGTGGAAGAAAACTCTCTTTAAGTCTTTGACGTGATCCTGAAAGGTTTTGGAAGAACAGAGAACATCGTCTAAGTATGGGAAAAGCACTCATCCCTCAGGCCATTCAGCAGACCTTCCATACACCTTTGGAAAGCTGCCGGTGCATTAGTCAGGACAAAGGGAAGGCGGATCCATTCATACAATCCCCAAGGCATGCTGAAAGCCGTCAGATGCCTAGAGTTATCCTCAACAAAGCCCTGGTAATATGCACTGCATTGGTCTAATATGGAAAACCATGAGTAACCTCCCAGATTATCCAATAGATCCTGAATACGTGGAAGGGAGTGGCGGTCTGGGATCGTTTTACTATTGAGTCCACGGAAGTCCACACAAAGACGTAGTCTCATATCTTTTTTCCTTACGCAAACCACGGGTGAAGAGTAAGGTGAAATGGACTTCCGAATCCACCCGTGATCAAGCAGCTTTTGAACATATTCCTTTGCATCTCTATACAAGGGCTTTGGGACTGCATTGTAGGAATTTTGGACTGGTGTATCATCTTTTAAGCAGATTTTGAGTTGCAGGTCGGGGATGCAACCACTATCTGTGTCATCCCTAGCAAATACATCAGACTGGTCAAAAAGCATCTCTTTGACTATTTTCTGTTCATCCTTAGCCAGATGTGATAAGTCAACTGGAGGGTGCCATTTATCTTTATTTGGATGCACTGAAGGATTCCTATTTTTTTCAAGGTTTTTCAGATAATCAGTCCTTAACCCTCTGGGGCCGACAAACGCGTATATGCGTTTTGGGGCAGATTTTCCTGATAAGGCAGAAATGAGCTTGAATTACTCTGACATTTTTGATCGTTCAGATAAGAGCAATACACCATTTGAATCTGTAAGGGGTCTACTTTTATTTGTATACACTCATAATAACAACTAAACTTTGTGCTTTTGAAGAATAAAGAAAACAAACAGGGTGCGCTCTCTGTCTTCTCCGTCTCTGCGAACTGTTTTCAGTAATGCGTCACTAAAATGAAGTGTAAGTCAGCGAATACTCAACACACAGACATGAGAGTTATATCTATAGAAAGCTTGACGTGTCTACTGTCAAATGAAGTATGTTATATCAAAAACAAATATTCTGTGATGAAGTAATCCGTATGAAACTAACACGATGTTCAGTCTGTCCAGTCTAACTCATTATTTCTAACGAGATCCCGCCCCCTCGCCTTCACATGTAAATCACCACGTGATCCGCGCGCGCTTGGAGACGCCCAACATAAACAGAGTTAGGAGTGAAGAGTTCATCGCTGCAATACTGTTCGTCTCTGGAAGAAGGCACGCTGAGTAAAGGCTGGATTTCCCACAAAATAAGAACAAGAGTTCATCAAGTAGAGAGGATCGATCTGATGAGTAAGTAATGTTTATATTTTGCATTAGTTAACGTGTTATTGTGACATAAACTTGAACACATTACTGTCAGGGTTGAGGTGAGGGGATAGAGTGAGGACTCAAGTGCTGGAGGAAAATCGGGCTTTATTAGTCATAAAATAAAATAAACAAACAAAAACTACCCCGTAGGGGAAAACACACTGGCAAGGCAAGGCAGGACAAGGCAAGGCAAGGCAGGACAGGACAGGACTTCGTCAGGGTAAGGTCGACGACGAACCGGCACAGGACTGCAAACACAAGGACAGATTATAAAGGGAGCAAATGAGGAGGGTAACGAGTAAACACAGGTGGGGCAAATTAACCAATAATTAGGAAACAAGGTGGGTGGGGTCAAGACAATTGACATGAGCACATGGCACATAGAACCAAACAAGACAAGCCATGTGCTCACACAAAACAAAAACACAAGCACATGGCCAGCAAAACAAATCACTAGCCATGTGCAAAACATGACACGAACACGCAGCTAATGAGATGACTCAGAAGCCGCGTGTTCACAAAAACAAACATGAAAGCACGCGGCCGAAACCGAACCACGTGCCGAACAAAACACACACACACACACACACACACAGAGGACAGAGGAGTGCACGGCCCGAGCGAACTCGAAATCGCACGCTCCCCAGCAAGAACAAACCTGGAGCGTGAGTGTCAGAACCCCAACACGAAACCAGAACAGAGTCTGAACAAGACAGGAGTGCCGGGATCCGAACACCACGCCCCAACATGAAACAGAGCGCGCAGACAAGAGAGCGCGCAGTTTGAGCACACTCGAAGCCGCGCGCTCACCAGAGAACAAGACAAGAAGGGAGTGTCAGGGCTCCGTCACAAAACCATGAATAAACTAGACCGAAGTGACAGAACCCTGACACATTACTAGTTGGGTTGTTCCCAAACTACACGATGAATGCTACGCATCTAAGAAAGTTTAGACCATGTTTATTATTAATAATCTGTTCACAAATATATTTTAATAGCGTGCTAAACGATAACAATTAGTTCTCAGATATAAAATATATTTTTTATAGTACGAAGTACATCCTTTTATAGTACAAAGCATACGAGAGTCTTTGACTGCAGAATCATATCTTCTATAGTATAAAATCATACATGATGTTCAGGATGGCTATATATAGTTGGGTTTTCCCCAAACTATAATTCCTGACTAAAATGTTTGAAATCCAGTAAAACATTGTGAATATGATGGGCAATTCATTGTATTTAAATTTCTTACGGCGCGAGTATGTTTTCATGCTCTATATAAAACAATAAAAGTAAAATGAGAGTACATTGTAACATGATGAATGCTACGAGTCTAAGTATGTTTAGAACATGTTTATGATTAATAGCCTACTCTGTTCAAAAATAGATTTTATTAACGTGCTAAATAATAATAATTACTTTCTCAAAAATAAAATATCTTTTTTTTTTAAGATAATACAAAGCATGCATGAGTCTATGGCTACAAAACCTATATATATATATATATATATATATATATATATATATACATACAGATGCTCCTGATATAAACATGCTCACAAATGTTTTTTCAATTTTTTTTTTTTTGGTTGTTTGTATTTTATTGAATCAGGTACCTGCACCACAGATGATGAATCCTGTTGACTTTCAGTCTCTTCCAACTGTTTTCCTCTGAGAGCGCTGCACCAACATCAGATGTTCAACTACACTGATATTCTATGGTAAAACAAGTTTTTTTCTTCTTGAATCCATGGAAAGTAGTAGAAACACTTAAATAACACATAAATATCAGGTATGATTTATTTGTTTCACTTGTTGAACAGAATCTGTTGCAGGAATGAGTCAAAGTCTGTTCACATCTCTGTGGTTAGATCAGTGTGCACAATAATGTTTCTTTGACCTTCATTATGTATGTTTTGATTATACTCTGTTGTAAATCAAATACAAATCATTTTTAAAACCCATTTTTTCAATCTCCTCACACTCTGTCTTACCTGCCTCAGTCACAGTCACACTGATGGCCCATTAGCAGACTTTAGGGGAGGGCCCTTTGTCTCTCAGGTGAAAATCTTTTAATATTCAAGGCCATTACCACTCCCTCGCATATTGGCATTCAATCACAAAACATGTCTTTAAAAATTACAATCAATGTATTGTTTTCTGTGAGCAAATAAACAAGATGATTTTCACATAATTTTGAAGCAAAAAATCTAGGCTACAAGATCCAGTTCTCAAAAGTCTTGTGAACAATTGTTCTGTATGTGTTTTATGGTCTTATTTCAGTGACTTCAAAATTTTAGTTTTTCACTAACCACGCATAAACGTTGATTTGTCAAAAACACAATCATGTACATAAATGCTGCTAACATATTATTGTAGCCCAGTTTGTGCTGTTTACAGTGTTAGACTTTAGCCATTTATATTTTTATAAGCAACTGAAAAAAGCACAAATGTCAGGGCATGTCGAAAGTTCTCCAGGCCCCCAAAACACCCTCAGACCCCAGAGGGTTAATCTGAGTTTCCGTTCCTTTCCTGGTTGAGGGAACCCCAGGTGCGGATTGGCTGCTGAAATCGCTGTTGCGTGATGTCACTGGGGATGTCCTCTTGCGATTGGTTGGTTTCTCTGTGACGTGATGCCGCTCTTGGGAAGTCTGTTTCAGTTCTTATGGCTTCAGATGTTAAAGTTTCTTTAGAAGTTTGACTAAGTCTTGATAGTTGTTCAATGCTCGGCCAGATGTTAATGGCTGGAAGCATTTAACAGCGCGATCAGAGCAGTAGCCAAAGTTTAAAACAGTGCGCGAGCAAGCAAAGAGAGCACACCAAAGTTGGGTGCTTGTCTTTTAACGGGCTGACTTCAGTCCGCCCCTTTTGCTGTTTGATCCAATCACAAGTTTCTCTGTAGGTTGGAGCCCCGCCCCGCACGGCTCAGTTTTCCGTGCATAAATCCGTTGCTGCATTATTTAATAAAATAAAGAACATATACTAGCAGATTAGCAGAAGTGTTTTAATCATACATTATGATGAGAAAGGTCCATTTTCATCCACACCAAATTATTGCTGACGCAACTACCTTTAATTCGAAATCAAACACCAAGTATTTTGCATACCCAAAGTACATATATCAATTTTATCTATTATGCGGTTAAGGCATAGATTAAACGATCCTTAATTCGAAATAATCACACCAAGCATGTGAAACTAAACAACAGTGATCGGGAAAAATTAGACATCAAAAGATTACAACAATGCCATAGATTCCAATAACACAGCAAGCTTAATTTCATGAAATACAACCTGAATATATATTGCAAACACATTGTATATATTGCTTTTGAGTATATTGCTTTAATAGCAGGAACAATTATAATTTGTTGTTTTTGGAATCCTTAAGCAAGATTTGAGTCTTTTGAGAAGAAAAGGTGCGTTTCCTTTGGAATGTGAGGAGGAATTTGTGAAGATCGGGAGATTTCCTTAGCTCGGACGTCGGTTGTAAAACCGTCTCTCCTGGTTGATAACATCATTGAATTTATGCGTTAATGTCAGGAGATATCCGGGAGGGTCGGTGCTGGAGCCTTTCCAGACACCAAGGTCTTCGTCCTGTTTCTAGTTGCATTATTCTTAAGTGATAAGAAACAACCGTGAAGTCCTGTTTTAAATACATTCCAGATTTTTCCACACAAATGCCCTTTGTTTTAGGGGTCTCGTGAGACTTTAAGGAGAGCAGAGCAGGATGCTTGGGCGCGGTGCTGGTTGTTAATTAATTTTACGGCCACAGATAGTGAAAAGAGCAACTCCTCTGGAATGTGTTGTCCTGTTAATAGGTGTGTGTGTGTTCTTGTTTTCGACAAAGTGCTACACAATATACTCAAAAGCAATATATACGATATATTTACAATATATATTCAGGTTGTATTTCATGAAATTAAGCTTGCTGTGTTATTGGAATCTATGGTATTGTTGTAATCTTTTTATGTTAAATTTTTCCCGATCACTATTGTTTAGTTCCACATGCTTGGTGTGATTATTTTGAATTTAGGATCGTTTAATTTATGCCTTAACCCTTTAAAACCTAAGGGTAAAATAGGTCATTTTTACATATTTTGTTTATTTGACTGTAAAATTCTAACAGAATGTGCTATTTTCAAGTGCAAGGTGTCATTTTATTCAGAAAACAGACGGCTTTCAAAAAAGTACAGTTTTTGACCATTAATGTCGTGTGTTGAGTTTGTAAACAGAATTTAAATAGACAAAAATAAAAAACAACAGTAAAACATTTTCTGTTTTTTATTTATAAAAAAGAGAAAAATCGTGATCGAAATAATCCAACACTTCTTATTTTCAAATTCAACTATATTACATATATATCAACTATATTACATATACAAGTAGTTTTGGGACACTGGGTTGCACAGTTTTCATTCAGGAGGCTTTTTTGTTCATACACGCATACATTTATACATGCATGTAAATGCGTGCACATGCATACACCCATACATTTACACGCACGGACTCATTATAGCGATGCACACACTACATGTGAAAAAGTCTCACTCAGACTGCTCCCAAAGTCTCATCAAAAATCATCCCAATCGACTCCTGTGCTGTTTACTCCACCTTCACCATGTTTTTGTTTGTTTCGTTTATTATTTTATGCCATCCAAAACTCCGCGCTCCCTATCTCTCCATTCAAATTCTCCCTCCCCGCTCTCCCGGAAATCAGCCGTCATTTGTCGACGGAGCGCAAGAAATTACCGTAATAAGCAATATATTGCCGAAAAGCGCATGTTGTTTACTGTCAGGAGCAATTTGAATTATTGTGATGGTGCAAACGGTTGAAGAGTTACGGTAACATGAAAACAGCTTGGTTTCGTGTGTCGGCGACGACACAGCCGGTTTTAAAGGGTTAACTGCGTAATAGATCAAATTTGGATATGGAAAACACTTGGTGTTTGATTTCGAATGAAAGCTAGTTGCGTCAGCAATAATTTGGTGTGGATGAAAATTTACCTTTCTCATCACAATGCATGATTAAAACACTTATAGGAATCTGCTAGGACATGCTCTTCATGTTATGGAATAATTCAGCAAAGGATTTACGCACAGAAAAATGAGCCGTGCGGGGCGGGGCTCCGCCCTACAGAAACACTTGTGATTGGATCAAACAGAAAAGGGGGCAGACGGAAGTCAGCCCAATAAAGACAGACACCCAACTTTGGTGCGGGTCTAGCTCTCTTTGCTTGCTCGCACGCTGTTTGCAACTTCGGCTCCTTCTCTGATTGCGCTGTTAAGCGCTTCCAGCCATTAACATCTGGCCGAGCATTGAACAACTATCAAGACTTAGTCAAACTTCTAAAGAAACTTTAACATCTGAAGCCGTAAGAACTGAAACAGACTTCCTAAGAGCGTCATCACATCACAGGGAAACCAACCATCGCAAGAGGGCATCCCCAGTGACATCACGCAACAGCGATTTCAGCAGCCAATCCGCACTCGGGTTCCCTCAACCAGGAAAGGAACGGAAACTCAACTTAAAGCAAGTAAAATCAAACAGTTCTTCATAATGCTGCTAGAAACTGGTTGTATTCATCTTTAAGTGTAATGATAGTAAAGTTCCTTGCTTGTGACTCCCTCAGGTTGAAGTTAGAGCATTCTTGAAAACGAGCATTAGAACCGTACTCGGTTACTATCGTAACCTCGGTTCCCTGAGATACGGAACGAGTACTGCGTCTTGCTAAAGACGCTATGGGAAAAAGCCTTTTTTCTCCTTTACTGAAGCCTTATTCAATCACGCAGTGAAACTGCACGATCATTGGTTCGTGCAGTGTATTAAAAACGAACCAATGTGTCGGCAGCGGAGCTGCACGAGCCTATGGCGACGGAGCCCGCCAGATCCCGCCAGAATGGGCGGGGTTATCTGGCTAAATAATCAGCCGTCTCGCCATAGGATCCTCAGGTTTACTTCGACTGAAGCGACGACTGAGTCGTGCAGCTACCTGGCACGGCAAAGTACGCAGTACTCGTTCCGTATCTCAGGGAACCGAGGTTACGATAGTAACCGAGTGCGTTCCCTATCGATAGTCCACTCGTACTGCGTCTTGCTAAAGACGCTATGGGAACACAATTCAATCACGCCGTGCTATGGTAGAGGAACGACTGTGTAAAATACCTCCATAAGCATTCCATGCTCAGAGGGAAGTATAATAGTATACTCGGGCTAAAGCGAGCTGAGCTCATAGAGGTCACACTCGGCCCGGGTCAATCCATGTATTCCTCGCATACTCAGCACTTTTAGGGCTGAGATATGTAAGGAACCCATCAGAGAGCTTGAGTGCCCGTGCAGTCAAGAGATCTCCGTTAGGGTTGTTCCCACAACATAAGTCATACTCATCTAAGCAGATAGGACCCTGGCCTGTAAGGTCGGTACATCCAACTTATAAAACTTTGCAAATGTGGACGGCGAGGCCCAGCCGGCCGCCACGCAAATGTCTGTAATGGACACACCGCTAGACCAGGCCCACGACGAGGCAATGCCTCTAGTCGAATGGGCTCGTACTCCAATGGGGCATTGAAGGCCCAAGGAAGAGTAAGCCAGCGTAACGGCATCCACTATCCACTTAGAGAGTCTCTGCTTCGTGACCGGAAGCCCTTTGGCGCGGTTACCGAAGCTAACAAAGAGCTGTTCCGTGCGCCTGAAGGAGGCAGAACGCTCAAAGTAGATCCGTAGGGCTCTAACAGGGCATAACAAAATTAACTCTCGGTCCTCCTCAGAGGGAGGAAGCGCGGAGAGTGTGATGACCTGAGCTCTGAACGGAGTGGAAAGTACCTTAGGTACGCATCCATGCCTTGGTTTTAGGACGACCTTGGAGTCGTTTGGCCCAAATTCCAGGCAGGCAGGGCTCACAGAGAGCGCCTGCAGGTCTCCTACTCGCTTGACTGACGCTAGTGCTAGTAGCAGAGCAGTCTTCAGCGACAGCGACCGAAGGTTCGTGGACTGGAGCGGCTCAAAAGGAGGGCCCCTCAGGGCCCTCAGCACAGTGGGTAAGTCCCACGTAGGGACAGTAAGGGGTCGAGGCGGATTCAGCCTCTTGGCACCCCTTAGAAAGCGGACGATAACATTGTCCCTGCCCACTGATTGGCCCGCGATAGGGGCGTGGAAGGCCGCTATAGCCGATACGAACACCCTGAGTGTGGAGGGAGAGCGTCCTTTATCCAGCAGTTCCTGCAGGAAGGACAGAATCACCGCCAACTCAGATGTAGGGGGGTCCTCACCGCGGTTTAGACATCATTCGGAGAAAACCGCCCATTTAAGGGCATAGAGGCGTCACGTAGACGGGGCTCTAGCCTCAGAAATGGTATTTAGCACTCGCTCTGGGAGGCTGGTAGGCTCCCGTTGAGCGGCCAGAGGTGAAGCGCCCACAGTTCGGGACGAGGGTGCCACAATAAACCGTTCGCCTGAGAGAGGAGGTCTCGTCTCAGGGGCACGGGCCAGGGGGCTGCGGTTAGCAGCTGGGTCAGCTCTGACATCCATGGCTAGTTCTCCCACAGGGGGGCCACCAACAAGACCTTGTGTCGTTGTTCCCTGATTCGCCTGATGACCTGAGGAATCAGAGCGATCGGAGGGAATGCATAGAGGAGGAGGTTGGGCCAGTCATGGGCCAACGCGTCCTTGACCTTCGAATAATAGGCTGGGCAGTGAGAGTTGTCTTTGGATGCGAAAAGGTCTACCTCGGCCTTGCCAAAGATTCTCCAGATCATTCGAACCGTCTGCGGGTGGAGCATCCACTCTTCTGAGGGGACGTTGCTCCGTGATAACATATCCGCTCCTCGGTTCAATCTGCCCGGCAAATGTGCTGCTCTCAGCGAGCGCAAGTTGAGCTGAGCCCACTCCAGAAGTCGCTCTACCATAAGGAAGAGGCGCTTCGAGGAGAGACCTCCCTGGTGATTTACGTAGGACACCACTGACATGTTGTCTGAGCGGATCAGCACATGTCGTCCCTTTAGCTCTGGCAGGAAAAACTGGCAGGCTCGACACACTGCTAGCATCTCTAAGCAGTTGATGTGGAGGTTCTGCTCCACCTTCGACCAAGGCCAAAGGTCGGTTTGCCTTCGCACAGCGCCCCCCAACCCATGTTGGAGGCGTCTGTCGTGACAACTTTCCTGCTGCAGACCATCCCTATGGTCACACCCTTTCTGAACCATTGTGGGTTCTTCCAGGGGACTAGGGCTGTTACACAGGCCAGGCTCACCCTGATATGTAGGCGACCGTGTCGCCATGCGTGGGGCGGAACCCGTGGTTTCAACCAGCGCTGAAGTGGCCGCATGCGAAGCCATTTCTATGGCTCCCTTTTCCAGCAGCGTTATCACTTGTGAACGTAGAACGTGAGCGTTCGTGCCGTCTACAGAAGTGGAGACCACGCTGCTGAAGCGCGGGGGTCTGCGAGCGAATTGGAGTGAGTAACCTCGTTCTATTATCCGTACAACCCATTCTGACACTCCGGGGATGGCCCTCCAGGCCTTGGCCCGAGTGGCAAGGGGCTGGATAAACTCGAGCGATCGACTGCACGGAGGCAGGACGCTTGTGATGGAAGGAAGAGGAAATTTGCTCTCTCTTTGAGAATGTTTGTGTTTTATTTTGCCCGTTATAACAACGGACGGTTGCAAGGACGCTTGTACGGCCCTGTGTTTGCAACAGACACAATGTGCTCTGCACCCGGCGATGAGCGGAGTGACAAGAGGTTTTTTAAGAGAGGCTGCTTGGCGGGCGGTCCAGCCGTGGCGGGACTCGGCCCTCTCCTCTTCCTGGCCAGCAGATCAGGAAGACGCTGGAGGCGCAGGGTCCAACACAATTCTGGGTCGGGGCCCCTGGCGCTGCGGATGGGGGTAGCGTCTGGCCGATCGAGAACGCCCTCGCTCGCGTCTGCGGAGCCTTGGCAGGCTGAGAGGCGGAGGCAGGAGGCGGGGGCTTCGCAGGCTGCTCAGTCGGCACAGGCTTGGGGCGACTAGCGGCAGCAGAAGAGCTTGATCGCTTGGGCAGGAAGTGTCGCATGGCTTGCGACGCCTTCTGTGCTTCCATGAAGCGTTCAGCAAAACCCTCCACCGCAGGTCCAAAGAGGGTTTCGATCTGGCGGGCTCCGTCGCCATAGGCTCGTGCAGCTTCCACTGCCGACACATTGGTTCGTTTTTAACACACTGCACGAACCAATGATCGTGCAGTTTCACTGCGTGATTGAATAAGGCTTCAGTAAAGGAGAAAAAAGGCTTTTTCCCATAGCGTCTTTAGCAAGACGCAGTACGAGTGGAGTATCGATAGGGAACTTAAACTCTCTTCAGATCAAAACAATTCATTGCAAAATGTGTGTTTGTGTGTATGTAATCTGTTTTGTGTTATTTTAGCTTAGTAGTGTCGTAGAGTAGCAAATAAACTTTGATTAATTAAGAAATCTTTGTCTGGTGCTGTGTGATTTTCAAGTCTTAAACTGTTTGCCAAAGATCGCGTTACCTATGCTCAAAAATTACCTAATCAATTCTGTGTTATTATCGTGGCCACGGGAATAATCTGAATTGTTAAAACATACTGGTTTTAATGCTTGCTGGACAAGTCCTTAATGAGGTATTGTTAATAAGGTATAAGTTGGACATTTTGATTAATATCGATTAATCATGTAAATATCAATATCGAATTTTAAGAATAGATTCCCTAAAAGCTGATTTAAAATAAGGGCTAATCCTTTACAAGGGGTATGCAGATACATTACTCTGGGTACACATCTATAATAGTTTATCCCCATCTCCTTAATATCTTCTTCTACAACCCATCCAAAACTAATTTGATATAATTATTTTCTTGTATTCCATTTAACTCCTGCATGCCCACACACTGAAACAACGCACATGCTGAACAATCAAAATCAGAATCAATATTTCAGTCTGATCTGAATAATCTCAATCAAATCAGGCCTGAAACACAATTTAACTCACTCTTCAGCCTTTTTTATAATTCTCAGTGAATTAAAAAACTTTTTTTTAGATTAGATACACTTAAAAAATCACTCAAACCCTTTGTATTACACATTTCGATTTTCACAAATACAATGAAATGAACATTTTAATGAAATATATTCATACCTGTGAAAAACACGAGAGGACAGAGAAATGACATCTTTACACAGCAGCAGTCAGTTTATAAGTTTATAGTAAACTTTGCTTACTAACTAAATGCAACACATTGCACGAATATTTAAACAGCAAATTAAAACAACATATGTCTACACAAACTGCAAACACAAGCGTATATATTAACCATTTAGGCGCTATGGCGCTAATCGCAAATAGCAATCTACATAGCAATACCTCAGAAAACTATCTATACACCTAAAACAAGAATTACTCACCACGCTGGGAATATAGTTTAAATTATAAATTCAATCTGGAATTGTTATAGAAATTCAGCAAGCTTCAACACGAGAACAACATGGCCTTTTTCTATCAGTGCTTTCATTATTATTATTTTTCTAACGATCACATGAGCCTACTGAAACAACTTTCTTAAAGGGGCAGCACCCAACATATATATTAATGACTTTTGTCATTTTTGTCGCTGTTATAATAAATTATCTGTTGGGGATTTTGAGCTGAAACTTCACAGACACATTCTGAGGACACCCAAGACCAATATTACATCTTGTAAAAAGGGGCATAATAGGTGCCCTTTAAGTTAATGGAATCTACCGCATTATGAACATGGCACTTGCAGGAGTTATTAACTTTATACGCAATACCTCGCACCAAATTTCAGGCCCTGTAGGTAGACAAGCATATATAAAGATAATTTCCCTTATGATAATTAACCATGGTTTTACTATAGTAAATTGGGGGCAGTCGTGGCCTAATGGTTAGAGAGTCGGACTCGTAACCCGAGTTTTGTTACGAGTTTGAGTCTCAGGTCCGGTGTTCTGTCGATTTGTGCTACCCTGTCAGATTTTCCTTCCTCCCATTAAAACAATAGGTAGTAAAATTCGACAACGAAAAATGCTACCTATTAAATTATGATTTATTAATATCTACACCTACCACAACCCTAAACATACCCTTACAATAGTGTATATACAATAATTATGTGTTGTATTCACGGTTGTGGCTAGGGGTACAGCTACCGGAAACCAACAATAAATAATTTTGTCTTCCTATTAGATTGTGTTTTATTAACGTCTACACCGACCCCAACCCAAAAACCCCTTACAGTAATGCAGATGCATTAAATATTGTTGTTCAGCGTGAGAAAAAGGACAAAATATTGATGTGAGCATGCGTAGTAAGCCCCGGTAGGAAAATCTGATGGGTAGGATAAAATGTCAGGACACCGGCAGGAATTGTAGGTGGGGGGAGTGAAAGTACATGTGTAATGTCTCTTCAACCTCCAATACCATGACTGAGATGCCCTTGATCAAGACACAGAACCCCCAACTGCTCCCCGGGCGCTGCAGGATAAATGGCTGCCCACTGCTATGGGGTGTGTGTTCACGGTGTGTGTGTGTGTTCACTGCTGTGTAAGTGAACTTAGGATGGGTTAAATGCAGAGCACAAATTCCGATTATGGGTCACCATACTTGGCCACATGTCATGTCATGTCACGTCACTTTCACTTTTTTTCACTTTCAAATGTGTAGTTACCATGTTTTTTTTGTAGGTTTTTTTGGCGTAATAATTACCACTCGTATAACCACAGTTTTACTACAAATACTATGGTTAAACTATGGTTAGAGTAGCAAAACCCTGGTTAATTTGTGGTTTCCACAGTTTAACTATAATAACCTTGGTTTTATAAGCAGAATTCCATCTTGAATAGCAGAATTCCAAAACAGAGGAAGAGGAAGGTGCTGATAACTCAGCTGAATTTATACTTGAAGAATGCACTTCCAGCAGCCATGATAACAGCAGTTGGCGGCTAAAGTTCTATGCAGTTTGATTTGACGAAAGTCACAAGACCGCTTACTCTATCAAATCACGTTGATGGATAAAAATTAAATTAAAATAAGCATGTAATGACCACAAACAGAGGGAAAATAGAGGAGTAAAAGTACTGATACATCACTTAAAATGTAGTCAAGTAAAACAATTTTTAAACTATTCAAAAAAGTACAATTACTGATAAAAAGTACTTAATTACTGTAACATGAGTATTTGTAATTCGTTACTTTACACCCCTGCTGACACAACACAACAAACATCAGTAAATTCAAGGAGGCTGGTTTAGTGGTCTTTTGGCATCTCCACCTGGTTCTGTTTTCATTTGTCTAAAATAAAACAAAATAAAATAAATGTATTTGTTTATTTGTCTACATGTGTATATTTATATACACATTGTATAAACAAATGTAAATTGTTTATACAAATTAAATTGTTTTTGCTGCTGCACTGTATACATACATAGTGAATTATAGTAGAAATAAAGTATTTGGTTTTTGAAATTGAAAAATATTATTTGTTCTGGAAAGTTGAAAGTTTAAGTTTAATGTGTGCTTTGATCTTGAAATAAATATTGTAGATAATACAGCTTTGTAAGAATAATCCACAAACCTAAACCATTTTTTTTTTTTAGTTTTTTCCCCCCTATTATTACATAGAAAAAGTGTTCCTAAAGTGTTCCTATATGACTCTGAGTAATTCTGGCTTTTGACAAGAAATGTTCCTGTGCATTTCAAAGGAGACAATGATTATGTGTGGAGGTGCTGGTTAAGGGGTAAACTAAACTATCTTCTTCCCCACAAACATAATTGTGTGACAATCAGATCTTCTTTTCTTAGCACTCTCATTTATTAAGATTAATACAGCAACAGATTCATTCAAATGTCAAGGTGCTTGAACCACTGAAGCCACAGATATAAGTGGATATAAGAATTTTAAATGCCTTCTGAAAGCGAGGATAGAACAAACCATAGATCAAAGGGTTACAGGTTGAGTTAAAATATCCAAACCACACCAAAGCATCAAAAACATCAACTGGAGTCAAAAAATTTAGAAAAGGGTCAAGAGCAGTGGCACTAAAAAAAGGCAGCCAGCAAAGCAAAAAAGCACCTACAACAATGGCCACTGTTTTGGCTGCTTTTCTTTCTCTCTGTGCAGATGTTTGGATCTTTATTTCACCCAAAGGCACTCTTTCTGACATAACTTTTGCATGTCTCCTTGCTACATGGAAAATCTTTATATACAGAGAACTCATGACAGCCCCAGGCAGGAAAAATGTAAGACCTGAACATATAAGTGCCCACTGTCGGTTAAATATCAGAAAACAACTCCCTAAACAGGAAATCTGTAACATAAGAACCTCTAGACCTACTGAATTTATCCCTGAAAACACAATAGAAAAACTATACACAAAGGCAAACAGCCATGCCAAGGTAATAAATACAGTCACTCTGTTGTTTGTGACCCTTGTGTTGTACATTAAAGGGTCACAGATGGCCCAGTACCTGTCCATAGATATTATACTAAGATGTATTTTAGAAGAGATACATAAAGACATATCTAAGCTAGAATGTACTTTACAAATGACATCTCCATAATACCAGCACCCTTCAACAGATCGCACCATGCTGTAGGGCATGACCAAAGTGCCCAGCAGACAGTCACAGGCAGCCAGAGATTGAACGATCAGATGAGTTGGAGACTGCAGTTGTTTGAAGTGGGAGATGGAGATGATAACCAGCATGTTCCCAAAAACTGTAAGAAAAATAATGAGCAGCATTAAAACATACATAGCCACTTTAACTGCAGTGAGGCGATGTATTCTGGGACAGGAGTCTGGCTGAAATGGATAGCAGAGAAACATATTTTCAGCATATGCATCAGTCTTGTTTGGTGTCATTATTTCTACTGGAGACTTAGTTGCACAAAGTCAGTCAATTATCATTCAAAGTATAAACAGAGCAATTTCATTATTTAAAAGTTTAGTAAAGATTTAAATACAAAGAAAAATAAATGAATAATCATAATGCTCATCCATGCTGATTAGTTTGTATGCTAAACAATTTATGTGAATGAAATACAATTGGACTCGTCTACTCAGTCTTGTGTATATATACTCTCAGATTTCTGGTATCCCCCCTGCACCTGTATGTGCTACCCATGGTTACAAAAACATATTGAACCCAGGAGATTAAAAAAAAAAACACTGAAATGGAGAACGGATTAATGTATTGTGTGTGTGTGTTTAAATTTTGTGTTACTATACACAGCAAAGTGAACGACACTTGTGTTTATTGTATGTGCATCGCACGAAGGCTTGCAAATGTACTCTTTTGAGGAGACAGCTGATTGAGAGCTATTCATTAGCTGCTCTGATTGCACTTATATATGCAATTACACTGCATGCTCACTCTTGCTCGTATGCAAGGTAAATCATCTTCTGTCAACCCTTACATGTGTATTGTTGAACTAATTATGTCGTCACTGGTCAAAATGCATGTGCGTTACTTTACCTCATGATCATCTGCACACCAAAGTCCTAGTTACTTTCACATTCGGGGGGCTTTCACACTGGGCACGTTTGCTGTGGTTCGATATTTCCCAGCATCCCCCGCAGCATTAGTCTGATTTCACACTCACTTGATTCTTTCGAACACTGGTGGGTTTGCCATCATTCTACGTTATCACAAATGTGCATGCCGCATGATAGAAAATGGAACATGGGTGAATATATTCTGTTTTTAATTGATTTGGTGTTATTATATGCGGCAAAGTGAATGACAGTTGCATTTATTTTATGTGTCGCACAAAGTCTTGCAAACTAATTGTTTTGAGGAGCCAGTCATTTGCTTCTCTGATTGCACTCATGATTAATCTGCATGCTAGTGATAGCAAGTCCCGTTCTGTTCCATGAACCGGTTCTTTCAGACAGTTCGTTTCAATGAACGATAAAAAAAAAAGGTTCACTGGTTCTTTTATGCCCTAACCTAATGACAATAAAGCACCCAATAAAGGTACAGGCAGTGATGTGCAAATGAGGATTTTTTACAAGTCTTAGATAGAAGTCATACAGGGCTTTCTTTTGTGTAGACCAGCAGTTCTCAAAGTGACAGGGGCAGTGTTGGGTAAGTTACTAAAAAAAGTTATCGGTAACGCTTTATTTTAATGTTCAGTTGTAAATCATTTATAAGTGATTAGTTAATGATGAACTAATCATTTACAAAACATACATAAGCGATCAATAAGTGATATGCTAATAATTTGTGTATGTTTTGTTAATTCATTTACAAGTCATTTACAAGTAATTAGTTAATGATGAACAAATCATTTAGAAAACATGACTATGCGTTCATACATGATTAATAAGTGATATGTTAATATTTTATCTATGTTTTGTAGATTATGTTTTGTACTTATAAATAATTTACAAGTGATTAGATGATGATGAACTAATCATTTACAAAACATGACTATACATTCACAAATGATTAAGTAATATGCTAAGGATTTACAAATCTGTCATAAGTTATCTTAAAAAAATAGCATCATGAAATAATCAAACAGATCGTTATTATAAAGTGTTACCAATTAATCCACTACAAATAACTAATTACTTCTTTAAAATTGTAATTTGATTACATTACTGCATTTAAAAAGTAATCAGATTACTAATTACTTTACTTTCAAGTTACTTTTAATTTACTTTACAAGTTATGTGTTAGGGGCAAACGAGACGTGAGAAGTGCAGATCCATTTGCAAGCTTTATTCCAAGACATGGTCAAAAACACAGGCAGGGTCAAAACAAGCAAACAGATATAACACAGGCAAGACAAAGAGTAATCCTAGGGCAAGCGTGGGTCTTGTTATGAATAGCCGGATACAGAGGTAAGTGTTAACACAGTGACTTTTATTGACAGCTTGGGTGCAGGTGATTCGTGCAGCTGAGTGCGAGAGGTGAGGATTCTCAAGTTGACGTGCGTGGTATCTTGGGCTGTGATTCTGATTGTGTCTTCGTGTCTTTCAGGAGTGAGGAGCAGAGTCGATGATCCGAACGGGAACACAGGTGACATTGACCACTGCAGCAGACGATCTGGGTACAGGGGAGACAACGAGGTGGAGAACAGGAGGTAAGTACAAGAGGTAAGTATTCAGAGGTTATACTCATCGAACGGAGTCCGTAGAAGTTGAGTCCACTTTGGGAGTAACGAGATCGGACAACTGCAGTGACTGTGGTGAGTGTCTTTATACTGTTCTTTGATGATGGTTGTGATGAGGTGTAGGTGCGGGTGATTAGAAGTCAGGTGAAGTGGATCGTGGTAGTTGACTGGGTGGAGAGCCTGGCCGTGCTGTTACAGTACCCCCCTCTCCACGGCCCGCTCCTGATGGCCGACCCCGGCGTTGTGGTGGTCTACCCCGACCCCGTGGGGCTGGAGGATCTGGATGAGTGGCATGAAATTCTACCAGAAGTGTCGGGTCAAGAACATCCCCTCTAGGAACCCTGGTTCTTCGGGACCATAGCCTTCCCAATCGACCAAGTATTCTAATCTGCCACCACGGCGCCGGGAATCCATGATCTCTCGGACCCTATAGATGTAACGCCTTCATCCATGATGAGAGGGAGAGGGGGTTCCTCGACCGGACCAGGCTCTGGGGAAACAGAAGGAGAGAAGGGTTTTAGCAGAGAGACATGAAATGTGGGATGAATCCTATATTGTGGAGGTAACTGAAGTTTGTAAGTGACCGGATTTATTTGTTCCAGAATGGTGAAGGGGCCAACGAATCTGGGACTCAATTTCCGGCAAGGCAGGTGCAGTCTGATGTCCCGGGTTGAAAGCCATACCTTCTGCCCTGGATGGTAAGTGGGAGTGGCGGAACGTCGGACATCTACAGTTATCTTTTGTCTGCGCACTGCCTGCTGCAGCTGGTGGTGTGCTGCGTCCCAGACTCTCTCGCTCTCTCGGAACCAGTAATCGACGGCGGGAACGTCGGAAGGCTCTCCTGACCATGGAAATAGAGGGGGCTGAAAGCAGAGCACGCACTGGAAGGGCGTGAGTCCAGTGGAGCCTTGTCGTAAGGAGTTTTGTGCGTACTCGGCCCAGCCCAGAAACTGGTTCCAAGAGTTCTGGCGGTTATGGCAGAAGGTTCTCAGGAAGCACCCTATTTCCTGGATCTTACGTTCAGTCTGTCCATTGGACTGTGGATGATATCCAGAGGTCAGGCTCACGGTTACACCTAGGAGAGAGAGAAAGGCTTTCCAAACTCTGGAAATAAACTGAGGTCCTCTATCCGATACAATGTCCTCTGGGATGCCGTAGTGTCTGAAAACATGGTTAAATAGCAGTTCAGCTGTTTGAAGGGCTGTAGGTAGACCAGGGAGAGAGACAAGGAGGCAGAATTTGGAGAAGCGATCCACTATGACCAGCATACAGGTGAAGTTATCTGAAGGTGGGAGATCCATGATGAAGTCCACTCCTAGGTGTGACCATGGACGATTAGGTGTGGGTAATGGAAGTAGTTTACCGGCTGGAAAATGACGGGAGCTTTTGGAGATGGCACAGTCCGGACAGCCCTGAACAAACCTTCTTACGTCCCTAGCCATATTGGGTCACCAGAAGCGGTCTTGTACCAACAAGAGAGTGGCGTTGGCCCCTGGGTGGCCAGTACCAAGGGAAGTGTGAGTAGAGTGAATGAGTGGATTACGTTGGGTTCTGGGCACGTATTGGAGATTCGGTGGACAGCCCGGCGGATTAGCAGGTGGTGTAACGGAGGCTACTGGTGGAGAGGACCATTGGATAGGGCTTGCAATGATTTCGGCGGGTAAAATACCCTCTGGTTCCTCCTGACTCTCCACGGTGGCATGTGTTCGGGACAAGGCGTCAGCCTTTACATTTCGGGGACCCGGGCGACATGAGATCTTGAAGTTGAAACGAGCAAAGAATAGAGCCCATCTGGCCTGGCGAGGATTTAGTCGTTTAGCATCGCACAGGTAATGGAGGTTCTTGTGATCAGTAAGAACCAGGAAGGGATGTATGGCCCCCTCCAACCAATGACTCCATTCTTCCAGGGTGAGTTTGATGGCAAGTAACTCACGATTCCCTATGTCGTAGTTCTTCTCCGCCGGGCTGAGTTTCCGTGAGAAGAAGGCACATGGATGAAGTTTGGGAGGCGTCCCCTGCTGCTGTGACAAGACCGCACCCACTCCTGTGGTCGAAGCATCTACTTCTACAACGAAAGGTAAGTCTGGATTGGGGTGTACAAGGAGGGGTGCGGTGATAAAGGTCTCTTTGAGAAGTTGAAAGGCTTTAGTGGCGTTGGTGTTCCAAGAGAGGGTCTTATTTCCTCCCTTGAGCAGGTCAGTGAGTGGACTAGTAATGGTACTATAGTTGGCAATGAAACGTCGATAGAAATGAGAAAATCCGAGAAAACGCTGGAGTTCCTAGATGGAATTGGGAAGTGGCCAGGAGGTGACGGCTTTCACCTTCCCTTGTCCATACGGATGCCACCACTATCAATGATGTAACCAAGGAAATGTACGGAGGGTTGATGGAAGGTACATTTTTCTGCTTTGAGGTATAGTTGATACTTGCGGAGTTGTTGGAGGACCTCCGCAACGTGTTGGCGATGTTCGGCCAGGCTCCGGGAGTATATCAATATATCGTCAATGTAGACGATGACGAAACGATGGAGAAACTCCCGGAGCACCTCATTCATAAATCCTTGGAAAACGGAGGGGGCGTTGACCCTGTATTCATAATGGCCAGTGGGTGTTACAAAGGCAGTCTTCCATTCATCCCCCTCCCGGATTCGAACAAGATTGTAGACGCTGCGGAGGTCCAACTTCGTGAATATGGTGGCACCACGTAGTTGTTCTAGAGCCGCTGGGACAAAAGGAAGGGGATAACGGTATTTAACAGTGATATCATTAAGTTTTCGGTAATCTATACAGGGTTGTAGGCCTCCATCCTTTTTAGCCACAAAGAAGAAGCTGGAAGCAGCAGGGGAGGTAGATGGTACGATGTATCCTTACCTAAGAGCCTCCTCGATGTACTCTTCCATGGCCTTCTGCTCAGGTAACGAGAGGGGGTAAATTTTACCCCGCGGTACTGGCTCACCCAGGAGAAAGTCGATGGCACAGTCCCATGGCCGATGTGGTGGTAGTTGGGAGGCCCTTTTAGGGCAGAAAACATCACTGAAGTGGGTATATTCGGCAGGCACGTCCACTGATTGTTGGGCGACAGGGCTCTCGATGGTGGTAGCGTGGAGTGGTAAGGCAGTGAAACTTCTTGGAGTAGGTCGAGGCAATTGGGGAAAGCATTGTGGGAAACAACTGTTTCCCCATTTCAGAACGTCTCCTGATTGCCAGGATAATACTGGATTATGTTGTACCAGCCAAGGGAGACCAAGGATTATGTCTACAGTTGATCCGTCTAGAACTAATAAGTGAATCATCTCGTGATGTAATTGACCAATGCGTAGTTGAAGGGGTCCAACACAATGTCTAATAAGACGTAGAGAAAGGGGCTTACCAGTTATGGCCCGAATTTGATAGGTGGTTTCTGTCAGGATGGTCGGGAGTTGGAGCTGTTTACAGAGGGATCCGGCGATGAAGTTCCCTGCTGACCCGGAATCGAGGAGGACGGTAACTGGTAGGGAAGTTGTACCAACCGTCAGCTGAGCACAAGTGGTTAGGGGTTTCAATTTAGGGAAGGTTGGCCGGATTCCACTCGAATAGGGCATCCCTGGATCTTATGACTATCATCCCACAATATAGGCACAAATCCCTCAGCAATCGCCTTCGTCTTTCTGCAGGTGTTAGGTGACATGAGTCTGTTTGCATAGGTTCTGGTTGGTTTCTGGTCTCTGACTGGAAGGAGGAAGGAGTGACATTGGTCATTGGAGCCGTGGTGTCGGAACTGCATGCTTGTATCCGGTTGGAGCTACGAATCGCTAGCTGGATGAATTTTTCCAATCCGAAGGTGTCGTCATAGGCTGCTAGATGTAAGCGCACGTGCGGATCTAAGCCTTGACGGAAAGCAGTTATTAATGATGGCTCATTCCACCCGCTCGCGGCTGCGAGGGTGCGAAATTTCAGAGAGAATTCACGGATAGACATGGAGCCCTGTCGCAGCCGAAAAAGTTGCTCACACACTGATGAATCGCCTGGTGAAAGACCAAACGCCTCATGGAAATGGGCCGTAAACTGAGCAAACGATTGAGTAGCGAGACCGGCTTGACTCATAATGGTCTCTGCCCATTTCAATGCTGGACCAGTGACGGATGTGAGCACAAACGCAATTTTAGATCGCTCCGTAGAAAACATCTGAGGGTGAAGATCGATGGTAAGTGAACATTGCATTAAGAAGCCATTGCATTCTTCAGGATCACCTGAGTAGGGCGCTGGTCGGCCATGGGACTGGCGAACATGACAGGAGAAGGAGAACTGGAAGCTGGTTGACTGGGTGGAGAGGAAGATGGCAGTGAGGCGGTGGATTGCATGAGGAACTTCTTGAGAGAATCCACAAGCTCTTGGAATGGATCGGGTGAGCTCATCTTGTCAACGGTGTCGGTCCGATCTTCTGTTATGGATAGCCGGACACAGAGGTAAATGTTAACACAGACGATCTGGGTACAGGGGAGACAACGAGGTGGAGAACAGGAGGTAAGTACAAGAGGTAAGTATTCAGAGGTTATACTCATCGAACGGAGTCTGTAGAAGTTAAGTCCACTTTGGGAGTAACGAGATCGGACAACTGCAGTGACTGTGGTGAGTGTCTTTATACTGTTCTTTGATAATGGTTGTGATGAGGTGCAGGTGTGGGTGATTAGAAGTCAGGTGAAGTGGATCATGGTAGTTGACCGGGTGGAGAGCCTGGCCGTGCTGTTACAGGTCTTTGAGCGGCGAACAAAATCCAGAGGGCTTGAAAAGAGGGGTAGTCCAATAACATGAGCAATAGTCCAAGCGAAGGTTTGCTTGCCTTACTGTTTCCTCAGTTGTTTCCGATCGAGCTCAGTCTTTTTTCGGTTGAAGACGCCTCGGCTTCAACTTTGCTCTCAGTCGACGAACCGTGCGCTGATTGGCTGCTTGGTAGGTCGTGTCACGAGGGTACTCTTCAGTGGTTGGAGGGCTTCGTTCTGACTTGATGACGCTATCAGGAAGTCGTTCGGTTCCTGGCTTCAGATGTTAGTTTCTTTCAAAGTTGAACTTTGATCGCGGTTGCAATGCTCAGCCGTGATTTTAGTGGCCAGAAGCGCTTTGCAGCGCGTGTAGAACGAGATACGAGCGAGGCGAGCGTGAGCTCTTCCTTTTCAGTTTTCAACTCCAACCGAACTTTTCAGTTGCGCATCTGTTTTTAACGGGCCGATTTGGGATCCGCCCATGGGCGCCTGATCCAATCGGATTCTTCCTGTGGGGCGTTTGATATAATCGCAAGTGTTTCTGTGGGGCGGAACCCCGCCCTGCACAGCTGCGTGTTTTTCTATGCATACATTGTCCATTCATTTATTTTATCACATTAAGAACTTATCGACAGCAGATTCCTATTCATATTATGATCATACCTTGCAGAGAAAAGATAATTCTCATTCACCATATTGTTACCCGTGATATCAGCTTTTATCCGAAACCAAACACCACATAATTTTGCATAACCAAAACACATATAACGATTCTATACATTACGCAGTTAATGCATCGATTAAGTGATCCTAAATTCTAAATAAACACATCGAGCATGCGAACCAGTTACAGTTATACATTCTGGAAAAAGATTCAAAATAACACAACAAGCTTATAAATGTCACAAACAAAAACATTCTTCATATGAGTTAAACTATATTGTCTATAGTGTTTTGTTTTCGAGTATAATTTGTTTCAGTCGCAGAAACTTAGTATAACTTGTTCCCTTTTGAAACCAAATATCCTTAAGCAAAGCTGTGGCTCTCTTTGCCTGTTTTAGAGAACGCAACAGAAAAGGCGCATTCCTTTCTTGGGAGAAACGCGAGGTCATAATGTCACTTCTTTTGGAAAGTCTGGAGTTGTCTTTGGTTCGAGTCGGCTGTAAAAACGTCATCTTCAGCTGATACCACCCTTGAATTACTGCGTGAACGTCAGGGAGTATCGAGGGAGTCCGCGTTAGAACCTTTTTTTCCTTCAGACGCCGAAGTCTTTATTTATGATAAAACCAGCCAAGCGCTTAAAATTTTATTCTCGAAAGACATCCAGATGTTACTCTTCCATATATCCCGGGTTTATGATCTCAGGAGATTAGGCAGTTAATTCCAGAAGACGCCAGCCTGTCTGGAAATTGGGTATGTGCTGAAAATAGGTGTGTGTGCTTCGGTCAGGGACCCAAGCCTTACAATTCAATATATATTTTTTTTCATTTCCATGTAGTTTGTTGAAGTACTAAAATAACTCAAATTAAATAAAACTAAAACTTAAAAAAAAACCTATACAGACATAATAGAAACAACGAATAAAATGACAAATATTACTCCAACTGCAACTAAAATTAAAATAGATAAATACAAATCAAACTACATTAGTTTATCAGTAATCCCAAAAAGTAATGTCGAAAACAAATATTCTCTGATAAAATAATCCTTATGAAACCAACGCGAGGTACAGTCTTTCCGATCTGATCTTACCTATAAAATGTGATCATGCCCATGCACATTGTGTGCTATAAGATAATCATCCGCGCGAAACCAGGCTTGAGACACGCAAACATGTCACCTCTGTAGAAAGATTCAGAAAGATTCAAGTTCATCTAGGCTACTTTTCGTTTTTGGAAGAAGACGCGCTGTGAGGAATAAGCCTTGATTTGTGATGCCGACGCGATTTAATCCAGTGGTTGATCTCATTATGACGAGTCATTTATTTTTTACTTTATTAGTGTTACTGTGGCAAACTTGTACACATTCCAAACTATAATGCCAGACTAAAATACGTAGAGTGCAACATTTTGAAATCTGATAGGCAACCTTTCATTGCATCTAAATGTTGTAGGACTCTCATTCTCCTGTGATTTATTAAAGGGCATACTGATGCAATACATGATTTTTACTTCATATTTTTTTTAACACTGCATTTGTAACTTAAGTAACGTAATTTTATTGACAAGTAATCAAATTACATACATTTAAAATGGAACTCATTACTTTACTGCGTTACCAGGAAAAGTAATTAGATTACAGTAACGCGTTACACTTTATACCCAACTCTGGACAGTGCCACGGTGCACACAATGGGGAGGAACAACGAACACGAGAAGAGGGGTAAACTCAAATTAAACAGTCTTTAATAGAGACAAGGCAGGGCAGACACACAGGAACACCGGGAGTAACGAGTAGACCAAACAAAAGGGAAACTGAACAGGAAGGAACTTAACCTGTTACCTGTGAGGCCCCCCATTTTGGGCCTCACAGGTGAAAATAACCTACCTAAATTAAAACGGTAACAGTTCCTGACAAAGTGTGCTACACAAACAAATTAGGTATTTGGTCTTTGGAAAGAAGACACTCTAGGCTTTACTATCCATCATCCAGAGTTGATAATGCTCAAAAAGATAAAAAGTTATAGACACTGACGTGCCTTGAAAAATATTTTTCCGCACTGAATGTTTTTTTATTTCATATACAAATACATGAAATAAGTACTGGAGCAATCCAGAAAAGTAATGGGTTGAAAGCCACATGTCTCATGAGTTTATATTTCAAATTTGAAGAAGATACCATGAAAAATTAGATTCCTGCAATATTTTTTCTGATACTATTTATAGTCCTCCCACCCCCCTGTTTGAGGAAAAATAACCACCAAATGGATTGCAGAATTATACAAACTATTTTAGTCATTATACATATTCCTGCATAGTTTTTCAATTATAAAATAATAGACAGAATTTTAGACATCGTATAAGTGATTTATTTGAGCACTAAAAAATACAAAAATAATTATTTGAGTAATATAAAAGGAAAAAAAAAATAGAAAAAAAATGCTTTGTATATAGTATGTATGTATATATTCTGATTGCCAGACATAAACTGATATTGGCAGACATGGTCATACAGTCAGTAATCGCACGCTGATGTGCTTCCATACAGATGATAATCAAACAGATGGGCCATATAATCAATAATAGCTGATCATTGAATCACAATGATAGCCGTCATAGAGTCGGTAATAAACATGCTGATGTCCGTCCATACATATTATAATCATGCAGATACGGCCACATTCCCCACACAATACACACACACACACATATAAAAAATGTAGAAGAAAAAAAAAATAAAATTTATGGATAAAGCAGATCGCTAAGTTACGCCCCGCTCAGATGACAGCTGCGTCACAGCGTGCGTCACGCTTTTAGGAGAGAGCGCCAAATTCAAATAATCTATATTCCGCTTTTCTGATACTTTTTTTTTCGTGGTTGGTCTCATTCTGTTTGTAAAACTGTATGCTACAGCACAGTGTTTTTTTACCAACAAGACGCTGTTTTTGAGCGTAATTTATTCCATAACGAACGCGAACAATAACTCCCGAAGAAATGAAATGTAAACAAAGGAATATTCATCCTTATTACAGCGTTATTGTTTCGCTGGACTAAAAGTGCTCGCTGGGATGTTTTTCTGTGGACCCTTACCTCTCTAACTAAACTGGGATTTCAGCAGTGGACGCGTTTGTAACTCGTTATTACAATGAATCTGGTACGTACTGCTTTTTTATTCTGCATGTTTTGATGTGTACTGCTTACACAAATGTAGCAAATACATTCCTTATAAGCTTTCCATCGAAAAACAGCAATCCTTCCTGATTCCCCCGGATTTCTCGGCTCCCGTGCTCTCTCCAGTGCCTGCTCCTCGCAAGTGCTCTCCAGTGCCTGCTCCTCGCAGGTGTCCGCGCTGCAAGAGCGCCCCCGAGAATCCAGTTCTCAAGTCACGGCCAGGAGTGCCGATCCCGATCCCCGAGAATCCAGTTCTCAAATTACGGCCAGGAGTGCCGATCCCGAATCCAGTTCTCAGACCACGGCCAGGAGTGCCGATCCCCGAGAATCCAGTTCTCAGACCACGGCCAGGAGTGCCGATCCCGATCCCAGAGAATCCAGTTCTCAAACCACGGCCAGGAGTGCCGTACCCGAATCCCGAGAATCCAGTTCTCAAGTCTCGGCCAGGAGTGCCGATCCCCGAGAATCCAGTTCCCAGACCACGGCCAGGAGTGCCGATCCTGATCCTCGGAGATCCGCGCTGCAAGAGCGCCCCACGGAGTCCGCTCCTCCAGAGCGCCCCCTAGTGTCCGCCCCTCCTGAGCGTCCCACGGAGCCCGCAGCTCCAGTATGGCCCCTTGTGGGGAACATTCCCAAAGAAATTTTTTGGGGGGGCTATATACCTGTAATCCTGGTAGCCATAGTGGCCTTGCTAGGGACATTGGTCAGGGCCACTATGGCTCAATCCTCATGGCCTCATGATTCCCTTTGGGCTCCCCTAAAAATAATAAGGCCAAGGCCGTCCAAGCTCCCTGAGCAGCCATGGTCATCCAATCTCCCTGATCCGCCATGGTGTCTCAAGGATCCTGATCCGCCATGGCATGCCGAGTCTCCTGATCCGCCATGGCATCCCGTGTCTCCTGATCCGCCATGGCATCCCGTGTCTCCTGATCCACCATGGCCTCCCGAATCTCCAGATCCGCCATGGCCTCCCAAGGCTTCAGATCTGCCATGGCCTCCCAAGGCCCCTGATCCGCCCTGGAGGCTTCCCTGGTCTCCTTCCTGTCCTGGTCCACCCTGGAGGGTTCCCTGTCCTGTCCTGGTCCTGCTACAGCCTCCAGGACGCCCGCCCCCCCTCCCCGGTATAGTTGTTACGTCGTGGGACGCGCCGTCCGGGAGGGGGAGGTAATGTCACAGAATGGCCCGTCTTCACCTTCACTGATTACTTTCACCTGTTCCTTATTAATCATCATGCGCACCTGATCCTTTTCACCACAGTCATTCAGAGCAGGATAAAGGCACTCACCTCAGTCACCACAGGCGTCCGATCTTGAAGTAACATGCTGCAAGCTGTTGTGACTACAAGGACTGACCTCGATCCAGCTCCTGGTGAACGCCGTCTTCCCCAAGCTCTCTGGTACTCCAGTTATCCACGGACCTGCAAAGAAAGAAGGGACTGTTAGAATCCTGACGATCTATCACCAAACTCACGGAGAATCACCACTCACCTATTTCCACGTCGTCCACCTTAGCTGTGTGTTCACCAACTCTGTTAATAAACCCTTTCACTTGAACCACTCACCTCTGTGTCCTGCAGTTCCGTTACATTAACAGGGAGCCAGTGCTGACAGAACCGGGCTAATATGGTCATACTTCCTGATTCTAGTAAGAACTCTAACTGCTGCATTTTGAACCAGCTGGAGTACGTTTATTAAACGTGCAGAGCAACCACCCGATAAAGCATTACAATAATCTAGCCTCAAGGTCATGAACACATGAATTAATATTTCTGCATTTGACATTGAGAGCATAGGTCTTAATTTAGATATATTTTTAAGACGGGAAAATGCAGTTTTACAAATGCTAGAAACAGGAAAGATTGCTATCAAAAAGTATGCCTAAGTTCCTAGCTGATGATGAAGAATTTACAGAGCAGCCATCAAGTATTGGACAGTGATCTAGGTTATTACATGCAAAAGGTTTTGGTCCAATAAGTAACACCTCTGTTTTTTCTGAATTTAGCAGTAGTAAATTGCTAGTCATCCAGTTTTCGATATCAACTATACATTCCGTTAGTTTTGCAAATTGGTAAGTTTCATCGGGTTGCGAATAAATATAGAGCTGAGTATCATCAGCATAACAGTGAAAGCTAACACCATGTTTCCTATGATATCTCCCAAGGGTAACATGTAAAGCGTGAAAAGTAAGACTGCACTTGTGATTGGTATGATACCTCTTAATTTACTGCCATGGATTGATGGCAGTCAGATCATTTTGTTTTGAACCATGCCAGTGCACTTCCTCTAATGCCAACATCGTTTTCTAGTCTATTTAAAAGAATGTCGTGGTCGATAGTGTCAAACACGGCTCTAAGATCCAGTAGCACTAATAGAGGGATACAATCACGATCAGATGATAAAAGCAGGTCGTTTGTAACTCTAATGAGAGCAGTCTCAGTACTATGATATGGTCTAAAACCTGACTGGAAATCTTCACATATATAATTTTTCTCTAAGAAGGAACATAGTTGTGATGATACTATCTAATACATTTGACAGAAAAGGGAGATTCGAGATCGGTCTGTAATTAATTCATTATTTGGTGTTAAGTTGTGTTTTTTTTTATGAGAGGCTTAATAACAGCCAGTTTGAAAGTTTTTGGGACATATCCTAATGACAATGTTGAGTTAATAATATTAGGAAGAGGATCTATTACTTCTGAACGCACCACTTTTAGGAGCTTAGATGGAAAAGGGTCTAACATACAGGTTGTTGGTTTAAATGATTTAACAAGTTTATAAAATTCTTCATTTCCAATGGAAGAGAATGAGTGGAATTGTTCTTCAGGGGATCTATAGCGTACTATCTGATGCAATACTGTGGCTGACAGCTGTATGGTTACAATTTTATCTCTAATAATTTCGATCTTGGAAGTAAAGCAGTTCATAAATTCATTACTACTGTGCTGCTGTCAGGATTGTGGACTGTTTTGTGTGCGTTTTTTTGCTCCCCATGTGTTCTGTGACCCAGTTTCTCCCTCATGTTAATTGCTTAATTTGATCCCAGGTGTGTCTCCTTAGTTCCCTCGTTATCCTGTCTTTAAAAGACCCAGTCCTTTCAGTCAGTGTTTTTGTCGGTCCTTGAATGTCTTCCCTGCCTGTACTCCTAGTAACCTTGTTGGAAATTAAAGACGTTTATTGTGAACTCTCCGTGTTTCCTCGCTCCGTGTTCCCAGAGCAGCGTGACAGCTGCTGGGTAATGTCTGCACTTGCTGATGTTATATTTTTTGTTAATTTAGCCACTGTTTTGAATAAATACTTGGGGTTCTGTTTGTTTTCTTCTAAAAGAGACGTATATAAGCAGATCTAATAGTTTTAACCCCTTAACTGTCACTCACAGTTTTGAACATAGAGATTATAGAGCACTATTCAAACTTAAATGTTTATAATTCATGAACGAAAACATTTTGTAACATGATTTTTATGTACCATTTCCATGATAATGCAATGTCTGATTTTAAAATGGGTTTCAAAGGATGAATTTTGAGATTTTAAGTTTTCAACTATATGATTTCTAAAGCGTGATAGGGAAAAAGGCAACTAGGAAAAACGTCAGAACTCCTGTTATGATGTAGATTTTTCAGGTGCACTCTTAAGCTAATTAACCCATTAGTTTCCTACATAATTTAACAAAAAAGGTGGAAAAATATCTATTTAGGAGTCTTAGACCTTTCCAATGATATATCGTTTGATTAGATTAGGATTTAATTGTAAAATAGTGAAGTAAATTTAGGTGTCCCGCTGAGGGGACGGGTGAGCGTTAACAGGTTAAAGGCCTTTGTGTAGGAGAGAGTATTTTCCCGCCAAGCAATATGAAATACCTCTAATTTTATTTCTCTCCAGGCTGCGCTCCATTTTCTGGGCTGCTCTCTTTAGTGCCCGAGTGTGCTCATTATACCATGGTGTTGGACTATTTTCCTTACTCTTCCTTAAGCGTAAAGGAGCATCCGTATCTAAAGTGCTAGAAAAGAGAGAGTCCATAGTTTCTGTTACATCAAGTTGTTCTGAGCTATTGGATATGCTGAGGAACTGAGATAAATCAGGAAGATTATTTATAAAGCAGTCTTTTGTGGTAGAAGTGATGGTTCTACCATATTTGTAACAAGGAGTTGGCTTTACAGCGTTAGCTATATAGAATCTACGCAAAATTAGATAATGATCTGAGATCATCGCTCTGCTGCAAAATTTCAATGCCACTGACATCAATTCCATATCACCGTATTAAATCTAGAGTATGATTTCGATAATGAGTAGGTCCTGACGTGTGTTGTTTAACACTAATTGAGTTTAGAATGTCTATAAATGCTGATCCCAACAAATCTTTTTTTCATTATCAACATGGATATTGAAATCACCAACAATTTGGGCTTTATCTGCAGCCAGCACTAACTCAGATAGAAAATCACCAAATTCTTTAATAAAGTCTGTATGGTGCCCTGGTGGCCTGTATATAGTAGCCAGTACAAACATCACAGGGGATTTATCATTAACACTTGTTTCTTTGGATGACGTTATATGAAGCGTCATTACTTCGAACAAATTATACTTGAAACCCGACCTCTGAGAAATACTGAAAATATTGCTATAAATTGTTTTTATTTGTTGAACATCAATTAAATTGTTATTCTTACTTTGGTTTGGATGTTTTCTGTATTTTCTAGTTCGGGGAACAGACACAGTCTCTATAGTGTGTTATCTAGGTGAAGGAGCCTCTATGTGCTGAGAATTAACTGACTTCTGTGATGTGAGGTGGCTAGCAGACGGTCGGTTTAGCCAGCCTGTCTGCTTCCTGACCTGGGCCCCAGTTAGTCAAGTACAAACTCTAAGACTATGTCCCTTATTTCTAGAGAGAAGAGCAGCACCACCCCAGGAGGGACGAAGACCCTCTTTTCAAAAGGTCAGGACTGCCCTAAAAATTCTTCCAATTATCTATGAAAACTATGTTATTCTGCGGGCACCACTTAGACATCCAGCCATTGAGTGACTACAGTCTGCTATGTATCTCATCACCCCGGTAAGCAGGGAGCGGACCAGAGCATATTACAGTGTCTGATATCATACTTGCAAGTTCACACGCGTCAAGTCAAGTCAAGTCACCTTTATTTATATAGTGCTTTTAACAATACAGATTGTGTCAAAGCACTTAACGGTATCAAATTGGAGGACAGAGTGTCAGTAATGTATAAAATAAGATTAAACACTCAGTTTTCAGTTAAGGCATTTCATTATTGAATTCAGAGATGTCATTGTCTAGCTCAGTTTAGTTTAAATAGTATCTGCGAAATCAAATTGACAATAATCATAGAAATTAAGTGTCCCCAACTGAGCAAGCCGGAGGTGACAGTGGCAAGGAACCAAAACTCCCTCTGTGACAGAAAGGAGAAAAAAACAAAACTTGGGAGAAACCAGGCTCAGTTGGGGGGCCAGTTCTCCTCTGGCCAGACGAAACCTGCAGTTCAAATTCAACCACAGCCATGTCAGATTATGTAAAGGGCTTATCTGATTCCCATGGTCTTGTCCTGATGGGGCATTTTAATTTATAATTTAATGTATTTGTTATTTGTGTTTAATTATTTGAAGTTTTTCATTTATATGAATTATTAATTTGCTATAATTGCAATGTATAGTTTAATGCATTTATTGTTTCTTGGTCTATTTTTATAATATATAATACAAATATATAATATATAAAAAAAACTTACTGGGCGAGCAGGGTAGGCTATGACAGCCATCATACCAGTCTTTGGTCATACCCTGCCATGTCCAGCTGATGCAAAGAATAGTTGCTTCATTAGTCTGTTGTTTGATGAAAAAGATTAAATGCTGTTGCAATAAACGGGTTAAGAATCCATACAACTACAGAAGTCAATGACTATTATTCTGCTGCATGAGTGTGTAGATCTGTGGAAGTACTGCTGATGACACGGTTTGATCTTCAGCTGACCAATTAGCAGAAAGGGTTATTTAATTCCCGACCAAGTGTAGAAATTGAATACTCAAGAAGCGGTTTATTAATTTTTCTACCCCTGAATGAAAAACGAAAATTTGGCTGAATTCTTGGTTCACTTCACATTGTGTGTATGGGGAAAACTCCTGTTTTACTCTGTACTGAAGCTTGATTTGTTCTCATTTGTGTAGCTGCACAAACCAATGGCGCTTTCCATCCATCCATCATTCCATGGGCTCTCGCCTGTTGGTGTCCAATGCCCATCTGACTCTCCATTTCCACTGTGAACGGTCCTGTGCCATCCTGCTGAGAGAGTGTATGTCCATCTGACACCATTCTTTGATGTCATCCAACCACGTTTCCTACCACACGTTCTGTGTACCGCCCCTTTTTGGGCGATTTCTGTCAGACTGAGAATCGCCCCGAGTGTTCCCATAGACTTCCATACAAAGATTTTTTTTTTTAAACGGCAGGCACTGCAATGCAATCTCTATGGTTTCCGCGAGGGCTAGCACTAATGTGCTTTCATCATCATGCGTAACCTAGTCAGAACTAGTCTGTATGGGCTGAATAAAGCAAACCAGTATCTTACCAGTGAAGTTTTGATGGATGACGATTGTAATGGAGGTAAAGACGATTACAGTAAATGACATACATGAATCGCAACTTACATTATTAGACGTGCGCGAGTCCGTTATTATTAGTGTGCAAATAAACTAACCGTGTATGTGTGCTCTCTGATAGCTTTATGAGCACATTTCATTATGATTGCATGTCTGGCAAGTGTTTTATAATGGACACTCGCTGAAGAAGCGTGTTTTTATAGAAGTTTGCTATGTACAGTGGTGTATTGGCATCAACATTCACTCTGACACAGGAACTGTTCACTGGTCATGTTGAGCTGCCTTCAGATCACCACACTCAACAAATTCGTGTTTTTCTTGATTTTTTTTATTTTTTTTTATTTGTTTTGCTTTGTTTAATAATTCTGAATACAGATCCGTGTGTATTTATATAACTTTAAGGCGACTGGGATAGAGGTCTGTTGGCGTCTTCGTGTGGTCCTGCTTGGTACTGCAGCTTGACTTTTAGTTAATTATATATGTATAGAAAATGGTCTAAACAATTATGTAACATTGATTTTTCTTACAGATTTTGCTGTTGCACTGTATACATCAATTTAGAATTTTAATTAAAATTAAAAACATGTTTTAATTTTTCTTGAAAAAAAGCTTGCAGAAAATATAGTTTTGTGAGAATCATCCTCAGTCTTTAATTTGGTAAAAAATTTTCTTTATTTAAAATGTTTCATGTCTTAATTCTTTTCTTATTGTTATACTGGGATAAATCATATCGGGATGTATGGTAAAATGTTTGGATGTGGTGCCCCACCTAGAAAATTTGCCACCAGCCGCCACTGTTCCAGCATTTAGTGAATTGTATATTGTCGGGAATGTCTAGATGCGAGGCCTACAGTTCTTCCTGGTCCGAACATTTGAACCAGATAAAAGATCTATTCTTTCGTTTAGCTGAGGCTAATTTAAACATCAGCCTCGCTAAATCTGAATTTGGAAAAGCGACTGTCACTTACTTGGGTAAGGTAGTTGGAAATGGGTGTGTAAAACCTATTAGTGCTCAAGTTGAAGTCATATGCAGTTTTCCTATCCCCACTAATTGACGTGAGTTGCGTAGAATTTTTGGAATGATAGGATATTACCGAAGTTTTTGTCAGAACTTTGCTCGTGTAGTTTCGCCTCTGACTGACTTAAGTCCGAAAATTGTGTTCCACTGATCTGAGGTTTGTCAACAAGCCTTCGAGAATTGTAAAGCCTTGTTGGCTAGTGCTCCTATCTTGACCGCCCCAAATTTTGAGAGATCTTTCAGTCTTGCAATTGATGCTAGCGCTTGTGGTGCAGGCGCTGTTCTCTTGCAAGAAGATTCAAATAGAATTGAACATCCCGTTAGTTACTTCTCAAAGAAGCTCAACCGTCATCAACAAGTTTATTCAACTGTTGAAAAAGGACCATATCTTTGCCTTCTTGTATTGTTCCTTCATATGTTGCTTTTGTTATCCCCTCTCATTTTCTCCTTGATTCTTTGTAGAATCTTTTTGAGGAGGGAGGCGTGACGACCCTGTCTTTCCCTTTTTCTGCTTGCTGGTAGCAGTGTAGCATCAATGTGTGTTGTCACTGCTAATTAGAGACGTTATGGGCGGAGAGTATAAAATGTGTTCCTGATCTGCTCAAAGATACTTCCTCTGGAGGGACGTCGTTCTCCAGAGAAATTTTTGCTCCAACTCTTTTGTTGTTTATTTCTTTGTCAATTTTCTTTTTATTGTTTTATAGTAGGATTATTGTTTTGTTTATATTTATTTAAATAGTTTGGTGGGGTTTTTTTGTTTGTTTCTGTAACCAATAACTTTTTCCTTAATAAATAATCTTGCAACTGAAATATTCATTTGCACATGTGATCCTCTTTATGTTACGGTCGGGAACGAGCTGGCCCTGACACCTGGGAGACCTACATGGTCAGTGTTGCCTGATGTGCTTAGACAAAATAATCATTTATTCTCCCTCTGTGACATGCCACTTTTTAGACCTCCAGATGGTGTTTGACAAGCTCCAGGAAGCAGGTCTAACTATCAACTTAAAGAAAAGCAAATTCTGTCTGGTAGAGATCAACTTTTTGGGACACATTGTCAATACCAATGGCATTGCTGCAGATCCAGAAAAGGTACGCTCTATTCAGCAGTATCCTGTACCGAAGAACCTCCAGGAGGTTCAAAGATTTTTAGAGCTGTCTGGATGGTACCATAGGTTCGTTCCAGGCTTCTCAAAAATTGCTGAGCCTTTAAATAACTTGGAAAAAAAAGGGACAGTCCTTTTCCTGGACTCCCGAGTGTCAACATGCCTTTGATCAATTAAAGTCATATGTGACCTCTTCCCCAGTTTTAGGACATCCCAAATCAGACCTTCCATTTATGGTGTATATGGACGCAAGTAAGATTGGTCTTGGGGCAGTCCTTACACAAAAAACAGGACCAGATTCTGAACAAGTTATAGCATATGCCAGTAGGACATTGACCAAGGCTGATGTCAACTATTCTGCAACAGAAAAGGAGTGCCTTGCGGTGTTATGGTCCTTAGAGAAATGGCAATACTATCTGGAACCAAGGGTATTCACTGTGGTCACTGATCATTCTGCTTTGCAATGGGTTTTGACGTCTACCAAAACCACAAGCCGGCTACTGAATTGGCCTTAAGATTACAGAAGTTTGATTTCATAGTAGAGTTCAGGAAAGGCAAACTCAATGTTGTTCCAGATACACTCTCTCGAATGCCTTCAACTGTTGGGTGTAATCTGTTCTCTGCAAAGGAAAAAATAAAGGATCTCCCTGTTACTGCTGATATTGTGTGGGCAGAACAACATCAAGACCCTGATATTGAAAAAGTGTTCCAAACTTTGGCAGAAGAAGATCCTGTCACAATGGAGAAATATATACTACTGGAAGACAAAGTGTATAGGAAAACACAAGTTCTGACCACCAAACTGACTATCGTATTATATTCCTTCCTCTCTAAAATCCCAAATGTTACAAACTTATCATGAGAACCCCCTATGTGGACATCTAGGCATCTTCAAAACTTACAAAAGGCTTCATGATGTTTCATATTGGCCTAAGATGTGGTCTGAGGTAAAACACTTTGTTAAATGCTGTGAGAAGTACCAAGTCCTGAAAGATGACAATAAAAAACCTTCTGGGAAAATACAACAAACCATTGTAAACAGTCCAAATGAACTACTGGGAGTAGACCTCATGGACCCGTTTCCACGCAGTTCTCAACAACATGAATGTATAATGGTGGTGGTAGACTACTATACGCATTGGGTTGAGATTGTCCCCATGCGGACTGCAACAGCTTCAACCATTACCCGTATCCTTAGAACAGAAGTTCTCACATGATGGGGAGTTCCAACTTACATACTGTCAGATCGTGGTTCCCAATTTGTCTCGTCCATTTTCAAGGAATTGTGTGAGCAATGGAAAGTCATCCCAAAACTTACTACAGTGTACCATCCTCAAACCAACATGACTGAATGTGTTAATCGTACCTTAAAGTGTATGATTGCATCATATGGTGGAAATAATCAGAAGAAATGGGATACTTACCTTACTGAATTCAGATTTGCTTTGAACACTGCTGTACAGGAAACTACAGGACTGACACCTGCCGAACTTCAAGTGGGCAGGAAGCTCCAGAGTCCTATGGACAGAATTCTTCAGTCATCAAACCCTGTTCTGCCAGATACACCACTTTATGAAACTGTGGATAGACTCCAGCAACTTCAAGCTAAAACAGATTCTAATGCAAAAAAGGAACTACAATAAAAACAGAAGAGAAATGACTTACCAGTTTCAAAATCGAGTATGGGTAAGGAACTTTCCAAAGTCAAATGCGCTACATCAGTTTACTGCCAAATGGGGAAGAAATGGAAAGGCCCTTAATGGATAGTGCGGAAGCTTGGCCCAGTAACTTATCAGGTTGTCCTGAAAAGCACTGGTGAAGATGTTAGAACTGTACATGTGTGTAACCTGAAAGCATGTTATCTTACAGATAAGGAACTGGAAAGACAGGAAAAACAAAAACTTCTGGAAATCTTTCAGGAGTCATCCGATGAAGAGGAATTCTTAGGATTACTGGGATAGAACAACCATGGGTTGACTTTCCAAAGGGGGTAGGATGTAGCAGCATGTTACAATGTTTAATTAATTATTAAATTAAATAAAACAAAAAGGAAATCATTACGAATGAAAAACTAAATATGGAAATGAAAGAGGCAGGGTTCAGGTGTGTTACAAAGAAAAGGAAGAGGAGGTTAGGATGGAGGGTCGAAGCGGAAGTGAGATCCCGGTCGGGGATTCTGAATCTATGTCTGGGAAGTCAGAGAAAAAGGAGGCCGTTGTTTCAGTCGTGAAGACGCTCTTTTGGATTATTTCATATGGACAAAGTCTAAATTTCTGCTTTGTGGAATAATGGAGCATGGATTTGCACGGATTAAGAGCATGTGAACGAGTTGAAACCTTGACGACGCCTGCGAAATGCCGCCTAAACTGTTTGGGAAAACTAGGCATTAGTGGACACGGAGAATCGCAAGTTTGAACCTGTGAGTTTGTTAATCCCGTCTATTAGGACTTTGACGACTCCTCGACGTGTGTTCACCAAAAGGTAAAAGAAGAATTTAGTCTTTCCCCATGCTCTCCACTCTTCCTGACTTTAAACGTGTGCATTAACTCTTTCCACAAACATCAAACGCCACACTCTCCCTTCAGAAACCCGATTAACAGGCCCATTCTCTTATTCTCTGATAAAATGTTGTTTGATTTACTTTCGTTTTCATTATATTTCTTTTGGACTGTTTTGGACTTTTTTGTTGTTGTTTTTAGGAAGGCCTGATGTTGTTGGTCTGTGTGTAAAACCGCCGGTAATACCAGTTTTAAAAGCATTGATTTGTTTATTTGCTCATTTCTGAGGACTTACTGTGGAACCCTGAGAGATTTAAATAATGGTTAATGTGGATGCGTGCATTCGCTGGTTTATGTTACCTTATTTTTCTTTCAAATAGAGCATGTCCATTATACACTGAGCACGTGTGACTGAATTCAGTGCAGCTGGTGGAGGTTGGGGTTCGGGGTTAGTTAGCGTCATCGTGGGGGCTAGACATAAAGGTGTGAATCGCTTGCTCATTTATATGGAGAGTGTTATAGGATAAATGCCTCGTTTGGTTTGGCTTTTGCAATTGGCATGCAATGGCATACAGAGTGTTATATACAATATAATATGCAGTGTTGCTTGTTTTTTTTGTTCATTTGTTTGTTTTCTCAGGAGAAGTGGCGCCTCTGCGAGAGAAACAAAGAAACTGGCTGAAAGAGACGCGCATCTGCCAGAGAGACAAAAACTTTTGTTCTTAATTTATGTGCTGCATTGTACTATTTTCAGTTTTGCACTGTTTTAATTGTACGCAGCAACGCTGCAGTCGTTTTGGCATTACAAATGTAAAAATATTGCAGTAATAAGAAACCGAGACTTCATTACTGGGCAGTTCCAGCGTTATGGATTGACATTCGCAGTCATAACCTGAAATATAAATTGTCACAGAAGGTATTCATTACTGTATATTGAACTTTCTCTTAATATTTTTCTAAACCCCTGCAAATAGTGTGCAGACATCAGAAAAGTAACCGTCTATGAATGTGTTTTATATTTTAGATTTGGGAAATCTATGGGTTACGGACATGATAAAAAACGTCCTGAGGTTTTGGGAAACATTTTTTGGGAGGATTTTGTAGACTTTCGGTGATTTATGATGCACAAACAAGCAATAATATCCACAGAATGCAGAAGGGTTGACATTTTTTTTCAATTTCCGTTTTTGCGTTTCAGAGGAAAAGCATTATGGATGTGACATTTTTCCGATATGGACGTGACCGTTCTGAAAGCAGAATTTATCCCATAGATATATATGTCTATGATTTATCCGATTAGCCTATATGCAAACATACAAAATGCCTTAAAAACTTTAACAGAGATGTCTAGAGGGTATTTAGGGCTAGGGATGGGTACCGAAACTCGGTATTAAATCGGTCTCGGGGCTAAATTATGAAAGACCGGAGTATCGATAAGCTCTGACGTTATCGGTACTTCTGTCGGTATTGGAGAAATTAAGAAAACACACATACATTTATTGTTTCTCTCTCTCTCTCTCTCTCTCTCTCTCTATATATATATATATATATATATATATATGTCGCCAGCTGTTTTTATGTGCAATAATATTCAAACATTTGTCTATGATGCATTTTTGCTATGCGCAATTCAGAAGCCAGATCGCGCTCACGCGGAGCTTCAGCACACGCAACATGAAAGTCCTGTTTAATTATGATAGAAGAGAGAACCAACTATTCAAACATCTGCTCACACTTTAGGCCTGTGGCTGTTATATTAAGCTAAGTATTTATTTATTTTTTTTCGATTTTGGCTTCCAAGGATTATAGCCGCATTTCTTCTAGCACAACTCCCTTCCCTTCATAGCGGCGCGGATTCGTTCCTCCGAATCAAAACTTAACATCTGAATCAGCTCAATCAGTGATTGTTATAAAATGCCGTCTTTACTGTTGCTACATTGCAGGACATATTTGATAGTAAAACGTTGAAAGTACAATCTGCTGTTCCCCAGGCTGAAATGTGTGTGCGTGCGTGTGCCTGCGCGGCGGCGTGCTCCAAAACGGACAAGCACACTTTGAGCTTCGGGCGCGTCGAAATAACACACAAAAATATGCCAAAAAATACACACACAATGTGTCAAAATGGCCGGTTATGAGAGTCTTCACTTTTATGTTTTAAGTGGACGAGAACAGTTGGGAGAAAATCCGATGCGTGTCAGTATATTGTCTTAAAGGGTCAGACTGGAGCTTGAGCCATCAATGTTAATCAAAGAACAAAATGCAAAGAGAAAATCACCCACAGCTCTTAATCTTAACAACATTATAGCTTTAATAAACATAAATCTATCAGTACATACAGTGAAAACTAGGCAGTGCTCATTTACATTTGATTACTTTTGTAACTATTACTTACCTGAACATTAATATTAGTAGACCTTCATGGAAAAATGAAAGCACTGTTTATTTCATTTCGTTTGTGTGTTTGTTTTATTGTATTTGTCAGTTTGTTTTACTTTGTTTCTTTGTTTATGTTGTTACTGTATCTTACCTTATGTATATAAAACACTAAAAATACCTGCACACTGGTGCATTTACAAATTGATGAAGTGCAGGCATTTTTAGTGTTTTATATACATAAGATAAGATACTGTAAGAATATGAACAAAGAAGCAAAGTAAAACAAAAAGTACCGATAAGAATACCGTTAAAGTACCGGATCGATAAGCAGTATCGGTAAGAGTAGTAATACCGTTAAAACCTTAACGATACCCATCCCTATTTAGGGCTGCCCCCCATGTAAGAGTATTCGGGTTTTTATATTTTTCTAGTTTTTCTTCTGTATTCTGTAGTATTCTAACCACATATTAATTTTATTTTAGCTTTTAGGGAATCACTCTTACGAGTCGATGGTCATATGATTAATTGCTATTAATCAGAATGTCCAACTTATACCAGGTTAACGATACCTTATTAACGACTTGTCCAGCAAGTATTAAAATCAGAACGTTTATCTTTTAACCATTGTATTTATCTCATTCGTGGCCAACGATAAAATAAACCAAATAGTTAACTTTAGCTCATGAGCGTAGGTAAAACGCGATCTTTTTGGCAAATAATTACGATCTGCAAAATCACATAGCACAGACAAGAGATTTCTTAATAAAATCAAAGTTTATTCACTACTCTAGCACAATACTAAACTAGACAACACAAAACAGAAGACTTAAACATACATACACACAGGTAATGAGTTGTTTGTATCTGAAGAGAGTTTTAGGTTTTAATGCTCGTTTCAACCTGAGGGAAATCATAGGCACAGAATTATTTTATCTTTACTCTTAAAAGACAAATACCAGTTTCAGCAGATTCAAGAGAATTGTCTTACTGTCTGTGTTTCAATCGAGTTCAGTCCCTTTCCCGGTTGGAGACGGACTGTACGCAGAATGGCAGCTTGGTAGATCGCCGTCACGAGAACACTCTTCAGTGGTTGGATGGCTTCGTTCTGACGTGATGACGCTCTCAGGAAGTCAATCGGTTCTTGGCTTCAGATGTTAATTTCTCTCAAAGTTGAACTGAGTCTTCGGATGTTGAAGTTTCTCTCAAAGTTTCACTTTGATCGCTGTTGCAATGCTCGGCCGTGGTGTTAGTGGCAAGGAGCGCTTTGCAGCGTGTGAGCAAACGAGAGACGAGCGAGGTGAGCTTGAGCTTCTCTTTTAGTTTCCAACTCCAACACGAACTTTTCAGCTGCGCATCTGTTCTTAACGGGCCGATTTGGGATCCGCCCACGGGTGCCTGATCCAATCGGATTCTTCCTGTGGGGCGTTTGATCCAATCGCAAGTGTTTCTGTGGGGCGGAGCCCCGCCCTGCACAGCTGCGTGTTGTGCATACATTGTCCATTCATTTATTTTATCACATTAAGAACTTATCGACAGCAGATTTCTATCCGTATTGTAATCATGCATTGATGAAAACAGATAATTTTCATTCAAAATAACGCAACAAGCTTTCACATGTCACAAAAACATCCTTTGATTATATATGTTGTAAATATATGGTATATAGTGTTTTTGTTTTCGAGTATAATTTCAGTCGCAGAAACTTAGTATAACTCGTTCCCTTTTAAAAATGTCTTTAAGCAAAGCTGTGGCTCTCTCTTTGTCTGTTTTAGAGAACGCAACAGAAAAGGCGCATTCCTTTCTTGGGCGAAACGCGAGGTCATAATGTCACTTCTTTTGGAAAGTCTGGAGTGGTCTTTGGTTCGAGTCAGCTGCAAAAACGTCATTTTCAGCTGATACCACCCTTGAATTACTGCGTGAACGTCAGGGAGTATCGAGAGAGTCCACGTAAATTAGAATCCGGGAATATGAGTTCTGTTTTCTTTCAAAATGACAAAACGGGAATTTTCTTCGCAAGATCCTGGTTTTATGGTCTCAGGAGATTAGGGAGGGCATTCCAGAAGACGCCAGGCTGTCTGGGAGTTAGGTGTGTGTGTTCTGTTAGGACCCAAGCACTACAATTCAGATGCAGCCATAAATGACCAACTGTGTCATTATTCAACAAATCACACGTTTATTAAATTAAATCTAATCCATAATGCCAATAATATATTCCACGCTCAAGCACACGCATTAAGTTTGCCACAAATCACATGCAGAAGTATAGCCTAATAATTATGAAAAAGGAGACATTTTAATTATTAATTAATAAACTAATGTTTTCTTGTCGGCTGCAAAATTTAATTCACGGTGCTGGCTCTCATCTCCACAGTAGATTGGATGCACCTTTAGAGATAAATGTAACTTTCACAGATTACATAATGAGGGAGTATTTGCTTTCGTTTTGAATTGGTTCATTTAAAAGTAGACATTTCAAGCTTTCTGTAGAGACACTATATTGCCAAAAGTATTGGGTCACCCCCTTCTAATGAACATGTTTGACTACTTTAGTAATTTCTATGAGTACAAATCTTAATGTTTAAGCATATAAATATATTCTAGGGAATTGTGTGCTTCTAATTTTATAGCAACAGTTTGGACAGGACCCTTTTCTTTTCTAACACGACAGTGCCTCTGTGTATAAGGCATGTTTCAAAAAGACATGATTGATTCAGTCAGTGTGGAAGAACTTGACTGGTCTGCAGAAAGCCAAGTCCTAATCCCAGTTGAACACCTCTGGTGTGACTTTATATGCAGACCTTGAGCCAAAAACTCATCACCAAACACCAGTGACTTGTACATAAGGGTACAGTCATTTTAGACACGTCCAAAACTGTTGCAACAGAAATGGAAATACAATTTTTAAATACATGAATTATGTTTCTATCTTTGTTGCCTCAGTTTTGTTAGTGCCTTTTTCTGTTCTAAAGAAGGGGGTGTCCCAACACTTTTGTCCTTATAGTGTCTATAGTAGTCATTGGTGTTTGGTGATGAGTTTTTGGCTCAAGGTCTGCATTTAAAATCACACCAGAGGTGTTCAACTGGGATTAGGATTTGGCTTTCTGCAGACACTGTCATGTTAGAATAGAAAAGGGTCCTGTCCAAACTGTTGCTATAAAGTTAGAAGCACACAATTCCATAGAATATCATTATATGCTTTAACATTAAGATTTGTACTCAAAGAAATTACTAAAGTAGTCAAACATGTTCATTAGAAGGGTGTGGCCCAATACTTTTGGCAATATAGTGTATATTTCTCATGTATGTGAGGCACCCCAATTATCAGTTATTTCATTATCAGGAAAAAAAATCAAGTGATAGCTCGGGCACCTCCCTGTCATACTTGAATATGAATAGTAGGCTAATAGAGCACATTTATTTCAGGTTACAGTATGGGATCCGCATTAAAATAAATCTTCACAAGTCTACATCCGAGACAGATGCAGTTATTACCTATAAATCGAAGGCTATTTTATGTTAATGATCTAACGGCTGATGCCGCTCCAATTTGTTGATCATTGATTAAGATTTAACGGATGTATGACTCTCATAAACATGTTTTAATAAATCACTTTTGCAATAAATAATAAGGATACAAAGCAGGTTAAGTTAAATATTATTGTACAAATAATTATAAAATGATATAGACTGCGAATAAGATTGCAGTTTCACATTTTGCATAGCACATCTCTTGCGCGTCTCACTCAGCATCATGCGCACTGTGCAAATCTTGCACTCTGAAATTTTAACGAATAGGATACACTCCTGCATTTAAATATGGCTGCAATTTATTTTATTTTTTTGACTTTTACTCAAATTATATGAAAGCGAGTTAATAAGGCTACCTTTAAAATCACTGAAGTTGTCAGTTAATTAAGCTCTTTTTACATCGTGTGCACTGTGAACTTGAGTTTAGAGGATGTTATATGAATCCGTCCCTTCTTTTCAGTTTCAATGATTTAGCTAAATCGTGGCCAGGTTTTGTTTTAGTTAGGCCTAAATAATGGGAGCGAAATTATGCAGTGCCTCACATTTTGCTAAAATAAAGGAAATAATTTATAAAACACGCAACAATGTTCTCTGTCAACATAAAGGACAGGTAATGAATAGCCAAACAAAATTACACAAATGCATGCTGTTTTATTAGGCCTAAAGGAATTTTAAAAAATAAACTAAAAATGTACTTGTGACAAATATTAAGTAATGTGAGAATATTGACATTTTGCAAATAAATACATGTTTAGCCTATAGCCTAGCCTACTGAAATAGGCTACCACTTTTAATGCTACGATGCAAACCACCATTTCTTTAGAATAATATAACACATGATTCATATTATATGAATAATACTGTACACATGTTAAATGTTTCAAATCTAAAATATGGTGTAATACTGTATAGCTTAGAGTAAATATAAGCACAGGCTCATAGGCTTGACATTTATCCTGCTTGAATTTGTTCTAAGAAACGCACATAACTTCATCAATACTTAATTTGCATCTGTGAATATTAAATATTTTAACTACAGTGTTTTTCTTTCATTTTCAACCGTCAAATGTAACACATCGGCTAGGCAAAGCTGACGGCTATTTGCGAAAATGTGTTTTGATGCGTTCGCTTTGTTGGATTACAAATTTATCAAATGATAAATCTAGGTTCCAATGTAATAGTATATAAACTGAAACATTGTGTTTTACATTTTGAGGTAAAGATGATGACATTCTAAGATCAAGTCAGGCAGCCCAGGTGTCTGAGACATTAACCTTTTTCTTTAGGCACTTCCTGACCATTTGACGGTCCCAAGTTAAAGGTGAATGCTAAAGCTCAGGCACAGCTGTGCCTTTGTCTAAGGTATAGGTGATACTGTCAGGCTGATTGGATTAGCACCTCTGGTAATGGGCCGATTCCTGTACTGCATTTGCATGCTTTATTTAGATTGTCTCCACCTCTATGTATCCCTCCCCCTCGAAATGTATATAAACTACAATGTATACTGTTTGAGTTAGACTTGTGGAGGATGACTACAGTGAAGCACAGCGAGTTCTCAATAAAGAGTTACTACTTCTTGAAAGATATCCCATCGTCTCCTGGTCTCTGCTTTGACGAAGGAAAAGGTTCCAACAGCTTGATAACTTGTGGTTAAAGCACCACTAAGTGGTCAAAAGCTGCAAATGCACTTTGCAGACCCAGCGGCGGTGGTGGCTACAGCGGTAAAATGTGTATGTGTGTGTGTGTGTGTGTGTTAGTATATATATATATATATATATATATATATATATATATATATATATATATGGAGCATAGCAGTAGTTCTGGCAGGCCATGTTAGTCAAGCTCGCATCAGCTGACACTCAGCTGATCCAAGTCTACCTATAGGATCACGACACCAATCATAATTTCCTTCATAAGGTCCCCTCAGTCATTATTCAGCATCTATCACTTTGCTCAGGAACTAATAGATGGCGAATTCCATCTCCATAGGAAATTCAATCAGGATTTTCGACAGGATTCCCCCAGAGTATCTCACCAGATTCCAGTTGTGAACTTAAAGCGAATTTGCCGCGTTGTTTGTCAAGCCAATAGACTGAAAGCGATCTGAGTGAGCACAGCTCCTCGCAATTGATATAGACACTTTGCACACAATTCATCGCCGAAGTTGTGCTAATATGACTCCACCAACAACTTTACACAATCTGCTTCCCTGCTGGAAGAAGCAAGATATTCAAGAATGGTTAAAGCATCCACGTAACAACTGGCCATTCCACCCTTTATTCATTTCTGAATGTCTTCACGAAACTAAGCAAAGTTTCTTTCATTTTATTGCCTAATGCTATGTTGGTGAACATGCTTCAGATATTGCTCATTGTTAAGCTAGTTGTTCAGTTATGTTTTCAAGGCATGCTATCATATTGTCACACTAGTAACATTACCAGTTAAATTTACCAGCAGACCTTGTTTTAATCTGTTGTCAAGGCTGTCGATATGAAACAGGCTTGCTGCTTCAGGCTCATCTATTGGGGATGCTTTCATTAAACTTATCCGACTATTTCCAACATGTCAGTGATATGCTGTTGCTTAAGCTAACAAGTGTATCTGTAATGTGCTTGATACTAATGCGCAGATCGTATATTTGCTTCTAAAGCTGTATCAATGCTAACGTTATCTGAACAAGGGCAAATGCTGTTGCCTAAATTCGAGGATTGACTATATACCGTACTGCTTTAAAAGGGCATGCTGCTCTTTTTAGCTGTTTATAAAAGAGCACCCCTTCGCTACTTCTATTATTCTGTAAGGGCATGCTGCCCCACTCTATGCATTTAAGAAGGTATTTGCTTAAAGCTATCAGGGTATTGGGATTGCTTGCTTGTTAAGGCTTATCTAGTGAAATTAGTCCTGACTAATTTCTGTGTTTTGTGTTTGTGTTGTTAGATCATTTTCTGTTGATGTAATATTGCAGTACGTTTACATGTTCTCATCTAATGTGATTCAAGGGGCAAATATTTGGCTCAAAGCTCTGACTGGCATTTTCATAATAAAGGTCTATGGGGACATTATAAGTGAACAGGCTGATGTTATACTGTACCTGATGGAATATTGGTGCTAAAGAGGCTGTTGTTGTTTTAATCTTAATGAGTGTCAGCGTTAAGAAAGGGAGGTCTGATGTTCACACATTTGGATTGAGTCACTCTTTTATTAAAACTGAGAGATTATAACAAGTCACATGGGATCATTTGTTGAAAACACCACTACAGAGGAGGATGTGTGAGGGGTTTGATTAGGCACTGTTATATATATATATATATATATATATATATATATATATGGGTTGTTGATGTGACATGGCATTTTCACTCTCCCACAGGATAAAAATGAATATAATTAATAATGTCGTTATTTAAAATGCTGTATATCGTTACACATTTCTTCGACCTACATGGAACTGTTGTTAAAAAAGCTGCAGTGTTATTCGATTTTTAAAAATTTTGAGCCAAATGTCAAAATTGTCCTATGGTGTGACTGTCCAAAGCATGGTTCAATGAATTACAACTTTTATAAATTAAAAAGAAAAGCAAAAATAATGTAAATAAATATACCCGGAATAATTGTCTATTTTAGTAAATAGCAATAATTTTTTTTTCATCCATATATTTCTGAAAGTGTAGGAACTTAATACATTTTGTCTCTGAAAACCATGTCCTATGGTGTGACACCATATCCTGATTTTAAATCAGGCAATTCCAGAAAAAAACTGTAATTAGTTGAAGGACTCCATTCATGGTTGTGTTACTGAAGCCCCCTGTGAAGCCCATGATACATGCACATGGTCAAATTTTGTCTCAGAATTGTTCAAATATTTAACTTTTTTGGAACCCCTACAAAAGGGTTACGTTTTGTTGTCCTTTGGTGTGACACCCCTAAATTATATATATTTTTTAATTTAAAAAATGTATGTTAACTACATAACCATGGAAAATGATGCAATGTGTCTTACAAACCGCTAATGAAAGGTTAGCTCAGAATAGCAAGGTCACTATGATGTGACAGAAAATGTTCTCCAGTGTGACGCCTGTACTGTCACACCACAGGACAATGTCTCTTTAAAAAGCATTTTAAATAATTAAATACAAATTTTTTAACTTAACTTTTTATTCTTTTTTTTTTGGTCCATTTTCAGTGTTCTTGAATGCAATTATTACATTAAACTATTTTCTGATGTTTTTACAGAAAACTTGTACTGTTATAAAGTGTCATGAAAATAAGTATAAAATGTGATATGTTTTTGAAACAGAAAGAATTGAGGGAGAGAAATTAGTGGAAGTGACAGGAAATGGAAATATAGACTAAATTAACAGGGATCCATGCAGAAAGGAGGAGATGCTAAGAGAACAATGCAGAAAGTAAATAGAACAAAAAGGGGAGAGTTTAAGTAACATACTGATTGAAAGAGACTGAATTTTGTTGATAAATTATTTTGTAAAAAAAACATGTTGATATTGTTTATATCAATTAAATTAAACTCTTTCTCCTTTGACTTATCCGACTATTTCCAACATGTCAGTGATATGCTGTTGCTTAAGCTAACTAGTGTATTGGTAATGTGCTTGATACTAATATATATGCTTCTAAAGCTGTATCAATGCTAAACGTTATCTGAACAAGGGAAAATGCTGTTGCCTAAATTCGAGGATTGACTATATGCCGTACTGCTTTAAAGGGGCATGTTGCTCTTTTTAGCTGTTTATAAAAGAGCACCCCTTCGCTACTTCTATTCTTCTGTAAGGGCATGCTGCCCCACTCTATGCATTTCAGAAGGTCTTTGCTTAAAGATATCAGGGTATTGGGATTGCTTGCTTGTTAAGGCTTATCTAGTGTCCTGTATCATATCCTTGCTAGACCTGCCGTTGCTTAGGCTATTGGGTGTTTCTGCATTGCTGATATCCAGGTAAACTTGCGACAGCAAGAAGCTAATGTTACGCTATTATTTAAGGCCATCTAATTATCTTGAGATATGCTTGCTGCTATGGGTCATCTGGTTATTGGTAATGCTAATTTTTTAAATTTGACTATTGCAAATGCCATGCTTAAGCAAGCTACACACTGTTGCATAAGCTTCGAGAGTATTGGTAAAGATTGTCTACTACACTAATGCAGGTTATCCGATAGAGGACATGTATGTCAGTGAATGCTAATATCATGGGAGGCGACAACCTGTATAAACATGATTTGAATTATTGAGTTATATGCCATGTTATGGATGCTAAACTTAGGCTAGGCAGAATCTGCAATCTCTAAACATGTCATTGCTTGCTCTACGGCTGCAGTACGCAGTGTTTGCTACAACTGGCAACTGGGCTGAAATCTAGTGGATTCCGCATCTTAATTTCAGGTTGCATTAAAAAAGGGCTTGCTACTCTTCTTTGCTGCTACACTACTCTGGTAAGGAGCTTGTTACTCTTCTTAGCTGATTATAAAGAAGAGCACCCCTTCGCTGCCACTGTTTTCCCGAAGGGGCAAGCTGCTTTTCTGACCTGCTCATAGCAGAAGAGCACCCCTTCACCACCACTCTCGTTCCGTAAGGCATTCAGTTAGACTGCTATCAGCATTTTGGTTGGGGGGGGGTCAGCATATGGTTGTTTTGAGGGGGTATTCTGCTCTCGCTGCTCCTATCCATGCTAGGCTGTGTGGATGGAGAGGGAGAGTTTGCCCAGAACAGAGCCATTCCTCCAACCTAAAATGTATGCTAATCATAAGTTATATTGACGATAGTCGTCCTGACAGAAATGGAGCATATCGGTAGTTCTGGCAGGCCATGTTAGTCAAGCTCGCATCAGCTGACACTCAGCTGATACACGTCTACCTATAGGATCATGACATCAATCATAATTCTCTTCATAAAGTCCCTTCTTTATTCAGCAGCTATCGCTTTGCTCAGGAACTAATCAGCCACCTCCATCCCCAGCTCCTCCCTCTCGTCCAGTCAGGACTCGGCAGTGAATATATCATTGAGTCAGACCACTGAATCATGTAAAATAATCACGTAAACATTAATGGTATCTGCTACATTTATCTTTGATGTTGGTTCTGTTCAGTTACCCCAGGGGGGTATTAGCTTACGATTAGCAAAATGTATGCTAATCGTAAGTTATATTGACGATAGTGGTCCTGACAAAAAAAAATATATATATATATATATATATATATATATATATATATATATATATATATATGTGTGTGTGTGTGTGTGTGTGTGAGTGTGTGTGTGTATATACAGTGCCCTCCAAAATTATTGGAACGGTAAAGACAAAATTGCTCTGTTGGCTGACATTTACAAATATGATTAAAAGATGAATATGGGACAAAACTACAGAATGTCACATTTTATTATTAGCCGACACATACATGTTTTACCAGCTAAGAAGTTCAGCACTTTTAGAGTTTCATCCCCCTTTCTGATGTGAGCATAAGTATTGGAACAGTTGCCTCACAGGTCTTTCTAAGTGATGAGCTGTGTTCTGTTGCATTAATTCTTCAGATATTAAAAGCAGGGAATGTGCCGTAAAAGTTATATCCATTACTTCTGTATTCTGAATCTTGCATTCGATGATGACACTCACAAACCAGGATGAAGATGAGGGAGCTGACTTTGAGAGAAAAGCAAGCAATTTGGATGCTAAAAGAAAATAGGAAGTCAATTAGAGCTATAGCAAAAACAAAGGGCATGGAGAAATCAAGAGTTTGGAAACCACCAGCGACACCAGAAACCAACAATTACCTGATCGGCTGAGAAAGCAACAGTAGTTGATGACAGACAAATCATAAAACCTTTATCTAAGTGATGGGAAAGCAAAAATGTGGAGAAAAAAAGGGAACTGCAAATGATCCCAAACATACAGCCTCATCTGTAAAGCATGGTGGAGGTGGTGTCATGGTATGGGCATGTATGGTCTCTGGAACAGGCTCTCTCATCTTTACTGATGACTTAATATATAATGACAGTAGCAGAATGAATTTGGAAGGGTACAAAACCATCTTGCCTACCAATATTCAAGAAAATGCCACCAGATTCATTGGGAAGTGCTTCATATTGCATCAGGACAATGACCCAAAACACCCTGCCAGTTCAGTCAAGGAATTTATAAGGGCAAAGAAAGGGAAAGTCTTAGATTTCCCAAGTCAATCTCCAGATTTAAATTCGATTGAACATGAATTTCACAAGCTGAAGAGGAGAGTAAAGGCAGAAAGTCCCCAAAACAAGCAACAATTGGAATTGGCGGCATTAAAGGCTGGGAAAAGTATTTCAAAGGATGAGACCAAGAGTCTGGTGATGTCTATGGGTCACAGACTCGCTGCTATGATTGTGTGCAAGGGATCTGCAACTAAATAATTGCTTTTAATCTTTTATATCTGCCTTATGTTGAACTGTCCCAATACTTATGCTCACATCAATGAGTGGGATGGACTCTAAAAGTGCTGTTCTTTTTATTTGGTAAAACATGTATGTGTTGAAATGGCTAATAATAAAATCTGACATTCTGTAATTTTGTCTCATTCATATTTTAATCATATTTGCAAATGTCTGGACTCCACAGGCAACAGAGCAATTTTGTTTGTTTTTACTGTTCCAATATTTATGGAGGGCACGGTATATATATATATATATATATATATATATATATATATATATATATATATATATATATATATATATTAAATGACCACAGAGAGTGACATGAGACAGATGTTAAACATTCAGTTTAACATCTCATCCAAAGGACGGTGCTTTTTACAATATAGTGTCTACATACAATAGTATAGTATTGTAATAGTACAATAGGGGGAAGTCGTGGCCTAATGGTTAGAGAGTTGGACTCGTAATGCAAAGGTTGTGGGCTCGAGTCTCGGGCTGGCAGGGATTGTAGGTGGGGGGAGTGAATGTCCAGCGCTCTCTCCACCCTCAATACCACGACTAAGGTGGCCTTGAGCACTGAACCCCCAACTGCTCCATAAATGGCTGCCCACTGCTCCGGGTGTGTGTTCACGGTGTGTGTGTGTTCACGTTGGATGGGTTAAATGCAGAGCACGAATTCCGAGTATGGGTCACCATACTTGGCAGTATGTCACTTCACTCACCCAAACCTTTTTTGTAACACACAATGTTCTCCATTTCATGTCGTGTCTTATGAATGATCTAAAGTGCATACATTACTGATTCATTTGTGTATGATTTGAAAGCTTTGTTTGATTTGATTGACCAAGTCAAATGGTTTTGAAGCTATTGTTTGATTTTGCCAGAAGTGTCAGGGGTTCTTTGAATTTAGGTTGAAGATTTGTATTTGCGTTTAAGGTTTTGAGAAAATGAGTGATGGTTTCAAGAAATGTGTTTTAGCAATTCAAGAGAAATGTAATAAAAACAGTTGAAAGTGAGAACTTTTTTCTGAATTTATCCATAACTTTGCAACTACTTGCCAAATAACTCATTAATTTGTTGACCTGACTAATTTCTGTGTTTTGTGTTGTTAGATCCTTTTCTGTTGATGACGTAATATTGCAGTAAGTTTCCATGTTCTCATCTAATGTGATTCAAGGGTCAAATATTTGGCTCAAAGCTCTGACTGGCATTTTCATAATAAAGGTCTATGGGAACATTATAAGTAAACAGGCTGATGTTGTACTGTACCTGATGGAATATTGGTGCTAAAGACGCTGTTGTTGTTTTAATCTTAATGAGTGTCAGCGTTAAGAAAGGGAGGTCTGATGTTCACACATTTGGATTATGAGTCACTCTTTCATTAAAACTGAGAGATTATAACAAGTCACATGGGATCATTTGTTGAAAACACCACTACAAAGGAGGATGTGTGAGGGGTTTGTTTAGGCACTGTTATCATATATATGGGTTGTTGATATGACACGGCATTTTCACTCTCCCACAGGATAAAAATGAATCTAATTAATAATGTCATTATTTAAAATGCTGTATATCGTTACACATTTCTTCGACCTACATGATGGAAGTATTGTTAAAAAAAGCTGCAGTGTTATTCAATTTTTACAAATTTTGAGCCAAATGTCAAAATTGTCCTACGGTGTGACTGTCCCAAGCATGGTTCAATGAATTACAACTTTTATAAATTAAAAAGAAAAGCAAAAAAAAAATTTAAATAAATACACCTGGAATAATTGTGTCTATTTTAGTAAATGGCAATATTTTTTTTTTCATCCATATATTTCTGAAAGTGTAGGAACTTAATAGGTTTTGTCTCTGAAAACCATGTCCTATGGTGTGACACCATATCCTGATTTTAAATTGGCAATTCCAGAAAAAAAAAAAAAAAGTAATTAGTTGAAGGACTCTATTCATGGTCGTGTTACTGAAGCCCAAAACAAAATCCAAAACAGATGACTTGACTTGTACAGACTTGACCAGAGACAGACTTGGCATGATTGGACTAGACTCACCAACAGCAGGTTACAGCATGGCTACTTAAAGCAAACAAGACTGGACACGTGACAAGAATCAACCAAATGAGAACATGACACGGTGAACAAGAGAACCAATCAGAGTGTGACAAAGAACAAGAGAACCAATAGCAAAGAGACATGAGGGCAAGGGAAGCATGAAACAAACAGGAACCATAACTAAACTTCAAAATATAAAGACATGAAAACAAGAACAAGACACAGAACCCAAAACAGACATTACATATTCCTCCCTCTAAGGGCGGCTCCTGACACCCTAACGAAACAAAAAACAGAACCCAAAAAGTCCAGGAGGGTGGTGGAGAAAAAAAGGCAGAATGGGGGGAGGGATGGAGGGCCAGGCCCATGGAGCAATGGTGGAGCAGACGGAGCAGGGATCCATGGCGGAGCAGGCAGGGCAGGGAGCTCATGAACGGCCTCCGTGACCATAACAGGGGAGACTGTGAGTTCATGAACGGCCTCTTTCGAGGAGGTTCTGCAGCAGAAGCCGCCACCTCTGGAGGCAATGTAGTGGATACATGGACAGAAGAGGCCTCAGGAGCAGATTCGTGGACAGGAGAGGCCTCAGAGATCAGATTTTACACTACATCAATATATGCACTTCTTCTTCAAAAATGGTCTCTTACAAAAAAAACATTTTTTTGCTGGCTATTTGTCAACTACCCACATATTGTCAGACTTGTATCCTCTTGTCTTGTGTTTCCCTCTCTCATATGCCCAAATTTGGTTATTTTCTGGTTCCTGTCCTTGTTGTGTTAATTTGATTCCAGGTGTGTCTTGTCATCTCCTCCTTTAGTTGAATATTTATAGTGTGTTCTGCCCCTTGTTTCCTGTCTGGTATTGAATGTCTTCACCCCGCTCTATGTGTGTTCTCTTGGATTTTTGGTTCATTAAAAGACTGTTGATGATTCTCCAGCGTTTCCTTGCTCCTATACAGGTGTGATCGTTACACATATATGTATGTATGTGTATGTATATATATCTATGTACATGTATGTGTATGTGTATATATATATATATATATATATATATATATATATATATATATGTGTGTGTGTGTGTGTGCATGAATGTATACACACACATACATTCACCTAAAGGATTATTAGGAACACCATACTAATACTGTGTTTGACCCCCTTTCGCCTTCAGAACTGCCTTAATTCTACGTGGCATTGATTCAACAAGGTGCTGAAAGCATTCTTTAGAAATGTTGGCCCATATTGATAGGATAGCATCTTGCAGTTAATGGAGATTTGTGGGATGCACATCCAGGGCACGAAGCTCCCGTTCCACCACATCCCAAAGATGCTCTATTGGGTTGAGATCTGGTGACTCTGGGGGCCATTTTAGTAAACCTCATACATAATGCCGTGTGTATGCGTGACATGCCCAGAAATGCATAAACTGATGGAAAGGGGGGGAAAATGTTCAACCTGTCCATGTGTCGTCGGATCGCGTGTGCACCCGCTTCTCCGACAGCAGGAAGGGATGAAAGTGGAGAGTGAATGAGGTATGTGTGTGTGTATGTGTGTGTGTGTGCCAGTGCCGCTTCCCCAGCAGTGACAATTATGTTGCCCTTGTCACACACACACACACACACACACACGTGTATATATATATATATATATATATATATATACATACACACACACACACACACACACACGTGTATATATATATATATATATATGTGTGTATATATGTGTGTATATATGTATGTGATAAAGTCACATTAGCTGCCACCGCTGGGGAAGCAGCACTGACACACACACACACAGACACCACTACTTACCTCATTCACCCTCCCTGCCGTTGCCGCTATCAGAGTAGCGGGTGCACACTCAATCCTGATAGCACATGGACATTCTCCCATTGCAGTCCTCTCCTCTGTACATATCAATTTCCCAGTCATTTCATACACTTACACTGCACTTGTCATGTCGTTTCGTCCCTGTGATGTTTGTCTGTGTGTCAGTCTTCCGGCGCCGACCAAACCGAACGAACAAGCGTTCATGACAAAGTGTGCTACACAAACAAAGTAGGTATCTTTGGAAAGAAGACACTCTGGGCTTTACTATCTATCATCCAGAGTTGATAATGTTCAAAAAGATAAAAAGTTATAGACACTGACGTGCCTTGAAAAATATTTTTCCACACTGAATGTTTTTTTATTTCATATACAAATACATGAAATAAGTCCTGGAGCAATCCAGACAAGTAATGGATTGAAAGCCACATGTCTCATGAGTTCATATTTCAAATTTGAAATTTGCAAATTCCTGCAATATTTGTTCTGAAACTATTTATAGTCCCCTCACCCCCCTGTTTGAGGAAAAATAACCACCAAATGGATTGCAGAATTATACAAACTATTTTAGTCATTATACATATTCCTGCATAGTTTTTCAATTATAAAATAATAGACAGATTTATTTGAGCACTAAAAATACAAAAATAATTATTTGAGTAATAAAAAAGTAAAAAAAATTAAAAAAAAAAAATTATTTGAGTAATAAAAAAGGAAAAAAAATAGAAAAAAAATACTTTGTATATAGTATGTATACTGAAGTATTCTGATTGCCAGACATGAAGTGATATTGGCAGACATGGTCTTACAGTCAGTAATCACACGCTGATGTGCTTCCATTCAGATGATAATCATACAGATGGGCCATATAATCAATAATAGCTGATCACATAATAATATTGAATCACAATGATAGCCGTCATAGAGTCGGTAATAAACACGCTGATGTGCATCCATACAGATTATAATCATGCAGATACGGCCACATTCCCCACACAATGCACACACACACATAAAAAATGTAGAAGAAAAAAAAAAAGTTTTTTATGTAAAAAGCAGATCGCTAAGTTACGCCCCGCTCAGATGTCAGCGTCACAGCGTGCGTCACGCTTTCAGGAGGGAGCGCCAAATTCAAATAATCTATTTTCCGCTTTTCTGAGACTTTTTTTTCCGTGGACGGTCTCATTCTGTTTGTAAAACTGTATGCTACAGCACCGTGTTGTTTTTTTTACTACCAAGACGCTGTTTTTGAGCGTAATTTATTCCATAACGGACGCGAACAATAACTGAAGAAATGAAACGTAAACAAAGGAATATTCATCCTTATTACAACGTTATTGTTTCGCTGGACTAAAAGTGCTCGCTGGGATGTTGTTCTGTGGACCCTTACCTCTCTAACTAAACTGGGATTTCAGCAGTGGACGCGTTTTTGGCTCGTTATTACAATGAATCTGGTACGTACGGCTTTTTTATTCTGCCTGTTTTGATGTGTACTGCTTACACAAATGTAGCAAATACATTCCTTATAAGCTTTCCATCGGAAAACAGCGATCTGTCGTCGATACTTGAGGCTTAGACCTTCAGAATGATATATAGTTTGTCAAGATTAACGATATTCTTTCACGTTAAATTCATTCATAAACATTAAACTGGTGGGGAAAAAAACGCTTCAGTGCGCTGTCGCTCTGGTGAACGTTAACAGTTTAAGTATAACAGATGACGAATAGATGTGGTATTTGTGTGTGTTAAATGTTATTCTTACCTGTGAATGGTATGGCCCAAAAAAGGGGAGGGTTTGGCCTATATAAGCCGAGGCCAAACATAGAGACAGTACTTGTTTACCAAGTCGATGCAAGAGTGCTACTGCGGTGCCTCAAGCAAAACCCCTTCGTATATTGTGGATACCTGTTTATTGCCTGAATATATCATTGTTGGATTATTTTCTGGTTTATTTTTCCCTTTTGTTGTTTATTTGATACTTTAGATTTTTTGTCATTTTTGGGTACACTTGTATATATTCTTCACTGTGGACAATCTTTCTGGCACTGTAAATAAATTCCACCTTGCACAAGAGTGCTTTTGCGAGTGAGCCATCATTTTTACATCCCTTCACGGACTCACATTTTTCCCCGAAGGCGAGCTGGTGGGCTCGTCTTCATCATATTTGGTGGCAGCGGTGGGATGGCTACTCGCAAGACAGTGCCGAAAGGTAGAAAACCCAGGTCGGGTTTACGATCCCAAGTGAAGGTGGCATCAGAGGAGGAGGCAGCCTGGAATTCGGTTGAGACTACGGAGGATGAGGAGGGAACCACGAGTCTTCCCAAAATCTCCCCAAAGTCCAGTCAACCACCAACCAAGCCTGCCACTCCTGACGCTACAGCTGGCGAGGGAATGATTTCCCTGATGCGCAGATTTCTCGACACTCAAGAGCAGAGAGAGGAGCGATATCTGCGGGAGCTCCGAGGTCTTCATGAGTCCATCTTGCAGTCAATTCGTCCTGCTGAGACCTCGATTGACGTGGAGAGCGTCCGAATGGAGCTACCGACGCCAGCACCAAAGTTATCCACAAGACACAGACCCGCTTACATCCAAGACTCCCTGAAATTCACAGCGCCAAGAGAGCCAATGCAGTGGGCTGATCCGAAGATGCCGAGCTTTCAGCAGGGGGAAGACATCGAGAATTATCTTCGGCGGTTCGAGCGTCTGGCCAGGACCTGGAGGTTGCCTGAGGAGGAGTGGAGCTATCGTTTGGTTCCGTTGCTGACAGGACAAGCATTGGAGGCGTATCTGGCAATGGACGAGGAGCAGGCAGAGATCTACGATGACTTGAAGGAAGCACTGCTGGAGAAATTCAACATTTCTCCAGAGACCTACCATCAGCGCTTCCGATCAACTACAGTCCCAGGTGGAGAGTCGCCAACAGAGACTTACCACCGGCTAAAGAATCTGTACAAGCGTTGGGTACGACCGGAGGAGCACTCTAAAGAGGAGATTGGCGAGGCCATCATCCTGGAACAGCTTCTTCGGGTGTTACCCTACGACGCACGCACCTGGGTGAGAGAGCACGAGCCGAGGTCAGGACTGGCGGCAGCAAAGTTAGCACAGCAGTACCTGAATGCTCATCGTGGTATTCCTCGTACTCAACCACTCAAAGGTACTGTACGTGGCGTTTCTCATCACTCTGGGTCTGAAAGGGGTCGTGTTGAACTATCTGAGAATGTACAAGGTCCAAAGTCAATGGCCAAAGACTTGCTTTGCTTTTACTGCCAGCAGCCGGGTCACAAAGCAGCCGTGTGTCCCGCTCGCAAAGTGAAACTTACAGGGTTTTGTTATGTGCCTAGAGAAGGGGACTGTGACTTTGATTCTGTGGGGGGGGAGTCAGAATGTATATGATGTGATTGTTAATGGACGTGAATTGAAAGCGCTCTTGGACACTTGAAGTTCTCTGTCAATGTTGAAATCATGCTTTGTAAATAATGTAAATTATGTGAATACTACCTCTGTTCAGTGCGTGCATGGGGACGTAAAGCAGTGTCCCCAAGCTGAGGTAATGGTGGAGGTACAAGAACAAATGTACTTACTTAATGTTGCCGTAGTTGACAAGTTACCAGCTGATATGATTCTAGGAAGAGACTTGCCAGTGCTTTATGAACTCTTGCAACCCACCATCAAGGACTCTGAACATTTTGTTACCACCACCACTGTCGATTTGTCATGTCCTGCTCTTACTAGAGCTCAAGCCAGCAGGGCAGGTCTGCAGCCACTGCCAGACTTTGATAGTAGTCTGCTGCAGGGTGGGACTAAAAGCCCTAAAAAGTCACAACGCCAACGGCGGCTTGAGAAGTACCTGGGTACCCCAGCCTCAGATGCCTCAGTGGAGGGTCTTGAAGTCAATGGCTGGAAGGTCCCAGGGAACATAGCACAACTTCAAAGGGAAGATGAAACTCTGAAACCTTTATTTGTCAAATCTGAGTGTGACAAACCATCAAATCTGTGCAATGAAGAATATGTTGTGGTGAATGGTGTGTTGTATGTGCGAACCAATGATGTGATGTGTTTAATTGTACCATCTTGTTGTTGTCCTCTTGTTCTGCACCTTGCACACACTGTTCCATGGGCCAGCCATCTGGGCCAACAGAAAACATACGCACGCATTAGCTCACGCTTTTACTGGCCCACACTATACACTGACGTGCAAACACACTGTAACACATGTGCCATCTGCCAAAAGACAAGTGCTGTGTCCCAGCGGGGCAGAGAACCCCTGCAACCTCTCCCTGTCATCTCTGTACCTTTTAGGCGGATTGCCATGGACATTGTGGGGCCATTGGAAAAGAGCAGTGCTGGGTATCGCTACATCCTGGTAGTCAGCAACTACGCCACAAGGTATCCTGAGGCCTTCCCACTCTGTTCTATCACCACACCTAAGATCATCCATACCCTGGTTCAACTCTTCTCCCGAGTCGGCATACCTGAGGAGATACTCACGGACCAGGGAACGAACTTCACGTCACAGTTGATGGGGCAGCTAAATAAGCAGTTGGGCATTACAGCCATCTGAACAACTCCCTACCACCCGCAGACAGACGGTCTTGTGGAGAGATTCAACCAAACTCCCAAGAACATGCTTCGGAAGTTCATTGCAGACACAGGACGAGACTGGGACAAGTGACTACCATTTGTTCTCTTCGCTTACCGAGAGGTACCCCAAGCATCAACGGGATTCTCACCATTTTAGCTCCTCTACGGATGGCAGGTACAAGGACCCCTGGACCTGCTGAAGAAAGGCTGGGAGGAGGAACCTGTATCCAAGGAGGAGAACGTCTGTGCGTGGTGGTTCTTGAAGCACTGACTCCAGCTGCAGTCCACTCTTTGTGAATATCCCCCACATTTTTAATGGGTTTTGTTTCACAATCCTCTCCAGGGTGCGGTTATCCCTATTGCTTTTACACTTTTTTTTTCTACCACATCTTGTCCTTCCCTTCACCTCTCTATTAATGTGCTTGGACACAGAGCTCTGTGAACAGCCAGCCTCTTTAGCAATGACCTTTTGTGTCTTGCCCTCCTTGTGCAAGGTGTCAATGGTCGTCTTTTGGACAACTGTCAAGTCAGCAGTCTTCCCCATGATTGTGTAGCCTACAGAACTAGACTGAGAGACCATTTAAAGGCTTTTGCAGGTGTTTTGAGTTAATTAGCTGATTAGAGTATGGCACCAGGTGTCTTCAATATTGAACATTTTCACAATATTGTAATTTTCTGAGAAACTGAATTTGGGACTTTCATTAGTTGTCAGTTATAATCATCAAAATTAAAGAAATAAACATTTGAAATATATCAGTCTGTGTGTAATGAATGAATCTAATATACAAGTTTCACTTTTTTAATGGTATTACTGAAATAAACTTTTTCATGATATTCTAATTTTATGACCAGCACCTGTATATACATACACACAGACATATATATATATATATATATATATATATATATATATATATATACACACACACACACACACACATAAACATACACACATATATACATACACATATACATATATATACATACACACATATATATAGACACATACATATATATATATATATATTGTGACGAGTCGGCTGCCTCCCCCCTGTCCATCATCACCACCCCGTCCCGTATTCGCCGCCCTTCACCAGGCTCCCGACGGGAGTGGGTGTGTGCGAGAGGAGGGGCGCTGAACACGCAGGGCTGGTGGCGTGTGATGAGGCGCACCTGACGTGGATAGAGCCTCATCACCGCCGCCGTTAAACGCCGAGCGCGCCTCTCCTCGGGAGACCGGTCTCTTCCCCGTGCATGCACGCTGGTGTCCTCGTGGGTCCAGGAAGGGTGCGTCGAGGAGGACTGCCGCACCCGTGAGACGGCTGACGGGCCAGGATGCCGGGCCGTCGAATCCCCCAGAAGCGCCGAGAGGGGAGCGCGTGCGGCCACCGGACTCCGCCCCTTTCCTGGACCCTTCCCTTCGGAACACTACCTTCCTGCACAAGCCCCGCGGCACAACGAGGACACCAGATTCCCCGTTTATTTGGACACTTTTTCCCCTTTGGACACGTTATTTTATCCCTTATTGTTTAATAAAAACCTCTCCGAGGCTTGACGCCACGCCCACTGTGTCTGTCATTGGCTCCTCCCGCCACAATATATATACATACGTGTGTGTCTGTGTGTGTGTGTGTATATATATGTGTGTGTGTATATGTGTGTATGCATATACATATATATATATATATCTATGTGTGTGTGTGTGTGCATATGTATGTGTTACAGAAGAGGTACGGAGAGAGAAATAGGGTTTAACAGGTGGTTTATTTGAACCAGCAGTGAGGTAGAAGCAGATGAATTGAGGTGAGTACTTGACTTGGGATATTGAAAGGATAACCTGGAGGGTAATCTTCGGTCTTGCTTTTACAGGAATCCTGGAGCAATGGGCAGAGTGGCGGAGACACACACCGCAATCATGGAGCTGAATCAGAGAAGTCACTGGAGCAGGTAGACGAGGAATCCTAGGAGTATATACACAACAGGTAAGTACGTCAACAGGTTAGTATCACAGACAGGTAGCAGAACTAGGCTTGGGGTAGCACTAGCAGTCCTCTTCGCATTAACGAGACCGGACGTCGAGCGTTTGGCGGTGTGTGTCTTTATAGGAGGCAGTGATGAGGGACATGATTAAGTGCAGGTGTTCGTGATCAAAACTTAGGTGAGGGTGTGCGCAGTGAGTGGTTGGTGGCAGAGCCTGGCTGGTCTGTGACATTACCCCCCTCTCCATGGCCCGCTCCCGAGGGCCGAGGACCCCGACGCCGTGGCAGTCTGCCTCTTCCTCTGGGTGCAGGTCGTTCTGGGTGGTTGGAATGGAACTCAACAAGAAGAGCCTGATCAAGGATGTCGTCCCGAGGTACCCATGACCTCTCCTCTGGACCATACCCCTCCCAATCGATGAGGTATTCCAGTCTACCGCCTCGGCGTCGGGAGTCCAAAACCTCCTTCACCTGGTAGATGGTACCGTCTTCTAGGATCAACGGGAGAAGGGGATCTTCCGTGGGGCCAGGCTCTGTGGGGGAAGAAACAGGAGAGTGGTATGGTTTAAGTAGAGAGACGTGAAAAGTCGGGTGAATTCGGTATTCTGAGGGAAGTTGGAGCTGGTAAGTGACTGGGTTGATCTGTCTTACAATGGGGAAGGGGCCAACAAATCTGGGACTCAATTTCCTGCAGGGTAGACGCATCCGGATGTCCCTGGTTGACAGCCAGACCTTCTGACCGGGTTGGTATAGGGGAGCTTCGGTGTAACTATAATATAAATTATGATAAAAATACATCAGCATGCATTGATTAATCAAATGTTGTAACAAAAAAAAAAAAAAAAAATGCGACCAAATTATGTGCTTGTGCGACAAACTGAGAAAGTTAGTCGCAAAAGTGCGACCAGTGGGAAGAATGAGTCTAGAGCCCCGTATGGGTAAATAAATCCACACAAACTAGCAGATTAAATAAGTCATTTGAAAACAGCGTGAGTGATTCAGCTGGACCGCGTCTTCTCTCTTTCACTCTCTCAAAGCGGCTTCACATCAGCGCATCTCGTCTGCAATACCAGCTGCTGCATGTATCATATTGAGTTATTTTTCGTAGTTTTTTGTTGAGTTTAAGTGGCCAAATACACACAAAATTACGCAAAAATGGCCGTCCTGGCCAGTATCCAGGTTTTTTCTTAAGTAAATGTGAACAGCTGAGAAAGAAAACGCATGTGTATAGGCTATGGATCCGTGCATTGTCTTGTGAGAGCATAGCAGTTCACATGTCGTGTTTTTTGTGTGCTCAGGTTCTTTATTTCAAATGTAGATGTGCCGCAAGCGCGGCCATTATAGAGGATTTTTCATATTTTGCACATTATAGGTCAGCACAAACGTCTTTCATCGGCGCGTGAGGAAGGGGATCCGACAAAATGAGGTGCCGGATCGGATTTCGGGGGTGCCGGATCCGGAAATTAAAATTAAGCCCTGTATATATGTGTGTGTGTGTGTATATATATATATATATATATATATATATGTGTGTGTGTGTGCATGTAAGAGAAAGAGAGACAGCCACCCACTCTAAGAATGAGCTCCTGAAAAATTACAAAAGATTAAGCCGAAAAAGTAAGACAGAGAGTGAGATAATGACAACAAACAAGTAAAAACAACAGAGGAACAACTTGGATTCGCGTAAAGACTGATTTTTCTTCTAGAAAATACATTTTAATACAAAAAAGAAGACTGGAACCTCTGGATTAGCATCTGGCTACTGGATCACCATTGTACCAGCTATCTGCAGATTTCCCTCCAAAACAAAATGACTTTTTAAAGGAACTGCAACTTTAAAACATTCCACAATTGTTGATCTACAGTGGCTAAACAAAGAGATGAGCTCTATCTGGCATAAAACACGAACAAAACTGAATATTTAATTTTATTCAAGTAAAAACTCTCATCATTATAAGCTAAAAGCTAAAGTTAGCTGCAGTTCTGGCTCTGTGCCAAGTCTGATCACCATGACAACCCTGGCGCAAACAGAGTGCAGGGAGGTGTGTTACCCAGAGAAGTGCAGAAGTGTACAGGTACAAAAAACACAAAGAAAACTCTCAGAGACAATCCTGATGTTCTGTACGCTGACTATATTCAGCTCAATGGGAAAAGAATCAAGATCAACTTCATTTTCCACACCACTATGATTAATGCTTGGAAACTGACCATCTGTCAGGAATACAAGCATGTTTTTAAAGAAGGAATTGGCCAAGGTGGAAGATTATCTATTTGTGAAGATGAAATGCTAGTCACAGACAACCCCATTCTCACTATAACTTACTATACTAAAGGCACATTCTTACTGCAAGGCAATGAAGCAAGCCTGAACTCATTTGAGAAGATTTTCCCCCTGCTAAAAGCCAGAGTAGAGAAGGAGAGAGATGAGACCCATGTGAACTGTACAGACTCTGAGGAAGAAGGCCCGGTGAATCCTTCACCATCCGAACGTCAACTGAGAGACAGTTTAGCCCTACTAGAACTGGACTTCACTGAATTCAGAGAACACACTCAGGCCAAACTCTCAGACACACGCAACACAAACATTTACATCCAGGAGCTCAAAGATGAACTCCAGCACCTGAAGAAAAACACCAGCTCCTCCATTGCTGGACTTACAAGAGCTCTCAGAGAACTTCAAGAAGAAAACCAAACTCTTCGCTTACAGTTATGCAAACTAGAGGAGGACACAGAGAAAAAGGAAATGAACTTTTCCAGACAGCTGCAAGAAATGAAAGAACAGTTACAGAAAAACACAAAAGACAATACACTTCACTACAATACAGCTCCTCACAAACCAAACTACACAAACACAGAATGCGTGCCTATGACAAACACAAAGACACCTGCAGCAACACAGGCCTCACCTGCCCAGACTCCAGAACCCGATCCAGATGTTGTCCTCCTCATGTACTCTAATGGAAAATTCCTGTACTCTCAGAAACTCATTCCACACCAAAAAGTCACTGCAAAGCGATGTAGCACAACAGGCCACGCCCACCAGATCATCAGAGACTTCACAGGACACCCCTCATGTATTATTATTCACACTGGGACTAATGACCTTCACTCGCTGCGCAACAATACTTCTGATGCTGTAGGATATCAGAGACTGAATCAGACAATTTTAAGATGCATCAGAACATTGAAACCTGAGGAGCTGGAATGCAGAGAGGCCTTAAGGAACAGGACGTCATAAATGTAGTTTGAATCAAGCAATCCCAACTAGCAAGCCTCTTTCACCAAACAACGTGCAACACTGAGGAAAAAGAAACACTTATTGATAATTCCAATTCAAGAAGGAGACTGTCAAATTTGTTGCAAGTAATCAAGACTGATGGTCACATCTAAACCTGTGATAGAAAATCACGAACTACAGACTCTCTCTGGGGAGGGTCTCCACACATAGAAGACAGTCCAAACCAACATTCCTTTGTCTAAAGAACATGCCTTCGTTCTCCTTAGAACTGCACAAAGACTTTCTTCTCCATATGCACATAAAATCATCCTAAAAGGACATTTTTATGTTGTACCCACATATCATGTTTTAATCAAATAATATGTATGTCTTTTTAATCATTATTGAATAGCTCGAGCCTTAAAGATAAATATTGCCTATTTAGTATGTATGAGCTTGAAAATCCATGCTTTAAGTGTTTCTTCCAATCAATTCTTTGTCCAATGCATCAGTCTTGTTATTATGAAATCATGCTCAAAAAGGTGTACTTTGCCAGAGCCTGTAAAATTCGGACCATGTGACTGATAACAAGCTTGATTTATGATGTAAAGAACACACCCTAGCTAAGATAATAGCCTATCTAATTGGTCAAGACATCCAGATGGGATGTGTCCAGAAGCGAGTTTAAAACTGTTGTCCCTCCTTCTTTCTCTCTCTTTTGTTCTCTTTTTTACACTTTCTTGGTCTCCTCTCTTCTTCTCTTTTGCCACCGCGTGCTGCTCTTTGAGCGTGCTCTGGCCCACGTGCCATAATGAGAAGGAAAGCAACATAGTCTCGTTACATCCTTTTATTTTTATTCTTTTACTTTAGTTTATTTTCTTTCCGTGGAGTTTCGTGTTCTAATGTAAGTTTGCTACAAAGTCCAGCTCCGACCCGCTTCAAACTTCAACCAGAAAGAACTCCGCATCCTCAGACTTCACTTCAAAGACTACTGAACTTCCAGCCAATCAGACACTTCGGGAAACCCCCTGTCTGCAACGAGGACACAACCCTGTTACACAGGCAAAGCAAACAATACACCTCCAGATTCTAACTGAATTAGGTGCAGTTAATATAAATCTTAGCCTCATTGAGAAACTCAAAACGAGGGTTAAATAAGTGATTGATGGTTGTTCAGGTCTATGCAATAGCACATATTGCTGTAAACTTGGGATTTCACATTTCCATTCTCTTAAACTCATCCTTTCCTCACTCTCTCTCTTTCTGCAACGTGTGAATGTGTGAATGTTTGTGTTCATGTGTTAGATTAGTTTATGTCTTAGGTTTATATAAATAAAATCTTATTTACATTGAAAAGAGAAGTATCTTGTGTTTTCTGCTCACAAGTTAATGCCTTAATCTGTCGATTTCGTTACTGTGCTATTTAATAGTGTTTACACTATATTTGTGATTTTAATATCCAGTGCAGAGTTTGTCATACAAACACTGCCAAATTCAGTGAATCGCCGCAATACCGATTCTGTTCAAATCCCTATAAAATCATAAATTATTCCCTTTGAGCTAAATTAAACTATTTCTTTAAATTACGTATTAATATTATATGTAATACCCTTACATATTGGTGGAGAATGCTTGGGCAGATTAATCTAAATTGTGAGCATAAACCAAGTTATTTCATCTTTTTCTATTGCCGCGGATGAGAGACGAGACTAGTGTGTTTATGCGTACGCGTGCGCGTGAGTGACGTCAGCTGCGCGCGCCCCGCTTGAATGAATGAAGACAGCAAAAGAGCTTCTCAAACTGCAGTAAGTGAACTTAAAGTTAGCATCTGAGATCGTACAATAAGGTCGAAATTGAGTGTGTTCCTCTCTTTCTGTAATGCCTTGTTTTATAGTTGAAGTGATGTCCTGCGGGTTCCAGGTCAGTCAGTAGCTATTCTCCCGAATCTCAGTCTGTAGCAGAAAGAAGCTAAACTGCAGCGATTAAACGGGAAATAAATCAGTGTATAAAGAATAGTTTTGAGCGTGTTCCTCAATCCTATTTATCAGAGCCATTATTATTCATAGTTTGATTAGCAGTGTGTGTTCCATTGTTAAATCATCTATGACTCCCTGAGTTCAACATTAGACAATAACGCTTGTCTGTTTGTGTAACTGTTCACTGAGTGAAGTTAATCTCGCTCAACACTGCGTGTGTCCGGGAGATTTTAATGGGAGTTTTAAAAGCTTTATCAAGTAAAGTTTAACTTTGAACCAACAGCGAAGAAAACCTGTTGTGTTTATGTGTCCAGAGAAACTGGCACGGCTCCTGATACAGCACTGCTTCCCTGCAGTACCAAGCTGCTATTAAATAAAGTTTAACTCTGAACGAACTGAGAGTTTAAGCGCCACATCGCAGAACAACTAAAAGCGGTGTTGTTTATTTGTACAGTGTTGAAATGCGCTGACATTTCATGTAACATGCTTAACTGTACTGGCAATTCAACGTTTGTTTTGGTTTCCACAGTTACAATCGTGACACGGAAGGCTTAACCTATTTCCAGAGCAACTTTGTACTGCGCACGCGCAGCACATCGATGCTGATGTAAACAAACTCATGCTGTTGCTAAGCTAACGAAACGGTTGTTTACATTGAAGTCTATGCTAAAATCATTAGCCTCAAAGGTTAGCAGTTAGCGTTACCATCCAGTGGTTTAATACAGGGGTTTTCAACCTGTGGGGCGCCAGCACCTGTCAAGGGGGGCGCGAGCATCAATTAATTCAGAGACATTGCCTTGAAGATTTATGAATACGAGCTTTCAATTCTTCAGCCATCCGCTAGGGGGCAATCTGACTCCCGCTGTTCGGCGACAGTGAGAATGGTGTAAAATGATTTACGGTTAGTCATGTCAGAAATCCAACCACGGATTGGCATGTTGTTATCTCAGAAACAAGCTCAGCCATCACACTGAATCAGGTAAACTGGTTATATGTTTATGTTTCTTAATGCTACGCACTGGAAACGCAGCAAACAATATGTGAATGATGTTCGCACACTTTGGGCTCGCGCGGGGGGGGGGGGGGGTTGTTGGGGGGGGCGCGAGTGAAATTAGACAAACTTAGGGGGGCGCATGTCCTAAAAGGTTGAAAACCCCTGGTTTAATACAGTGTGTGTGTTTGGAAAGCTAAAGTGATTTAACCCTTTAAACACCTCTCAACTAATAGACTTGTTGGTCTGTCTTATTTCTCTAATTTCTCACTTCTTACCACTTATTTGCATTTTACTAAAAAGGGAAATACTAGTTCACAATTGTTAACTGTGCCAAATTCAAAATTTAATGAAAACATTAAATTTATTTGGAATCATTCAAATTTCCCTCAGATCATTTCATATGATCAATACTTCTATTATTCTCTTCTGGGCCTAATCATTTTAGATACAAATAAGTCTTGAACTTGGAAAGTTTAAGTAAACTTATTCTATCTAATTGATTTATTACCCATATTAATAGATTCTATTCAGACTTATACTCACTCATTACTTTATTGCGTTTTATTCCCTCATTCTTCCTGTTTTGGTTATACACTTAGCCACTATTTTTATTTACTGATTTCCTCCTTTATTTAATTTCAATTTTTGTTTATTTTTGACATTTATTAATTTTCATTTTACTTTGTCTCACCTGAGCCTTAATAGGAGACAGTGTTATCCCTCACTACGAGTTCAAATAAATTAAAGAGACTCTTGCACCCAAAATTTTATTTTTGTTGATTAGTTGTGGAGCAACTGACAACAACTCGTAGTCGGCATAACTGCTTGCTAGTGGACCCAATCCACTCGATTTACTGTCTCTTTCTCTTCTCTCCTGTTCTCTCCTGCTTTCTTTCCTCTTCACTTTTCACATTTGTGGGGACCTGTAAGAACCATCAATCAATTCTAAGTGAATGAGATACACAATCTTGTCAAAAAGGACTAATCATCTTTACGAATTTGATTGTAATTGTTCTTCCTAACCTCCCTACATTAAAACGCAATCAAAATTTTAACATCTCATGCAATGCTGAGATCAATTTTAATAGAGACGTTTTGAGCAACCGTTGTCTTTGCAGCCTCCCTGGTGAGCGGTCCAACTGTAAGGTGTACGTTGTCAATCCTGTCAGACTAAAAAGAGATATCAGAATTATTATTATATTCATCTGTCTAGAACAGAGATTTAATAATATTGTTTGCCTTCTTGATAACATTTAATTGAAAGAAAAAAAAAAATAATAATAATTTTCTTCATTTGAAAAAAAAAAAGGAATTGTTTATTTTAATTGAATTTGTTTTTCACCTGCTTCTCTCTTTCCCCTCTTCCTCATTATAGTGACGAAGTCTTCACATCTTTAGTCTACCACCTAGAGACCAACACAGTCATCACCACGCTACACTAGTGGTTCAAAATCACTGACACAACACTTAGTTGCCTCACCACACATAGGCTTTTACTCCACACAGATCTGTGTCAGTCTCTCTTCTCCCTTGCGTGCCAACATGCCGCAGACTGCAGACCCCTTTGCACAAGGGGAAGATGGGAACACTTGGCTGAGAGGCACGACAGACAGCCTCACCCCCAAGACCCTTGAACTGTTATTATTTTTAATAATAATCCTAATCCTGAGAAGATTCCTGACACAAGATTCAAGCCAGAACAACAACCACGAGGAGCTAGTCAAAATCTCCAGCTCTCTAAGCTATGCCTTCACAACCCAGCTGAAACTGAGCGACAAGCACGTCACCCACCTTCAAGAGGAGCTGACACGTGTTCTACGCCGCATAGACAAGCTGGAAGTGAAAGTTCAAGATCATCTCAAAGCACCCAACGAGAGGGAGCAGGAAACAACGGAACAAGTTAAGGAGCTCCAAGCAGCCCTGACAGCAGCTCAGCTCGACCAACAACATGCAAAGGCTGCCCAGAAAGACCTGGTAAACAGACTCCAGTATGCTGAACAGCTCCTAGAGAAAGCCAAGCATGACATCAGCGACAAGAATGCTGAAATCAGTGCTTTGAAAGACCACCTTGAAAGGTACAGTTCTGAAATAGACAATCTGACCCAACAACTAGACGATACCAACGATCAGCTCTACATGGTCAGAAAAGAACTTAAACATGCTTATGAGCAGAAACAAGAGCCAAGGCGAGAGAAACAGCTCTCAGCCTCACCTCTGCTGAGCAGAGCAGAGTCCCACATTCAAGGACTCGTATACAGCGAAAGAAGCGAAGAGCCACAACCCAAAACCTCACCTGCCTTCGCCACAGAACTCTTTCCTGTCAACGAAAGAAAACCTCCCATCCAAGCAGACCTCAGAGCTGCACATGGGATGTCCATCAAAGACCTCGACAAGCTGTCTAAAAACATCAGCAAGTTCGACCCGAACTCCACAGAGGGCCACACCATCCAGGCCCATCTTCAAGATATCGACTTCTATCTGGAAATGAGACCTCATGTGACTGACAGAGACAAGGTTATACCTCCTTAGAGCCACGTCCAGTTCCGAGGTACAAAACTTTCTAGATCGACAGCCCAGTCGAACGAAGTCAGACTACCAGCTACTTCGTGAAGTCCTGATTAAAGAGTTTACAGACTCTGAATCTGAACATGGACTGTTAACTGCCTTAGAAACCAAACAAGGTCGACAAGAGGCTCCACAAGCTTACTACAACCGACTCCGACAAGCCTACTTCAACAGTAGACTACAATGCAGTAAGGAAAATTGCAGAAATCACCAGCAAAATGTTCCCAGAATCCCGAATCATAATCTCCACGCTTCTCCCAAGCCACTACACATGATGTTTTATTAACAAGGTTCGGGAGGAGCGCGTCAGATACTTAGCCTAATTAACACAGGAGGTTCCCACTCCAGTTAATCAATGTCCGGCTATAAATACAGCTGACATACCTCTGTTCACTCGACGTATAATCAGCATCCCTCCTCCACCCCTTCTCCACTCGAAGAAGGTATCACTAGAGTTCTCATCACACTATGGGGGGGGGTACTCTGGGTTCGGGCCATTCCTGAGCCCGGAGCCCTTCCCCAGGACAGCACGCCAACTACGCATTACTATACACGCCAAATACGCATTACCTTACTCGTGCTAAATATATGTAAGTGTGAACTCGTGAAACCACCACACATCATTTACAGCATCAATGCTGAAATCTGCCGTGGCTGTTCTGCGCTTCCCAATGTACACCTGGCCCACCACCATCACATCGGCCCCCAACATCTGTACGATGGACTTCACCTACACAAAGACGGAGTCCGTATTTTTGCAAAGACTCTAAAAGATGCAGCCCTGGGCTGCAGTCCAGCATCACCAGGACACCTGTTACCAACTCCACAATACCACCGGCCCATTCACCCCTACATGTCCAGACATCCCCCTCCGGCCCCGGTGAGGACAGACATTGCCTGGACAAACACCGCATGTCGTCCACCACACCCACCAATGGCTCCCTACACATCTGTAAACCTGCAGTCACCAACTTTACATCCACCTGCTGCCCATCAAACCCCCGTAAGAAAGAAGAAACCAAAAGCCACCCCACACCAAGAGAAGCCCCCACAGCTGAGAGCACAGAGCTATGCTGAAGCTGAAGCTGCAGCCCGGCCCCCTGCTCCATCCAGTAACCTCCACACCTGCCAGTGAACTAAGCCAGATCAGAGAAATGCTGCAGACACTGTGCAACCAGCTCCTCAACAGATAAGGACAATATGCACAAACAGTGCACTAATATCGAGAAAAAAAAACAAGAAAAAAAAGTGCACTAGATGTAAATTGTTTACATTACACATTCTCACAGGTTATTTTCTCTCTGTCTTACCAAATAGTTTTATCTTTAATATTACTAAAATACTAATGTGTTCATTTCATATAAGTTGTTGGAATATTCAGGGTCTTCATTCTTCGAATTTTGGTTCTAAAAGCACAGACCCAATTTTTCAGAAAAATAACAAAGACGCTGACATTATCATTCTCACTGAAACCTGTTGTCGAAAGGATGCGCTTACCTACTGTCCCTCAGGCTACTATGAAGTAATTGTACCCTCAGTTAAATTAAGTACAGTCCCTACCGTGGATGAGACTCGGGACGAATTTTGGTGTGGTACAGGGAAGCTCTGGCCAAACACATTTCTATTATTACACTAAGTAAATTTCATTGTTGGTTAAAACTAAACAATCAAATTGGCATTTCAACCACTGACACTTATCTGTGTGCCATCTACATTCCTCCAGCAGAATTCCCTTACCATGATGAGGAATATCTGAACAACATCCACACAGAGATCAACCATTTCCAGGCCCAGGGAAACGTGCTGCTGTGTGTAGACTTTAACGCAAGAACTGGATCTGAACCTGATAACATAGATCCAAAGGGCAACGAACATGTCTTTGGCCAAAACCCCCTGAGACTCACAAAAAACCTCCCATCAAGAAACAATCTTGACCAAACTGTAAATAAAAACGGTAGAGAATTAGTGCAGCTCTGCTGAGCCTCAGGCCTGTACATACTTAATGGCAGTATCAGAGGCGTGGACCAACCCGCAACGTTGCAGATGTCCTGGATAGGGACACCTGCGAGGAAGGCCTTGGAGGCCCCCACACTCCTAGTGGAATGAGCCCTGACTCCCATCGGCGAGAGGAGGTCAGACGACTCATAGGCCATGTGAATGGCGTCCACAATCCACCGACCGAGGGTCTGCTTGGAAGCAGGCAGACCTCTCTTAGGAGGACCGTAGCACACTAGCAACTGGTCCGTCCTTCTCCACATGGCAGCTCTGTGGACGTATGCGTCCAGTGCTCGCACTGGACACATACGGTTTAGCTTCAGCTGGTCAGGATCCCGAAAGGGAGGAGGACTAAGGGCCTGCAGTACGACAGGCTGTGGTGTGACAGAAGGAAATAGAAAGGCTTTGGCCATACCAGGCACAAAGTCCAAATGGGTAGGGGCCACCGAAAGGGCCTGCAGGTCCCCCACTCTCTTCAGAGATGCCATCGCCAGAAGAAACACGGTCTTCAGAGTGAGATGGCGATCTGAGATCTCCTCGCTAGGCTCGAAGGGAGGCCTACAGAGAGTGTTCAGCACCACAGCCAAGTCCCAAGGTGGGACCCGGGACCGTACCGGAGGCCTTAGCCTCAGTGCACCACGGAGGAAACGTGTAACTAGGGGTTGTGCGCCCACTGTCAATCCACCAAGAGGGGTGTGGTAAGCAGAAATTGCTGCCACATTGACCTTCAAGGTGGAGTGGGCTAACCCTGCGGAGATTCGAGCCTGCAGGAACTCCAGCACTGTACCTACTGGGCAGTTAACTGGGTCGAGCTGGCGATCTCCGCACCATGAAGTGAAGTGTCTCCACTTCAGGGCGTACAGTTTCCTCGTAGAGGGAGCTCTGGACTGGAGAATGGTCTCAACAACCTCGGTTGAGAGACCGGAAGCTATCAGCTGTGCCCCCTCAGGGGCCACACCCACAGCTTCCATAACTCCGGGCAGGGGTGCACAAGGGTGCCTCCTGCCTGTGAGAGGAGATCCCTCCTGACTGGAATCTCCCATGGGGAGCCGTCGAGGAGGAAAATCAGGTCCGAGAACCATACTCGGCAGAGTCTGTCCCGGCGCACTCTCTCCAGAACTCTGGGGAGCAGAGCGATAGGGCGAAAGGCGTACAGACGCAGCCTCGGCCACGTCTGTACCATGGCATCCAGCCCCAGGGGAGCTGGATGACGTAGAGAGTACCAGAGGGGACATTGCGCTGTCTCCTGAGTAGCGAAGAGGTCAACCTGAGCCTGGCCAAACACTCTCCAGATCTGCTCCACCACCTCGGTGTGAAGCATCCATTCCCCGGATAACAGCCCCTGCCTCGACAGGGTGTCTGCTCCCACATTGAGATGCCCAGGGATGTAAACAGCTCTCAATGAGAGGAGTTTGCCCTGGGCCCACACAAGGATCTGGTGTGCCAACCTGTACAGGGGGCGCGACCGCAGACCTCCTTGGTGGTTGATGTAAGAGACCACTGATGTGTTGTCGGTGCGAACTAACACATGGTGACCTCTCAGGTCTGGGAGAAAGTGTTTCAGAGCCTGAAACACGGCCAACATCTCGAGCCTATTGATGTGCCAGGCGAGATGACGACCTCTCCACCGACCGTAGGCAGGGTGGCCACTCATGACCGCTTCCCAACCAGTGAGGGATGCGTCCGTCGCTAGCCTTACGCGGCAACAAGGAGCTCCCAACACCAGGCCCTGGGACAAGAACCAAGGTTGTCTCCACATGTCCAAGGCACGTAGGCACCGCCGCGTGACCTTGATCATGCGAAGCGGGTTTCCCCTCGGGGAGAACTCCTTGGTCTTGAGCCACCACTGTAGGGGTCTCATGTACAGCAGGCCAATAGGTAAAACGTTGGACGCAGCCGCCAACAGACCCAGCAGTCTCTGAAACTGCTTTACAGTGAGTGACTGGCCTTCTCTCACTCTCCCGACTTCTGTGAGGATCGACACGATCCGAGCAGGAGACATACGTGCCTGCATCGTGGTCGAATCCCACACCACCCCAAAATAAGTGGTTCTCTTTACTGGAGAAAGAACACTTTTCTTGGCGTTTAGTCTTAACCCCAACACTTTCATGATGCTGAGCCGCCCTCTGCTCTGACTGAGCGAGAATCAACCAATCGTCGATGTAATTGAGTATGCGGACGCCCTGCAGCCTCAACGGAGCTAACGCGGCGTCCACACACTTCGTGAAAGTGCGGGGTGAGAGTGCTAGGCCGAAAGGAAGTACCCGATACTGGTAAGCTTCGCCCCCGAAAGAAAACCTCAGGAACCTCCTGTGAGAGGGAAGAATGGAGACGTGGAAGTATGCGTCCTTCAGATCGATCGCGACAAACCAGTCCTCGGACTTGATTTGAGACGCGACCTGCCTGAGCGTGAGTATCTTGAACTTCAGTCTGCTGACTGAGCGGTTCAGATGCCTCAGATCTAAAATAGGACGCAACCCCCCATCCTTCTTCGTAACTATGAAGTCCCGGCTGTAGAACCCGGACTCTCTCGAGAGAGAGAGAGGAGGAACCACCTCGATGGCCTCCTTTCTTAAGAGAGTATGTACCTCCTGTTCCATTACCAGAGCCTGCACGGGGCCCACTAACGTGGGAATCACCCCATGAAACCAAGGCGGATGAGAACCAAACTGGATTCTGTAGCCTCTTTTTTCGCAGGACCCATCGAGACACATTTGGCAGTAGTTTCCACGCTGCGAAATGGTCTACTAAGGGAACCAGTCTCTTGAGACTGGCCTCTGGTGTAATCAGAGCGGCTAGCTAGCTGCTCCAGAGACCCCCGAAGGGGTGGCGAGCATCCCAGCTCCGCTACGAACCCGGGCAGAAGCAACTGAGATATGGGCTCGCTGGAGACCGCTGCGCCCTGAAGCACCGTAGGTGGCAGGGTTGGCAGAACAATCTCCTGAGGGCGCTGGGGGGGGCGACGATCACTGTGTATTGCCACGATCGTCGCTCTACCCCAGCGGGGGGTACCCTCATAAGCCCTGGTCCATCAGGGCCTCTTGGCCGAAGACCTCTTTGCCTGAAGCATGGCCCTCAGATCCTGCTTAGGCTGAGAGGTCTTCGGCCGCGCACCCTTCTTTTTACCCCGCTTAGAAGGAGGCGCACATTTGGCCACGCTCTCCTTCTGCGCCTCCCTATATGAGGAGCCAGCACGCGGCAGGGGCTGCTATCGCCCAGCAGCCCCACGAGTTGGAGAGCGGCGAGGGAGAAACCGCTGGAACGCCGCCGCCTGCCTCCTAGCCTCCCGGTGCCTGCTGACCACCGAGTCAACAGTGTCACCAAACAGGCCAGAAGGCGACAGCGGGGAGTCCATGAGGAAAACCCTGTCGCGTTCTTTGATGTCCGACAGGGTCAACCACAGGTGCCTCTCCGCCGCCATGCGGAGAGACAAATCAGCAGTTCTGCAGAGTTCGCGAACGTCCACCGCAAAAATTCCCTCATTCAAATCTTTCAGCAGGTCCGCCTGGTATGCCTGCAACACCGCCATGGTTTGCACGGAGGAACACACAGCCTGTATTGCGCCTCACTCCTCTTCCCACTACGTTTCGACATGGTACAAAACAGACAGACAACGGCAAATAAGACTCACAAGACACAGAGCGCTTAGCTGAATGACAGAAAGCTGATGCCGGTTTTACCGCACGTGCTTTTATACCAGCTGGTCATTACGTCACCTCGCCCGTGACGTCCCTTCCCATTTTCTGCGGACACACAGACCGTGTGGCCCCACAGACCCCAACAAGCTGGCCAGAGACAATACGACTGTCAACCTAAATACTGCAGAAGGCCACCACACTTGCCTGCCTGCAAAACATGAACTGTTATGCTTGAACTCTGCCCAATGTGACCACATGAAACAGACTCAAAATCATCAAGGACTCAAATCACCCTGGTAACCGTCTATTCACTTTGCTTCCATCTGGTAAGCGCTTCCATAGCCTGATGGCAAAAACTGAGAGACTTAGGGGGAGCTTCTTCCCCCAGGCCATCAGGCTCCTAAACTCTAACGCTGTGTCATAACATCACTTGACTTGACTCCATGTAAATATCACCATATCAATAAGCTATTCATAATTTTTCTCTACCTCATATTGCTGCTATTTAAATACCCTGTACAACTTTTTTGCAAATTTTTTTTGTACATTCCTTTTTATTACTATTTAAGTCAACAACATACTGACCTGCACATTTATATTTATATTTTTTATCTTTTATTTTATTTTATTTTATAATTTTATTTTTTTCTACTTTTCTTTTTCTCATATTTGTATTCTTTATAATTGCACTGTCCTTGGAGCAGACCTGACCTACATTTCACTGCTAGTTATACTTGTGTATGTGACAAATAAAAATCTTGAATCTTGAATCTTGAGACTATCCGATCAGGAACACCTCCAGCCTTAACCCTCTGGGCCCTGAGGGTGTTTTGGGGACCTGGAGAACTTTCGACATGCCCTGACATTTGTGCTTTTTTCAGTTGCTTATAAAAATATAAATGGCTAAAGTCTAATAACACTGTAAACAGCACAAACTGGGCTACAATGTTATGTTAGCAGCATTTATGTACATGATTGTGTTTTTAAGAAAACAACGTTTATGCGTGGTTAGTGAAAAACTAACATTTTCAAGTCACTCAAATAAGACCATAAAACACATACAGAACAACTGATCACAAGACTTTTGAGAACCAGATCTTGTAGGCTAGAATATTTACTTCACAATTATGTGAAAATCATCTTGTTTATTTGCTCACAGAAAACAATACATTGATTTATATTTTTAAAGACATGTTTTGTGTTCGAAATCCAATATGCGAGGGAGTGGTAATGGGCTTGAATATTAAGTGGTTCTCACCTGAGAGACAAAGGGCCCTCCCCTAAAGGTGCTAATGGCCCATCAGTGTGACTGTGACTGAGGCAGGTAAGACAGAGTGTGAGGAGACTGAAAAAATGGGTTTTTTTAAATGATTTGTATTTTATTTACAACACAGTATAATCAAAACATACATAATGAAGGTCAAAGACACATTATTGTGCACTGATCTAACCACAGAGATGTGAACAGACTTTGACTCGTTCCTGCAACAGATTCTGTTCAACAAGTGAAGCAAATAAATCATACCTGATATTTACGTGTTATTTAAGTGTTTCTGCTACTTTCCATGGATTTCTTCTGATGTTAGTGCAGCGCTCTCAGAGGAAAACAGTTGGAAGAGACTGAAAGTCAGCAGGATTCATCATCTGTGGTGCAGGTGTCTGATTCAATAAAATACAAACAACCAAAAAAAGAGAAAAAACATTTGTGAGCATGTTTATATCAGGAGCATCTATATATATATATATATATATATATATATATATATATATATATATATATATGTGTGTGTGTTTTGTAGTCATAGACTCATTCATGCTTTGTATTATCGTAAAAAAAAACATTTTATATCTGAGAAACTAATTATTATTGTTTAGCACGTTATTAAAATCTATTTTTGAACAGAGTAGGCTATTAATCATAAACATGTTCTAAACAGACTCGTAGCATTCATCATGTTACAATGTACTCTCATATTACTTTTATTGTTTTATACTCGCGCCGTAAGAAATTTAAATACAATGAATTGCCCATCATATTCACAATGTTTTACTGGATTTCAAACATTTTAGTCAGGAATTATAGTCATCCTGAACATCATGTATGATTTTATAGTATAAAAGATATGATTCTGCAGTCATAGACTCTGTACTATAAAAGGATATACTTCGTACTATAAAACATATATTTTATATCTGAGAACTAATTGTTATCGTTTAGCACGTTATTAAAATATATTTGTGAACAGATTATTAATAATAAACATGGTCTAAACATTCTTAGATGCGTAGCATTTATAGTGTTGTAGTTTGGGAGCAACCCAACTAGTAATGTGTTCAAGTTTATGTCACAATAACATGTTAACTAATGCAGAAAATAAAATAAACATTACTTACTCATCAGATCGATTTTGAGGGAAATCCAGCCTTTACTCAGCGAGTCTTCTTCCCGAAAGTAACAGTATAGCAGCGATGAACTCCTCACTGACACTGACGCTTTGTTTATGCTCCGCGCGCGCGGGTCACGTGGTTATTTGCATGTGAACGCGAGGGGGCGAGATCTCATTAAAAATAATGAGTTAGACGAGACATGGTGTTGGTTTCATACGGATTACTTCATCACAGAATATTTGTTTTCGATATGACTTACTTCATTTGAATGTGGACACTTCAGGCTTTCTATAGAGATAACTCTCATGTTTCTGTGTTGAGTATTCGCTGAGTTACACTTCATTTTAGTGACGCATTTCTGAAAACAGATCGCGGAGACGGAGAAGACCGAGAGCGCACCCTGTTTGTTTTCTTTATTCTTCAAAAGCACAAAGTTTAGTTGTTATTATGAGTGAATACAAATAAAAGAAGACCCCTTACAGATTCGAATGGTGTATTGCTCTTATCTGAACGATCAAACATGGCAGAGTAATTCAAGCTCATTTCTGCCTTATCAGGAAAATCTGCCCCAAAACGCGTATTCGCGTTTGTCGGGCTCAGAGGGTTAAGGCACACAACATGCTGCACGAGCAGTCTGAAACTGTCAAAGCAGATAACAAAAACTACAAGAAGCCTGCTACAGCTAGCTCTGAGTCTACGGCAGACGACAGAACAGGCCACAAGGGAGGAAGGCTTCAACGCCAGAACCTTCCCTCCTCCCGAAATCCGCATCACATTGTGGGTCACCACCCAAGTGCCATGGCCTTCCCCTGCACAATGACCACCTGACATCTGCGGAACTCAGCCCATATGGCCTACAGAGAACACAGCGCTGTCTCCATAGAGACTGTTAAAATCCTGCCTATCTCTGCACAGTACCCAGAACTGACTCTGGAGAGCACACGGGCCATCAACAGAGATCCTAAGGACATAAAAGAAACTGATCCTGAGAGTGGCCTCCCCAGCAAGGCAAACATGATATATCAGACTATCAGACTCCTTCTACTTACGAGTGGCATGAGAAACCAACAACCTACCAGAAAGCCCTTCTACTAAGAGAAATGTCCAGATCTTGGCAAACGGTCTCTCACCACAGAGACATCCATCCTAACGCCAGATGGTCATGTCACCCAAACAGCACATCAGCAGACAGCTGATCACCCACGACAGGCCGAAATACACACATGGCCAACTCCCCTGCGCCTGACCATCAGCTCCATGAGACTGTACACCCCGTGTACATAACCCACATGGACACAGGCTCTCTTTTCACCAACATGGACCTGCCATATGGTTTTGAGCCCAATGGACTTTAAGCATTCATAGAATTGGCCTCAAGTGTGGGAACGTTCACATTTCGAGCCAGTCAACTCATCTGAAGTACACTGCCAGATCACAAAGATCAGGCCTGACATCTCAGTTGGTCGCAAGAATTCAGTCTCAAGGTCAGACCAGCCCACGACCCAGATTCCTCCTGGCCTTACATCTTGAAAGGTACATCAAGGTGATAGATGCTTCATCAGAAAGTAAACACAGTTCCCAACCAGCAGGAACAGCATAGCTGTGATGGTGCCGGTCCCAAGCACCAGACAGAGCACTGAGCAACAAACCTGAAATCTCACCAGCAGAAATCCCACCAGCAGAAGCCCTCTTGACACGACTCTTGACACGTTCCAGCTCTTCTCAGAGCTGAACAGTGTGGCTACACCTGAGACAGTAGAGATCTTGAGTATTCTAAAGGAGCTCATTCAGAGGAGGCCCCGTAAAGGAGAAAAAAATAGACAGTACAGACTCCTCATAAGTGTGAGAACTGAAATGGATGACCGCCAAAAATGCCCGCCAGCTGAACACTCACCCAGATCTCTGCTAACCAGCCACATCCCCAAGTAATGGCATCACCCAGCCACTTCAGCTATTGGCTGCACATCCAGGATGATCCAACACCTGTCGGCATACCAGTCACCACACAAACCTGGTACTAGGACTCCTGAGGAACCCAATTGAAAGGAGGGAAACCAGGAAACAGCATGTTGGAAACAAGGCGAGACTAGTTGGAGTAAATCCAACTTTTATGTCACTTTCAACACTTTGGCAGACCCCAAGCTGATGCAGAACAGAAACAGAACTGAACTCTTAAGGCCCAAAGGTGTGCACTGAACATGCATACCACCTTCTCAGTGAAAAAGAGCTGCTGGGTCACATTGACCCTTTGCTGAAATTGAGACAACCGACACCCCGGGCTGAAGGCGAGAACCCCTGCCACTCCAGCCAGACAGGTCACCAAGACAGACTGTCAGGTCACCGAGGTCACGGGAAAATCTCACAGCCAGCCATGAGGACATGGCCTGAAACCTCACACGCTTCAAGGCTCTCACCGAGCACACACCAGACCGGCCTACACAAACCTTTCAATCCCCTGGGGAAGCCCTGTAAAGTGCAAAAACTTCCGGCCAGACCACACCAGACGTTTACTCTGGTAAAAATATGAGACTGCAGTACCAGCATACCCAAAAGGGGAATGGACAGCGACAGTGTGACACACAGACAGCGTGGCCAAACCCTCAACCTTTAACCCTCTGAGCCCGACAAACACGAATACGCGTTTTGGGGCAGATTTTCCTGACAAGGCAGAAATGAGCTTGAATTACTCTGCCATTTTTGATCGTTCAGATAAGAGCAATACACCATTCAAATCTGTAAGGGATCTACTTTTATTTGTATACACTCATAATAACAACTAAACTTTGTGCTTTTGAAGAATAAAGGAAACACACAGGGTGCGCTCTCTGTCTTCTCCGTCTCCGCAATCTGTTTTCAGAAATGCGTCACTAAAATGAAGTGTAACTCAGCGAATACTCGACACACAGACATGAGTGTCTCTATAGAAAGCTTGAAGTGTCTTCTTTCAAATGAAGTAAGTCATATCGAAAACAAATATTCTGTGATGAAGTAATCCGTATGAAACCAACACGATGTTCAGTCTGTCCCGTCTAACTCATTATTTCTAATGAGATCCCGCCCCCTCGTGTTCACATGTAAATCACCACGTGACCCGCACGCGCTTGGAGACACACAACATAAACACAGCGACCGGAGACTTTTCATCGCTGCTATACTGTTAGTTTCTGGAAGAAGACGCGCTGAGTAAAGGCTGGATTTCCCTCAAAATAACAGCAAGAGTTCATCAAGTAGAGAAGATCGATCTGATGAGTAAGTAATGCTTATGTTTTGCATTAGTTAACGTGTTATTGTGACATAAACTTGAACACATTACTAGTTGGGTTGTTCCCAAACTACTGTACAACACGATGAATGCTACACATCTAAGAAAGTTTAGACCATGTTTATTATTAATAATCTGTTCACAAATATATTTTAATAACGTGCTAAACGATAACAGTTCTCAGATATAAAATATATTTTTTATAGTACGAAGTACGTCCTTTTATAATACAAAGTATGCGTGAGTCTATGACTGCAGAATCATATCTTCTATACTATAAAATCATACATGATGTGCAGGATGGCTATATGACTACAAAATCATAGTTGGGTTTTCCCCAAACTATAATTCCTGACTAAAATGTTTGAAATGCAATAAAACATTTTGAATATGATGGGCAATTCATTGTATTTAAATTTCTTAAGGCACGAGTATGTTTTCATGCTCTTTATAAAACAATAAAAGTAATATGAGAGTACATTGTAACATGATGAATGCTACGAGTCTTAGTATGTTTAGAACATGTTTATGATTAATGGCCTACTCTGTTCAAAAATAGATTTAATAGCGTGCTAAACAATAATAATTAGTTTCTAAAAAGTAAAATGTCTTTTTTTTATGATAATACAAAGCATGAATGAGTCTATGACTACAAAACCTATATATATATATATATATATATATATATATATATATATATAGATGCTCCTGATATAAACATGCTCACAAATGTTTTTTCTCTTTTTTTGGTTGTTTGTATTTTATTGAATCAGACACCTGCACCACAGATGATGAATCCTGCTGACTTTCAGTCTCTTCCAACTGTTTTCCTCTGAGAGTGCTGCACCAACATCAGAAGTTCAGAAACACTTAAATAACACGTAAATATCAGGTATGATTTGTTTCACTTGTTGAACAGAATCTGTTGCAGGAACGAGTCAAAGTCTGTTCACATCTCTGTGGGTTAGATCAGTTTGCACAATAATGTGTCTTTGACCTTCATTATGTATGTTTTGATTATACTGTGTTGTAAATAAAATACAAATAATTAAAAAAACCCATTTTTTCAGTCTCCTCACACTCTCTTACCTGCCTCAGTCACAGTCACACTGATGGCCCATTAGCAGCTTTAGGGGAGGGCCCTTTGTCTCTCAGGTGAAAATCATTTAATATTCAAGCCCATTACTACTCCCTCGCATATTGGCTTTCAATCACAAAACATGTATTTAAAAATTTAAATCAATGTATTGTTTTCTGTGAGCAAATAAGATGATTTTCACATAATTTTGAAGCAAAAATTCTAGGCTACAAGATTCGGTTCTCAAAAGTCTTGTGAACAATTGTTCTGTATGTGTTTTATGGTCTCATTTCAGTGACTTAAAAATTTTGGTTTTTAACTAACCACGCATAAACGTTGATTTCTCAAAAACACAATCATGTACATAAATGCTGCTAACATATTATTGTAGCCCAGTTTGTGCTGTTTACAGTGTTATTAGACTTAAGCCATTTATATTTTTATAAGCAACTGAACAAAGCACAAATGTCAGGGCATGTTGAAAGTTCTCCAGGTCCCCAAAACACCCTCAGGGCCCAGAAGGTTAAAGGAAGGGAGGGAACCTGGCCCCACTCTGAGCCACACCTCCTTTTCTAAGAGACATCCTGCACCTGCAGACAACTGCTAGTGCCTAAGCTGCTCCTTACAAGAGGCAATGATGCAGAGCTAATGTCAACTATGTGGACTCACTCAAGACCACATTACATCATCAAACTCAAATGGCATCTGCACTCCACACCATGCCTGATTTACTCTCATCCCAAGGAGTTTCATCTGACAGCTGGATTCACCAACTACTGCCTTAGTCCTGGTCTACACCAACAAATGGCCAGAACTAAAGGGGGGTTGCCCACTTTAGCAGAACACTGCTTCCACCGGAGCACTAACTACTCAGATGACAAAAGAGCCCTGCATTGCACTTCACGAACCATCCAGCGATTTTTCCAGTTACAATGGAACATGGAAAGTGATCACAGAGATGTGCTGCAAACCTATAAGCGCCCTCAACAGCCAAAGCATCAATACAGGGGACCAACACACCCAAAGCCACATGGTCAATGGCATTTTAAGGATGCAATGTTGAGGTACGGTGTGCCCAGAGCGGGTGTTTTGTGGGTTAACAGCAAACCTCTCCCACATCAACACTTCAAGCTGGACTCCCAGTCATCACAGTACAAGTGACAGCCATCCTGGTCACACTTTAAGTCGCATCGGCTCACAAGAACTGCATCAGAGAACTCCTAATTTACACAGACTCAAATTATGCCAAGCTCAGCCTCATACGCCACCTTGGCTAGGAAGAAGATGAGTTTGCCACAATGAACAAGAAGCCAGTCTAGCACCAACACCCGTCTCAGGTTAATGTATGCCCACAACGCACCACAGTACCAGAGACACTTATGAGACACTAAAACAAGTGGCATACGGGGCTGGCATACAGCAAGATGTGGCGGAATATGTCAGAGTATGTTAGGTTGCTGTCAATTCCAAACAGCAAATTGGAACCACAAGGCCCCACTACAACACACTCCACTTTGGGTTTGCAATCACTGAAATGACACTTAGATGTTTCACCACATATGGGCCTTTAACACCATACATATCTGTGTCAGTCCTCACTTTCCAGTCTGCCAGCATGTCACAGACTGCAAATCCCATTGCCCAAGGAGGAGATGTGAACACCTGGCTAAGAGGCTACAGATAGTCTCACTCACAAGACCATTGAGCTTTTAATATTCTGAGTAATAGTCACGATTCGGAAGAAACTCCTGACACACAACTCAAGCCAGAATCACCACCACGGGGAGCTAACCAAGGCCATCAGTTCCCTAAGCTACACCTTCACAGCCCAGCTGACCCTAAGCGACGAGCACAGCACCCATCGTCAGAAGGAGCTGGCACATGCCCAAAGCTGCATAGACAAGCTGGCAGTGAAAGTCCAAGATGATTTCAGGCATCAGACCACTGAGTTCCTGAGAGAGCTATTGCACATATCACGCTGCACAGACAAGCTCGAAGTGAAAGCCCAGGATAAACTCAAGGTACTAGATAGTGAAGCAGGAAACAAAAGGAAAAAGTTGAACAGCTCCAAGAACCCCTTGCAGTTGCTGAACATGACCAACAAGAACTAAAAGCTTCCCAGAAAGACATGAGAAGACATCTACAGTCTGCAGAACAGCTACTAGAGAAAGCCAAAACTGACCTCAAAACAAAGACTCTAAAATAAATGCTCTGGAAGACCACCTGAAAATGAATTAGAGCCAAGAAAAGCGGAGCCCTCGTCAGCATCACCACCGCTGAGCAGAACGGAGACCCCATCCAAGAACTGCTACACAATAGAAGAACTGAATGGCCACAAACAAAAGCATCGCCAGCCCCCACCACAGAACTCTTCCCTTCTAGCAAAAGAAGAAAGCCCCTCCATGCAGACCCTGAAACTGCACGAGACGACTCTTAAACACCTTGACAAATTGGCTAAAATGTCACCCAGTTTGACTGAACGCTGCAGAAGGCCAAGATATCCAGAAGTGGAAGCTCACGCAACTGACTGCGACAGGTAACACCACCTCAGACCCACATCCAGTCCTGAGAGTAAACGTGGTGCAAAGGTCCATGAACAGGTGCACGGCTTCGAACGGAACCACCGGAGAAGAGCGACCCAGGCAGAGACAATGCTGAACCTGACTAAGGTTAACACCCAAGCTGAGGATCCAAAGGCTAAGGAAAATTAGAAACCACCTGTCATCTGTCCTTTGTGATCCACTTGCCATCTGATCTTCATGATCCACCTGCCATTTGACCATCATGAATGATCCACTGTTGCCTGAAGATGTCTCCAGGTGAACATCTTCAGCCAAAAGGGGGGATATTCTGTAGCATCTGCTTATGATCCTTGATGGTCATTGGGACTTTATGTCTTAAGAGACCCTTTTAGCCTTTTGACATTTGCATATAATTCACAGCCTGGCCCCACATTCTACCTTTATATGGGTGCTAAATTGCCAGTGGTTGTCCCCCCACTGTCAAAAAGATGCTAGACAGAATTGTTTATCTGTTCTCTCCATCGGACTTCAAACACATTCCAGAGAAATAAATGACCCTCGATACTAGATACCAACGGCCTGGCTGACCAGTGGACTACCTCCACGAGTACAACACACATAACACACACGCATAGAGACATTTCCTTTATTTAGACCATAATTAATCAGTTACAACGGTATCTGGTATAGGCATGTGTTGTTTGTATGTTTCCTTATTATATTAGCTTAGTGACCACTCGTTATTTGTATTAGTAAGCTCTAAACACTCATATTCAGGTGTATGAATGTATCACTGGTTTAATATCTTTTAGACGTCTCTTTCTTGATATCAAAATGATCTGCTCTTTATTTCTCAAACAATGATGTGCACTGTGACCTCGTGAAATGCATCATACTATTCTTACGGTACTGTGGGAAGAATTACACCGATTGAGCAGGGCAGTCACAAAACATGCAAATGAGGTGTCAAGTGAGACAAAGAAACACTTTCCTGCTGAAATTATTTGCCTTGTTATTGGTCAAACTGACCAAAATGGGTATTACAGGATCCAGATAAAACTTCTCCCATACCCAAAAGGAGGGTTCTTCTCTTTACCTTCGGTGCCCTAGAGACACACACCACCGTGGAAACCTCTCGACTCCCCTTTCGGGGGGAGTCCGAGCTTCTGGCGGTTTTGAGCTCAGTAATTTTGGCGATTTAACTTTGGACCAATCAACCCGTGGCTGGAATGACGAAGCTTTCACTCTTAAAGGAATTCATCAAGAATCTACACATTATACATGCACCAGGACACTTTACTCAGCACCAACAAAACCAATATGCAAGTAACCGCTTGTTACCTATTTAGATGCGCTTCTAGGCTTTGACCCCTTTTGATTAAGGTGATGTGATTCTCTGATGGTTCTAACAGGTTGTGTTTAGCTGATGTGCAAATCCTGCCATTATGCTCTCTCTTGTGTGCGAGCGCTCTCTCTCTTTCTCTCTCTCCATGCCTTCCATCCATTGGCGTCTATGTTTAATGTGTGTATGTTTGTGTTTAGTTCAATGTTACATGTTCCCCTGTAGTGTAGCTTAATAAACATCTATATGTATTCACACTTGGTTGTCTGTGTCTGCAGCTCACAGAAACGAGGTCACTTTAACGTTCCGGTTTTGTTATATGCTAATGAGCGATGTATTAATAAGAAAATTATTTTTCGTGACCAGAGAAATAATTTTCCTTAGAGTCAATGGACGATTAAAACTGTCTGTACTGCAGAAGAACAAATCATTTGATTGTACTATTAATGCTACAGTTAATTCCTGAAGATGAATATATAATTGATAACAACCCGTTATGATTAATTATGTTCATCTCACTTTGAATCAGAATCAGAATGAGCTTTTTTGGCCAAGTATGTTTACACATACAAGGAATTTGTTGTAGTGACAGAAGCCCCACAGTGCAACAGAAAGACAGCAACAGGACAGGACACAGATAATAAAATAATAATATACAAATATCCAAATAGGCAATGTACAAAGCAGCAAAAACACAATATATATTATAGACAACTATGTATGTACAGGTCAAGTGTGTGCAAATTAGAAATGAGAAAATAAAAATTAAATAATTGAGTGTGGTGAATGGATAATGTATTATAGTTGTGTGTTCCACGTTTATTGTTGAGTGTTCATGAGATGTATTGCCTGAGGGAAGAAACTGTTTCTGTGTCTGGTCGTTCTGGTGCTCAGAGCTCTGTAACATCGACCAGACGGTAACAGTTCAAAGAGGGAGTGTGCTGGATGTGAGGGGTCCAGAGTGATTTTACCAGCCCTTTTGCTCACTCTGGATAAGTACAGTTCTTGGAGAGTGGGGAGGGTTGTACCAATGATTCGCTCAGCAGTCCGGACTACTCTCCATAGTCTTCTGAGGTCAGATTTGGTAGTTGAGCTGAACCAGACAGTCATTGAAGTGCAGAGGATGGATTCAATGATGGCGGAGTAGAACTGTTTCAGTAAGTCCTGTGGCAGGTTGAACTTCCTCGGCTGGCGAAGAAAGTACAACCTCTGCTGGGCCTTTCTGACAATGGAGTCTATAAATATTCAGACTTCCGGTGTGGTGTGAGAGGACGCTGGCGCAAAGTGGCTGCCGCTTCGCCACCAGAATTACAAAATAGAAAGAGAATTCGGTTTTATCAAACTGCACTGATCATTTTGTGTGAATATTGAAAGAATTGCATGATTAGCTGTTTTGTCGGCTTGGACTGCAATATATGGTGACTATGATCTACTGAACTTCACATAATTACGTGATCAGCTGTGTTTGGATTTCAACTTACTTGGAGTTAACCTGCTGGCAACATGCTGCTTCATTGCTTTTCAGTTATATTTTTCATCGTGATTTTTACTGGAGCTTATTAAAAGAAATACCTCAAACACTTGGATTTCACCAATTGTTAAACTTACAGCACTGTCTACCTCCTTCTACCTGTGTTTTGCAAACGCTGGGATCATTGCCTCTTCTTCGTCGACCCAAGTATGTTCATCGGGGATCCCGCCGGGGTCTTCATGCAGGTAGTGCCGGAGTAAACGTAGTTTGGTCGGAAAGGCGCCTGGATCGTCGTCATAAAATGGCGCGTGGTGTTTGTTCTACAAATCTATCATATCTTCCTAAATCTGCGTTGATTGGAGGTGTCCGTCTTGAAGAAATCAGGTTTGCGCATTTGAATACTCGCTCCATAAACAACAAAGCGGCTTCAATTTGTGACATCATTGTGGACAAGAATCTGGACTTTCTTTGTCTCTGGGAAACATGGCATCAACCAAATGACTATTTGAATCTTAATATGTGTGTCTTACCAGGCTACACTTATATTGATCAACCACGAACCACCGGTAAAGGCGGCGGTATTGCTGTTATTTATAGATCTGATGTCTCTGTCACTGAAGTTACACTACCTTGCTTTTATTCATTTGAATGTTTAGCGTTCAAATTGAATAGTTATTCACCAATTCTTGTTTTAAGTATGTACCGACCTCCAAAATCTAACCCTGCATTTTTCTCTGAATTTACTGAGCTTTTGACACGTGTCAGTGCAATTTGCTCAGCTATTGTTTTGACTGGTGATTTTAATATCCATGTGGACAATCAAAATAATAATAGTGTTTGTTTTATGGAAACATTAGAGTGTTTTAATCTCACTCAATATGTCAATTTTCCAACACATAAGTATGGTCATACATTAGACCTGGTTTGTGCTACAGGTGTGACTATTGACCGGCTTGAGTGTGCTGATGTATCATGTTTAAGTGATCATAAACTTATTATTTTTAGTATGTTTCCACCTTCTCCGCAGACAACCAAGGAGCATGTACTTTTCTTTAGAAAAATCAGAGATATTGATCTAGACACTCTTATGAATACTATCGGCGAACTACCAGTTGTGATTTCTGTTGACCAATATAATGCTGCCTTTACATCTATTCTAGATGAGTTTGCCCCTCTGAAGAAACGTGTTGTTTCTTTTAAGAGGTCTTCTCCATGGTATAAGCCTGAGCTTCGTAAGCTTAAGGCAGCTGGTAGGCAGTTGGAGCGACAATATAGGAAATCTGGCCTAACAGTTCACAAGCTTTTGTATGAACAACATCAGTTTGAATACCCTAATTCTTTGAAATTTTGCAAAAACGGAGTATTATTCAATGATCATTAGTAGTGGGGTTTCCAATCCACGAGTACCGTTTAATACAATTAATAATCTAATTAAACCGATCAATAGGGATAATTGCCTCACTACAGAGCAGTGCAATGATTTTCTTAAATATTTCTCATGTAAAATTGAGAAAATGTATAATGCAATTGCATCTGTCTCTGTTCCATCAGAGCCATTAGATCTGCATCCCTGTAATTCTCCTGTTTCTCTGTTTTTAAGTTTTACTGCTGTTAGTTCTGATTTTATTTCTTCATCCTCTATACTTGATCCACTTCCTACTAGTATGTTGAAGAAGTGTCTGCCAGTTATTATTCCTCATATTAAAGCGATTGTGAACACTTCACTTGTTTCAGGGATTGTTCCCCCAGCACTTAAAGTAGCAGCAGTTAAACCAGTTCTGAAAAAATTTGGGAGAGATACTGCCGACATGTCTAATTATAGGCCTATTTCAAACTTGCCATTTGTAGCTAAGGTTCTTGAGCGTGTGGTGGTTGGTCAGCTACAAAATAATTTCTTCGTGAGCAGACTACTAGAACCTTTTCAATCAGGGTTTAGGTCTGGACAGAGTACGGAGACTGCCCTTTTGAGGGTAATGAATGATCTCCTTGTTGCAACAGATTCTGGGGCTTGTGGCATTTTGGTTTTGTTAGATCTCAGTGCTGCATTTGATACCATCTGTCACACTATATTACTGGACAGATTACATGAATGGATTGGTCTTTCTGGTGTAGCTTTAAAATGGTTTGAATCATACCTCTCAGAACGCACTCAATTTGTCTATTCTGGTGTAAACAGATCTCAGACTGTCCCATTGCGGCAGGGTGTCCCCTCAGGTGTCGGTATTGGGTCCTACTCTTTTTAGCATTTATATGTTGCCTCTTGGGCAGATTATTCAAAAGTACGGTCTGGGTTATCATTGCTATGCAGATGATACCCAGATTTACATTAGTACTCAACCTGATGTCACATCGGCACTTTCAACTTTATCTGCTTGTTTACTGGAAATACAGGTCTGGATGAAACAGAACTTCCTACAGTTAAACTGTTCAAAAACTGAAGTTCTATTGATTGGCACTTCGACTGCTGTAAATAGATGTAATAATATTAAACTTTTAGTGGATGATTGCCAGATTCTTCCTTCTGTACAGGCGCGGAATTTGGGTGTGATTTTTGATGCACAGCTGACTTTTAACACTCATTTTAAGAATGTTACTAAAATAGCTTTTTATCATGTTCGAAATATTGCACGTATAAGACCGTTTCTTTCTATGCATGATGCAGAAAGGCTTATTCATGCCTTTATAACATCAAGGCTTGATTATTGTAATTCCCTCTTTGAAGGGTTACCTGCAAATGTGATTAAGAGGCTGCAATATGTGCAAAATTCAGCTGCTCGTGTTTTAACTTATACACCGTCCCGTAGTCATATGACTCCGGTGATTTCTCAACTACATTGGCTTCCAGTTCAATCACGTATTGATTTCAAAGTTCTTATCTTAACCTATAAAGCAGTACATGGAATGGCCCCAGAGTATATATGTAATTTGATTACAGTGTCCACACCATCTCGGTCTCTCCGGTCTGCTTGCTCTGTTACTCTGTATCAGCCCCGTTGTAAACTTAAAACAATGGGTGGAAGGTCATTCTCTTGTATTGCTCCTAGGTTGTGGAATTCTCTACTGCCTTCGATAAGAAATGCTTCATCTTTTGGTTGTTTTAAGAAATTACTTAAAACGTATCTTTTTAGTGAAGCTTTTAAGTTATAATTTTGCAGTTGCTGTTGTTATTGTGTTGTTTGTGTGATTGCTGTTATGAAGTGGTTGTTTCTTTTATTGCGGTTTTATATTGTTGTAGCACCTTGAGTGTAAGAAAGGCGCATTACAAATAAATTATTATTATTATTAATTATTATGTGAATATCCCACTTCAGGTCCTGGGAGATGATGGTGCTCAGGAATCTGAATGACTCCACTGCAGTCACAGTGCTGTTCATGATGGTGAGTGGGGGGAGAGCAGGGGGGTTTCTCCTGAAGTCCATGATCATCTCCACAGTTTTGAGCGTGTTAAGCTCCAGGTTGTTAAGACTGCACCAGACAGCCAGCTCCTTAACCTCCTGTCTGTAAGCAGACTCGTCACCTTCCTGGATGAGGCCGATCAGTGTGGTGTCGTCTGCAAACTTCAGGAGCTTGACAGAGGGGTCTTTAGAAGTGCAATCGTTGGTGTAGAGGGAGAAGAGCAGTGGGGAGAGTACGCAGCCCTGAGGAGCTCCAGTGCTGATGGTAAGAGTGCTGGATGTGAATTTACCAAGCTTTACTAACTGCTGTCTGTCTGTCAGGAAGCTGTTGATCCACTGACAGACGGAGGTGGGGACGGAGAGCTGGATTAGTTTATTCTGAAGGGTTTCCGTGATGATGGTGTTAAAAGCGGAGCTGAAGTCCACAAACAGGATCCTCACAGAAGTTCCTGGTCTGTCCAGATGCTTCAGGATGAAGTGTAGTCCCATGTTGACTGCATCATCCACAGACCTGTTTGCTCTGTAGGCAAACTGCAGGGGGTCCAGTAAGGGACCAGTGATGTTCTTCAGATAAGCCAAAACCAGTCTTTAAAATGATTTCATGGCTACAGACGTTAGGGCCACAGGTCTGTAGTCATTAAGTCCAGTAATTTGGGGTTTCTTTGGGACGGGGATGATGGTGGAGCGTTTGAAGCATGAGGGGCCTTCGCACATGTCCAGTGAACTGTTGAAGATCTGTGTGAAGATGGGGGCCAGCTGGTCAGCACAGATTTTCAGACAGGCTGGTGACACACCGTCTGGGCCTGGTGCTTTCCTTCTTTTGTTCTTCCTGAAGACCTGGCACACATCTTCTTCACTGATTTGAATTGTAGGTGTGGGGGAGAGGAGGGTTGCTGGAGTTGTTAATGGTTGTGTGGAGAGGTGTTCAGGGCGGGTGTGGGGTGATTTTTCAAAACGACAATAAAACTCGTTCAAGTCGTCTGCCAGGTGTTGATTCTCCACAGTGATGGGGGATGGTGACTTGTAACTGGTGATATCCTTCATTCCTTTCCACACTGAAGCAGGATCACTGGAAGAAAATTTTTTCCTTAGCTTGTCAGAATAATTCCTCTTTGCCACTCTGATCTCCGTTTCCAGTGTGTATTTGGCCTGTTTGTACAAGACTTTATCCCCTTTTCTGTAAGCATCTTCTTTGGCCTGACTGAGCTGTCTGAGTTTTGCAGTGAACCATGGATTGTCTTTGTTGTAGATTAGACGAGTCCTGTTAGGAATGCACATATCCTCACAGAAACTGATATAAGATGTCACAGTCTCTGTGAGCTCGTCCAGATCGGTGGCAGTGGCTTCAAAAACAGTCCAATCAGTGAGAGAGAAACAGGCTTGTAGATCCCGCTCTGTTTCATTAGGCCATCTTTTAACAGATCTTAATACAGGCTTTGCAGATTTAAGTTTCTGCCTGTAGGTCAGAATAAGATGAACCAAACAGGGATCAGAGTCCTAAAGCTGCTCATGGAACCGAGTGATATGCGTCCTTTATTGTTGTGTAACAATGATCCAATATATTACTGTCTCTGGTGGGACATGTAACATGCTGTCTGTATTTTGTCAGTTCACGGGAGAGATTTGCTTTATTAAAGTCCCCGAGAATGATTAAAACAGAGTCTGGGTGTTTTTGTTCTGTGTCTGTGATCAGATCAGCGAGTTTCTGTAAAGCTGTGCTCATGTGCGCTTACGGTGGAATGTAGACACTCACCAGAATAAACGAGCAGAACACCCGTGGCGAATAGAACGGCTTGCAGTTAATGAAGAGCGTTTCTAGATCAACACTGTTACATCTGTACACCACCTCTCATTGATGTAAAAGCACGTCCCGCTGCTGTTCGATTTTGCCCGTTGATTCCGCATCGCGATCTGCTCTGATCAGCTGGTAATTAGGCAGATGAATTGCGCTGTCCGGTATGTCGCCATTTAGCCAGGTTTCCGTGAAACACGGGGCAGCAGAGTTCGAAAAATCCTTGTTTGTTCGGGAGAGCAGAAGGAGGTCATCAGTTTTGTTGGGTACAGAGTGGAGATTCGCCAGATGGATGCTAGGCAATGCCGTTCGAAATCCGCGCTGACGAAGCTTCACGAGCTCTCCGGCTCTCTTCCCCCTTCTGCGCCTCCTGTAGAGTTTGACCTGAGCTACGGCTCCACCAACTACAATGTCCAGCAAAACGTCCGAAAAATCTAAATCCGGTAAAATATTTTGTGGTGTGTTCTGCCGAATGTTCAGCAGGTCATCCCTGGTGAAACTGATCGTATTTGAAAAACAAACAAAAACAGTACAAACACTGGAGAGCAATGCACAATAGCTGCCATCAGCGGCGCCATCTTGGTTTTTAATATGGTTTTTGAGCTAATTTGTTACAACAGTTGTTAAAGAATAGTTCACCCAAAAATGAAAATTCTGTCATCATTTACTCACCCTCATGTTGTTCCAAACCTGCATAAATTTCTTTGCACTGCTGAATTCTCCACACTGATGTATTTTTTTTTCCCCCTACTATGAAAGTCAATACTGCCCCACAACTGTTGGGTTACAAACATTCTTCTAGATATATTCCTTTGTGTTCAGCAGTAAATTATGACAGAATTTCATTTTTTGAGTGAACGATCCCTTTACAATGTAGTCTTCTCAAAGGCAAATCTTGAAATGAGTTGTGCCGATGTTTTCATTATTGTTATATATTTTTGGTTTATTTTTTATTTTATTTTATTATCATTATTATGTTGTTGTTTTTTTTTGCTGTTTTTATTCTAGGTATGTCACAGGAGACAAATGCTGTACAATGGATGATAAGCCTAGAGGGCCGTGTTATTTGTGAGTGTGTCCAGTCATCATTTTTGACTGCACTTGCAACACTGTTTGCTGTGTACTGTGTATGTCTTCAACCTGCAGTATCAAGAGGAGACTTCTTGCATATTGGAGTTTCTTCAAATGTGTGACACACAGCGTTATCTTCATAAGAATTTTGACACATGATTCTTGCATACTATGGTAATTTGTTATATAACTGTCTTTAGACGCTTCGTTGGAATAAACCCAGAAAGAGGCTCAAAGACCTGCAGAGGCAAGGTGGTCTTCATTTGTGTTCTAAGGATAAAGAAGGGTTTGGAACAACATGAGGGTGAGTAATTACTGACAGAATTTTCATTTAGGGATGAACTAACCCTTTAAATTTAAAATATGGTTTAGAAAGAACAATAACCCAGAGTTATGGACAGTAAAGTCAGGCATTTTGTGACAGGCATTATTGTGCATTGTGCTGGATATAATAAAGCCTGCCGCCTCTTCTTCAAGCTCAAAATGTCTCCCCATTTACTTTCTCCTTAAAAGGGTTAGTTCACCCAAAAATGAAATTTCTGTCATTTATTACTCACCCCAGTGTCATTACACACCCGTCTTAATGTTACCTTCGTTCATCTTCTAAACACAAATTAAGATCTTTTTGATGAACTCTGAGAGGTTTCATAGAGATCCAGTCCAACTACCACTCCAAGGTCCAGAAAGGTAGGAAAAAGACATCATTAAAGTACTCCATGTGACTCCAGTGGCTTAAACTCAATTTTATGAAGTGACGTGACTGATTCTTTGGCGTAAAAAAACATAATTTACCACTTTATTTACAAAATATTATCCAAAGCGTTCACGCAACAATGCCAGCTCGTGAACACAAAACGCATGCATCGTAATGCTCTAATGAAAATTCGTACATGTGCATAGAGGTGACACGCAAGTCTGAACACAACATACATGCGTAGTGAAGCTCTCGTGAACGTGTGTTGCAGATCAATATTTTTAAAGTGGTAAATTGTGTTTTTTGCACAAACAAAGCACTCACGTGGCTTCATAAAACTGAGTTCATGCCACTGGAGTCACATGGAGTACTTTAATGATATCTTTTTCCTATCTTTCTGGACTTTCGAGTGGTTTTTTTATCTTTCAGACTACACCTGCATCAGTTTGAAGATTCTGGAATGTATTTGGCCTGTTCCTGTTTCAGTTACTTGCCAGGTTTTGACTTGGATGAAGCAGTGCTAACTGCATGCACGCTGAGGAAGCCGGTGAGGACAACGTGTTCACCATCACGGAGCATGACGTGAGGAGGGCATTCAGGAGAGTGAACATCAGGAAGGCAACAGGACCAGATGGCATCACAGGTCGGGTTCTGAAGGCCTGCGCTGACCAGCTAGCACCGGTGTTCACTGAGATCTTCAACCTCTCCCTGGAACAGTCCATAGTCCCCTCATGCTTTAAGCAGTCCACCATTGTTCCTGTCCCCAAGAAACCGCAGCCCACCTGCCTAAACGACTATCGCCCTGTAGCCCTCACATCAGTGGTGATGAAGTGCTTTGAGAGACTGGTCAGAGACTTCATCATTGCATCACTACCAGACACACTGGATCCACTACAGTTTGCATACAGGCATAACCGCTCCACGGACGATGCCATCTCACACCTCCTCCACACCACAACAAGTCACCTGGACTGCAGAAAAGGGAATTATGTAAAAATGCTGTTTGTGGACTACAGTTCAGCGTTTAACACCATAATTCCCTCCACACTCACCTCCAAGTTGGAGGTCCTTGGTCTCAGCACATACTTGTGCCAATGGATCTCCAGCTTCCTGAAGGACAGACAGCAAGCCGTAAGGATGGGTAAACACACCTCATCCTCCATCACCCTAAGCACTGGAGCCCCTCAAGGTTGTGTTCTGAGCCCCCTGCTGTACTCACTGTACACTTATGACTGCGTGGCCACTTCCAACTCCACCACCATCATCAAGTTTGCTGATGACACTGTTGTGTTGGGCCTGATCTTAGACAACGACGAGACGGCCTACATACAGGAGATTAAGAACCTGGAGAGTTGGTGCCAGGTGAATAGTCTACACCTGAACATCAGCAAAACTAAGGAGCTGATAGTGGACTTCAGTACGAAGCAGGAGCGGTCATACCAGCCGATCACGATCAACGGGACTCCAGTGGAGAGAGTGGACAGCTTCAGATACCTGGGTGTTCACATCACGCAGGACTTGACTTGGAAGGCCAGGCAGCGTCTGTACCATCTGAGACGCTTAAAGGACTTTAGACTTCCCTCTCGGGTGCTTAAGACTTTTTACGCCTGCACCATCGAGAGCGTCCTGACGGGCAGCATCACTTCCTGGTTCGGGAACTGCACTATGCAGGACAGACGAGCCCTCCAGAGGGTGGTGCGTTCAGCGGAACGTACCATTCACACCGAGCTCCCTGACCTGCAGGACATCTACAGCAAGCGGTGCCTGACCAGGGCCAGGAAGATAGTGAAGGACCTCAGCCATCCCAACAATGGACTCTTTTCTCTGCTGCGTTCAGGGAGGCGCTTCCGCTCCATGAAGGCGAACACAGAGAGAATGAGGAGGAGCTTCTTCCCGCAGGCCATTCGGAGTCTTAACCACTCTCCACACTAATCACATCACCCCACACTTCCACTTTGCACATTTTCAATACAATCTGCACTAATTTGTAGGAGGTTACGTAAGGATAAATGAGTGGGACTTACATACCATTTGTCTTTTGTCTTTAGTATTCCTTTTACTCCCTTATACACTTTACTGCACTGCACAGCACACGGACACTTTATCACTGACATACACTTTACTTTTTATAGAATCTATATAGAATCATATTCTATTTTATTCTTCATATCTATTTTTATTCTCATATCTATTTGTATTTTATTTTATTGCTAGTTTATTTCTGTATATATGTTTACTGTACTTTTTCTATTTGTATTTTTGTAAACTTGGTTTTTCTTAATTTTGTTGGACAATTTGTTGGACAGTCGTACAATACATTTCACTACATGTCGTACTATGTATGTATATGTATGTGACAAATAAAATTTGAATTTGAATTTGAATTTGTGTACAAAGCTGGAAACCCTGCTGCCAGTATTTTACTGTTAAATTACAGAAAAGTTGTAATTTAGATTATAGTAATGAAAATGTAAGATTACGGTACACAGCTGGAAACCCTGCTGCCAGTATTTTACTATTAATTTACAGTCAATTTTTTTACAGTGTAGTACAACGTTGTTTTCCATTGCATACTGCAGCTACGTGACCAAACTTCTGACGCTTAAAGCATCTTATAGGTGGGGGAATGTGCGGTTGTAGCACGTAACTCAAATATCCTAGATACACTTTCTCAGGTCATTTTTCCGCATCAAACTGAATCATTACAGAGGGGCCACCTACCTTTTGTTCATTTTTGACATATTTAAGTCTCTTCACATCTACTACTACTGCCCCTGATGGATTTAGTTTGATAGACTCAACTGAAACATCAGTTGATATTCCCGTTATCACTCCTTTCACCCATTTCCAATCCAATGTTGAGTTATGCATTTCCAGACACGAGGGAGGGCGCACTGAGCGTGCCCCCTAGCGTGCTAGCAGTGAGCTTGATGCATTTTTATTCATTTAGGCCAATGTATGTGGGTAGGGGACGCTTTTAAATTTAGGTATGCAGAAATTAACAAATAGAGACCCCTAGAGGACACTTTGCCTCCCTACAATTAAATCTCAATAACTTGTCAATCAATCATTTGTATTAAAAAAAAAAGGTTGGATTGATGAATTTGACTGGATCGAATCCTGCTCCGGCGAGCGAGGCTCTGTACGCCACACTGTTCGACGTGAAACACACACACTCTCTCACACACACACACACACACACACACACACACACACACACACACAAGGTATGCAGAAATGAAGAAATAGAGACCCCTAGAGGACACTTTGCCTCCCTACAATTAAATCTCAATAACTTGTCAATCAATAATTTGTAAAAAAAAAAAAAACAATAATAATATAATAAAGAAAATAATTGTTTCCCCTGTTTACTGCTGCCTAGCGGAATCAAAAGAAACTACAGGGAGATGGACCAAATAGATCTTAAATAACAGACTTTCAAATAAAAACTTTGTTAAAAAAATTTAATTAGATTTTTTATTTGTATGTATCGTAAATACTAAATCCGTGATATACAGACCAGGTCCAGACCCCACTGTTCGGCATGTGATTCGCAGGAAAAATACAGTAAAAAATATTAATTATTCCACCCATGTGTTAAAATTTAGATTTATTTTTATTTTTTCTGTGAAATGAGACCATTTTTATCCATTTACCCCTATGTAAGTAGGGGTAAATGCCCCGGTCCCTCTGCACCGGGGCTAAGAGTAGGGCACTCTTTTAAATTCAGGTATACCAAAATCAGTAAAAAATCCAAAATATGCTGCAGAGTTGAAGGGGTTAAGCTTGTTTCGAGAAACAATTTCTATGTTTGTATTTTAAAACAATGATCATTTAGTTCCCATGCAACATTTCACCTGCAATTTCTGAATTTAAAACAAATGCAGTTTCATGCAGTTTGTACAATTCAACATTCTTTTATGTATCAAAGGTTTTTGTCATTAATATTACCGTATGTGTTCAAATTTATTTTTGCAATTCTCTCTGGTGCTGCTAGTGGTGCATAAATCACAAGACAGGATTAACTGGTCCAAAAAACAAAAGGTTTTGTGGCAGAGGTTTTATATTTTGATTGAGGATCTGGGAGTACACTCATACAAAACAAAAAAAGGTACATAAAAGGTTTCATATATAAAATACAGTCCAAACTTAAGTTAATTAATCAGAATAATAAAGCCACTTGGAACTTACAAAAAAAGGATCAAGAACATACTTTCTAGCTCAGTAGTACTTAATTTGTGACTGATCATAAAATCATAAAACACCATTTTGTGTCTCTGTGCCCATGGATAATTGGAACTGATTTGATGGTTTGCAGAACCCTCAATCATTTCCAATCTGTTTAAACAAAACGCTGTATGGTCACTGATTAATGCTGTATTTGAGCTGTGTCTCCTCAGTATGGCTCTGATTTCAGACTCCTGTACAGACAGCAGGTGAAAAACATGCCGACAATCTGAAAGGGCACACAAGAAAAGAAAAGCCTGATATTAATACATTTGAGTGAATGAATGAATGAATGATGCATTTATATAGTGCTTTATTGTGTATTGCTGTACACCCAAAGCGCTTTACAATCATGAGTGGGGTCTCTCCTCAACCACCACCAGTGTGCAGCATCCACTTGGATGATGCGACGACAGCCACACTACAACGGCGCCAGTGCGCTCACCACACACCAGCTACAGGTGGAGAGGAGAGAGAGACAGAGCCAATCAAGTGTATGGGGATTATTAGGAGGCCATGATTGACAAGGGCCAGTAGAGGGAATTTGGCCAGGACACCATATTCCAAACAATATCATAAATGCACATACTGTCATGGCAAAAATAATAATTTTTTATTGTGAATGTCGACACCTGCATGGGTCAGTCCTGCCTGATCTATTAGCTAAATGTTTAAGCGCAACACATTGAATTAAAGCATCACCACACTGTCTAACCTTCTGAATAAGAAAAAGTGTCATGTTTGGGCATGTTCTCTCTAGAACATTCTGACAGGCTAAATGTTAGAAACTAAAGAGTTAACATATTTGAACCACCAAATATCCAATCCACCCACCCCACCCCTTCAATTTCCTTTTGACACTGAGCGTGTTTATGAATTTACCCAACAGGGGATGAAAGCATCCTTAATGTGCTTGTGATTCACTGTAGCTGCTTCATGTAGATGTTCACAAAATGACACTTGGGACACTTCTGGGATGATTGTTTGATTTAAACGTCACTAAAACAACAGATTTTATCTTTACAGTGCACTTTGGCCTTATTCTTTCGTTTCTTTAAAACAGTCAGATGTCCAACAGTGTTTCTTATTAAATATATCAGAGTACCTTTTGCTCACATGGCAAAAGGTATCATGCAAACATGCAATGCTCATAAAACTTAAGCTTGGTTCAATCCTTGTGGGTTGAACAACTTTGTGTTGGGCTTCTAGACTAAGTTTCATACTAAAAGAAACGAATATGGATGTAATTTTCATTACTATCTCTGGTTACATTTTGAGCCAAACAGGTATTGAATAAACTATTTTTTTACTCTACTGAAAGCAACAACAATGGTTTTCACAACAATCACAACAGCTGGGGCGTAATAACAACAAGGGATTTATCTGCTAAGTATTTGAATATACAGCTTGATTTTATTCTACTAAGTGCATAAACAGATGCTAAAAATCTTTGCACATATTTTCCCCCACTAACAGATTTTGTTATTATGACTGCCACCCCACTGTAATGCAATCTAAGAATTAAGATGTTCTACACTCTTTTAATCCAATACAGCAGAGGTCCCCAACCACCGGGTTGCGACACACTACCGGGCCGTGGAAGAATTCCAACCGGGTCGCGAGAACGTTCTGGGGAAAATGTGGATAGATATGACTCTCTATTGTGCATAAATGATTGTTCTAATTATCCTGTATTTTCTATGTATGCGATTGATATGGAGTAGCAATTTGACGATTTCATGTTAAATTATAAAAGATTGCTCTGATCTGTCATAGGCTATTAGGGCTTAAACGGATCGCAGTTGATCTGATCACTGTTCGGCATGTGATTCGCAGATTAATTTGCCGATTTACACGAGAAGAAACGAAACAACTCAATTCAATACTTGTGCGCTGTACTCCAAAGCGCGCACAAGCATAGAGATGTGTTTCAGACGGCGAGGCATACTGATTTGATTCCTCTTTCATGTATCCCTGTTTAATATACATATGCATGGGGGTTTGCTGTTACGTCGCAATACTGGAAATATTTCTGTTTTAAACCATGTAGTCGAGCCAATAGATATCACACAAGCAACATGCAAACTTTGCGCAATAGTTATGCCGGTGCCAGCGCATATTCTCACAGAGACGACAAGAGGCGAATCTACTTAAACATGTGCTGATAAAGGCCGCGATATACTTCAAACAAAGTTCGTTTTCGTTCGTTCGTTTTCAACTTCGAAAAGGCTGAGCGACGGTATACTGTTTTTGAACATTCTGACACCCCCCGCGCTGCTGGAGGCGGGCTGTAGATTAATGTAAACATGTGTCGCGATGCTCACGCATATGCCCTAAACACAACAACGATGCAATGATGGTGTATCTAGGGCTTTTATTAAAGTGGATAAATTATTACACTTTTTTTTATATTTTATGTGTTGTCATAATTTGATAAAAACAAAGGTATTATTTATTATTGTATGTTCTTTTGGCATTTCATTTATTGTATACATTTTAAATTCGCTTATTCAAAGAACAACAGAAGCAGCAGCAGCAGCATGGTGTAACATTTATTTGAAACATGTATTTGATACTTGCTACCTTATATCTTTACTCTTTCATTTCATGGCTTTGGAAAACTTGCATCTGATGTTTTTCTACATCGTTTTTTGCATAACTGCTGGTCGTCGACACCAAGCTTCGTTGCAATTTCTTTCAAGAAATTAAATGCTTTCTCTGAATCTTTAAAGTCTCTCCGCGAGTGATCATACAGGTGCGGATATATTTGTGGTAGCTCAGCTATTCATCACAGTGTATTTATGTTGCTAGTGACTTGGAGATGTTGTTCTCCTGCCTGACCTTTGTTGAATGAGAAACGAACCGAAAAAAAAAAAACGCGCGTCAAAGAAGGAGTTCCCGAACCCATCCACCGATTGCGAAATCGCCACGGACCAATGGTAGCTCAAAGGTGTTTAGAAGCCAAAACGAACTCCCCAGAAAGTTTGCTTTGGTGAGCTGTATTGAACTATCAAAACGAACTTCGTTTCGGCCAGATTTTGTTCGAAATGACATAATGTCAGTTCGTTCCTCGATTTAATTTGAAGTATATCAGGCCTTAACAGTATAAATGAACAGTATAGCAGACCCCCCCCCCGCAATATTTCTTTCAAAACGTAACCGGCCCGTGGTTTTAAAAAGGTTGGAGACCCCTGCTATACAGTATACACACAACTCAAAGAGTATTTATAAAGGAATTGTGTCTACAAAACTTAGTATCAAGTTACTAAGAAAGAGGTTATAACTAATGAAAAAAAAAACAATTAAATCTACTGTGAATGTTTATAAATTTTTGCTTTTAAATGACTTTTTTTTTACTCCACTAGATTTTGTCATTTATTTACACCATAAAACTGCCCATGCTGATTGAGAAGTCCACAAGTAAGGAAAACAAGTGTGGCTCTAAAGAGAGAGAGCCATAAAAAGTGTCTATGCATGCTTTTAATTTCACATTTAAATTTTAGATATAGTAGCATTTTAAACATAGTTAGCATTTAACTAAATGACAAAAGACTTTTTTGGGGGGAGGGGGGTTGCTTTGGCTGACCTGCACACAAGCTATGCCCACGCCCACTGCACCAATGATCTGCAGGTGAGTCAGAATGAAGTTCTCCAGCTTTGTGATGCAGCCACCCTGAAAATAAAAACAATGGGACAAAGCAAAAATCAAGAGTATTTTAAGTATTAGGTTTTATGTAAAGTATTTATGTGAAGGTATAGGTTATACACTCACCTAAAGGATTATTAGGAACACCATACTAATACTGTGTTTGACCCCCTTTCGCCTTCAGAACTGCCTTAATTCTACGTGGCATTGATTCAACAAGGTGCTGAAAGCATTCTTTAGAAATGTTGGCCCATATTGATAGGATAGCATCTTGCAGTTGATGGAGATTTGTGGGATGCACATCCAGGGCACGAAGCTCCCGTTCCACCACATCCCAAAGATGCTCTATTGGGTTGAGATCTGGTGACTGTGGGGGCCATTTTAGTACAGTGAACTCATTGTCATGTTCAAGAAACCAATTTGAAATGATTCGAGCTTTGTGACATGGTGCATTATCCTGCTGGAAGTAGCCATCAGAGGATGGGTACATGGTGGTCATAAAGGGATGGACATGGTCAGAAACAATGCTCAGGTAGGCCGTGGCATTTAAACGATGCCCAATTGGCACTAAGGGGCCTAAAGTGTGCCAAGAAAACATCCCCCACACCATTACACCACTGCCACCAGCCTGCACAGTGGTAACAAGGCATGATGGATCCATGTTCTCATTCTGTTTACGCCAAATTCTGACTCTACCATCTGAATGTCTCAACAGAAATCGAGACTCATCAGACCAGGCAACATTTTTCCAGTCTTCAACCGTCCAATTTTGGTGAGCTCGTGCAAATTGTAGCCTCTTTTTCCTATTTGTAGGGGAGATGAGTGGTACCCGGTGGGGTCTTCTGCTGTTGTAGCCCATCCGCCTCAAGGTTGTGCGTGTTGTGGCTTCACAAATGCTTTGCTGCATACCTTGGTTGTAACGAGTGGTTATTTCAGTCAAAGTTGCTCTTCTATCAGCTTGAATCAGTCGGCCCATTCTCCTCTGACCTCTAGCATCAACAAGGCATTTTCGCCCACAGGGCTGCCGCATACTGGATGTTTTTCCCTTTTCACACCATTCTTTGCAAACCCTAGAAATGGTTGTGCGTGAAAATCCCAGTAACTGAGCAGATTGTGAAATACTCAGACCAGTCCGTCTGGCACCAACAACCATGCCACGCTCAAAATTGCTTAAATCATCTTTCTTTCCCATTCTGACATTCAGTTTGGAGTTCAGGAGATTGTCTTGACCAGGACCACACCCCTAAATGCATTGAAGCAACTGCCATGTGATTGGTTGATTAGATAATTGCATTAATGAGAAATTGAACAGGTGTTCCTAATAATCCTTTAGGTGAGTGTATGTTTATATGACTCATGTTTTACGTTTATATATCTATGTTCATATATGCATACAAATGTAGCAGTGGCCCTGTGAGGCACAGCATTTTGTTCTTTTGTATGTTCCCACATACAGAGTAAATGAGAAAACTCACTTGAACCTTAACAATTGTACTTGAAAGGAAAAAATTGTCTCTGAAACAATTAAATGATTCTGTTACTACAAAAACGTTCCATAAGAGTAAACGCTCCATACACACGACTGGTTTAGTGTTGAAAAAGATCATTAAAGTAGTAACACAAATATCACCAGCAAATTGCTCAAAGTGGGTACTCAAACAAAGATAACTTCAAGTAGAAAAAGAAAAAAATTATTCCTGGCCAGTCTCTATAACCTGTATCATTATTCATCTCATATACCTTTCATGGGCATATTCCTTGCTTGTTATATTCACTGTACTGCATCATCTAGCTCTGGAAACTCTTATTGACTTAGGGCAAGATTTAGTATACAGTGCAAATTAGGCCAATTCCAAAACAGCGCTGATGGGCATGGAAATTTCTGCAGGTGATTTACTGACAACACGTAAATTAAAAAACACAGACAACATCTCATTTGCATATCGACCAATGCAATATACCATGCGCAGCACAAATTACCGTAGTCGCAAATAAGCAGAGCCGATGCTCGTCAGGTGCAGGTGATCTATTTATGACGCAGCCTCAAAATAGTTTAAAACATACTTTTTGGGGGGCATTAAATAATGGTGCAAATACCAGTAATTTGACGAGCGCAAACGTTAGTAAATCACATTGCGTGATTCCTTTTAATACTCTCCTCCCATTAATTTTGCGTCTTAAAGGGAATGTCCTACAAATTAATATTCAATAAGTTCAGGTGCAAAAATAACTGTGTCCACGCCTTTTCAGCTCTAATTCTTCAATGTGCATCTTTAGTAAATCCTGACAGTAGTATTTTAATGGCAAAAGATGGTTTGCGCTGGCGCAACCTGTTAGTTAATCTGGCCCTTAAAGCCTTTTCACACTTAACACGAAAATTCAGAGCGAATGTTCAGCGTGATGATGCTTTTGAATCAAAACATAGATCCCTCTAGGGCTATTCACAGCAGGTGCGATCATTCGCGGCGTGAAAGAGTGAAGCCGTCCAATTAGATTGAGCTTAGATCACGTGCCTGGAGCAGTTGCTGTTGCACAAAAGGGTGAGAGTAGTGGGGCTGTTTCGAAAACTAATGTAAACAAACACCAAAAAAAAAAAGGGTATTCTGAGAAAGAAGAGGATGCGCAGTTCTTGTTATTATTGGTATCTGAAAATAGATTTATTATCACATGTTCTTTACACAGAATATACAGTGCCTTGCAAAAGTATTCATACCCCTTCATTTTTTTCACATTTCTATCATACACCCGGTGCAATGTGGCGCCAGGTGCGACGCATGTGTCGTTTGCTAGTTTCAGTTATCATTTTCACATCCTGCGCCACATTGTTTAAATAGAATTTGTGCCCCTTTGTGCGCTCATTGGCATGCTGGTCTGAAAACGAGGTGTTCAGGCGCATTGTTGGCGCATTGCTCTTTTGAGGCAAGTGAAATATACTGCACCATTAAAGGGATACTCCACCCCAAAATGAATATTTTGCCATTAATGACTGGGAATAGCGTACGCACTTTGCGTCCATCGGATGCTCTCCAAAATGGCGCTACGCTGACACAGAGAGACAGAGAGGAGATGAATTGTTGAATAAATTACATAATTTTTATTTTCTTTGCATACAAAAAGTAATCTCGTCGCTTCATAAAACTCAGATTGAACCACTGATGACAGATGGACTATTTTGACAATGCTTTTTATACTTTTCTGTGCCTTGACAGTGTAATTTATTTGGCAGTCAATGGGACAGTCACAGCCTCCCGGATTTCATCCAAAATACCTTAAATTGTGTTCTGTGGACGAATGAAGCTTTAACGTGTTTGGAACGACATTGGGGTAAGTTATTAATGACAAAAATTTTTAGGGTGGAGAATCCCTTTAACTAAAACCTTGTCTAAAGTCAATGTGCAGTATATTATGCGCCTATAGGTGGATCCACAACATGCGTACACTCTGCTTATTACACACACAGGGACGGCGCAGCAGCACACAAACATGCCAAATATTAAAAATTAAATGATTACAATGTAAAAGATTATTGTTGTGTAGGCTGCTGTTATGGAATTTTTAAAATTTGCATTGATCTCACTTTAACCCCCTGCCCCTGGTCTCGACAAACGTTGATAGGCGTTTTGTGGCAGATTTTCCTGATAAGGCAGAAATGAGCTTGAATTACTCTGACATTTTTGATCATACAGATAAGAGCAATACACCATTCGAATCTGTAAGGGATCTACTTTTATTTGCATACACTCATAATAACAACTAAACTTTGTGCTTTTGAAGAATAAAGAAAACAAACAGGGTGCGCTCTCTGCCTTCTCCGTCTCCGCGAACTGCTTTTAGAAACACGTCACTAAAATGAAGTGTAACTCGGCGAATTCTGAACACACAGACATGGGAGTTATATCTATAGAAAGTTTGAAGTGTCTACTTAATCACCGAAGTAATCCGTATGAAACCAACACGATGTTCAGTCATTCCCGTCTAACTCATTATCTCTAATGCAATCCCGCCCCCTCTTGGCTCGCGCCGTTCACATGTAAATAACCACGTGAGCCGCGCGCGTGTGTAAACGCCAAACATAAACAAAGAGCAAGGAGTCGTTCATCGCAGCTACTGTTCATTTCTGGAAGAAGACGCGCTGAGTAAAGGCTGGATTTCCCTCAAAATAAGAGCAAGAGTTCATCCAGTAGAGAAGATTGATCTGATGAGTAAGTAATGTTTATGTTTTGCATTAGTTAACGTGTTATTGTGACATAAACTTGAACACATTACTAGTTGGATTGTTCCCAAACTACAACACGATGAATGCTACGCATCTAAGAAAGTTTAGACCATGTTTATTATTAATAATCTGTTCACAAATATATTTTAATAGTGTGCTAAACGATAACAATTAGTTCTCAGATATAAAATATCCTTTTTTTTATAGTACGAAGTACATCCTTTTATAGTACAAAGCATGCGTGAGTCTATGGCTGCAGAATCATATCTTCTATAGTATAAAATCATACATGATGTTCAGGATGGCTATATGACTACAAAATCATAGTTGGGTTTTTCCACACTATAATTCCCGACTAAAATATTTGAAATCTTGTAAAACATTTTGAATATGATGGGCAATTCATTGTATTTAAATTTCTTACCGCGCAATGTTTTCATGCTCTATATAAAACAATAAAAGTAATATGAGAGTACACTGTAACAAGATCAATGCTACGAGTCTATGTTTAGAACATGTTTATGATTAATAGCCTACTCTGTTCAAAAATAAAATGTCTTTTTTTTACGATAGTACAAAGCATGTGTGAGTCTATGGCTACAAAACATATATATATACAGATTTTCCTGATATAAACATGCGCACAAATGTTTTTTCTTTTCTTTTCTTTGTTTTTTTTTTTTGGTTGTTTGTATTTTATTGAATCAGATACCTGACCCACAGATGATGAATCCTGCTGACTTTCAGTCTCTTCCAACTGTTTTCCTCTGAGAGCACTTTACTAATGTCAGATGTTCAACTACACTGATATTCTATGGTAAAACAAGATCCTTGACTACTGATTGTTTTTTTTTCTTCTTGAATCCATGGAAAGTAGCAGAAACACTTAAATCAGAATCAGAATCAGAATCAGAATGAGCTTTATTGGCCAAGTATGTTTACACATACAAGGAATTTGTTTTAGTGACAGAAGCTCCACAGTGCAACAGAAAGACAGTAACAGGACAGGACACAGATAATAAAAAACAAAAAAACAAAAACAAAACAAGAAATAGCCAATAACCAATGTACAAAGCAGCAAAAAAAAAAAAAACCACACAATATATAGTATATAATATAGACAACTATGTATGTACAGGTCAAGTATGTGCAAATTAGAAATGAGAAAAATAAAAATAAAATAAGTGAGTGTGGTGAATGGATAATGTATTAGTTGTGTGTTCCACGTTTATTATTGAGTGTTCATGAGATGTATTGACTGAGGGAATAAACTGTTCCTGTGTCTGGTCGTTCTGGTGCACAGAGCTCTGTAGCGTCGACCAGACGGTAACAGTTCAAAGAGGTTGTGTGCTGGATGTGAGGGGTCCAGAGTGATTTTGCCAGCCCTTTTGCTCACTCTGGATAAGTACAGTTCTTGGAGAGTGGGGAGGGTTGTACCAATGATTCGCTCAGCAGCTGAGCTGAACCAGACAGTTATTGAGGTGCAGAGGATGGATTCGATGATGGCGGAGTAGAACTGTTTCAGTAAGTCCTGTGGCAGGTTGAACTTCCTCAGCTGGCACAGAAAGTACAACCTCTGCTGTGCCTTCCTGACAATGGAGTCAATGTGAATATCCCACTTCAGGTCCTGAGAGATGGTGGTGCCCAGGAATGTGAATGACTCCACTGTTGTTACAGTGCTGTTCATGATGGTGAGTGGGGGGAGAGCAGGGGGGTTTCTCGTGAAGTCCACAATCATCTCCACAGTTTTGAGCGTGTTAAGCTCCAGGTTGTTAAGACTGCACCAGACAGCCAGCTCCTTAACCTCCTGTCTGTAAGCAGACTCGTCACCTTCCTGGATGAGGCCGATCAGTGTGGTGTCGTCTGCAAACTTCAGGAGCTTGACAGAGGGGTCTTTAGATGTGCAGTCGTTTGTGTAGAGGGAGAAGAGCAGTGGGGAGAGTATGCAGCCCTGAGGAGCTCCAGTGCTGATGGTTCGAGTGCTGGATGTGAATTTACCAAGCTTTACTAATTGCTATCTGTCTGTCAGGAAGCTGTCGATCCACTGGCAGACGGAGGTGGGGACGGAGAGCTGAGTTAGTTTATTTTGAAGGGTTTCCGTGATAATGGTGTTAAAAGCGGAGCTGAAGTCCACAAACAGGATCCTCACATAAGTCCCTGGTCTGTCCAGATGCTGCAGGATGAAGTGCAGTCCCATGTTGACTGCATCATCCACAGACCTGTTTGCTCTGTAGGTAAACTGCAGGGGGTCCAGTAAGGGTCCAGTGATGTCCTTCAGATAAGCCAAAACCAGTCTTTCAAATGATTTCATGGCTACAGACGTTAGGGCCACAGGTCTGTAGTCATTAAGTCCAGTAATTTTGGGTTTCTTTGAGACGGGGATGATGGTGGAGCGTTTGAAGCATGAGGGGACTTCACACAGCTCCAGTGATCTATTGAAGATCTGTGTGAAGATGGGGGCCAGCTGATCAGCACAGATTTTTAGGCAGGCTGGTGACACACCATCTGGACCAGGTGCTTTCCTTCTTTTGTTCTTCCTGAAGACCTGGCACACATCATCTTCGCTGATTTGAATTGTAGGTGTGGGGGAGAGGGGGTTGCTGGAGGTGTGAATGGTTGTGTGGAGAGGTGTTCAGGGCGGGTGTGGGGTGATCGTTCAAAACGACAAAAGAACTCGTTTAAGTTGTCTGCCAGGTGTTGATTCTCCAGAGTGCTGGGGGATGGTGTTTTGTAGCTGGTGATGTCCTTCATTCCTAACCACGCTGAAGCAGGATCACTGGAAGAGAATTTGTTCCTGAGCTTGTCAGAATAATTCCTCTTTGCCACTCTGATCTCCTTTTCCAGTGTGTATTTGACCTGTTTGTACAAGACTTTATCCCCTTTCTGTGTGTATAACACGTATATATCAGGTATGATTTACTTGTTTCACTTGTTGAACAGAATCTGTTGCAGGAATGACTCAAAGTCTGTTCACATCTCTGTAGTTAGATCAGTGTGAACAATAATGTATCTTTTGACCTTCATTATGTATGTTTTGATTATATTGTGTTATAAATAAAATACAAATAAAAAAAATAAAAATAAAATATTTTTTTTCAATCTCCTCACATTCTCTCTTACCTTCCTCAAAGTCACAGTCACACCGATGGGCCATTAGGGGAGGGCCCTTTGTCTCTCAGGTGAAAATCACTTAATATTCAAGGCCATTGCCACTCACTCGCATATAGGCTTTCGATCACAAAACATGTCTTTAAAAATTTAAATCAATATATTGTTTTCTATGAGCAAATAAACAAGATGATTTTCACATAATTTGGGGTTGAGGCTTTCCCAAAATCAAAACAGGACGCAGCAGCCGTGGCAAAGTCTTTGCTGACTGAAATAGTCCCGAGGTGGGGAGTTCCACGAAAAATCAGTTAAAAAACAAATTGGCTAAGTGTTGAGAGGAAACTGGACTCACATGGGTTAAGGCATTCCCGATCGTCCTCATATATAAGAGGATGAGAAAAAGATCAAGGGTAAAGCTGAGCCGATTCGAAATTCTCTTTGGTAGACCACCATTTGTGGGAATGGAAGGGGGAAAACAACAGCTGCCATCGACAGAGTTATGTGAGCATGACATTCTGAGTTACTGCAAAGAAATGTCTTCTCTGTTGTCTAATGTCTGTGTGCAGGTGAAAGCTGCCCAGGGGAAAGTTGCTGAAACTCCCTTGCATGACATTAAACCTGGTGATTTCATGGTGGTATGAGATATGAGAAGAAACAGCTGGAAGGCGAAAAGGTGGTTGGGACCGTTCCAGGTGCTTCGGACTACCCACACGGCTGTAAAGGTAGCTGAGAGGGCAATGTAGATTCATGCCAAGCACTGCAGAAAGGTTCCATCTGCACCTCAGGAGGAGGAACGGAGGGAGTAAGAGATCTGAGACGTGTGTTAACAAGTACCAGGATCCTGTATAAACACTGAGTGCCTTTACCAACATCACCCACATAAGAATGGCCGTAAAAGAGCCTGAACAGTGATCAGCCTATGGCTTGAATGGTTAACACATCTGTGGGGAGGATGGGGCTACTGGTTGTTTAACACTGTGTTACCAATTGTGGTGACAGGGATGTTGCTGTTGTTATGTTTACCATGCATTTTTAAGTTCATATCCAGCTCCGTACAGAGACTGGTGAAGTCTAGCGTGTCACATCAGATGATTAAAATGACGGCTTATTCTGATGACATGTTTTTGAATGTGAGGAGAGAGAAATCGGTTGATGAAGACACGACTAGTAGTGGAAGCTATTGATAATGAGGCATGGGGCATTTTGATTAGTGTTTAGCCCATTTATGTCTATACTGTTTAGCTTGCGGTCTAAGTCGAAGCACTGGTGCGGGCTGTCTTGTATTTTCTTTATGACAGCGAAAAGAACTAAAAATAGTAGTCAGTTTTGATCGTGCAGATAAGAATAAGGTATCATTTGAAACTGCAAAGGGTCTACTTTTATTTCTGTATAGTCATAATAACAGTGAAACAATGTGCTTTTCTAAAATTAATCAAATAAACAGGGTGCGTTCTCTGCCGGCTCTGTCTCTGTCACCTCTCTTCACAGACACGTAAATGAAACAACCTGAATCTCCGCGAAAACTCGCCTCAAATTCATGAGAAATATATGTATAGAAAGCTTGAAATGTCTACTTTTAAATGAAGTCACATCTAAAACAAATATTCTGTGGTAAAGTAATCCGTATGAAACCAACGCTTATCAGATTCAAATATCCACGTGAGGCGCGCGAATGTAAACACCCACATCGCCTCCGCGTAAACAAACAAGTTCATCCCGGTTAACATTACTTTTTGTTTCTGGAAGAAATACACGCTTAGAGAAATAACTCAGAATTTACCTCACAACACGATGCGTCGCGCAGCTGGATCCAGTGAAGAATATCACTCTGATGAGTAGCCTAAAGGCCTTTGCACACGGAGCGCGATGCGAAAAAGCGAGGCGAATCGCCCGCAAATGTTGGTTTCACACCAAGCGCGAAACGAATGTTCGCCTTCTGCTAATTCACGCCTGCACACTAGGTGGCGCTGACCAATAATGCATTTTTCCTCAGATATGTATCGCGTGTAGGGATGGGTATCGTTAAGGTTTTAACGGTATTACTACTCTTATCGATACTGCTTATCGATCCGGTACTTTAACGGTATTCTTATCGGTACTTTTTGTTTTACTTTGTTTCTTTGTTCATATTCTTACAGTATCTTATCTTATGTATATAAAACACTAAAAATGCCTGCACTTCATCAATTTGTAAATGCACCAGTGTGCAGGTATTTTTAGTGTTTTATATACATAAGATAAGATACAGTAACAACATGAACAAAGAAACAAAGTAAAACAAACTGACAAATACAATAAAACAAACACACAAACGAAATTAAATAAACAGTGCTTTCATTTTTCCATGAAGGTCTACTAATATTAATGTTCAGGTAAGTAATAGTTACAAAAGTAATCAGATGTAAATGAGCACTGCATAGTTTTCACTGTATGTACTGATAGATTCATGCTTATTAAAGCTATAACGTTGTTCAGATTAAGAGCTGTGGGTGATTTTCTCTTTGCATTTTGTTCTTTGATTAACAAGCTCCAGTCTGACACTTTAAGACAATATACTGACACGCATCAGATTTTCTCCCAACTGTTCTCGTCCACTTAAAACATAAAAGTGAAGACTCTCATAACCGGCCATTTTGACACATTGTGTGTGTATTTTTTGGCATATTTGTGTGTGTTATTTCGACGCGCCCGAAGCTCAAAGTGTACTTTGCTTGTCCGTTTTGGAGCACGCCGCCGCGCAGACACACGCGCGCACACACATTTCAGCCTGGGGAACAGCAGATTGTACTTTCAACGTTTTACTATCAAATATGTCCTGCAATGTAGCAACAGTAAAGACGGCATTTTATAACAATCACTGATTGAGCTGATTCAGATGTTAAGTTTTGGTTCGGAGGAACGAATCCGCGCCGCTATGAAGGGAAGGGAGTTGTGCTAAGAAATGCGGCTATAATCCTTGGAAGCCAAAATCGAAAAAAAAAAAAAATACTTAGCTTAATATAACAGCCACAGGCCTAAAGTGTGAGCAGATGTTTGAATAGCTGGTTCTCTCCTCTATCATAATTAACAGGACTTTCATGTTGCGTGTGCTCCGCGTGAGCGCGATCTGGCTTCTGAATTGCGCATAGCAAAAATGCAAAATAGACAAATGTTTGCATGTTATTGCACATAAAAACAGCTGGCGACTATATATATATATATATATATATAGAGAGAGAGAGAGAGAGAGAGAGAGAGCAACAATAAATGTATGTGTGTTTTCTTAATTTCTCCAATACCGACAGAAGTACCGATAACGTCAGAGCTTATCGATACTCCGGTCTTTCATAATTTAGCCCCGAGACCGATTTAATACCGAGTTTCGGTACCCATCCCTAATCGCGTGTATGGATTTAACATCTAAATTATAATTATAAATAAATTATAATAAACAAAGTTTGGTTCTACACCAGAAACAAGCTATAAATAATGCTTTCAAGAATAGGCTACATCCTAAAATATAATTAGAAGTACAATTAGCATCAAGCTACACTTGAAAATGTATTTAAATTTATTAATGTATTTGCTTACCCACTTTAAACCATCATCGAGTGCTTGTAATGACTTCCGATTGTTATTTATAGTTGATTTTGATTCTATAATAAGCAGAGACATGCACTCTTTGTATGTTTAATAATGCTACACTGCCAATATTAGTCATAAACATCCTTTATTGCTATAAAAAATACCATGAGCTGCATACAAAACACATACAGAAAATATATCATCAAAATCATGTCTATTTGCATTCATATTTCATGAGTAGAAAAATGTTTCACTCTATTTTTTTTAATAGGGAAGATCTAGAGAGTGAATGCGCTCTGTCTCATAACACTCGCACACATGGAAGAAAAGGGACGGTACTCAACAGATCACATGATTCAGTGGAGAATTATTAGAAATGATGATATTCTGTATGAAGAGCATGTGAGAATAAATCTGTTCTCAAATACCAACGATAACAAGAACTCAGCATCCACTCTCTTATCCGGGAGACTCATCTTCTTTTTTTGTTTACACTAGTTTTCGAAACAGCGCCACCATTCTCACCCTTCCGTGCAACAGCAGCTGCTCCGGTCACGTGATCCTACCTCAACTCTGATTGGACGGCCCGTGTTTTCGCTTTGCGAAACTGAAAAGATTCGTCGGACTGGACGAAAAAAAAAACATTTGCTTTTTCGGTGCGCGAATGTTCACAGTCTACGTGGAGGCATCCATAGGAAACTTTTGTTTTATTCCAGTGCGTCATCGCGTGCAAAATTCGTTTTGCTTTTTCGCGCTCAATGTGGAAAGGCCTTTAGATTACTTGCATCTTAAGTTATTGTGACATAACTTGTACACATTTTACTAGTTAGACTTGAGACGTTAGACGCCAGGGTGTTTGTTTAATATTTTATAACATATAAAACTGCAAGATATAAAAGTAACGTTAGTGTGAGTGTTAACACTATGAATGAATGTGTGTTACGGTTTAATTCTCAGTGTTCATATCAGTATCAGTACAAACAATGCTGTTCTTCTGAACTTTCTATCCATCAGGAAAACCTGAAAAAAATATTCTCATCTCTTTTCAACATAATAATTATAATAATAATAAAAATTTGAGCAACAAATCAGAATATTAGAATGATTTCTGAAGGATCTTGTGACTGGAGTAATGATGCTAAAAAGTCAGCTTTGATTGATCCTAATAAACTGTTCAACTGCACTCGTAAGCGAATCTCAAGTTATTTTGTGTGATAGGTAAATATATTCTTAATAAACTACAAACAAAACATATGTAAATTTATTTTGTCCTCACTTTCTTGTAACTCTTCACTCTCAGTCACATACCTGCCTGAATGGCTCATTATGCGGGCCTTTGTATTCTCAGGTGAGAATCACAGCATTATCCAGGATAGTTCATGACCTCTCGCATAGTATAGACCCTTTCTACTCAAAAAGTGACTTAGAAAATTTAAATCAATATATTGTTTTTGGTGAGTGAGTAAAAAAGATGATTTTCATATCATTTGAAGCAAAACCTCTAGACTACAAGATCCAGTTCTCAAATGTTTCACTAACCATGCATAAACGTTGCTTTCTCAGAAACACAATCATGTACATAAATGCTGCTAACACATTATTGTAGCCCAGTTTGTGCTGTTTACAGTTTATTAGACTTTAGCCATTTATATGTTTATAAGCAACTGAAAAAAACACAAACGTCAGGGCATGTCAAAACTTCTCCAGGCCCCCAAAACACCCTTAGACCCCAGAGGGTTACGATTAGGGTCTGTCCCCACACAAAAAGCCTTAGCGTGTTTTTCTGACTTCAAGAATTTTAGAGAGTGATCATTTATATGAAAATAAGAGATGAAGAGTATAAATGTAATGTAATGACTTAAATTTGCTTTGAGATTATCATTCTTATTTTATGAGAAAATATGCATGTAATCTTGATAAAGTAGAAAGAGTTCTAGATGTAGTAATGATTTTTTTATATATATATAATTAGTTATCAATGAGTGATAAAAAGGGGGAATTGTTGAAGAAAAATTCATTTTGGTTGATTTCATATATGCTCATGAAACATAGTGGAGTATTTCTTTCTAGTTTCTTATCATGAGTGGAAAAGTACAGCTGTTAGGAGTTTGTAACCTTGAAGCCGGAGGGAGATATAAGGTGCAGGGAGCCCTCCCTTCAGGGTCACACTCTGCAGCGACTTGTGTGTTTCTGTATGACTGTCTGACCTTCTTTGCAAAGAATAAACCTTTTTATTAAACATGTCTTTATTGAGAAAGTATACAAGATAACAGAAAAATCTTCAATGGAGACAATTTTTAACTACCCTCCCACCCTCCCACCCTCAGCATCCACATGTTCCATTACACAGGGCTAAATAAAATAAAATATAAAAAGAATGAAACAAAAGGGAGAATAAGTTCTGCTACACATGGGCTAAGACAGATAAATATTACCACATCAAATAAAGCACATCACATTTGCATCAATCACTGGATTGAGAGGAATCTAGCATTCCTTGTATTACTATTTCATTGTTTTCAAGGAATTGTATAAAGAGGTCCCATATTTTATAGTAATCTTTCAGTTTACCCTTAATACTGTATGTAAGTTTTTCCAAAACAATACAGTGTGATATATCTTTTAACCAATGACCAATTGATGGACCTTCTATTTTCTTCCAGTAAAATGCAATTGACCGTCTTGCGAGAACTAAACAGATATCTATCATTTTCATTTGATGTCTTGATACTGATATACCAACAGGAATTAGACCTAGCACACACATTTCAGGAGTCATTGGAACTGGTTTTAAAATAATTGAAGATATTAATGTCATCACTTTTTGCCAGAATGTCTGAATAACATCACATGTCCAAACACAGTGAAAGAACGTTCCCTTATATTTTTGGCATTTAAAGCAAACATCTGGAATATTAGGGTTAAATTTGTTCAACTTTTCAGGTGTAATATAAGTGCGCATTATCCAATTGTATTGAAGCAGTTTAAATCTTGTATTGATTGACAAATTCTGGGCTCTGACACCTATTTCACTCCATTCTGAAACTGAAAGTTCGTACTGTAAGTCTGTACCCCAAGCAACTCTCTTAGATTCAGATGATTCTTTAGAGCTATTAACAAATTTACAATAAAGCAACGTAATTTTGTTTGTACTAAGTTCCTCATTCAACATAACTTGTTCTAATTCTGTTAGCCTTGGTCTGGACATTGAATAATGTTGCTTGACTCTGATGTAATTGCAAATTTGTAAGTATTTGAAGAAGTGTGTCATAGGAATTCCAAATTTATCCCTGAGTTTATTAAACGGCATGAGTGTATCTCCCTCAAACAAGTCACCGATCTTTTGAATACCCTTTAATGCCCATTGTTTAAAGCCAGAATCATTTTTCCCTGGACTGAAGTCCTTGTTTCCCCAGATAGGAGCAAAATAATAAAGAGATGGGACTTCTCCTAATGTACGCTGTGCTTCATTCCAAACTATTAAAGTATTCTTAACAAATGGATTTTTGGTATCCTTTTTCAGATTCTTGTATAAGTCCGAGTACAAATACGAAGCCATGTTCATATTTTTTGCAGTCATCGATTCTACTTGTACCCAGGGTAATTGTGGCTGCAAAGAAAACCAATAGGTGGCATTAACTAATTGGGCAGACCAATAGTACCATTGCAAATTAGGCAGACGTAGACCCCCTCTGTCATATGGGAGATATAGTAGTGTTAGGCGCAGTCTTGCCCGTCTGTTTTTCCAAATAAATTTAGTACATTTTTTATTCATACTAGGAAAAAAACCTGATGGGGGTGGAAGTGGAATGGAACGAAATAAATACAGGAATTTGGGGATGATCTTCATCTTAATAATATTTATACGACCAATGAAGGAAACTGGTAGGGATGACCATCTATCTAAGGATTCACTAACTTTGGTTATGACTGGGTTATAATTAGCAGGTATTAAGTTGTCAATTGAAGGAGTGATCACTACTCCTAAATATTTAAAACCATTTACTGTATTAATAAAGGGATGTTTTATTGGTGGGTTATGTCTTTCTTGAGTATTTAAGAAAAGTATTGATGATTTAGTATTATTAACTTTATAACCAGAAAACTTTCCAAATCTATCGATCAATTTAAGCAATGCTGGAATGGATCTTTCAAGCCTTGTAAGAAAAAGGATAGTATCATCTGCATAAAGAGCTATTCGATGTTCACGATCTTCAATTTTTATGCCCTTTATGATAGGACTACTTCTAATAGCGACTGCTAAGGGCTCTAATGCCAAAGTGAATAGCATTGGTGACAAAGGGCATCCTTGTCGTGTGCCTCTATATGTATTAAAAGGTTTTGATATTATTCTATTGGTTCTCACTTCAACTATTGGTTTAAAATATAAAATATTAACCCAATTTAGAAATGAGTCTCCAAAACCGAAACGAGCTAAAGTATTTTTCATATAATGCCACTCCACCCTATCAAACGCTTTTTCTGCATCGAGTGATAGGATACATGAATCAGTGGTTTCCTTTTCCTCGTGTAAAATATTTAGGACTCGTCTAATATTGTGAGTAGTCTGGCCGCCCTTAATAAATCCATTTTGGTCAGTGCCTATGACAGATGGAAGACATTTTTCTAATCTTAACGCCAGAATTTTGGCAATGATCTTCGCATCTGTATTAAGCAATGAAATTGGTCTGTATGACTCACATTTAGTAGGAAGTTTATCCGGTTTCAAAATTAAAGTTATTAAGGCTGTTCTCAGTGTGGGCGGTAAATAACCATTTTGAAATGACTCTTCATACATTTCCTTCAGGGGACCAACTAATTTGTCTTTAAATAATTTGTATAAGTCAATTGGTAGACCATCAGGGCCAGCTGTTTTACCATTCTTTAGTTTTGTTATGGATTCTAAAATTTCACTTTCCTCTAATATATTGTCTAAGTTGTTTTTGTCTTCTTCAGATATAAGTGGAATTTGTAAATCATTAAGGAACTGATCTTGGTCTTCAATATAATGTTCTGATTCAGATTTATATAAATCTTTATAAAATGAGACAAAGATATTATTTATTTCTAAAGGGTCAGATACTAGCTCTCCATTATCATTTTGAATATTATTAATAGCCTTTTCTGTATCTAGCTTTTTAATCTGCCATGCAAGCAACTTCCCTGCTTTTTCTCCCTGTTCATAGAAAGATTGCTTTAATCTTATTAAGCTATTTTCCGCTTTTGTTATGGTGAGGGCATTATATTGGGCTCTAAGTTTAATAAGTTTATTGTTTATTTTTCCTGAATTATTTGAATATGTCTTTTCTTCTTCCTTTTTAATTTCTTTTTCCAGTAGGTTCATTTCTAATTTAAATTTATTAGACTTTGAACTTGTATAGGAGATTATCTGACCCCGTAAATATGCCTTGAAAGCTTCCCACCTTATAGCAGCTGACGTTTCATCTTTATTTTCTTTAAAAAAAATGTCTATCTGTTCCTCTATGAATTTTATAAAATCTGGATCATGTAACCATTTTGGATGGAGACGCCAGCGATAAGTTTCATTCATACTTCCTTCTGTCTTATAAATTAATGAAACGGGACCGTGATCAGAGATAACGATTGGTTCATATTGACACATTGTTATTCTTGAAAATAGGTCATTAGAAATCAAAAAATAGTCAATACGAGAATGTCCCTTTGTCACTGTAGAGCAACATGAGTATGTTCTTTTACTAGGGTTTAATCTCCTCCATGGGTCGCACAGGTTTAATTCTTTAATGTAGTCCCCTATCTTTTTCCTAGATTGTGTGTGTGTTGTATCTGAACGTGTTGAGCGGTCAAGATTGGGAGATATTGTACAATTAAAATCTCCAGCCATTATTAGCTTTCCTGGTAAGGAGGCTATTAAAAGAAACAATTTTTCGAAGAAACTTGGACAGTCTATATTAGGACCATATACATTTGTCAAAATCATATTTTCATTGAAGAGAGAGCCTTGGATTATTATATAACGCCCTGCTGTATCCTGTAAAACTCGAGATATTTGAAATGGAACCAACTTGTGTATTAAAATCATAACCCCCCTAGAGTTAGGAGAATATAAAGCTGAATAAAGCTGACCTTTCCAACGTCTTTGTATTGGTGTCGTATCATTTGAAGATATGTGACATTCTTGCAGGAATACGATTGAAGGGTTAAGCTGATTAATTTTCGTCATTACTTGCTTAATTTTAATTATTTTCCCCAGGCCTCTCACGTTCCATGTTATTATTTTTAGTTTTAAGTTAGAACCATTTATTTTATTAATTCCCATATTAGTACCCACTTGATATTATAATTCTGTCTCCCAGCCTGATCAAAATAAATTACAATTTGCCCTGTAGCTGAAAAATAGTAAAATACCCTTAGGACGCTTCTCCTAGCACTAGCACCCCGAACTCGCCAGTGCTGTACCCACCATAACACAGAAATAAAAGGTTCAACACTTTGTATCACTGATCCTTCTGCTAGGAGCAGCATAACGTGGAACATAAGTAGTAACTCTGCTCGGTACTCCCATCAACAGACGGCTAATCACAATAAGTGTAATTATCAACAGCCTATGATAATAACCAAAATAACCATGGATATCGATATTGTATCGGATTCCTCTAGTATTGCCGGCTATTTGAAAAAAGAACAAAACATTTTTTTATAAAATAAAATAAAATAAAAGCAAAATAATTTTGGAATCCACACCGAACAATCCATATTAAGATTCATATGTGAGACGAGTTATTGTGTAAAGTCATTCAGATCCATCTCCCTCTAGACATTTATCTCAAATACCTTATCAAACTTGAGAGGGGAAAATCCAGTACGTGACAGTTACTTTAGATTCGTGTCCTTTATTTTGCTAATGAAGTTTTCTACCTCCGCTGGACTCTCGAAGATGCATTCTCGTCCTGCATGAGTGATTCGTAGTTTCGCTGGAAAGATGATTCCATATCTGATGTCCATGTCTTTGAGTTTCTGCTTCACTTCGTAGTATTTTCGTCTTTTCAGGTGTGTTTCTCTGGCGATGTCCTGAAAAAACTTCACTTCTCTTTCATCGTATGTGATTTTCCCCTTTACGCGTATGGTTTGTAGCACTTTGTCTTTGTCTTTTGAGCTCAGAAAGCGCACAATGAGTATTCTGGGGGTGTTTCGATCACGGCGGTCCTGTAGTCGGTGAGCTCTTTCAATGGTTATCGGGCCGGAGAATTGATCAGGTCCCAGCACCTCCGGGAGCCATTTCTCAATAAAACCCACCGCGTCCGAGCCCTCGACGCCTTCAGGTAGGCCAACGATGCGCACATTATTACGACGACTTCTATTTTCCTGGTCTTCCAGTTTTTCTCTAAAAGATTTGACCTGTTGTTGAAGAGTATCTACAGTGCGCTGTAATCCAGACACCTGGTCCTCAGTGTCGCTAATCCGTTGCTCCGCCGTTTCCAATCTGTTGGAGATTTCCTTGACTTCTTGTTTAACCTCCTGTATTCCGGACAGAATTCCTGTTAATTGGACTGAGAAATCCTCTCTCATGCTTGTAATTGCGCTCATAATGTTGCTTTCTTCCTTTTTACTAGTATTTGCGCTGGGTTCTTTACTCTCGTGCATCGCGTTAGCTGGGTGATTAGCTGAGTCTGCATTTAAATCGTCTTGGTTTCCTTGTTTCTTCTTCAATGTACGCGATGTCATTCTGTATAGATGATGCTCACACAGATATTAATAGAACTGTTCAGTTTCAGAAATTAAAGTGGCTGTTTAAGGAAAGATATTGCCGAATGTTGTTGGAACGTGGAAACGTACGTCTGTTCAGCACGCCGCCATGTTGAATCTTTAGAATAAACCTTTTTAAAGACAATTGAGTGAGTTTGTCTCTTACATGGTGAGAATGATTTTAATTTTCCACAACAACACACACTTCCAATACAAATTTATGTTCAAACAAATTGAAAAGTTAATTTTGCATCCAATGAACCCTTTAATATATCAATATTTTGGTGCAGTGAGCTTTTCTTCTATCCTGACAAGTCCCTCAGTCCCTGCTGCTGAAAAACAGCCCCACAGCATGAGGCTGCTACCAGCACACTTTACCTTTGGGATGGTACTCTGCAGATGATGAGCACAGCTGGCTTCAACGAAGCAGATTTTTTTCTGAACTCTTCCACAGATGTGTGGCTTGATTCAAACCTGTTTCTGAGCTCTACAGGCAGTTCTTTTGACTTCAGGGCTTGGTTTTTGCTCTGATATTCATTATCAGCTGTTAGACCTTTTATTAAGATACAGTTGGGCAAAAAAGTATTTAGTCAGCCACCAATTGTGCAAGTTCTCCCACTTAAAAAGATGAGAGAGGCCTGTAATTTTCATCATAGGTACACTTCAACTATGAGAGACAGAATGGGGGGAAAGAATCCAGGAAATCACATTGTCTGATTTTTTAAGAATTTATTTGCAAATTATGGTGGAAAATAAGTATTTGGTCAATAACAAAAGTTCATCTCAATACTTTGTTATATACCCTTTTTTGGCAATGACAGAGGTCAAACGTTTTCTGTGAGTCTTTTTCACACGGTTTTCACACACTGTTGCTGGTATTTTGGCCCATTACTCCATGCAGATCTCCTCTAGAGCAGTGATGTTTTGGGGCTGTCGCTGGGCAACACGGACTTTCAACTCCCTCCAAAGATTTTCTATGGGGTTGAGATCTGGAGACTGGCTAGGCCACTCCAGGACCTTGAAATGCTTCTTACGAAGCCACTCCATTGCCCGGGCGGTGTGTTTGGGATCATTGTCATGCTGAAAGACCCAGCCACGTTTCATCTTCAATGCCCTTGCTGATGGAAGAAGGTTTTCACTCAAAATCTCACGATACATAGCCCCATTCATTCTTTCCTTTACACAGATCAGTCGCCCTGGTCCCTTTGCAGAAAAACAGCCCCAAAGCATGATGTTTCCACCCCCATGCTTCACAGTAGGTATGGTGTTCTTTGGATGCAACTCAGCATTCTTTCTCCTCCAAACACGACGAGTTGAGTTTTTACCAAAAAGTTCTATTTTGGTTTCATCTGACCATATGACATTCTCCCAATCCTCTTCTGGATCATCCAAATGCTCTCTAGCAAACTTCAGATGGGCCCGGACATGTACTGGCTTAACCTGTTAGCCTGCACCAGAGCGACCTCGCACTGAACGCTCTTTGTTTGCATGTGTCATTGTTTTCTAATAGAATAAATGAAACGGGACAAAGTTAATCTTGTCAAACTCTATATCATTCTGAGGGTCTAAGCCTCAAGCATCGACGACAGATCGCTGTTTTTCGATGGAAAGCTTATAAGGAATGAGTGGCACAAATTTGCTACATTTGTGTAAGCAGTACACATCCAAACACGCAGAGTAAAAAAGCCGTACGTACCTTTATCATTGTAATAACGAGCCACAAACGCGTCCACTGCTGAAATCCCAGTTTAGTTAGAGAGGTAAGGGTCCACAGAAAAACATCCCAGCGAGCACTTTTAGTCCAGCGAAACAATAACGTTGTAATAAGGATGAATATTCCTTTGTTTACGTTTCATTTCTTCAGAGAGTTATTGTTCGCATCCGTTATGGAATAAATTACGCTCAAAAACAGCGTCTTGGTGGTAAAAAAACAAAACGATTTTGTAGAATACGGTCTTACAAACATAATGAGACCGTCTACGGAAAAAAAAGTCTCAGAAAAGCGGAATATAGATTATTTGAATTTGGCGCTCCCTCCTGCCGGCAGTGACGCTTCTGTGACGCACGCTGTCATCTGAGCGGGGCATAACTTAGCGATCTGCTTTATCCATAAAAAACTGTTTTTTTTTTCTTCTACATTTTTTATATGTGTGTGTGTGTATTGTGTGGGGAATGTGGCCGTATCTGCATGATTATAATCTGTATGGACGCACATCAGCGTGTTTATTAGCGACTCTATGACGGCTATCATTGTGATTCATTGATCAGCTATTATTGATTATATGGCCCATCTGTTTGATTATAATCTGAATGGAAGCACATCAGCGTGTGTTTACTGACTCTATGACCATGTCTGGCAATATCACTTCACGTCTGGCAGTGATATTTATCATTGTAATAACGAATAACGAAGAATACTTCAGTATACATACTATATACAAAGCATTTTTTTCTATTTTTTTTCCTTTTTTATTACTCAAATAATTATTTTAGTATTTTTTAGTGCTCAAATAAATCTGTCTATTATTTTATAATTGAAAAACTATGCAGGAACATGTATAATGACTAAAATAGCTTGTATAATTCTGCAATCCATTTGGTGGTTATTTTTCCTCAAACAGGGGGGTGGGGGGACTATAAATAGTTTCAGAAAAAATATTGCAGGAATCTCATTTTTCATGGTATCTTCTTCAAATTTGAAATATGAACTGATGAGACACATGGCTTTCGATCCATTACTTTTCTGGATTGCTCCAGGACTTATTTCATGTATTTGTATATGAAATAAAAAAACATTCAGTGTGGAAAAATATTTTTCAAGGCACGTCAGTGTCTATAACTTTTATCTTTTTGAGCATTATCAACTCTGGATGATAGATAGTAAAGCCCAGAGTCTCTTCTTTCCAAAGATACCTAATTTGTTTGTGTAAGCACACTTTGTCACAAACTGTTACCATTTTAATTCAGGTAGGTTATTTTCACCTGCGAGGCCCTAAATGGGGTTGAAGGTTAAAGTGTTAAGCAGGGGGACACGTCTGGCACTGCAGGATTTGAGTCCCTGGCGGCGTAGTGTGTTACTGATGGTAGCCTTTGTTACTTTGGTCCCAGCTCTCTGCAGGTCATTCACTAGGTCCCCCCGTGTGGTTCAGGGATTTTTGCTCACCATTCTTGTGATCATTTTGACCCCACGGGGTGAGATCTTGCGTGGAGCCCCAGATCGAGGGAGATTATGAGTGGTCTTGTATATCTTCCATTTTCTAATAATTGCTCCCACAGTTGATTTCACACCAAGCTGCTTGCCTATTGCAGATTCAGTCTTCCCAGCCTGGTGCAGGTCTACAATTTTGTTTCTGGTGTGCTTCGACAGCTCTTTGGTCTTGGCCATAGTGGAGTTTGGAGTGTGACTGTTTGAGGTTGTGGACAGGTGTCTTTTATACTGATAACGAGTTCAAACAGGTGCCATTAATACAGGTAATGAGTGGAGGACAGAGGAGCCTCTTAAAGAAGGAGTTACAGGTCTGTGAGAGCCAGAAATCTTGTTTGTTTGTAGGTGACCAAATACTTATTTTACCGAGGAATTTACCAAAATCCTACAATGTGATTTCCTGGATTCTTTCCCACCATTCTCTCTCATAGTTGAAGTGTACCTATGATGAAAATGACAGGCCTCTCTCATCTTTTTAAGTGGGAGAACTTGCACAATTGGTGGCTGACTAAATACTTTTTTGCCCAACTGTATGCCTTTCCAAATCATACCCATTCAATTGAATTTACCACAGGTTAACTTCACTCGAAGTGTAGTAACATCTACAAGCAATATAAGGGTATGAATACTAATGCAATGGAATTATTTTAGTTTTTGTATTTTTAATAAATTTGCAAAGATGTTAAAAATTAGTTTTTTGTTTTACAATTATGGTGTATGGAATATAGATTTATGTGGAAAAAATGAATTTAAAGCAGTTTAATATAAAGCAGCAACATAAAACATGAAAAAAAATGAATGGGGTATGAATACTTCGCAAGGTACTGTAATTTCTATGAATTCTCCACTGAACTTGATCTGAAAAGCACTGTCCGTTTTCTTCCACGTGCACGAGTGTTAAAGGATTAGTTCACTTTTAAAAAAACTTTTGCTGATAATTTACTCACCCCCATGTCATCCAAGATGTCCATGTCTTTCTTTCTTCAGTTGAAAAGAAATGAAGGTTTTTGATGAAAACATTTCTCCATATAATGGACTTCATTGGGACCCAAACGGTTCAAGGTCCAAACGACAGTTTCAGTGCAGCTTCAAAGGGCTACCTTTTCAACGTAATTGCGTATTACGTGACGTCACGAACGCGCATCACAGAACAGAGCAAGGCGAGCATTTAAGTAAAGTAAAGTAAAGTCGTGACGTATTGTCAAAATTTGACCCATACTCGAAATTGGTGCTCTGCGTTTAACCCATCCAAGTGCACACACACAGCAGTGAGTAGTGAACAAATGCACACACACACACACCGTGAACACACACCCGGAGCAGTGGGCAGCCATGCTGCAGCGCCCGGGGAGTATTGTGGGTGGAGAGAGCGCTGGACATTCACTCCCCCCACCTACAATCCCTGCCGGCCGGGGACTCGAACCCGCAACCTTTCGATTACGAGTCCGACTCTCTAACCATTAGGCCACGACTTCCCCCGTTTGTGCATCTCCATTTGTGCTTATAAAACCCTTATTCATCGTCTGGTATCGTTTAAAGCCCTTTGAAGCTGCACTGAAACTGTCATTTGGACCTTGAACCGTTTGGGTCCCATTGAAGTCCATTATATGGAGAAATGTTTTCATCAAAAACCTTCATTTCTTTTCGACTGAAGAAAGAAAGACATGGACATCTTGGATGACATGGGGGTGAGTAAATTATCAGCAAAAGTTTTTTTAAAAGTTAACTAATCCTTTAAGGGTCAGAGCGCGTTCACTCAAGATCTGTCAATCATGGGATAATAACTCCTGCCATTATGCATGAAAAAGAAAATGAGAGAAACATTTTTCTATTCATGAAATATAAAAGCAAATAGACATGATTATGACAATATATTTTCTGTTTTATGCAGCTCATTTTTTAAATAAGAATAAAGGATGTTTATGACAAATGATAAGCAAGTTTCACGTTCAATCCATTATAAAACGTACAAAGGATGCATGTCTGTCTATTATAGAATAAAAATCCACTTCAGCTCTCAATCGGAAGTTATTACGAGCACTTGATAAATAATGGTTTAAAGTGGGTTTTATGCAAAAAAACATAAATCACATACATTTTCAAATGTAGCTTGATGCTAATTGTATCTCTATTTATATTTATTTTAAGATGTATTCTTGTAAGCATTATAGATTGTTTGTGTTTCTGGTGTAGAACCAAACTTTATTTAAATTAATTTAATGTTGTATAGGTGCATCTCAAAAAATTTGAATATCGTGAAAAAGTAAAATTTTTTGTAACTTATTTCAAAAAGTGAAACTTTCATATATTCTAGATTCATTACATGTAAATTGTCAAAAGTTTTTTTTTTTTTTTTTTCATGATTAGAGTCTTATAGTCTTATAGAGATACTTATAGTCCAAAATCCAGTATCTCAAAATATTAGAATATTACCTAAGATCAATCAAAAAAAGGATTTGCAAAACAGAAAAGTTCAAGTATGTTCATTTAGGCTCTTAATACTTGGTCGGGGCTCCTTTAGCACAAATTACAGCATCAGTTAGGTGTGGTATGGAAGCGATCAGCCTGTGGCACTGCTGAGGCACTAGTGAGCCTTCAGCTCATCTGTATGGTTGGATCGACTGTTTCTAATCTTTCTCTTAAAAATATCCCATAGATTCCATATGGGGTTCAGGTCAGGCATGTTGGGTGGCCAGTTAAGCACAGTATTATCATGGTCAGCAAAGCACTTGGAAGTGGTTTTAGCACTGTGGGCAGGTGCTAAAGTCCTGCTGGAAAAGGAAATCAGCATCTCCATAAAGCTTGTCAGCAGATGGAAGCATGAAGTGCTCCAAAATCTCCTGGTAGATAGCTGCATTGACTTTGGACTTAATAAAACACAATGGACCAACACCAGCAGATGTCACGGCACCCCAAATCATCACTGACTTTGGAAACTTCACACTGGACCTCAAGCAGCTTGGATTCTGTGCCTCTCCAGTCTCCCTCCAGACTCCAGACCTTTAGGGTAGAAAATTTAGGGTGTATTCACACCAGGAAAGTCCACTAGTTCACCTGCTTTGTTCCGGACCAAATACAATGCTGATTTTTTTTTTTTTTTTTGGTGCAGTTCGCTTTCACACTGCCCTTTTTGCAAGTGAACCAAAAATGTCAAACAAAACCACACATGTGCTAAGGTCATCCATTCATTGGACAGAAATTCTCAAGTAGGGAAAACAGGAAGTGCAAAAACAGGCTAATCATGGAGATCTTTCATAGTGCAATTTTTATTCTTTTACTTATTTGCAGTTATGAGATACACTCACCTAAAGGATTATTAGGAACACCATACTAATACTGTGTTTGACCCCCTTTCGCCTTCAGAACTGCCTTAATTCTACGTGGCATTGATTCAACAAGGTGCTGAAAGCATTCTTTAGAAATGTTGGCCCATATTGATAGGATAGCATCTTGCAGTTGATGGAGATTTGTGGGATGCACATCCAGGGCACGAAGCTCCCGTTCCACCACATCCCAAAGATGCTCTATTGGGTTGAGATCTGGTGACTGTGGGGGCCATTTTAGTACAGTGACTCATTGTCATGTTCAAGAAACCAATTTGAAATGATTCGAGCTTTGTGACATGGTGCATTATCCTGCTGGACGTAGCCATCAGAGGATGGGTACATGGTGGTCATAAAGGGATGGACATGGTCAGAAACAATGCTCAGGTAGGCCGTGGCATTTAAACGATGCCCAATTGACACTAAGGGGCCTAAAGTGTGCCAAGAAAATATCCCCCACACCATTACACCACCACCACCAGCCTGCACAGTGGTAACAAGGCATGATGGATCCATGTTCTCATTCTGTTTACGCCAAATTCTGACTCTACCATCTGAATGTCTCAACAGAAATGGAGGCTCATCAGACCAGGCAACATTTTTCCAGTCTTCAACCGTCCAATTTTGGTGAGCTCGTGCAAATTGTTGCCTCTTTTTCCTATTTGTAGTGGAGATGAGTGGTACCCGGTGGGGTCTTCTGCTGTTGTAGCCCATCCGCCTCAAGGTTGTGCGTGTTGTGGCTTCACAAATGCTTTGCTGCATACCTCGGTTGTAACGAGTGGTTATTTCAGTCAAAGTTGCTCTTCTATCAGCTTGAATCAGTCGGCCCATTCTCCTCTGACCTCTAGCATCAACAAGGCATTTTCGCCCACAGGACTGCCGCATACTGGATGTTTTTCCCTTTTCACGCCATTCTTTGTAAGCCCTAGAAATGGTTGTGTGTGAAAATCCCAGTAACTGAGCAGATTGTGAAATACTCAGACCGGCCCGTCTGGCACCAACAACCATGCCACGCTCAAAATTGCTTAAATCACCTTTCTTTCCCATTCTGACATTCAGTTTGGAGTTCAGGAGATTGTCTTGACCAGGACCACACCCCTAAATGCATTGAAGCAACTGCCATGTGATTGGTTGATTAGATAATTGCATTAATGAGAAATTGAACAGGTGTTCCTAATAATCCTTTAGGTGAGTGTACTAACGCAATATGAAGAAACTTATGAGCATCATATGAGACAATGTCATATAATGTTGTAATAAGACTTGCTGAAATTAAAATCTGTAGATATAAAATACATAAAGCGTATCAAAATTTTAGTTTAAACATTTAACCTAGATAAATGTGCGATATTAGGTGCATATCCAGTCGTTTGTGCGGAGAGTGGAAACTGAAGCGCGGTTCAGGACATCAGTGGAAACAAATTAAATATGCCGTAATTGTTGCTCATAAAGGTAAGAATAATACATTGTTCGGAAATGCAAAAGGTTTATTTTTATTTGTGTGCACTCACATTATCAAGAAAACGTTGTGCTTTTCTAAAATAAAGAAAACTAATAGGATGCGCTTGCCGTTCCGGTCTTGAACAGGAGCACTTCATAAAAATGAACCAAAACTCAGTGAATATTGAGAGAATGAGCTTTATTGGCCAAGTATGTTTACACATACGAGGAATTTGTTTTAGTGACAGAAGCTCCACAGTGCAACAGAAAGACAGCGACAGGACAGGACAAAGATAATAAAATAATATATATTATTAGTACATTGCCTATATCCAAATAGGCAATGTACAAAACAGCAAAAACACAATCTATAATATAGACAATTATGTGTGTACAGGTCTGATATGTGCAAATTTGAAATGAAAAAATAAAAAATAAGTAAGTGTGGTGAATAAATAATGTATAATAGATTTGTGTGTTCTGCGTTTATTGTCAAGTGTTCATGAGATGGATTGCCTGAGGGAAGAAACTGTTCCTGTGTCTGGTCGTTCTGGTGCTCAGAGCTCTGTAGCGTCGATCCAGACGTAACAGTTCAAAGAGGGAGTGTGCTGGATGTGAGGGGTCCAGAGTGATTTTACCAGCCCTTTTGCTCACTCTGGATGAGTACAGTTCTTGGAGAGTGGGGAGGTGTTGTACCAGTGATTCGCTCAGCAGTCCGGACAACCCTCCGTAGTCTTCTGAGGTCAGATTTGGTAGCTGAGCTTAATCAGACAGTTATTGACGTGCAGAGGATGGATTCAATTATGGCACAGTAGAACGGTTTCAGCAGCTCCTGTGGCAGATTGAACTTCCTCGTCACCATCCTGAATGAGGCCGATCAGGGTGGTGTCGTCTGAAAACTTCAGGAGCTTGACAGAGGGGTCTCTAGATGTGCAGTCATTCGTGCAGAGGGAGAAGAGCAGTGGGGAGAGAAGGCAGCCCTGAGGAGCTCCAGTGCTGTTGGTGTGGGTGTTGGATGTGAATTTACCAAGCTTTACTAACTTCTGCCTATCTGTCAGGAAGCTGTTGATCCACTGACAGACGGAGGTGGGGACGGAGAGCTGTGTCAGTTTATTCTGAAGGGTGTCCGTGATGATGGTGTTAAAAGCGGAGCTGAAATCCACAAACAGGATCCTCACATAAATCCCTGGTCTGTCTAGATGCTGCAGGATGAAGTGCAGTCCCATGTTGACTGCATCATCCACAGACCTGATTGCTCTGTAGGCAAACAGCAGGGGGTCCAGTGATGTCCTTTAGATAAGCCAAAACCAGTCTTTCAAATGATTTCATGGCCACAGACGTTAGAGCCACAGGTCTGTAGTCATTAAGTCCAGTAATTTTGGGTTTCTTTGGGACGGGGATGGTGGTGGAGCGTTTGAAGCATGAGGGGACTTCACACAGCTCCAGTGATCTGTTGAAGATCTGTGTGAAGATATGGGCCAACTGGTCAGCACAGATTTTTAGGCAGGCTGGTGACACACCGTCTGGGCCTGGTGATTTCCTTCTTTTGTTCTTTCTGAAGACCTGGCATACATCTTTGCTTATCTGAATTGGAGGTGTGGGGGAGAGGGGGGTTGCTGGAGGTGTGAATGGTTGTGTGGAGAGGTGTTAAGGGGACTTCAACACTTGGGGACTTGGTTGTGTGGGGTGATTTTTCAAACCGGCAATAAAACTCGTTCAAGTCGTCTGCTAGTTGTTGATTCTCCAAAGTGCTGGGGGATGGTGTATCACCAGTTATCACTTGTAACTGGTGATATGTTTCATACCTTTCCACACTGAAGCAGAATCACTGGAAGATAATAATTTTCCTTAGACATGATGAATATATCTGTAGAAAGATTTAAATTACTACAAAAATAAATAATTCATATTCAAAAACTCTTTCATTATAATCCGTAAAGATGAATTTCTTTCTAAAGAAGTGTCCAATGAGGAGATGGCGAGAAATTATTTTTAACTTCACCTTTGTGACACTGACTCAGAACACACTAGTTTATTAATAAATAATTCAAATATCTCCTTACTATTTCTGAGTGTGCTTTCTGCAATTGGGTCGGATAGAGGCCGGTTCATATTCACACCTTAAACGAACCGTACCAGAGTTTGTTTGGAAGCGGACAGAGACCACCTATTCAGCTGGGTCTCAGTGCGGTTGTTTGGTGTGTGCACCAAAGTGCGATTGCTGTATTCACACCTGCCCAAAAGGTCTGCACCAAGAGGGGAAACGAACTTGAACCAAATGGTTCAATCGAACCAAACAAGACAGGTGTGAATACATCCTTACTTTTATCTGAAAATAGGACTTTGGACCACTGAGGAATAGTCCAGTTCTTTTTCTCCTTACCCCAGGTAAGACGGGCATCTGACATTGTTTCTTTTTCAGAAGTGACTTGGTAGCCCTTTTCCTGAAGACGTCTGAGTGTGGTGACTCTTGATTCACTGACTTGAGCTTTAGTCCACTCCTTGTGAAGCTCTCCCACGTGTTTGAATCGGCTTTGCTTGATAGTATTTGCGGTCATCCCTGTTGCTTGTGCACCCAATTTCTCTCTTCCAGTCAACTTTTCATTTAATTGCTTTGATACAGCACTCAGTGAACAGCCACCCCTTTCAGTAATGACCTTCTATGACGTACCCTCTTTGTGTCAATGATTGTCTTCTGTACCATTGCTAAGTCAGCAGTCTTCCCCATTATTGTGGTTTCAAAGAACAAGAGATATCCGGAATTTATATTGTAGGGATGGTCATTTAATGAAACTCAAATGTAAATATGAGTACACATACATATAAGTATGTAAGTATAAATATTCTAATATTTTGAGATACTGGATTTTTGACTTTCATGAGCTGTAAGCTCTAATCATCAAAATTAAAACAAAAAAACGGATATGTTTTACTTTACATGTAATGAATCTAGAATGTAAGAAAGTTTCACTTGAAAAGAACTTTTTCAAGATGTTACAATTTTTTGAGATGCACCTGTATATTGAGCAGTGGCCCATATACTAGATACAAAGCTGAGGAAATTTACATCCCTTGTCGGTGCCACCTAGCATGCAGGCGTGAATTAGCAGGAGGCGATCAATCATTTCACGCTCGGTGTGAAAGCGCCGTTCAGTGGCGATTCACGTTGCTTTTTTATATTGCGGTCAGTGTGAAACAGCCTTTAGACTGTTAGTTTTTGTCAGCATAATGATTTTTTCTAATACGCAGTGGTTTCTTGGTCCATAGGTCTTAACAAATGACTAGTTCATACAAAATCTTTCCAAATCTTGGTACACACCAAGCCAATGTTCGGCAGTTGGTCAACTTCGGGCCGATGCCGAACAATGGTCGGGCAATTTTGTTTGGTGTGTTCCACTCATAGGCTCTCGTCCGGCTCACGTCGGCAGTAGTTTGTCCGGTTCAACATGTTGAATCAGCGTTGAGCCGTCACGGACCGTCAGTGAGAGCGTGAACTCTGATTGGATGTTCAGTTTAGTGAAGGAGTCCGTGCAGGAGAATTATAGCGAAAGTGATGAAAACAGGCAGGTAAATGAAGGCTGTTTTTTTATGTGACATGATCTTGCCTAAGCATTCTAATATTCAAATGTTTTCATAACAACATGAACTGCTTAAAATAATGAAAGTTATCAACGTTACTGATATTCAAAATGGTAAGCAAGCACTGCTTCGTTTACGTTTCGCATATCTGCGTTTATCTTGTATATTTTTGTTTTGGTTTAGATATAGACAGCTAACTCCTCTCACGCAGGCGCAAAAGGCACGTGTTCAGTTTGCAGACTGCTGAAGTCTGTGCGGTGTGTTCACGTGCAGCTTTTCTGTCCGACGCTGCCGATGGAGGCGACAACTCCATCGGCTTTCGTCGCCGCTAGTTCTTTGAAGTCGGCTTGGTGTGTACCGGGCTTAACACAGTTTTCTGGACCACAACTATATTCTACAGTCCCATTTCTCAGCTACACCAGCAGATGATCAGTTGCTTCATGTCCTTCTCTCTAGTTTAATGACACTCTCTTTAGGAAAATATTTGATAATTTACCTAGCCCTATGTATGAGTGGTGGGTATACATATAAGTATAGAAAGCCTTTTGAGAAAAGCAAATGTAGAACGTTTTCTTGGGAAATAGTTATAGCAATTGTATGGTTCAATGTTAGAAAGGGTCTTTATTATCCAACAGAACAATCAGAAACAACTTCACCTTTTGTTCAGTGCAAGGATGTAATTTGTGGTACACTCACCTCTACTTTATAGATATTTGAGGGGTGAGCTCTCCGACCACACAGCTTAATGACTGGGCTCTTGCAGCAGCTGTCAGGGACCAACCGACTATCAGCCTCACGAGAGCGGATCCAAACACTCTCCACCCAATCAGACGAGCTGTTACTGCCACAGCACTTGAACTGACAGAAACAAAAGCAATCCTTAGCTAACTGTAGGAATAACTTTTAATGAAGTAATGTTAAAGAACAGTGTAGTTCCAAATGTACACTGATTAAGGATCACTTGTTTGTAGAAGAGAGATGAGTAAGTAAATGAGTACTAGGTCTGGACCAGAATATTCTATTATTCGAATATTAGTTTAGGGTGTTGGCATTCGATTTTCAATTTTGAGATTCGAATATTCTTGTTTTTTTCCCCCCGAAGACATGGCATCCCCTGCGAAATGGTTCTCATTCGCACTTGAATATGAATCGCCCATGAGTAAACGTCATGATTCAGTTCATCTGGAAGAGAAGGCAAAAATGCCGAAGACCTCAGCTGTGGTGAGCAGTGACCGCTACCCTAAACTGGCATTTGCAGCCAAACACCTCCTTTGCATTCTGTCCACTTCAACTCTGTCAGAGCACATTTTCTCAAAAGCTAGTTACGTAAATAAGACCCGAAGTTCCCTTTTACCTGAAAATGTGGACAAACTCATCTTCCTTGCACACAACATGAAAAAAGTGTAGGTAGACTAAGTAGGTAGCATTAATCACATGCGATTCTCATGCGCATCTCATCAGTAAAGCCGGCTAATACACAGAGCCGTAGTTACTGACGAGATGCCCATGAGAATCGCATGCGAATAACTGCACAGCCCTAGTAGGTAGCTTCAATAGCTTGCAACCTGATTGTGATTTATTTGAAAGTTTGACTTTGTAAATAAATAGTTTATTGAAATGTGAGCTGTCTAGCCAGCCAATGTTACTTTGTTCTATTTAGCCTATTATAGTTTGTTTTAATTGTATATAAGGGAATTCATTTAATTTTATTTAAACTGTTAGTAAATTAAAATGTGTGATGCAGTTATCAAAGTATGCTATCGTGTTCTTTATTTATTACAGTTCGTTGAACTTCATTAATTAATTTTTTGTTCTTTTTATTTAAATAGCCTACCCTTTACGGTGTCAGTAATTACTGTGCTGCTAATTTCTGATTTGGGCATGATTTGTTTGTTAGAAAAATGTCAGGCTACCTTATTAAAAGTATTGCTCTTAGCACACCTGTGTGTTTTGTATCACTAGTGCAGTGTCCGTTTTTGGACCATATAAGGCCTGAGAGGTGCACCTCTTCCAGCTCATGCTGTTCTGTAGTTTATTAAAAGTTTATTAATTCTAAACGTGTCACGTGTCCATATTGCACCAAAATGCGACACTGCACTCCCTTGGGTCCGCAGCGGCACACCCGCCACATGTTAAATCAATTGGATGAATGGTTCTAGACATAATAAAAATGCAAACAGATAGACAGACACAGAGATTCCTGCCTTTATTAAAGAGAAGAATATGTTCAGCCCCCTCCCGCCGAAGCTTCGAATATTCGGTGTCGATTACTACTGAAGCTTTGAAGCTCAAAAAAATGGTATTCGGACCTGCTCTAATGAGTACACTAAAATGTTTTGTCAGCCAATTGGCGCATACAATGGTATAGCTGATACTTCCTGAGAAGGTACTAGATTATAAGGGTCCATTAGTTTGGATGGCCTCTTTTTAGAGTACAGCTCTATATTGTGCATTAGCAACCTCACCCATGGCTGAATGAAACTATGCAAAATTACTTGGGTAAAGAGATCCTGATGTGGAGGCAAATGTAAAGATTGCAGCAGCAATCTTTAAGGTCAACACAGGGAGCAGGCAAAAACTTTGTCCAAAGAAGGAGGAGAAAGATCCTCCCTCTCCACTGACCTTGTGGTGCAGCTTGCTGAGAAGCTAACTCTTAGGGCTGTGAGTGCATAACTTCCAGTAACGTACAACAAAGACGAAAGACACTTTTTAAATAGAACAAGTTGCCTATCACTTCCTTCCATTTGGGGAGGGACTTTGAGTGCATAATTTCCAGAAAGACGAAATACACTTTTTAAAAGTTGCCTACCACTTCCTTCCATTGGGGGCGGGGGACACTTGTTAAGTACACCCAAATCGTTGACGTTGCGAAAGCCTGCGATGTGGATGCGATATTACTCTGTTCCTGAGCATATGCATGACTGTCAGCCTTGAGTGGCGGTCTTACTAACCAATAGAGTGAGTGCACCTCCGTTCTCCCCCGATCAGCACTGCTCTAGCCAACTGCGTAAAACACCCACCATTTAAAAACGGTCAGATCGAAAGTTAGGCAAATTATAACTAAAGAAAAACCTATGTAACTTCAGCTTTGAAATGACAGACAACGAACAAAAAAGGTAATTTTGCAAGAGCTGCATCACAACGCACATCAAGAGCTCCCTTATCGGTTCTGGTTTCAGTACTGGAGATAAGATACATTTTTAGATGTTTTTATTAGTAGGCTACATGAACGTTATCTTACACATTTTATCTCCCCAACAGATTAATTTGAAATAAGTTTATGTTAACTAATTCAGAAGACTGCACACACAGCCTGTGTCTCTGAATGCTTCTCATACTCGCTCTTCTCTGCCTGTCTCCTCACGGACGAGCCGTTTGCACACAGCCTGTCTCGTAATGCTCTTTTATACTCACGGTCTCGCGCCCGGTTCTGCTCAGCAAGTGTCTCACAAGCACATCTGGCAATACGGACGAGGCCTGACGCACGCGCACAACCTGTGTCAACTCGCGCCTGGCTCAGCGTTTAAAACGAATGTAAATTAAGTCCAACTGCTTGCCAATTTAACTTGGATGAAATTAAACATTCAGCACATTTCCCACTTGTTCTTAAAATCCCAAATACTTAAAAATGAATAAATCAGCCCGTATAACATGTAATACTTTAATAATTGACTAAAGAAATACAGTTCTTTATTAATAAAAAATAAATCTTTCCTGTGAAATTCAGTAATTCTGTAAAAGTAGTAGCCTAATACCATTATAATCTTCCCTGCAGAAAAAAACAAACAAAAAACAGTAGAACCCCTCCCAAAACAATAGAAAATGTAATGAATTTAAGGGTTATAATGGGAATTGTATTGGTTTTAATGTAAACTATAATGGTGTCTACTGGTATTTGATGCATTCTGTTGGTGGGAGGTAATCTAGCAGGTGGCAATCGATAGAACAACAGTAATTCTAATTGGAATAATGCCCAAAACAAAAAGGAATTTTGTAATGGTTTTTATGGAAACTATAAGAATTTATGTGATTGTTTCTATTGTTTTTTGTTAGTTTTTTCAGCAGGGAAATGATACTCATACTGTACTGCACATTATTGACAATATTGAGCTGAAGCTTGACTTTGCAAATTTAAAATCGCAAATCAAATCGCAATCGCAATATCTGTCAAAAAAAAAAACGCAATTTGATATTTTTCCCCAAATTGCACAACTCTAGTACACGCACAACCTTCGATGTTATACTACAGCATACTCCAGTCACTCATCTATCCTCTATTATGAGGTCTGCTATGACTGATGTTTCATTGCAGGATGGAGATGTCTCATACTGTAAAATGTGAAAATCACCTATATGGGCAGAACTTGACACATAGAGCAGTGAGGAGTTCAGGGAAAAAACAGAGCAATGGGCCTCAGTGGAACATTCTGCGGTTAAGTCTTCCTCGTAAGTTTAAAGTCGTGACGTATTGTCAAGTATGGTGACCCATACTCGAAATTGGTGCTCTGCGTTTAACCCATCCAAGTGCACACACACAGCAGTGAGTAGTGAACAAATGCACACACACACACACACACACACACACCGTGAACACACACCCGGAGCAGTGGGCAGCCATGCTGCAGCGCCCGGGGAGCAGTTGGGGATTCGGTGCCTTGCTCAAGGGCACCTCAGTCGTGGTATTGAGGGTGGAGAGAGCGCTGTACATTCACTCCCCCCACCTACAATCCCTGCCGGCCGGGGACTCGAACCCGCAACCTTTCGATTACGAGTCCGACTCTCTAACCATTAGGCCACGACTTCCCCAAAAGTTGTCCTCTATCAGTAGTTTTATCCTGACCTCACTGGTCCATAGGTGTCAAATTACTTATAACTAGGTCAACAAAATCACTATACTATGTTTATTGTAGTGGTGTCAAAATTAGCGCGTTAACGCAGGTGATTTTTTCAGTTTAACACATTAAAAATATTTAACGCAATTAACGCAGGGGCGGGGCTAGGTTTGGCCACCCCACTCAAAACTGCTAAAGAATTGTGTTTATTCAGACGCAGAACGTCTTTTCAAGCACATCAAACGGGACACTTTTCAGACGCGCGCTCCAACTTCACCTCAGTGCCAGGCGTGAGTCAAACGAGCACGGAAACGGTACCGGTGACGATGAGCTTCAGTAGAATATCAGTGAACTGTGGTCAGATGAGATGTTCTCAGGCCATATGTCAGTAAAAAACTAATCTTCCTGTCCTGTCAGCCGTTAAACTGTGCTCGTAGCACGTGCTCTTCAATTGTACGCACAAATGTGCCTGTGTGCACTCAAGTAGGCTATATTAAAGCACTGGATCATATTCAAACCCAAATTAAACTACGAGTATGCAATGTCATAGTTATGTCATCAGTTAAGCTATGAAGTTACAAAAGAAAGCTGCCTTAAAACTGTGCAAGTAAGTTTTAATTTTTTTTATTTATGATTTATGAGTCAGATATAAAAGCAGTGTCAGGTCCGCATGAAGTTCAGCGGCGGCAGTTTTTAAAGTAGCAGCCAAAATAACCTAATAACCAGGTGCTGTGATGTCTGTTAATCAAAGAACACAATTAAAAAGAGGAAATCAATAACTTCTGTAGTTTTAAGCTTTATTTATTTAGAATTTAGTGTTTGATAACTTTGTTAAATTAGGCTATATTTTCTTGCTGAAAGGCACAGGTAGCTATATGACATTTATTATAATGGTGTTATGTGAAGATTGTTTTAAGTTCACTTAAATTACAAGTTATTTTTTAAAGTCTAATAAATGTTAAATTGATAGCTGTAATTTTACTGTAATGTTGAAAGGCTATAGTCAATGGTTAAATATTAGGAAAAAAATTCAGATACATCAGTTGGTATCAGTGATACCTGGGTCATTCAACAGAAACGTCCACTTTTCTGTCCCTAGATTTTACATAAATATTACAATTGAAATACACATAAGGGTTACAATTTTTTTATATATATTTTAAAATGAAACAATATGTTATTTGAACAATTACACCGTCCTGAGCCATCAATGTGGTATTATTTTTTTTTATTAATCATATAGAATTCCAAGTACCACAAAACTGCTTGTCTCCACAGCCATGTACAGCGGGAAAGTGCTTTATTTTGAGGTCAAAAACAGGATTTTCTACCATTTCAAATACAAAGGTCTATTCATAACTATAAAATATATGATGTACATGGCATAAAAAAAAAAAACAAAATACCAAAAAACAGTGGTCCCCTGGTGTTGTGTCACTGGTGTTACTGCTTAACAAAAGTCTTTTATTTTGGAATAAAAATAAATAAATAAATAAATCACACTGATGACATCACTTGACTTCCTCCTTCCTATTTTCTAAAGATCTATGAAAAAAGGTCCATGTTTAGTCCACTGTTTCTTTTCAGTTTCTTTTCAGTTATATAGAAATTCTCATTTATCTCATGATTTCATATGAAGCTTTTAGTTGATGTCACTGGTATGACCTATTTATTGTTAGAGAATTGTATATATATAAAAAAACAATAATACAAATGGATTAAACTACTTCATTTAGTGAGTATACCATGATCAACAACATGTGGTTTGATACCTTGCAGCAGACATGCATTTTTCATGAAAATTGTCACTGGTGTTATCTTCCTTATGGGTAACACCAGTGAAGATCAGTATATGAGGTCTTATGAATGTCACTGGAGATTCATTGTGTCACTGGTGTTACTGTGCTGTGTTACTTAACTGTTTTTGTCTGTTTTGGTCACATTAAATAAAACACAATATACTTATTTCTTGCAATTTCATTATTTTTCTGTAATATTTCATAAAAAACTTTTAATATTGCTAAAGAAGGTAACACCAGTGACAAAAAAAATTATACATGTGGTCTTGAAATAATTGCACAAAAAAGCTAAAAAAATAAAATAAAAAACAAATTAAGCTGTCATTTGTATTAATAAAGTCATAAGGTAATCTAATAATGTGGTCTAAGTTTAAATGTTAAAAAAATAAATACATTAAGACATTTTGCTACACCAAAAGTGGACGTTTCTGTAGAATGACCCATCTGCCTTCAGTCATAAAAAAAGATGGCATTAAACAAATATTAAAAATGTACTTTCTTTATGTTTTTTCTACATTAATTTGAAGATTGAATGTGAAATTATTGCAATATAAAAGTATAATTAAAAACTTTAATGTTATGTGGGATTAATTGCGATTAATTTCAGACAAAATGTGTGATTAATTAGATTTTAATCGATTGACAGCACTAGTTTATTGTAATAAGAGTTAGACACAAAAACTATACAACTGGGGCCCAGGTCAGGAAGCAGACAGACTGGCTAAACCGACTGTCTGCTAGCCGCCTCACATCACAGAAGTCAGTTAATCTCAGCACATACTCCTTCACCTAGATATCATACTATAGAGACTGTGTCTGTTCCCCGAACTAGAAAATACAGAAAATGTCCAACCCAAATTAAGAGTAACAATCTAATTGATGTTCAGCAAATAAAAAATGTTTACAATACAGAGAAACAATTGATAAAACTTTGCTTACTGAATATCAGGTCCCTTTCTACAAAAGCACTTTTTGTAAATGATTTGATCAATGATCATAACCTAGATTTGCTCTGTTTGACAGAAACATGGCTAAAACCAGATGAATACATTACTTTAAATGAGTCTACCCCCCAAGATTACTGCTATAAAAATGAGCCACGTCCAAAAGGTAAAGGGGGAGGTGTTACTACAATTTATAGCAATATTCTCAGTATTTCTCAGATGGCAGGCTTTAAGTATAACTCGTTTGAAGTTATGGTGCTGCGTCTAACATTATCTAGAGAAGCACATGCTAGTGATAAATCCCCTGTGATTTTTGTACTGGCTACTGTATATGGGCCACCAGGGCACCATACAGACTTTATTAAAGAATTTGCTGATTTTCTATGTGAGTTAGTACTGGCTGCAGATAAAGTCTTAATTGTTGGCGATTTTAATATCCATGTCGATAATGAAAAAGATGCATTAGGATCAGCATTCATAGACATTCTGAACTCTATTGGGGTTAGACAACAATGTCACATGGAATTGATGTTAGTGGTGTTGAAATTCTGCAGCAAAGTGATGATATCTCAGATCATTATCTAGTCTTGTGTAAACTCCATATAGCTATAAACTGTAAATTCTACTCCTTGTTACAAGTATGGTAGAACCATCACTTCTACCACAAAAGATTGCTTTGTAAGTAATATTCCTGATTTATCCTGTTAACCTTCGCCCCCCATTTTGGGCCTCACAGGTGAAAATAACCTACCTAAATTAAAACGGTAACAGTTCCTGACAAAGTATGCTACACAAACAAATTAGGTATCTTTGGAAAGAAGACACTCTAGGCTTTACTATCCATCATCCAGAGTTGATAATGCTCAAAAAGATAAAAAGTTATAGACACTGACGTGCCTTGAAAAATATTTTTTTATTTCATGTACAAATACATGAAATAAGTCCTGGAGCAATCCAGAAAAGTAATGGATTGAAAGCCACATGTCTCATGAGTTTATATTTCAAATTTGAAGAAGATACCATGAAAAATGAGATTCCTGCAATATTTTTTCTGAAACTATTTATAGTCCTCCCATCCCCCTGTTTGAGGAAAAATAACCACCAAATGTATTGCAGAATTATACAAACTATTTTAGTCATTATACATATTCCTGCATAGTTTTTTCAATTATAAAATAATAGACAGAATTTTAGACATCATATAAGTGATTTATTTGAGCACTAAAAAATACAAATAATTATTTGAGTAATAAAAAAGGAAAAAAAATAGAAAAAAATTGTATATAGTATGTATACTGAAGTATATATTCTGATTGCCAGACATGAAGTGATATTGCCAGACATGGTCATATAGTCAGTAATCACACGCTGATGTGCGTCCATACAGATGATAATCAAACAGATGGGCCATATAATCAATAATAGCTGATCATTGAATCACAATGATAGCCGTCATAGAGTCGGTAATAAACACGCTGATGTGCGTCCATACAGATGATAATCATGCAGATACGGCCACATTCCCCACACAATACACACACACACATATAAAAAATGTTGAAGAAAAAAAAAAGAGTTTTTTTTTTTTATGGAAAAAGCAGATCGCTAAGTTACGCCCCGCTCAGATGACAGCTTGCGTCACGCTTTCAGGAGAGAGCGCCAAATTCAAATAAATTATAGTCCACTTATGAGACTTTTTTTTCCCGTGGACGGTCTCATTCTGTTTGTAAAACTGTATGCTACAACACCGTGTTGTTTTTTTACCACCAAGACGCTGTTTTTGAGAGTAATTTATTCCATAACAGACGCGAACAATAACTCTCCCGAAGAAATAAAATGTAAACAAAGGAATAGTCATCCTTATTACAACGTTATTGTTTCGCTGGACTAAAAGTGCTCGCTGGGATGTTGTTCTGTTGACCCTTACCTCTCTAACTAAACTGGGATTTCAGCAGTGGACGCGTTTGTGGCTCGTTATTACAATGATAATGGTACGTACTGCTTTTTTATTCTGCATGTTTTGATGTGTACTGCTTACACAAATGTAGCAAATACATTCCTTATAAGCTTTCCATCGAAAAACTGCGATCTGTCGTCGATGCTTGAGGCTTAGACCTTCAGAATGATATATAGTTTGTCAAGATTAACTTTGTCCCGTTTCATTTATTCCATTAGAAAACAATGACACATGCAAACAAAGAGCGTTCAGTGCCCCGTCGCTCTGGCAAAGGTTAACAGGTTATCTCAATTCCTCAGCATATCCAACAGCACAGAAAAACTTGATGTAAGAGAAACTATGGACTCTCTCTTTTCTAGCACTTTAGATACAGTTGCTCCTTTACGCTCCTAAGGAAGATCAAAGAAAACAGTCTGACTACATGGTATAATAAGCACACTCGCACCCTAAAGAGAGCAGCTCTTAAAATGGAGCGCAGCTGGAGGAAAACAAAACTAGAGGTATTTCGTATAGCTTGGCGGGAAAGTACCCTATCCTACAGAAAAGCATTAAAAACTGCTAGATCTGATTACTTTTCGTCTCTTCTAGAAGAAAACAAACATAACCCCGGGTATTTATTCAATACAGTCACTAAATTAACGAAAAATAAAGCATCAACAGGTGTTCGCATTCCCCAAGAGCACAGCAGTAATGACTTTATGAACTACTTTACTTCCAAGATCGATACTATCAGAGATACAATTGTAACCATGCAGCCCTCAGCTACATTATCACATCAGATAGTGTACTATAGATCCCCTGAGGAACAATTCCACTCATTCTCTACTATAGGAAAGGAAGAATTGTATAAACTTGTTAAATCATCTAAACCAACAACATGTATGTTAGGCCCTATTCCATCTGAACTACTAAAAGAGCTGCTTCCAAAAGTCATATATCCTCTTTTGGCTATTATTAATTCATCATTGTCATTAGGATATGTCCCCAAAACCTTCAAATTGGCTGTAATTAAGCCTCTCATTAAAAAAACCACAGCTTGACCCCAAAGATCTAGTTAATTACAGACCGATCTCAAATCTCCCTTTACTGTAAAAGATACTAGAAAAGGTAGTATCCAAACAATTATATTCCTTCTTAGAGAAAAATGTTATCTGTGAGGAGTCAGGATTTAGACCGTATCATAGTAGTGAGACTGAGTTACAAATGACCTGCTTCTATAATCTGATCGTGGTTGTGCTACTGGATCTTAGTGCTGCATTCGACACTATCGACCACGACATTCTTTTGAATAGACTAGAACACTTTGTTGGCATTAGTGGAAGTGCATTAACATGGTTCAAATCGTACTTATCTGAACGCCATCAGTTCGTAGCAGTGAATGAAGCGGTATCATATCGATCACAAGTGCAGTATGGAGTACCTCAAGGCTCAGTACTAGGGCCGTTACTTTTCACGCTTTACATGTTACCCTTGGGAGATTTTATCAGGAGACATGGTGTTAGCTTTCACTGTTATGCTGATGATACTCAGCTCTATATCTCTTCGCGGCCTGGTGAAACACACCAAATTGAGAAACTAACGGAATGCATAGTCGATATAAAAAAACTGGATGACGAGTAACTTCTTACTGCTAAATTCGGAAAAAACAGAGGTGTTAATTATTGGACCTAAAAACCCCACATGTAATAACCTAGAACACTATCTAACACTTGACGGCTGCTCTGTCAATTCTTCTTCATCAGTTAGGAACCTAGGTGTGCTGTTTGATAGTAATCTTTCATTTGACGGCCATGTTTCTAGCATCTGTAAAACTGCATTTTTCCATCTCAAAAACATATCTAAATTGCGACCTATGCTCTCAACGTCAAATGCAGAAATGCTAATTCATGCATTTATGACCTCAAGGTTAGACTATTGTAATGCTTTATTGGGTGGTTGTTCTGCACGCTTGATCAACAAACTACAGTTGGTTCAAAATGCAGCAGCTAGAGTTCGTACTAGAACCAGGAAGTATGACCATATTAGCCCTGTTCTGTCAACACTGCACTGGCTCCCTATCAAACATCGTATAGATTTTAAAATCTTGTTAACTACTTATAAAGTCCTGAATGGCTTAGCTCCGCAGTACCTGAGCGAGCTCTTATCACATTATAGTCCTCCACATCCGCTGCATTCTCAAAAGTCTGGCTGTTTGATAATATCTAGAATATCAAAATTGACTGCGGGCTGGCAGATCTTTTTCCTATTTAGCACCCAAACTCTGGAACAATCTACCTAACACTGTTCGGGAGGCAGACACACTGTCAGTTTAAATCTAGATTAAAGACACATTTCTTTAACCTGGCTTACCCCTAACACACTAATACGCTTCTGTTATTCAAATCTGTTAAAGGATTGTTAGGCTGCATTAATTAGATCAACCGGAACCGGGAACACTCCCCATAACACATGATGTACTCGTTACATCGTAAGAAGAATGACATCTACGCTAATATTTGTCTGTTTCTTTCTTATTCTGTTTCTCAGTCTGTGTCCGGATCAGATGGTGGATCGGCGCCGGGAGATGATGTCTCCCTGATCGTCGGTGGAGGGCGGGACACCTGGATGAGCCCTGGGGACATATCCCCAGTGAAGACCTCGACTTAAATACAATAAAACTAAAAACAAAAGAAAATAACTAAAAATGTAATAAAATACCTAACTACATAATACTATTACTGTTAGAAATTGCAACAATATAAAATAGAAATATAATACATTTATACATTTAAAATTTTAATTAAAACAATAAGTAAACAATAAATAAACAATAATCTCCTGGCCAGAGGAGAACTGGCCCCCCCATCTGAGCCTGGTTTCTCCCAAGGTTTTTTTTTTCTCCATTCTGTCACAGAGGGAGTTTTGGTTCCTTGCTGCCGTCGCTACTGGCTTGCTCAGTTGGGGACATTTAATTTCTAGTGATTATCGTCAATTTGATTTGGCAGATACTATTTAAACTAAACTGAGCTAGACAATGACATCTCTGAATTCAATAATGAAATTCCTTAACTGAATATTGAGTGTTTAATCTTATTTTTATACATTACTGACACCCTATCCTCCAATTTGATACTGTTAAGTGCTTTGACACAATCTGTATTGTTAAAAGCGCTATATAAATAAAGGTGACTGACTTTAACTGTCAGAGGTCTAACGTACTGAAGTCTGAGCATGAATACTGCAGTCTGCTGTTTCTTTATTTTCTTGTGTGGCAGGTAGGGGTGTAACAGTACGCGTACCAAACCGAATGGAAGTGATCATCCCTATCCCCTTGGTGTGGGTACTTTGGAGTGAACAGGGTATGTGCGTATATGCAGCGTTGTCACGGGAAAATCCCAGCTGGAGATAATCAGGAAATTACGTCTCTCCCTTTGCCAAGTGCATTCCAAACGACTACATAATGGAATGCATGTGCCCTGTTTACTCCAAAGTCCGCACTCCAAGGGGATAGGGATGATCACTTCCATTTGGAATTTTCCCCGTGAACCGTTTTGGTTCGGTACGTGTACCGTTACACCCGTAGTGGTAGGTATATGTGTATAAAATCACTTTTTGTTGCATAAACACTAAAACTATATCACCAAAGATGTCTGGATTTTAAATGACAACTTCATTAAATAGCATGTAACAAATGTTCAAATAAAGCTCACATTTCAGCCTTTAAATAAAGAAAAGGGTTAAGTCCAACTGATAACTGATTAATAAATAATTGTATGAATTTTATCTGCCCCATAAATAATTCTAGACACCTTATTTGAAAAGTTTGAATGTGTAGAATCCACATAAATAGTTTTTCATCAACAGTTCAAAATGTACAGCAGGGCATACAAATTTGGTCCTTTTTATTTTTTATTTTTGGCCAGACAAAAACAGCACACAGGCTAAATGTAAATGTAACTCTCTGTAAATCCACTCTCTTACATTGGGTGGCACTTTTGGAACAGTAGAATTAGAGCTGTTTCCCATAACCTCCGTTGACAAAGGAGCATTGCGATTAAAACACTACTTCATTAGGTATTACATGGTGTGAAGATGAAAACAAAATGCCATTGAATCTTTTCTGAAGACAACCAGAATATTCATATAATTGATTTAGGGATGCTCATTTTAACCAACTGTTACCCGACCTTAAGAATTGTGACTGATACAATCAGTTAAACGGTTTAAAAGTCTTTTTTTCAGTAATTTATCAAAATATTTTAAAAGGTTTGCTGCATGGTTAAAATACGCTATGAGTATAAAAAAAAGGGTTTTTTAGAGAAAAAAAAAACAGTCTAAGTCACGTATAAGTCGCATTTTATTATTTCATTCAGAAATAGCCCTAATGCCAACGTGAAATGTTTATAAACATTATAATAATCTGTGTAAATATAGCTAAGCTATTTTAGTTCCCCTTACTCCACAACAAATCCTTTCAAATCCTTTCAAATTATCATCAAGGACTCAAATCACCCTGGTAACATCTATTCACTTTGCTACCATCTGGCAAGTGCTTCCGTAGCCTGATGTCAAAAACTGAGAGACTTAGGAGGAGCTTCTTCCCCCAGGCCATCAGGTTCCTAAACTCCGTGTCATAACATCTCACGACTCCATGTAAATACCACTATATCAATAAGTTTCATAATTTTTTTCTACCTCTGCTATGTACATACCCTGTACAACTTTTTGCACAACTTTTTGCACATTCTTTTGCACATTCCTTCTTATAGTACTATTAAGTCAACAAACATACTGACCTGCACATTTATATTTATATATTTATCTTTTATTCTTTTATTTTTTTGTTCTTTTCTTTTTCTTAATATTTATGTACATTCTGTGTTTTGTATTCTTTATAATTGCACTGTCCTTGGAGCGGACCTGACTTACATTTCACTGCTGGTTATACTCTGTATAATTGTGTATGTGACAAATAAAAATCTTGAATCTTGAATCAAATTTAACAGTATTTAGAAAAGAACGAGAATTAAAAATATAAGAATCTATAAACAACAAGCCAAAAACAAATTAATTTAGGCTAAAACAAAACTGAAACCAACGTTGGGTCTTTCATTCGACAGATAATCAAATGTTTCCGTATTCGCGAATGCGAATCGCGAATGTCTTTGAATGCCAAAATATAATTTATTATAATACCCGCTTTGCAATATCCACGTAAAACAAAATGTTTTCCATCACGGCGGTACGGTGATAATGCTTAACGGCACAGATTTTACTACATATTTAAACTGAGCAGTGTGGGGTTTTTTTTTTATATACGTGTGACTGAATGCATTTTATTATGATAATGAACAGGCTGCATTGTCAAGTTAGCAATGCTTAACTGTGTGCGTGCATCCGACGCCAGCACAATCACTTGAATTTTTTTCCTTTTAACAGTGGAAGAAAATACTCCCTTTAGTCATAAAGATAATCGGAATTGTAAAGGTTTGTTTTTATTTTGTGTTTTTGTAAAATAGACCTAAAAAAATAGGATGCCGCTTTTCTGTGGTCTTGGTTTCCTTTCGCGCACCACAAAAATGAACCGAAACTCTGCATAGGCTACTTGTTGCACAGTTTTTTTCTTTTATTTTCTTAATTTATTATTTAGCCTAAGTAAAAATATATTTTTCGTATAGGTCTATTTATCGTTTTATATATATATAGCCTAGCTTTATTATGTTTTTCTCTGCTTGCAGAAGCGCTGCAGGTGCGTGATGTGATATGACCATGTTAATCCTCATGTTCTATGTGATATGACCATGTTAATCCTCATGTAAATTTAATCCCCGGAAAACAAATGTTAGTATTTTTAATGGGTCACACACACTTATCCTTTCAAATGTATTTAAATTATCATTTAAAATAATCTTGTCGGTTAACGGTTAATAATCGGTTAACAAGTGTCAGTTGTCGGTTAGGAGAAATAACTGAAACATCCCTAAATTGATTCATTCGTATATTCAATTGTATAATTCCCTTAGCACTCTTTCAAAACCTCCAAGCTTTCCGCCATGTTTTCAAACAAAACTAAACTACTCTGCATGCTGTGCGCACATGAGACTGTTATTTAAAACTGCTTGATGCTGGACAGTTTATTTATCGTGAGTGGTTCAAATCGCGGTAATCTGATACGGTTTTAATGATAATTAAAATATGAAACTGTAAAACTAACCATGGGGAATTTTATCATGATTTATCCTCAATCCAATAATCGTTCCATCCCTAGTCCTCATGTAGTTTATATGACATAATACCAACCCTTGTCGAAAGGCCTCCAGGGCGGTGTCCGTTCCGGGAGGCCATGGCGGGGCTGGAGACTAGGGAGGCCATGGCAGATCTGGAGACTCGGGAGGCCAGGGCGGGTCAGGGGACTCGGGAGGCCAGGGCGGGTCAGGGGACTCGGGAGGCCAGGGCCCTATTTTTTTCGGACCGCCCGAGAGGTTCTGTGGCCTTGGCCCTTGGCCCGACCACACAGGCTGTGACCCTCTTACCCAAATTTTCTTGGGGAAGCGCTCTGGCAGCGCGGAATCTGTCGGGCGCTCTGGCAGCGCGGACTCTGATACGTTATTAAGGTAACATAATTTTTTAATAACTAGGAAGATGCGGAAATGCCGTGTAAACAGGTTGCCTGCTGTTCGTCCAATCAGCGACAGTGACACCGCGAATATGCAAATAAGAACGTTAATCCAGGGTTTAGGAATGTACAGTGTGAAACGTCTGTTAATGAATACCCAGGATTAACAGTTAAACCCAGGTATATTATGAGCAGTGTGCAACGTGATTACGATAATTACGATTCCGTTTATCCGGGGTTTAGGTTTACCCAGGGTTAACAACTTCAAGTGTGAAAAGCCCTAGAGAGTTATTTGCCATGAGGTGCCATGTTGAACTTCCAGTGACCAGTATGAGAGAGTGAGAGCGATAACACCAAATTTAAGACACCTTCTCCCCCTTCACACCTGAGACCTTGTAACACTAATGAATCACATGACACCCGGGAGAGAAAGGAGTGTACTCACATTTGTGGTCAGCAGTTTAGACATTAATGGCTGTTTTGAGTTATTTTGAGGGGCCAGCAAATTTACACTGTTATAAAAGCTGTACACTCACTACTTTACATTGTTGCAAAGTGTCATTTCTTCAGTGTTGTCACATAAAAAGATATAATAAAATAATAAAATGTGAGGGGTGTACTCACTTCTGTGAGATACTGTAAGTACTTAACCTCCACTTCCCTTAGTTGGATTACAGTGCCAAACAGCATATTCTCAATAAATAATGCTGCTGAAGATACACCAGAGTCTCCTAGTCTTCCCTTCTGAGTTGCCTACACCCAACATGTAAGTAAATAGTAAATAGCAAATGCATTGTAGCAAAAAGACAGTTGTCTCACCTCCTGCTGTAGTTTGTCCACAGCCTTCGTTACATGCTCATGCTCAGGCTGATGATATTTCTGAACCATGGTCTCCCTCAAGTTTTCCTTCAGTTCCTCATTCAGCTAAAATATTCACAAAGCATGACAATGAAAGACACAAAAACACAGCAAACAATGAATGAAAGAACAATTAACTAACCTGCTGGTAATAAATGTAGGCCAAAACTCCAGCCAGGATCTCCAGCAGGAAAACACACAGCAGTAAAACAAAATACTGACAATAGGAGGAGAGATATTAAACCATATTAAACCACTTATACTCACTGGAAAAATATAACTTGAATAAGCCGATCATGATGATAAATTATTTTGATAACTTGTAAATAATAATAATAATACAATTTTTTAAAAATACTGTTAACAAAATTACAATGAGGAAAAAGAAAAAAGAAAAAAACATCTTTATTTTTTTAGCTCAAATGTCGCAGAATCTAATGCACAGAATTATGGGATATCATAGGCATCAAAGGACACATTTATGCTGCCTTCAAGAATGGATTTGAGGAGCCCTGCTTTAGCGGTAGTCACATGCCACATGTCTGGATCCAACCCTTAAATGATCTGAGCTGACCGAACACCTGAGAAAAGATAATGCCAACCCCTCAGAGGACCTCAGAGGATGCCAACGCTCAGACAACATACATAATTACCAAATTTTGCCATAAGTTAAATATATTAAGGTTCTGCAATATATAAATATATTGTGGAAACTTAATTTCCTGTAGAGCTGCTTTGCAACGATTTGTATCGTAAAAAGCGCTATACAAATAAACTTGAACTTGAACATGCAAATATATTTGATAATTATATGCAAGATCCAAATAAGCAGTATTTTAAGCTTTGAAACTTGCATATTGTTTTAATGGTACAAATATCTCTTATACCCATGTAAAAAGATGAAGGAAAATTTGATTTCTCATGGCATGACCCCTTTAAGCACTTCAAACAAACTCATAAAGTGCCATTTTATGTAAATGTTAGATAGTCAAGTAAGTGTTTCCATTTTACAAAAAGCCTTGTCCTGACATTAAGCAAGTCTACTCTCCAGGATGTCAACTGCCATTCAGTCCTCATGAACCCGCTGAGAACAGCCTTACCTCTGCCAGTACTATAGTGGTTAATCATCAGATTAATTTTCATTATTGGGTGAACTGTCCCTATAAAATGTTAAGTGAATGGAAAAGAAATATGCGTTAAAACTAGCCCAAACATTTCAAAAACCTTAAACTTGTGCAACATAATTATTTTATCCTAGACTTACAGAGCTTTAATAATAAAGTTGTAGATAAAGAACCACTTTCTAAAAAAATATAACATTTAACGCTTGAAAATAGTTTCAAATAGTAGGTTAGTTTATATTACATCTTTAATCAGCATCATAAACTAGTGATATTTGACTAAATTGGCCATTAACAGAAAGGCTTGTGATAGGAGTCAAATGGTATAACCAATTACACCACTTGACATTTCAATTTAAAATTAAATTTGACATGCATTATCGTGGACACCAATGTAAGTACATGGCCTTGGTGGGAATATGTCAAATGTAATTTTTAAAGTTAATGCTCATTTTCATAATAATGATGAATTATCAATGTATTTCTGAGGTCATACCATTTGACATGTATACCTAACAATACTTGACCATACCCTAAAAATGTCAAATTATCTCACATTTTAAAGAGAGTTACTAACCTTTGCATGCAGCAGTTAGTATCACCAGAGGTCCTTCTCTGTGATATAATTTCCTGTCACATGATCGTCTTGCAAAATATTAACAAAATGGATCCTTGAATGGTGGTTACACCACCTTGACACTCAAGGAATTTGTCTTGACTCCCCTAATTTCCCAAATTAATTATAATATTCAGAACAATGGTGCTCCATTTACTTTTATTTACTATTAAATAGTACTAATGTATGGTTATGCCAAACTAGCTGATCTGGGCCCGTATTTCTAAAGATTCTAAGAATCCTTTTAGAGAGCTCCTATTTAGCTTAAAAATTTCTAACTAGGAGTCTTAGCTTAAAAGTGATCTGAGAGCAACTCTGAGCGAGGAAAAGACTAAAACTTTTATCTTAGTGAGGAGGCGGGGCTGACCCCGTTGCTAGCTATGACAGAGTCTTTTGAAGATTATGATTGGTTTGTTGTCCAAGAAGGAAATAAAAGAGCGATTTTAAGAGTAGGGTTTATTATAAGCCTTCACTTGTAATTTTTCCTGTTTTACCGTACTCTCTCTCTCTCACACACACTATATGTATATATATTATAATAATATAAATTATTATATGTATATATATTCTTTATTTTTTATTTACCATGCTGTCATACTTAACGTATTTTATAGAAAATGAACAGCGACACAATAAGGTTCTGAAAGTGCTGTCAGGTACAGACCTAAATCATCGCTGCTGCATAGTTGCTTTTTTCCAGTTGCCAAATATGTTAATGTAGTTAATGTAGTGATTTATGGCGCTGTGGCATTTCTGCGCGTGTTGGAGATGTTAGCGTGTCTAAAATAAGATCAGTCACAAACATGATCCCTGCACTAATGTGTAGCATCTTCTTCACTCAGTGTCATGCATTGTGTGCAACACATTTCTTCTCCCTCTTCATGTTTCATAATTTTCTCCACTGCTAAAGAAACTCTTAAGCATCTTAAAAGTCCTCGTCCGTACTCCTAACAATTTTGGACCTTAAGACCTCCTTTAAAGGTTAAGATGCTTTCTGAATTACTTTTTTTTACTAGGATCTTTTCTTTAATTTTAAGAGTAAACATCCACATTTCTAAGAATTTTCTTAGAATTTTGTTACTAGGAGCAACTCTTAGCACTAAGATTTTTCATGGATATGGGGGCCCTTGTGCTTTATTGAGAATTTCACCTTTTTTAAACAACATACAGTTTTTGGTACAAGGTTTTTAAGGTTACACCACATTGACATTTTTGCAATAATCTCCCAAATATTCTCTCAAAATTAATTAAAACCAGAAATTTTAGACTTGGTCCACAAAAAAGAGAATGTATGCAATTGATTTGCATATTTATTTAGAAATTTTAACCCTTTTAAATTTAATTAAACCATATGGACACAAAAAAATTGCGTCGCGTCACTGACCCATATATATTTCTTTGTGTTTTAGAAATTCAAAAATCCATTCAAAATCCATTTAACCATTTCATGCTATCTTATGGTTTTGTAATGACACGAGGGTGAGTAATAACTGATTTTCTGAGACAAATACTTTACGTTACTGTACTGAAGTAGATTTGTCTGGTATCAGTACTCACTATTTATTTTTCTGACCACTTTTTACTTTCCCTCCTTACGCTTTTACACAAATATCTGTACTTTTCTACTTCTTACATTTTAAAACCAAGCTCGTTACTTTGGTTTTAATCTGCATTTGGTGGATTACCATTCGATAATAAATCTCTAAAATCATGAATGAGTTCTTTACTGTCAACGCAATTCAGCTAACGTGTGCATCGCGTCTCTGCCAAAAAGGTTTCTATCATTGTAATCAAGGCTAGTGACACAAGAATAGAGTGGATCGGAGAGGCAAAACTACAGGCCTGTTCAGGACTTCAAGTGCAGGTCAGTCTCATCTTTAAATAGGCTACTGTAGTTTTTAGTGCTGTGTATTACCAGCAAAGTCATGATATGATACGTATCCCGATACAGAGGCCACGATACAATACGTATCATGATACAGAACTGCACTGAGTTTCACCTCAGCAGAATATAGTAAAACAGCTGTTTATTAATCACTGCATACTATAGGGCCATTACTAATTATTGGCAGAGCAGGCAGTTGACCTCTGCATTATGAAGGGCCTCTATAACAGTACCATAATATAGTTAATGGCATATTTTTCATGTTTACATTGGGCACTCCCCACCAAGTACAATATTCTGATTGTTTGCATCTTGTTTTTAAGCCCATAAATGATAATGTACTCCTCCTAATAAATTTATATTGTAATGTACTCATATTAATATATAAAAAAAATTATCTTTACATTGCTGGTAGGTTATCATTGCTACGTTTAAATAATATAAATACAAATTAGAAGAGTTTGAAACTAATGCGCTGTCTTCACTGTATCTCATGCACACATGTTTAGTCACTCAAACAGATCACAAGACATTCGGCAACACAAACTTCTCAGCGCTTATTTAATCAATAGCTTAATTGCTGAAGAGCTATTATTTTTTTAGAAGTCAAATGAATATTTCATTGTCTTATTTTGTCATGATTTGTGTGTTCTGCTTTATGTGTCCTCACCGTCATGTGCTGGTCCACCCTGTCATCTTGATATTTTAAAATAATAATTCAATTATATCTATATAATCCAGTGTATTCAATAGCTAGGTGTGGGGGCAATAACACGCAAGGAAAAACTACATACATGTCCGAATTAAATGTGTTAATTTATGTGTTTATAATTTGAAAGCAAACAAATAACCCTGTTTAGGAAAGGGACATCATACATTTCAGAAAATATAATTTGCATCTTAATTTTGCAATGAAAACATATTTAACAGTAATATATATGTCCATGACAGGGTGGACATATCTTATCGTTTATGCTTCGAATAATGGCCCATAATTATCTAAAAAATGTTTGGGAGCTCAGCTAATGTTTCTATAGTACTTGAGTGTCTACTATTTATGATACGACAAAGCGAATGGGAAATTAAAACCAACATTTTTCAGTATTTTGATGGTTGAAAGGCACTCTATGGTGATATTGACCCCCCTAGAAGTTTTGTCTTTGTTTATACTTAGTTAAGCATTAAGCTGCTAGCAACTCTTAGCAGTAGCAGCCAGAGGGTTAATAATACTGTAAACTAAACTAAATTACCATCATCTCTCAAAATACTGTATGCTAAAGGACGTCATTATTATCTATTGTAAAGTTACAGTAGTAATTTAGCAAACAAATGTTATAAAACATTGTTTTATCATCTGTTTAGAGGGAGCTAGGGCAGAAAACAATACAACCTTACAAAAATTAAAACCGATACTATTTTTCAGAACCGATCCGACACCCAAAAAAATCTGAGTATTGGCCAATACCGATACCAACACAGTTTTTTAATAAACGTAGAATTTCTATACTTCAGTGTGGTGACCTGATCATCACTGTTTTGTGTGTTAAACTTCATTTTAAAGATAAGTATAAATATAAGTATAAGTATAGGATAAGTATATGGTACACATTCCTCTTTGTAATATTGTAAAATACATTCATGAAAAACAAGTAAATACTTATAAATATATACTATAAAATTAAAAGACATTTATTTTAAATGTATCGCACAGTAATGGAGGCAGCAACATATGATAGGACCAGTGTTGGGTGTAATTAGTTACTGTAATTTAATTACTTATACCTTGAAAAAAGTAAAGTAAGGGATAACTAATTTATGTAATTTAATTACAGTTACTAATTAAGTACAGTAATTGAACTTAATACTGCATGTAGACTGTAGAACATTCCTATACAATACAATAGTAGATATAACAAAAATTTAAAGTCTAACCTTAATGCACGCTTTTTATGTACCCTTCTCACTTCAAATATTTTGAGTTAATAAGAATATTGGTAACACTTTTGTTACATGTCTGGTTTTCTGTTTTCCCCTGTGACCTAGTTTTCCCCATTCAGTTTAATTAGTCATTCAGTTCACCTGTGTTTGTAATTATCTCATTAGTCTCCTATGTTTGGTCCATCCTTTATAAGTCTTCAGTTCTCCCTGTGTATTCGTCCGTTCTCATCTATGTAAGCTTGATTTATTGTCTACCTTTTGATATTCTAATTAAAATCCCTTTTGTTTGCATCACCGTCGTCTGCCTGCAGTTGTGCCTCATCAGCCCGTGACAACTTTAGTGTCCAATTCTCACTATTAATTAGCTGGTTATTAGCATGAATATTACTGAGATATTGGCTGTTTATTGGCACACTCCTTAATCGCGTTCTGTACACACATAATTCACAAAAATATGGGAGTGACAACTGCATTCTACAACTGCATTAACTCCTGAAAAAAACAGGTAGTGACAACCGCATTTACAGACATTCTACGCAGCGTGTACGGAACTGAACTTGTGGCGAAACGGAAGCCGATCGCCACGTGATTGTTTACATTTCTGATCAATTAGTTAAAATAGATAATTAGGCACAAACTATTTAAGGTGGATTAAGATCTGATTCACTCATGACGGAAGTGTGAGAAGTCTCGCTGTTGCGGAAATGTGATGAGGTGGGAGAAGCGTGTGCTACGGTGCGAAGAGTGAGTCTGTTTGAAAGTAGGAGTGATGTGAAGAACGAAAACAGCGGCCTGCAGGGGTAACTAGTACTTACCTGGATTTTGGATTCCATGTCAGGTGTGTTGTGGGGTTAGCTGTGTGACGCAAGCTTTATATTTTGGTTACTGGCAGAAGTGCGTGCCCTGGATTATTCCTCATTACCAGTCTTCTGGTTCGTGCTGTGAACGAAGATTCTGTTGTCCACCTGTACTCCTAATGCTCCAAGCCGGAGACCAGCTGCACATGGTATAAGTGAAACGCATACACACTACACATGCCATGTATTCTTTTTCGAAAAACGCTAACGCATACACATTACACACGTGTATGCACGTCATACAAACGAACCCGATACACACACGTTTACATTTGATATTGGTTTTATTTTTCTTAGTTTTTAATGTGCAAAATGTGGAAACGGAGTTGTAAATTCTTATAGTTAAGGGTTTGCTCTGATCAAGTTATTCTCTTTTCTCAATTTGGGGTGTAGGGAGGGGCTCTATTGTGTCTGAAACTAAGGTTTCACGGAAGCAAAATCGGCATTGAGATGGCACTGCATCAATTTTACTCAAGTCAGGTTTCTGAAAAGTAGTATTATTGTCTCTTTACCCCGAGTCTTTATTTTTAATTTTTAATTTATTTTTTTCACTCCTTTGTTTCTTTTTATCATTTTTTTTTTCATTCCCTGGTTTATATGGAGTGGTTAAGTGAAATGTAAAACTGACTCAACACGTCTTGATTGTATTAGACCATTGTATTTTATTTGACACGTGATTTTCTGTGTAATAAATTTACATATGATGTGCATTGTACGTGTAGTTTGATTCATTTTTTAACTTTCTGATGTACTTTGGTGTTTTCCACAAGTTATCCGGAGTTTATTTATTGACAGGTTTTAAACCCTGTCTGCCGCCGAACAAAAGTATTGAGTAATAAGTTGTTTTGTTTGTTTTTTTACTCTCAGGGCCACCACTGTTACAACTAGTTGTTAATGACGTATTTGAACATGCATCAGAAATGTGTCTTCGTCTGTATGTGAGATGCATACAGTGAAACAGTGAAAGAAGTCTTAACTTAGCACATTTTGACACAGTGCCAGCTGCGCTCATGAGTCCTGTGGTAAAGTGTCAGTGTTGCCAGATCTACATATAAAAATATTATATGTATTTTTATATGACACAATTTATATTAAGTGGCCTTAACTACTATGAACTTGAATCAAAAAATAAGTACAATGTACTTATTGTGGTCATATTGTATTGCAAAACACTTTTGCTGCTATTGAGCTGGGGTATGGGTAAGGTTAGGGACAGGTTTGGTAGTATGGGTAGGTTTAAGGGTGGGTTAAGGTGTAAGGGATGGGTCAACAGTGTAATTATGCATGTAATTATAGAAATTAATTACAGATGTAATTCCCTATAGGTATTTTTAAAAATATAAGTACAATGTAAAAACATGTATGCAAACAATAAGTACTTGTACCAAATGATTAATTTAAAATGTAAGCACATAGTAGTTAAGGCCACTTAATATAAATTGGACCAAACTAACAAACAAGGACAAGCACAAAAAAAACACTAAAACACCCAAATGCTTTATGTTCTATAAAACAAAAAAAATAATATATCTCATATCTGCAACAGACCACTTTATTAACTCCATAAAGTGGCAATCTTTACAAGACCAAACAACATGCCTAAAGCACTTGTAAATAATACAACATGGCAACATGGCAAGAGAGTGCTCTCTAAAGCAGCCTCCCGAGCATAAACAAAGCGCTGTACATCTATCAGCGGTAGTTTTGTTAAAATCAACGGACAAAAAGAGTCTTTAGTCAAAAAATGGCAAATAACTGTCACGGTTTGGTTTCTGTTTAGTTCCTGTTTGTCCTTATTTGGTCAGTTTCCTGTCATTAGTTAATCATCGATTATTCCATTCACCTGTCTTGTATTAATCATCTTGTTTCCTCATTAGTTTGTTTTCTTTATAAGCCTTGAGTTCAGCAGTCGTCTTCGTCGTGTCTTAAAGTTATGTTTACACTGTTTTTCCTGTTGTTGAATACGTTTACTCCATTAAAGAACCTGATTATTCTGCACCCCGCGTCTTCCTGCCTTCTTGATCAGCATCTCGTAACAATAACAAACGGCTAAACTTTTATTCACTCCTGCAACAGGACAAAATGTTGCTATGGTTACAAATGTGGGAATGAGTGCTGTTCTGTACACACATGGAACGATAATTTACTGGACTCACTCCCGCATTTAAATGTCACTTCTGACATGTCACTTCTGAAACTTGTGGTGTGTACGCATTATTACTTACAAAAATCTAATTAAAAAAAAATTCTTATTCTGCAAGACTTCATTCTAAATCCTTAATCCTCAATTCTTAAACTTATCAACTACGTTACTAAATATTAATAAGCAGTAATTAGGAGTATATTGAGGCAAAAGTCATAGTTAATAGTTATTTAATAGTGAGAATTGGACTTTAATCTAAAGTGTGACCAGAATTTATGTAGTTATCTATTATTTATTTGAAAGAATTAAAAGAACTGTTTCATGTTTATCCTTGTATCATTAACTTGTTGAGGTTGATATAGGATTTAGAAAGTAATTAGTAATTTGAAGAGAGCAATTTGTACAGTGATCTAATTACACTATTGAAGATGTAATTAGTAACTAGTAATTAATTACTTTTTAGAGTAACCTACCCAAAACTGGATAGGACAGAACAAGCAAGGCTATTAATCCTTCATTGCACAAAAGTATTATATGAAAAGGCTCCAATATAGAGCGGCACAAAGCACTTCTGCGCATCACCTGCACAGAATGATGTGCTTGACGCAACACGGAGTCACAGCTCACAGCGCTCCGCATAGAAGACTTCAAAACAAAGGGAATAGTGCAATAGTTTATTGAGCCTTCTCTTTTAACAGTTTTAAATGTCAGTTACTGTGCTCTTGGAGAGAGTTTCATCATCTTGACTGTAACCAAACGCAACACACAGTTTGAATGCTAAATGGAAGATGACAGACAGCTGCAGTTGAGAGTAGAGTTTACATCAACTTGAATTTAATGACTTAAATATTCATCTGTACCTCACATTGAACTATGGAACAGCTTCAGAACACTTAGTTCAGTGCACGAGAACTGTATGGTGCTTTCTAATGTTTTTGTGCTTTTTGTGGGGCTTAACAATAACACAATAGTATACGCACAATATCAGATTTTGATCGATCTTGTCTGATATGCGATCTGGCAGAAAATGCCAGTATCGGAGCCAGTGCCGGATTGGTGCATCCCTAGGACTCATGATGTTAGTTTTACTGTACTAATTTTGACATTTAGGCAATTTAGAAAATATAGCTAGTTCTGTTAAGGTGCTCGCAATGCCGTTCAGAGCCCAGGTCATTTCCCTGCTGGCCCTGGTCCCTGTGGCGGAGGGTGAGCAGGGTCCTAAACTAATGTGGCCAGTTTGGGAACTCAGAGTGTGTGTGGAGCACTCAAAGTTGTTCAGACATTTATTTTTTATTAAATTAGAAAAAATTAAACACAGTCTTCGTGGCTCCATAGTCAAATTCTCAAAAATTTGGTTACCCTTCCTTGAGCATGTTAGAACTCTGCAGTTGGATGCAGTCTCTCTTGATTAATTATCCATCTACACTACTATTATTACTCCATTTATCCCGATTGTGCATTTGTATTGCCATGTTAGTAGCACACATTTGTAACTAAGCTATTTATTTATTGTGTGTATTATATATATATATATATATATATATATATATATATATATATATATATATATATATATATATATATATATACTTTTTATTTTATTTTTTATTTTTTTTCTTGTTTGTATGTTTATTACTTTCTGTCTTGTCATTTTGAAAATTCAATAAATAAATCATATATAAAAAAAAGTTGTTCAGACAAACGGAGCAGCCATTTGTGTGCTTTAGAGGCCGCTCTAAAGGGCTGCCGTTTACAAAGCAAAGACTGGATAGTAGATGTTATAGTCCTGCCTTATGCCTTGGTTGGCTTGCAATGCCCTATAGATGTGAAGGCCCATTCCACCAGAGGAATGGTCTCCTCCTGGGTATGGTCCAGTGGGATCTCTATTGGTGAGATTTGTGCGGCCGACGGATGGTCGTCGCTGACCACATTTTCCAGATTTTATAGCTTAGACGTCCTTGCCTTGCAGGTATGGATTTTGTCTGCTAAATCTACTTATTTCTCCCTGAGGGTGAAATTGATGTATATGTAATCCTCAACCGTGGCTGGGATTAAGTTTGGCTCATGTTCTTTAGCCAAGGGCCCCAAGACTAGGCTCGCAGAGCAGGGTGCTCTGTATCTGCTCATAGCATGGTGTGATTGGATGCGTTCCCCATACGCAACATGAAGAGCACGCTTGAAAGGGAACGCTCTGGTTACTGACGTAATCTCGGTTGCATCACTTGCTGTGCTATAAGCTGCAGTGAATCAATGACTGTCGCTTCAGTCAAATGATTCAGGTGAAATGGCGCTCTGAGTCGACTTATATAGGGCTAAAGCACTATTGGTTTGTGCAGCAACACAAATGTTAACAAATCAGGCTTCAGTATCAGGGTAAAACAGGAGTTAATTCCCATATCCAACACTCGTTCCCTTATCTCAGGGAACCAAGTTACGTCAGTAACCGGAGCGTATGCTAACCTCTTTTGGCCTCTAGGAACATACAGCATAAGAAAATAGAAAAACAACCCTAAACAGTCCTCTAGAGCAAATAATCAGTTAAATGTGTTCCTCACCACTCTCAGAAGTCGTCTTTGCTCCTTGAAGGTGGCACAGCAGCCTAAAATCCCTGTTACCATAACAGTCACCCCGGCCATGATGAGTATATAGGCAGAGACAGCGTAAATCTTTGAGGACAGCAGGCTGATGTAGTCGCTCTTCTCAACTATTGTCCAGATGCCCACAGCCATCACTGCACCCCCTGCCAGCTGGAAAAAGATTCAAAGTCAATTGCCAAAGGGTACAGTCTTCTGCTGTCCAATTCTTGTACTTCCAACAGATTTTAGTTTGTCCTTGATGTTTTTCTTTGAGAAAAATTGCTTCCTTGCTGTCCTTCTTGACAGTGAACAGTGAAATTTGTGTTTTTGTGGGGGTTTTCTTCTTTTTTTGGCCAATGAAGCTTGTTGCAATTATTATTATTATATATTTTTTGCAATGCATTTTATCAATCTGAAGAATAATCTATAAACAAATGTGAATTAGCACCCCAACAACTGAAGCAGCAAACTTTGCAAATTGTCACTGCCAATACTTCTGGCTATGGCTGTAGTCCTTCGTTTCGCAAAGTGTGGTGTGCGTCCCTCTGATGGGGAATAGTGACATGACAAGTGGGGTGCAACAACAAATGAGAGGAAATTTGGACATTTTTGTGCCAATCTCTATTAATTCCTTTATTTATTGACCATACAATCAAAACAAAACAATGACACATTTAAATGTAAGCCTTGCTTAAAACAACATCAGACTGTGAGCAAAATGTCACATGGAACCATAGTAGCCAACGAGAATGATTTAACGTTGGAATGTTAATTGAAGCAGAACAAAAACTTTAATGTGGAAAGACAGTAGGCGGTAGCGGGTCTAAAAGTTAACAATGGATAAATATGTGCTAGTAAATAAGATTATTAATTTTTTGTCAATTTTGTTTGTTCTTTTTGCATGCAGTTTGCAAAGTGACAAAATTAAGCAAAGCACAACTAGTCCACACTTTTTTTCTGTTTCTGAATTTGATGTTATCAGAGGCAAAATGCAAACACAATTGCATTATTATTATTATTAACTTTTGAACAAAGTTTTATTTCATGCAAGTGATAATATAACTGCACTTTTATTTTCTTTATTTGACCGTTTTTAATGCTGTTACTTGATGTTTTGTTTGTAAAATGTGATGTTAATAAAATATTGAATATAAAATAAAATATTTTAACAGTTAAACTTAAAGCCTAGTTTATTACCATTTTGTTGGGGCGACTGGGGACAGGTGGGGCTAAGAACTACCTCCCTACCTCCAAAGTGGGGAATGGCAGCAGAAGTTTGAGAAACAATGCTGTAGTCTATCATTGTTTAAATGAAAATAAATCCTAAATTAGATCTGTTCATCATATAAAGCAATCAGGGCCTGGTTTCACAGACAAGGCTTAGACTAAGCCAGGATTAGGCCATAGTTCAATTAGGATATTTAAGTGATTTTTATAAACGTGCTTAGAAAAAAAAAAAAACATTACAGGTGTGCATCTTGAGACAAAACAAAGAAACTGATATATTCTTAAGATCAGTCAGTGCAAGTTTCTTTCAGTGAAAACATCTCATTTTAGTCTAGGACTAGGCTTAACCCTTGTCTGTGAAACCGGGGGTATATTTATTCACAACTCTTGGATTAAACCTCGCTGTTTGAGGCCTTTATGACCTTTGTGAATCTTCTAAGATTGGGTTGTCTTTCAGGTTTCATTAATAATATCTTGATTTTTGTTTCAAAGATTATCCCAAGTCTTATAAATTTGGAGGTGAACTACCCCGTTCACCCATGATGACAGATACAATCCGACAGACTTTAATACCAGTGTAAACAGGGTCCAAGAGTGAAAGGGTTCAGTGTGAGAATTTACGTAGACGTAAACTGACAAAAAAAAGAACTGTTGACATACAATGATTAAAAAATGCATTGCATTAACAGTGTTTGTTCAGTCTGTTTTAAATGTGCCACCTAAAAGTTTCAACAGACAATTTTTGGGCCATTTTATCTTGCTTTACAAATTCACAAATTCATTGGTTCAAATTTGTCAAGACTATTCAACACTGCACACCCAGGAACTGCAGGAATAGCAGTGGAGTACCAGGGGCCGTATGTATAAAGCCGCTCAGAGTAAATTTTTTGTCCTAATGTGTCAAAATTCTAAGAATGATGTAATTTTACTCTTATTCCTAAACTTAAGAACAAGAGTGATTCATAAAGGTTCCTAAGTGTTAAGACTAGGTCTCAGCTCCTAAATTATTTAAGAGAGCTGAAGAGGTCTCCTAACCTAGTTATGAATAACAAGATGGCAGCAAAGAGGAGACAAACACTTTCCAGCAAAACTATGACATATTGGAGTTATATGATGATATGGAGTTGATAAGACTTTTTGATCTTGACAATCAAGTTTGTATCGGTTTTTATTATTTTATTTTTTTATTACTGACAAAATGATCAGTCTATAATTTTAATGGTAGGTTTATTTGAACAGTGAGAGACAGAACAACAACAAAAAATCCACTTGCACTTTAATGAGTCAAATAAGTATTTGAGCCCCTATCAATCAGCAAGATTTCTGGCTCCCAGGTGTCTTTTATACAGGTAAGGAGCTGAGATTAGGAGCACTCTCTTAAAGGGAGTGCTCCTAATCTTAGCTTGTTACCTGTATAAAAGACACCTGGGAGCCCGAAATCTTGCTGAGATGTCCAAGGATGTCAGGGACAAGATTGTAGACCTACACAAGGCTTGAATGGGCTACAAGACCATCGCCAAGCAGCTTGGTGAGAAGGTGACAACAATTGGTGTGATTATTCGCAAATGGAAGAAACAAAAAATAACTGTCAGTCTCCCTTGGACTGGGGCTCCATGCAAGGAGCCACCTTCTCCATCCATCTCACCTCGTGGCGTTTCAATGATCATGAGAACGGTGAGGAATCAGCCCAGAACTACACAGGATAATCTTGTCTATGATCTCAAGGCAGCTGGGACCATAGTCACCAAGAAAACAATTGGTAACACACTACGCCGTGAAGGATTGAAATCCTGCAGCTCCTGCAAGGTCCCCCTGCTCAAGAAAGCACATGTACAGGCCCATCTGAAGTTTGCCAATGATTCAGAGGAAAACTGGGTGAAAGTGTTGTGGTCAGATAAGACCAAAATCGAGCTCTTTGGCATCAACTCAACTCGCCGTGTTTGGAGGAGGAGGAATGCTGCCTATGATATGATCGTAAGATCAAATTTAGGATGGTTTCTGTGCAACATTTTATAAATGAGGCCCCTGGACTGGCCTAGCCAGTCTCCATACCTTAATCCCATAGAAAATCTGTGGAGTTTCTGTGGAGTGTGTTGAGTTGCCAAACGTCAGCCTCGAAACCTTAATAACTTGGAGAGGATCTGCAAAGAGAATTGGGACAAAATCCCTCCTGAGATGTGTGCAAACCTGGTGACCAACTACAAGAAACGTCTGACCTCTGTGATTGCCAACAAGGGTTTTGCCACCAAGTACTAAGTCATGTTTTACGAAGGGGTCAAATACGTATTTGCAAATCAATTTATAACTTTTTTTTAAATGAGTTTTTCTGGATGTTTTTGTTGTTATTCTGTCTCTCACTGTTAAATTAAACCTACCATTAAAATTATAGACTGATCATTTCTTTGTCAGTGGGAAAACGTACAAAATCAGCAGAGGATCAAATTATTTTTTCCCCCACTGTAGTTAAAACCGGTCACTTAATGTTGCTAGATGACTTCATAAAGGCGAGTTCACTGATCTATATTTATATCATGGGAGAGTCTCAGAATGTAGATAAGGTTTGTCCAAGAAATTGATTTTGTTGCCAGGCTTTTGAAAAAAAGTCTCTAAAGGGGTGAGGAAGTCACCAAATCTAGTGACAAAATCACTAAATTGGCAACATTGGCACACTGACTACAACATAAGTTATTTACATTTCATTGGTCCTCTTGTTTTTGCATGTGTTCATAATTTATTTGTATGACAGCATGGCCAAAAATTATGACTGCACAATTTGGCATGTTTCATTGCATTATCATCACAAATTAAACAACTGACTCTAAGCAACATGCTTACAAAATCTTGCACATTTTTTTTTTCTTTTAAATTAAGGGTGAAGATGTCAAATTTCCTAGGCCGGTCATCACTTTGGCCACTATATGGCAGTTTATTGACTTGCTCCAACTGTAAACGAGCAGACATACAATAGAAAACAAAGCATCAGCAATAATTTGTGCTAATTTTGCACAATGCAAAGTATTTAAAAAAATGCATTTGAATATATTAAAATATTTCAGTGTCTTAAATTATTTTATTGTAGTTACATTAAATGATTGGTGTTGTGCTGCTGTGACTTTACATGAGCAGGCTCACTATTGGCTGATTCAGAGGTTGAGTTCAGCCATTTTATTTTGACATCATTGTAGTCCTTAGTTCACAACATTTAAGTGTTACCTCAGTCAACACTTAAGAATAAGTCTTAGACTTTACTGAAAGTTGCTTTTAGTTTCTTTATAAAAGTCTCCTACTCTTAGAAAAATCCTACTTTTTCCTAATAATTTTTTGACACTTAAGTCAAAGCTTAAGACTATTCTTAAGAGCATTTCTGGGAGGTTTTATACATACGGTCCCAGCTGCTGTTAGTCACAAAAACTGATTTGTAGAAATGGAGCAAGAAGTATGATTATCATAATATATAATAATATGATTATTAAATATTTTTATCGTGTTCGTTTTGTGATCGCACTAGTTCCAGTGACTTATTAGGGCCCAAGCCACTAAGGAGCAGGGCCTTATTGTTTTTCTAAGGATTTTTTTTTCTGACTATCCGGGGCTTTTTGGGGGCTTTAACGTGTTCAAAAACTCTTGAAAAAAGGCACAAACGTTGGAATCCGCGACCATTAGGACGCCACAGAGGCTGGGACACGGGCATGGCACAGGGGCTCTACAGCGCCCCCTAGAACACAGTCAGAAAACTTGGTATATATCTCACACATACTTGCACATATTCATATGAAACTCGGTACACATATAGATCTCATTGAGCTGAACAACTTTCGCGCTGCATGTCATAGGCTCCACCCAACAGGAAGTTGGCTATTCAGGGCTGTGTAAAAAGCACATGCTCTGGAATTTGATATATTCCTCTGAGGATTTCCAACCGATTGCCACCAAACTCGGTGAACATGATTTCAAAACATTGGGGATGATAAATTGTGAAAGGATTTTTGATATCTCGAACGGTTTGCCCGTGGCGAGACGATGAAGTTATGGCCAGAAACAGGAAGTGTCACTGAAGTACATTGTCTGATTTTGATGAAACTTCAGGTGTTTGTTCGTTGTATGATGCCGATTGCATAGATGTGACTATTAGCAGCTAAAATTATAGCGCCACCAACTGGCAGCAGGAAGAGAGTCATTTTCAAAATGCTTTGAAGTCAGCATCTTATTTTCACTCGATTTCCTTCAAACGTCAACAGAACACTGTCAAAACACAGCAATGTAAAACTGATGAGGGGATATTGATATCATAAATGATGTTGCCATGGCAACATGTCAAACTTTAACATTGTTTTTCTGTGTTTTTGAGGCAGATAACCTGCTTAGAACTACATGAAACTCAATACACATATCAGTATTAATGATAGTTAGACACTTGCAAAAGCTCATTAATGGGCGTGGAGGAGACACTCTATAGCGCCACCTTTTGTCAAAAGTGGGGGGGTTAGTTTCAGCTACAGTCACCAAACTTGGTACATATATTGTTCTCATCAAGCCAGACAACTTTCTAATTTACAGTCATTAAAGTACGACCAACAGGAAGTCGGCTATTTTGATTTGAATGTGTTTTTTTTTTTAAATCAGGCTGTGATTTAATGCATACTCCTCAGAGGAGAATTATACTATACACACCAAACTTTGTCTACATGATGCCAAAACATTGTGGAACGTAAATTGTGAATGGATTTTGGATATCTTGAAAGGTGTTGACATGGCGATTTATTAAAGTAACAGCCTTTCACAGTCTTGATGGTTTGGATTAACCCTTTAATTGCTGTATCCCTTAAAACCAGACTACCAGAGGGTTACTGTAAATTCATGTGCCCGCTGTGCCACTTTTTCTTGATGCCACCGGGGGTGGCGGTTGCACTGATGGCTTGGGCCCATCATCGCTGCTTGCAGCTATATTTTCTTATTAGTTTTCTGATAACTTCTCTTTGTTGGTGAAATGATGGGGTTGTGTGACGTTGTTCCTGAGAGGTGTGTAAAGGGCGGCCCCACGGTGGAAACGCATCGTGATTTTTGGCTCGGTGCTATAGGTCCGAGGCTATTAGCCCTGCCCGGCCTGTTTAAAACACTGGCTCGCACTAGCCCGACAGTGGAAAAGTGGCTACTGATTTTAATGGGTTCTGTTGTCTTTGTTGTCTTTAATGGGTTCTGTTGTCACACACATCTTAGTACTTGATTTTATGTACTTTTTCCAACACTGAAAGACACTGAATTAAACGCTAACACAGCTTTTGTGTATTAATCAGCTTTTCTGCATATACTGGCCCTGATAATCATAGAATATACACTGCTTGCTCAATTTCTCCAAATCAGTTTTTGTGAATGAATCAATGACTTGCTCTGCCTTTTGCTTTGGTCTTCGACAACACCCACTTACACCACCTGTTTGTGAGGCTGACTAACAGCAGATGGAGAATATGTATCAGTATGTTACTGCTATTCCTGCAAATTCAACGTTGAATATTCAGCCAAATTTGAACCACTGAATTTGTGGAAGTGAATCTGTAAAGCAAAATAAAATGATCTGAAAATTGGCTGATGAATATTAAAGGTGATATTTTAAAAAAAAAGACTGAATATTTTGGAAATTAAGTCTGGAAGATGAATGTTGATTATTGACCCACCCATAATGCGTGTTTCACACTGAAACTGCACTGAATGTATTATAAGATAATAGAAGCTGCTGCTAATGCTGGGTACACACTATATTTTTAAAATCTTATAAGATCTTCAAAATGTGAGAGACCACTAACATGAGGACAAAAAAATCCTAGATATAACCGTTTTGCTCCTATAGTGTGGGGTGTCCTCAGAGTTCCCCCCACACATCAGGATTTCTGATCGTAAATATTCAACATGATGAATATTTACGATTCGCGATCAGGGCGCCCCTGATGTTCTTCCGAGCAGATTCAGTCACTCTTAACACATCTTACACCAGGGGGCGGTTTCTCCATTAGGGCGATCGGGCGACGCACCACCAAAGCGCGAAAGGGAGGGAATTTTTTTTCTTTCGCATTCAATCCCAGTGTTACGCTGGCTTTCACTCTTCTATATTGTTTGTTCTGCCTAGGGAAATATAGTCCAATCAGCGTCGAGTCACGTTCTGTGTAGAACCGCCCTTTTTTGGGCGCCCCTTTTTCCCCGAGTGTTCCCATAGACTTCCATACAAAGATTTGTTTTTTTCAAACTGCAGGCACTGCAATGCAATCTCTATGGGTTCCGGGAGGGCTAGCACTAACGTGCTTTCGTCATCATGTGTGACCTTAACTTGTGAAGCGATTGGTTGGAACCAACACACCGCTAAAGAAGAAATATGAAGTCAGGACTAGACTGTATGGGATGAATAAAGCAAACCAGTATCTTATCAGTGAAGTTTTGATGGATGACGATTGTAATGGAGGTAAAAGGCGATTACAGTCAGTAGCCCCTATCACACAGAGATTCCGGAAAATACACGGGTAATGTGTTCCGGCAATTGTTCCCGGATCGTTAGATTTTGGTTCATTCACACTGCCAGTGATTTTCCGGAATCTGTGCGTTCGTTCACACACAACCCGTAAATATCCCGTAAAGACACGTGACATTTCATGTGACATGTATAATGCGCCACGCACCATTTCACTAAACTGGCGAACGATTTCAGCTTCAGCGTGGATAGTGAGGAGCTCCGATCGCTGCTTCATTCCATTCATATTTTCAATTCATATTTTTATAGATTTTTTTTGTGTGCGTGTTTTGCTCTGTTTAATAATTCTGAATACAGATCTGTGTATATTTACATAACTTTAAGGGCGACTAGGATAGTGGTCTGTTGGCGTCTCCGTGTGGTTCTGCTTGGTACTGCAGCTTGACTTTTAGTTATTTATTTATGAATAGGAAATGGTCTAAACAAATGTAACAATTATTTATTTTTCTCACAGATTTTGCTGTTGCACTGTGTACATCAATTTTGAATTATTATTAAAATTAAAAACAAAATGTTTTCAAAAAATCTTGCAGAAAATATAGTTTTGTGAGAATCATCATCAATCTTGAATTTGGTAAAACAATTTTCTTTATTTAAAATGTTTCATGTCGTAATCCTCTTCTATTTGTTATACTGGGATAAATCATATCGGGATGTATGCTTAATTTTTGGATGTGGCGCCCCACCTAGAAAATTTGCCACCAGCCGCCACTGCCTCACACCACAGGAAAATCTGATAAGATAATCTTTAGAACCAACAAGACAATCGGGACATTACCTAGGATTGTCGGAAGGGGGGAAATTGGCCCAAAATCAGCCCGATTATCTTGTGGTGTGTACCCAGCATAACTGAGATTAAAAATTGGTCCCACTTTATATTAGGTGGCCTTAACTACTATGTACTTACATTGAAATTAGTCATTTGATACAATGCACTTATTGTGAACATACATGTTTTTATATTGTACTTATATATTTAAAAATACCTATATGTAATTACATCTGTAATTAATTTCTGTAATTACATTTATAATTACACTGTTGACCCATCCCTTACACCTTAACACACCCTTAAACCTACTCATACCACCAAACTTGTCACTAACCTTAACCATATCCCACCTCAATAGCAGCAAAGGTGATTTGCAATACAATATGCCCACAATAAGTACATTGTACTTATTATTTGATGTAAGTACATAGTAGTTAAGGCCACCTAATATAAAGTGTGACCGAAAAATTAAACTTGAGTTATGCCTAGCTTGCATATACTTTTAAATAGACCATCAGATGTAGTAGATACCAACCCAAAAAATGAAATTGAAGGTGAAGAGCAGGTATTTTAAGCAAATGGTCCCACATGTTTCATTCTTCTCTTTATTTGCCCCCATCTGATGAAGAAAAAGCACAGACATCAATTAAAAGCAACTGAACACTTTTGATGGGCTAAATATGCTGTGGTTTTGCGGATGTGCACAGTATTTTCTTTTTTATGTCTTTTCAAATCTTAAGTTTACACCAAAAATGTTTATTCTTGTCTTGTTTACTCTCAGGGTTTGCATAATGCTCCTGAAACAGAACTATTAAAATATATACTCTGACACATGTCTGGATGTATTTATGTTTATCTGACACAAAACACAGATGTTCACAACAATGACTGATACACAAACACCCACATCAATTATAAAGAGTTAAGATGCCCTTAAAAGACAATACTGTGGTGGTACATATATTTATGCTGCTCCAGCTAATTCTACATGTCTGAAAGACCAAAACTGCATAGTACAACATTGATTAGATTAATTTTGAAATAAATACTCAATTTCACAGTTGTAACATTTGTGATAACTAATAATAATGCTCACTAAATGAAGTAATGTGTGACACAACTGACTGGTCACTCACCTGTCTGAACATGTTCAGAATGACACACACTATCTCAACGCAGCACAATCCAGGCTGAATTCGACATTTCAGACTCCCATAAACTATCTTTAAATTGCAGAAATAAACAGAGTTGTATGCTAGTATGTCATTCCTAATTCAGCCTCAGAAACCGTTTCGAAAAACACTTATAATACACTTAACCAACTTTCATTTGACATTCCATAATTTTCCCATTAAGAGCTTTCATGAGAATGTATCTTAGCGTTGTTTATTTATTCAGATTATTTTGACTTTGTAAATCAGTCCTATCTTTGGTTATTGACTTCAACACATTACCAGCTGCTCCGCCAGCCTAGAAATCAAGTAAACTCTACACTGCAGCGCTATCATTAGAATCTGTTCAGTCCCCTAATTCTGTGTATTAGTGATCAGATTTTTCGACCTCTACAGCTAATTCCACAAACATCTACGAACATTTTTCAAAGAGTTTAAATCTTACCTTTATTAGCTGATGTCACTCAAGGACAGCCAAACAGAGGAATACTGCTAAAAAAAGAAAAAAATGTAAGAATCGGTCCTCATAAAAAAAAAAAAAAAAAAAAAGAACCTTATCACGGTTCTTTTTCATCGGCCAGCTTGCCTTTTTTTTCCTTCAGAACGAACAGCAGAAACACAACATGCTCAGAAAAAAAGTTGCAAGGAGCTCCACCCTAGTGAGCAGGGTTGCCAGGTGCCAAAAAAATGTCAGCCTAAAACCATGTTATACTCTTGCAACACCTGAGGCTGCACTTTTAAGGCCGCATCTCCTGCGTGCGTGTGTGTGTGCGTGTGTGACTATGAGGTGTGCAATGCGCAATTTTTGCCGATCGCTAAGCTCTATGAGGTGTAATTCGTGCCTTTTCTAAGGCTTTGCAGGAAAAAGAGAAGGAGCAGTCTTCCCTTCCGTCGCCGTCAGCCCGTGCCAATTTTTGAATGGGATTGATAAAGAGGGCAGAAGACAGACCTGCTGCGACGTCATGGCGATGCCACTGTTGGAACCAATCAATAGGCGGCGACGTGAGAATTCTTTTTTTTTTTTTCAGCTTGACAACCAAACAAGGTACATACTCACATACCAGAATAAATCAAAACTTTTTCAGCCTTGGTTGAGCATAACCAAAAATAGAACAACAACAAAAAGCATCCAAATAAACCAAACTTAACCAGAAATAAAATAAAATAAATAAAATAATAAGGACATATGTTTCCAAAATTAAAATACAACAAAGAGGGCTTTTAAATTAAATTATACAAATCCAAGAGAGACAACAACTTAAGGGCTTTATTATTCTTAAATTTTAACGATTTATATAAAAGTTTAACATCATTACACCGTTGGATAATGTTGGGTTTAGATTTAAACCATCTGCATTTTTGAATAAAAAACCTCCTAAAGCAATTCAGGAAATTAATAACAAATTCAAAATCTTTGTTTTCAATAAAAATACCAAACCTGACTACCTTCACATTGGTGGGAGTTCAACACCCCTGGAACATAACCAGTTTTGCCTCTCTCTCCAAACGGCTTGTACCATATCACACACACACAGAGAGAGAGAGAGAGAAACACACACACACACACAGACAGAGAAAGAGAGAGACACACACACACAAAAACATATGATCTAAAGTTTCAATACTTGTTTCACAAAAAAAACTATTATTTACATCAACACTTGCACCACCTGCAGCCTCAGGTGTTGCAAGAGTATGACAGTATAACTGAGAACTAAAAATGGTGCCGATGATGGCAGCTATTGTGCGTTGCTCTTCAGTGTTTGTACTGTTTTTGTTTGTCTTTCCTGTTTTTTGTTTTTCAAATACGATCAGTTTTACCAGAGATGACCTGCTGAACATTCGGCAGAACACACCACAAAATCTTTTACCGGATTTTGATCTTTCAGACGTTTTGCTGGACATTGCAGTTGGTGGAGCCGTAGCTCTGGTCAAACGCTAAAGGAGGCGCAGACGGGGGAAGCGAGCTGGAACACTCGTGAAGCTTCGTCAGCGCGGATTTCGAACGGCGTTGCCTAGCATCCATCTGGCGAATCTCCGCTCTCTACCCAACAAAACGGACGAACTCCTTCTGCTCTTCCGGACAAACAAGAATTTTTCTAACTCTGCTGCCCTGTGTTTCACGGAAACCTGGCTGAATGGCGACATACCGGACAGCGCGCTACATCTGCCTAATCATCAGCTGATCAGAGCAGATCGCGAAGCAGAATCAACGGGGAAATCGCGCGGCCGTGGGATGTGCTTTTACATCAATGAGAGGTGGTGTACAGATGTAACTGTGTTAAAGAAGATGTGCTGTTCAGATCTAGAAACACTCTTCATTAACTGCAAGCCGTTCTACTTGCCGCGGGAGTTCTGCTCGTTCATTCTCGTGAGTGTCTACATTCTACCGCAAGCGCACGTGAGCACAGCTTTACAGAAACTCGCTGATCTGATCACAGAGAGTGACCAACAACACCCGGACTCTGTTTTAATCATTCTCGGGGACTTTAATAAAGCAAATCTCTCCCGCGAACTGCCAAAATACAGACAGCACATCACATGTCCCACCAGAGACAGTAATATATTGGATCACTGTTACACAACCATAAAGGACGCATATCACTCTGTTCCACGAGCAGCTTTAGGACTCTCTGATCACTGTTTGGTTCATCTTATACCATCCTACAGGCAGAAACTTAAGTCTGCAAAGCCTGTATTAAGATCTGTTAAAAGATGGACTAACGAAACAGAGCGGGATCTACAAGCCTGTTTCGACCTCACTGATTGGACTGTTTTTGAAGCCACCGATCTGGACGAGCTCACAGAGACTGTAACATCTAATATCAGTTTTTGTGAGGATATGTGCATTCCAAACAGGACTCATCTAATCTACAACAATGACAAACCATGGTTCACTGCAAAACTCAGACAGCTCCGCCAGGCCAAAGAAGATGCTTACAGAAAGGGGGATAAAGTCTTGTACAAACAGGCCAAATACACACTGGAAAAGGAGATCAGAGCGGCAAAGAGAAATTATTTTGACAAGCTCAGGAAAAAATTATTTACTTTTTGTCACACCACGGTCTGTCCAGCAGAGGGAAACAGTGAGCACAAGGCTTTCTACAACATCCTCCTGATTTCCTGTTCATTATTGGCTCAATGATATCACCTGTGCATGGCTTGTTAGAGTGAGTGTATATGAGACCTGCATTTGCTTGTAACTTTGCTCAGTCTTGAAGTTCTTCTGTCTAGGCAAATTTTGGTTAATGCATGGTCTCTTGAGATCCATGCTTGGATTATTTAGTAGGACTTTTTCCCAGATCTTTTTGACCTGCATATTTGGGAACTGTTCTTTGTATTTGGACATTTTGCCTACAAGTCATTTTGGATCTGTACTTTCCTCAGCCCAGCTGTTGATGCTTGATTTGTTGTGTTTATTCAAGAAGGACTTTAAGTAAATACTGTTTACTTTCCTCAAATCCTGCCTCTTGTAGTCCTCTGAAAATTTGGGTCCACACTGCTCCATAGTTCAGTGGTTAGTGCTTTGATCTTTTAACAATACACTCTGGTTTTAAGTCCCGGATGTGACACTTTTAACACCATCATCACGGAAACCCTTCAAAATAAACTAACCCAGCTCTTCGTCCCCACCTCTGTCTGCCAGTAGATCAACAGCTTCCTGGCAGACAGACAGCAGCTAGTAAAACTTGGTAAATTCACATCCAGCACTCGTACCATCAGCACTGGAGCTCCTCAGGGCTGCGTTCTCTCCCCACAGCTCTTCTCCCTCTACACCAACGACTGCACCTCTAAAGACCCCTCTGTCAAGCTCCTGAAGTTCGCAGATGACACCACACTGATCGGCCTCATCCAGGAAGGTGATGAGTCTGCTTACAGGCAGGAGGTTAAGGAGCTGGCTGTCTGGTGCAGCCTTAACAACCTGGAGCTTAACACGCTCAAAACTGTGGAGATGATAGTGGACTTCAGGAGAAACCCCCCTGCTCTCCCCCCACTCACCATCAGGAACAGCACTGTGACTGCAGTGGAGTCATTCAAATTCCTGGGCACCACCATCTCCCAGGACCTGAAGTGGGATATTCACATAGACTCCATTGTCAGGAAGGCCCAGCAGAGGCTGTACTTTCTTCGCCAGCTGAGGAAGTTCAACCTGCCACAGGAGCTGCTGAAACAGTTCTACTCTGCCATCATTGAATCCATCCTTTGCACTTCTATAACTGTCTGGTTCAGCTCAGCTACCAGATCTGACCTCAGAAGACTATGGAGGGTAGTCCGGACTGCTGAGCGAATCATTGGTACAACCCTCCCCACTCTCCAAGAACTGTACTTATCCAGAGGGAGCAAAAGGGCTGGTAAAATCACTCTGGACCCCTCACATCCAGCACACTCCCTCTTTGAATTGTTACCGTCTGGTCGATGCTACAGAGCTCTGTGCACCAGAACGAACCAGACATAGGAGCAGTTTCTTCCCTCAGGCAATCCATCTCATGAACACTCAACAATAAACGTGGAACACACAACTATAATATACTATCCATTCACCACACTCACTAATTTTATCTTTATTTTCTCATTTCTAATTTGCACATGCTTGACCTGTACATACATAGTTGTCTATATTATATATTGTGTTTTTGCTGCTTTGTACATTGCCTTTTGGTTAATTGTTGTTGTTCTTTTATTATCTGTGTAAGAACAGACCCTTCTGAAACCCATGCAATGCCTATAAAAACAGAGCTTTCCTCCTTTGACTCATTGACAAACCTTTCTACGAATAAACATGCATCCCAGGACATTGTATGATTTTAACTGTCTTATATAGTGTCCCTTGCATTGTATTTTGTTGTATGCCTGCTTTACGAGTGAAGTACTAGTTAATGTAACCCCACCTATATCGTGTCTCCTACCAAACTAATGCTCATTTGATGATGCACACTTTGGTGTACACCACCTCCTCATAGAATGCTATGTGTGTTTGTAATTTAATCAAAGTATAGACTACCAGAGCCATTTGAACCATGCTCTCAGACAAAGGGTCATAAAACCCCCCAATATTTCCAGCCTCCCGCTTGGAAATTCAGCCTTTCTCATTGGTCAAGCGCATCCTGAGAGGTGGGACGCTTCCCTTACTTTAAAGGGCTCACACACAAGTCCGTGCCCTCTTTTGCTAAATCTCCCAATTGCTGCCTGTGTGGTTGGGCTCACAGAGAGCTTGAGCCGGTGCAGGCTTGCCCTGGCAGGCCTCAACATATAGAGCTGTGTGCTATCTCCCTAGCCTGGGGAGATGGCTCTTGACCACAAAGAGTCAGACTAACACCACTGGAGTTCGTCTTCACTCAACCCTGGAATTCACCATCATGGAAATGCCCTTGATCAGACATTTCTCTCTCCCCGCTCCTGGTAGCCTCTGCATCTTCATCTCCAGATTGTGGCCTGCAGTTCGACTGCGACCCACAGAGCCAGTAGGCCCCATTTTACATCCGGCCATGTGCTTATCTATGAGAGAGTGGACTCTCTCAGCCACCACAGAGTCAAGAACAACCTCTGAGTTTCATGAAATTGCAACTTTGGCCATCGAATGGAACCATCCAAATTTTCTTCAGAGGCTTCACGAGACTCTCGTTCCACAGTCAAATGCAAGTATCATTCCTTTCACCACACAGAGGTTTGTTGTTGTCAGGTGTCCGGGCCCTGTGTTTCTCCCTCTCCGTCTCCCTTCCTTCTGGACTCAATTTCCTGGACTCCACTCACCTGTCACTCATTACACCCTCAGTTGTTCCCCATTGTCTGCACATGGGGTTTGTTTTGTTATTTGTGCTTTGTGCTCATGTCTATTCTCTCACTCCTCCCCTCTCGTTCCTGATTTCCTTTCCCTATTTAGGCTCCCTGTGTTTTCTGTTCTGGGCTTGTTCGTCTCACATATTTACCTGCTTATGCCTGTGATCTCCGTCTACCCTGTTCCAAGTTTATTTCCTGTTTTCAGTAGTTGTTACTCTACCTTTTTTCCCTTCGGGGTGGTTTCATTTGTGTTTTTGTTTATTTTGTGATTTATAAATCGTGTTTGGTCTCATACTGTATTGCGTATCTTGTCAGTGTCTGCACTTGCTTGGCCATTTTTTGTGATCAACAGGAGTGGGTACAGCTGAATTCAAATAGTGATTTGTTAGATGGGTATAAAAAAGGTTATTGTACCGCGGCAGCCGTCGTGTAAAGCCCTCCTCGTGTGAAGACCGAAGAGTGTAAAGACCATGGACTCTACCGTGCGACTCAACCGGACAGGGATACTGGCAAAAGTATCGCTTTTGATTTTTCCTCTTTCCTACAACTTGTTTCACTTCTGTTTCAGTTTTTATAACCATTTCTTACTATGTGTAAGTTTGTTGTTGTTTTAAAACGTGTGCTTGGCTCAGTGTTGATGTCTGTATAGGTTGTTTATTCAGTTTTAGTTTTATTTAATTTTAGTTATTTTAGTACTTCATACTATATGGAAATTAAATAATATATATATTGAATTTATTTTTATATGTATGTATATGTATGTGCGTGCATGTACATACACGTAGTGTTTGGCTTAGTGTTATGTTTGGCATTATTATACTCATACCTTTTGTTGTTTCAATATTTTGAATAGTTTTTAGCTTATTTTGTTTTCATTAAAATGTTTAGTATTGAAATGTTGTTGTATGCATTTGTCAATTTTATTTAATTTCTTTATTTTCTTAAATGAGTATATAGTATTTACAGACTTTTGACTTTTAGTTTTAGTTACTTTTTCTTATTTGTAAGTCGCTTTGGATAAAAGCGTCTGCTAAATGACTTAAAGTAAATAAAAGGAGCACCATTTGCCAGCATTTGAGTCTTCATCTCTCCCCACCCGTGACAGTTGTAAGCTATTGTATACTGTGCTTTGAATTAGAGACTGATGGTTCTTTCAGATGGTCAACTCAGCCTCATTTCCCCTGTTTCTGTCCGGTTTCATTCATCCAGTCTCCCTTACCCTTCCCATGTGCGACGCATGCGTGATTTTTTGTGTGTGTGTGTTTGTTTAGTTATACGTTTGGGATTTAGTTAATAAAACTTTGTGCACAATGCATATGAGTATTGGTTTCTGATTCCCTGCTTGCAACAAAGTCAATTTAACCATTTTGATCTTGTTAGTAGTAGTAAAGTACCTTAAAAAGGGTATTTCCCTTACCCTGGAAATTGAGATTTTGTTAAGGAACTGTCGGACACAAAGGTAAGTATATCAAGTGATAATATTTATTAACAGTCTTGGTGATCTCCCAGCACCGGTGGATGATGTGAGAACAGGTGAGTGGTGATTCTCCGTGAGTTTGGTGATAGATCGTCAGGATTCTAACCGTCCTTTTCTTAACTTGCAGGTCCGTGGTGAACCGGAGTTCCTTCGAGTTTGGGGAAGATGGTAGTCACCAGGAGCTGGTTCCTGAGAGCGGGGTGGATGAAGAGGAACAAGGCAGAAGGTAAGTACGACAGGTAGGGAAGTACAGGAAGTATACTCAGCCTAGTAGCTTCGTAAGCGGTCTCTCCTTGTAGTCACAACAAGATCGGACAACTGTGTGAACTGAGGATGGTGCTCTTATTGAGGGTGGTGATAGTAGCGGTGATGAGGTGCAGGTGAAGGTGATCAGAACTCAGGTGAGGCGGATCGTGGTAATTGGTTTTGTGATGAGCCTGGCCATTCTGTGACAGTACCCCCCTCTCCACGGCCTGCTCCTGAGGGCTGACCCCGGCGTCGTGGTGGTCTACCTCGGTTTCGTGGAGCAGGATGGTTTGGATGGTTGGCATGAAACTCCTCCAGTAGAGCGGGATCCAGAACATCATCCCTGAGGACCCATGAGCGTTCCTCGGGGCCGTAGCCCTCCCAGTCCACCAGATATTCCAAACTCCCACCACGGCGCCGGGAATTCAGGATCTCATTGACCTTGTAAATGGCGCCGTCGTCGATGATGAGAGGGAGAGGGGGTTCCTCGACCGGACCAGGCTCTGGGGAAACAGAAGGAACATGAGGTTTGAGAAGTGACACGTGGAATGTGGGATGTATCCTATAATATGAAGGTAGTTGTAATTTGTAAGTGACCGGGTTGACCTGTTCCAGAATGGTGAAGGGACCAACGAATCTGGGACTTAATTTGCGGCAAGGCAGGCGCAGCCTGACGTCCCGTGTTGACAGCCATACCTTTTGACCAGGTAGGTAAGTCGGTGTAGCAGAGCGACGGGCGTCAGCGGAGATCTTCTGTCTGCACACTGCCTGTTGTAGATGGTGGTGTGCCGAGTCCCAGACTCCCTCGCTCTCCCGGAACCAGTGATCTACGGCGGGCACGTCGGAAGGCTCACCTGACCAAGGGAAGAGGGGAGGCTGGAAACCGAGTACGCACTGGAAGGGAGTGAGTCCAGTGGATCCTTGACGGAGAGAATTCTGGGCGTACTCGGCCCAGCCTATGAACTGGTTCCAGGAGTTCTGGCGACTGTGGCAGAAGGTTCTCAGGAAACGTCCTATTTCCTGGATTTTGCGTTCAGTCTGCCCGTTTGATTGGGGATGATATCCGGAGGTTAAACTGATGGTCACACCTAGGAGAGTGAAGAAGGCTTTCCAAACCCGAGAGATAAATTGAGGTCCCCTATCGGAGACAATGTCTTCAGGGATTCCCTAATATCGGAACACATGATTGAAGAGTAACTCAGCCGTCCTCATGGCTGTGGGTAGTCCTGGTAGGGGAAGAAGTCGGCAGAATTTAGAGAATCGGTCGACTATGACTAGAATGCAGGTATTGCTATCGGATGGTGGCAGGTCGGTGATAAAGTCGACTCCCAGGTGTGACCAAGGACGGTTGGGTATGGGTAACGGTACCAATTTGCCTGAAGGAAGATGACGGGAACTTTTTGAAATGGCGCAATCTGGGCAGCCCTGAACGAACCTTCTCACGTCCCTTGCCATATTGGGCCCCCAGAAGCGATCCTTTAGCAGCGAGAGAGTGGCGTTGGCCCCTGGGTGGCCAGTACCAAGTGAAGAGTGTGTGGAGTGGATGAGGGGTGTGCGCTGAGTCCGTGGAACATACTGGTGATTGGGGGGACAGCCCGGCGGATTCGCTGGAGGTGCCTCGGAGACGACTGGTGGAGAGGTCCAAATGATGGGGCTTGTGATAATGCCAGCAGGAAGAATCCCTTCGGGTTCCTCGAGTATTTCTTCGGAGGAATACATGCGTGATAGGGCGTCTGCCTTGATATTGCGAGAGCCGGGGCGATAGGAGATCTTAAAATCAAACCTTGCGAAGAACAATACCCATCGAGCCTGGCGAGGGTTGAGCCGTTTAGCCTCTCGCAAGTATTCAAGGTTTCTGTGGTCGGTGAGTACCAAGAAAGGATGAGATGCCCCCTCCAACCAGTGTCTCCATTCCTCTAACGCTAGCTTGATAGCTAGCAACTCGCGATCTCCGATGTCGTAATTTCTCTCCGCCGGGCTGAGTTTTTTGGAAAAGAAGGCACATGGATGGAGCTTGGGAGGCTTCCCCTGCTGCTGAGAAAGTACCGCACCAACTCCGGTGGTGGAAGCGTCTACTTCCACAATGAAGGGTAGGTCTGGATTGGAATGGATGAGGAGTGGTGCGGTAGAGAAGGCCTTCTTAAGGTGATTGAAGGCCTCCGTAGCGTTGAGGTCCCAGGTAAGGGATTTGTTTTTTCCCCGAAGAAGGTCAGTGAGTGGACTGGTGATTGAACTATAGTTGGCAATGAAGCGGCGATAGAAATTGGAAAATCCTAGGAACCGTTGAAGTTCCTTTATGGTAGTGGGACGTGGCCAGGATGAGATAGCTTCCACCTTCCTCTTGTCCATGCGAATGCCATACTTGCTGATGGAATTCAGATAGTTTGACTGGTAATGAGCAGTGATGGGGACTCGAGTTTGAGACTCGGACTCGAGTGCGACTTAAGTCGCACACACAGTGACTTCAGACTCGACTTGAGACTCGTCCTCGAAAGACTTCAGACTCGACTCGGACTCGAGCTGCGGGACTCGTGAACAATGTTTATTTTTAGGAAACAACTGATGAGCTCGCTGTTATTCCCCTCCCTCCGTTACCTATAACCTGCCCGTGTAACACGTGACGTACTACGTATCTGCTGTGCGCGGTGCGGCCACACTTTTTTTATTTTTTTTATTTTAGGCGCGGCCGCCATACATTAGAGGACAACGAACAAACATGTCGACTGCTGTGCCATTCATCGTTAGCTTTTGATTTAAGGATAGATTATACAGTTGGTACATTAGTAAAACCATTACGCCCATGGAGAGTCCCGTAAACCACATATCCAAGTGAGTGTGTGTGTGTGTGTGCGCGTGTGCTTGCGTGTGAGAGAGTGTGTGACCAGTGTGGTCATTGAAAATGTGTTCAGATATATATTCTTCACAGAAAATGAGCCAAGGCCAATGTGTCTGAGTTTGAAAAAATAATTAATCGTATCATTTTTCTCTTGATATAAAATGAAAACGGGTCCTACAGATCCGAACACTATACAAGGGTTAATTGCCAAACTTGGCACGCTGGCTTCCATCACGTTAATTAGCGTTGTCTGCAAACAGGTTACAGGATTATTGTTGATCATGTAACATTACACTGGTTTGAGAGTTTGGGATGTGTTGACTTATAGTAGTTTATAAACTATGATTAGTTGCATTTTCATTGCCATTTAAGTGAAATTATTGAACTTAAATATACAAGCTTGATAAAAATAATCATTCTGAAGAAAATTTCAGATGGCTTTTGCATCTGAACTCTTCATATATTTCACATCGTTTGGTTTGTTGCAATAGTGTTTTGCATTTAGCTACAATGTGATGTTTGACCATATTAAGTCTTTCTTAATTTTTGGTCTGTACTGTACTGTGTTCTCATGCTACAAGGCAAAATACAGATAATATTAACTTAAAAGTAAAGCATTCTTGGTGTTTTTGTCATGTTGCAATAGCCTGTTTACACTGATTATATATAAAAATCAAAGCTGATACTGTATGCTAATAGATAAAGGAGTCATAATAACATATTACATGCTTTCAATTCCTTATATATAGCTATGCAGTGTTGGATGGGTTGCTGTACGTGATGCAACACTTATTATAACCAGAGACTTAATATAATAAAGAGACTTGAGACTTGACTTGGACTCTAGCTCAGAGACTTGAGACTTGACTTGGACTCTAGTTCAGAGACTTGAGACTTGACTTGGACTCTAGCTCAGGGACTTGTGAGCATCTCTGGTAATGAGGTACACTCAAAATCACAATATAAAAGGAAATTAATTCCACACAGTTTTTTAAAATGTATTGAGGACAATAAACCAAAAAGAGTGGTTAGTACACAGGAATGATTTTAATTTCAGTACACCATTCATAATGTCAAAATCAATCGCATTTACCCCTCCATCTTCATACTTTTTAAACATATCATCCTTTCATATGCATTGACATTTATTCCTCCAAATAAATTTAAAATTCATCTTATTTATTGCTTTAATCATTCGTGTTGATATGGGTAAGGAGAAGGCTGGGTAGATGAGTCTGGACAAACTATCCATTTTGGACAAAATAACTCTTCCAAAGATTGTGAGATCCCTCTGCAGCCATCGATTCAATATTGATTTGCATTTATCAGTGTTATTCCATACATTCTCCATTACTTCTCTCTCTCTAGAAATAACAATCCCTAAATATTTGACTTCCTTCTTAATTTGAATATTAGAAAATGATTGCCGAGGAAACTTGTGTAAAGGTAATGTTTCACATTTCTTTAAATTCAGATGCAGCCCTGAAGCTTCAGAAAACATATTAACAGAATGTAAAGCTAAAGAAATTTGTTGTTCATTTCTTAAAGACAACTTTGTGTCATCTGCAAACTGACGTATTATTATTTACCTATCTAACACTGTTAACCCTTCAATATCATTATATTTAATCAATATAGATAACTCTTTATAAATAGTTAAGTCGTTTTCGTGTTAGTTTCAGTTTTCGTTTACGAAAATAACCTTGGACCAGACGTTGGAGCGAGGAGCAGAAAGAATACACTGGAGGAGACACAAAAGGTAAGTACACAAGGTAGGCATTTCAATATATTGCTTGGATAGCATAGAGCAGGGGTCTCCAAACCTGCTCCTGGAGAGCTAACGTCCTACAGATTTCAGGAATATTGCTTTGGATTTTAGCAAATAAAACTTTTGACTTATCTGAGGAAAAATCTGAAGAAAATAATTTGGAATAAAACAAACACTTTTTCAATTCTTCTTAAATCTTTGCATTCTTCATCTTGTATCATTAAACCATCAATGGAGTTTCTTTGCTGCCTATTTTTTTTCTAAATTACTAAAATAAGAAGAGTTCTTTTCTCCGTCCTCAATCCACCTGGCAAGCTACCTTACAAAGGCCCCTTGTGCCGTTTCCAGATAAAGATTTTACTGCAAAATTCTTAATTTTATATGTGGGTTCTAAAACAAGATCTATAAAGCAATGATCTGTTAGCGGAGCCTTGAAAATTAAGGATCGAGACACATTTTCTGGATTTGCTCTCACCATTAGGTTTAAACCAGGAAAAACATTCAGTATCAGGATTCAAATCTCTCCAAATGTCATTCAAATTATTTTCTGTCTTCAAAAATTCAATGGTAACATTAAGCCACTGTTTAAGTCTGGGAGGCCATCTTTCCTTCCACTCATCTGGAGCCATATTCCAATCCCCTCCTACTAGAACATTATAAGATGGGTACTGTACTTTAGTTTCTTTAATCACATTAGAAACATCTCTTAATCTGCTGCATTGCTGAAGCCCTATTAAAATAGGATCTATTAAATAAATTTTTCTTTTTTTTTTTTCTTTTTGTTGGTTGTTGTTCGATCTAAAATTCATATTTGGTGTTCTATATTAAAAAAGGAAAAGGGTTTAAAATTGATGTGCACTTTAATATCAGAGTTGGTATTTTATTTTTTTTTTTAAAGAAAAAAAATGAATGTAACTGATTATCCAATGAGGTGTCTAGAGAATGACCCCTAGAGGTGAAGGGGCTATGAAGAGGATGGGGTGATGCAATTGAGGAAGAAAGACAATACTCGTCTCTTTAATTTTTTTTTATCCAAGAATTTAAAATACCTAGCATGTTTTATTTGTTCCAACGAATGACTGATAGCTGTGTTTATTGTTGCATGCAAGGATTGATAGACATTTTGTTCTGTTAGCAGTTCAGTGAGAGCGACGCGCGATGGAATGCACAAAGACGGGGCAATTGACTGGGAGAGATCGAGGCTATTCCGCGGCTGCAGATCGGGACTGTTTGCATCACAGACGGTGGATTCGCGAGGCCATTCATGAGTGCTCATTCACGAGAGGACGTCAGTGACGATCGGACTTGCTAATCATTTGATTGTGTTTCCTGAACTGGTACTGTGTTTGAACTTCTCAGAATTTCGTGAGTACTCATAATTGTTGAACATTCACGTGAACTCCAACTTTGCGCACCAACGAGAGACTTAAATCCCAGCTAGGTAAAACTTTATTTTGGGTATTTTGATTATACTATTCTGTTGTGAATCTTTGTTTACTTTTATTATCCGTTTTAACTAAGTTTGGTTGCGTTTCCAATGTGTGAATTGGGTCATAAAGTGCCCTAAAGGTAACAATAGAGTCCACGTTTAATAAATGTAAAGGTTTATTGACAATCTCTTTGTCCTGTGATCTTCCTGTGAAGAAAAATGTAATGGTTAATTGTTTAATGTACAGTTGAGTAATTTCAGTGAGATTAGGCTCTAGCAGTTGTCGGCAGATGCAGGATGTCTCTCAGAAAAGGGAGACAAGTATTTTTAGCACTGTTTGAGCCTTTTGATGTACCGTAGTGTTGATAGGCGTGTAGTGCGCCATCTTTTCTTCAGTTCATGTTATCAACACTATAGAGGCCGTGCTGTGGAATAAACGGTCAAGCCACGATCCCGAACCCCTCTGTGTCCGTGTCTCCTCTCTACCACCACCCACGAACACACACAACACAGCGCAGAGAAGCAGCGGCGGTGCTAGAGGCCAAGCACGCAGAGAGCGAGAGGGCTACATATATATAATTTTAAACACTTCATACTGACATCTGAGACCCTGGGTTGTATTTTAACGTCTGTTATTGCTAAAATGTAAACAGCCATTTACAATTTATAGATGTAACTCTCACCCAAAATTGTATTGTTTGTTTTATTGAAATTCTCCCTATATATACTTATCATTTGAACGGGAGAGGGCTACATTTCTGAGGGCATCGTCCAGGATTGTTTCAGATTATTCAGATTGTGCTTTCAAAAGCTGTGAAGTTTTGTGGAAAGAAAATCGGAAGTGATTTAAGTGTGTACTGTAATTCTTTGAGAATTCTGTCTAGAGAGCTTTAATGTTTAACAGCTATTTTTTTTTCTCTGCACGCATACTATCAGTTATGCAAGTGGATAAAATGGAGGTTAGTTAGATTCCTGCATGGTGCAGAGAGAAAGATATTGAGCTGGACAGTTCCTATTCTGAGCAATGTGCATACAGGGAAAATCATTAGCTGACATCCCAAGTTTTGTTTCCCCTGCACCTGACCTCAACACTAAGCTAGTTGATGCCATAAACTCCCTTGTCCAAACGTGTCATGTGGCTTCATCTGAGGAGAGAGTTGGATATAGAATGCTACACCCTTTCTCAGGGCTCATACCAACTCCTACTGGGGAAGATGAGTATGAGGTCTGGGTGGAGCAGACTACCCACATTCTGGAAGTATGGCAGTGTTCTGATAATGTCAAGAAGCAGAGAATAGTAGAGTGTCTCAGAGGTCCTGCAGCAAATAGGTTAGGTTTGAAAAGACTGGCAACCCATCTGCTACATTCAGTGACTATTTTAGTGTGCTAGAGTCAGAGTTTGGCACTACTGAGGATGCTGCAGATTTGATGCTAAAGTTTTGGAGACAGTCTTCAGGGCTCAATAGAGGAATGGCCTGAAGCTCCGGGAAAGACACGTTCCACAAAGTGCAAAAGAGTCAAAGTTGAGCCAGCAGTTCTTCAGAGCGAGTTTGTGGGACCTAGCTCTGTTCTTCCTATCCAGCTGGAAGAGACCTATGCAAAGTCTTTGCTGGACAGTGGATCGCAAGTCACTCTGCTGTACAGATCTTTCTATGAGAAATACCTAAAGCATCTGCCATTGATACAAATAGAGAATTTGGAGATATGGGGATTGAGCATGCAGCGGTACCCATACGATGGCTGTTTGTCTCTAAGGCTGGAGTTTCCAGGATCTGTGGCAGGAGTGGCAGAATCCATAGATGCACTTGTGCTGGTCTGATCCAATCCTGTAATGAAAGGAAATGTCAACATTCTGGTAGGAACAAATACATCTGTGGTGAAAAAGCTGGTAGAGTCGTGCAAAGAGAAGGTGGGAGATGATTTTGTTCATACATTGACTGCCCATCCTGAGATCAGAAATGCTTATGAACGGGTCATTGCAGTTGAAAAGTGTGATGATGATGATGACAGAAGAGAGACTGTCTGGTATCTTCACCCTAAGCCAGGGTTTATGGAATTATGAAATAATCTGCTGCTCTTTCTGATAAAACCCTGTTAGTGGATAAGCCAGAGGAATCGTGGTTCCCTATCAAGGGAACTTCGAACTGCGTCCTCTAGAGGTCGCTATGGGGAACTCCATCTACGTGACCCGTGTCTGAAGCATATATACAAAAACACCAAATATTGGGCGGCGACAGCCTATGACGTCACTCCTGGTGCGCCACAGTATAAAAGGGCGCCGGGAGAAAGCATCATCCTCTTCTTCGTCTTCAATGACTGTTTTGTTTGAAGCGTGCATCTACGAGGTAAGTATGCTTTACTTTTGTAATGGCTAGCACTAGCAAGGCGTTTGAGAGATGTGTGCATCCGTGTCCACGTTATCGGATGCTTGATGACTCACATGATCTTTGCGTCTTTTGTTTGCGCACTGCATGTACTGCGAGCGTTTTTCTAAAAGCTCCGCTCTCGTCTGTCTCTCTTTTCGAGGAAAGAGGGGCAGCCGTCTGCTTCCCGCGGTTCAGGACCCTCCGCTGCTGAAGCACGGAGGAAAATGAGCTCATGGGGTTTGCAGGTGGTTCTCGCCAACGAGTTATAGAAGGGATTTTCCTTCTCACGCTCGTCTCGAGGGCGAGCTGTTGGATGACAATGACGCGATTTCGCTGACGTCATCTGAGAAAAAGAAAAACGCTGGAATGTGACACATATGCAGCAGGTCAGGCTGTCGCCTCATTACACACTATGGCAGTGTTTCAGGCATATCAGGCTGATCTGTTGAAAGACCTGGATAAAAGTCAGGGTTTGTAAAAAAATAATAATAATAATAATTTTTTACCTGACGAGGTTGCTGAGCCGCACCACTGATTTAGCTCTCTGAGCCATTAAAAAAAAAAAAAAAAAAAAATGGTGGTAACGGAAAGACATCTGTGGGTGAACCTGGCATTTATTGAGAAGAGAGAGAGGGGCTTTCTTCTAAGTGCTCCGGTTTCGCCTTCCGTACTTTTTGGTACCTCCGTCGAGTCGGTGGTTGAAAGGTTTAAGGAGGCGAAGGCACGTTCAGCGGCTTTTTAAACCTTCATTTAAACGAGAAGGTCCAGGTCTGAGCTCAAACAGCGCAGGGGTCCTGGCCCATCCCGATCTGAGGATCAGAAATGGGTACAGAAGGCTAGTGTCGCGACTCGCGCCCTTCCCCGCCTGCGGGTAGGGCTTCAGGGTGGCACGGGTCAAAGAGAGGTAGCAAGACCTGAGGGAGGTGGTCCGGACGAGGCATTGCGACGCTCTCGTCCAGGCCAGGGTAGAGTTGAACATCTCTCCGGCCAGGGTAGAGTTGAACATCTCTCCTTCCCTCAGGTGGCCTGTACATCTAAAGCCCTCATCTTCCCCTCTCTAATTCCCCTGCAACCTCAGTTTTCTTTTTCTACCACCTGACCGAGGTTAGGTGAGCACCTCCTGCGCTCTTATTCAGCCCCTACACTGGACCGTTCTTCTAAAGGCGCGGGATCCATGGATGGGTGAGTATGATCCAATTTTATCAGATTCGCTGGTATATGTGTTTTATACCATTCAAACTACCTTTCTTCCAGTACTGCAGGCTGGTATCAGGTGTAGTGCTGAGCAACTTTATTACAATGCTTTGGCTCTGAGGAGCAGCATTTTCTAGTCTGGCCCTTTGTTCTTCAAACGAGGCCATGATAGGTGCATAGAGGTTTAGGTTAGAACTGCTCACCCTTATTAGGGTTTTAAGTAGCAGTTTCCCTGACCCCTTGTTGCCTTCTGTTCAGCTACCTATTACCCTGATACTATTTTCAGCAGCTGATACTATTTCCAGCGGGTGGTTAGGTATCCCTCTGTTTGTAGGTCGAGCTAGCTTTGCTCCCCTCGCCTAGAATGTGGAGGGTTATTATGAGCATGCCGCTCCCTCCTGAGTGTCTGAAACTCTTTTGCTGTAAGTAGAGTTTCCGCTCCCAGAGCTTTGTTACTTAACAACCTGATCCTCGTTGCTGCTGTACCCCTCCGAGCTCTACCCTGTTGGTCGAGCTGGCACTGCTCCCCTCACTTAGAGGGTTGCCTTTCAGCATGCCGCTCCCTGCTGAGCGTCCGAGTTTCCTCTCATATGAGAGTCGAGTCTCCGCTCTCAGAGCTCTGTTATTCAGAAACCTCAGCACGTCAGGCCTTTCTCTAGGCCTCCTTGTCAGGTTGCTCTCATAGTTGGTCGAGCTAGCATTGCTCTCCTCACTTTAGAGGGTTATTTATGAGCATGTTGCTCCCTTTCTGAGCTCTCTTTGTTGGGTGAGCTGGCATCGCTCCCCTTATTTAGAGGGTCACTTATGAGCGTGTCGCTCCCTTCTGAGTGTCTGAGTTCCCTCTCATGTTGAGAGTTGAGTTCTCCGCTCTCCAGAGCTCTTTCTTGGTAGAGTTAGCATTGTTCCCCTCATTTAGAGGGTCATCTATGAACATGCTGCTCCCTCCAGAGAGCATCTGACAATACGGTTTCTAAAATCCATATTTGGTAAGTGCGCACGCTAGTCTCTGTGCACTTTTCTAAAAAACCACGCTGTGGTAAGATCGCACACCAAGTGTTTTGCGGTCTTTTCTAAAATCCTGTATGGTATGGGTTACGCGCTGCGGCTTCGTGCCCATTCTTTGAGTTGGTTAGGCCCGTTTTCTCCTTGGGCCCCACTCTACTTAATGATGTTTTATTAACAAAGTTCGGGAGGAGCACGTCAGATACTTAGCCTAATTAAACACAAGTGGTACGCAATCAAGTCAATCAACTCACGGACATAAATACAGCTGACATACCTCCACTCATTTGACGGTCTATCAGCATTCGGTCCACACCTCTTGCTATTACATCACAGACTCCGCTTCTCCCGTCCAAACCACGAGACCTATGCTGGGAATCTTTTCGGATCCTCCGGCCAATCTGCCGGCCCCAGGATCGGTCTTTCTCCACCAGACACGGCCGCTGCTCTCTGCTCAACCAGCTACACGCTCTCCTCCACCGGCGTCTTAAGCCCGATTTTGACGGTAATTGTTTCTCAGGGGGACGTAAGTGATTTTCACTATATACAGGGGGTAGTTGGTGATTTAATTGCCGTCCGAATCCAAGACGCCTGTGTTTTTCTCTCACCACCTCCGTAAAAATCCCCGGCCGAATTATCTACGGTTTTTGACAAACACCAAGGTTGTGTGGTAATTAATTGCCTTCCGAATCCACATCTCTGAGTTTACGAGAAGAAATCGATTCAAATTCAGCGTTTAACCCCTTTTTGAACACTCCCGAACACCGTACGTCTGTTGTACTTCGGTGTAATTTGCATAAATATTTTCTGAAATGCTGGAAAGTATTTAAAAGAATAATACTTCATAACTGCTCCACCACAGCGAGTGAAAGCAGAAAAAGAAAATCACGTAAACATTCGAAGTGGGTTTTTATTATGGCAGCGGCAAGTATGCAATACAATTTTAAAATGTGTATCATAAACGGATGCATATCGCTTGTATACAACCATAGGACGTATCCCTATTCTAAACAGGAGATTAAATAATCAAATAATAAATAGGATTATACATTATAAAATATGCTTGGAATAATAAGAATATATTTTACATAATAATAAAAATAAATTCTATTTACAGCACACAATCATGTGACTGGCCACGTGAGCAGCGCGTTCGCAGGATCACTGAAATCACTCTCAACTGTGAATAAATTGCCGTCGAATCCATGAGTTTTATCACTGAGAGGTGATATGTAAATTAATCTTTACAGACGTCCATATGAGAAACAATTACCGTCCGAACCTGGCTTTATTCCTCAGATCGGAATGTAGATCGTATTCAAGCCTGAGGTAAACACTGATTAAATCCGACGCACCGTCCTCGCGGAAGGTAAACAAGCAGATTTACACGATCTTCCATCACCCCGCAAACCTCACTCCTAAATCCACTCCAGCCGCCAATAGATCGAGGAAAGCCCGAAATCGCCTCGCAGACACCACCATTGTCCCGCTAAAGACCCAGCTCTCCGCAAGCGTCGGGTCTCTGCCGCAGGCCTTTAACGAGCCTGGGCCCCGCCCCAGTTCTCACCGCAGCAAAGCCTCACTCGCTTCCTGCTTCGGCTCAGCCTTCACCGCGTTTCTGCCGGCCGCAGCGTCTCATGCAGCCGGGCCTCTAGCTTCTGTTTCCAGATGCTAGCGCGAGGCAACCTCCACTAGCGGCGCAACCACCAGTGTTATCAAATAATCAAGTATATTCGCTAAAGGCAGGTAATTTGTTGATGAAAGTTGTTAAAGGACGTCGCGACATCATTGAATGTTAATGCCACTATGTAACCATGGCGCAAGTGCTTGGGATACACACTGGGATTACTCAAACTATCCTTATTTTTCACCAGCATTTTTACCCACAATTAATTTACACATTGCATTTCAATGAATGGATAGAAAAGATGAATAAGATTAATTTTCGTTTTGTAGGTAAAACCAACAGTGGAAGAGGAAGTTTCACAATTGATCACAGTGGACCAATATATATAATTTACTTTACCACTTTAATTTTTAAATCCCCACATTTGCTGCTAGTTGCTTGAAAAACAAGTTACTAGGGTAGTGCAATAAATGGCTATCGGCACCGCCGCAGGCTAACTGGACATTCCGGCATGTCCAGCTAAGATCTCAAGCCACTTTCTGTGGCCTACAGCAGCAAAAGCAAGCACGGGGCTGTCCCCGCTTGCTACACAAGCCCACACATCTCAGTCTTTTTCCTCCCGCTACTAATAACCCCTTTTTGTCCTTTCAGCAGCCTCCAGTGGCAGACACTAGCGTGAGGCTACCTCCGTTAGCAGCGCAGGCTACACAAGTTTTTCCAGACTCCCTTCCTGTGGCCTACAGCCACAGCAAGCGACGCAAGCGCAAGGCTGCATCCGCTTGCAACACAGACCCACACATCTTTTTCTCATACTCTCCCTTTTTAACGCTTCTATCAGTTTCCCAATAGGCCATAATCATTTGTATAAAGTATCAAGAGTAAGTAACATATGGTTTTGTTAAACTTAATATAATGTATTAAACAATATCATGCACATACGCATTACACCAAAGCCTACAGAGGGCTCCAATAGCTAGACAATTGTCTATATCGGTGGTTCTCAGGGCCCCCGGCCACTGCGCGTCTTTGTGTGTCTCTCTCACGGGCTGCGCCCATTTCAAGTCTTGCAGACTCTATCAATGAGTTGATGAGTTGGATCGGATGTGTCAAGTGGGAGGGGGCATGCGGAGCGTGCCGTGGCTTGGGGTCCCCGGGATGAGTTGGGAACCTATGGCCTATATGCCACCGTGCGATCTTATCCTCGTTCGGCTAAAACATCCATACAAATGTCCACCTAATCTCTAACATTTGTCCATTTCTTTACGACAGAAACGCAGCATCAGTCGTAAATTATTTTACCTAGCTCGTCTTCTACCACGATGGGGTCCAGCCCGCTCCCTAGGGTCGCAGGGCTCTTGGACTTGGTGGTGCCTAGGATGGCAGAGTCCACTGGGGAAGGTGGAGATTTTTCACGTTTGGCTCCTGGGCTCCGGAGTAGCCTTCCTGGTGGCGTTCGGGGTTCGGACGCATTCTCTCTGTTTGGATCTGGATCGGGGACGCATCTCTTTGGCCAAGCATTCACGTGATGCATTTTGTAGTCTTGTACTGCAGTTATATCTGATCAAATGTACATTATCATTATTCCTTAGCTTGGGTTGAACAAATAATTTTTGCTTGGATGGAACAGTAGCTACGCTAATTATGTCTCTATTTGTTTCTCTGTTTCTACCACGGGATTAACATCCTGTGGTAACTAGGAATTACAGAAGCTTCAGTCTGGATCCAACCCTTAAATAATCTGAGATGACTGAACACCTGAGAAAAGATAATGCCAACCCCTCAGAGGATGACAATATACAGACAACATACAGAATTACCCAATTTTGCCATAAGTTAAATATATCAAATCAAATCAAATCACTTTTATTGTCACATCACCACAGCACGTGTGCCTTCGTGAGTGAAATTCTTGAGAGCGTGCTCCAGACACTGCAAAAACAATTTACATATAGACATTACCATACATACGTACAGACTTATACAGATGACAATGTGTAATATACACATACATATACTCAGTACACACAGTGTACTATTAGACAGACATACAGTTACCGATACACATTATACACAGTATGCAGTACACATTCTACGTTATATACACACATATTAAGGTTCTGTAATATATAAATATGTTGTGGAAACTTAATTTCCTGTAGAGCTGCTTTGCAACGATTTGTATCGTAAAAAGCGCTAGACAAATGAACTTGAACAAACTATTAGATATGGAAATCAATAGTTGCCATTTTTTTTTTTTTTTTTTTTTTCTTTCAAATTCTCCATTATGTTCAGCCGTTTCACTGGAATAATCTGTTCAGTTTTCCCCTAAGCGGCGCAAATTAAACGAGGGTTCATGATCTCAGCATTAGCCCATTGGAGTGGCTGATAGGAAATTCTGGGGTTTAAAAAAAAAAAAAAAAAAAACCTTAAAGGTTTTTTCAGCTCCGCATAACTATGCGTTTTGACAAAAACACCTCGATTCCCCTCGACGAATTCTCTCCCAATAGTAGGACATTGATCATGCAATCCATGATAAATCATGGGTCTTAGCACCTGGCTGGCAAAAGTCGACATCACCTCAGCTTCCAAGCCATACCCATCCATTCGGTGAAGCTTACCCGTCCGACACAGCGAATATTGATCTCCTGTCAGATGCCGGCGAGAGCCTCCCGGCTGAGCTAACCTTGCCTTTTTCTGTCCGACTACCAGCAAAGCTTACCTGTCCGATGCATGAGTATTGATCTCCCGTCGGACGCCGTTTTCATTTTAGCCTTTGTCGGGTTTCTGAGGTGCTCAGAGCTCACCATCTCCTCTAAATTCGATCCGGACACCAACCCCACTATCTCAGACCTAAGAGTTCTCTATAGCGAAACCGGAGAGGAGAGAGAGTTTAAAAAAAAAAAAAAATATATATATATATATATATATATATATATATATATATATATATATATATATATATATATAAAAAAATAAAATAAAAAAAAATATAAAAAATTGGTGCGAGCCTTCCAGCCTTTCTTAACTTACCTTTTCAAGTCTCACGCTTGGCGAGGCTCAGCCTTCTGACACTGTGAATCTTCGCATCTTGTCAAACACCAGCCAGAGCCTCCCAGCCAGACAACTTACCTTTTCCACCCTGCGGCCGGACAGTCTTACCCATCCAGGCTGCGAGCTTCCATCTCCAGTCAGATGACGGCAAGTGCCTCCCGGCCACCCAACTTTACCTTTCTGTCTTTACCTGTCCGTCACAGTGAGTCTTGATCTCCCGATGGACGCCGGCGAGAGCCTCCCGGCCAGACAACCTTACCTTTTCAAGTCTCATGCTTAGCGACGCTTACCCGTCCGAGACAGTGAGTATCATGCTCCCACTGGACGCCGGCAAGAGCCTCCCCAGCCAGACAACTCTCCTTTTCCATATCACGGCCGGCGAGACTTACCCATCCAGACTGCGAGTTTCATCTCCAGTCGGATGCTAGGCAAGAGCCTCCCGACCACACAACCTGATCTTTTCCGTCTTTACCTGTCCGTCACAGCGAGTCTTGATCTCCCGACGGACGCCGGCGAGAGCCTCCCGGCCAGACAACCTTACCTTTTCTAGTCTCACGCCTAGCAAGGCCTAGCCATCTGACACAGCGAGCATTGAGCTCCCGCCAGACGTCGGCGACAGCCCCCTAGCCAGACAAGCTTACCTTTTCCATCCTACGGCCGGCGAGACTTACCCATCCATGCTGCGAGTGCCAGTCTCCAGACAGATGTCGGCGAGGTCTCCCGACCACACAAACTCTACCTTTCTGTCTTCACTTGTCCGACTCAGCGAGCCAGATCTCCTGACGGACGCCGGTGAGAGCTATTCCGGCCAGACAACCTTACCTTTTCAAGTCCCACGCTCAGCAGGCTTACCCGTCCGACACCGTGAGTATTGTGCCCCCGTCGGGCGTCGGCGAGAGCCTCCCAGCCAAGACAGACTTTCATTTTCCGTCCGCTCAAGCCACAATATCAAACCCTCGTCGAAGCCACACATCCGGTCGGTCAAGAAATTAGCTTTCAGTCCACCACCGGCGAGGCTTAACCATCCGACTCGTGAGTATTGATCTCCCATCGGATGTCGCGAAAGCCTCCCGGCCGGACAACCTAACCTTTTCCTCCTACGCCAGCGCCGCTGGCCCATCAAACGGGTGAGCAAGCCCACCAGTTTGATGTCGGCTAAGCGTCCCGACCTAACTTTACCTTTCCGTCTTTACCTGTTCGACACAGTGAGTCTTGATCTCCCGTCGGACGCCGGCGAGAGCCTCCCGGCCAGACAACCTCACCTTTTCAAGTCCAGCTGGAGATGCTTACCCGTCCGACACAGTGGGTATTGTGCTCCCGTCGGGCGTCGGCGAGAGTATCACAGCCAGACAACTTACCGCTTCATCCTACGGTCGGCAAGACCGACCCGTTAGACTCAGTGAGTATTGGCCTCCCGTAGAGCGTCGGCGTCGGTCTTGGCCACCCACCTAATTTTCCGTCCGACGGGCGACGAGGCCTAGCTTTCAAGGGTCTCGTCCGCCTGCCGAACACCGTCCAACTGTCTCTTCTAGCCTCACACCTTTTCCCCCCGCCTGGCGAGGCTTACCCGTTCGATGCTCTGTGAGTCTCAATCTCCCATCGGATGCTGCGAGAGCCCTCCCAGTTCCGGGTTTTCTCTTCTCCCTACTCGTCGGCGAGGCTATCCGTCTGACATCGTAGTCTTGATCTCGTGTCAGTCGTTGACGCTGGTCTCCCGGTGGGCTCCTATGCTTGACGCCCGCAAGCGAGGCTCATCCATTCGATGTCGTGAGTCTTGATCTCCCGTCGGATGTCGCGAGAGCGTCCTTGCCGGGCGTCCCAAACTCTTTTTATCTGCCAAGCCGATGGGACCCACTTGTCCGACGTTGGAGTATTGAGCTCAAGCCGGAGGCTTCATGGGCCCCCTCGGCCAGACAACCGCCCTCTGTCCTCTGATTAGCAGGGGCTGACAGCCAGTAGAGCCCGTACGCCGACTCCGTGAACTATCCCACTGCAGGCAACTCGGGTCCTCCTGGTCAGGGCCTTAACCAGCTGCTCCTCCATCGGCGGGCAGGGCTCACCCGTCCCAACGTGATGAGCACACCGTTGAGCTTCGGTTGAGCCCTCCCCGACCGGTCGCCCTAAACCACGCAGTTCACACCAGCGACCGGTGGGGCCTAACCATGCATGCCAATACGCTCCCTCAGAGCTCATAGGCTCCCCCGGCCCTGCAATACTGGCCACTCCTCGTAACTAGCTCCCGCCAGATCTCTAGTGCGTATTTTGGGGGGGATCTGTCTGGCGGCTGTCCTACAACCATTGCTTTTTGGGGGATACTCTGGGTTCGGGCCATTCCCGAGCTCCGAGCCCTTCCCCAGGACAGCACGCCAACTACGTATTACCATACTCGCCAAATACGCATTACGTAACTCGTGCTAAATATATGTAAGTGTGAACTCGTGAAATGATGTTTTATTAACAAAGTTCGGGAGGAGCATGTCAGATACTTAGCCTAATTAAACACAAGTGGTACGCAATCAAGTCAATCAACTCACGGACATAAATACAGCTGACATACCTCCACTCATTTGACGGTCTATCAGCATCCCTCCACCACCCCTTCTCCACCAATATCACTAAGTTCTCACCATACCACGGGGGGATACTCTGGGTTCGGGCCCTTCCCCAGGACAGCACGCCAACTACGTATTACCATACTCGCCAAATACGCATTACGTAACTCGTGCTAAATATATGTAAGTGTGAACTCGTGAATATGTGCTGAGTATCCTCTCTGTCTTGGTAGAGCTAGCATTGCTCCCCTCATTTTAGAGGGTCACCTATGAGCATGCTGCTCCCTCAGAAGCTCTCTTTGCTGGTCGAGATAGCATTGCTCCCCTCTCTTAGAGGGTCACTTTTGACTATGAGCATGCTGCTCCCTCCAGAGAGCATCTGATAGAGAGTAACGTTATTTAAAGCTAGAGCATTTGGAGAATAGAAATTTCAAATCCATGATTATGGTAAGTGCGCACGCTAGTCTCTGGGCACTTTCTGAAAGCCACGCTGTGGTAAGATCGCACACCAAGTGTTTTGCGGTCTTTTTCTAAAAATCCTGTATGGTATGGGTTACGCGCTGAGGCTTCATCCCATTCTTTGAGTTGGTTAGGCCTCGGTTTTCACCTTGGGCCCCACTCTACTCACGTATGTGCTAGTATCCTCTCATGAACTGAGAGTTAAGTTCTTCGCTCGCTAGAGCTCTGTTTTTGGTAGAGCTAGCATTGCTCTCCTCTTTATAGAGGGTTACATATGAGCATGCTGCTCCCTGCTGAGCGTCTGAGTTTCCCCTCTTATGAGAGTCAAGTCTCCGCTCTCAGAGCTCCGTTATTCAGAAATTTCAGCACGTCAGGCCTTTCTTTAGGCCTCCTTGTCTTCTGACAATACGGTTTTTAAAATCCATTTTGGTAAGTGCGCACGCTAGTCTCTGTGCACTTTTCTTAAAAACCACGCTGTGGTAAGATCGCACACCAAGTGTTTTGCGGTCTTTTCTAAAATCCTGTATGGTATGGGTTACGCGCTGAGACTTCGTCCCATTCTTTGAGTTGGTTAGGCCTCGGTTTTTACCTTACGCCCCACTCTACTTATGTATGTGCTGAGTATCCTCTCATGCTGAGAGCTGAGTTCTCCGCTATCTAGAGCTCTGCCTTGGTTGAACTAGCATTGCTTCCCCTCATTATAGAGGGTCACCTATGAGCATGCTGCTCTTCTTGTGGGTCGAGATGGCATTTCTCTCCTCTCTATAGAGGATCACTTATGAGCATGCCGCTCCCTTACGAGCGTCTGAGTCCCCTCTTACGTTGAAGGTTGAGTTCTTCGCTCTTCAGAGCTTTGCCTTGGTAGAGCTAGCATCGCTCCCCTCATTTTGGGGGTCACTTATGAGCATGCTGCTCCCTCTAGAGCATTTGGAGAATAGAATTTTCAAATCCATGATTATGGTAAGTGCGCACGCTAGTCTTTGTGCACTTTCTGAAATCCACGCTGTGGTAAGATCGCACACCGAGTGTCTTGTGGTCTTTTCTAAAAATCCTGTATGGTATGGGTTACGCGCTGAGGCTTCGTCCCATTCTTTGAGTTGGTTAGGCCCCGGTCTCCTTGGGCCCCACTCTACTCATGTATGTGCTAGTATCCTCTCATGAACTGAGAGTTAAGTTCTCCGCTCTCTGGAGCTCTGTCTTGGTAGAGCTGGCATTGCTCCCCTCGATATAGAGGGTTACTTTGAGCATGCTGCTCCCTCACGAGCTCTCCTTGTTGGTCGAGCCGGCACTGCTCCCCTCGCTATAGAGGGTTATCTATGAGCTTGCTGCTCCCTCCAGAGCATATGAAAAGAACGATGTTTATAAATCCATGTTATGGTAAGTGCGCACGCTAGTCTTTGTGCACTTTCTGAAAGCCACGCTGTGGTAAGATCGCACACAGAGTGTTTTGTGGTCCTTTCTAAAAATCCTGTATGGTATGGGTTACGCGCTGAGGCTTTGTCCCATTCTTTGAGTCGGTTAGGCCCCGGTCTCCTTGGGCCCCACTCTACCTATGTATCCCCAGTGATACTATTTGTACGGGGACTACTACTAAGGATCTGTTGATACAGTTCCTTCAGCGAGCTCTTGTAGGAGCAAGCAGTAGCCCCTGGGTGACAGGCCAGGCTTAGTTACTATCCTAAGCGCTTGGTCGTATCCCCTTACAGGAATCCTTCTTTCTGATTCCAAGCCTTGAGTTTTACCCTAGGTCCACGAGGTCCGGCCTCTATCAGGTAGGTTCCGGGGTATGAAACTCAGGCCTTTGGCCGAAGGGGATAATGTCACTGACAGCCGTCAATTCATCCCAGGGACAACTCCTTTATCGTTGATAAGAGTTGATGCTTAGTGCTCGCCTTTGGAATGGCATGCACTTCCCTCAGCATGGCAGCGTGGGTATATCGTTCCCCATAGCGACCTCTAGAGGACGCAGTTCGAAGTTCCCTTGATAGGGAACGTCTCAGGTTACTTATGTAACCGTGGTTCCCTGAGAGGGAACGAGACACTGCGTCCTCTAGACTTTAGGCCATGCTTCGGATGCAGCTTCAGACGAAGAAGTGGATGATGCTTTCTCCCGGCGCCCTTTTATACTGTGGCGCACCAGGAGTGACGTCATAGGCTGTCGCCGGCCAATATTTGGTGTTTTTGTATATATGCTTCAGACACGGGTCACGTAGATGGAGTTCCCCATAGCGACCTCTAGAGGACGCAGTGTCTCGTTCCCTCTCAGGGAACCACGGTTACATAAGTAACCTGAGACGTTTCCCGAGGAACTGCTAGTAGCACCAGAAGTGCAGTCTACTACTATTGTCCAGTCAAAAAGGATTGGATTTACAATCAGAAATGTCTCCTCTCACCCAGTGATGATTAAAAGAGGAATGTCCATTGCTCATGTGTTTCCAGTTGAGGTTGTGGCTACAGTCTCTAAACCCCAAGAGAGTAGTGGTCAGACTGAACTGAACAAGAATTCATTTAACTTTGGTTATTGCCCTGTATCAGAGGAATGGAGACAACGGCTGGTTAAAAAGATGTTGGAGAGAAAGGAGGTCTTTTCATGTGATGAATTTGATGTGGGATGTTCGAGGAGTACCCAGCATCACATTCGACTAACAGAGGATAAGCCTTTTCGTGAGAGGTCACGACAGCTTGCACCAGCTGACCTGGAAGATGTTTGGCAACATCTGGAGAAGTTGAAAGGGGTGGGGATTATCACAAAGTCCAGGAGTCCCTATGCTTCTCCGATTGTCGTAGTATGGAAGAATGGGCAGATCAGGATGTGCATGGATTACAGGACGTTGAATCGACAGACTGTCCCAGACCAATATACTGTCCCACGCATAGAAGATGCATTGGCTTGTTTGAATTTGAGCAAGTGGTTCAATGTATTGGATCTCAGGAGTGGATATTATCAGATCCCTATGAGTGAAGCAGATCACGAAAATATAGCATTCATCTGCCTGGTGGGGTTTTACCAGTTCCAGAGAATGCCGCAAGGGATTTGTGGAGCTCGACTACTACACATACTCAAGTACGCATGATGCTCTCCTACTGTCTCACTATAAGAGGACATTAACTTCGTCGCCAAAAGAAAAAGAAAAAAAAAATCTCCAGCGCTACTCTGAGAGTCACGGCACTAGGATTTCTCCATTTCATTGAGAAAACTATCGTCAGATACACACACAAACTCAAAGCTCTTCACTACAACCCACCAAAATAAAAGTTAGTTTTAACTTTATGACAGAAATATATTGCTATATTGTGTGGCAGTGTTACGAATAGATGAGGCAGAGAGAGAATCCACTTGCACACACACAACTTTAATTGAGAAGATACAGATTATCCATCAGGCAGGAACCAAGAACATCCAGGAAACAACACAGGAAGCATCAACAACGACCAGCATCACAAGTGAAAACCAAGCTGTTTAAGTACACACAGACAAACAAGCTCAACAAGATAAGAAGGGGGCGTGGGCAGTTGTCATAGGAACACACAAGGTTAACTATGGGAACAAACAAGCAGACTAAAGAAACCATAGACATAATAGAGAGTAGACGCAGCATCGACCGATACTCCCTACTGGGGCTGACGAGACGTGGGGACGCCATCTTGGACCGGTCACCCGCTCCATTCAGTGTAATCTGTTTGGCAGGTGTAATGAGCTGTCAACGCATTTAATTAATCATACCTCACGGAATACCGAACTGATTTTCACACGGTTTTTTTTGCTGCAATGGTCATAAATGTAGCTGTGATACATGACACATGGTTTGGCGTATTTTAATATTGATAGTGATCTTAACAGTAATATAATGAATATCTCCGTTCCTGTGATAGTATTGGGTCTTTTAAGAGGGTCTAAAGACTTACAACATGGACTTAGTTCATTAAGCACTTCTAATGCGTTATGGTTTGTATAGTTTTATTCTATTTTCATTTGGCTGTTTATTAATTTGACATTGTTGTTCATTACTGATATTCTCCTTAATGTAGTCTTACCATGCTGTTATTATATTTTGCTTGAATTGACATTGTTTATTATTGCTGTTTTCCCTCATTTTCATTGTTTATTTCATTATGCTATTGACTGAATTGACGTTGTTCATTTTTGCTATTCTCCTTATTAGCTATAATCTGACCAACATCTCAATCTGTTCCCTGTTAAATTTAAGTATTATATTGTTTTGTATTTATGTCACTTTGGACAAAAGCGCAACCATAACCATATGAGGTGTAGGCTATGATAGGAATTTTGCAAATCACACACTATAAATATGATAGAGAAGCAGAAACAGATAGTGACGGTAAAGGTATTTTAATAAGTTGAAGAAACACTATATGAATATTACATTAGAGTCTACTTGGAGTATTTCATTCTCTCTCGCTCACACACACACACACACACACACATACACTAAAAACCCTGAAAAAGGACTGTTTTTTTCTCGTGCTCCCTTTCTGAAGTTCAAGAGAGGTGAGCTTGGCAATGTGGTGCAGCCTTATCTTGAGAAACACAGACACAACCAATGACAACAGGTCGAAATGATGGTTGTCAATCCCAAACTGTGTGTCCTCAATGTGTTCCCCAAGTAGAAAAACATCCTCTGTTCCAATCTCTTCCCGGACGATGTGTGTGACTGTCGACACCTTCGGAGCTTGATTTGTTGAAGATTGGCGGATCACCCTCTCTGCAGCTCTCAGCACCTTATAATAATAATAATAATAAAAATAATACATTATATTTATAATTATATAGCGCTTTACACAGTGCTCAAAGACACTTTATAGAACAGAGGAAATAAGAACAAATCAACCTTAATATACAAAGATGAAAAAAACAAGATAATAAAATCAAACCTTCACTGTGCCTTGTGATGGAATCACTAGGCCGCCGTTATTTTTCAGGGTTAGAAGGTGGTAGCTCTTGTCAAATGAAGATGGTACAGCATCACTGACCAAGCTTACATGACACACATCACAGGACAGCTTTCGTAGAACCTGCCGGACTACAAACCCTGCTATGTAGACCAGAGCATTTTCCACCAGACCACCAAACCGAGTGGGGAGATAACTGTGGTCACACAGAAGGGCTGAAATGTTGGTGAATGGAGATGGGTGCTCTTCAGCAGAGGACATCTCCACAGCAGACAGGGACACAGTGCTATCTTGGGCAGCCACATTGCCTGTCTCACCAGGTGAGACACCACACCGAACCATCAGACGGCGGAAGATGGCCTGGAACTGGCGTGCCGATGGATTGTTATTCCAACCGCCTTGTATGGAAAACAGGCACACAATACATACATTACTCACAAGATATAACAAAGATATTCATTAAGTATATTTTCAGAATGTATTGTAATTAAAAGAACACCAACCCTACCTGATGCTCTGATTGAATTAAATAGGAGCTCCAAGTGATCCTGGCTGAACCTGTATGTGAGCACATACCGCTGAACTTGGAGCAGTTCAGGAATCATCCGCATCAATGTGTCGATATTGATGACAAATCCAATGACCGACAAGTACCTGCAAAAAAAAAAAAAAAAGTTTTATTACTCTGATCATCAGTAACGTGTAATCACCCATTCTTGAGTGTTACATTGCCTATTACAGGGGTGCAAACTCACAGAAAATGAAAATGATAAACAGCTACCAGGGCTGATACATAATTAGTTTGCATCCCTGTTTTTAGGAATGGGATCAGTTTCTTGTTTAACTTATACAGTATACTTGTAGACAATAGAACAATAACTTGGAACATTGTTATTGCAATACATACCATGTAGAAACATCTAGGACCTGAAACACACTGAATACAAGACAATTCCAACAGAAACAAAACTGCATATTGAAAAACATTTAAACAAGAGAACATAATTTCAACATACATATCATCTTTCTTACTCCTGCATAAAGCTGATGTGTAATACATACCTTTTGGGGGGCAGTCGTGGCCTACTGGTTAGGGCTTCGGGCTTGTAACCGGAGGGTTGCCGGTTCGATCCCCGACCAGTGGGAGCTGCTGAAGTGCCCTTGAGCAAGGCACCTAACCCCTCACTGCTCCCCGAGAGGCAGCTCACTGCTCCGGGTTAGTGTGTGCTTCACCTCACTGTGTGATCACTGTGTGCTCTGTGTGTTCACTAATTCACAGATGGGATAAATGCAGAGACCAATCTCCTTGTAGAAACATTTAAAACATTTAGTGTGAAAAACACACTGAATACAAGACAATTCAGACATAAACAAAGCATCTTAGGAACTCGATGCATAACAGAACAACGGAGCATCTTAGGAACGCGATGCATAACGGAACAACGGAGCATCTCAGGAACGTGATGCATAACGGAACAACAGAGCATCTTAGGAACGTGATGCATAAGGCAATCGTTGAACTCATGTCATGAACTTAACAAGCACTATTTTAGATCGGTGAAGGGGTGTTCCTTCTTTTGTCACCAAAGTCAGCAAGTACTCCCTGGCTCTTGATAAAAACGCTTTCCTCTCCATCCAATTCAAAGCACCCAAGGGAGCTTTGAATCAATTCTAATTCACAGATGGGAGCTTTGAATCCTTTGGCACCATTCATTACATCAAACAGCCTGTCAATAATCTATGAAGAAATATCACCATCTAAAATCACTATCATTACAGGGTTTCAATAGGTATCAGATAGTTGAAATCAATGCTCTATTCAAAATATACAGAGATCACAGTACATATTTCCAAACTGTATGCTCAATAAGTAAACATGCAAGTATTAGTATTTGCTTGACTTCCTTCTCTCCATAGGTATGCTACCACTGCTGATGAATTATTTAAAAAAACATGTACATGTATGTGGTTCTATAAACGCTAATTGTATTACCTCAATGAATTCTGCCGTTGCCTCACAGTCTTTAAACTGAGAGTATCCAAGATCCCGCATTGTGCGGAGAGCCACTGACACAGAGCGACTCAGTGTTTGTGCAGCCAGGGACACCCTCATCTTGTGGTTCTCAAAGTAGACATGTTTATCTGTAATTTTGTTGGCAGCATGCAGTCCGTCTTTTTTTTGCACATCATTGAAATGATTGATGTACCTCCAATTGATCTGTCCGGTGGTCGTTGCAATTGGACTGTATGCCTGCAGAGTTAGAATCAGTCACTGGTCAAACAAGTACATCAGGCAAAATGTTGATCATGTCCAGCCATAACTGTGCAAATGTATACACAACAATATTTAGATATAACTTTTAGCAGCAGAGGCATAACTTGTACAAATAGGTCTACAACGATCATCATTTACCTGCAACATATTACGTGCCAACTTAAGCATATGGCAAGGGTCCATCATTACAAATAATTTCTCGCCAGTCACCGGATGTGAGAAACTGGTTTGAAGCAGCTCTCGTGGGTCTCCCTTCAGGTCACACCCAAGTTGGTTGCACATGCTGACATTGGAGGCATGCCCATCCATTGTTACGCATACCACCCGAATGCCCCGTGCATGCAGCTCCTCCAAAGCATGACTGAGAAGGACCCTTTGCGTTTCTGGAGAGAGAGACTTGGTCAGGAAGTAAGCAATGGGAGCCTTCCAATGTCCTTGTAGGCCAACCACCATGAACACAAGAGCCTCAGTAGCAACATCAGTCTCATTGCTTCCATCACCCATGTCTACAAAACCAGACATTGACTGGGTATGTGGATTGTATTGCACTTGTTTTCGGATGGACATGGCATCCAACATAAGTGTAACACGTCCATATTTAGCCTGATCTCCCTGACATTTTCTCTCTAGCATGTCTAGCATCATCATGTTCAGACCAGGCTTGGCATCCACCGAACGCAGCCACCTGTACAAAAATTGAGAAGAAGCTATTTAACTTGTTTACATCAGTAATTTCCACAAATTCAATCGGACAACATTAAGCCCACCTTTGTAATGTATGTGGATGTGGGAGGGGAAAATGTTGAATTTCTCTTAGGTATCTGTACGCCTTTGGACCGTGTAAATGGAGTGTGAGCACGAACTCTCTGTACTCCTTTGTGTACTCATGGCCCTGCTTTGCCATGAGGTCTAGCTGAAGATCTGAAATGTTATGATTTAAAATGAGTAAGTCCCCTTGCAGACATGGGACCAAGTTCTACCCCAAAGGTAAGTATTTTCAAAGGTCAAAAAGGTAAGTATTATCAAAGGTAAGTATTTTCGAAGGTCAAAGCTCAGGTAAGTTAAGTAAGGTAAGTTCTATAGACTAAGAAGTTTAATAAAGAGAGCAAGAGTAACATGTACATGAATTTCAAAGTGCTAATTTTATTTTACCGGAGTAGAATTCAAGCTTCTCTTTGAGCTCTTCATAAATGAGGTTATTTTTCTTCAAATCCCCCAAAAGACTATTCACTGTAGTCTTAGCTCTCTTTTCTCTGGCCATGGCATTCTTCTTCTCCCGCTCCAGACTTTCCACTCTTGCCAAGGCTTCATTGAGTCTGGTCTTAAGAGCGGTAGGAGAAGCAGGCAAGGCATAGCCATAATCCTAGTAGAAAGAGGGATGAACATAGTTTGAGTAATGTTTCACTTCACAAACATCACTTTGACACCACTAGTTTATGGCCCACATTCTTTCTTATAGTCATCACCTGTCAAAGCCACTGTGTGCTGAGTGTGTTTCACTAATTCACGGATTGTGATGCAGAGACCAAATTTCCCTCACGGGATCAAAAGAGTAAGCTTATACATACTTATACTTATGATATGATACTTATGATATTCCTGAATTTCTCTTTGGGGATCAATAAAGTATCTATCTATCTATCTATCTATCTATCTATCTATCTATCTGATGTTTAAAGTAGAAATATTCACATCATTAGGCTGAGGTTGTTGGTGTGTGGTTGCCATTTCTTGGTAATCCTGAGAGGCCATGGACAGGCTTTCTTTAGCTCTTCTGGAGGTAGATGTAGTCCTGCCAGTTTCCAACTGAAATGAAAAAGCATAATACATAATACAACATAAAGGGATAAGTGTCTCACCCTGCCCTGTGATTGATAATAGAATATTTACATTTATGAATGCTAACAGCCTTATGATGATGCACCTACTCTTTGGAGGTGAACCGGGAAGCTGAAGACTGATGGAATAACACCATCTTTGAGTCGGACAATCTAACCTGTCCTATCAAAATCGTCCTGCTTAAAATGTTGACTGCAAAGCACTGATGAAGCACTTGCAGTGAATCCTTCTCTTCTCAAAGCCACTTCCCACTTCTTCATCACATCGTTGTCCTTGGGAAACCTTCAAAATGAAAATGGAAGATTTGATAGTCTACACAAAAACATTTTACAAAGAAGGTCAAGCTTATTTTCTTCCTTCACATTTCTTAGGACCTCTCTTCAACGAAACTCCTATTTTGATGCATATCTTTTGATAATGAACCAAAGTTGCTGAAATTGTGAATAAGCTTGTTTGCCATTTGACCATTATTTGTCAAGATATGCTCATGCGTTTTGTAAAAAAAATGCCCTATGGAAACTCCCCATAGGACTTTTGGTTATCCAAAATGCATACTGACAATCAAATGCTTACTGCATATGAACCCTTTTGTGTAGAAGCACAAGGAGGAGGGCATTTTTGATTAAATTTGACATAGTAAGATTAATCTGACAATATAATGCACTATACAGATTGTACATTGAAAAACATAGCATATACCAATATGGTGCATACAACTGATTTAGAATGTTTGGGGTGGATAACTGTCCCGCCGGTGGGATAGTGAAGACGAATTAAAATCCGCTGGCCAATGTTTATACCAGTAATATTTGTTGTATTTCTACAATAACATTCTTGTGTCAGTTTTAATCTAAGTCAGTGTTACGGAATATGACTTATCAAGTCTCACTTCATAGCCGGGTGAACAGTAAACATAGCATTGTTAACTGGCATTAGCTTAGCATCGTTTCATTAACGTTACGGTAACATCAAAGATCCTTGCTACTTCTCAACTCTGGTAATATTCTATTCACAAAATACAACCAATAGTATAGTAATGTTAAATCTTACTTGTGAAAAGTAATCCCCCGAGCCCTGCTTTCGATGGTCCGCCGATTGGAGCAAGAATATCCTACACAGTGTTCAGGCATGTTCTCTCACTTCTGCTGCTGCTACGCGATGTAATCAATTCCAGAGTATGCCCGGTCCAAGATGGCGGCCGCATTTCTCGTTTCCAGCAGCCAATGCGGCGTCTATCTCTATTATGTCTATGAAAGAAACAGAATAAACTCAGAAAGTGAAGATAGAGACACCGGGCAGAAAACCACTTCAAACTTAGAGTCCACAGCATAACACAGGAGACGGAACAGGGATCATGACAGGCAGAATGTACTTCAAGATTCAAGATTCAAGAGTTTTATTTGCCACATACACAATTATACAGAGTATAACCAGCAGTGAAATGTAGGTCAGGTCCGCTCCAAGGACAGTGCAATTATAAAGTATACAAATATTAAGAGAAGAAAAGTAGAAAAAAATAAAAGAATAAAATAAAAGATAAGATAAAAAATATAAATATAAATGTGCAGGTCAGTATGTTGTTGACTTAAATAGTAATAAGAGGAATGTGCAAAAATAATGTGCAAAAAAGTTGTACAGGGTATTTAAATAGCAGCAATATGAGGTAGAGAAAAATTATGAATAGCTTATTGATATGGTGGTATTTACATGGAGTCAAGTGATGTTATGACACAGAGTTAGAGTTTAGGAGCCTGATGGCCTGGGGGAAGAAGCTCCTCCTAAGTCTCTCAGTTTTTGCCATCAGGCTACGGAATATTACCAGATGGAAGCAAACACTACTACTTCTCAAAGTAATATCAATAAGGAATATCAAGTCACTATTATTTGTATAGCGCTTTTAACAATGCAATTTGCGTCAAAGCAGGTTTACATCAGTTTGATATAAAATTGGGTGGCTTTATATCAGCTTTACAGTATTTAGGCGGGGAAATAGTGTGTCGAAATAGTGTCATTCTCTTCTGGCCAGACAAAATCAGCAGTTTAAATCTAGGCTGCAGCAGAGTCAGATTGTGCAAAGGACTCATCTGGTTTCTGTGGTCTTATCCCGATGGCCGTCTAGGAGACAGGGTCTTCACTGGGGATCTGTCTCTGGGGCTCATCTAGTTGTCCTGGTCTCCGCTGACGTTCAGGGCAGTAGAAGTCATCTCTAGGTGCTGATCCACCATCTGATCTGGATACGGACTGGATCCGGGTGGCTGCAGTGACCATCTGATCTGGATACAGACTGGATCTGGTGGCTACAGTGACCTCGGAATAAGAAAGAAACAGACAAATATTACCGTAGATGCCATTCTTCTAACGATGTAACAAGTATATTTGGTGTTTTGGGAAGTGTTCCCGGTTCCGGTTGACCTAATTAATGCAGCCTAACAATCCTTTAATTGATTTGAATTGTAGAAATGTGATAGTGTATTATGTGTAAACCAGGTTAAATAGATGGGTCTTTAATCTAGATTTAAACTGGAAGAGTGTGTCTGACAGTATCAAATATTTTTAAGGAATATCAAACAATTTCAAAATTTTTCATCCATGTTTAAAATTTAACCATCTTATGCATCTGTTGTGCACCACATTGCCAATGAAAAGGAAATTGTTTACGTTTCATCAGTAAATTTTATAAATAGCATAGTAGTTTTTATGCAATGTTTATATATTATATTTATAATATAAAGCCCTGTCAAGTAAAGAAGAATATATGGGGGGTGGGGTCATCCAACCACCCAGTACTACAACTTATTAATGCTTTGAATAGCTCTATTATTTTGCTATTTTATTTATATATATATATATATATATATATATATATATAAGTTTAAATAATTGAAAGTTGAATTTAATGTTTTAAATTCTATTTAAAGTCTATTTTAAACCTAAAATGTCAAGGCAGAACGAACACAAACATTTTTTTATTGTTTTATTTTTTATTAAACTCTACAGCCGCGCTAAATGGGGTGGAGAGTGAAGTTTTCGTTATATTTAAGAAGAGGTCATGGTTATTGTTGCTTTTAGTGGCACAAACCAGCACAAATCGAGCACAAATGAACGGCACCAGTTTGGAGAGATTTGGTCTGCATGTGGTGGAGAGTGACATCACTGGCCCGTTTTGTATTTGTTTATTTCTGAGGACGGGAAATAAATACAATGTAAATTTGAACTGCACAAACCAGCACAAATCGAATGGCACCGTTTTGGAATGATTTAGATTGCATGGGGTGGAGAATGACGTCACTGGCCAGAAGTGTTTTTGTTATTTCTAAGAAGGGAAAATATATTTGACATTTATTTCAACAGCCCAAATCAGCACAAACGAATGACAGCAGTTTTGCACGATTTAGACGAACTGGGGTGGAGAGTGACGTTACAAATTCAAATTCAAATTCAAATTTTATTTGTCACATACATATACATACGTAGTACGACATGTAGTGAAATGTATTGTACGACTGACCAACAAATTGTCCAACAAAATTAAGAAAAACCTCAAGTTTACAAAAATACAAATAGAAAAAGTACAGTAAACATATATACAGAAATAAACTAGCAATAAAATAAAATAACAAATAGATATGAGAATAAAAATAGATATGAGGAATAAAAAATAGAATATGATTCTATATAGATTCTATAAAAAGTAAAGTGTATGTCAGTGATAAAGTGTCCGTGTGCTGTGCAGTGCAGTAAAGTGTATAAGTGAGTAAAAGGAATACTAAAGACAAAGACAAATGGTATGTAAATCCCACTCGTTTATCCTTACGTAACCTTCTACAGATTAGTGCAGATTGTACTTGAAAAATGTGCAAAGTGGAAGTGTGGGGTGATGTGATTATAGTGGAGAGAGGTTAAGACTCCGAATGGCCTGCGGGAAGAAGCTCCTCCTCATTCTCTCTGTGTTCGCCTTCATGGAGCGGAAGCGTCTCCCTGAACGCAGCAGAGAAAAGAGTCCATTGTTGGGATGGCTGAGGTCCTTCACTATCTTCCTGGCCCTGGTCAGGCACCGCTTGCTGTAGATGTCCTGCAGGTCAGGGAGCTCGGTGTGAATGGTACGTTCCGCTGAACGCACCACCCTCTGGAGGGCTCGTCTGTCCTGCATAGTGCAGTTCCCGAACCAGGAAGTGATGCTGCCCGTCAGGACGCTCTCGATGGTGCAGGTGTAAAAAGTCTTAAGCACCCGAGAGGGAAGTCTAAAGTCCTTTAAGCGTCTCAGATGGTACAGACGCTGCCTGGCCTTCTTCACCAGGGTGCTGGTATGACAGGACCAAGTCAAGTCCTGCGTGATGTGAACACCCAGGTATCTGAAGCTGTCCACTCTCTCCACTGGAGTCCCGTTGATCGTGATCGGCTGGTATGACCGCTCCTGCTTCGTACTGAAGTCCACTATCAGCTCCTTAGTTTTGCTGATGTTCAGGTGTAGACTATTCACGTGGCACCAACTCTCCAGGTTCTTAATCTCCTGTATGTAGGCCGTCTCGTCGTTGTCTAAGATCAGGCCCAACACAACAGTGTCATCAGCAAACTTGATGATGGTGGTGGAGTTGGAAGTGGCCACGCAGTCATAAGTGTACAGTGAGTACAGCAGGGGGCTCAGAACACAACCTTGAGGGGCTCCAGTGCTTAGGGTGATGGAGGATGAGGTGTGTTTACCCATCCGTAAGGCTTGCTGTCTGTCCTTCAGGAAGCTGGAGATCCATTGGCACAAGGATGTGCTGAGACCAAGGACCTCCAACTTGGAGGTGAGTGTGGAGGGAATTATGGTGTTAAACGCTGAACTGTAGTCCACAAACAGCATTTTTACATAATTCCCTTTTCTGCAGTCCAGGTGACTTGTTGTGGTGTGGAGGAGGTGTGAGATGGCATCCTCCGTGGAGCGGTTATGTCTGTATGCAAACTGTAGTGGATCCAGTGTGTCTGGTAGTGATGCAATGATGAAGTCTCTGACCAGTCTCTCAAAGCACTTCATCACCACTGATGTGAGGGCTACAGGGCGATAGTCGTTTAGGCAGGTGGGCTGCGGTTTCTTGGGGACAGGAACAATGGTGGACTGCTTAAAGCATGAGGGGACTATGGACTGTTCCAGGGAGAGGTTGAAGATCTCGGTGAACACCGGTGCTAGCTGGTCAGCGCAGGCCTTCAGAACCCGACCTGTGATGCCATCTGGTCCTGCTGCCTTCCTGATGTTCACTCTCTTGAATGCCCTCCTCACGTCATGCTCCGTGATGGTGAATACGTTGTCCTCACCGGCTTCCTCAGCGTGCATGCAGTTAGCACTGCTAGCGCCGTTAGCGTGATTAGCTGCAGCCTCGAAGCGAGCATAAAAAGTGTTCAGCTCGTCAGCCAGAGAAGCGTCCGCATTCCCCGATCTGGAGGGTGGTGTTTTATAGTCCGTGATGGTTCTAAGTCCCTGCCACAGGCTCCTAGAGCCGCCATGTTGGAATTGCGACTCTAGTTTCCTCCCGTAGCGCTGCTTCGCCTCCTTCACCGATCTGCGCACGCTGTAAGATGCAGCCTTGTAATCATCCATGTTCCCGGTGATGAGCCCTGTGTTGTAGGCAGCGGAGCGGGATCTCAGGGCGTCGCGGATGGTTTTATCCACCCACGGCTTCTGGTTGGGAAACGTCCTGATGATGGTTTTCTGCACCGTATCATCCATTAGTTTCTCTATAAATCCCACAACCGCTTCCGTAAACAAGCTGACGTCATCAGAGCTGCGCCGGAACATGTCCCAGTCTGCGTCATCTAGCGCGTCCTGCAGAGCGGCCACCGATTGGTCCGTCCAGCGTTGGACCTCCCTCTGCACCGGGGCTTCCTGTTTCAGCCTCTGTTTGTAAACAGGCATGAGGAAGATGGCGACGTGGTCCGATTTCCCAAACGGTGGTTGTGACTGTGCCTTGTAGCCGTTCTTGTATGGGGTGTAACAGTGATCTAATGTCCTTTCGCCCCTGGTGGGGCAGCTGATGTGCTGATGGAAGTTCGGCAGTGCACGCTTGAGGTTGGCACTGTTGAAATCTCCCAAAACAATGAATGCGGCGTCCCGGTGCTGTGTCTGGTGAAGGTGTAGTGTTTCATGTAAATCCCATATCGCAGTGTCCGTGTCCGCTTGAGGTGGAATATAAACGGCACTGACGATGACCGAGCTAAATTCCCGAGGGAGATAAAAAGGGCGACATTTGATGGTCAGAAGTTCAAGATTCGGTGTGCAGGAGCGTGAGAGGGCTACAATGCTCGCGCTGTCGCACCAGTGGTTGTTCACCATCAGACATACTCCACCTCCCCTACTCTTCCCCGAGTCCAGCGTTCTGTCCATGCGGTAAACCGAGAAGAACTCGGCCGGCTGGATGGCGTGGTCTGGTACCGCTGGGTTCAGCCATGTCTCAGTGAAGCAGAGAAGGTTGCAGTCCCGAATGTCCCTCTGGAACCTGACTCTTGCCCTGAGGTCATCGAGTTTGTTATCCAGCGACTGGACATTGGCGAGCAGGACACTTGGTAAGGGAGCGCGTTGTGCGCGTGCCCTCAGCCTGTTCCTGACGCCGGCTCGTTTCCCTCGAGGACGCCGGTACGGGTCACGTCCTTTGTTCCTCCTCAGGATCTCGCTTGGCCAGGATGGGTCCGGGTTCAAAATCGGCGAAAGGTTAGTGCATTGTGCACCAATAGAAATAAGAGTGGCCCTGTCGTATGTAAGAATGGCCATCTTACAAAAAGAAACCGGTGTTTATAGTTAACAATACGATAAAATAACAAAAGAAGACAAAGTTTGGTCGGAGCAGTCGTGACGGCAGCCGATCTCACCGGCGCCATCCGGTTGATTTACAGATCCTGAAAATATTTTGGTTATATCTAAGGAAGGAAAATAGACACAGCGTTTGTTTTAATGACACAAACCAGCACAAACGAATTGCGCTGGTTTGGAGCGATTTGGACAAAATGGGGTGGCGAGTGACGTCACATGGTCAAAAAAAGAATGTTTAATATCTCAAACACCAAACCAGCACAAACATTCGTTTTTGCGGCACAAATCAGCACAAACGAATGGCATAGTTTTGGTCATTATTTATTTTTATGGAGTGCCAACTTCACGGAGGTCTCATGTCAGTCTTGCACACCCCTTCAAGTAAAGTGTTACCAAATCATTTATTATCCTACTTGATATGTCTTTACCACCAATTGATATGTTTGTTACTATATACCTCCTATAATTTTAAGTCAATCAGATCATTGCACACTGAGATATGAGTCTCCATGTGTTCACTCTGTCTGGCAGACATTTTGAAAGCTGTCTAAAAACTTTCACCAAAAGAGGTGCCCCTTAAATGTGGGTTTTTTTTTTAGATGTTTAAGCCTTTATTTTGGGTAAATTTCACTACTTATTGTAAAATTAAGAGATTAATGTTCAGACTTTTGCACATTATAACCTGGAACTTGGATGTGGGAAATAATTACATTAGATCCAAAAGATAGTTTTAGCAACATAGCGCAGATGCTACAGAACACAGTTAGCTGACTAGCTGTATAAGACTGTGTGCTACGCTAACATATTACTTCACAGGCATTACTGGCTTGTACTTTTACATCCATAATATTATAAATTGACAGTTTATTGCTGACATCAATAAGTTCAAGTATAATTTCATAGATATTGTTAATAATAGTTGTTCATATTAAAAATGTATTAACTTAATACATGACCTAGACTATTTATTTAGCAAAATCCTATCATTTTAATAAATATTACATGAAATTTATTAAACATTATTGCTGCTCCAATTAAGCTCAGTGTGCTCTCTTTAAGCTCTTCCACATTGAACGTCTATTCATAAACAGACTTTAAATATTAACTGATGGTTGTCAGTTAAGTTAATCAATTTTCTATGGATTCTGTCGACTCAAATCTGTAGACTGGCTCTGATCTTTGGCAACTAGCATCAACTTTTCCGGTCTGTATATCTATGGAAAAAGGCAAAAATCCTGAAGTGTACTCCAGCCATAAGAGATGATAGATAATTTAAAATTGAACATCCATTTAAAAAGATGTTTCACAATGAGGCTAGTTTCTGTGTTCATCCGTATGAATTAAATGTTTTATTGGTTTGTTTTATCTGATTTTTGAATGTGTTACTTAGCTGAACGTGGACTAGTAGAGATGTTGCATTGTGCTTAGATGACACTTCATTATGAATATACAGTGCCCTCCATAAGTATTGGAACAGTAAAGACAAAATTGCTCTGTTGGCTGTGGAGTCAAGACATTTGCAAATATGATTAAAAGATGAATATGAGACAAAACTACAGAATGTCACATTTTATTATTAGCCATTTCAACACACGTTTTACCAAATAAAAAGAACAGCACTTTTAGAGTTCATCCCACTCATTGATGTGAGCACAAGTATTGGGACAGTTGAACATAAGGCAGATATAAAAGATTAAAAGCTATTATTTAGTTGCAGATCCCTTGCGCACAATCACAGCAGTGAGTCTGTGACCCATAGACATCACCAGACTCTTGGTCTCATCATTTGAAATGCTTTTCCCAGCCTTTAATGCAGCCAATTCCAATTGTTGCTTGTTTTGGGACGTTTCTGCCTTTACTCTCCTCTTTAGCTGGTGAAATTCATGTTCAATCGGATTTAAATCTGGAGATTGACTTGGGCAGATCCCCAGTGAGGACCCCGCCACTTAGACAGTCATCGGGAAAGACCACTGAAACCAGTTGAGCCCTTACAATCTGACTTTGCTGCAGTTGGAATTGAACTGCTGGTTCGTTTGGCCAGAGGAGAACTGGCCCCCCGACTGAGCCTGGTTTCTCCCAAGGTTTTTTTCTCCATTCTGTCACCGATGGAGTTTTGGTTCCTTACCGCTGTCGCCTCTGGCTTGCTTAGTTGGGGACACTTCATTTCCAGCGATATCGTCGACCTGATTGCAAAGACACTATTTTAAACTGAACTGAGCTGGATGATGACATCACTGAATTCAATAATGAAATGCCTTTAACTGAAAATCTTTTTTAATCTTTTCATTTTACATTATTGACACACTATTTTCCTTTTTTGATACTGTGCAGTTGCTTTGACACAATTTACATTGTTAAAAGCGCTATATAAATAAAGGTGACTTTCCATTTCTTTGCTCTTATAAATTCCTTGACTGAACTGGCAGGGTGTTTTGGGTCATTGTCCTGATGCAATATGAAGCACTTCCCAATGAATCTGGTGGCATTTTCTTGAATATTGGTAGGCAAGATGGTTTTGTATCCTTCCAAATTCATTCTGCTACTGTCATCATACATTAAGTCATCAGTAAAGTTGAGAGGGCCTGTTCCAGAAACAGCCATGCATGCCCATGCCACGACAACACCTCCACCATGCTTTACAGATGAGACTGTATGCTTGGGATCATTTGCAGTTCCCTTTTTTTCTCCACATTTTTGCTGTCCCATCACTTAGATAAAGGTTCATCTTTGTCTCATCGGTCCATAAACACAGTTCCAAAAAGCACTTCTGGCTCACCTTTGTGCTTTTTGCAAACTCTAATCTTGCCTTTCTATTTTTGGTGCTGGTCAGAGGTTTGTATCTTGCTGTGTAGCATCTGTAATTCTGTGTCAAAGTCTCCTGAGGACAGTAGATTGTCAGAGCATCACCCCAGCTTTCTGGAAGTTGTTGGTGATTTTACAGACATGTCTTTTATGGTTCATTTTCACAGCTTTTATGATGGTGGTGTCGCCAAGTAGCACCAGACAGTGTATGTAAATGTTTTTAATGCCCCTTTAGATCAATTTGGTGCATATTTTCTGAATAACAGACACACACATCCACACTCAAACACACATACCCCTAAACATTTGAATGGTAGTATATCATGGTTTCTGCATAAATATTAAGTAGCACAACTGTTTTTCAGTCATTCTTGAGACACTGGACAAAAGATGTCCAACAATTGTAACTGCAATCAGGTTTAAAAAATAAAAATATTTTCGATTGTAAATGTTATGGGGATTAATAATAGAATGCATTTAACACAATTATCCCCTTCAATTTAATTTTATCATTATTATGTGAAATCTATGACACTTACTGTCTCCTCAGTATACATCTGAAACAGTGTGTCCACAGAGAAGGGTTCAATCATTCATATGCTTTAAAATGGACAATTTTTTGTATTGTCTTGTTTTAGCAGAAGTAACACTTAAATATAGCTGCAAGCAGTGATCCCGGGTCCAAGTCCCCGAAGGGCCTGTAGCGCGGCACAGAGCGGGAAGAGCAAAAACAGCGGAAATAGAACGTACATCAAAAAAACAGTAAGGTTCAGAAGTACAGAAGTTCAAAACTGAACAGAAGTTCAGATGAGAACGACCAAACACACATTTCTGATTCAAGAGGAACAAGCACGGAAGATCCAACAATTGGAACAAAAGCCATGTTCGCACCACTTCTGGCCACGGTACCTCTTGCGGTCTGGGCTGACCCACCCTGGATTCGAATCCACACCATGAAAGTTTCGGGGCCAGTGGCTTAGAAGAGCACACCACTCAGCTGATACATGTTCAACAGGCTCCAGAAGAGAAGTTTAGGAGTGAGAATGAACGATTTACAATGCTACAATGTACAGTGCTGATCTGGATAAGGAACTAATCAAAACAGCACAACATTACAAAGTTGCTCCACGCAGGATTCAAACCCACAACACCACAGGTTTTGAACTTCAAAGGAAGTTCAAATGCTCCTAGTGGCTTAGCAGAGCGCGCCACTCAGTCGCTTCACGTTCCACATGCTGCTGAGGAGAGGTTAAGGTGTGAGAATGAGCTGACAAAAAAAGTTATTTAGCATTTCTAAGTTATTTAGCATTTAGGTATTTCTCAGGAACGGTAGTGAATATCAAATATCTGTTCAGTCATTTCTGTGCAGGTCAGTCCAAAGATCATATGATTCGATTTTGGACAAAATTTCAATGAGGAGTAGCGAAAAAAACAGTTTTTCATTTACTTCAATATGGCTGATAGGCACATTCATGGAAAATGACAAATGAAACATCGTCAGTATCGGCATATCCCAGGGAATCAAAGGATACAGAAATAAAAAAACGGACAATGCTTTCAAAAGTTATAAGCAAAATTGTGCATTTTTTGGTATCTCATGACCCACAGGTGGCGCTGTTCCAAACTTTGGCACATATCCTCAGTTCATGGTGTTGATGAAGCGGACCAAGTTTTGTGTCATTGATACAGCCTCTGAAAAAATTTTGAGTAGACCTTGTTAACTTCACAGCAGTGTTAATTTTGGCAGGCATTTTTGATTTAGTCTTAGTCTTTATCTTGAGACGAAAAAGCTTAATAGTCTTAGTCACATTTTAGTCATTTGAGTCTTTCATAGTTTTAGTCTAGTTTTAGTCGTCGAAAAGTCATTGCATTTTTGTCAACTTTTAGTCATTACTTTTAGTCAAACTGCAGTTACCAACATTTCTTTTGGTAGCTATTTTATATGTAGTATTCAAACAAAAACAGTCATCAATTCTTCTCTCTTTAGACCAAATCAATTAAGCTTAGTTATGAGAAATTTGAATCAAGGATTGAATTTGGAAAAACTGGTATTTTTCAGATACAGTAGGTTTACTTAAGTAGACATATATTTAACATCTTTTGTTGGTTAACATTTATGACAGATAATTAGGAATGCTGTCCATTTAAGACGGAAGATATGCATGTAATAGCCTACTGACATACATTCAGTTTTCACCCACCTGTTTAAGCTCACTTAAACCATAACGGACTGTATTTCCGTGAGATACTCTACATGATAGACATTTGGACTGCTGTGTCTGTATTTGAGAACTGATCGCGCGCTGTATGAGAACTGAAGAAGTGGAGCGTGCGCGAGAGAGAGCACTTCTATCAGTGCGTTTCCGCCTAACGCACCTTCACTAACTTTAAGTTAATCAACAATTGTGACTCCCGGGAAAAATGGGACGTCTAGTCACCCACTCCCTAACCCTTCGGGTGCTGAGGCCATTGTTTCAGATCGCTAGTTTGCGTTTTGGTAGGCTATCAGTCCACTGCCATGCAAACGCACCTTATCCAATGACAGAGACGCACATTTTGAAAGACAAGACAGTTAACTTAGCCTATAGGATGTATTTTGAATGTCCGGTAGTCCTCAAATAACATTTTAGTCCCGTCTCGTCTTGTTAACAAAGATGTAGCATAAATTTCGTCATAGTTTTTATCATCAGATATTAGTTTTAGCTCGTCAACGTCTCGTCTTAGTCACAGAAAAAAGGTTCGTTGACGAATATTTTCCGTCGTTGTCATCGTCAACGAAATTAACATTGCTTAACAGCATCATAACTTTTTTTTCACCAGTAGGTCAAAACATTCTGTGCAGTCATTTCTATGCGTCTCAGTCCAAAGATCATATGAACCAATTTTGGGAAGAATTTGAAGGAGTAGTAATAAAACTGTTTTTCATTTAATTCAATATGGCTGACAGGTACATTAATGGAAAATGACAAATGAGACATCGTCAGAATCGGCATAACACAGGGAACGAAACGACATAAAAATGACACATTTTGGACAATATTTTCAAAAGTTATGTGTTTTTGCAAGAATAGTTATATCTCTGGAACACTAGGTGGCGCTGTCTCCATTCTTCCCGGGGTACCTCCAGAACATCGTGTTGATGATCCCTACCGTGCATATTTTTGACATATTTTTGTGCAGATATGTGAAATGGTTCAAAAGATAAAGCAATTTATGACTAATTTCAAAATGGCGGACACGTGGTTTAGCCAATCCTGGCAAAATTTACAAGGATACCCAAGGAATCCATAGACACAAAGATAATAATTTTCTGACTGACTGTTCAAAAGTTATAAGCGAAAATGGTCATTTTTGGTATCTCACGACACATAGGTGGCGCTGTTCCCAACTTTGGCATGGACCCTCAGATCATGGTGTTGATGAAGCATACCAAGTTTCATTTTGATTGATCAAAGTTTGGCAGAGATACAGCCTCTGAACCAATTTTGGGTCGACTTTGTTAAATTCACAACATCATAACTTTTGAACAAAGATAATTAAAAATATATATGTTCAGTCATTTCTGTGATCTCAGTCCGAAGATCATGTGATCCAATTTTGGGAAGAATTGGACAGATTTTGAAGGAGTAGTAGCGAAAAGAAAGAATACTGTACTTTTCAAAATGGCCGCTACTGTAATGGGTGGAGTCTTAATGTAAGCTATGTGATCAGCATGATGAGAGTAATCAGGTGTACTAAGATAAATTTTTCTAGAATTAGGGGTTCAGGAGTTATTACCATTTCAATGTTGAATATTTGAACAGGTGGTGGTGCTATGGAGTTAGTCCTAGAGACCCCAAAGTTGGTCAGATCACTAATCATGGCCATCACTACAAGTGTGCCAAATTTCATCATGTTCCTATGTTCCCTTCATAGGGCTGCCTATGAAGGGAACATGCCAAATGCCTATGCCAAATTTGTCAACACCTACAGATGGCACCACTGTCAGATTTTGTGTTCCAATAATATATCAAAATATTTAAATATGAATCTTGAATAAAAGCTTTATAAACAATAACATACTCACTGTTTGTTGTGTTTGTTTTAATACAGTAACTGATTGATTCAATGTATTTCATAGTTAAAATGACTACAAATTCAGGTTTCCCGTCAACTCCGTCAGTTCTGTCACCTCCGTCAGAGGAATATTTTGATAATATTTCATTATGATATTTTATATTTTTTGAGGAATTGTTGGTCAAATGTGAAAGTGACATCTGTCTGCTAACATGAGAATGTGTTTAGAAATGTTAAAAACATCTTGAATGCTGTTAAAGATAAAGTTGAAATTATATTACACAGTCCAAGGTAAAAAGCACATTTTGTTAAAAAAAGAGAAAAGTTGGGAGGTTGAATCAAAGCATAGCTCGGTAGCTTAGTACATATAAGATACATACATTATCTCACAGAAGTGAGTAAACCCCTCACATTTTTGTAAATATTTCATTATGTCTTTTCATGTGACAACACTGAAGAAATTACACTTTGCTACAATGTAAAGTAGTGAGTGTACAGCTTGTCTAACAGTGTAAATTTGCTGTCCCCTCAAAATAACTCAACACACAGCCATTAATGTCTAAACCGCTGGCCACAAAAGTGAGTACACCTCTAAATGAAAATGTCCAAATTGGGCCCAATTAGCCATTTTCTCTCCCCGGTGTCATATGACTTGTTAGTGTTACAAGGTCTCAGGTGTGAACGGGGAGCAGGTCTGTTAAATTTGGTGTTATTGCTCTGACTCTCTCATACTGGTCATTGGAAGTTCAACATGGCACCTCTCAAAGAACTCTCTGAGGATCTGAAAAAAAGAATTGTTGCTCTACATCATAGGTCACTAACAGGCGGACCGCCGTCCTGGTCCGGACCCAAAAGCCATCCCATGCGGACCCGTCTACAGCCAAAACAGAAGGTTAAGGTTTAAACCTGACGGGGCGCTTCTATTTCAACCGGCCCAGCTTTTGTAGTCTTTACGGTAGTGGTAGTGGGGTTGCCAACTGGCAGACCCCAGTCCGAATTCGTGAAGGCTTTTGACATAATGAAATAAATAAATACCAAATGCTAATTTAATCAATCAAATTTATATTAAGCACATCAAAGTCAACTCTAGAGCCATTTGGGTGCAGTCGAGCATGCAGTGATGAGAGCAAAGAGCGGTGCGCTGCATGTGCGCGGACAGATTAAACTTTCAGTGAGTGAAAACGATAGCATTTTCAAAAATGTAAAATTTTCAAATAAACAAGGCTATTCATTCAATAAATATGAGCACTGCACGTTTCAGATTCAGCTGCTGCGCTGCTTTGTGGAGTCTGTCTCTTGGGCTTGTGTACTGCCGTTCCGAAAGCTCCACCCGCTGGAAGAGAATGATTTTCCATTTTCAATCAGTCTGTACGTCTGCTGTTGTTAAAGACCAATGTGAAAACAACCCATGATTTTAAGCAGCAAACACGCAGAGTTGTAAATGTGAACTGGTGGATCAACAAGAAGATAATGTGTTGTAAAATGTAAACAATTAAGGCAGTAAAATATATTTATATATGTTATTTAATTAATATAATACTTGATTGTTTTTGTGAAAACCTGCGTCTGAACTGTAAATCATGCTTTTTACAGTCGTTTTATTTTATTTATTTTATTTTTGTGCAGGTCTTAAAAAAGGTCTTTAAAAGTCTTGAAATTAAGCTTAAATATCTTGCATATACCCTGGCCTAGCAAAAACCATCAATTGTTTTTTAGAATTGTCCGGACCTCGGCTGGTGGGAGGGTTCATTACTGGACCTCAAATAATTTTAGTTGAAAATTTAGCCGCACACTGCATCAAATTGGTCTGCATGGCTCTCGTCCCAGAAGGAAGCCTCTTCTAAAGATGATGCACAAGAAAGCCCGCAAACAGTTTGCTGAAGACAAGCAGACTAAGGACATGGATTACTGGAACCATGTCCTGTGGTCTGATGAGACCAAGATAAACTTATTTGGTTCAGATGGTGTCAAGCATGTGTGCCGCATCCAGGTGAGGAGTACAAAGACAAGTGTGTCTTGCCTACAGTCAAGCATGGTGGTGGGAGCGTCATGTTCTGGGGCTGCATGAGTGCTGCTGGCACTGGGGAGCGACAGTTCATTGAGGGAACCATGAATGCCAACATGTCTGAAGCAGAGCATGATACTCACTTTTGTGGCCAGCGGTTTAGACATTAATGGCTGTGTGTTGAGTTATTTTGAGGGGACAGCAAATTTACTCTGTTATACAAGCTGTACACTCACTACTTTACATTGTAGCAAAGTGTCATTTCTTCAGTGTTGCCACATGAAAAGATAAAATATTTACAAAAATGTGAGTGGTGTACTCACTTCTGTGAGATACTGTAAATGTAGTTTCATTTGTCTTAGTACAAGGTTTTATATTTTAAATTTTGCACCCTTTTTTGTCCCACTTCTCAAGAATGACTGTTTTAACATTGAAAATTTTAAAAAAGAAATGTTTATTGAGCATCAAATCATGCCAATTTCTTCATTTCTGACGGGATTTTGCATAAAGGTTTTTATTTATTTATTTGTATTATATTTTATTTTTGCACTTGTATAGCCTTTTGAGTCCCATGCTTCAAGAAAAACATAATTTAAACAAACAAACAAAAAAAGTTTAAATTAGTGTATAAGGATCATTTTGGTGTTTATGTGTATACAATATGAATTTATAAAGCTCCTTACAGTAATTTTAATTTTGTAAACATTCATTGCCCTTTGCACCGAGTTATCAATGCAAGGCAAATTACCCAGAGGTCACTGACTTGTTGTTTACACTTCTGCAGACACACAGTCCACATGTTTAGTGAAAAAACTCTGAAATCAGACAACCAGCATTTGTGCTCAGCTGAGGAATCTGTATCAAACCGATTAAAATTTTCTTCTCACAAGACAGTCTTTCATGGGTTGCTGGGTGCTGGCTCATGTGTGATCTCTCATGTGTGATACTGCCTCTGCTCATATATCGCTGCTCCTTTTATTGTTCCTCACTGCATTTTATATTTAACTTACACCACTGGTGTGCAATACCACAAGACACACTTCAGATGAACAGACTTGAACATATCAAGGGTCATATTGTTTCAGCAGATAAGGTAAGATTATTTTTGTGTATCTACATCAGCAATTAAATTTGTTTAGCAATAAAGTAAATATGAAAGTACCTGATGACATTGAGTCAGTCACTAAAGGATATCTTTTGTAACATACAGTGGTGGCCAAAATTATTAGAACACTAGTATTTTCACCAGCTAAAAAATGGTTTTAAGTCATTTATTTCTATCTTTTGCTGTAGTGTGTCAGTAGGAAATATCAGTTTACATTTCCAAACATTCATTTTGCCATTAATTGTAATAATCCAGTGAGATTTTTGTTTGCACAAGGAGTCTGACAACAGCCAGTGCTCCACACAGATCTGATCTGGAATAACATAAAGAAACAGAACAAATGTAGACAGACTCAATCCAGAAGAAATGTGGCAACATCTCCAAGATGTTTCAATAAACCTACCTGTTTTAATCAAAATGCTTCAAATGTCCACAGCACACCATTATATTTACATCACATTTATATTTAGTCATTTAGCAGACGCTTTTACCCAAAGCAACTTACAAATGAGGGCAATACACGCAATCAAAATAAACAAAATAGCAATCATATGCCAGTGCTATGACAAGTCTCAGTTATCCTAACGCAGAACACGTAGCAAGGTTTTTTATTGTTTTTTGTTTTTTTAAAGAAAAGAGTTAGAAAATGAATAGAGTGCAAGTGTTTTTCTTTTTAATAAAAAATAAAACGTAGATAAAATAGAATTAGAATAGAAAGTGCTAGAGTTAGAGGGTCAAATAAAGATGGAAGAAATGTGTTTTTAGCCATTTCTTGAAGATGGCCAAGGACTCAAATTGGCTGCTCAGATTGAGAAGGTCATCGAACCAGGAGGGAATAGTTAAGGTAAAAGTCTGTGAAAGTAATTTTGTGCCTCTTTGGGATGGTACAATAATGCGCCATTCACTTGCAGAATGCAAGCTTTTAGATGGCACATGAGTCTAAAGCAGTGAATTTAGGTAAAGGGGTGCAGAGCCAGTGGTGGTTTTGTAGGCAAACATTAATGCCTTAAATTTTATGCAGGCAGCTATTGGTAGCCAGTGCAATTTGATGAACAGAGGTGTGACATGCGTTCTTTTCGGCTCATTAAATAGTAATCTTTAAAAATTATTAAAAATGATTAAAATTCATTCTGCAAAACAAAAGGTTTCTGGTTTTCAACTGACAGAAAAACAATCATGTTCTCATTGATGTTCTCAATATTCAAAAATTTGAAATGGTGTGTTTTAACATTTTGTGTTGATTATGTCAAGAAAAACGCACTGTATTTTAACAGGTCTTTCAAATGTAAACATTTTGGAAGTTTGATCAGGATTCCTATCATTAAGCTTCTACAGATTATCCTCATTTAATTAAAAATGTCTTAACAGCAGCTGGATTATATTGCATTAATGTAATATCACATTCTGCCACAGAATATGAACATAGTTGCTACCCTGCCAAGCCCCCTCACAACTCATGTGCTGAATATAGGCCATGGAGTTCCTGGAGCTAACATGACCATTAGCCTCCATCACCTAAACCCCATCTCATCAGAGTGGAATTTACTCACAACAAGGTAAACAAATAATTCAAGTGTAGTGTCAAATTATTCCACTGATTAAATGTCTTCAGCAGTGTTGGGGAAAGTTACTTTTAAAAGTAATGCATTACAATATTGCGTTACTTCCTAAAAAAGTAACTAATTACATTACTTAGTTACTTTTTATGGAAAGTAATGTGTTACGTTACTTTTGCGTTACTTCCAGGTTACTTTTTAAATATGAGCAAGGCTTGATTGTTTGTTTTTAATATTAGAAGTTCTATTTATAGCCAGAGTAAAAGCCCTTTCACACCAAAACGTGTAATGAATAAACCTCAGGCTGAAGGAAAAGTAAATTCACGTCTGTACAGTAGAACGCAGGAGAAGAAGGTTCAACACTCTTCAGCAATAAAAAAAAACAATGAAGCACAATTGTTAGTTTATCTAAAGTCATTTTTGCTTATTAATATGGTTAAACTGGATCATCAAAGATCAGCAGCAAAGACATCGGTTAATAAAATGGGATTAGATAGATATGTGTTATTTACATTTACATTTATTCATTTAGCAGACGCTTTTGTCCAAAGCGACTTACAATTGCTATATATGTCAGAGGTCGCACGCCTCTGGAGCAACTAGGGGTTAAGTGTCTTGCTCAGGGACACGTTGGTGTCTCACAGTGGATTCGAACCCGGGTCTCTCACACCAAAGGCATGTGTCTTATCCACTGCGCCACCACCACCATTTAACATTTAATTATTGCTGGGTTGCGTCATATTCTGAGTTTGTATTGCACTGTTTTAATTCATTTTGATGAATACTAAATCAGTTTTTTGCGAGTGAGATGAATTAGTGCATATTCACATTTAGTCTAGAACTACAGTAACATCATGTTCACACACAACACCTCTGTACTTCCGATTTCTCCCAACATGGGGACAGGAGAGCTGTCAGTCAGTAAATGGGAAAACAAAGTAACTGGCCTAATTTTTTTTTAAAAGTAACTCAGATATTTTCTTGTAAATTAAAAAGTAATGTGTTACATTACTAGTTACTTGAAAAAAAGTAATCTGATTACGTAACTTGCGTTACTTGTAATGCATTACCCCCAACACTGGTCTTCAGTTTTGTATAAACTGAAGGCATACAATCTGACTGACCAGTCTGATTGTATGCCTATTTAAGATGATGTAGCGGTTTTGTCAATTCCAAGTAAATCAATTTCAAAAGCTTCTCAAGATAATAAAAAATGTATTAATTATAGGATAACTAATGATGATGGACGGTGTCCTGGCTTAATCAGCAAAGAAAGCTTCATTGCCGGTGTGTATAAAATACATTTTGAGACTGGAAAATACTGGGATGCTTTGGGGGAGACATGCTTCTATCCATATGCAGAGGTATGAGAAAATTAAACTTCCTTTTAAACAATTACCTAGGATAATTATTTGCTATTATTTTAAATGTGATTTTAGGAAATGTTCAGACACTTAACACCAGTGGTTTTCAATCCTGGTCCTGGTGATACACTACTTTGCAGAGGAAATTTTGTGTGTCTTTCTTACCTGACACACTCAGTTAAATTCATATTTTCATATTCTCATAGCATCTTAATCAGGTGTGTTTAATAGTGATATACAAAATGTGCAAATCCCCAGGACAAGACTGAAAACCACTGCTTTATAGTCCTTCTAAAATCATCTGTTATTGTGTTAATTATCATTGTATGCGCTCTCTCTCTCTCTCTCTCTCTCTCTCTCCAGGTTGTCTTCACCATTACTGATCCTTTACAGAAGTACCATGTTCCTCTGCTTCTGAGCCGTTTCTCTTATAGTACATATAGAGGAAGTTAGATGTAAAGTGAATGCATCTTTCAATGCCTATGCACAAGTAAATGTTTTCTCTACTGTGGTAACACTTCATAATAGTGTTCAGTTTTTGTCAATAATGAGTTAATAATTTACTAAACATTAATACATATTTGTCTTAACTTACAAATTTGTTGTCATAAAATTGTTTTTGTAAATCTTAAAATCATTACAAACTAATCATTATTAAATACTTAATTTGAAGATATATTATGAATCACTTATTTCACTTGGTATCTTGAAACTGGAATTGGTATCTTGATACACACTGGTTGATCATGAACAAATAACGACCAAATCCCTAGTAAATAATCAGTAGCCTGTATAATTTGTTAAACATAATTACAATTTGTATCATTAAGTACTTGTATGTTACACTGTAATAAAATACTGTAAAACCAGTCAAATAATATTTTACATTAAAAAAGTACTATACTGTGAAAAACAGTGCATTCTGTTTCCTATAAAGATACTGTATTTACTGTGATATATTGTGAATTAACACCACTGTGGTTGTATACAGTATCCACACTGTATTTTATGACTGAGACTGTGTCTGAAATTGCCCATATAGCCTCATTCACTATTACCTATTGTGACAGCTTTGGGATGAACATACAAAACTTTTAATTACCATTGTAAAATTGAAGGATTTCGAAATTGAACAATTATCTGTACTTTCTACTCCTTACATCTTAAAAATAGCCTCCTTACTCCTATTTCATTTCGGCTCGTTTTCATTCCGGCTTGTCATCGTCATGGGCGTTGCTAGGTCATTTTTAGGGGGGCTTTAGCACCCCTAAATTTCTGCTCATCCCCCCTAAAAATCTTGCGATTCTTCCCCTTTAAATTTCAAACGGCAGCAGACTTCGGCTCCTCCCCATCTTTCTGCGCGTTCTTCAATCCACAGACTGCGGTGGCGCAGAGGAGAGGACAAGGTGTGTTTATCGATAGATTGTTATAATATCTACATCTGTGCAGTTCTTTGTCTTAAATACAGTTTACAAAAAGTCATGGGAGAGCAATCGGTTTCCAATCTTCTGTAAAGTTTTCGCTGCATTCACCACTCATCACACCACAGCTGTTTCCTTCAGCGAAAGCCCTTAACACATTATACGCATACTTTATAAAACGATCACGTTATTGCTATTTTCATTTGAAAATTTAGCTTTCAATATAGAACTTAATATTACAGTGCATGTGGCATTAACTACAATACAGTTATGCATAGAAGTGATTAAAGACAGTGACAGACAGCACTCAGTCAGTGCACTCATTTTAATTGCATATCAGAGTGATTGACAGAGATTGAAACATTGTGTGTCCTTCTCACAGACTGCTTCAGTTTTGCTGTTTTTTGTTTTTGTTTTTGTTTTTACTTTTAAAAGTTAATCACGGCACCCACATAGTTTAATCCATTGTCCAGCCTTATAGCTGTGTTGTTTATATTGCTAATATGGATAGTCAGTGTAAGTTTAAAGTGATATGATGTTTTATGTTTACAATTTTCTGTTTGTACTTAAGCATAGAAAAAGATTTGTACTAGTAATGCAAACAGTGACATTTTTGGTTTGTACAGTAAACAGGTGTGTGTGTGTGTGTGTGTGTGTGTGTGTGTGTGAGATCAGGTAGACTTGTATTTGGCTTGTACTCGGATGTTATACCCATCTATGCAATACAGTGGAATACTGCAATAAGTTTAGTATATGCAGGGTACTATTAATAAATTTTTTTGTAAATATTTATTTATTTTTTATTATTATACCATCATTGGGGGCTGAGCCCCCCTAAAATGAAAATCCTAGCATCGCCCTTGGTCATCGCTCAAAAAATTTAAAAAATAAAATAAAAACCTATCCAGATAAATCGCGCCATCCGGATAGAGTGAATTGTGGTTGGATGAGAATATAAACCTATACCATTCTGACACCCTATTGGTTTGTACGCGATCCATCGCACCTGCACATGACACAAATCACGTCACACTCAAAAAAGATTATTTCTTAAAAGTTATTATTTCTCCACTACTGGCTCATTTATCAAATGGGTGCTTTCTCTTCGTCCGTTGCCCTCACAGATTCCTGCAGCTAAGCTTGGATGTACATTTACATTCCAATAAAGGTTATTGATGACATGCCTCTGAAGTTTGACTTTTTGCACCATTACAATACTTACAGGCAACTAGTCATCATATCTTCCGCTCCATGAAACACGTTAATGCTCAGTAGTACACATATATGGTTTTTTAATGTATTTGCATTGTACTAAAATGCGTTCATTTTCAGCGGGCACATATCCGGCTGAAACAGGTAGCCTAGTGCATCCCACATTTTTCAACATTAACATTTTAATATAACATTATAGTCATTATGGCCTTTAGAAAAAAAATTTTTTGAGGAGGTGGGGTAGTGCACAATAGGCCCCTGTGCCGCGGCCTAAGCTTTTGTCCTTAATGGCATTTTTTTTCCTTCCATTACTTTTACTTTTATACTTTAAGTAGTTTTGAAACCAGTACTTTTATACTTTTACTTGAGTAAAAAACTTGAGTTGATACTTTTTAAACCCTAGTATCTATACTTCTACTTGAGTAATGAATGTGAATACTTTTGACACCACTGCATGTGGGGTTTTTAGGTCCAATAATTAACACCTCTGAATTTAACAGTAAGTAGTTACTCGTCATCCAGTTTTTTATATCAACTATGCATTCCGTTAGTTTCTCAATTTAGTGTGTTTTCAACGGGCCGCGAAGAAATATAGAGCTGAGTATCATGAGCATAACAGTGAAAGCTAACACCATGTCTCCTGATAATATCTCCCAATGGTAACATGTAAAGTGTGAAAAGTAATGGCCCTAGTACTGAGCATTGAGGTACTTCATACTGCACTTGTGATCGATATGATACCTCTTCATTCACTGCTACGAACTGATGGCGGTCAGATAAGTATGATTTGAACCATGCTAATGCACTTCCACTGATGCCAACAAAGTGTTTTAGTCTATTCAAAAGAATGTTGTGGTCGATATTGTCGAACGCAGAGCTAAGATCCAGTAGAACTAATAAAGAGATACAACCACGATCAGATGATAGAAGCAGGTCATTTGTAACTGTTCTGTATGTTAATTAATTTCTGACACCCCTTTGTCTGAGGTAGTTGGTGTCCCACACCCGCTCCCATTCTACAGTTGGTGACCATTTGCTCAGGATGTGATCATCCCAAATGGTCTACAAACAACATAACTGTTGACTTTATTCTACTCTATAATAATTAAGCCATTTTGGGAAATGAGCATGATCAAACATATATTGTGGAGTGGAATCTGGGTCGAGGCAGACTATATTTTCTTACACTGCCTTTTAAGCATTCAAGTTATTTTCAAGTACCTTTTCATAAATGTGGCTGTTTTCAAGGGTTTTCCAGGACTTCAATTTCAAAAAGTCAAATTCAAGTACTTCAAGCACTTTACGCACCTTGTACAAACTCTGGAGAGCTAAGAGTAAATGTTTTGCATGGGTCTCAGTGGATATAGCAAGAAAAATGGGATTAGATCAGGAAACATATATTCTTACAGTCCCATTAACAGTAACTCATCCATGGTTATTTCTCTCAGTAGTCGTTGATTTATATCAACTGGAAAAATAGTAATCTATTCAAAGATACAGGAAATCTACCAGTGTTGGTGGAGGATAGGATTCAAACATTGTATTAGAGTTATGTAACAATATATACTGATGGATCTAAAGATCCTACAGGAAGAACAGCATTTTACCATTCCATCTTTACAAGTATCTATCAATAGGAGAACATCAGATCAACTGGCAGTTTATACAGTTGAGTTAATAGCAATTGCAACAGCTCTACACTGGGTAGAGCCAGTTAAACTAAACAAAGTTATTCCATGCTCAGTTTAGCGTTATTATCTTTACAGTCATTTTCATCCTGGAGTAGGCAAGACATAGTTAATGAAATATATGAAACTTTTTCAGACTTCATAAATTGAATATAGTGTTCACATTTATGTGGGTGCCAGCTCACAGGGGAGTTAAATAGCAGATTCATAAGCAAAGGACGCAATCAGGCAGGAAAACACAATGGACATTTTATTTAGCAAAACAGAAATAAAGACAATAATTAAAAGTAAAATCATCAGCAAATGGCAAGATAAATGGAACAAGGGAAGTACACGCAGACATCTTTATACCATCCAGAAGGAAGTGGGAAGGATGAGGATGACAATGCGATGTACCAAGGAGGAAAATATAATATCAAGGTTAAGACTGGGTCACACAAGACTAAATAAGAGATTACATCTCATTGGAAAACATCCAACAGGTCTGTGTGAGTGTGGTCAGGAGGAAGAATCAGTACAACATGTATTGTACTAAGTCACTATGTCACTGGCAAAAATATATTACAGAAAGAGACATATTCAGAAGGACACCACAGGCGATAGATCCAAAGCAAATACTTGGTCAAACAGGAAATTATAAAACACAAAAAAAAGTCCAGGGTGCTCAGGGAGTTCAATGAGATATTTGAAGGTGCTCTTTGGGGCCGGGAATACAAATGGATGTAAAAAAGAGAAATCCAAGGCACTCTTCTTCAAAATAATTTTAAAAGCCTTTATTATACTGACTATTTAATGATAGAAAATTTAAAAGACTTGGGAAGAAGCAACCCACGCGTAGCGGCGCAAAATGCCTTCTTCAGGGTGTGCTTCCCAGTCAAACAGTTTCCCCTTTTGTGTATACTGATTAGAAACACCTGAGTGATATGGTAAATTACCACATGAAGCATATCAAAACAATCCACTAGGTGGCTGACTCTGAATGTTCACATACAAAAGAATGAAAACAAAAAAAACAAAGAAACAGTCCACTAGGTGGCCATACATCGTAAATATCCACATACAAAAAGAGTCCACTAGGTGGCTACATTACAAGTTAAACCCAAACAAATATATACATACCTGTATATATATAGAGAGAGAGAGAGAGAGAGAAAATGATCACAAGAAAGGACTGAAATCTATTTCTTCAGTCAACCCAGGGTACACTGTGGCCTGTAAATTCTATATATAAAATGTTTCTCTCTGTAAAAGTAATTTTAATCAGTCACCACCCCGAATGTTCTTTTTGATAGTTTCTAAACCCTCAACCATTAGGCCTTCTGGATTGCTATTGTGCATATTTTGGAAGTGTTTTGCCATAGGATAATCTAAATTGGCTTTTCAAAAGGCATTTTTGTGCTCCGATATTCCGTCTTTGAGACATCTCTTGGTTCGGCCTACATAAAAGCATCCACATTTACATGATAACCTGTATACCACAAAAGTAGTGTTACAATTAATGAATGCTTTTATGTTGTACATCTTATTTGTCTTGAAATCACAAAATTGTTTGCATTCTTTAATGTTGGAACGATGATTGCACGACCCACATTTGTAAGTACCTTTTAACTGTCTGTGAAGCAAAGTAATCTGTTTTTTGGCAGGAAGATGACTTGGTAAAAAACAGATTACTTGGTGCAATCATTGTATACACAAAAGGGGAAACTGTTTGTCTGGGAAGCACACCCTAAAGAAGGCGTTTTGCGCCGCTACGCGTGCGTTGCTTCTTCCCAAGTCTTTTAAATTTTCTATCATGAAATAGTATACTAAAGGCTTTTTAAATTATTTTGAAGAAGAGTGCCTTGGATTTCTCTTTTTTACAGCAAATTATAATTCTTTAATTGTATTCTTGAGGGAAACTGGGTTAATAAATAGAATATAAAGTTTACATTTTTTTATTACTATTATTTATTATTTATAAATAAAGTTCTGTTAGTCACTCTGGTCTACACTCCAGTATAGTAGGTGGCGGTAATGCAGCTTAACGCCATAAAAGAAGAAGAAGAAGAAGAATGAAAATCAAAATATAAAGTGTAGGAAAGTCAAGGAAAGATGAGGTTATCTTTAACAGAATATTATTAGGGCACTCAAATTTAAATAACACTCTTAAAATAATAGGGAAACATCCAAATGGATTGTGTGAATACTGTAATGTTGAAGAAACAACACCTCATGTATTTATTGAATCTAGGAAGTATGAACAAGAAAGAGGAAAAATGATAGAAGAATTAAGGAAAAATGGAATTCAGGATCTAAATTTTAAGGTTTTAATTAAATGGTCAAGTGAAGTAAATAATAAAGCCTTCTATGATTTTATTAGAGAGACGGGATTGATAAATAGAATATAAAACTCTGTTCCACACTCTGGAGCAGAAGCTGGCGATAATGCACCTATTTACGTTGGTTGTCAGCCGCGTTAAAAACCAAGAAGAAGAAGAAGAAAGAGTGATATTGATTATGGCAGTATGGTATATAGCTCTGCATGTAAAACACAACTTTTAAAATTAGAGGCAACACAATCACAAGCAATGCAAATTTGTTTGCGGAGCTTTTAGATCATCCCCATTATCAGCAGTTCATGTAGAGATGGGCGAGATACCTCAAGAAATTCATAGGCTCAAGTTAAGGATGAGGTACTGGATAAGTATAAAGGGACATTCGGATAGTCATCCAGTTAAAATGGTGTTGAAGGACTGTCGGGAATATGAATATAAAAAGTTATCAAGCTTTGGATGGAAGGCTAATGAGGAAGCACAGAAAATGGTTTTACGTGACATATTGCCCCTTACTGTGGCTAGGTCAGCAATTCCTTCTTGGCTTTTCCCAATGCCTTTGATTGATATCCAGTTGCATAAAGAAAAACATAATAATGAAGCAAATATTAGAAAGTTTAGTTGTACAGAAATATATAGATATATAGACCATCACATACGGTTGTGAAAGGAAATGAGGAGGCTGATCATCTGGTTAAACAGGCATTAAATCATTCACAAATAGACACTGAAGTAACATTAAGTAAAACAGAAATAAAAGCAATAATAGCGAAAGGAGTACAGGAAATATGGCAGAATTAATGGAAAGAAGGAACATTATACTGCATACAAGAGAAAGTTATTTCAGAGAGAAGAAGATTTGGAAACAGGAAAGAGGATGTTTTAATAACAAGAATGCATATTGGACATTGTTTATTAAAGCAGTGCTTACATAGAATAGGAAAACATGAGAATGGAAATTGTGACAAATGTGGGTTAATAGAAAATGTAGTGATAACATGTGAGGCTTATGAAAGAGAACATTTCCAACTAAGTCAAGCTTTAAGATATTTTGAAATAAATATGTCAATCCAGGTTTTGTTAGGTGATGGACCTAAACAATCAAGAATATATCGTGAATTAGTTGTTTATTTAAAGGAAACAGGATTGATCAATAAGATTTAGGATACCGGTTTATTTATTGTGTGTTTTTTTTAGCTCTTGTTTCTAAACTTCCTATTCATTGTGCGCTTCACACTTCTTTCCAGCAGGTGGCGGAAATGCACCTTTTAAGTTGGTTTGCGAACCGCCATTAAATCCTAAAAGAAGAAGAAGAAAGAGTGAGGTTCGATGATTCGATCGCTCTGGTTTTGATTTACACAACCTGGAACCAACGTAGCTTGCTAGCTTCACTGTATTTCTCCATGCAGAAGCAGAACACGCACGCCAATCGTGTCGTATTTCTTTCTGAAAGCTTGCTCTGTATTTAAAAATCATGGCTGATGAAGAATTGGAAGCCATTAGGCGGCAACGTATGGCAGAACTGCAGGCGAAACATGGGGTAAGAGAAACGGGGAAAGAAACGAGCAAAATTAATAGTATTTTTAGACGTATATTGAACTGTAACTTACATCAGGCCCTTCGGTATGAATCAAATCTATTCTCGCCGTTCGCGTTTATTGTCGCCTAGACCGCCCTAAAACCCATCTAAACGTTCTCTATAATACATTTACATCTCGCTCTCGAGCTGCTGACTGATGAGCCGACAGAAAAACATTAGCCACCGAGTTAATTCAGCCATTCTTGAGAAGCGGGACAACACGGGGTGCAAAATGGAACAAATAAAACCTTGTACGCAGAAAAATGAAACTACATTTATGTAAGTTAACGTTATATTATATATAAGCTACCGAGCTATGCTTTGATTCAACCTCCCAACTTTTCTCTTTTTTTAACAAAATGTGCTTTTTACCTTTAACTGTGTAATATAATTTCAACTTAATATTTCACAGCATTCAATGTGTTTTTAACATTTCTAAACACATTCTCGTGTTAGCAGACAGAAGTCACTTTCACATGTGACCAACAATTCCTCAACAAATATAAAATATAATGAAATATTATCAAAAATATTCCTCTTACGGAGGTGAAAACTTGAATTTGTTGTCTTTTTTTTTTTTAACTGTCAACTACATTGAATCAATCAATTACTGTTTTAAAACAAACACATCAAACAGTGAGTATGCTATTGTTTATAAAGCTTTTATTCACGAGTCACATTTAAGTATTTTGATATATTATTGGAACAAAATCTGACGGTGGTGACAAATTTGGCATTTCTTTCACAAAACAAATGGAGTTCATGTAGTAGCCATTTAGTTTTTTTTTTTCTGTGGATGCTAATGGGACCTGTTTAGGAGAATAAAATGATCTAAATATTTCAAATAATTTCCTCAGAAATTGAAAGATGGTGTTGACATATAATGGTTGTGACCAGGAGATATTAACATTAGGATTTTAAATATTCTAAAACTATAAAACTGACCAAAGTCTGTCTGACAGTGATGCACTCTGCAGAGAAGGATTGTGGCAAGGGGTCCTTTAAAGAGTGATAGCTGCCCCTGATATTCCCTGATTTTAATGAATGTCTGACAGTGTTGACTAAAATTGGGGACACAACTGTGAAGCCTTATGAAACATGCGTGTCACTAAAAAAACAACCTTGCTTTGATATTTTATCAACTTTTTTAGCATATGAATGATTGAACCCTTCTCTGTGGACACACTGTTCTCGATGTAATGAGAAGACAATAAGTGTCATAGATTTCACATAATAAATATAAAATTAAATTGAAGGGGATAATTGTGTTAAATACATACTATTATTAATCCCCATAACATTTACAATTGAAAATATTTTTATTTTTTAAACCTAATAGCAGTTACAATTGCTGGACATGTTTTTTCCCGTGTCTCAAGAATGGCTGAATTAAGTGAAATGTTACAGGCTAATGTTTTGTGACTTTAATGGGCTCTAGAGCTTCATAATGATTATAAGTTAAGAGAGTTATATTTATGATTTTAGTATATATTTGAAGAGTTAACGGAACTGAAGCGGAACTGTCAAGGTCCGACTTTGCGTTTTAGTGATATAGTTCAATTCATTAAAATGACCCAAACCCCCTCAATGCAGACCAACATTTTGTAGGACATGAATCAATGATTCAAGGTATTTTCACATGACAATTAATGTACTACAAAAGGTAAAGTTTTCTGTTGTGTTTTTGGAAAGTTTCACATACAGACAACAAACCCCTTCACACAGATCCACGAAGAATACTAAAAACGCTGTTATGCATGCTGGGCGAGTAGTTGGGGTAACTTTGTAAAGAATCTCTCACATTCCTACAGACTGAACACGTAATGCACATGTTTTTATAGTTTCCACGAAAACCATAATGGTATTGTTTCCAAGAACTTGCAATTTTAAACCCTTTTTTTTTTTTAAGTTTGCATTTTCAGGCCCCCAAAACACTGTTGTCGTCTAAATGAACTGGCAAAATGCCTACCCTTTTTTTCTAAAATAGTGGCATGTAAATGCCCCCTCAGAGGAAAACAAATCTGAAGCTAGCCTGTACGATTCTAGAGATATGAACCAAAATAGAAATGGCATATAGTTTTATAGTTTAGTGTCTCTACAACTTACGGTTTCTGAAGTATGGACCCATTTAGGGCAGGAAAGAAGAAATTTGGAATTAGGTGCTTGGACCCCTAAAGAGATAATGCATATGAATTTTACATATCCCCTTTTAGGATCCTTCTAGTGACCAGCAGGGGCAGCAGGAGACCAAACAGAGGTACATCAAACAATAATAACAAACAAAAGTTTTCTGATACATTAAATTAAAAGTTATTGGTCTTTGAAAAGTATTATTATTTCTGTTACCCAATGTTGATCATGCTCAAATACTTAAAATATCTGTTTATGTAACAATGTAACACATTTTATTACAATTAAATTCAACTTAACTTCACTGCTTTATGAAAGGCAACATTAATTGAAATTAACCACATTTATTTAGAGGAATTCAGATAATTTAGACCATTTTCACTCTATTACGTAATTTCACAAAATGTTTCTTTCATTGCTTAATTGTTGTCTAGAAGGATTATGTCTGAACAGTTTTATTATCATTGTCACTTTCACAGAGAGACGGAGATGAGAAACTCCATATTGGCTCAAGTCTTGGATCAGTCTGCCCGTGCCAGGTGTAAGTTCATTTACAAACCTTTTGCAAGCTATCACTAGTATTGTCATGTAAGCAGGGTTGGGACTAGAGGTCTGCATTCCCGTGGCTCTCCCCCGGGAACCGTGGGACCTGACCAGATTTCTTGCGACTCGGGATTAAATTTCCGAATAAAACACGGTAGTGGTTGGTAACTCTGGTGTGATTTAAACGGCAACGGGCGGTCTAACAATATCCCGTTCCCGACTTTACTCATTCTTATCTTACAGCCTGCACTCAAATATTTTTCATATTTTGCTTGTAAGTTTAAATGACAAATGTCATATGTATTTATTTATTTTTTGCCTCTGCGATACTTTTCCTACTGTTGACAGCAAAATGTTAAACAAATTTTGTATTTTGACGAAAAAAAATAAGTCTACAATCTGTGTACAACCTACATTTTGTTTTTTTTCTGTGCGACACTTCTTTTTTTTTTTACAGTGTTGACAGCAAAATTTTAGACGAATTGTGTATTTTGACAAGACAAATAAAAATAACAGTCTACAATTTTTGTACAACCTACATTTTTATTTTCTCTGCGACACTTTTTCCTACAGTGTTGACCTAAAAATATTAAATGAATTTTGTATCTTAAGATGAATAAAATAACAAATACAATATTTGTGCAGACTACATTTTTATTTGTTATCTCTCATTTTCAGTAGTGGAAATTTAAATGTGAGATTCTGGAAATGAGATCTAAATTTAATGGGAACAGTTGGGTCAGGAAGAAAATTATTCTAAGCCCCGTTTACACTGTCAGTTAAATGTGACCCAGTTCCGATTTTTTTTTTTTTTTTTTTTTTTTTTGCTCGTATGTGACACAGATCGGATCTGTTCTATGACAGTGTAAACAGGAAAAAAACGCATGCATTCGGATATAGTGAGATCGGATTCAGGCTTCATTCATATGAAATAAATCGGATATGTGCCAATGCAACTGTCATGTAAACAGGCAGATCGGATTTTCTGAGGCATCGCGTTCTGTACGTCATTAAAACTGCGACAATTTAGTACTTCGCCACGGTTTAATGACGTCATATGAGTGTAAATCATGTAAATGCACACGGGCTATTTTGAGCTACAGGCAAAAATAAATAAAAGGGAAAAATGTTGATTTTAGTTGCATTTGAGATTTTCACAACAAATAGTTAATTAAGACCTCGTTTAGCGATCCCAATGCTCCAATTAGTAATTAAACATCTAAAAGTATCTTTAATTGTATATTTTCTGAGCGGATTACCTTTTCTCCGCTCGCTTCTCGCGCTGACTGTCATCTGAAGAGCGCGCATAACGCTGCGCGATCTCGATAAATACACAGAATTATAGTATTTCAGTATTCACGCAAACAATAATCTGTTCTGTTTTAAGTGAAAGCTTGGGGAACATCTGATGTGTAACTTTATATGATTCGTGCATTACCGTCTGTCTCGGTGTTATCTATCAATAGCCTAAAAGAAAAGAGGGAATCACTCGTAGCACTTTATTTGTAAATTTAAAAATCAATTTATTTGTAATGAACACACTGAAGTGAATTTTTACATTTGATAACTTGTTTTTAGCAGGCTATATGAATGCTTTTGTTTAGATGTGAAATTATAAAGGTAATGCATTATTTGTTTGTTTCTAGGCTATTTGTTCCTATACTGTTTTTTTTTCATCTGTTTTTATTTATAATAGGAAAGATGAAATAAAAAACAGCTATATTGTGATTATTAATATGGTAGCTTAATTATTAATAAGAAAATAACTGGCCTAATTATTAATAAGAAAAGAACTGGAGGACAACTTTAATCTTTCTTATCAACCTTGCTGACTCTATACTTTAAAGGGGTGTAGCAAACATTTTTTGTCTGATTCCAAAAAATCATACATTATTTTGAAGGTCTTTTAATGGAGAATGTGAACATAAAAATAAAAAAAATTTCAAATTTGCTCGATTCGTTTTGTCAGCATAGGTCACATTATTCTCAGCAAGCACGTGTGGAGGCGCTAAATGACGACAACGCATGCGGGATGTTTCAGATGGTATGACAAGTGTAAACGCATGAATCGGATATGGGTCACAACCGGGTGTGTCTCACTCATCCTTAAAAGTGAAGCTGCGGGCTCTTTGATCACCCCCCTTGTGGCTGGCTGCAATACAGGTCATAAACCCCACCCTCTCCATGTAAACGAATGGGTCTTCAGTCAAAATAAATAATTTACACTTCCAATACAATTTTCCGAAATATGTTTTTGGTCATTTAAGGTAGTTATCACGCTGATAAATGTTCAATTGTTCGTTTTTGCGGTAAGTTTGATTTTAGATAGTAATTTGATGCTATAAAAACAGGGCGTGACGTTATGGTTGATTGGTACTTCGGGAGTTTGGGCGGGAGTTTGATTCCATGGCTCCACCTCATGACACTACTGCGCAGACTCTGGCTCCAAACGAAGCTCTACTGCGCAGACTCGGCCTCCAAATTACGTCATTTACTCTATGGCAGCGGCCATACTGAAATGTATTCGCTTCACTTTTCTATAGTGGAAGGAAGTGGAGACGTGTCGTCCATCTTTTTTTACAGTCTATGGTCACAACTGAAAGAACATGTAAATGGACGGACAAAAAATCGGATATAGGCAACAAATCGGAATTGAGCATCAAGACCTGCAGTGTAAACGAGGCCTTAAGTGGGTATTTTACTCTGCACTTGGTGAAACGAGCCAAAAATAGCATATGACATCACAAATCAATTTGAATAGTACATTGAGTTTAATTTATGGCAGCAGGTATTTGCACTGTGTAAATAGCGATGCGATTCTATTTACACTAAGTGCAAATAGCAATTAGATGCTATTTACACTGTGCAAATAGCATATTTTTTAGCGATAGGTACTATTTACACTGTGCAAATAGCTATAGATTCTATTTACACTGTTAAAATAGCAAGATTTTCTGCTATTTATACTACTTATTGCAAATAGTGGCTATTATCTGCACCTCAGTATTGTAGTACATTATAAAACAGTACGCAGTAATAACGAATTGAGTGTAAATTATAGTTTTAATTCTAATTATTAAATGGATGCCACCTTATTGGGACAATAAATCCCTCCCTACAACCCTACCCGATGCTTTTATTTTCAACTTTTTGATTTCCTTCTTTTTTATTGAAAATTGAATGCCTTTCTGATGTGATGTGAGATTTGAAAAGGGAGAAAAAAAGTTTGGCAAAAGGCAGGTTTGAACTTGGGTCGATCGCGTCTTGCCATCTATGCCACGGAAACTGATGTGGAAAAAGCGGGGGTTTTTTTGTGTTGACTATCCCAATCACACGTTAGTGGGCGGAGTTAGTGTAAATGGCCTTTGCCAACAGGCGGGCTATTTGCACTTAGTGTAAATAGACACACTGTTAATTTATTGACATGGAATTCATATACAGTAGAAACGTTTGTAATGCAATAGTTATATTTATAGCCTACATCAAAATTATTATATAGCCTAGAACAAATTCTTCAGGACAGTGATGTTTGCAGCTCTGCTGAAAGCTTGTCGAATAATACTCAGGTGGTAAATATTGTTAAGCATGCCACATCGTCTGTGTTTTTTTAGTAATTAAAACCAAATGCGTTCATCAGTGATTGTATATCAAAGGCAGGGACATATTTGTGTGCATTTTATTTTGTGGTTTCAATGGCATGAACGGGACTGAAGCGCTCGTCTGTGACAATAGCAGCAACGAGCACTCAGCGTGATTTCAAAAGCACCACATTTCAGCGTCAGATCGCCTTTTATTTAACGCAAACAAATTTAATTAATCCTCTGCTACTCAAGTAGACTACTCAACTGCTACTTAAAAAATCACTTTTCGATGACGGAGTTACAGGGAAGTATCCGATTCATATCTGATTTATTTCCACATATGAATGAGGCCTGAAACCGATTGGAGAATATCGGAATCCATGCGATTGGTTTTTATTTATTTATTTTTTCAATTATTCTCTTCCCTGTTTACATGGTCGTGGGCCATATCCCATCTGTGCCACATGGGAGGAAAAAGCGGAATTGGGTCACTTGAACTGTGCAGTGTAAATGCAGCCGTTGGGACGGTTACATTTAAAATGTGTTTCACTGCAGATTACAAAATACTAGGGCTGGGACGATAAATCGATGCAGAATCGATTCATGGATCGATTCTGAGACTTTCTGAATGCATCGCGATTCCTCTGGAATCGATTCTGAGCTTAGATTATAACAGATGGCACTGCATGCTTTAGAAACAGCTGCACTGTGCTTGTTTCCAAATCCTTAAACACATTTGAACCTAAAATAATCATTCATAAAATTTGAAAAGGTTGAAGCGAATTACAAGGGTGTTCACAGTGGGCTGTTTACATTAAAGGGGTCATATGATGCGATTTTAAGTTTTCCTTTCTCTTTGGAGTGTTACAAGCTGTTTGCGCATAGATAATATCCCTGAAGTTGCAAAGACTAAAGTTTCAAAACCAAAGAGATATTCTTTATAAAAGTTAAGACTCTGCCACGCCCCCCTAAAACGGCTCATTTAAACACATCCCCACGTCTACGTCACGGTGTGGGAAGATTTGCAAAGCACCGCCCAAATGTATACACAATGAAAGAAGGCGGAACTATTATTCTCGCTTTAGTATTGTTGTTGCTGCCGCCGGCGGCATGTCGTGGAGACGCTGTCTTTCATTGTGAAAGCGAAAGTACTTTGTTTGGGCTTCCAAAAGAGGACAAAAGTAGAAATCAGACGGTGAGGGCCGTAACATTTCCGTCTCACGCTTGAGGTATTCGGCCAATCACAACACACTGGATAGCTGGCCAATCAGAGCCCGTCTCGCTTCTCAGAACGATGAGCTTTGTAAAAGCAGAAAGGTGGGGCATAGAGGAGCAACAATAATGTACAATATGTGGAAGATAATGTGTTTTTTAACTTTAAACCACATAAACACATTGCATTACACCCAAATACACAAAATAATGTTCTTTTTAGCAACATAATATGACCCCTTTAATCTCGCGTCATAAAAGCATTCTAAGCTGAGGTGAAATTACATGACTCGGCCGAACGCACAAGCGCTCTTCTTGAGCTTTTGAGTATGCGGATAAAAACTAGAGTAGAGCGCCATCTGCTGTTAACTCTAAGCTCAGAATCGATTCTAGAGGTATCCTGATGCATTCTGAAAATTTACAAAACGCATGCTTTAAAAAGTAATTTGTTGCGGATTTTGTTGCTATCTGCCAAACATTGGACTTTATTTTCCTTTTGGTTAAACCTTTATTGATGCTCAAGAAGACAACGCAATGCATCTTAATGATTCTCATATTTCGTATTTTAAATATGTAATTGTTACATGCATTCCGTTACTCCCCAACCTTGCATGCATGCTTGTAGATACTATTTTCTCTATTCTTACCAGATATTTTATTCTGTGCTGTCATTCAAAACCCTTCAGACTTTCATCTTCATGAGAGCACCTGGAGATTTGGTTTGGTGCTCACACTGCACATGGTGTGACCCGTTAAATATAACTATACAAAGTAAAAATAATTAATAATGTTATTGCACTTTATTTAGTTTTTCAACAAAATAACAAAACATAGTATGATAATGCTATTTTATTTTAAGATAAAAATTGAGTATTAAATAAACTACAATTATTTGTTAATATAAAAATTTTATTTTTTCCATTTTTGTCTTTTATATGAATTTTCATAATTTTCAAACCTAGAAAAAAACCTGAAGCATGAATGAAGTGTATGAGCGGTCTGAACTTATTTACCCAGCACATTTATTATTTTGGTCGCACATGCACACCACTTATGTGTATCCCTGCATGGAAACATTGACTACTGCACTTAGATCACATCAGATATGTGACCCTGGATCACAAAATCAGTCATAAGTAGCACAGGTATATTTGTAGCAATAGCCAACACTACATTGTATAGGTCAAAGTTATCGATTTTTCTTTAATGCCAAAAATCATTAGGATATTAAGTAAAGATCATGCACCATGAAGATATTTTGTAAATTTCCTACCATAAAAATATCAACACTTATTTATTATAACTTTTTTTTTTTTTTTTTGCACCGTCTGATTCCAGATATTAAAATAGTTGTATATCGCATATCGGCCAAATATTGTACTATCCTAACAAACCATACATCAATGGAAAGATGATGTATAAATCTCATTTTATAAAAATAAACCCTTATGACTGGTTTTGTGGTCTAGAGCCCTGCACGAGCCACAAATTTAGGCCCTAGCCCGGCCCTGGCCCGAGACGCTCAGGCCCTAAACCCGGCCCACGTCCGACATCTTATCAGGATTACTGGCCCGAGTCCGACCCTGTCTTTTTTTCCCCTTTCTCCTAAAACAGTTTATACTACTGTTTCGGCTATTAAAATAGTTCAGTTTTGTGTGTAATGGCAAAATTATTATTTTGTTTCATTTTTTTATTAAGTTAATTTAGAAAAACGTTTGGAGCATTTTTGTTCGTTAAATAGCCTATAAGTTTTTGTTTTTTTTAAAGTAATGACCAAGCGGCCAGCGGCATGAGCTGATCATAGCCTATGTTTGATCAATTTAGCCTTCTCATATCATCACGACTTGCCTAAAATAAAATCTATAGATATACTTAAACAGTTCAAGTATATAACAATGTTTAAACATTAAACCTGCGCTATAATAATAATGTGCACAGCGCGCTCTGCAGGACATGGAGACACCAGCACAAACACTTGCATTGTTTTCAGTGGAAACAAATTAAAATTCAAATACAAAATGCAATCCATTTTTTTGCTTCTGTACCTTTATTGATGTGCTCTATGTATGTACATTGATTTGCTTTCCAAGGATGAACAAAAGACTTGTGGGTTTGGAAAAACATGAGGATGAGTAAAGGATTAAATTATTTTTATTTTTATTGTGGACCCTTTTAAAGGTGCTGTATGTAATTTGTTTGACTATACTAAAGCATAAACCATACCATAATACCATAATATGTTTGCAGATATTTAGGAAACATCCTAAATTGACACACTTGTTTCAATGCTCCAGCCAGTTATTGTATTTTGAGATGTGTTCTGTGTCAGAATATCTGTTTTTGCTTTTGGTCTCTGTGATTCTGTGATTCAGTACTCATTTCAACTGCTAGCTGTCAATATTCCATACTGTACCTTTAAATATTTTAAAACTAAGATCTACAGTAACGGTGTTGTTGCTTTTTTTTATTATTATTTAGTGAGTAATTTGGCTCTTGTAAAGCCAGATAAAGCAAAAGCAGTGGAGAATTACCTGATACAGATGGCTCGCTTTGGACAGCTTGGAGGAAAAGTAAGAACACAGATGAAGCATCATTCATAAAGTGTTTAATAATTTTAGAATGTGTTTTTTATAGCATTGAGTGTTGTATCTTTAGATTACAGAGGCTGGACTAATAGAGATCCTGGAGAAAGTCAGTCAACAAACAGAGAAGAAAACGACTGTAAAAGTAAGAACATTGTGATTGTATTAAAAATACGTTCTCAAGATTGTAAAAATTTAAGCTTCATAAATCTATAAACACAAGTGTCCAGTGAATGTCTCTGTTTTGTTCCCAGTTTAACCGACGACGGGTAATGGACTCAGATGATGAGGATGATGACTGATATGGAGGTGTCATGAGTCAACTAGGTTTTCTGTACTCATGATACTTTTGATACTCTGGTCTGCTGACCCGGACATGACAGTGACAGATCAGTTGCCCTGCCCAAATCACAATCACAGCCAAAGAATTTTGATCTGTGATGATACAGGAACTGTGTTACTGTTTTTCATCTTTAGTTTAGCAGATTCTCTTCATTCAGCACATTGCAGCAAAGCTGCTACACATTTAGAGACTTTTTTTGTGAATACAGTGGACAATTCTGATCTCTTGTTATTGCAATAATTGGAACTTGCCCCATATCTTTGATTGTGTGGACTTTTTTTGAGGAAACCTATATGTGCAACGGTTTACATAATAAAGGTCTTGAACAAAAATTTCAAGAAATACTTGTTACATCGGTTTCATTGCTTGTAACCAAACTGCACTTTTCTCTGGGTCATGCCACAAAAATACTTTTATTTGAGATTTGATGGAGCAAATATTGTCTTATTTTGTTTTTGTTAAACTGATATTATTTCAGTCTTATAACCCTTCAGTTTTCAAAAACATGCCAAACTCGTAAGTGCAAAGACATGTGTTTTGTAGTCTTTTTCCATGCTGGTAAGCATAAACCGTTTTGGTCAAAAGTTCACTTTACAAAGCATTGATTTTAAAGGTGCACCATGCAGAATTGTCCAAAAAATAAAGTATAGACTTGTACAAAAATAATCTCTGTTAATCTAATAAAACTGTGGGGGGTTTTTTTTGGGGGGGGGGGGGGGTTATCTGCAGATACACTGCCCTGAATTTTCTTGTGTGCCCAGGACGTTTCTGGCCGTGGGTGTGTAGCTCCCAAACAATAATGATGCATGGTGCAAGTGAGGGCATATTGTCTGAGGCTCGGAAAGCTCCATTAAGTTCTACTGCAGTGGTTTCAAACTTTTAAGCCATCGACCCCCTAATGTAAGAGCGACAAGAACTCGCGACCCCCACTACCAAAGCATACACAAAAAATAAACAAACTTATTTTAAGCCGTTCACAATATTTTAACTATATTTACTATACATCAAATTAATTTGGGCTTACCTTTCAATGGGATGGGTGTACTTGTTTTTGGCATCACAAAAGCTTCATCTGTGATCTGATGGTGGATGCAGCTACTCGCAGATTGTTGTTGACAGTAACTTTAGAGCAACTGAATCCATACTTTATTAATTATTCTTGATATTTACGACGTTTTCTACTTTGGTCTGATGGGGTCTTGCTCTTATACTTAAGCCGGGCTCACACTGTGCGATTTTGGCCACGATTTGGTCGTCTGAGACAAATTTTGAAAATCCTAAAAGATTCCAATAATCCTAGGCTAAAATCGGTTGTCTAGATCGCTGGTTTGACATGTTCACCGACAGCCGATTAATGGCCGTTGCGATCAATTTTTTCCTCCGATTAAATTCTGGCAGTGTCAGAAGATTTCAGACACTTTCCTGCAGTGTGACATCTCCTACGACGACCGTGAAACCAAGAACCAATAGGAGCACTGAACTTGACGCAATTAGCGCGACAACTTCAAACCATTCATTATTTGTAAAAACAATATATGTACAACGTAAAGTTTACTTAAAGTTTATTTATTAAGGGGCAGGATGTTTAAACTCGAATAACAAAATTACCTCAAGTTCGCTCTGTAGAACTGGAAGTCCATAAAGTCCTCTTTTGCCCAGCCATGACTTGCTCCACACACGTCGTCTTTTTCGGGGTTTTTTTTTTTTTTTTACATCAAGGCATGTAATTAATAAAACTAACGCTACACGTTGCTGTTGTTTGCTAGCTACCATTATAGCGAGAGAACACGGGTCACGTATTGATGACGTAAAACTCCGGACAATTCTTCTTGCGTACATCCGTTTTTATCGCGTCTTGACTGTCGTACAGTCTGACATTAAGACAACTGAGATCCTACAGTCTGACATGGGGATCATGTTCGTACAGTGTGACAAGCAGCAATCGCAAAAGATTATTAAAAATCGCACAGTGTGAGCCCGGCTTTAGTCGAAGTACACTGTTCCGATGACTCAGGCAAACTGTCCACAATATCTTCAACATTTTTAGGTTTGCAAATTACAAATTTATCCATCTCTGCAGTTGCTGTTTCCACATGCAGGTGAGCGCTGCAGCGATAATTAGTGAGCCAGTCGCCAAGTCTCTAAAAATTACTCAGTAATATCTTTAAAAATCTGAAAATATTTGTGTAGTATTTACTTGTAATACTGAAAAATATTTAGGCTATTATAATCACAAAAAAATAAAAAAATTTAAACCCTCTCGTCACCCCTTGAAATTATTCTGGGGCTTGTGACCCCCAGTTTGAGGACCACTGTACTGCACTGACACAAAAAAACGATTTGGTCATGTTGCTATTGACTTGCTGCTATCTGTAACTCCACAGATTACAAGGCATTGTACATATGGCCCATTACAGGGGATTGTACATATAGTCATATTTATGATGACAAATATTTATTAGTGAGGTAGACTGAAGATGACTTTTTTTTATATACAGTCATCTGTTAGCTTAACTGTTTATTCATAAAAAATGCATTTTATGCATAAACACAATATTAAAATAAATATTATACCTTATACCTCATCATGCAGAGATGTGACAAAATGTGCTACACAATAGTTAACATGAAATTATACTTTTAAAGCCTCTTTTTTTTTTATCTTGGCTTACATGGCTTTTTTTTTTTGGCTTTTTTGTTATGTTATGTATACTACAAATACATTTAAATATTTAAGTGTTTAATAAAAATATCCTGCATTTGTACTTTTGGTATACTAAACTGGTAAACAACTAATTTTGTAGCTACTTAATGCACTTTAATTGTGAGGAAATTAAAGTGTAGATGTGTAGTTGTATAGTTAAAGTGTATAGAGTGTAGATTAAGGTGGAAAAAAGTAATTTAAAGCAGTTTAACATAAGGCTACAACAACAAAAAAAACGTGAAAAAAATTAAGGGGTTTGAATAATTTCACCGTTCTACCATTCGGGTTGCATGGGGCACCCACAACATTTTAACATCCGATTAACCAAGTCCTCAGAGGCTGTGAAGAATGGTCAGCCGCTTTTCTAGTTGATGTCATCATATACAGTACGACTTGGGAAGACCATCTTCTGCACCTTGAAAAGACCCTGAGCGGTGACGCTTTCATGAGCTGAGACGCACATTAGCTGAGTATAACGCGTATGTAGCCCGTTTTATTTACTGTTGTTCAACTTTTTTTTTTACATTTGGGTAGTTTTTCGTGTGGCGTTGGTCTGTAGATGTCACACAGTCATAAACTCGCTTATCTTTCACCGTCATCCTCGCCAATTAAGAAGAAAACTAAATCAGCCGCCGCAGCGGGCCAAGCAGACATGGAGGAGGACAATATGGCAATCACTATAAAGAGATTCGAGGACATTTTGAACACTGAATTAGCAGCAATGCGCACCGAATTCGCATCTCACATGACTACAATCCAGAATATATGCTCTAAAGTTGGCTATTTAATCGTGGAACAGAGAGAGCAGAAAAAGGTAATCAACGAACACACTGTGCGTCTGGATGCCTCAGAAGTCATACCCACGGAACGTTGGCTAAACGTCTGATGCATATGGCATGCTTTTCTGGAAACACTTCAGGAATGTCGAAGTCGTCATCTGACTGGTTGAATTAAACCGGATTTCCGGGAGACGCCAGACACTCGTTTATTTTCGGTCCGCCGGGAAACAAAGATTCCGTGGCGCCAAACCCCCTCACGAAAGAAGAAAGCCGTCGTGTTTACAAATGTGACAATGAATGCTTATCAGGGTCAACTAAACACTGGATTTTCAAAAGTATGTGAAATATTTAAAGTTCGCAGCATAGAATCTTTAAAATACATCTGAGAGTTTCACAGTTTCATGGAAATGTTATTGTGGCGACATTTCCACGCCCCGAAACATGACGCTATGAACTAAACGAACTATGATTGGTTGTTTGACATGTCGGTCAAACGGCCTCATGGCCAATGAAACCTGCCATAAATTCCAGACCTTCAGCCGTCAGTCTGAAGGTCTGGCTATACAAGACTACCCTCCAGCGACAAGTGACTGATTTACAAGACCGCAGCAGACGCAGTAATCTCCGCCTGCTGGGACTACCTGAAGGGGCCGAAAAGGATGACCCGATTGACTTACTGAAATGGTCACTGCCAATCTGGATTCCATCACTTTGGGGCAAAGATATCGAGATCGAACGTGCGCATCAAGTTTACTCCAGAGCTTCAATGAATCACTCCGAACCACGACTGTTTCTCTTTGAACTGTTACGCTACAATGACAGGAATTTGATTCTAAGTGAAGCAAGACGCCGCCGTGTCCTGTAAAAGTGGGTGATGGGGCGATGTTGAGCTTTTTCCCCGACTTCTCTCCCATGACGGCAAAGACGTGGAGCTCCTTCAGTACAATACGGAAGGAATTGAAAGAGGTAGGTCGGTAAACCTTTCTTCAGTATCCAGCTACTCTGAAGATTGTCACGGCGAGACCAAACTAATGCACTCACCGGACGAAGCGTGTCAATTCCTGAGTTTGATTCCTGCTCCTCATTCTCCTGGGATAGACGTGGCATAAGGGTTTGATAACACCGACTCGACTTCTGATTTGCTGGTCTGGATCTTCATGTAACAATCGGCTACTGGCAGTCCCTTATGTGCAGTTTTCGGTGCACATGATGCAATTGTTTGTGTTTGCTTCCTCATTATAGAAAGTATACATACCCCTTTTCTTTACCCTACTTTATTACTCTGTGAATTTGAAGTTATTCTGTTCTCTTACAATAGGGCTAATGGCAGTGTTCTAGAGAATTTCTTTGGCTGTCATGTTAATGTCACTGACTAAGACGGGAGGGCTGCAGACTGGGGTTTGTTTTCAACCCAGTCTGTAAAAGTTCTAAGGGGTGGGTTTTCTTTGTTAATGGATTTTTCGGTGAGGGAAGGATAGGTTAAAGGCAGACTTGAGATAATTAATTTGCAGTGGTATTATTTTCTCTCATTTGTTCAGTTCATTTTCTTGTTTGATAGTAATGACTGAAATTAATCTTCTAAGTTGTAATGTCAGTGGTTTAAAACGAAACCAACAACAGGTTAGACCTTATTCCATCTAAACTACTAAAAGATGTGATTCCAGAAGTCATAGATCCTCTTTTGACTATTATTAATTCATCATTGTCATTAGGATATGTTTCCAAAACCTTCAAATTGGCTGTTATTAAGCCTCTCATTAAAAAACTACTACTTGACCCCAAAGATCTAATTACAGACTGATCTCGAATCGCCCTTTTCTGTCAAAGTTACTAGAAAAGGTAGTATTCTCACAATTATATTCCTTCTTAGAGAAAAATGCTTTATTTGAGGATTTCCAGTCAGGATTTAGACCGTTTCATAGTACTGAGACTGCTACCATTAGAGTTACAAATGACCTGCACTTATCATCCGATCGTGGTTGTATCGCTCTATTAGTGCTACTGGATCTTAGTGCTGCGTTCGACATTATCGACCACAACATTCTTTTGAATAGACTAGAAAACTTTGTTGGCATTAGTGGAAGTGCATTAGCATGGTTCAAATCGTACTTATCTGACCGCCATCAATTTGAAGCAGTTAATGAAGAGGTATCATATCAATCACAAGTGCAGTATGGAGTACCTCAAGGCTCAGTACTAGGGCCATTACTTTTCACGCGTTACATGTTACCCTTAGGAAATATCATCAGGAAACACGGTTTTAGCTTTCACTGTTATGCTGATGATACTCAGCTCTACAGTATATTTCTTCGCGGCCCGGCGAAACACCAAATTGAGAAACTAATGGAATGCATAGTCAATATAAAAAACTGAATGATGAGTAATTTCTTACTGCTAAATTCTGGAAAAAAAACGTATTTATTGGACCTAAAACCCGCACATGTAATAATTTAGAACACTGTCTAACACTTGATGGCTGCTCTGTAAATTCTTTGTCATCAGTTAGGAACATAGGTGTGCTATTTGATAGCAATCTTTCCTTTGACAGCCACGTTTCTAGCATTTGTAAAGCTGCATTTTTTCATCTTAAAAATATATCTAAATTGAGATCTATGCTCTCAAAGTCAAAACCAGAAATGTTAATTCATGCATTTATGACCTCAAGGTTAGATTATTGTAATGTTTTATTGGGTGGTTGTTCTGCATGCTTAATAAACAAACTCCAGATTGTCCAAAATGCAGCAGCTAGAGTTAGAACTAGAACCAGGAAGTATGACCACATTTGCCCGGTTCTGTCAACACTGCACTGGCTCCCTATTTGTATAGATTTTAAAATCTTGTTAATTACTTATAAAGCCCTGAATGGTTTAGCTCCTCAGTACTTGAGCGAGCTCTTATCGCATTATAGTCCTCCATGTCCACTACGTTCTCAAAACTCTGGCCATTTGATAATACCTAGAATATCAAAATCAACTGCAGGCAGCAGATCCTTTTCCTATTTAGCGCCAAAACTCTGGAACAATCTACCTAACACTGTTCGGGAGGAAGACACACTCTTGTCAGTTTAAATCTAGATTAAAGACCCATCTCTTTAACCTGGTTTACACATAATACACTAATACGCTTCCAATATTCAAATCCGTTAAAGTATTGCTAGGCTGCATTAATTAGGTCAACCAAAACCAGGAACACTTCCCATAACACCCAATGTACTTGTTACATCGTAAGAAGAATGGCATCTACACTAATATTAGTCTGTTTCTTTCTTACTCCGAGATCACCGTAGCCACCCGATCAAGTCCGTATCCAGATCAGATGGTCACTGCAGTCACCTGGATCCAGTCCGTATCCAGATCAAATGGTGGATTAGCACCCAAAGACGACCTCTATAGCCCTGAACGTCAGTGGAGATCAGGACACCTAGATGAGCCCCAGAGACAGATCCCCATTGAAGACCTTGTCACCTAGACGGCCATCAGGACAAGACCTCGGGAACCAGATGAGTCCTTTACACAATCTGACTTTGCTGCAGTTGGAATTGAACTGCTGGTTTGTCTGGCCAGAGGAGAACTGCCCCCGCGACTGAGAGTGGTTTCTCCCAAGGTTTTTTCTCCATTCTGTCACCGATGGAGTTTTGGTTCCTTGCCGCTGTCGCCTCTGGCTTGCTTAGTTGGGGACACTTAATTTCCAGCGATATCGTCGACTTGATTGCACAGATACTATTTAAACGTAACTGTGCTGGACGATGACATAATGGAATTCAATAATGAAATGCCTTTAACTGAAAATTGAGTGTTTAATCTTGTAATTTTACATTATTGACACTATTTTCCTATTTTGATATTGGAAAGTTATTGGAAATACAATCTGTATTGTTAAACGCGCTATATAAATAAAGGTGACTTGACTTCACTTGACTCTGCAGGTAAACCTCACTCCCCTGATCTTAAGAGATGCACTAGCAACTGACATTAGCGGCTGCAGTCTTTAGCCTCCGAGTTAGCGTGTCCGTCTCCCACGCCGGAGAACTGGGTTCAAGACCCACTCAGAGCAGGCGAGTGGGACCCGTTACAATGGTGCCGTGACCCAGATGGGAGTGAGGTTTAGGGGGATGAGTGTAACGGAGGCCAGCTAGTAGGTGCTGTGCAGGTAAACCTCACTCCCCTGAGCTCAAGAGACACACTAGCGACTGACGCTAGTGGCTGCAGTCTTTAGCCTCCTTGTTAGCGCGTCCGCTGACACGCTCGGAGCAGAGTGGGACACATTACACAAGTTATTCAACCCTAACCTTAACCTAATCCTTCTAATACTTTAATGAGTGTTAGTTTACATATAGTTGCAAAGTTGCTTATAGTCAAGAGACTAAAGGGAACCATCAAAATAAAATGTAATCTAATATAAAAAATAAAAATATATATTTTTTTAGTTTGACTGTATTACAACTGATCTTAAACTAGCAAAATTAACATTAACCTCACAGGCAACACTCAACCACTCACAAGATGTAGTAAGATACTGTCCAGATCTTAAATATACAATGTCAAGATATGAGATAATCTATTGTAAATTAAGTCGATTTATTTTGGTATTCACTGTGTGCTATACATAATCGTACTCTTAATAGTTACAACCACAAATGCGTAAGTATTCTAATGTATTATAATTGTTATGATTATTTATGAGATTATACAACATAAGGTTTTTTATAATGCTTTATGCATTCATTATAATTACTTATTACACTATTTTCCCTATTTAATACTGTAAAGCTGCTTTGACAGTCTGCATTGTTAAAAGCGCTATATAAATAAAGGTGACCTGACTTGACTTGATTTAAGAATATCCTTATAATGTATTATAAATACGGGCTTCATAGAAGGTGTTACTGGATTGACAAACAATTGAGGAAAGAAGGAAGAAGATTCAGTTTGTGGGTATTGCTCTTATATGCTTAAATTTAGAGTTAGATGTCAGTAACATGATTATTCTATTTGGTTCCCTCTCTCTACAACCCCAACAGTGCATAAGTGTTAAAACAGAAAGATATTTTACAGAGTTAAACATGTTAAAGAATGCGTTTCTTATTTCAACCCCCCCTGCTCTCTTTTTATCTCTCTCAGGAGATGAAGCCTATCTGTCCATGCAGCAGCTGATGGAAAAGGGGGTCTTTTTTATGATTTTGTATTACATGTTATTGCAAAAATGAGTACAGAAATTAAATTATTGAATCATTCTTGTGTCTTGCCTCTTTACAAACTTTTGAACATCTGGCTGTAATTTAATGACTGCAAATGCTGATTTCATTTGATTCCATCTTTATTAGGCTATACCTGATAACGAGCTAATTAGTTAAATTTAAGGGGGTTAATCAATATTTTTCAAGAAATTAAGACTTAAGATACTCCACTTTTTCAGTTGTTTAAAGATTGAAATACATTTATATTTTAAGTATAAATTGTTTAAATTTAAAATTGTTACTCAAAAGCAGGCATTAAACACTTTGTAATAATATTTCATTATAAATCAAAATATCAGGAAATAAAAATGTTTCTGAGATTCAATATCTTTAACAACATATACAAACATTACTACAAATTAAACCACTAGGGTCTTAGAAATGCGGTCCTGAAACTACAGCCTCCGCTATATCATCCAATTCAGTAGGTGGCGCTGTTACAAAAAAGATGGGGTTCCAGTACTGCGGTCCTGAAACTGCAGCTCCTCCGGTTGTGCAGATTAAGGCTAGAAGGGATACGTATGGCGCTACCGGGTATGCACAGATCAATACAGCGTAATTTTTGTCACAATGTACAACAATAGTTACTATTTTTTCATTCCTGTAAGGGGGAGGTTTAGGGTAGGTTTATTTATTTAGTCATTTAGCAGACGCTTTTATCCAAAGCGACTTACAAATGAGGACATAAGCAATCAAAACCAACAAAAGGTTTAGATGTTAAAACAATCTAATAGGTAGACAATTAATTGCATTGTTCATTTATGAAGTATATGAAGTACAAGTTGCAGTAAAGTGAATATTTTTTTTTATATATATATATAAAAAGCGAGTACAACAGCACAATAACATAAGTGATATAATAGATTTATAATAGCATAAATTATATGTGTAATACCATAAATAAACAAATGAATAACAATAGATGAATAATAGCAAACAGAATATGTAATATCAAGGGTGGAATAATACAGAATAGACAATAATGAAGAATAACTATAGTATTGTGATTGACTGAAGAAACTGGTTATTTTTCAATATTTTACAAAAACGACAGAAACATTTAATAAGGTAATTGTATTGTAATAAAAATTACCCTTACAAAGGTTATAAATGCTCCAGGAAGTCTGTTCCGGGAAGAGAGAGTGGTTTGAGTATGATCAGGGTCATTCTGGCCGGTCATTCAGGGCTATAACTAGTACAAATACAACATTAGGCTGTGGAGTTATAGTCTCTTGGAAATGCAGAGAACAGGCTTTCTTCAGATTTTCTCGAGGCTTGCGTTGTCCTGTTTGCAGTTGGCTAAAAAAAAAAAAAAAAAAAAATATATATATATATATATAAATCAGTCCACAGTTTTATGATAAACTATGAAATCCTTATAATCTAGTTATGATAAACTTGCTCTTTGTAAATGTGTAGTGAAATTAAAGATGCTTTAGGTCCATCCCTCTCCTGATAGTCTGACACTGTCTTGTCAAAGTGCTCACTGTACATATTGTGCTCATAACACAATTTAGTTTATGATATAAACTACAAGTTAAAACTTAATTAGAATTCATTTAAACTTTGATTTGTTATAAAGTCTCAGCTTTCACAGCTTACTAGCGATATCGCTAACGTTAGCTATTAATAGTCTGACACTGGTGTCTAATTAAACTGTCAACATAATGTTAAAAATGACCAAAAACATCCAGAAACAACTATTCAGTCTTACCTGTGAAAGATGCTACCCCGACATCTGTTTTTATTATTGTGCGACGGACTGCCGCCGGTCAGGTATGTTTTCTGGAGAGTTGCCCGGACCAACATGGCGGCGCCATCGACCGCTCCAGGCACGTAAATGCGGCCGCCATCTTGGAACGGTATTTTTGATGTCATTCACCATACTATAGGTTCGCGTTAAGCCGTTCTGTGCAGGATTGTGGCATCTTTCGAATATTCAGTGATTACTATGGAGAATGACGTCAAGTATACCGCTACAATATGGCGGAGGCTTACGTATAGCGGCCCATAGAAACAGTCGCTAATGAGGCATCTAGTATATCTATGGTTGTGCAGAAACACCCTTCTCCATGATCCAGTTGGCCGTGACGTTTTCTCCAAAGGTGGAGCCGCGGAGGTTAGTATCTCCCCACAATAAGGCCATCTCTGGTTCTTGTAAGACCATGGTCCGACGCCAATGATTGGGTCCCTTAAATATAGGGTTGTGCAATGATTTTTCTAATTGGTCAAATACGGATCCTCGTGTTCAGCGTGAACCAATCTACACTCAAGGTTGTGTTTCATTTGATTTTACAGTGTTTCAGGCTGGTAAACAATAGCTGGTAACCAGTGCAAGTTGTTTTTGTTAATAATCTTTCACTTTTGTTAAATTATCTGCGCGGCAATTATCTGTCGATATTTAGAAACTTGTGAATATGCCAGAAAACGGTAAACAAAATCTCGCTATGGTCACCTGCACAGCACCGGTAAACATCGCTGTCATCAAATACTGTAAGTGCATCAAAGTTCAGTAACAGTAACATTCAGTTGTGATTATTATGATGTAAGATTATCATTATTTTTGTTTTGAGAAAGTGTTCAGTGTCTTCTTTTTGTAATTTACCAAGTCCATGTCATTTTCATGTTTGTAACCCTTTATATACACCGTGGCAGCAAAGCGTATTTGTTAAATTACTGTAGGTTTGAAATGTTAAAACATATAGTGCTGAGGATAAAGGCAAAACATATTGTAACACTTTGAGTTTGTAAAATTTTAGTGGAACATGTTTCTAGTTAATGTGATGAACTATACTGCTAACTGTATAATCTTAGGGAGACCCTATTTAATGCATCTACTAAAATCACCAAAACACTAAAAAGGCCGGGGGGGGGGGGGGGAATAAAGAAGAGACACTTTATACAAAGCAGTGACAGTCACACATTTGTTAGTGTGAATTAAGTGACCAAATACATTTTGGTGACACTGAAAATTTTGTTGTTAATAAAATTAATATTATTTACAAAAGTGTAGACAATGAAAATGAACGGAAAATAACATTGAACATGTTCTGCTTATATTTTCATCTGTTTTGTTGAGTTATTAATTATTGACATTGAATCAGGGGGGAAACGTGATGAAGATCTCATTCTGCCAATCAATTCATCCCTCAGCGTAACATTGCATCAGGACCAGGTGAATGATAGTCCCGATATTATTAACCCTGTCAGCATCTGTCGTTGTACCTCAATTCATTTAAAGAGCTCCAGATTATTAGCTCAAACAATGAAGTCACCATTATATACTATAACTCTCTTTCTCAGCTCAAAACAACCACAACAATTGCATGCAGCAGAAATTTCCAGCAAGACCGCATCTGGTTGAATGGCAAAGAAGAGGATATCAGCAACCCCAGGCTGCAGTCATGTCTGCAGGAGAGTACGTTCCTGACTTTCAGAACATTAAAATAAGTTAAACTGTATGTCAGGAGCTGTCATTGTGATGTCAATCTCATTTAAATTCACCAGTTCGAAGGTTTGCTCGCAAGAGACGAAATACTGGTGATTCCACTTCTGACGTCAACAGTGTGTCGCATAAGGTCCATATTTGCTCTGTGAATAATTTTCCAACTGCTGCTGGCCTGGCATCATCTGCATCAGGCTACGCCTGTCTGGGTGAGTGAAAACAAATATCATATACAGTTGCAATCAAAATTATTCAACCCCCTTGACCTGTAAGACATTCTGCTCCCGTGAACATAACTTTATGAAAGCAGTTTAACCAAGACATCAGTTATGGGGTTAGGATTGTTGCATATTTCCAGATAAATATATTTTGAGACACAAATAAAGGTAAAGGTATTTACAATTATTAAACAAATTTAAAAATAAGATCCACCAATATATACAGGAGTTTCACAAAAAATATATAAAAAAAATTAACAAATTAATAAAACGAGATTTGCTTTATTTTCAACTTTTCCACCTAATTAACATTATGTATTGTCATTCCACTAATTATGTGTTTAGAATTATACATACTTACATACTAATGTAGCTTATAATTGACTAGGCAAAGAAATATATATGATATATGATGAAGAAATTCCCATATGGTAAAATCAGTTTATTTATTGCTGGTGTAGGCTTACAGAAGTACAGTCATGATTGAGTGAGATTCATACATCATCTGAAAGCTGAGTAAATAAGCTTTCCATTGATGTATGGTTTATGATAATATGACAATATTTGGCCGAAATCAAAATACTGAGAAAATCACCTTTAAAGTTGTCCAAATGAAGTTCTTAGCAATGCATATTACTAATAAAAAAACAAGTTTTGATATATTTACCGTAGGAAATTTACGAAATATCTTCATGGATCATGATCTTTACTTAATATCCTAATGATGCAAAAAAAAATTTATATAATTTTGACCCATACAATGTATTTTTGACTATTGCTACAAATATACCAATGCTACTTATGACTGGTTTTGTGGTCCAGGGTCACATATAAGCTTTATTGGTATGATTGTTGGCATTTACAGTATTTACAAATGTTACAACCAGCTCCAAATTGCAACATGAACGAGAGCCAACATGGACCAGCAAATAGCAAAGGAAAAGAGTTTGTTTAACAAAAGAAGGTGCGTAGCGTCTGGGTATGCAGAGTATGCAGGTGCCCGTTTATACAGCTGCTGTTGCAGCCATTAAAAAGTACAGTTTTGGTTTTTAATGGCAAAGTGGTTATATTTAGTTTTTTTCTTTATTAAGTTAGCTAATTTAGAAACATGATTGGAACATTTTATGTTTGTTAAATTCAAGTTTTATTTGGTTTGTTTGTTTTTTAAACCAAGCGGCCAGGGCCAGACAGTGAGTTGAGCATATGTTTGATCAGTTTAGCCTCCTCAAATAAACACGATTTGAGACATAAATAATTTCATTCATTTCACAATATAAATAAAAAAAATTAAGATAAATGTGTGATGAATAGGCCTATCCAATCGTTTGTGCTAAGAGTAGAAGCTGCAGCGAACTTTGAAGAACTAGGCACTAGGGCGATCACTTGCATATTTTTATTTTTTTTGTGGAAATTTAAAATACGCCGACATAAAATAAACAAAACCAACGGGGTGACTTTCTGCAGTCTTGATCTTGAACAGGAATGCTTCACCAAAACGGAACCAAAACTCAGCAAATACATTGACATGATAAATACTACGGGAGCTCCGGTCAGGATTTTTGAGGCCGTTCGGCGATCACAGAAAGCAGTATCTGCCGATTCGATCACCATCTGATTGAAGCCGCCTTCTTATGTAGAATTTTTCATTCTAAATTAAAACTTACCATTGACAGAAAGTCAGCTCTACTGCCTTTTCTTTAGTATTTATATCTTTATTACAATCTTCATTATTCCTGCGGTTCATAAAGAACTTTGTTTTCCTATACCTCCAGGAGTGCCATCTATTATTGTAAATATTTAATGTTCGTGGCATATAGTCTTTAAAATGCATCCGAGAGTTTCACACACCAGTTTGTTATTGTGGCGACATTTCCACACCCCTAACTAAACGAAGCGAACTATGATTGGTTGTTTGACATGTCAGTCAAATGGCCTCATGGGCAGGCCTTGGCGAATGAAAACGGCCATATATTCCAGACCTTCAGCCGTCAGTCTGAAGGTCTGGCTACGCGAGAGTAAGTTAACATAGGTTAAACTAGTGCGCGTACGAGTTTCACTGCACGATTCAGTCTATTAAAATGCATTTAGAATGATTACATCATTTAAGATATGGGGGCAGAAAATGTATAGCCTACATTTACAGTAAATCAACAACCACTTCACAGACAGCAGAGACACACTGAGCCTGTGGCAAGCCATTCAGACCATCACTGACTACAAGCCCCCGCCACAGGCCTGTGATGAGGACACATCCCTCCCCGATGCACTCAACCGCTTTTATTCACTGTTTGAAATGCAGAATGACACACCTGCACAAAAACTGCCCACACCTTCCAACGACCGGGCGCTCTGTCTGTCTCCAGCCGACGTAAGGAAGACCCTATCTAGAATTAACCCACGCAAGGCTGCGGGTCCTGACAACATACCTGGCCGTGTTCTGAGAGACTGTGCTGCACATCTGACAGATGTCCTAATAGATATCTTCAACACCTCGCTGAGCCAGGCAGTCGTCCCGACATGTTTCAAATCCACAACAATCATACCGGTACCAAAGAAATCACCTGTGTCCTGTCTCAATGACTACCGTCCCATAGCACTGACTCCAATCATGATGAAGTGCTTTGAGAGGCTAGTCATGCACAACATCAAAACCAACCTCCCCAACACACTCAACCCGCTCCAGTTTGCATACCGTCCAAACCGCTCTACGGACGATGCAATTTCCTCCACCCTCCACCTGGCTCTTACCAACCTAGAAAATAAAGACTCCTATGTTAGAATGCTGTTCATTGACTTCAGCTCGGCATTCAACACAATAATCCCACAACAGCTCATAAATAAACTAAACCTGCTGGGCCTTAACAATTCCCTGTGTAATTGGATCCTGGACTTTCTAACCGGAAGACCTCAGTCAGTCCGTGTCGGCCACAACACCTCGAGCTCTACCACACTGAGCACAGGGGCCCCACAAGGCTGTGTGCTCAGCCCGCTGCTCTTCACACTGCTGAACCACGACTGCACTGCCAAGTTCAGCTCCAACCACATCATCAAGTTTGCTGATGACACAACAGTGGTAGGTCTCATCAGCAACAACGATGAAACGCACTACAGAGAGGAAGTGGCACAGCTGATGAATGGTGTGGCACTAACAATCTGTGGAGAAGACAAAGGAGGTTGTGATGGACTTCAGGAGAAACTCCGTTGACCACCCCCCACTGACCATCGACAGCTCGACTGTGGAGAGAGTCAGCAGCACTAAATTCCTGGGGGTGCACATCTCACCTGGACCACCAACACCATGTCACACTCCAAAAAGGCGTCACTCTCACAACAGCGCCTACACTTTCTCCATCGGCTGAAAAGAGCAAGTCTCCCTCCATCCATACTTACCACATTCTACAGAGGCACCATTGAGAGTGTGCTGACCAGCTGCATCACTGTCTGGTACGGGAACTGCAGTGCTGCTGACCGCAAGACCCTCCAGCGGACAGTGAGCACAGCTGCAAAGATCATCGGTGCCCCTCTCCCCTCCATCCTGGACATTTTTCTTACACGATGCTCCAGCAAAACCAACAGCATCGTGAAGGACTTCACCCATCCCTCCCACAGTATCTTCCAGCTCCTACCATCAGGAAGACGGTACCGGAGCATCAGAGCCCGCTCCGCCAGACTGCTCAACAGCTTTTTCCCCCAGGCTGTGAGAGCCCTGAACTCGAATCACCCCGCCCCCCTCTGAAACCCCATGCAGACCCCTACCTCCTGAAAGATTGACCCCCCCCCCAAACTTACCACACCAAAGAAAAAACTGTATGGAACTTCTTTTTGTTGTGCAATTCGATGTGTGCTACACACAGGTGAGTGGGCCTGTACAAACCACCTGTAGTAACACACTCTCCTCTATGTGCACTAGACACTTTACACACACTGCTTCGTGTATACAATCCCACAAAAGACTATATACAATATATGTATGTTTACATGCTCATGCACTACAAATCATCCTGCACTGTTCCCCAACCAGCTGCTTGACTCAAAATGTTTCTCTTTGCACATGTACAGTATTTGTGAAGCATTCGTATAGTTTGTATGTTTTTATTCTTTTAGTTTGTATAGGGTAAATACTTATATATATATATATATATACAGTTGAAACCAGATATTTACATACACTTCAGAAAAAAACACAAAAACTTTTTTTTCTTTACTGTCAAACATTAAATCAGAATAAACTTTTTCTGTTTTAAATCAATAAATATTAACATATTTTCTGCATTTGTTAAATGTCAGAATCGAGCGAGGGAGAATTTTTATGTATTTTTTTATCACTTTCATCAAAGTCAGAAGTATACATACACTAAGTTTCTTGTGTCTTTAAACAAGCTCAGAATGGAATCATCTGGAGTTTTCTTTTTAAGAAGCTTCTGTTAGGTTAATTGATTAAATTTGAGTCAATTTGAGTTAATCCTGTGGATGCATATAAAGGCACACCTCAAACACAGAGCCTCTTTCTTTGACATCATGGGGAAATCAACCAAGACATCAGGAAAAGAACTGTGGACCTCCACAAGTGTGGCTCATCTTTAGGTGCAATTTCCAGATGCCTGAAGGTCCCACGTTCATCCGTTCAGACAATAATATGCAAGTATAAAAACATGGGAATGTACAACCATCATACCGCTCAGGAAGGAGACAGATTCTGAGTCTCAGAGAGGAACGTTTTTTGGTGCGAAATGTGCGAATCAACCCCAGGACAACAGCAAAAGACCTTGTGAAGATGCTGGCTGAAACTGGTAAGACCAGTGTCCTTATCCACAGTAAAACGAGTCCTGTACCACCATGAGCTGAAAGGTTACTCTGGGAGGAGAAAGCCATTACTTCAAAACCACCATAAAAAAAGCTAGACTACAGTTTGCAACTGCACATGGGGACAAAAATCTTAATTTCTGGAGACATGTCCTGTGGTCTGACGAAACAAAAATTGAACTGTTCGGCCATAATGATAAACGGTATATTTGGAGGAAAAAGGGCGAAGCTTTGAAGCCTCAGAACACCATCCCAACTGTGAAGTATGGGGGTGGTAGTATAATATTGTGGGGCTGCTTTGCTGCAGAAGGGACTGGTGCACTTCTCAAAATAGATGACATCATGAGAAAAGAAAATTTTGTGGATATATTGAAGCAACATCTGAAGACATCAGCCAGGAAGTTAAAGCTTGGGCGCAAATGGGTCTTCCAAATGGACAATGACCCCAAGCATACCTCCAAATTAGTTACAAAGTGGCTTAAGGACAACAAAGTCAAGGTATTGGAGTGGCCATCACAAAGCCCTGATCTCAATCCCATAGAAAATTTGTGGGCGGCACTGAAAAGGCGAGTGCGAGCAAGAAGGCCTACAAACCTAACCCAGTTACACCAGTTCTGTCAAGAGGAGTGGGCCAAAATTCCAGCAAACTATTGTAGAAAGCTTGTGGAAGGATACCCAAAACGTTTGGCCCAAGTGAAACAGTTTCGGGGCAATTCTACCAAATACTAAGGAAGTGTATGTATACTTCTGACTTTGATGAAAGTGATAAAAAAAAATATATAAAATTCTCCCTCGCTCGATTCTGACATTTAACAAATGCAAAAAATATGTTAATATTTATTGATATAAAACAGAAAAAGTTTACTCCGATTTAATGTTTGACAGTAAAGAAAAAAACGTTTTTGTGTTTTTTTCTGAAGTGTATGTAAATATCTGGTTTCAACTGTATATATATATATATATATATATATATATATATATATATATATATATAGTATACTTAGTTAAATCTGTCAGTAGGTTAGTTGTGTATAGGTTTATAGTTTTTTTTTTTTTTACTTCATTGTTGTATGTCTGTATTTATGTAGCACCGTGGTCCTGCGTTCCACTGTATGTCCCCACATGTAGCAGAATGACAATAAAGCTCAACTTGACTTGATATCATTTCATATAGTTAATAATCACATGAAGAGTGCCATACTTTTCTCCAAAAGTCAGCATGATTACAAATGTGATTTTGATTTTATGCAACTGTTCAGTAAACAAGAAGTTAATATTAAGATACTTACGTTTTCAACACCATTTTCCTGATTCAGTTCAATCGCAATGACTCACTTATTAACAGTGACTCGCTGCCACCTGCTGGCGGTTTTAATTTCACATTTAAAGTATCTTCATTTTTAAATTCATTTCTTCTACTTTGGCTGTCAACGAAGGCGGACGCATTTTTCTTTTCTTTCCTCTCCTACCCTTACCCTCCCTGCTTTGCTCTCTCGTCTCGTCTCGTCTCGTCTACTGTCTAATACTTGAGAGACTCTCTCTGCACTGCTCTCCAAACTGAAAAATCATGGATTTGATCAACTGGTCTCCCAACGCAATTGACCCCATTTTTGGGTTCGGGGAACCTGGCTGTCCTGCTGGAACGTTCGCTACTGGCTACACGATGGACGCATGGGAGAGATGGCGGGGTCGTGTGTCTCGTGTGCGGCTCTTTCCGTGGAGGACATTGAAGACATCTACCTATTCGGAACCATGATAATGGGGTTTCTGCTGATTGGATTAGGCTTTGCCCTGGGTTATCGGAAAATTCAGGAGACGGGAACAGCTGTCCAAAGCCTCACAAGGCTGCCCGTCATGATTGAAGCAGTGGGCAGAGCGGTCAGCACTGAGACTATCAACCGCAATATGGATTTTATCACGGATAAGCTCACGGCTTTGCTGAGAAAAATTGATGGATTTGGAGACCAGAATGGACAAAGAGAGTAGCTGTGAAATTGGTATGCAGCTACTCGCCCCAAGACCAAACAATTCGCAATCTTATCTTCTTTCGGCTTCCCAAAACAACCCCCCGGAAGAGCGCTGCAGTGAGATGCTCTTACATTCCTCCCCCATTGCACAGACACCTGGTCCCGATCAAGGCCGTTTCCATGGCAATTGCTGTGTCGCTATCACAATCTGCGGACTGAGACAACTTGATTTGAATACCAGCGTGGTGAATCTCCAGGCTTACAAATACACGAACTCACATACATACACACACATACCCATATATACATTCCATTCACCCCCCCCCCCGATCCCTCGTCTTAGCCGCTTTGTTCCGCCAGTCTGACAGGCGGGTCTGTGACCGGCGCTGAGAATAGCTTCTGGACCGGATGGCTGTTTGTAGGAGCTGGATTACCCCCCACCTGTTGCAAGTCGTGTGTCTATGGTGTATTGATTATGTGTTTTTGTTGCTGGGGTGTTTTTCCTGTTCTCACACTGTACTCCCATAGGAGCATAGTCTGGGGGTTATTTTTTTTTTCTCCCCTCCTTCCTCATGTTTAAGCTGTATTTCTTCCTCAATTCCCTGTCTTCCTGTCCTGTCCACCCCCCAGTCATATTGTATTGTATGTATGTTTGTGTATGTATGGACAGGTTGATGGCTAATTTCGCTGGTACTTGTGACTAGTGACAAAGGGCTACTACTACTATCACTGATGTGAACTGACCACACAGAATATGAAGAATGTCAAAACAAATTCAGGAGTCAGCTGTCCATGGTAATCTTTAAGATACCAGTACAATAACACATTCAGCAAAATATCGTCTAATTATTGTTATCGATAAAATTCCAGAAAATATCAAGATATAATTTTTTTTGTAAATTTCTCACACCCCTAGTTCATGTTATTTAATTTATATAATAATTTATTGATAATTGTTAAAATCAATATAATTAATACTTTTTGACTTATCCATTTTCTTAAAAATGGTTTAAAGGCTGAAATGTAAAGTTTATCATTTTATAAAACTTTTTGTTTTTGTGAAAACCTGTATCTGAATTGTAAATTATGCTTTTGACAGTCATTTTACAATTTAATATGGTACTATAGACATTGCCCTACCCCGCTCATATGGTATTAATTTTATTTTTGCAGGTCTTAAAAAGTCTTAAATTTGATCTTAAAAATCCTGCAGAAACCCTGGTCAGGAGTAACGGTTGGAATAAAATAGCAGACTGAGTGAACTGCATCAATATGCTCTTCTTTTACTCAACAACCTTCAATCATTTAGGCATATATGATGCTGCTGACATTTACACTCACGTACATATTAATAGAGAATAAACATACTTCAGAGTGTGAATAAACGTACTTTGTTTTTATTAGCGCGTCTTCAACACCTCATCTATAGTTGCACATGTCAGATGAAATAAACAAATGGCATTTATGTTTTTTTTCTTTCAGTATTTATTGATCCTTATTTATTTCAATTACAGTTTCTGAATGTTATTTACATATGAAATAGCTTACATATAGACTAATGTAATTAATATCGTTTTTAATGGAAACTTGTTTTTACCGTTAGTGTACGTGAGGCAAAAGAAGTTAGAATGAAGGATAAATTAAAATTCATAGCATTTAATCAAGTTCTGCTCACGTATTTGAAGGTTTCTATTGGATGATTTAGGGTAAACGTCATATTATGCGACTATGCGTTACTTTACGGAGAGCTTACAAACTACTAGCTACGTCCTGCCTTACGAACAACTGGTGCAACCAAATAATGTATAGATTTAGTTACAAAATAGCTAGTCGTTACTAAGCCTCTAGTGTGGACTTAACATTCTAATTTAAGTAAGAACTTACGAATGGCTGGTGCAACTCTACCCTGGTGTGTGTGTGGGAGCGCATCGTGGTGGAACTCCGCTGTACGCGATACAGAGAGCGCGACTATGTAATGTAGAGACCGAAATGACATGCAGTCGTGTAAATAAGATAAATAACCTAAGAGGCTATTTAGTTTGTTTAATAAAAGAACAAGGTATTGACCTGTTTTATAGGAAAGGTAACTTCAAATGACTTCTGTTGTAATCTGGTGCTATAGAGAAAATAAAATTAACTTGACCTTCAAGGGGGGTGGGGGTTGCCGTTGGGGGGCGGGCCACCCCGCTAATATAATGGCAGGGGAAACACTGGTTAGTAAGGTAGTTATGTTTAGCTTTGTGTAGGATTACGGATGTAGACTATGGTCGTGTAGTATGTGCTTTATAAGTACTAATAAACAGCCAATATTTTAATAATAGGCATGCTAATAAGCAACTAGTTAATAGTGATAATTAGTTCCTGTACTAAAGTGTTACTAAATAGATCTTCAGAAAATCTGACATTTGTGAATTATTACAGTGTCTGGGGGGGACATCCTGTTCTCCTAATGATGATGATGATGTGAAAATTTTGTATGTTTTTAGTGTACACGCTGTCACAGTTGTTTGGTGTGGAGAACGAGCAGTTGTCTGCAGTGGCACGACAGGGCTCTGGCAGTGCATGCAGGAGTTTGTATGGTGGCTTTGTCCAGTGGAACCTGGGGGAACGGTCGGACGGGAAAGACAGTCTCGCTGAACAAGTGGAATCTGAGTCGTACTGGCCACAGCTCAGAATATTGATCCTAGTGGTGAGTGTGGATTTAATCCTTATAATGGCAGTAGCATAGAAATACTGTTCCAAAAAGTTATTAAAAAATTTTCTTGAATTTTTTTACTTTAACAAGTTGTATCTCCTAGGATGCATATAAATTGGGGTTAAAAGTTGATAAAAAAATAATGTTTTATCACAAGATTTTCTATATAATATTGAAAATAGAATAATGAGAAGGAAAAAAACAAGTATTCGGGGTCTGTGTACCTTCTGGTCATTTTTTTTTCTGTTTAAGAAGTGGAAAATTTTAAATTAAGCCAGATTTTTCATATTTTTTTATTAATTATTATTATTATTTTTAATAGGATTGGGTTTTTCACCATGAAACACAAATGATATTATATAAAAAAATTAACTAAAAAAAAAAGATCAACCAAAGTCAAATTCTGTTTTAGTGGTTATGAATAGTCATTCCTGATTCAAAACAATGCAGCAGCCGCAATTTAAAAAAAAAAATATATATATATTTTTTTTAAATCTTGTAAGTGCCACCAGCAGCCTACACTACAAAGCTGCAAGATTCTCGTGAACAAGCTTGGCTCGCCTGCCATGTCTCTCCTATCGAAAATGAACTAAATTTGAATTGCTGTGTATGGTGTAGTACAGAAGATGGGAGAAGGTTGACTAATCAGACAAAAGGGGCATTTCAGGGCCCCCCACACATTCTTAAATAGGACCTATTATGCCCCTATTTACAAGATGCAATATTGTCTTGGGTGTCCCCCAAATGTGTCTGTGAAGTTTCAGCTCATCATTTATTATGAAATGGAAAATGTGAAAGAAAAAAAATAGCAGGGGGTGGGGGAGGGGGATGAGGGCTGTCTAAAAAGAGATATTTTGGTGTGCATTACTTCAAGTGCAAATGAGCTGAGTATTCCCGCCCCGTCTTCAGAAGAGGGCGTAGCGCATACATCTCTACTTTGCATATCTACAGCAGTAAACAGCTGGTAGAAGCAACATGACAGAGCGAGGGAGCCGGTCTTCAATTACATGTATGCACCGGAGTCAGACACAGATGGAGAGAAACAGCTATGAGGATGAACCAGGACATCTCAGAATATTTATTTGATACATTTATGTACTTGTAGAGTTTTTACAGCCCATTTGCAATGATGGATGAGCAACACACAAATACTTTTGATAACGTTCCAGGGTTCCCACGCTTCTTGAAATTACTTGAATTGTACTCGCCACGGCGACACATATACTAAAATTGGATCGATAGAGAGAAGATTAGCATGGCCCCTGAGAAAGTACTTGAATTTCAGACATATGGATTCAAGGCCTGGAAAGTACTTGAAAACAAACATGGGTCCTTGAAAGTGGTTGAATTAAATAAAAAAAAAATTTTGTTTATGGCGCTATTTCAAAATTGGTCCTATATGTGCTGTCAAAGACAGAAGGAAACGGCTGTGGGGGTACTGTCTCAATCATATATTTAGGCCAGAAAATTAGGACCCCCGATACAACCTGAACGAAAAAGAATGTAGGATAAGGTTGTCTGAATGGATGAGAAAGGGAGGGAAGGGTGGGTTCGAGAGAAAGAGACAAACAGTATGGTATGAGGCGGCCCGATGTATGGAGGTTTCGGGAAGTCAGGTGATCATTTGGGGCGTGGCCCTGTTCCCGAACATCAGCTAACCAATTAACTCCCTTAATTTTGTATTTAATCGTTTATAAGTGATAGGCCTATATAATTGTCCATGAAGCTGGAAGTGAAAAACTCCTTATATTCAGGTGTGCAGAATTATTAAAAATCCTAAAATATTATCCTCACTTAATAAGAATAACATGCTGAAGTGTTGTGAAATAGATGATGAATTTTTTTTATAGGCTTTATAGACAGATAAGTTGAGAGTGACTCATAAAGGACCGGCACCACATCCTCTTGTATCACTGTTTGAATAATTTATCTTCCAGAATATGGCAGTAAGTTTTAAGAGCTCAATTTAAGTCAGTCCTGTAAGACAGACTTTCAGGATAGGAGATGGACTAAAAATGAACTCCCAAAACTTACTGCGACATGGAGCTAAGGAGAAACTGTAGAACTTGAAAAATTGGAAAAACAGCTTGGTGAAAAACGTTTACGGTTTAAAAGCAAATATAAAGTCCTATTTTTAAATTCATTTTCTTTATATTTTTTACAGATTTGCAAATAAAAAGGTTTAAAATGTTCATGAACTATTAAAAATATATATATATATTGAAGTTTTGAGCAGCTGCATTCCTCTAGGTCAGTGGTTTTCAAACCTGTCCTGCAAGCACCCCTGCCCTGCACATTTTGTATGTCTCCCTTATCAGACACACCCAATTCTTCAAGTCTTAGGCCGTTTCTCAATATGCGTACTTATCTGTACTTGTGTTCTTGTGGACTTGTGAAACGTCATCAGTCGCTGCCGAAGTACTGTTCCAATTCAAAGTTCACATCTAGCCAAGTCCAGTTCAAATCCCCGGATGTGTTCTTGATCCGCCCCTTTTACCGAGGATGCATCGAGAGGTGACTTGTGCGGACTTGATACGGGCCATAACCCAGAATTCAGTTCATCCTCGAGAGTTCGTTCTTCCGAGTCGAACTTGGCAAGTCCAAACTCGAAAGGACGGAAGTCCAGACTCTGCGAACTTGGTATTGAGAAACGGCCTTACAGTCTCTACTAATGAGCTGATGAGTTGAATCAGGTGTGTCTGATAAGGGAGACATACAAAATGTGCAGGGCAGGGGTGCTTGCAGGACAGGTTTGAAAACCACTGCACTAGGTCAAAGATAAAATGGGATTTACAATAAAAAATTATTTACAAAATAATTTTGATAAGTTTATTTATTAATGAGTAACGTCTCTATTGAGAGTGTGCAAATATTTAATGTTAACAGGTTTTACCGTGCTATTACAACATTTAACCACTTTTTATTAATTAAAAAATTGAGAAATTCTTTCAAATTTAAATCTTGTAAAAGAACTACAGCAAACCCAGCTTGATGCATATTTGATCAATATTTAAGAAATTGTATTTGAATATTACCAGTACTTACTTCAATGGATTTCATTAAATTCCTTTGAACACGACTTGAAAACGGTCTACATTTATGAAACCTACACATTCAAAACATTATGTAGCAAATTAGCTTAAAAGGGGAATATTTATCATTAATTATAAGTGGTTATAATTAATAATAAATATTTAGATTAGATCTTAGAATTAACTGTAGCAGAATCGATATTACAATTATTTGATCTGTCCGTCCACCGAGCAGGCACTATAATTATTTATCAATTCTAGGAAAGATTATTTTCCTGGCCAAGGAACAAGAGCCTTCCTACATGAACAGTATAGCAGTAGTTTAGCATGTAGCAAGGAGTAGCATTCAGTGACTTCGAATCGTGAGCAGAACACAGAGACAATCAATTGTGAATATAAGGGATTAAATATATGAAACTATAGCTTACATAAACACACAACTAAACTAAGCAAAACACACACACACACACATATATATATACAGAATGAAGGAAAGTTGAATTTAAAATGACAACCATCAGTTAATATTAAAAGTCTGTTTATGAAGTGTTTACATACACGTTCAATGTGGAAAAGCTTAAAGATAGCACACTGAGCTTAATTGGAGCAGCAACATTTTTTTATAAATTGCATGTAATATTGATTAAAATGACAAGATTTTGCAAAATAAATAATCTCATGTATTAAGCATGTATTAAGTTTATACATATATTAATATGAACAACTATTATTATGTAGCAAATTAGCTCAAAGTGAGATGAACATAATTAATCATAATGGGTTGTTATCAATTTTATATTAATCTTCAGGAATGAACTGTAGCATTAATGATTTGTTCGTCCGCAGTACGGACAGTTTTAATCATCTATTGACTCCAAGGAAAATAATTTATCTGGTCACGAAAAATAATTTCCTCACTAACACACTGCTCATAGAGCATGTAATGAAACCGGAACGTTAAAGTGACCTTCTTTGAGCCGCAGACACAGACAAAGAAGCGTGAATACATATGGATGTTTATTAAACTACACTACAGGGGAACATGTACCATTGAACTAGACACAAACATACACACAATAAATGTGTATACACACATACACACGCACGGAAGGCATGGAAAGAAAGCGCTCGCGCAAGAGAGAGCATAATGGCAGGATTTGCACATCAGCTAAACACAACCTGTTAGAACCATCAAAGAATTACATCACCTTAATCAAAAGGGGTCGAAGCCTGGAAGCGCATCTAAATAGTTAACAAGCGGTTACTTGCATATTGGTTTTGTTGGTGCTGAGTAAAGTGTCCTGGTGCATGTATAATGCGTAGATTCTTGATGAATTCCTTTAGGAGTGAAAGCTTCATCATTCCAGCCACAGGTTGATTGGTCCGAAATTAAATCGCCAAATTTACTGAGCTCAAAACTGCCAGAAGCTCGGACTCCCCCCGAAAGGGGAGTCGAGAGGTTTCCACGGTGATGTGTGTCTCCAGCGCACCGAAGGTGAAGAGAAGAACTTGCCTTTTGGGTGTGGGAGAAGTTTTATCTGGTTTCCCTGTAATACCCATTTTGGTCAGTTTGACCAATAACAAGGCACATAGTTTCAGCGGGAAAGTGTTTCTTTGTCTCACTTGACACCTCATTTGCATGTTTTATGACTGTTCTGCTCAATCGGTGTAATTCTTCCCACAGTGCCGTAAGAATAGTATGATGCATTTCACGAGGTCACAGTGTACATCATTGTTTGAGAAATAAAGAGCAGATCATTTTGATATCAAGAAAGTGACATCTAAAATATATTAAACCAGAGATACATTCATACACCTGAATATGAGTGTTTAGAGCTTACTAATACAAATCACGAGTGGTCATTAGGCTAATATAATAAGGAAACATACAAACAACACATGCCTATACCAGATACCTTTGTAACTGATTAATTATGGTCTAAATAAAGGAAATGTCTCTATGCGTGTGTGTTGTACTCATGGAGGTAGTCCACTGGTCAGCCAGTGCGTTGGTGTCTGGTATCGAGGGTCATTTAGTTCTCTGGAATGTGTTTGAAGTCCGATGGAGAGAACAGATAGTAGTCTATCTAACGTCTTTTTTACAGTGGGGGCAACCATTGGCAATTTAGCACCCATATAAAGGTAGAATGTGGGGCCAGGTCTGTGAATTATATGCAAATGTCAAAAGGCTAAGAGGGGTCTCTTAAGACATAAAGTTCCAACGACCATCAAGAATCATAAGCAGATGTTACAATTAACAATATCTATGAAATGATAGTTTTTCTTATTGACACTGAAGCTGTGATTTTCATAGTAGTGCACCCTTTAAGCTCACCTTGCAATAATATGAAATTGTTAAGAATTACAGCAGTGTAAAACCACAGACCAGCAATAAACTGTCAATTTATAATATTATGGATTTATAATTACAAACTAGTAATGCCCGTGAAGTAATATATTAGCATAGCACACAATTTTATACAGCTAGTCAGCTAACTGTGTTCTGTAGCATCTGTGCTATGTTGCTAAAACTATCTTTTGGATCTAACTGTAATTATTTCCCACATCCAAGTTCCAGTTTATAATATGCAAAAGTATAAATATTCATCTCTTAATTTTACAGTAAGTAGTGAAATTTGCCCAAAATAAAGGTTTAAACATCTAAAAAAAAAAAAAAATGCATATTTAAGGAGCTGCTCTTTTGGTGAAAGTTTTTAGACGGCTTTCAAAATGGCCACCAGACAGTGTGAACACACGGAGACCCATATCTCAGTGTGCAATGATCTGATTGACTTGAAATTACAGGCGGAAGGTAGTAACAAACACATCAATTGGTTAAGACCTCAAGTAGGATAATGCATTATATTTTCTTTTTATAATCTGAGCTCAAAATGGTAGTGTGCTTAATGGGTACGTGAGCTTAATAGGTATGTTTACCCTAATCGTTGCATTCCTAATTGAAGCCTTAGGAGGACTGGACTAGGAAGAGCGCATCCTCACTAGGATGTGTCCTTCCGTTTGAGAAGCATCCATAAAAAGCCCTTTTGATTTAATTAGTGCTGGAAATCAGATTTTATTTATTTTTTTCACTTACAGTCATAATAATTGTGTTTGTCTCCTTTGCCAAAGACACAGTCTCCATTATGAAAGAATATAAAGTGAAGAGGTATTACAAGACAATGCATGCAAACTTATATCAGAGGTTCTCCGACAGCGAATAAGAGGAAGTTAAACAACTGGAAGCCTTGCTACTTTCCGAGCATCAATTATTCATCAGGGCAAAAGAGTCCAATGAAAACATTACTAAAGCAAGCTATGACGTGACAGTCCTTATTGGTAAACATGAATCTTTCTGGTGAGTTTCATTAAGAATGTTCAGTAAAATTGCTGAAAACATTTTCTCAGATAAGAAGCGAGTTTAACAAACCTTTTTAAACTCTTTTAAAAGAGTTTAAATACCTTTAACACCTGGATATCTATTTCCTGTCATCACATTAATGACAAGGCACAAAAAATCTGCTATACTGTTACTTCCAAATACTTGATTTTACTCAACATACATGATTTTATGAACAAAATTAATGTTGTCATTTTAGAAGGGGTTATTTTAAAACTTAAAATATGTTTTACTTCTATCTACTTTTCATTTAACAAGCTTTTGTTCAAAGCAAATCATATACACCATGTTCAATAATCTACGGCATGTTCAAAATGTTCTTTTAAGTCTTTGTGTTGTTTGTTTTGACTTTTTCCACTTTTTCCTTTTCTTTCACTTTTTTATTTATTAGTTGTTGTTTTCTTTACTTGACTTGACAGCTTTGTCAAAGTATAAGCCCTTGTTTTTTTGTGCAGTGATTGATTGACAGGTAAGCAATCGTGTTGTATATAATGTATCAGAAATCATTACCTTTTACACTATAAATGTGACAGAATGACAGAAAGAGGGTATTTACACTTTCTCATTTCGTGTTTTTACTGGTCAGATCATTAAATGTCCTGCAAGATGCATTCTAGAGGACTCACACCACCTCTGAATGTGGTGGCCAGTTAAAGGATCTTAAATCATACACTTGCCTCATACAGATAAAATCAGTTTACCCTGAGATCTTGAAAAATGCTAATGTCCATTTGTCAGCTACTCATTTCTGTATCTGATCTGTAGATGTTTCTTCTCAGGTGAGTGCTGATCAGAAGTCTGTTGGGAGCACATCTGGAATGCATACTAGTGTGGAGACAAGCCAACTTCTGAAGGTTTTGTCATTTCTATTTGCATTCTACTGGCATGTATTTTAGCAATATCACACAAGCAAGTGCAAGTGATGTTGTTCTGTGAACAGTGCTGGGTATCAATTTATATGATGATATCATATTCAGATTATGCAATCAGATTCCGAAAGTTAAAGGGATACTCCACCACAAAATGAAAATTTTGTCAATAATCACCAACCCCCTTGTTGTTCCAAGCCTGTAAAAGCTTTGTTCGTCTTCGGAACACAATTTAAGATATTTTGGCTGAAAACCGGGAGGTTTGTGACTGTCCCATTGATTGCATAGTAAATTGCATTGTCAAGGTCCATAAAAGTATGAAAAGCATCATCAGGATAGTCCATCTGCCATCAGTGGTTTGATTTGAACGAAGCTTTTACGGGTTTGGAACAACATGGGGGGAAAGGGATTAATGACAAAATTTTCATTTTGGGGTGGAGTATCCCTTTAAGTACCATGTAACTTTATATATTAAATTAAGACTGTATAACATTTTAAAATGCTCACAAATTATAGTTGCTTTTTTATGAATAATCAATTAAATTATTCATCACCTCTAAAAATCCTACTGTGTATATAGAATATAAAAATAGAATGGCATAAAAATATCACAAATAAATTTGTGATCTATAACAAAAGCACCTCAGTCAGTTAGACCATGCATGAGAGAGATAATTTTGCAAGTTACTGAACACTGCTTATACTGCTATTCATATCTATGTAATAAATGAGTTGGGTAAAAACTTTTTATAAAAGTAATCAAAAAGTAGCCAGAGCACATTACCTAAAGCAAGTAATCTAATAGATTGTTTCTAACTACAATTTTCATCATGTAATTTGAAATCAGTAACAGATTACATTTTGCAAGTGATCTACCAGCACTGTGCATATCAGCACAGATTATCACAGCTGGTCTTCATGATCATGATCTTCAGTCTGAAATAGGAAAAAAAAACAAGTTAATGTTGAGTAACTTGTGTATTATTGCTGTGCCAATTAAAAAATCTAAACAAAAGCATGTTGTAAGGAAATACGTCATGCAAATTGGCAGGTGGACGAGTGCAAAGACCACAAGTGTGGATTTTGGGACAATTCATGAATGGGTGATTCAGTGACCCACAGTGATCCACTCTACTGATGTAACAATGTAACCTGCATGTAACCTGAAATTATTTAACACATTTTTTGCAATCAGAATTTACATCTTGTAATCTAGCAGTGCAATACAAGGAAAATAATTTAGGTTGTTTAATTTACATAGGTTTGTAGACAAATAAATTCACCTTCTATACTCTTTCACAGTACCGGGCAGATGTTGTGGTCCCCAGTCGTATGGAGGAGATGATCAGGGTTATACAACAACGAGACTTTCCAGCATTTGGTGAGCTGACCATGAAAGACAGTAATCAGTTTCATGCCATCTGTCTGGACACCTACCCACCCATATTCTACCTGAACAACATATCGCACCAGATCATCAGCCTAGTGCACCGCTACAACCAGTACTATGGGGAGACCAGGGTGAGTGCAAGTAATACATTCAAATATTCAGAGATTTAATGTCACTAACCATGCAAATTTTGAGAAATCCCATCATTATTTCATCCTTGAAAAGAGCTCATAATCTCAACCTATTACCCTGTAAACACAAATATTGTTTCCTGGCAGACAGATGAAACCGATGTTAAATTAGTCAAACACAACAATGGTCACTAGAAAGCATTTCTGTATGAAATATTCCATCAGAGAGGACTGTGGGTACGACACCTGAGTTTGAGACTAAGGAGCTTTACAAACCCTAAAAAAGCCATCAAATGCCAAACACAGATGCAGGGCTGCCAACTTTTGAATTCAACTGGGAGTTGAGAATTCCCACAGCAGGTTGAGGGTGGAGGGGTTGGGGATTATGGGGTTTATATATACAGTGGGTACGGAAAGTATTCAGACCCCCTTAAATTTTTCACTCTTTGTTATATTGCAGCCATTTGCTAAAATCATTTGTTCATTTTTTTTTCCTTGTTAATGTACACACAGCACCCCATATTGACAGAAAAACACAGAATTGTTGACATTTTTGCAGATTTATTAAAAAATAAAAACTGAAATATCACATGGTCCTAAGTATTCAGACCCTTTGCTCAGTATTTAGTAGAAGCACCCTTTTGATCTAATACAGCCATGAGTCTTTTTGGGAAAGATGCAACAAGTTTTTCACACTTGGATTTGGGTATCCTCTGCCATTCCTCCTTGCAGATCCTCTCCAGTTCTGTCAGGTTGGATGGTAAACGTTGGTGGACAGCCATTTTTAGGTCTCTCCGGAGATGCACAATTGGGTGTAAGGCAGGGCTCTGGCTGGGCCATTCAAGAACAGTCACGGAGTTGTTGTGAAGCCACTCCTTCGTTATTTTAGCTGTGTGCTTAGGGTCATTGTCTTGTTGGAAGGTAAACCTTCGGCCCAGTCTGAGGTCCTGGGCACTCTGGAGAAGGTTTTCGTCCAGGATATCCCTGTACTTGGGATATCTTTCCTTCTTTCCTTCGATTGCAACCAGTCGTCCTGTCCCTGCAGCTGAAAAACACCCCCACAGCATGATGCTGCCACCACCATGCTTCACTGTTGGGACTGTATTGGACAGGTGATGAGCAGTGCCTGGTTTTCTCCACACATACCGCTTAGAATTAAGGCCAAAAAGTTCTATCTTGGTCTCATCAGACCAGAGAATCCTATTTCTCACCATCTTGTGGTCCTTCAGGTGTTTTTTTGTGTCTTGCACTGAGGAGAGGCTTCCGTCGGGCCACTCTGCCATAAAGCCCCGACTGGTGGAGGGCTGCAGTGATGTTTGACTTTCTACAACTTTCTCCCATCTCCCGACTGCATCTCTGGAGCTCAGCCACAGTGATCTTTGGGTTCTTCTTTACCTCTGTCACCAAGGCTCTTCTCCTCCGATAGCTCAGTTTGGCCAGACGACCAGCTCTAAGAAGGGTTCTGGTCGTCCCAAACGTCATCCATTTAAGGATTATGGATGCCACTGTGCTCTTAGGAACCTTAAGTACAGCAGAATTTTTTTTGTAACCAACAGAGCAATTTTGTCTTTGCTGTTCCAATACTTATGGAGGGCACTGTATGTGTATATATATATATATATATATATATATATATATATATATATATATATATATATATATATATATATATATATATATATATATATATTCATGTCCCTGTTACACTTAATGTTTACACTAAGTGCAAATAGCTATTCTGTTTACACCTAGCAGGATTTTCTGCTATTTATACTACTTTTTGCAAGTAGTGACAATTATCTGCACTTCAGTATTGTAGTACATTATAAAACAGTATGCAATAATAATATATTGAGTGTAAAATATAATTTTAATTCAAATTATTAAATGGATGTTACCTTATTGGGACAATAAATCCCTCCCTACACCTACCCTAACCCTACCCGATACTTTATGTTCAACTTTTAGATCATTTACTTCATTATTATTGAAAATATGCCTTTCCGACATGATTTGAAACGGTAGGAAAAAAGTTTGGCAAAACGTGGATTCGAACCCCGGTCGATCGTGTCAAAAACAACTTCGACACACTTCTCCATATGCGCCACTGGAGCTGTAGTACTTTGTAATCACATGTTGATGGGCGGAGTTAGTGTAAATAATCTCTGCCAACAAGGCGGCCAATATTTGCACTTGTAAATAGACATTCTGTTTTGTATTTGTGAACTGAGGTTCAGCTGTTCTTTTTAATAGTCAACTTATTTTCAGGTCATCGTCATAAAAGCCCTGTCACAAACATTGTCACAGGCACGAAGATACATCTTTCATTTCATCAAGCTGAATATTCACAAAAAATTGACAGTCATCACGTTTTCAAGCCATTTCATGTTTCATTTTGACATGACACAAAGCAGTGATATTTAAGCGGGAGAATTGCTTACTTACTTTATAATTAGTCAATAACGCCATAATTTTCTTCATTCAGATCGAGAGCTTGCACGAAAACAAGAGGCAGGATTTATCTCAAGAACCAATCACATCCAATCATAACCGGTCATATCCAATTACAGAGCGATGGAGGCATTGCCTCCTCTAACGTGACTTTCCCCCATTCATCTCAATAAGCCTCCAGAAAAGTCACGGCACACTAAGAGGTCTCTGTAGAAAGTCAATGGACCGAAGGGAGGCAGTCTCCACTGTAACTTTACCTGCAGGTGTCGCTGTTGGACAGTGTTACTTTATAAAAACTAGTGACCTTAAGACTTTTAATATCATATTTAATCATATTTGCGCCGTTTTATTTTTTTAATATCGATTATTTTCTCATCCAATTTTGAGGAGAGGACACACTGCCTCCCTTGCCTCCTCGGAGGAAACACCACTGATACATATATTTATCATGTCTGTGAGGCAAGTATTCGCAAGATTCAGATTCAGACGGCAGAGAGTGCACCCTGTTTGTTTTCTTTATTTTACAAACACACATTGTTTTGTTGTTATTATTACTATACACAAATAAAAGAAGACCTAGAGCTGGGCAATATGGCAAAAAATTTAAATCTTGATTTTCTTTTTTTTTTTTTCAGAACGTTTGACCGATTCTTTTTTTTTTTTTTTTACGATTTTTAACTTGTCAACAAATGTAACTACAACATGATTCAAGTAGCTTTTTCTTTATTAACCCTCTAGTTAAAGAAAATTCTATTACAAGTGCACCACACATGAAGTTGTCAACATGATGTAAATGTTAAACAAATCACAAATCACTGACTGATTTTTTTCTAGGCTTTATTGTGTTTATGGGGATCAGTCTAACATGTTAATGTTTCTTTTTTTTTTAAAACGCATTATTTTCACATAATTTACCTTTATTCTACACTGTTCTGTCCTCCAATGAACGATCTGATGATTTCCTGGTTTAATGAAGCCCCTCCCTCAGAAATACGCAATGGGCTCAGATTGGTTAGCTGGTCCAGTGTGTTGTGATTCGCTAAACCGCGTAGTGCGCATTCAGAAACGTTGTGCCCCTCACCTCAGAATGCACTCTGGTTGTATTGTAAACAATGTCAATATTGCTTATCAATTTGAGCTTGATTGAGACCCAGAGAATATTAGTGAAGAGGATCGCGCAGAACCTGTGCAAGCACGGCTCTTACAGGACGTTTCAGAATGGCATGTTTCTTTGTTTGTTGTTATCTCATACATTCTGTTAATTGTAAATGTTAATCAGCAAATTTATCCTGATTAAAGCTGTAATACAGCAGAATGCATGATTGCGTTGTAGCAGTAACAGTAAGAAGTGTTTGCCAGCTACTACCACAGCAACCATGTGCACATCCATGTTTAACGCTTCTCGTAGCTATGTGAAAAATATCTATCTGTCTAAAGTACATAATTGGAACACCGTTCATTGAAGGACCTGATGAGCTGATGATCTGATTCAGCTGAGAGAGAGAGCGAGAGAGATGCAGAGCAGAGCGTGTGAAGAGCAGGGGGATGCGAGGAACAGGATTAAGAACCACTGCTTTAGACCATTGATTTTGAAACTTGTGAATCCATTAGAATCGTTAGAAGACAGAATCACGATTTGTATAAGAATATAATTTTTTGTGCACCCCTAGTTTTGACGGTATGGCAACAAGTCTTCCTCTTCTCTAAAGCAATGCAACATGGTCTCTCCTCCTTTGTTGCTTGTTCCCGGGGGCAGGGTTTATGTAAATTTCTGGGTTTGTAATGTCACGAACCCGGGAAGTAGCTTGTGGTAGTCCCTACTAGCCATTTTTGTAGGCAATAAACTGACATGATTTTAAAACGCAATATCTCTGTTTGCATTGAACTCTTAACTTTGTATATATGGTTTATGCTCAAACAGCAACATTGCACATTAACTAAAGTAAAAAAAAAGTGAAATCACAATCAACCACCCCTTTAAATATCTATGCTGAAAAGATGCATGAACTACAACTACATCTTGTACAAACTTGTCTTGTACATATATGTTCAGAAATAATACGAGGAAAATGCTTTAAAAAAATCTGAAAAGTCGAGGCAGTTCAACTTCAAAATGACTGAAGGTATAACACCAGTAGACTATTATTAACTATAAATGTTCTGTAAAAAAAAAAACAGCTGCTTTCAGTCTGTCACCATGATGATACAGGGCCTTGAAAATAAAGATTCCAAAAGAAAAGTTTATTAAGAACTAGAATCTAAAATTATAATGTGATATCTTTAAGACTTCTTGAGCACAAACTTTGGAAGAAAAATACTTATGGCACTCAAGGCAGGTATGTTCAATGCAGTTGTTTTGACAGAAGGAAATGAGATACATTTCTAGTTTCAACATTATTTGTTCTTCAGACATTCTTCTTTAAAAGAAAATAATTATCATATTTTTGCAAAGTGATCACATTTGGTTTTATAAAACGGATTGTTCTGGTCCTTGATTCTGATTGGTTGAGCCACGTTTGAAGCCGTTGTAAATTACACTACAAACCTACACCTTTGTTTGTGTGTTGCTTGGCAACCACTTTGTTCCAACCATAGGTCCCAACCACAACTGTTTCTGAGGAACTACATTGTTTGGTGGAAGAATACTGTTTTTATTAATATCATTACACTTATTTGCTCCGTTTTATTTTGTGAAACCTTACTAAGGGCCTTTAAAATGAAGATGCCAAAGGAGAGCTTTAAGACCCAATATCTAAAAGAGCATTAAGATATCTTTAATGCTTTTTGAGTTACAGGCCTGCTCACTCTGGATAAGTACAGTTCTTGGAGAGTAGGGAGGGTTGTACCAGTGATTCGCAGTCCAGACTATCCTCTGTAGTCTTCTGAGGTCAGATTTGGTAGCTGAGGTGAACCAGACAGTTATTGAAGTGCAGAGGACGGATTCAATGATGGCCGAGTAGAACTGTTTCAGCAGATCTTGTGGTTAAACTTTCTCAGCTGGCGAAGGAAATACCTCTGCTGGGCCTTTTTGGAGTCAATGTGAGTGTCACACTTCAAGTCCTGAGAGACAGTGGTGCCTAGGAATTTGAATAACTCCACTTGTCATTACAGTGCTGTCCATGATGGTGAGTGGGGGGAGTGCAGGGGGGTTTCTCCTGAAGTCCACGGTCATCTCCACTGTTTTGAGCGTGTTGAGCTCCAAGTTGTTGAGACTGCATCAGGCAGCCAGCTCTTTAACCTCCTGTCTGTAAGCAGACTCATCACTGGAGGTTAAAGAGCTGGCTGTCAGGTGCAGTCTCAACAACCTGGAGCTCAACACACTCAAAACAGTGAAGATGACCATGAACACCTCTATACATGTTTATCTTTCTTCAGAATAAATATTAACATTTAGTCGAGACCTCCGGTTGAGTTGACATGGAATGACCCAGCAGACATTGTAACAAGGTCTGACACTGCTGCTCATCTCCAAGACACCAACTGGCTTTATGGACCAAAGTTTCTTCTAAACGACTCTTCATGAAGAGAACACATACAGTTGGGCAAAAAAGTATTTAGTCAGCCACCAATTGTGCAAGTTCTCCCTCTTAAAAAGATGAGAGAGGCCTGTAATTTTCATCATAGGTACACTTCAACAGAATGACAGACAGAGAGACAGAATGGGGGGAAACAGAGAGACAGAATGGGGGGAAAGGATCCAGGAAATCACATTGTAGGATTTTTAATGAATTAATTGGTAAATTCCTCGGTAAAATAAGTATTTGGTCACCACCAAACAAGCAAGATGTCTGGCTCTCACAGACCTGTAACTCCTTCTTTAAGAGGCTCCTCTGTCCTCCACTCGTTACCTGTATTAATGGCACCTATTTGAACTCGTTATCAGTATAAAAGACACCTGTCCACAACCTGTTTAATCTTGTCATTTTAAATTATTGACGCACTATTTTCCTATTTTGATATTGTGCATTTGCTTTGACACGATTTGTATTGTTAAAAGCGCTATATAAATAAAGGTGACTTGACTTGACTCCAGCTCTAACACATGAGATGCTCTCCACTCTTATGGCAGAAGTTGCTGCTATAATTAATGCCAGACCTCAATTTACCCAGATTATCCATTCAACTAACACCCAATGCACTCTTAACCCAAAAGGTCACAAGGTGCACCTGTCCCAGCTGCTGATTGGGTCAAAAATCTTCACAACCGACAGTGGCGCAGGGTACAACACCCCTGGGATAAATGGAAAAAGCAGTACCTAACTCTTTTGCAACCGAAAAAAAAAGTGGCCTTCTGGTAAGCCTGACCTTGAACCAGGAAGCATTGTGCTCTTGAAAGATGAACAACAAAAAAGGAATGAATGGCCAATGGGACGTGTCACTCAAGTCTTCCCAAGCAAGGACAATAAAGTCTGCAAGGTAGAAGTCAAGGTCTTTAAAAAGGAAGGCCCTACGATTTTCATACGGCCTATCACTAAGACAATCCTTCTCACTCCTCAGAAACTTGACTAGGTCAGTTTAAATTACCTGTGGTAGTGGCGTGTTACCCACGCCAGACGGGGAGTGTGCTGGTACAAGTTTGGCATTGGCTGCCCACTGCTTCGGGTGTGTGTTCACGGTGTGTGTTGTGTGCTCACTGCTGTGTGTGTGTGCACTTGGATGGGTTAAATGCAGAGCACAAATCACCATACTTGGCCACACATCACTTCACTTTAAACAATTTCCATGTTTAATGTTTAATTTGATTAGAGATTCAATTGTTTATTGAGTACAATTCTTTAATGACAGTAATTCTCCCATTCACTTTATTAATAGTTTAGAGCTTCCATCTAGTTGCAAGTTTAATGTTACTTTAAATTGCGATTTCTGGTGTTCATGTGAATCAGGAAATAGTGAGTGCTCCATGCGGGCAGCGGTAACGATGGCTCTCTTTAAACGGCGTATATTTCTGTAATCTTTAACCTTGCGTCAGCATCACTTGTAAGTAATTATCAGATTTATGTTAATGTTCATTATACCTGTATATAAATGTAAACTGTTAAGGTTAAAGTGAATTTTTAATCATTTTCACTGAGCTATCACATTAGCCACATTCTACTTTAGCGTTCTATCACTGTATTGTGTATTTAGTTTACATAAGAAAAGGCCGTGTATTTCCAAGCATCACAGCATATTATATCAATATAAATGGGTCAATATGACCATAGAGTGCCTTTCAACCCTCACAATACTCAAACATTTTCCTTTTAATTTCCAATTCGCTTTGTCATATCAAAAATAGTAGACACTCAAGTACTATAGAAACATATTAGCTGCGCTCCCACACATTGTTTTTAGATAATTATGGGCCATTATTCAAAGCATAAACCATAAGATATGTCCACCTTGTCATGGACTTATATATTACTGTTAAATAGGTTTTCATTGCAAAATTAAGATGCAAATTATATTTTCTGAAAGGTATGATGTCCCTTTCATAAACAGGGTTATTTGTTTGCTTTCAAATTATAAAGAAATAAAAGATTTGATGTAAACCATGTGTTTTTAAAGAAGCTCATACAATTCACACGTTTGTTTTTTTTTTTTCTTATTTGGAGAAAACTGATATTTGGATGCAGTTTTTTGTTTGCATGTTATTGCCCCCACACCTAGCTATTGACCACACTGGATTATATAGATATGATTGAATTATTTAAAATAATGCAGAAGACACTGATCATGACAAAATATGAAAATGAAACATTTATTCAACTTCTAAAAAAATTATATTATAATAATAAATAATATAATTACATCCTTAATCACACTGATATACTGACCCCTCCCCATTAATTTTCATTCAATCCACTCTATCAAGTCTAAATGGCCGACAGGACATTTTGGAACAATGACAGGGTGGACATTTTGGACATTTCCGATATGCCAGTGATTTCAAATTGATAAAAAATTGGCCCATAAATATTGGCAGCTGATACATCGGTGCCTCTGTATTGAATACTGAGCCTATTCTGACTCTTTATTAATTCTTATAGCATACTGTTATGTTTAGATATAAGTGAATTGATGTATTTGCAACGTTTGCCTTGTTTCAGGTGGCATATACCTTTGATGCTGGTCCTAATGCTGTTATTTACACATTGCAAGACCACTTGCCAGAGTTTGTGCAGGTGGTCTGTCATGTCTTTCCCCCGGATGTCAGCAGAGAAGAGTAAGTTACAAATCAGGCATGATGTTAGTATTCATTTTAAAAAAAATAATAAAAAAATTGAGAGCACAGGTGCATCATGCTATGATCATAACTCTAAGCTCAGTCATTTTAATTTGCAGGTTTGTCAAAGGTCTTCCTGTGTGTTCAGCTGACCTTTCTGAGGAGCTAAAGAGAGACATTAATATGGATGCCACGCCCAAGGGTATACGCTATATTATCAGCACTGAGGTAACTGTCTGAAAATGGCTTCAATCTGTACTTTATTAAAGGGATAGTTCACCCAAAAATGAAAATTCTGTCATTAATTGCTCACCCTCATGTCTTTCCAAACCTGTAAGACCTTTGTTCATCTTCGGAACACAAATTGAGATATTTTTGATTAAATCTGAGAGCTCTCTGAACCCCCATGGACAGCAAGGGTACTATTATGGTCAAGGCACAAAAACGTAGTAAAGACATTGCTAAAATTGTCTATGTGACATCAGTGATTCAGCTGTAATTTTATGATGCTATGAGAATATATAACACTATACCCTATATTGAATCCTGTGTCAGGAAAAAAATGTATGTATGACCTGTTTACCATAATTGCTGCATAATGTGCTTTTAGGCTGGTCCTGGGCCATGTGTGGTGAAGGATCCAAACCTTCATTTGTTGGGGGCTGATGGGCTGCCCAAGAAGAGTGCTATTTCAGATGAACCCTAAAGATCCTTATAGAGAAAGAAAAAAATATGTTTTGCATCATTAAAGATATTTTGTAAATATATTTCAATATAAGTTGCTGGTAAAGAGTGAATTTATTCTGATTAAAATAGTGATTTATATGATGACATAGTTTGTCTTTTTGTCTGATCTGCATTTGATCTTTGTTTAGACTCATATAAATTAGTCTTAAAGAATGGGGGACATTTACACTGCCCTCCAAAAGTTTGGAAACACCCCTGGCAAAGTGCGGTTTTGGATGATATCAGCATAAATCCTTATCATTTTTTGGTGCAAATACATTAAAGTAACTTGACATTATCTTTGAAGACCAGCAATAAAACATAATAATGGCAATATATACATGTCAAACCAGACATGCCCCTTTGCCAGCTGTGATGCCTGGTTACTGGTTTAAACTTGGCCCAGGTTTTTAAAAGATTTTTGGGTCGGCACACCTTCTAGCTTCAACAATTGATTGCCAATTCAAAGTCAATGTTTGAATAAAATGACAGCTCGGATGCCCAGATTATGCAGAGCTGCTAATGGTGGATAATTTTGATGAATCGAAAATGTAAGTTTTTTTTATGTATAAACTGTGTATGTAATGAAATATGTTTTCATAGTTTGCGTTGTCCCTTAGTGCAAAATTATCTCAAATTAAAAAGGATTCATGCCAATATTGTCCAAAACTCCACTTTTCTAGGGCGTTTCCAAACTTTTGGAGGGCAGTGTAAGTTACGGATGTTTATAAAAAACAAAAACAGCAATGAGTTGTTTTTTTCAACCAGCAAATAGATCAACATAAAAGAACAATATACATAAACAGTGTTGTGCGTCATCTTGTCATCAGAAACCTTGATGCATGACCTCCGTGGTTTAGGTTGGACATAATTTTACAGTTATTTTGTCACAGACAAGAAATCTTTAATTTATTTACATTTTTTAAGTTATCTTGTATTCTTGTAATCAGCCATCAAGAACACAAGTGCAGAGGACAGATGGAAATACGTGGATGTGTTCTTGATATTGAGGATTCATTAAATGCCACCTTTGAGAGAAAACACTGTATTGAGAGCAAATACGTGACCGCTCATGAAAGTAAACATTTTTGTTTTGCATAATTTTAATAAAGCAATAAAGACTCAAAGAAAGCCTGCAGTATTTTTATTAGTGTATTAAAAATAATCTTAACATTGACAAAGCATTGGTAACTTCAAATATGAATGCTCATTTTCTCAAATGCATGCTGTAAATTAAAAAGATATTGAAATTATGTCTATAATAATAGGAAATAATAGGTTTTAATAGGTTATGACATTTGTTTGTGATGTTATGTTTGACTTGTTATGTGCTGGGATGGTCAGTTGAGCATTGTGCGTGGACATGCGAGAACGCCAAGATGGTGGCTTACGCCGGGGTGATGGTTCCTTAGGAAGAGAGTTTTGAAGTTTAGTTCGTCCTCCATGTCGGGTTCGTTGCGAGTTCCGAAGTATGCTCGTTTGAGTCGGCTGTAGTAGACTTGCGGAGGTTCGTGATGTCCTTGTCTTGTCTCCAGGGCAGCCACTAGGCCTTGTTCGGACTCCGGGTCGGAGAACTCTTTAATGAGGGCTTCTCGGAGCAGTTGGTAATCAGTCTTCGTGTGAGCAGGCTGCCTGTCCAGGAAGCTGCGAACTTCAGAACTGGATGTCGTTCGGAGTAAATAGAGTCAATCTTTGTCCGTAACGTTAGGTCGCATTTCCAGATGTAAATCGATATCTTGGAGATAAGCTTGGACAGTTTGGCTATTTGGCACGCTCTGGGTGAATTTGCCAATGTTCCTGGCGAGCTTGTCGAGGTCTTTTAGGTCCAAGCCGTGCGATGATCTGTGGCTGGCTGCCGCAGATTCTTTTGGCTGAGGTAAAGTGAGGTAAAGTTCTCCAGGGGGAGTTGGTGAATGCTTCAACACCACCCCCTCCACCTTTTGCTCACGTGTCAGTCCAGGAACAGGTGACCCAGTCCTGCTTGGCAGGGGTGAGGTCGGTGCGTGTCATGTCCTCGATGGCTCACGGCGCAGTTCATAAGTGTGCTTGAGTTCCTCTTGGAAACTGTCAGCCCTGAAGTCGGCCTTTGCTTTCTCCAGCAGCTGTTCTGCGTACTGTAGCTTTTCAGACCGATCAGCATAGTCTGCCTTGACTTGTTTCATTTCTTGGCTAGTAGCTGCTAGGGTCTCTTGTAGCCTTTTGATCTCCTCCTCAGCGCCTTGTCCCACCTCATCGGATCTTTCCCATCGTTCCTGAGCTTCCAGTTCCAGCTGCTCGATGCGTCGTTGTGCGCGTGTCAGCTCCTGCTGGAGCTGTGCAGCGTGCTTGTCGCTCAACTTGACGGTAGCGATGAGTGTGTGGCTTAAGGAGCCAGTGATCTTAGCTAATTCTTTGTTATTGTAGCTTTGACTTGGGTCTTGTGCCATGAGACTTGTTATGTTTTCATCCAGCTGGTCCTGTGACTGGTGTTACAGTGCTTCAGCGGCTTTAGGGAGGAGGCTGTCTGTCGCAACACTTAGCCATGTTTCCAGATCCTCCCAGTGACCGACATGTTCTGTCGTGCGAGACATGTTCTGACGGGGTGAGGGAGGTCTCAAACCGCAACTGACACAGACCTTGAAGAGAAAAACAAAACAAACCAAAACAAAAACCAAACAAAACGATTCAAACAAACAAGGGGTGTAGATATGCACTGTAGCGTGTGTACTAGTGTTGAGTGTGTATTAAAGCAGGTGAGTGTGGTTCTCTGTGCTTCTAATTTGTTGCCTCTGTGGGGAAAAATTGAGCACACACACACAGATAGCACAGCTAGAGAACAGATGAAGGGAAGAAGAACACCAATGGAGCAAGGAACCAGGTGATAATTGAATGCTTCCACCTTTTCCTGTAAAGGAAAGCCCTTCTTTTTTCTTTTCTTTTTTTTCCCAAGGACGAAGATTAGGCTAATGCCAAAGTGAGGGAGAGGGACAAGAACAAAATATCTCTTTCTGATATTAGACTTTTTTTTTTTTTTTAAAGTCTGATGTTAGAAGGTTGCTTCTTAGTCAGAGATTTGTAAAAGGATTTTTTTTTTGTAAGTCTATGATTACTAATATTTTTCTCCAAGGTGAAGAAAAATAATAACAATGACAGTACTGGTCCCGTAATGGCAAGATTGACACCACAACGCTAGTTAGAGTGTCCCTCGTGCATGCTGGAAATCTCGCCAACGCCTACCTTTTCGTTGATCTGCTTTAGCCTGGTGGGGTAGGATTTCACAAAGAGGAAGGTAAATGGAAAACAATTTTGAAACGTCATTCTCAAGTTTCACAAATACCTATTCAATTGCTAAAGTTCTCTGCTTATGCTTTCCCTCAGGCAAAATCCCAGCAAACAGCAGCAGTAGTCAAATTAGAAGATAGTGGCAGGGAGAAAAGAGAACAAGAAGAGTGAGGATTTACTCCCAATGTCAGGATTAGTAATAAGGGTGGCAGCGTGGTGGCGCAGTTGAGTTGATGCACCAAGGGGTTTGACTTTGCTAATTTTAGTAGGGTAAAACACGCTGGCCTAAGTATTGAGAAAAACCTAATTTTCTTTTGGAGTTTGGCTAATTAGAAGATTAAGTTCTTGTGCCCTAGGCAGGGTGAGGAATTAAATTGGTCCAGTGGAGTACAGCAGCAAGGCCCTCCGCCCTAGCACACCAGGTGAGCTCCTGTAAGGGTCCTGCCGCACACTCAGTCCCCACCGTAGTTGCAGTGAGCCTCTCAAACAGGTGTGGCTTTTGGCACAACTGGGCTGAGACACGGGTGAGGCACGTCATTAACTGCTGGCCTGAAGAGGGGCAGGGCTAGATCTCGGGAGTTATCCTGTCGGCGCAGACCCGGAGTCTGACGTACCTCAGTCAATAGCTAGCCAAAGTGGTATATCTGCACCTTCTCCCAGTCAGCCTGTTGACTCCTCATCTGATTGCTAGGCCTGCTGCGGAACTTCACTGTGCAACACTAGGACAGAGATATTCAGTTTTTCCCTCCAGCCTGCACCAGGTTTACGTCTGAACGGGTGGCTCCACTTGCTGTAACCCACACTTTTGTATTCTCGGGAACTTTGTGAGCGAGCACAGCTGTCTCGGGAGGGACGTGAGTGAGCATAGCTGTCTTGGGAGCTTCGTGAGCGAACACAGCTGTCTCGGGAGGAACGTGAGCGAGAGGAACGTGAGCGAACACCGCTGTCTCGGGAGCTTCGTGAGCGAGCACAGCTGTCTCGGGAGGAACGTGAGCGAGCACAGCTGTCTCGGGAGCTTCGTGAATAGCACAGCTGTCTCGGGAGGAACGTGAGCGAGCACCATCGCCTCGGGAGCTTCGTGAGCGAACACTGCTGTCTCGGGAGGAATGTGAGCGAGCACAGCTGTCTCGGGAGCTTCGTGAGCGAGCACAGCTGTCTCAGGAGGAACGTGAGCGGTCACCATCGCCTCGGGAGCTTCGTGAGCGAGCACAGCTGTCTCGGGAGGAACGTGAGCAAACACCGCTCTCTCGGGAGGAACGTGGGTGGGCACCGCTGTCTCGGGAGCTTCATGAGCGAACACCGCGCTCTCGGGAGGAATGCGAGCGAACACCGCGCCCTCGGGAGGAATGTGAGCGAACACCGCGCTCTCGGGAGCTTCGTGAGCAAGCACCGCTCTCTCGGGAGGAACGTGAGCGGTCAACGCCGCTCGCACCGACATTAGCTGGGGTTCCCACACGCTGCGCATCAGCCCAGGACACTCCGGAAGCGGGCGTGAGGCACTGGGCGCGGCCGACGACGCCTCCGCCGCCCCCCGGATCGCCGCCTCGGGAGAACTGTGAACGGGCTCCGCAGCTAACTCCACCCTGAAGAATGAGCCGCTCACCTGCAGAGCCAGGTCGATGTAGTCTTCCAGCGACTCCTCGGGGTCCCAGTATGGCACCAGGGACTTGAAGGGCTCGGCCAGGCCTCCGTAAAAGAAGACCATGAGGCAGGTCTTATCCATAGCCGCCCGCCGAGCCACTCCAATGAAGTCCCTGGCATACTCCTCCATGCTCCGGTCTCCCTGGCGGATGTTGAGCAACCTCCCTGCTGGACCCATGATTGCTGGTTGCGTTCTGTCACGCAACCGCGAAGCGGCGCCGCGAAAAGACGGAGTCAGGGTCCAGGTGCAGGTAAGGTGCTTTTAATACAAACAAAAATGCCAACACGGCACAAAAAAAACAAAACAGAAACGGACTGGGATACAAAACGGCAACACAGTGCATGTATCCCAGATCCGAGCAGACACTAGAAACAAAACACATCAGATAACAAATATCAAATATCATATAACGCAACCAGGCAGAGTGGTGGGAGAGGGGAGACTAAATAGTCTGTGGCAATGGGGAACAGCTGCGGGTGTCGTGAGTGTAATAATGATGCGGCAGGTGTGAGTAATGTGGCAGGTGTATTTGGTTATGGGAAATGAGGACGGGAGATGGCGGCCTCCTGTGGCGACAGGGAGAAGTGCCGGACCCGGACTCATGACAACAACTGGAACCAGTATGGAAACAGGAACTGTAATTAATTATGAAATTAAATTACAAATTCCACATCCCTAAACCTAACAGATTACTAATTCCTCCTTGTGTCATTAGAACCATCAGAACAAATCAATCCTTACCATCTCAATTATAAATTTCTCCCGGACCCGACAATCAAACACATTGATAGTTAATAATTAAGATCTTAATGTTATTATTAAATTATCAGAGCACACATAATTATCTCAATCAGTCTATATGGAATCAGGAACTGAAATTATTTTAATCAAATGAGTTTAATTTCACATCTGGGAATAGTTATGAAATTAAATTATCAGTTCCAAATATTTCATAGCAATTCACACGCTGATATCCTTAAAATCATGAGCGCAACTATAATTAAATGAATTATCTTCCTATCAAAGCAATGAGGCTAAGGCCCAGCATTAATTGCGTCTAACTACAAGGGGAAGAGACCAGTCTTAGATAAATGCCTTATTCCTGTGAAAATTAGCTGCCTTGTCTAGCAATGGTTTAAGTTTGTATTTGTTAAAGTCTTTTCAAATGGGAGGAAAGGTATAGCATGAATAAATTCAAAAGAGAGAGGGAAATGACATGAACAATCTGAGTGTGAGTTAAAGTTCAGCATGTAAAGATACATGCTAATCATGCTAGAAACATCCTAGCGACATGCTAGTAACTTGCTAATCATGTTAGCGACATGCTAGTTGCATGGTAATCATGCTAGAAACATGCTAGTAACTTGCTAATCATGCTAGAAACATGTTAGCGACATGCTAGTAACATGTTAATCATGTTAGAAACATGCTAGCAACATGCTAGTAGCATGCTTATGCTAAAAACATTCTATAAAGGCTGTATTGCCTTTAAAACATTCAAACTTTAAGCTTTTAAAACTACTTTAAACTATTTCAGACTGCAAACCATTAAACGTAAAACTTTTTTAAGCTTCTTAAACTTTTTAAACTTTTCAAACTTTCTGATCCGGCTTTCCCAAGCCAACTTAAAGTTTGTCTTGACAGACTTTTTTATCTAGTTATTCATCTTCTTTTGCGTGTTGAAAAAAAGTGTTGAGCATTGTCACATAACATCATTTTAATTATAAAGTTTAACATCAGTGGTGTAAACAGATTATGAAATTTCATTTTAAAGCAAAACCAAACCAAATAATGTTAACACCAGCTTGTAATTCAGTATGAACACATGGGAGTCTAGCCTAAAGGAACACGACTTATAAAATATCATTTTTTTTAATATTATTTATTTATTTATTTATTTTTACTGTATGTGTACGTTAAAAGTATCGAGAACATTCCCTAACTAAATGAAGATAAATGTCTTGGCTTATGATGTGTTTATTTGAACCAATCAGACAGAGTAAATGGAGAGTCAGCAAGAGCCTCATTTGATTGGCTACAAAGAGAAGGTGGACCCGCCCTCCCCCTCACGCTTGCAAAACTCAGTTAGTGAAAGAATGGTGCCAAAACTGTAAGCGCAGAGAAAAGAATGACGGAGCTGTACATATCAGATTATTTCGGGAACTTTCTGCCCTACATACACAAGAAGTCATTTAGACATTTGACAGTCTGTGTTTTTACACATACAGATTGGTTCTACGCGGTCAATCCGTTTTACAGTTCTTTAAACTGTTGTTTTCGCTTGCAAATCACTGTTCACAGGCTTGCAGTGCTTTTGACCACATTTTTGCGAAAAAAACATGCCAAAAGTGTAAGCGCATAAAAATGGAAGTCATAAGAATGCAAAACATATTTATTTTGGGTTAGCATGAAGATGCAGTTTCACAATACATGAATTACACTTACGAGTAACAGCAAATAATTTTTTCTTGCGCTTGAAACGTGATTTACACTTTCACAAATCTTACCCTGCACATGCAAATCTTTATGGCATTATTTTACCTTCATAAAGATGTCTCCGATTAAGCGATTTGAGGTGTTTTGTTGTTGGATGTAATAATGAATAAAGCAGTCATCATTTACTCCCGACATCTGAGCCACTGAAGATGCAGAGGATTAACGTTACTTTCGCTTTGAAGTGAATGTGCTGATCCCTGATCTGTCTAAATGCATCAATGTTCGCACAAATCATTTGTGATCCAGCTTCATCTACAGAAGAAGTGAGTATAAGGGTTTTTTATGAATCTTTGCTAATCACATTTCCTAATATGTGCTAGTTAGCCAGTTTCGCAGCTAAAGTAAACAGTACTGCTCGTCACCCCACGGAAGAGAGGGGCGGGGCAAGCAGAGCTCATGAGCATTTAAAGGGACATGGACTAAAAAAATGGCTTGATGAAAACAGAGCTGATTTTGACAGGGTAAAATGTGTTTTTTTACACTACCAGAAAATTTTTAGAAATTTTAACCAAAGTATGTTATAGACTTTTCATTAAGACTCTAAAGAATCATATCAGTTTGTGGAAAATGGGCATCCGATCACCCCTTTAACAAATTGCCATCAAAACATTTACAAAGCTATCAAAACCGCTCATCTACACATAATGTGTGATTAAAATCCAAAACTTTCATAAATAAGAGCTCGAATCTATAGTTAGCTTACCTATTATAGTTAGCCTCTATAGTTGGCTCACGGTTGTGACGCTAACATACTTTTTCCGATGACACTGAACCATTTAAAGTAAATATTCAACAGAAGCATGTCAATTACATGCAAGAAAGTGTCAGGAACAGTTGTATGTATTATTTGTGTAATTTTAGGGACTAAACTTACCTGAGAGCAGTAAAAACAACAGTGAGAGACTTAGTTTTGCTCCTTGTCAGCTGAGTTGACACCCCGTTTCCATGGTAACTCCCTCCACTCCAGTTTAAAGGCGCCTCGAATGTTCAACGCGAGTACCCATCAAACACATCAAAGTTCCGCAGTGTACATAGTACATAAAATTAGAAACTTGTCCTGAAACTTCATAACATATTAAGTTGGTAGGCCTAAATTGAATGAGAATATAGGATATACTGTTCTATTCTATAGTATAATATAATATAATACTGTATACAAACCCGATTCCAAAAAAGTTGGGACACTGTACAAATTGTGAATAAAAACAGAATGCAATGATGTGGAAGTTTCAAATTTCAATATTTTATTCAGAATACAACATAGATGACATATCAAATGTTTAAACTGAGAACATGTATCATTTTAAGGGAAAAATAAGTTTATTTTAAATTTCATGGCATCAACACATCTCAAAAAAGCTGGGACAAGGCCATGTTTACCACTGTGTGGCATCCCCTCTTCTTTTTATAACAGTCTGCAAACGTCTGGGGACTGAGGAGTTGCTCAAGTTTAGGAATAGGAATGTTGTCCCATTCTTGTCTAATACAGGCTTCTAGTTGCTCAACTGTCTTAGGTCTTCTTTGTCACATCTTCCTCTTTATGATGCGCCAAATGTTTTCTATGGGTGAAAGATCTGGACTGCAGGCTGGCCATTTCAGTACCCGGATCCTCCTCCTACGCAGCCATGATGTTGTAATTGATGCAGTATGTGGTCTGTCATTGTCATGTTGGAAAATGCAAGGTCTTCCCTGAAAGAGACAACGTCTGGATGGGAGCATATGTTGTTCTAGAAATTGGATATACCTTTCAGCATTGATGGTGCCTTTCCAGATGTGTAAGCTGCCCATGCCACACGCACTCATGCAACCCCATACCATCAGAGATGCAGGCCTCTGAACTGAGCGCTGATAACAACTTGGGTTGTCCTTGTTCTCTTTAGTCTGGATGACATGGCGTCCCAATTTTCCAAAAAGAACTTCAAATTTTGATTTGTCTGACCACAGAACAGTTTTCCACTTTGCCACAGTCCATTTTAAATAAGCCTTGGCCCAGAGAAAACGCCTGAGCTTCTGGATCATGTTTAGATATGGCTTCTTTTTTGACCTATTTTCGGATTGTGTTCACCGACAATGTTTTCTGGAAGTATTCCTGAGCCCATGTTGTGATTTCCATTACAGTAGCATTCCTGTATGTGATGCAGTGCCGTCTAAGGGCCCGAAGATCACGGGCATCCAGTATGGTTTTCCGGCCTTGACCCTTACGCACAGAGATTGTTCCAGATTCGCTGAATCTTTGGATGATATTATGCACTGTAGATGATGATAACTTCAAACTCTTTGCAATTTTTCTCTGAGAAACTCCTTTCTGATATTGCTCCACTATTTTTCGCCGCAGCATTGGGGGAATCGGTGATCCTCTTGGCATCTTGACTTCTGAGAGACACTGCCACTCTGATAGGCTCTTTTTATACCCAATCATGTTGCCAATTGACCTAATAAGTTGCAAATTGGTCCTCCAGCTGTTCCTTATATGTACATTTAACTTTTCCGGCCTCTTATTGCTACCTGTCCCAACTTTTTTGGAATGTGTAGCTCTCATGAAATCCAAAATGAGCCAATATTTGGCATGACATTTCAAAATGTCTCACTTTCAACATTTGATATGTTATCTATATTCTATTGTGAATAAAATATAAGTTTATGAGATTTGTAAATTATTGCATTCCTTTTTTATTCGTAATTTGTACAGTGTCCCAACTTTTTTGGAATCGGGTTTGTAATATAATATAATATAATATAATAATAGCTTTAAAAATGGTAAACTTAGTGTAGAAACAAAATGCATTGCTGCATTGCAAAAACACATTGATTAAAAATACATCATATGAGGCATGAATATAATTTCACAAATAGCCTGTAAACACACACAACATGAGCATAAAAGCTATGCATTTTTAAAATATATTTTCAAAATATATTACAATATATTTAACAGTGCTTCACATATATGTGAATATATTACCTTTCCGTATGGGATAGACATATCTGACCAACGAGAAAGTTCCTGTGAGGATAACTAAAAGAAGCACCAAAGAAGAAAATATTCTAACAAGATTAAGGGTTGGATACTATGCTGAATAAGGGAAAGGGAAGTGGTGTGTGGCCAAGTTTGGTGACCCATACTTGGAATTTGTGCTCTGCATTTAACCCATCCAAGTGTACACACAGTAGTGAACATACACCCAGAGCTGTGGGCAGCCAATGCTGCGGCCCCCGGGGAGCAGTTGGGAGTTCGGTCCCTTGCTCAAGGGTCTCACCTCAGTCGTGGTATTGAGGGTGGAGAGAGTGTTGGTTATTCACCATAAAACCTTAAAAATAATAAATAAACATCCAACAGGATTATGTGAGCATTGTGGAAAAGAGGAATCACTAGAACATGTTATTTTTGTTTGTCAAAAGTATACTAATGAACGAGAAACAATGAAGAATGAATTTAGGAAGGTGGGAATGGATTAACTAAAGTTTAAAAATATATTATTTACTTGTGGATTAGAGAGTTTATTTCTTTATCTCAAGAGAACAGAGCTGATTAAGAGAATTTAGAGGTTTTATTTCTTATTTGAAAATGTTTTTCTTTTCATTTTGTTTGTTTGTTTCCTCTTTATCTCAAGAGAACAGAGCTGATTAAGAGCATTTAGAGGTTTAATTTCTTTATTTAAAAAATGTTTATTTCTTTTCATTTTGTTTGTTTGTTACCTCCTCACTTTCATTATGAAATGGGTAAACTCTGGTCCACACTCCAATACAGTAGGTGGCGATAATGCCCCGCCATAAAACTGAAGAAGAAGAAGAAAGTTCCAGTTTGCTGTCGTCCCGCCTCCTGTGTTACTTCGTTTTATTAACGGGTGATGAAACGAAAAGGGCTGGGTTTATGACACGCTGGCCACTTCCTACTTTTCTTTTATAGAATTAAGTTGAAAATAAACTTCACTTATCAGTGTCAGTCCGCACTCAAGTGATCATGGGGAAAATTGAGTGGGCGATGTGGGCAAACGAGCAAGCTCTGGCTGCTGGACTCAGTAAGAACACACATACTCTAATTCTATACCTCGTTTAGTTTTTCAGGCGCTCTAGAACATTTAGACAAGGACTAAAGTATTACTTACATTAATGTTTCTCGAATACTGTCGTGACTATAGATATGTAAAACTAAAGAGAAGACCGCAACTACATACAACATGGTGTTTAAAGTATAAATCTAGCAGCTGTCATTCAAGTGTTTTTTGTTTTTATTGTTTTATTTTTATTTTGTTTAGATTGTGTGTTAATCTCTTTTTTTTATCTTTTAAAAAAACCACTCTCAGAGCTAATGTTACGTTGAATGTAAAATAACAATATTTAAAAAGATGGTTTTATTTTATTTTTTATATTTGAAATATAATATTTAAGTTGATGTAGTCTAGTGTGAATATGAGGAAATGTAAATGAGGAAGTGAAATTAACTTTTTTTCCTGTTACAGTTTATGCGACTGGTGGGATCGTTGGGGTGGCTGGTCAGTTCAGAGGCTGGCAGTTTGCAGCTTTCGGCATGTATCCTTACAACCTCTACATGGCTCTTTCCTATAAATGCGTGAGACTCTGATTTGCCCTCATTGTCATTTCCTCATGTGAGCTTCTTGTCTTTTGACTTGTGAAGTCCACATTTTTTGGTAAAGTACCAAAGTGTATTTCAAGCGTACTCGTTTATATCCTTGACTGTAATAGTGCTGCCGGTGTGTTTGTGTGTTTGCTTGAATATCCACGAAGCAAACGGGGCAAAGGCACCAGCGTTGAGAGAACGTAAGTGTTTTATGAAGAGTCAATCTGAACTCATTTGAGACTGTAACTAGTTGCAGGAAGTACCGGCTGGTTATTTCAACACACTCATTTCAATAATTCCTATGCAAAATATTTTAAACTGAGTCATTTGTATAATGAAGACTTCCTTTGTGTGCTTTGAATCATAAACTTCTCATGGAAAGCTTTTCTGTTTGATTTCAGTGGTCAGTACTGCTTCACAGTTTGTGTAAAGTCTTTTGGACCCCTGACCAGAAACTATTACGTCAGAGCATTCTTGCACGCTGCGTAAGTCTGTTATATTTCAGTCAGGTGTTGTCATGCATGTCCCTTCTCTTGTCATATAAGATACCATCTTACTTGTGTTTCAAATAATGCACAAATATGTCTGTCTCTGTGTGTTTTACTTTGCAGGCTGTGTGTTCCTGGAGGGTTCATGTTAGCCACAGTTCTGGGATGTGTGTGTCTAGGAATTGCCAGTTTAATCTATCTTTCAGTAAGTTCAGTAAATTTCTGTAAATTCAAAAGACCAGTCAATTCAATTCAGTACTTTTTCATCTGAACTCCAGATAAACAACATGACTGAATGAATGTGAATACCACTGTAACTAAAAGAAGATAGGAAGAAGAAAAAAAAAGATATTGCTTCATGCTCATTTGCTTCCTCCTATAAAATCCCCTTTTTCACATTCAAACTGTTGCAGAAACAGTTCAGCCAAAATGAAAATTCTGTTATTTACTCACTCGCATGTTGTTTCAAACCCATATGATTGTATTTCTTTTGTAGAACACAAATGGAAGTGTTTAGAAAAATGTTTTTAAATGATGAAAATGAAAGGGGACAGATATCGTCAAGCTTCAAAAATTACAAAAAGCACCGGAATATAAAAAAGCAGTTCATATGCACATTCTTATGGCGCTTTTCCACTGCATGGTACAGCACGGTACGGTTCAGTACAGCTCACTTTTTTTGGGGGGGGCTCGAGGTTCCAAGCGAGCCGTACCGTTACCAAAACATGATGTGTAAACTCTGCTGATCACTGATTGGCCTGCGTCATTGAACTTTCAGCACAAGACACAACAGACCCGCTAGATTTAAATCTAAAGCAGTACTAAACTGCTGTGGAAACACAAACCGATCCGAACTGAGCCGTGCCGAGCGAAGTAGTACCACGCAGTGGAAAAGTGCCATTACATTACCCTTTTGCGTTCCACAGAAGAAAGAAAATTTTATGACATGAGTATGAATGGCTGTGTTTACACCTGGCATTAACATGTGATCACTGTGATCCGATCAAGCAGATCAGATCATCAGTCAATCTGAACAGGGCGCGTTTACACTTGGCAACATCAGGTGACTTCTCTATATGAATAACCGATTGGATCTGTCTTTTCCGTGCATTATTTAAATAAGTCTGCAGAGAATGGCCCCGGTGCAAAGTCAACCTGAAGTGGTGGGTTTTATTTTGAAAAGCATTTTAAGCGTAGATAAGCGTAGTAGACTCGCTCCACACGTTCTCCGTCTTTTTTCCTGACAGTTCATGGCAGAGAGGGCGGCATTTTGCATGATGTCGACCTGCAAATGCAGACACGATGGCTGGATTGCATTTACATTACACTGAGATCCGATCACAATACATCCTCGACTACTTCTGGAGCAGGACACGCTGATCGGATAACATTCCGATCAGAAGCGCGTTTTCTTGGTTTTTCAATATGTATGTGGACAACATCCGGATACAGGTCGCATGTTAATGCCAAGTGTAAACGCAGGCGCAGCCAATGATGTAGATGTCGACAGAATTTTGAGTTAACTAAAGTTTTAAAAATGTCTCTGAATCTGATTATTTGCGCTGACCACTGATGTGCTGATGTGAGTGTAATATGATGATCCATCCCACAGTATTTTTGTATAATACTTTATGTAATTTGACTCATGAACTGTCACTTGGAGAAGAACTCTTTGGACAACATCTATTTTTAGATGCATTTGGTTGTGTGGCCTTTGATTTCATGCATGATTTTCAACTTTGGCATCACAGGCAGCTATTCATGGAGAGCACTGGGAGCCCATACTGCCCCGCACAGAGCCACCAAAGCGTGTTGGGGATAGCATCAAAGAACCTCCAATAAACCCTCCACCTCGGCCTCCTCCTGAACTCCGCCGGAAGAAAGCTGATAAACTGGAGACTGCTGCGTATGACAATCCCATGTCTGTGACCGTCAATGAATAAGGATTCCATTGTGAAAACAGTAACCCGTTATTCAAGGAGGCTTCAGTAACAAGTAACTGTATTGATATGAAAAATGTATGAGTTTATACTAACAAACTGCATCAAAACAGAGAGAGAGCTAGCACTGACTTGTATCATGTTTATTTTATAATATCTATGGTGTGTAACTCTTGATCAATTTGAAACATCCCAGTTATTATTGCTACTAATAGAGGAGAAATTTTTATGTAAGAGATTTTTTTTATCATTTATATAATCATTGAAGAAAAAAATCATTTTATTGGGCTGCTGTTAAAATGTTAACAGTGATTGTGTATGTTTACCTCAAGAGAGTGTATATAGTTATGTCATCATTTGTACTTACAATAAACTCAGGATGTTTAATTCAATCATTTGTCATCTATAGAGTTGAAATATTGCCAAGCTTCATTCCCTTTTTTATGTGTTGTGCATATGTATAACCTAATGTTATTTTATTTACACAATGTTTTAAACGTAGCGACATTTTTCCTCTAAAATGCATGTCATCCTTAAATGTCTATATTCATTACTAAAGAAATAAAGCCATGTACAATGATCATTATATTATGGCAGAATGTAAATCACATGTTTTCGTAATCCTCCATTACTCAACAAGGAACAAGGAAGTTAATCTTGCTCAAAGAAAAATGAAACTCATTGTCTTTTGTGCTCATTTGATTATGACTGTTTCTTTGATATCTAATGTTAAATTCACTGTCATGTACATTGAAGAAATAAGTTCTGTAGGTCAGAAAGATCTGATTGTTCTTATCAAACTGACAAAATGCTCTGAAAATCTGTTCTGCTGTATGACATAGGAGCTTTAAAGATTTTGAACAATCAGAGTATGACTGCCCAGTAGCATGTTTAATTGTTAATTTCATTTCAAACTTTGACAGATTAAATATGAAGTTCTTCCATGCTTGGTTACTGTGGGTTAGACACATACAATAAGTGTGTGTGTAACTACTGATGCATATGGACACTGCTACTTAGACTTAGGCAAGTAATGAAAATGCTACTGAGTCATTTGTTTAGAACCAGTGATTCGGGGTGCATATCAAAATAGTTAATAGTCTTTAATCGGCCTGATTAAATAAGCTCTCCAAGAAACTAACCGAACAAGCCCTACAATTGAATAAAATAGTACGCATTATACAGAAACTTCATATTTGTATATTAGTAAATCATTTTGTAAAGCAATTGGTGCAACTATCCTACAGCAGTGTGTGGACACAATCACCCTATAATGATAAAAATCCATTTACTCCTTTTTTTAATCCTCTAAAAATTTAAACCTTAAGTCTCAATTATCAAGCCGTTTAGATTTTCTCAGCAGTATGATGTCATATTTGCTTTGGACCCGCCCACAACAGCTGAAGTATTGTCCAGTATTAGCGTATTTTCGCCCTTAGCCAGTTGTAAGAAATCCTTTATTTTCTCCGTGCATGAGCAGCTGTAGCAACAATGTCTTGTAAGCAATGGATGTGTTTTGTAGTTTTGTGATGAGAGTGTTAATTTTCTCTCGACATCAGAGCCACTGAGGATGCAGTGCATTAGTTTTTTTTTTTTTTCTGATGGCACCAATGAATACACCTAAATTTGTTTATGTCTGCACAACTAATTTTACTTCAGACTGCCTTCTGAACGAGGGACATTTCAAGGCAGGTTTTGCTAAAACGTTAAAACTCGAGGATAGGTCATTACCCCATGTTTGTGATCCAGCTGCATCTCCAGAAGAAGAAAGTATTACACTTTATATTTTTTATGATTATTTGCAAATTGCCTTTGCTTTTCCAAGGAAGAGAGGGGCGGGTGAGCAGAGCTCATTAGCATTTAAAGGCACATGCCCCGATAGAGTCGCTGTGAATACAGCAAGGTAAAAAAGGGTGTTGTTTTACACAACCACTGAGTAATTTTAACCAAAGTATGTTGCAAACCTATCATGAAGACCCTAAAGAATCATACCAACTTGTTGAAGATGAGCATCTAGTGTCCCCTTTGAAGCTCAGCCACCACAAAAATCAGACTTACTTTGAAATCATTCTGAGGTTAAATACATATTTAAAATCATAATAAGAAATGTTTTATTGGCTATGATACTGTTTTTTAAATCAAATCTTTGCAAAGCTATGACAGGAAACACTGGAATCTAATGCCTGGGAAAAACAGTCTTAAACAATTAAGCATCGTTATACATGAACCCATGTAGGAAATAAAAGAGTTATCGAATAAACATGTTCTAAACTCCTGAAAAACTGGTGTTTCATATTTTAGAGCGGTTACTGCAATTTATGAAAGAAATTAATTAAATCTGTATGTGGGAGTTAGTGTGAAAAAAAATCAGATGCAACCCCCCTTGTAATCCTTAACATTTTCATAAGTAACTGTAATTTAATTACACATTTTTTTCTCAGTAACTGTAACTGATTACAATTACTTTTATTTTCTAATTAAATTACGTAATTCTGTTACATGTAACTAGTTACTTCCCAACACTGTAAGCAACGTTCGAAGAACAGGCCCTGTTCTCAGGGTCATAGATTCCCCAGTTATACTATAGCTCACAGACTTTATAATCTGTTGTTAGAGAAAGTTGTTAAAGTTGTGAGAGGTAGATGTTTAGTACAGCTGGATAAGTAGGTGCATATGATAACTGAATCTTTGCGTTTTTAGACATACTTTATAGCCTGGGCAACAAGTCAGTTCCTTATGTGCCAAATAATTCTGGGGACCATAGGACTCTGGAAACATAGGACCTTTTTTTAATGTGTTTATTATGAGCCTATTTGGGGAACATGGGACCTTGGGAACATAGCAACAATCCCAACTGGGTCAAATCACAGTTAGACAAAAACATGCAGTAGAAAGGCATTTTTAAAAAATAGGTGATCCACACAGCTAGAGAAAACAAAGAAATGGCTGTGATGAGAAAAGAGAGGAAACTCCATAAAGTACTGGGCTTGATCAAACTATAGAAATAATAAATACATTGGCCCTGTTCCAAATAGTATATTTCATGTGCATTTGTGGTCTTACAATGCCTGCCGTGTGATTTTAGCTTTTAGAAGGGTGCTTGCAACCGCCCCCATTGTGTGCCGTCAATGCTCACTTCTGCCGAGCCTGCACTAAGATGAGCTCTGCAACAGACGTCTATCTGACAGTCATAGTGGCATTACATCATGAAAGTGTGGACTCAAAGGAAGGGTGCTTTTCAAACCGAAGGACACATCCTAATAATGCTGCTTATCTTAGAACAGGGGTGCCCAGTCCTGTTCCTGGAGATATACCTTCCTGCAAAGTTCAGCTCCAACCCTAATCAAACACAACTGAACCAAATAATTAAGTTCTTTAACAGCACTTGAATTACAGACAACCTTTCTTTGAATGAACACACATATCGTTCAGGTCATTGTGTATATTATTACTGTTCTTGTATATGTTCTTTTGTGTTGTATACTGTTTTATGCATGCTTGATCACTAGTTAACCTCACTTATATCATGTTTGGTCTCTATCAATTCGTCTTTCGTCTAGAGTGAATATTACATGTTTATACCTATGCAACATATTAGTGTCCTAAGAATCTTTAGTAGTTTTTGCATTAACCTATTTACATATGCAGATTATCATGTTCAGAGACAAAGAGTCGTAAGCATTCCTTCCAAAAGTGAAAGTCACCATTGGCTCTTTGACTCCCCAGAGGTGTGACCTCTATATCAGATAAAGCTCTCACATCAGTGACCCGCCTGGCCAGTTTGCGGTTCTTTTATATGTATCATTAACAGTGCTCATGAAAACTAAAACAAATATGTTGACAAATTATACAAGATAATCTGTTATTACTCATGCATAGAAATTACATGGTACATAGTGTAAATGGTCAAATAAATTAGTCCATAATATGATATATAAAATAGTACGTAATTAATAATAGCCAAATTGCCTAATAATAATAATAATAATAATAGCAGATACTGTGACATTGCAAGCACCATGCTCTAAAGCTGATATATACACAAGGGCTCTGTCCACATGGCTACCAAATTTGCACGTTTCTGTTGCGTTTTGCTTTGTCTTCCTTTGACCTAGTTTTCCTTAGTTGCCCTGATTAGTTAATTAGTTCCACACCTGTTTTCTGTCCCTCCCTGATTACGTTTAGTATTTAAAGCCTGTGTTCTGCCCTGGTCCTTTGTTTGCTTTTAGTTTTGATCTATGTGTTTTGCTACACCTCGCTCGTGGATTATCGCTGTTCCTTGTTTGACTTTACATTAAAAGACTCTATTTTTGATTACTCTCCTTCGTCATGCGCTTTACTAGCACAAACCGTAACACAAATCAGGTAGCCATGGCCAGTGGTGGAAAGAGTACTAAGAAACTGTACTTCGATAAAAGTATTGCTATTTAAGGAAGTACAAGTAAAAGTACTGAAAAATATGACTAGAGTAAAAAAGTAGTTTGCTGAAAAATTACTCAAGTTACTGCGTTACAAAGTACTTTTTTATATTTCTATTTTTACCCAAAATGAGAAGATGCATTATGGAGCAGGGTTAACCCTAATCCTAACACCCATGTACTGTAATGTCTGTTTCACAAGTGAGACCCAGGAAATGTGGACAAATGCATCAGATATCACTACAGATGAATAACATGCAGATAGAGACACTTTGGCTGATGAAACGTGGAAGACAATAAACACACAATTACAATGCAGTGCTATTTGACATAGCTTGTATCACAGTATAGAATTTGAAAAAAATATTTTCTGTCTCACTGTGATAAGAAGCAACATGGAACCACAGAAGCTAACTGTTTCAACCACGACTTATGTTATATGATTTTGGAGCAAAACATGATATTAGTCTCATAAATTGTCATGCTTGACTCTATGTTAAGCAAACATACTATCTATTCCTGTTGCCAGGAGCAACTATTTTATAGCTAATTTTGAAAAAATACATCCAGGTATAAGATTATGTGGTTGTTTTTAAGAAAGCAAAGAATGGTAAGTGAAGGATTAAAAGAAAAGAAAGGGTCTAAAACAGTGTGAATAGAAAGGTGCCAGTAAAAAAAATAATGTGGGTTAGGGATAAGGTTGGGCATCGTTTGAATTTTAATGATTCCAATTCTTGTTAATTCCTCATTTCGATTCCAATAAGGTAAAAAATTAAATTAATTAATTAATTAAAAAAATCTTAGATATCATCTTATTGCTAAATATTTCATTGTTAGCTGAATATTATGATGTAATGAAGAAATGATAGAATCCATTCCTGTTAAATCTGAAGTGAAATACTTAGGTTTAATTATGTCTAAAGAATTACATACGAGAGAACTAGTAAACATAGAAGAGAGAATTGACAGTATGACAAAATTTCTTAATCATTGGCTTATGAGAGATTTGTCTACTATGAGCAGAATCCTCTTGGCCAAAGCAGAAGTTCTATCTAAACTATATTTACCCATGTTACTCTCTTTATGTTTCTCCTCAACTGATAAAAAGGCTAATTCTATTATGTTTAGTTGTATATGGAAAAACAAAACTCATTATGTTAAAAAATCTCAGATGATTAAAGAATATAAAAATGGAGGTCTGAAAGCCTCTGAATTTGAATCAATGTTTGGAGTACTTAAAACTGAAAAACTGTTAAATCCTTTTTAACACAGCCTAATTCAATGTGGTTTCATATACCAAAGTGTGTATTCAAGAAAGTCGGAGGATTAGATTGTTTGCTGAAATGCGACTTTGAGGTTTCCAAATTGCCAATTAAGCTTTCAAAATTCCACAAACAAATGTTGTATTATTGGAAAATTATATTTACCCAAAATTGCAAATCGCATGACTCTACCTTGTGGAATAACAAAACCATTACAATAAATAGAAAGACAGTATTCAAACAAGAGTGGTATGAAAAAAAAAATGTTTTGCATGTTGTAGATATGTTAGATGAAGCTGGTCAATTTATTCAACATAATTCATTCATGGAGAAATTTGAGATAAAATGTTCCTTTAGAGAATTTCATATTGTGTGTAAAGCCGTCCCTCCTTCTTTAAAACAATTAATACAAAACAACCTCACATATTCAAATGTATCTGTTAAATTGCCTGAGTTGAAGATTGGAGGAATACACATTGGGGATAAAAAGTGTCAGAACAAAGTAAGTTATTTTCAGACTTCAATACACCTTCAAAAATAAAATATTGCATTAATGAAGCATTTAAAAATAAATTTTGTAATTATCTTGAATGGCCATTGTATAAAACCAAAGTCTCTTTCCTTTTAAGAATGGTACGACTTTGTATTTTTTTCCCTTGCAACCCCCCTAAAAAAAAAAAAAAAAAGAAGTTTGTTTGTTTGTTGTTAATTGTGAGTAGATTTATGTATACACACACATGGACATATATGTATGACATATAGAGATTTAAGTATGGGAGTGTGTGTATTTTTTGAAATTATTAAGAAAATGTTTATTCCTGCTATGAATTTCATTTAGTCCGTTCTCTCATATCTCCATACAGATTATAATGTGCAATATTTTTGAACAACCTCCTTACTCAATTAAAAGAAACAAGAAGAAGAAACGTCCGGGTCACATTGTTTATCATTTTATGTTGATGGTTGTATTATTCTGTGTTCTAGTCTTGATTTTTGAGCATTAATAATAATAATAAAAAAAATAAAAAACGTCCGGGTCACCCACATCCACTTCCGTTTAAAGTGACGTGTTTACCATATGTTTGTAGCGTTTCCTGTTGAACATCAAATACAAGTTGATGAGACATTTGGGCTCGGTGCGAGATTATTGATCACTGATCAGTTGATCTGCTATTCAGCATGTCAAGTCGCGCTTTGCGTAGGCTGAAGGGCGAGCAGCGAGCTCAGGCCGATTTAAACGCTTTGAAACTCGCTGATGAAGATGACAGAGATGACGAGGTGCAGATGAAGAGTGACAAAACTCCCCATAAACAGAAGAACATCAGCAACATCTTTGAGCTGGTAACGTCTGGCATGTGTGTTTATCAAAGTGCAGAGGTTGGAGTAACGTTAGTATTACCATGCTACTTTGATACGTAGCATGGTGTGATTAACGTTACCGTACATGTGTACCATGATATTTACATAGGGTGCTTTAAAAGTGATATGGTATAACTTTTATTATTATTATTATTTTTTTGTACAACGGCAGAAGCCCAAAATACCATTATAGTATAGCAATTATGAAATATGAGATGATGTATGATTTAGTTTAATGTTTGTCAGTATCACATACTTAATGTGATACTTCACAAATAACAAAAACAGGAACTTTTTCAACATTAAGGTTGGTTTTAAATGAAAATGCGTGTGAACGTATTAAGGGAAAGTATATGTTTTAAGTGCTGTAACTTTTCTCTGTTTATGAATACGTCATGAATTGAGAAATCAAATGTTCACATGGTTCACACAAAAATGAAAACGTCAGTCATTTCCTCACCCCCGTGTCTTTCTAAACCTGATTGGATTTCTTTCTTCTGCTTAACACACACACACACAAAGATATTTTGAAGAATACGGTTAACCATTACCTTGTTTCTTTTTCTCCTCATCTCAGCGTTACTGCTATTGTGACTAAATTGTGTGCTGAAAGCAATCAAAGAAATCTCCCTTTATAATAACTGGAACTGTCCATCAATTTAGTTAATCGACTCTTTCATCCAAAACTCCTTTCAAAAGAATTTAAACCATCTACACTGCGTCATTAATCAAACGTTAATCTTTTAAAGTTGATGTCAAAATTTTACATCCCCCCTTCAGAATCTGCAAAATGTTAATTATTTTACCAATATAAGAGGGAATGTACAAAATGCATGTTATTGTTTTAGTACTGACCTGAATAAGATATTTCATATAAAAAATGTGTATAGTCCACAAGAGAAAATAATAGTGGGTTCTTAATACTGTGGTATTACCTGAATGATCCACAGCGGTGTTATTTGTAGGGCTGGTCCGAATACCATTTCTTGAGCTTCGAAGCTTCGATAGGAATCAACACCGAATATTCGAAGCTTCGGAGGGAGGGGCTGAACATATTCTTCTCTCTAATAAAGGCAGGAATCTCTGTGCGTCTGTCTGCCTGTTTGCATTTTTATTGTGTCGAGAAACGTTCATCCAATGACTTCACACGCGGCAGGTGTGTTGCTGCGGACACAAGGGAGTGCAGTGTTGCATTTTGGTGCAATATGGACATGCGACACGTTCATAATTAATAAACATTTAATAAACTAACAGAGCGAGCCGGAAGCGAACAGCCATTTCTAGGCCTGGAAAAGTTTAGTAAAAGTCATGGAATTTTATTTTACAAATCTCTGTATAATAGAGTTATATTTAATCAGGTCCTGAATTTGTGTGTAGGCCTATATCGCATAGTTTTACTCATTCCCGCAGCTTTCGAGTTTATAATGAGGGAAATTCTTGCAAACATTTATTAAATATAGCATGTAGGTTAGATGAGTAAATAAATCCACACAAAATATCAGATTAAATCAGTCATTTGAAAACCGCGTGAGTGATTCAGCTGGACCGCGTCTTCTCTCTTTCACTCTCGTTGTGGTCTCAAAGCGGCTTCATATCGGCGCATCTCGTCTGCACTACAAGAGCTACAGCACGCTGACCCAAGACTTTCGCTCGCATCTCGGGACAGTTGACAGAAAGAAAACGCATGCATCGCATTCGGTTTTGTGATAGTAGAGGGTCCGTTCACATGTCGCATCTTTTGCGCGCTTAAGTTCATTATTTCAAATGTAGATGTGCAGCAAGCGCGCTCATAATATAAGCGGGCTCATATATGCTATAGGTCAGCACTAACGTCTTTCATTGGCTGTTGCAGATGTTCAGCCAGGCGGACAAGTTGAGAACCGTTTCGCGGGGGATGCCAGGTGTTCGAGAGAAAAAAAAAAAAGGATATTCGAATCTCAAAATTGAAGATCAAATGCCAACCCACCCAACGAATATTCGAATAATCGAATATTCTGGTTCAGCCCTAGTTATTTGTTTAGTGATAGTTGTTCATGAGTCCCTTGTTTGTCATGAACAGTTAAACTGTCCACTGTTCTTCAAAAAAACCTTCAGGACCCACACAGGTCCCCTTCAGGTCTTTGGTTTTCCAGCATTTTTGTGTATTTGAACCCTTTCCAACTAGGGCTGCACGATAAATTGCATGCGATTTGTCATGTGCATCTCGTCGGGTCAACTGTAATTTTACAAAGCTATGGAAAGAAAATAACGACTTTATTCAACCGTTCATCTCCCCATGGTGAGTATTAAAGTATAGAGTGTATCCGCTGGACGCAAACTGCGTATGCTGTTCTGTGTCAACCGCACCACACCGATACGCTGTTTTCATTCAGATCAAAGCGTAAGCGATGTAGAAAACCTATCCGCATGGTGCAGCTGACAGAACAGCACATGCAATTTGCGTCCAGCGGAAACTCTCTATACTTTAATGGTGCTTTTCCACTGTGTGGTACGACTCGGCTTGACACGGTTCAGAACGGCACGACACTGCTCAGTTAAGCTCATTTTGTTTCCACTGCAGTTTAGTACTGCTTTAGAGTGGGCGGGATTATTCACGTGTCGTTATAGTTGTGCCACCTCTATTGCCATGACTCCTGAAAAACTTTTTAATTCTGTGTCGCTCCATCACGCTCTCTCTGGATCTGCTCATCGGCTATCAACGAGAGGAACATCTGTACTTCCTCAACAGACAACGACACAGCCATTTTTTGGTTGTTTAAAAAGGTTGTTTAAAAAAGGTGCACTCATTCAAAATAGTTGCGTTTCGATCCTTCGCTGGCTGTGCCGATTTAAATCTAGCGGGTCTGTTGTGTCTCGTACTGAAAGTTCAATGACGCAGACAGTGACTATTTTCTCTGGCCAATCAGTGATCAGCAGAGTTTAAACGTCATGTTTTGGTAACGGTACGGCTCGCTTGGAACCTCGGCTGAGGTGGTACTAAAAAAAAGTACCATGTACTGTTCCCAGTGAAAACCCCGCCAAAAGTGAGCTGTACTGAACCGTGCCGTGCTGTACCATGCAGTGGAAAAACGCCATAATACTCTCCATGGGGGAGACGAACTGTTGAATACAGTTCATTACATTAGGATGTTCCAATGTGCTGTTGCTAACTATATATACTAAACTATAAATATCTGAATGAATGTGCTGTTGATGGAAGCAAGTTGCATATAATTATCATTGTGATAAGTGGGGTTGGACAATGGAAGCGAGGCATGGCTTGGCTCCCATTGCTCTTAGCCCCACCCTACTTGTCATAAAAATTTTAAGCTCTACTAACTTAAAAAATAAATTTTGATTATTCTTAACTTATAAAGTTTTACAGTGTGGACGTTGATTGTGGTAATTACATCGCTGTCTATGGGAGGGACAGAGAGCTATCAGAAAGCATCAAAAATATCTTAATTTGTGTTCCAAAGATGAACGAAGCTTTTACGGGTTTCAAATGACATGGGGGTAAGTGATTAATGACAAAATTTTAACTTTGGGGTGGGGGAACCCTTTAATGCATCGTTTTTCCTTTTTCACTGCTCCAACATAAAGATGGATCTCAAAATCATACAGTAATTGGACCTCATTCATGAAACGGACATTCCAGAAAACTCTATTCCGGATTCATAAAGGCTTCATAAACATCTGATTTGATAGTTAGTTAATAGTTTGATGTTAATGAATTCCAATCATTCATAAGTAGGGTGCTCGTGCACACTCATTCACAATTAGCATAATCTATGAATTACAGCTACACAAATTGCATGTCCAGGAACGCAGTGGAATATTCTGGTCTACTTTCTCAGGTTTGGCTCCAGAATATTGCATAAATGCAAAAAAGACTAATAGGCCATATGGCTAATAATAAATCTTCAATAACGCGTGTCCACGTAAGCGTTTTTAGCCACCTGAAAATTGTCAGGTGCTCTTCTGAAAATGGCCAGCTCTTGGCACTTGAGAATGCTTTGGTGGCTTTGGTTGATATAAGGAATATCCACGGCAGTTCTAGTATCTCATTTTGAAGAATATTACTGAATACAAAAATGCAGTAAACAGCAATATTAACTTCTCTGTTGTTCACTTGTTGTACAAGTAGGATGATTGGTTCCTTCTTTTGATTGGACGGCTGGGTAAAAAGCGACAGTGACAAGCACTGCTTTCTACCCAAAGCTAAACCGGAGTTAAAGTTTATCAACTCTTAGCTACAAAAAAAAAAAAAACGAACTTGTAAAATATTATAATGGCAGTGCATCAAAATTCAGTGTCATCAGTTTGCCAAAAAGAACAGAGAACGTTTTACGCACTATTTACAGATGGAAGGGTAACACCGGCAGGTGTTAATTTCTTTCATACCAACTAACATTTTGAAACATTTTCATGAATTCGAAAGTTTACGTCAGAAAGGCTTTACGAACGATTTACACAATTCGTTCTGCTCGTGTTTCATGAATGAGGCCCATTGTTGGAAAGGGTTCAAATACACAAAAATGCGTCGGACCTGAAGGATTTTTCTGAAGAACAGCAGGCAGTTTAACTGTTCAGGACAAACAAGGGACTCATGAACAACTATCGCTAAACAAACAAACAAAAAAAACACAGCTGTGGATCATTCAGGTAACAACACCGTATTAAGAATCAAGGGGATGTAAACATTTGAACGGGGTCATTTTTATAAATTATTGTGTGTGTGTGTAATATATATATATATATATATATATATATATATATATATATATATATATATATATATATATATATATATATATATATATATATATATATATATATATATATATATATATATATATATATATATTAGGGGGCTTGACATTAAGCATTCTCATGTGGTTGTCCTTTGGACAAGTAAATTTGTCATTTACTTGTCCAAGCATAAATGTTACTTGCCCGTAGAGAGCATTTTTTTTTTTTTTTTTTTTTTTTTTTTTTTTTTTTTTGAGTTATAAATATAATTAACACATTTAGTTTAAGTTAGATTTTTCGTTTTAAATAAAATAATGAAAAAAATAATAAAGTTTGATAATACTGTTGTATTTTAAAATAAAAAGGGAGCATTAATTACAAATACAATTATTTTATTTAAACTTAAAAATAAAATGCTAATATTTACTTCTTTATATGGGAATTTTCAAACTTAAATTTTAAGTATTTTAATTAGAGTTCAGTTTAATCAGACAATTAGCATAATAAGACATTTGGGCTGTTACCAAACAAATGAAATCCGTATCAACAAAATGCATCTTTGCAATGTAGAGGAAACACAGAAACTGCATCTGAAGTGGAATAGATATATTTACCCACTGTTAATGCAGCTCTGAGGGACATGGAATGCTTTAATCTGCAGTTACAAATTAATAAATAATGTTTTGATTCATAAAAAGTTGAATACTGATATTTGTTATAAGTTACTTAAAAAAAATTAAAATACTGTAAATGTGAAATTAAAACCACCAGTAGGTGGCATCAAGTCACCGTTAATAAATGATTCACTGCGACTGAACCGAATCATTTAATCGGTTGATTCATTCAGGAACGAAACACCTTCATGTTGCTCAGAGACACAAAACAGTGCTGTGGCTGTGTTTGGGATTATTTTTGTTGGTGAAACAGAGCAAAAACAGGAAATATGGTGTCTAAAACGTAAGTCTCTTAATGTTAACTTCTTGTTTATTGAACTGTTATAAAATCACATTTGTAAACATGATGGTTTTTGGAGAACTATATGAAATTATATAAATATATACATTTTCTTCTCCCATATCTTGAATTTTCTGATTATTCTTCATGTATTGTAATACTGAATCATGCAGTGAAAGAACGCTCTTGCACATGCTCTAGACTAACCTATACCCCTTTTCCACCAAGGCAGTTCCAGTGCTGGTTCGGAGCCAGAGCCTAGTTTCAAAATGTTTTTTTGTTTTTCGACATCCAAAGCACCAGCTCCGAACCAGGAAAAGCGGTTCGTAAGTAGCACCACAACATTGCTGGGCTAGAAGGAAGAACCGCTTGCGTCAGGGGCTGGGGGCGAGGTTACGTAAGACCTGGCTCTGTATTGGCTCTCTAGCCTGTGGAAAAGCAACCGGTTCTTAAAGGGCTCGCCAGTCGAAAAAAAAGAACCGGCTATAGCACTAGCTCTGAACTAGCACCTGGAACTACTTTGGTGGAAAAGGGGGTACTAGACGACTTTACGTAATGTGTGCATGCACTCTGTAGGTGTGTTTTGATTCTTGCAGTACACTCCATAAAACAACGAAATGATCGCAAACGATATATATAATAACATCCCTATAACAAAGGTTATATCATAAATAAAGGCAGTTATTATTGTTTTTGGTATTGACTTTAAGTTACTTGTCTGATGACCAAAACATTCACTTGTCCCAGACAAACGTTAATGTCATATTCATATATATATATATATATATATTTCTCTTGTGGACTATATGTAAACATCTTTTATGTGAAATATCTTATTCTGGCCCGTATTTATCAAACCTCTAAGAATTACTCTCAAGTCTAAGGACACTGCTAAGAATTGACTTTGAATTGAATTGACAAAAATTATTGGCTCAAATCTGCGCTTAAAAGTTTTTTTCAAGGGAATACATTATGATTAGGGATGCACAATATTGGATTTTGGGCGATACCCGATATACTGATATTTTTCAACTCATTTTGGCCGATAATGATATATTTCCTTTTGTTTGGAAACAACACCAAGTCTCTCCTGTGCAGGAATTATAAGCAAAATATTTTTTAATTTGGGGGGCGCATGTCCTAAAAGGTTGAAAACCCCTGGTCTAAATGTTATTTGTGTAGGCTATTTTACTTTTATTTTAATTAGAGGTAGGCCAACAGCGCCCCCTACAGATTAAAATTCATTACAAAGCGTGCGTTAGGACCTGGGGGAGGCTGTCGCGGCATGTGCTATTACTGGTCACTCTATCACACACCGAACGTGTCATTCTGTGCGTGCTTTCACAGATTAAATGCAGTGATCCAAAACAGTGAATCTAATCATCATTCAGACAAAACTTTGCTTCAAGAATGAGTCACACTACTGATGTGATCTAATCGCCATCACACCCTGAGCACATGCGAGTTAACGTATTCCTCTCATCGGCAAGACATATTGGCATAATTTTTCATATTGGGCCGATGCTGATATTTACATTTAAAACCATTATTGGCTGATTCCGATATCAGTCCGATTATATCGTGCATCCCTAATTATGATTACAGAACAGCTGAATATGAAAGCAATGTGCAAAGTTTCTAGAAAACCATAAACACTTAATATGGCTTAATGTATTAAGATACATTAAGTGCAATTAAAAGATAAAATTCGATGTATAGTTATTAAATGTACTACAAGGCAAGCAGACGGCCATGAACACAATACGCAAACTTTCACTTGTCTTCCCATACTGCAAAACGCTTACTGTGGCATAATGGACTAAATTTAATACAAATATAATAATAATAAGGGACTTAAGGGTATTCTGTAATCTTTGTCTAAGATGATAAAGACAATTCATTAGCCTATAAGTCTTGTTGGCGCAAAGATACAGACCAGCAGATATGAACGTGCATTATGAAATGCATTGTGATATTAAAAGGACGTAATGCGTTAAATTGCACGTTAAAAGTTTTCCTCTCATAGAAAATCATTTAAAATAAAGCACGTAATATAGCTTAATGTACAAAGACAATGATATAAAAGAGCTATAGACCGTTTATTCTATTTGGCAAAAACGCTTAACGTGAAACTTTGCATGTTGCGTTTATTCTGGGCTCACCTGCTTGCCTGTACATTAGTTATGTATATTTTGATAATGATGAGCATATTGAGTTTGCTCTTTATCATGTTCGTCCATTATGCCACATAATCCCATGTTTTGCGGTATGGGAGGAAAATACTATATGCATATTCATTATAGTAATAAACTGTATATTAAATTTTATATTTTAATATAACTATCGATGCATAGAACTATTAATGGAACACATTAAGCCATATTGTTTATGGTTTTCTGTGGGAGGAAAACGCTTAGCGAGAAACTTTGCGCATTGCGTTCATAGTCTGCTGTTATGTAGCCACGGATTTGCGGGTCTTGTCTTTTTCTCCTACAGATGACTTAAAGGACCCTGTTCGTTATTGTACTAAATTAGTTTTAATCGTTTAACCACCACAGCATCTTGGCAACGCACACGATTTGTGTTGAATGCAAGTGACGTCTCGGGTAGCGGAGAGTGCAAGCGGCGATTGCAAGTGACATTGTAATTTAGTTTTTTTCTTGTCTTCACTACCTGGCTACTGTTGTAAAATGTTGAATGATTCAAACAAAACATAATCAATAAATAGAGCAAAATAATAATAAAAAAAAATAATCAGAAAGTGACGTCACTCGCGGAAGCGTAAGTGTCTGAGAGTGCAAGTGCAAGTCTGCATCCAGACCCTTCTCATGTAAATAAGGGGTAAGAGATTTATACATTATACAGTGTATATAGCTTCACTGATTATAACGGGAGTATTCTGTCCTCTGCATGCGTGTGTGTCGAGCATGCATATACAGATAGCCAAACATTGCAAGGAGATGACTGACCAGCTTCAATGACCACTCAGATGATAGAGTAATTTTCTCTTTACTTTCGCTTGAGTGCTATCATGTACAGTTCAATCTCCGTTACATTCTTTTGTGAAACTGCAAAATAAAAATAAATGCTTGCTTAAATAAAATAAACTAAATACAGTAACTCGTTATACAACATTGATATTGTTAAACTGCAGTAACGTTAGTTATGCCGATCTTTTGAATGCGAATATAATGCCCTTGAAATGCTAGCATGCTTCCTACATATATAACTCTTAACAAATACAAACACAAAGTATAAAAGATAACTAATATAAACGATAAACTTACAAGCAAAGCTTCTTAAGAGTTTTACACAACAGATTGGAAGGAACACGCAATCTCTCTGCTGCGAAATGGCCTCTGAGCTTTTACGCTATGAAACTGGGTTTTCACTCAACCTATGTCAAACAGCGCCCTCCAGTGGGGAAGAAGTAATGCTAGACATGGCATAATACTCCCCGTCTGGTATTAAAGGATTAGTTCACTTTTAAAAAAACTTTTGCTGATAATTTACTCACCCCCATGTCATCCAAGATGTCCATGTCTTTCTTTCTTCAGTCGAAAAGAAATTAAGGTTTGTGATGAAAACATTTCTCCATAAAATGGACTTCATTGGGACCCAAACGGTTCAAGGTCCAAATGACAGTTTCAGTGCAGCTTCAAAGGGCTTTAAACGATACCAGACGATGAATAAGGGTCTTATCTAGCGAAACGATTGGTCATTTCAAAAATACATAAAGTTTAAGTTTTAGAAGCACAAATGCTCGCCTTGCTCTGTTCTGTGATGCGCGTTCATGACGTCACGTAATACGCAATGACGTTGAAAAGGTCACGGTTGACTTAGGCGGAAGTACCGAGTCAGTGTTTACAAATGTGCGGAAGGAGGACCATATACACATATTCAAATGTCTTCGTGTCAGTTTATCGTTTAAAATGCCCATTTCGTGTGCGTATCCTGGGTGTTTTAATATTAAAAAGCCTACTGACTCGGTACTTCCGCCTACCTCAACCGTGACCTTTTCCACGTAATTGCGTATTACGTGACGTCACGAACGCGCATCACAGAACAGAGCAAGGCGAGCATTTGTGCTAAATAAAACTTAAACTTTTTTATTTATTTTTGAAATGACCGATCGTTTCGCTAGATAAGACCCCTATTCATCGTCTGGTATCGTTTAAAGCCCTTTGAAGCTGCACTGAAACTGTCATTTGGACCTTGAACCATTTGGGTCCCAATGAAGTCCATTTTATGGAGAAATGTTTTCATCAAAAACCTTAATTTCTTTTCGACTGAAGAGAGAAAGACATGGACGGTGAGTAAATGACATGGGGGTGAGTAAATTATCAGCAAAAGTTTTTTTAAAAGTGAACTAATCCTTTAAGTATAATACCACTCTTAATTTCTTAACTAGTGAATATATGTCCACTGGGTAATTTAAGACATAAGCAAGATAACCTCTGTAATAGGTCATAAGAAAGTTTTAGCAGTACCACTCTTAGTGACTTTCAGTTCCAGTTTCCCTAACTTTGCCATCGGAGTCCGCGATAGCTTTGGTGACCAGAGCCATTGGCCATTCGTTGCTTTTTACCTGATCGTCCTTCAGAAGGACCAGGTCTCCTTCTTTGATATTAGGTTTGCTGTCTTGCCATTTCTTACAAGGCTGGAGGGATGCAAGGTATTCTCGTCTCCACCTTTCCTAAAATAAGCTGGCAAGATATTGCACTCTTTTCTATTGTTTCCGATACAGATCAGCATTCTCAAGCTTTGCCGACTCCACCTCCTTGAGAAGATCTGCAAGTTCTCTTAACTTTTGGGGTTCTTTGTTGCTGATTTTAGGGAAACAGTCCAGCTTATCAAAGAGTGGCTTCTCAATTATTTCCGCACTCCTGAAGCTTTCTTCTAGATGAGACCATACCATTCTACAACCAGCTGCCGGATCAGCGACATGAACAGGTCTTACTCTCTTAACTTGTTCTGAAGACTGTGGTCCTAACCACCTTATCAGAAGATCGAGCTCCTCACTAGGGGTGAGCGATAGTCCTTCTAGAGCATTAATGAATGACGACTTCCATGCCAAGTAATTTTCCGGGCGATCGTCAAACTTATTAAGCCCCGAGTTAACGAGCTCACGACGCACAAGGTATCTAGCTATTTCACTCATACCTGTGTGGTCTGAGGAGGATGGCTGTTGTGTTGTGCTGCTGAGGTAGGGAGTCTGAGGTTTGTTACATTTCTCGGAAACCGGAACTTGTCCATATGCTTGGTTACGAGAGAACGATATGTATGGCCGGTTATCAGGAAGGTGCTGGGGAAATGATAGCTGTGTGCTGGGCATTCTAGGCTGATTTACTTGGTATGGTTTGGGAGTAGACATGCGGGTCAATCTGTCAGCGTCTTGTAGGACATGGCTTGTGGCAGTCGTGGTGGGCAGTGCAGGTGTTGTTACAAACTGCTCGGGATCACGGGAGTCAGGCTCTGCTTTAACTTTTTTGGGGGAAGTCGTGGCCTAATGGTTAGAGAGTCGGACTCGTAATCGAAAGGTTGCGGGTTCGAGTCCCCGGCCGGCAGGAATTGTAGGTGGGGGGAGTGAATGTACAGCGCTCTCTCCACCCTCAATACCACGACTGAGGTGCCCTTGAGCAAGGCACCGAACCCCCAATTGCTCCCCGGGCGCCGCAGCATGGCTGCCCACTGCTCCGGGTGTGTGTTCACGGTGTGTGTGTGTGTGTGTGCATTTGTTCACTACTCACTGCTGTGTGTGTGCACTTGGATGGGTTAAACGCAGAGCACCAATTTCGAGTATGGGTCACCATACTTGACAAAACGTCACGACTTTACTTTACTTTACTTTTTAACAGGAGGGAGACATTGAAAACTTGATCCAGAAAGACTGTCCACATAGTCCTTTGTGCGCTTTTCAACGGTCTCCTGTGAATATGCTGTGGTATCAATAGCTATATGAATTTCTCCAGACTCGATCTCTGCTGCGGCCACTTCCAGAATTTCTGCCTCTCCTGCTGTTGCTGCAACCTCCTTTTTGTGCTGTAGAGATAACAATTCAGATTCCAGTTTAGCCTTTTCTAGCAGCACCTCAGCCTCTCTTTCAATGAAAGTTGTACGTGCTCTTACTGCTTCCGCTTTAGCGCTCTGGTAGCTGCTATGCTTGCTGTGGATGATCTTGAGCTCTTGGAAGACGCAGATATCACCGACCTGGTTTCCAGTTGACTAAATGAGACATTCAATGTCTGTGGCTGCTCCACAGCTTTCTCTTTAACATCCATCTTGAGTCAGTTGCGATGGCTGAAGTAACTGGATAGCTGTTCTTTTTGTAAGTGCTGTGTTCTACCCGTTGCGATGATGCTTTTTCACTATTCTGCCCTCTGCATGCGTGTGTGTCGAGCATGCATATACAGATAGCCAAACATTGCAAGGAGATGACTGACCAGCTTCAATGACCACTCAGATGATAGAGTAATTTTCTCTTTACTTTCGCTTGAGTGCTATCATGTACAGTTCAATCTCCGTTACATTCTTTTGTGAAACTGCAAAATAAAAATAAATGCTTACTTAAAATAAACAAAATACAGTAACTCGTTATACAACATTTATATTGGTAAACTGCAGTAAAATTAGTTATGCCGAACTTTTGAATGCGAATATAATGACCGAGAAATGCTAGCATGCTTCCTACGTATATAACTCTTAACAAATACAAACACAAAGTATAAAAGATAACTAATATAAACGATGAAAGGAACACGCAATCTCTCTGCTGCGAAATGGCCTCTGAGCTTTTACGCTATGAAGTTGTCAACTGGGTTTTAACTCAACCTATGTCAAATAGCGCCCTCCAGTGGGGAAGTAATGCTAGACATGGCATAATAGGGAGTGTCTTTAAAGAGCATATAGTACTCACGCTAGACTGAAGTCAGTAATGATGTTCTTTGGTAAAGTTCTTTGGTTGTTTTGAATTACTGAGGAAATGTAACCGTTTTATTGAAGGTGCAATAGGTGATTGTCTTCAGAAACATTTTGTTATTCTGGTTGAACGTCTCTTCACATCCTGATAGCAATCATTAAGTTAAGTGGTCTAAATGTATTTATATATTCTGTGGAAGGTGTAGGACCAAGAAATGTTCGTCCAATCAAAACTCTCAGTCCGAGTGTTTTGATTGGCTTTCCTACCTTGCTGTCAACGTATGTATTTGCATACCTCTGAGCACCCTGTTCGTGCAGACACGATGCGTCATCAGCGCGTTCACGCACTGTGCAGATAGAGCAAGAATATCAGGCAAACATCAACAACCCAATCGTCCTTCCTGGCATTGTAGTACTTTTACTAACTGTGCTATAAAGTTTTCTCACTGGTGAATGACACGTTGTAGCCCACCGGTTCCCAATTCCAGTCCTCGTGCCCCCTGCTCAGCATATTTTGCATGTCTCGCTTAGGTAACACACCCGATTCAGATAACCAGCTCGTTAGAAGGGTGCTACGTTCATGAACTGTTCCGATTGACATGCTCCCTACACAGTGTTCATTGCTCCCTATTCCCTGACCAGGGAAAATCCATTGAAGTTTTTTCGCTTCGGAACATTCATTCACAGATTGCGTTGCGCAGCGTCTTCACACAGATGAAACTTACTTGAGAAGTGTGACATAATATACCTCTGTAAATAAATACAATTTAAATTCACGTCTTGCACACTTTAATGTTCTTTGTATGGAACATACGTTTTGAACTGGAATCATGGGGGAATATCTGGTGATGTCCACTTTGCAGGGCAAATTATGAATTAAGGCCTTTCCACACTGAGCGCGAAAAAGCGCGGGAATAAAACAATAGCTTCCTATGTATGCTTCCACACAGACCGCGAACATTCGTGCACCGAAAATGCAAATTCTTTTTCGTCCAGTCCGATGAATCTTTGGAGTTTCGCAAAGCGAAAACACTGGTCGTCCAATAAGATTTGAGCATTACATCACATGACCAGAGCAACTGCTGTTACCCAAAAGGTCGACACGGTGGTGCTGAAAGTAGGGATGCACCGATCCACATTTTTTCACTTCCGATCCGATTCCGATACCTGAATTTGTATATCTGCCGATACCGATACTATTCCGATACCAGAGCTCTATTTGCTTTAATATCACTATGATTATCATTATTGTTGATTTTATGAGGCTGTAATAAACTTCTCTACAAGCAAGTCTATGTATGTCCCAAAAAGCAACTTGAGATAAGTATGAGGTTAGAAAACGGCAGAAATCCCATCCTGAAAACAAATATGCAACTTTAAGGGTTTAAATGGATATTTATTTAAATTTCAAGACAGGATTACTAGATACTAGTGCAATATACACCATCAAAGAAACAAACCCTGTCATATGAATTAAACAGCACAGATATAAATCACCACTAGGCAGCAACACCGTTTTAAAGTGTCAAACATGAAATAAAAGGGTAAACTTCCATACTACCACTCTCCAAATAATACAAAGGGCTGCTTCATCCGATCAACACAAATTAAGTACACTGACTCTTGTAGCATAATAAAAAATAAATATTCACACCATCAATAGAACAATGTGCATCTGATCAACATAAATTCAGTAAATTCTTGCTTGTGTAGCAGCAACAAAATAAGATTTTCAAATGTTAAACATTTTGAATAAAAGTGCAATAAGTGTACTGTAAACATCTTACACAAACACTATCAATAAGAGTGTGCATCTGAACGGCACAATTCAAGCATGGGAGGTTTGGCATTGAAGGTGACCTGGATAAGCTTAACCCCTGAGTCTGTGTAACTATTCTTGAAAATAAAATAAAAAGTAAAATGATTGAGGGAGTGACATGTTTTCAACAAATCTCACTTAAACATTGGCAGGTTCTTTTTGAGGAAAATTAGCATTTCTGCTCTCTCTGCTGTCAGACGATTCCTCTTTTCATCCACAATATTAGATGCCGTGCTAAACAGTCTTTCGCTCTCCACACTGGTTGAAGGGGCACTCAGGAACTTTACTGCAACAGCAGCAAGGAGAGGAAAGCGAGCATGGTTGTTTGCCCAGTACTGGAAAGGGCTGTCTTGCTCACTCATTGTTGGTTCTTTCAAATACATTTGCATTTGGATAACTGCTGCCTGGGTACCTTGAGCAGGTTCATCATGTTCCTCCAGAATTCTGTTATATAGACTGCTGACGCTACTCTTACTTGTTCTTGGAGGAGAACCAGCTTCCATGCGAACAATCTTTTCTGCTGGCTCTGCCTCCTTTGTCCCTCCTTGTCCCTCAGCTGATGCCTTTAGCTGTGCTTGCTCCATCTTGTCAAGTTCCTGTTTCAGGAGATCCTTTGCCATCCTCCTGGCAGTTTCTCCACCTGAAAAGAATCTGACACAAAAAATGAAAAAATTAAATGGGTTGAGTACAACTTTGTATGTTGCTGCTGCAAGAATATATGTAGCCTGTATGCATACACACAGACCCACACAGACAAGGCACTTCGGACATAACTTTTTCAATTCTTAGACGACATTAATAAATAGGGCGTTAATAAAATATGTCTCACCTGTCCTTGTATCGAGCGTCCAGTAAAGTGGCAACAGCGTAGAGGGATTCACTTTCGATGCTGCTAAATCGCCTGCTGACAGCTTGGAGGAGCGTGCTTTTCATTGTTTTGATACCGCTGTCAGTACTGTTCTCCTCGGCTAGCAGGCGTTTTAAAACGGTGACGGCTGGAATAACGTCGGCTGCGGTGGAGGTAGCCGAGCTTATTTTCCTCGTTAACTCCTCGAAGGGTTCCAGCACCGTCACTGTTTTTTCTAGTAAACCCCACTCGTTGGCTGACAGTGTTGCCGGTAAGTTGTGGTCGGCAGCATAAGCACAAAGAGGTCGCTTTTCTGTCAGAAGGCTCTTGATCATATAGAAAGAGCTGTTCCATCTTGTCTGCACATCTTGAACAAGACGAGCTGGGGTGGTCGTGGTTCCTGCACCTTGCATTTCACGCTGCAGATCTTCCAAACGAGACTGTGCCAGTTGTGAATGCTTGAAATGTGCAACGATCTTTCTGCTGTTTGCTAATGAGTCGCTAACGCTGCGTTGTGACATCAGCCCCTCGTGCACAACAAGCTGCAGCGTGTGAGCAAAACATCCCAGACTAGGAACTGCCATGTCTTCCATAGCAGCTTTCATGTTACTGGCATTGTCCCTCAGAATGACATGCACCTTTTTCAGATGGATCTCCCAGTTATTTAACATCTCGGTAATAGAGGCTGTAGTTCGGTAATAGAGGCTGTAGATTGTAGTTCGGTTGTGTGAACCCCTGCACTTTTTTACCTGAAGCACCGCACTACAGAGACTGTGTATCTGAATCAACCCAATGCACTGTGAGACTTATCAGTGACATTGGGCAGACATCTGAAGTCCAAATATCTGTGGTAAAGCTCAGGGCTGGAACTCCTTTTAGCTTATTGGCTAACTTGGTTGACACTCTGTTGTACAGTTCAGGTAGCGCCGTCTCTGACAAATATCTCCTGGACGGTAAACTATACCTGGGCTGCAAGTGTTCAATCAGGCTGCGAAACCCCTCGTTTTCCACCACCGATAAGGGTTGGTCATCAAGTACGATGAAGTTGAGCAACTTCTCTGTAATCCCTTTGGCTTTTACGTTGTCTGCTGGAAGTTTACTTTGCTTTTTGAATGATTCCAGAAGTGATTCTTGGCGGCTCTTCTCTTCTTTCTCCCCCCTGGTTAAAAAGTCCTCGTGGTGCTTTTTCAGGTGTTTAATTACATTTGTAGTGTTGAACGTCGCGACGGAGGTTCCACCTCTCGGAACAACGGCTTTGCAAACATTGCACGTTGCTGTCTTACTTTGCGGCGTTTCGACCGTAAAATATTTCCACACAGCGGACATGTTGTATGGCGCTCAATGCTTAAACTGCTACCTGCAAACTGCAGAGGAGTTCCTGAAAGGAGGCGTGTCATCTCTCTCGGTGTCTCATTGGAGCACAGACACGTCACCTAGCCCACGTCACAGACACGTCATTTCAGCAGACAGCATTGTAGACATAACTCTGGATCGGTTTTGTGCGTTGATATTGTTGAAGTGTGTTCTTTCACTATTTTAATATTTTTGTTATTCGTAATAATTATTGTTGTGTTCTTAGTTTATTATTTTACATTGTAAACTGAATGTTCAAATAAAGCATTAAAAAAAAAAAAAAAAAAATAAAAAACTCTGGATCGGAAATTTCTCCAGGTTGGATCGGAAATTTCCGGTCCGTTAATTAAGCTGGTATCGGAACCCGATACCGATACTGGATCGGATCGGCCCCATCCCTAGCTGAAAGCTCAGAAGACTATTGAGCACGAGCGTAAAAACGCAGAAGTAGAGGACTTTTTCCGCAAGAGAGAAGAGTGAATGCAGAGTTCTTGTTATTGTTGGAATTTAAGAACAGACTACTTTCACATGTTATATATACAGAATAACATTAATTCTCCACTGAATCATGTGATTTGATGAGCACCGTCCATTTTCTTGTGTTTGAGACAAAGCTCGTTCTTCTAGACCTGTCAATCATGTAATCGTATCTCTTGCCCTTCCGTATAGAGAAATATTTTTTCTAAACATGAAATATGAAAGCAAATAGACCTATAATTGTGAAGATAGGTTTTCTGTATGTTTTTATGCAGTTCATGATAACTTATTTTAACAAAGGATGTTTATGACATAAGCGATCAGTCCATTATAAAATGTGCAAAGAGTGCATGTCTACCTATTATAGAATCAAAATCCATTTTAGATCACAATCAGAAGTTATTACAAGCACTCTGATGATTTAAAGTGGGTTTTGAGCAAAAACTTTAATTACATATATTTTCAATGTAGGGTGAGTCTAATTGTACCTCTAATTATTTCAGATGTATTCTTTGTAAATTCTTATAAATATTAATTTCAAGTTTGAATCTTAAAGAGGTTTAATGCTGTATATTGAGCAGCGGACGATGTAAACCACACAAGATGCATGCGCTACATGAAGCAAAAAAAACATTGTTGGTCAGTGCCACCTAGCGTGCAGGCGTGAATTGGCAGAAGGCGAACATTCGTTTCGCGCTCGGTGTGAAAGCAACATTCGCGGGCGATTTGCCTCACCTTTCCGCATCGCGCCGTGTTACAGTCGAACAGAACAACCGTCGGACGTGATATATACATATGAAATGTGCAGAGCAGGGAGGGCGCGAGGGCTGTAATTGGGAACCGTTGATGTAGCCTATTGTAGTAATTTAATGTTGTCTCTGGTATTCTGCTCTGTGAGCGTATGTGTGTTCAGGGGGCGTGGCTTTGGACGGCGATTGCAGGGAGGGTGGGATGTTCGCTTTCAGTGCTATCAGGCTAAAGTTAGCATCTTCCGAGATCTCCTATTGCACCTTTAACTGCTAACTTTAACATTTTTCCTCTCCTGAAAGATTTGCGCACAGCGCCGTCACAAGCCCTTACTGGCAACTCCTAACCACTTGAGAGACCTCTCGAGCTGTCTTAAATAACTGGGAGAGTAAGAGTGATTCTTAACTTTGATAACTTGCTTTTATACTTAAGTAGGAGTAAAGTAGGACAACTTTCAAACAACTTAAGTTTGAAAGTAGGAGTAAATTTCATGAATTGTCAGTGCTAGCGATGTGCAACAGCGATCGAGCACTCGGCCGTGACAGCGAGGATCGATCATGAAAATGATGATTGTGGAAAACAAAAAAATCAGATTTCTTATAGCAGCACTTTGGGCGGCACCCTGAGCTCTGATTGTTTAGCTTGCCACAGCATGCGTCCAAAGTATAGACGTGAGAAGAAAGAGAAGCATGGCTTCGAAGTCACATAGTGATGTCTGGGTTAGCTATGTCTGATTAATCTAATAAAAGATGTTGGGATATTAACATTTATTAACATGCTTAATGCGCTGCATATTACCAGTGTTTAGTTTCATGCTCCAATGCAATGTCCGATATTGACTGAGTTATTTGAGACGGTCATATTGCTTTTAGATGTTTCTTTTTTAAAAATACTGACGTAATAATAATGCAACAGTGCTTTTTTCATCATATTTGTATATGATGGTATACTTCAATTTAAGTTGTTTTCATACTTCGTATGGCTTTGAAAATGAGCAGGTGATTTCAGGAATCACTTGATAATGTGGATGAAAATATAGCAAAAAATCTGCCATAAACATATTATAATGAGAAATTTATAGAATGTGAAATCTATAGTAAATTCCTTGTCTGTCTATAGTGCGTAACTTAAAGTTCACTGGCATTTCATAAACATAGTATTATAATTAGAACTTTATAGAATGTGAAACTTTATAGCCATGCCCCGCCACCTGCACACGCCCCGCATGTTCTACAGGTTCTTCTTGTTCTTGTCTTAAGGAGACCTCTGCGAATTATTTATTTATTTATTTTTCCCTAAGAATTTGTCCATTCTCTGTTCTGACAACATATAATCTTGGATTTACTTCTTCCAAAACAACAACTTACTTGTCCCAGCAGTTTGCATTTTCCACTCTCACAATGTCATTCTTTAATAACACTTTCAGCGTTTTTGTTTGTTTGTCATAGTTTGTCTTTTGTCTCTTTTGAAGAGCTTTCTGTTTCTGCCTTACAGTTGCACTGCTCATGTTGTCTTGTTTTGTTAATTTTGAAGGAAGTGTTCTTATCTTAGGATTCATTAAGAGCTCTGCAGGAGATGCACCATGCTCAAGAGGTGAAGTCACATTTTTGTAATCATAGTGAGCAGCGAAATCCTGAAATTCTTCTGAATTGTAGCATGGGCCGTTGTCACTCCTCACTACGAGCGGAATGCCGTGCCTGGCAAAAAATGACTTCAAATGCTGAATCACATATGCATTTGAGGAGTTAGACAGCAGGACGATTTCTGGAAAACTAGAAAAGCCACTTTCTGCCAGGGATACTGAGGTTGGTCTGTTGTGATCATAGGTTCTCTTGCTTGACTGTTTTGATGTTTTAGGCATACTTCAAGTACTGACAATTCCCAATGTCAGAATTTATTCCAGACTGAATCCCTGGATCTCCTTTTGCATTTCTCCATTCAAAAATGTCCTTCATGTGTCCTGGAAAGCATCTCTTCTCTCAACACTTGTGGGAACGACTATCCTGTCTCGTCTCAGAAGAATACAATCTGCCACACTGAGCTCAGATCTAACATTGTAGAACTGTGCATGAGAACTTTTGACCCAGTCGTTGTTCAGATTGACAATTACAGCTTGGAGAACTGGATCTTTTGCTGTCGTCTCAGCTATTTGCCTGAGCTTCTGATCAGAGACTGGAAGAGATTCAACAATGAAATTCACATGCATGTTCACATTCTTCCCTGGAACTCACTTCTGAGAATTTGCATGTTACTGGTGCATCAGCTAGGACTATGCATTTGTCTAGTACCATCTTCATGAAGTTTCAATTGCCAGAATCCCTAGGATGCATCGAACTTGAAGTACTGTGCGCCAGTCATTTCTCTTGTGATCTCCTCACGCTTTGGAATCTGGTAGTGCTCCCTTTTATGTTTGCATATAAGTTTCGAGGATCCATGCATACTCTCAGATCACCCTTTTTCTTTTTAACACAAACCATTGAGTTTACTCAGTCTGTAGGTTCCTCCACTTTCTTGATTACACCTAGAGCTGTCATCCTGTCAAATTCCTTTTAGTTTCTCTTTCAGTGGTGCAGAAACCCTTCTTGGAGCGTGAACTACAGGATAAGCATCTTCTTTGAGCTGAATTTTGTAAATGGATAGTAGAGCTCCCAGTCCTTTTCAAAACATCATCAAATCTACGAACAATGTCATTTGCAGTGTCCTGTTTTGTTGCTGTTACATCATAGCTAGTGATGCAGTACACTCTTTTCACCAGTCCTAATTCCTCGCAGGTTTGTCACCAAGGAGAGACTGATGATCATCTGGGACTACAACAAAGAGCAGGTGATGAGTTTTGTTCTTGACACATACTTTGAGTCTGCACACACCTCGAGTCTTTATGTCCTGTCCATTGTAGGTTTTGAGTGACAGGGTTTCTTTTTATCTGGGGCTTTATTTTCATTTCCTTTTTCACTTGTGCTTATGAGATTGACCGTCGCTCCTGTATCAAGTTTAAGCGGCACAATTGTTCCATTGACTTGCAGTGACACAAACAGTTCATATCTGAATCATTTCTTTCTTTTGCTTCATACTCTTGCTGAACAGTTTCTGCATGTTGATCGTGCCCACAAAGAAAGTGTCTCTCAATTCTTTCTCTTCCACAACGTGCACATTTGTTGTTTGCTTTTTTCTTTGAAAAACATTGCTCATCAAAATGGTTCATGCCTTTGCATTTTGCACATTGCTTTCCAAATGCTGGGCATTTTTTGTGTTTATGCTTTGAACCACATCTTTTACAGCTGAATCTGTGCTTGTCTTCGGAGTAGCTTTTTGACTATACCTTTAATTTTGTGAGTAACATCGCTGACTACTGGACTATCTGCAACAGTTGTGCCGCCTTTATCACTGAAAGTTCTAGAATGCAACAAAGCAAGTTCGCTCGCATGGCACATCTTGACAGCACCATCCAATGTTAACTCCGTTAATAGTCTAAGCAGTCTTTCTCTTTATTTTCTTGTCATAATTTACAAAGACAATTTGATCTATGATCATTGATTCAGTCAAGATTCCGAAGTTGCACGTTTTTGACTTTAGTTTCAAATCAGTCAAAAAAAAAAAAGTCAACTATCTCTGTGTGATTTGAGCGCATGAGCGATACACACACCTCTCATATATTTAATTTTTCTTTGGTGAGCAGTGCTTATCAAATTTCTTAATGACCTCATCATATTTTCATCTGTCCACAGTGTCCACGAACGTGAAAGTATTGTATACTTTAATTGCTTGAGTTCCAGCTACTGTCAAGAGCAATGCTATTTTCCTTTAATCTGATTCGCCATCCAGACCAACAGCTTGCATGTAAAGCGTGAATTGCTGCTTAAGTGTCCGCCAACTGATATCTACGTTCACGGTGAGTTTCAAGGGTTCCGGTGGTTTAACAGCATTCATCTGTTTTTATCAAAGGACGGTATACTCCTAGTACCATGTGGTGTTCGTTGAATGAACGCTCAGAAAAGTAAATGTACAAACTGGCGTATAGCCTCTTTATTTATTAAAACACCCAAATTTCAACACCAGATTAGGCTTTTCTACCACCTCGTTGCTCTATCCTTTTTCCTCTTATGTCTCTCTCTACCACTTTTAAGTTTTAGTACTACTGCCATCTAGAGGACAATAACAGGAACATCAACTAATTGCTACAGTCAGTGCTAAATAAATAACATGCATTAACAAGTTAACACACAGGGCAAATGTTTTACAGACGCCTTACAGATACAAAAATTATGTTTTATGTTTTGATTAAAAAGATAGCATTAAACGTCAGCAAAACCCTAAGAATTCACAATTTTTTACAATACTACTCTCATTATAACATTATGTATATGACTGAAGTTATTAATGTTCAGCATTTGTTTTGAGCTGCGCGTGCTGAAGATGACCAGTAGAATTAAGCATTTGATGGCAGGTTTTTAACCAATGGGATTTAACTCATTAATCTCATACAGTGTGGAAAAAAATATTTAATCCTCTGCTGATTTTGTACGTTTGCCCACTGACAAAGAAATGATCAGTCTATAATTTTTATGGTAGGTTTATTTGAATAGTGAGAGAGAGAATAGCAGAAAATAAAAATCCATAACGCATTTCAAAAAAGTTATAAATTGATATGCATTTTAATGAGTCTTAAGTATTTGACCCCTCCGCAAAACACTACTTGATGGCAAAACCCTTGTTGACAATCACAGAGGTCAGATGTTTCTTGTAGTTGGCCACCAGGTTTGTACACCCCTCAGGAGGGATTTTGTCCCACTTCTCTTTGCACATCCTCTCCAAGTTATTAAGGTTTCGAGGCTGATGTTTGGCAACTCAAACCTTCAGCTCCCTCCACAGATTTTCTATTGGATTGAAAGACTGGCTAGGCCACTCCAGGACCTTAATGTGCTCCTTGAACCACTCCTTTGTTGCCTTGGCTGTGTGTTTTGGGTCATTGTCATGCTGGAATACCCCCCCCCCCCCCAAAAAAAGCATAATGTTTCCACCTACATGTTTGACGGTGGGGATGGTGTTCTTGGGGTCATAGGCAGCATTCCTCCTCCTCCAAACACGGCGAGTTGAGTTGATGCCAAAGAGCTCGATTTTGGTCTCATCTGACCACAACACTTTCTCCCAGTTCTCCTCTGAATCATTCAGATCATTACATTTAGATATATTTACATGTTAAAGCAGCTTAGAGGGACATGGAATGCTTTAACCTGCAGTTACAAATGCATAAATAATGTTTTCATATTTTAAACATGAAATGTTGAATATTGATATTTGAAATTATTTAAAAAATGAAAAGATACTTTTTAAATGTGAAATTAAAACCACCAACAGGTGGCAGCAAGTCACAGAGTCATTGCGATTGAACCGAATAATTTAAACGGTTGATTCATTCAGGAACAAAACACCATCATGTTGCTCAGAGACGCAAAACAGCCTGTGGCTGTGTTTGGAATGTTTTTTTTCGTTGGCGAAATAGAGCAAAAACAGCCAATATGGTGTCTAAAAGTCTCTTGATATTAACTTATTGTCTATTGAACTATTGTGTAAAATCAATATCACATTTGTAACTTTTTTTTTTTTTTAAAGAAAAAACTGCGCTCTTCGTGTGATTATTGATTAATTTATATGAATTGATATAAATGTATACAATTTCTGCCCCCTTATCTTTTGATTATTTTGAATGCATATTAATAGACTGAATCATGCAGTGAAAGAACGCACTCTAAGTTAGTCTAACCAGACTTTATCACGTTGTGTATGCGTGCACTCTGTAGGTGTGTTTTGTTTTTGCAATATACTCGATAATGTCATGGTGTCTCATGAATTCTGTATTTGCGCTAAACCTGCGTAGACTTGGCTTGCATGAACTTCCCCAAGACATTGAGTGAACATAACTTACGAAAAGTAACCACCAAATTGTCTAGTGATTTGACAGCGTTACCCGCCACAGCTGATTTTTACCCGCATTTGGCGGGTTGGTGGGTGTTAATTTCAAACCCTGCTCATAATCCCCTCACATGAGCGCTTGTCAACACTGCCGTCGATGTTGTGGTCTCCGGTAGATTGAGTGTCTTTCTTTTTCAGCTGTGAAACAACGGCCCGGGCCAGTGTTGCCACCTTGTGGACAAACAATTTGAGGCTTGTGTACGACTTCCCCAATTGAATAGCCCTGTCATAGACTGTAAAAATGCATGGACGCAGTGTCTGTGACATCACCCGTAGGTTTCTGAAGAGCATTTTTGAAGCCCAAAGTAGGCGGAGCTGGTCATCACCATCTTGGCAGCATGTCACCACGTGTCACACCTGGATATTTGAAAATAGGCAAACAGGTGGGATGTGGTTGGAGCTGGTTGCTGAAACCACGGCCATCTAGCTCGACGGTGGTAACAGCAGCTGCACACAGAAAAATAAGGGTTTAAAATTGTACCTTTTTGGGTACAACAGCTTGTCCCTGGAGCAGTACCCTTAAAAGGACATATTTGTACTTTTTATTACCCCTAATAGGTACATATTAGTACCTTAGAGTAGTAATACGTACCCTTAAGGTACTGATATGTACCTATTGGGGGTAAAAAAGGTACAAATATGTCCTTTTAAGGGTACAATTTTAAACCCTTATTTTTCTGTGTGTGCAATCCACCTGTCACTCAAGTGGCCACGCTCTTAATTATGCAGAACTTTAAGGCTTAATATAATTTAAACGTATGAGTTATAAAAAAAAAAATCACTCCCGTAACAGTTGTCAGGAAGGGCATAAATTAGCTATATAGATCAAAATCGCTTTTTGAACCAGGCTGTAAAAATATATTTTTTCTGCTGTAAAGTTGGGCATTGCTTGTCATGACCCACAGCAGCCACGATAGCACTGTATAACTGATATAGGCATTTTACCCCCAACGCCCCCCCCCCCCCCCATTCATTCAAAATGTTTCCTCCAATCAGGAAATATCTAAATTTTTAAAATGTGTGTAAGTACATGCGTTTTGCACCTTTTATAGATTGTTATTTGATCTATAATGGGTTATGAGCAAAGTAGAGTCTGTTAACTACACATAAAAACCCATCACTCTGGAGGCAGTGTTTGAATCAAAGGCTCAAAAAACAGCATTAGAAAATGGCAATTTATTTCTAAATTATGATTGCTTTGGATGTAAAAATCTTACAAACATAAGTAGACCAAGGAACAGATAAAATAAAACAAATGCAGTTCATGACCCCTTTAATGACAGTGAAAGTTGTTTTGAAGTTAAAACACCTAAATAGTCCTCAAGTGTGACAAATGAATTTAAAAGAATATTCCAATGTGGTCAGTTTATATGAGGTCATAAAATGGCATATGTAAAAATTTGACTGCAATCAAACGCATATTGTTTGAAGTAGTTTCATTTGGATTAAGGCATGCTATACTGCTGTCATGTCTGCTGCCCGTACGGAGATCATTGAGCGTTTATAAATAAAGTTTTAAATGCCGTGTTATGATGCCACTGTCATAATGGTGTGTTTCAGATAGGTGAGGCTGATATGGATGTAAATGCGTCAGATGAGGAGAAGGCAGAGGGAATCAGTGACAGACAACAAGAAGGAGGTCCATTAGAGAAAGATACTGTGAAGGTGAGAAGAACCTTTCGTCATCTCCATCACCCTCAAACATGAACTTGCAACCCTGACCTATTTAGAGTTTGTGAAATGCAATGTTCAGAACATTTGACAGTGTATTTTAACTTCTAAATTCTTTTAATTTCTCAGTTCTGTTGTTTTCTTTGTAATGTCTCTTTTTGTAGAATGAGAAGTCAAACAAAAAAAAGAAGAAAAAGAAGAAAAAGACTCCAGCTGAGAGTGGAAGGGTGGGACTTTTATTTATTTCTGTATGTTATGTATTTACGTATGTTTGTATGTATGCATGTATTTGTTTACTAAAACATTAGATAGTTCCCCCGCCCCAAGTTACTTTTAATATTTATTTTAAATTTTATTTTTAATTAAGATTTATTAGCTTCTCGTCAGTCACTTTACCACCTTGTTCGGTGGTTAATTCACATGCTTTTTTTACATGTTGAGCTGCAGCACTCTCACAGGATACGAGTTTAAATTGAAGTTTAAATAAAAATACATTTAAAGCTTTCTCTCTCTCCACATTTTCTTTCCTGTTGCTCTCCACTGTGTTATTAAACAAATAAAAAAATTTAAAATGCGGACTGATAACTAGATAAGATCTTTATGAAGCAGAACATATGATTGGATCTGCTGAAGCTCGTAGAAGTCTTGATCAGTGTTAATGTTCTTCATTGTTTTTTGATATTTAAGCTAGGGTTGCACGATAAATCAAAATGAAATCGCAATCGCGTTTAGACAGAAGCTGCAATTGTCATGCATATCTTTCAGTGAAGCACGATTCTGTGATCAGCAGTAAATCTCCATCCGAAGGTCAGAGCGAAAACTCCAAATACGCCCCCCAGAAGAAACCCAGGAAATGCCTATAGGCTTTTTTTTTTTTTTTTTTTTTTTTTAAATTGCAAATCAAAACATTACAATACTTGAGAATTAACATGGGGCATACGGACAACATCACATGAAGATATAAGGGCAACAAAAATCAGCATGATATTATAGGCCTTTATCATACTTCCGCTTTCGAAAAGCAGAAGATTCAAATAGTAGCGTAAAAGAACTTCCGCTGCAGCCTCTAATTATTTCAAACACTCCACTGATGGTGCATGGTACAGGTGGTAGCACCGGGGTTGCATGAGTGCAAGGGATGTGCAACAGCGATTGAGTACTCGAGTACGCGGCCATGATAGCGACGATTGATCATGAAAACGATGATCGTGGGGAAAAAAATAAAATAAAATCTGATTGGTTATAGCAGCACATTGGGTGGCACCCTGCATGTGGTCCAAAGTATAGATGTGAGAAGAGAGGTTAGCTACATATCTGATTAATTTAATATCGGTTGCGTTGGGATATTAACATTTATTAACATACACTGCATATTACCAGTGTTTAGTTTCATGCTCAAATGCAATGCCCGATATTGGCAGAGTTATTTGAGACGGTCGTATTGCTTGTAGAGATTTCTTTTTTAAAGAATATCGATGTTATAATAATGCAGCAGTGCTTTTTTTTCATCAGATTTTTTCAACAGTAGGCATACTACAATTAAAGTTGTTTTCGTACTTCATATGGCTTTGAAAACGGGCATGCAATTTCAAGAATCACTTGATAATGTAAATGAAAATATAGAATCCACCAAAGGGCAAAAAAGCTCATCTTGAAATTCATTTGCCATGTATCCAAATAAAAGGATTATATGCTGAGATACTAGCAATCATATTTTATTCTTAAAGTGCAAAAAAGTGCTCAGTGTATATTAAAATCAACAAATATTTCAATTTTCCATTAAAGTATAGCACAAATCTGCCATAAACGTAGCATTATTATGAGAACTTTATAGAAATGTAGCCTATAGACACTTCATGTTAGTAAACGTTGTGACATTTTCCTGTGGGCGGAGCTTAGGTGGTGGCAGAGAGATTCCCCTGACCGCTTCACTAACGTTAGCTATGAAGTCTGTTAAATTGTTTTTTTTTTTTTTTTTAACAATAACTTGAGAAATTCCGCTATGGATATGCATACCTGCATACTGTCCGGGCCCGCGTTATTTGAAAAGGTTAACTTTAACGGACGAAATTGGCCGACCTGTACTCACTCAAAGGATGGACAATCTGACAGGATTCCCTCCGGTTGAGTGACTCACATCTAACATCTATAAGTAAAGACAAACTCGCCGTGTATCTAGACATGAAGATGTAATATACATTTCAATTTCAGCAGGCAACTATTTTTACAGCTACATTATTATTCCAGCCAAAATTACTCATAACGTATATACAATTACACATGATTAAGCATATAAATCGTCAGTTTGTTGTTTTACACACATGCACGCAGACATTATTTCATACACGACATAGTACTGAGATCCATAAGAAATCTTTAGTTGCGCCCATAACAACAAAAGACAATACTTTATTGAACCTTTTCTGATAAGAAGCCTGCAAACGCGAGCTTTTTTGACTATTGTTTGTCCAGTCTGCTCGTTTTATCTCGTTTGACCACAGCTTTTTTTTGTTTTTTTTTTGTCTGGCAGTGGCAGCAGCGTTAATTTCAATATTTCAAAATAATTTCTCACAATTTCTAGATTAAATCTCACAATTTTGATAAGAAAAATCAACTGTTCATTCTCTCTTTTGAGTTATATCCCACACATCTGGCTTTTTTTATCCCCCTCAGAATGGACTAACTGGCTGTTGAGTTAAATCGAGTTATAAAGTCCAAAATATGAAATGTAAAGTTGCATTTGTGAGAAAAAAAAGCCTCAAAGAATTGTGAGACAAAATAGGTATTTCATGCTGTAACTGTAGGGCAAATATAATTCCCTATGAACTGTATATATGAATATTATGTAGACCAATTGTTTAAATCCAATTTATGCTTTAAAAGTAGAGTAATCATAGCAGGTTTCATTCATTAGTCTTTCCGTTTAAACGTCTGCGTTTAGGTTCAAATGGCATTTTTGACGAGAGTATTCTATAAATTATTTGCATTCCGATTCTGACATCCAGAGGCACAACAGTACATTTTATGTCTTATTCTGTGGATCTTTCCCGTTTCGCTCCGCTTGTTACCGTGTTTTTCTGCCACCACAATGCAGAAAAACATGGTTTTTCGCAGCTGCGAGTGACGTAACTGTGACGTCTACATGAAATTGGTCTATAGTAAATTCTTTCGTTGCCTGTATTTCAGTGCGCTGTAATGAAAGCGCATCACGGCTCGCTCTCGCTCTCGCTCTCGCTCTCTCTCTCTCTCTCTCTCTCTCTCTCTCTCTCTCTCTCTCTCTCTCTCTCTCACTGTAGCGTGTAATTTAACGTTCACTGGCATTTCATAAACATAGCATTATTATTAGAACGTTATAAAATGTGAAATCTATAGTAAATTTTGTCTGCTTTCATTGCCCGTGTTTTAGTGCGCTGTCATGAAAGCACATCACGGAGCTCTCTCTCTCGCACGCGCACGTAACTTAGTTCACTGGCATTTGTATCCTTTTGTGCAGATACAAGTTATAATGTTAAGTCTGTTATGTATCTACATTATCTGATTAATATCACAGGATGTGATTCAACAGCTATTCTTTTTTAGATGTTTTTTTTTTTTTACTAATTTGCTGCATCATACAGCCCCTCCAGGATTTAGCGATTCTGCGATCGCTGAATTTATCACAAAATCAAGCGAACTCCACAATTTTCACAAGAGCTCGCAAATTTTCTGAATTGCCCACAGTTTTTCTGCAGATTTTGGGCTTAGATGCATCCCGTGACATCATCGCAACGTGCATTCAGTCAAAGAAAGGTTGTTTCTCAGTTTGAAAAATGGAATGAACAGCCTTGCGTTCTCATCATGCCCGATTTACAAGAGCTACATTGGACAAACGAACCAAAAGCGGAAAGAATCCGTGCTACTCGTTTGAGCTACGCGGTGCAGGCCACTTATCTGCTCGGGCCGGAGCCACGGACTGCTCTTGATGAAGCGACACAGTTATACACAGCGCTGAGAGATACAGTGAAGAAAGTAGTCGAATTCGCCACCGTATCAACAACATCTGTCAAATCTTGTGGGAAGCATTCAAATTCGGCGCATAATTCTGTTAAAGCTACAGATATCAGAACAAACGCCACTGATGTGGAAACAAGGAAAAACATTGTTCAATAAATGCAAATCTCCACCATTCACCATGGATTTAACAACTACAGGAACAAGTTGTGGCAGAAATAGTCTAATGTTTTCGAGTGTTTTTAAATGCTTCACACAACTTTTCCCAGCACTTCAAAGCTTTAAGTATTACCAAATTTGAAAGTTAGTTTTTAATGCGATGACATTATTTGTTCATCCTTCATAGGTTGCCTCCATTTATAAAACTAAATTTTCATAATGTAGGAAAGCAAACCCTTATTTAAAAATAAAAAGGACATTAAATTACCACTATATCGCTGCGGAGACTTATAGGCTTATTAGCCATTTCCACTCCATAAATATACTTTTGTACAACTTTTTGGTACTTTTGACAACACTTTTTATTTATATATATATATATATATATATGTATGTATGTATGTAAATCAGCAAAGCAGCAAAATCCGTCACTTTAGGCTGCAAAAATCAGAAAAAATCCCGCGAAATCCTGGAGTGACTGATCATAATCTAACTGTTCTAACCATGTTTTCATAGACAGGTTTTCATGTCATTTTTAATATTCATTTTCGTAACAATTTTCAGATATTTTCTTTATCTCCATTACGGCCATACCTGCCGCACGCACACACCCTGTCACCAGAGTACTCGATTACTCGTTTTTGAAACCTATCGATAATCAAAATGAGAAATTGCCAAAAATGCCCATCCCTGCTATCAGCACTGGGTTTGGAAAGGCATCCAACATAAAAATTGGCTATGTGGGTAATTCTGCTGTGGCAACCACTAACGAGAGCAGACAGAGAATTAACAGAGAGAGAGTATAAGTATTACAATAATATGTAATAAATTTACATTTAGTAATATAGAAGATGCTTCTTAAAGGCAGGGTAAGCGATTTCTGGAAGCCAATGTTGATGTTTGAAATCACGAAAACAATCACACCCCTATACCCCAAAAGGGTCCTGCCCCCATTTTGATAGATCCGCCCCACATATATGCAACTTAGGAAACGTTTAATTCTGTGAAACATAAGGCGCTTTTCCACTGGAACAATATGTCCTAGGAACTTTTTTCCAGGAACATTTTTCTCCTCGACCTGTTGCTGTCTGCATTTCCATCGCGGTCTAAAGTATCGAGAAGATTAGGCAAATAGTCTGGTGACGTAAAGTTAGGTCTGCTTAGGTTCTCAATACCAAGTACGCAAATTTTAGACTTGCGTCCTCGGTAGTTCGGACTTCACGAGTTAAACTCGGGAGTGTGAACTCCCGCGGAGGAACGACGCAAGTCCGGTAATTGTGCAAAGAGCAGTGTACTTGATAACGTCAGTCAGCTTGCCTTGGCTGCTGCAATCTTCCTCACTTTACAGACAAAATATATCAAACACCACTGCCTCATTTCACTTTCATTTAAACATATTAATAGAAATGTAGTTCAGGGAACGTACATACATTACAATGAAACAAAATATTATATCAAACATTGCCTGTTTTCATTTTCATTTTAACATATTAATAAAACAATAGAATAAAGACCAAAGATTACCTGTTAGATTTACCCAAAACGAATGATATCTTATGTTTAACCACTACAGAGACATCCGAGCCAGCGGCAAATGTCAGAAGGACTAGCCGAGGTTATGCTCCTCTCTTTTGGGATACATGAGCACTGAGCGTCCGGTGAATCCAAAAGAGCTGATAAAATGTAAAAACTGTAACTTGAATGCAATGTAAGTCGCTTTGGATAAAAGCGTCTGCTAAATGCATAAATGTAAATGTTAATGTAATGCATGGGGCTGACGTCTCTGAAATTGGCGAAGCACATTTTCAAATAGGCGCGTCCAGTGTAGGCAGACTTTAGCTGATGTGGCGCGGCACATCTGGTGTAGACACGGTGTTACTCACATATCGGGAAGAAACTGTCGCTCGGCTCTGCTGTTCACTGAATGCTCTCTCCTCCATATCATGAGTAGACAAGCCCCTTACTGCTACAAGTTTGTTTTGGTACTCTGCCTCGAAACACAACATACCCCACCAGAGGGGAAGTTGTGGCCTAATGGTTAGAGAGTCGGACTTGTAATCCGAAGGTTGCGGGTTCGAGTCTCCGGCCGGCAGGAATTGTAGGTGGGGGGAGTGAATGTCCAGCGCTCTCTCCACCCTCAATACCACGACTGAGGTGCCCTTGAGCAAGGCACCGAACACCCAACTGCTCCCCGGGCGCTGCAGCATAAAATGGCTGCCCACTGCTCCGGGTGTATGTTCACGGTGTGTGTGTGTTCACTGCTGTGTGTGTGCACGTTGGATGGGTTAAATGCAGAGCACGAATTCCGAGTATGGGTCACCATACTTGGCTGAATGTCACTTCACTTTTAATTGCTAATTGCCTGGTCCAGTATGGCTGAATGTCACTTCACTTTTAATTGCTAATTGCCTGGTCCAGTATGGCGCCAATATTGACATACAATCCAATTGCCAATCCAGCTGTGTTTTTATTTCTATGGCAGTGACCTTGCCAATAGACTTAAACAGTTACTAATATACTGTATAAGCAGATACATTATTGATCATTGGGCAAGCATGTGGAATCATTGGCCCATACCACTAATATTGAGTTGTCAATTTTACAATCATTGTAATCTCCGCTTCCCAGTACGTCATAGAAACTGGGAAGCACTGGCACCAGATTTTCCTACAATCTATCTAGGCTTACAGTGTTTTTGGGTAATGTAGCCTTGGTCCTTTTTTAAATTCTTTGCAGCAGTGTTCCAAAAGTGCTGATATTTATTATAACAGTAGGTCTGTTTTTCATGTGCCTAATGTGCTTAAAATTCACTTATTGTGTGGTTTGTGATTGTCAGGACGATTTGAGTGTGGGAGATGAGATTGATGCTTTCTTAGAGACCCTGGAGAAGAAAAAAGGCCTGTCATACCAGAGCACAGTCAACAGCGCCTCTGAACACAGACCTGTACTGTACGTGGAACACAGGTGAGGTTCATGTGTGAAACAATTCTGTGCCACTTAAATGTAGTCAATTTAAAAGACAAATATTGGTAACCAGTGATGGGAATAACAGCGTTATAAATAAACGGTGTTACTAACGGCCTTATTTTTGTCAGTAACGAGTAATCAAATTAAAGCTGCAAGCAGCGATGACCGGCCCAAGCCGTTAGTGCAACCGCCACCCCCGTGGCATCAGGAAAACGGTGCACAACGAGCACATGCATTACAGTAAACCTCTGGCAGTTAGGATTTGAGGGATTCGGCAATGAAAGGGATAATCCAAACCATCAAGACTGTGAAACATACATACACGCAACAATACATAAAACTTCTGTAACACTATCAATAAAGTTTCAGTTACTAACATTATATTAATTAACAAGAACAATACTTAGATAGCGTTTACTAATGTTAGTTAATATTCAAAACTTATAAACATTATTAAAATTTAAAGTTATCTGTTGACAATAGTTAATGCACTGTGTATTAACATGAACATTTTGATTAACTAACATGGTAACACTTTATAATAACTGCACACTATGAATCATTAGTTAAGTATTAGTAAATAGGCAATCCGTCCTTTTATAAAGCATTGTTCCAGCATTAATAGGCATTAGTAAACTAAAACTGCCCGGTCCTGCAGATTTGCATTATACAATATTAAGAAGATCAGGCCCTTTCTCTCGGAACATGCAACACAACTTCTTGTTCAGGCTCTTGTTCTGTCCAGACTTGACTATTGCAATGCTCCCTTGGCAGGCCAATTCTATTAAACCTCTACAATTAATCCAAAATGCCGCTGCAAGATTAATCTTTCATGAGCCGAAAAAAGAACGCACGTCACGCTGCTGTTCATCAGTTTGCACTGGCTACCAATAGCTGCTCGCATTAAATTCAAGGCATTAATGTTTGCCTACAGAACCACCACTGGCTCTGCACCCCTTTACCTAAATTCATTACTTCAGACTTATGTGCCCTCTAGAAGCTTGCGTTCTTCAAGTGAACGACGCATTATTGTGCCATCCCAAAGACGCACAAAAACACTTTCACAGACTTTTTAATTAACTGTTCCCATCTGGTGGAATGACCTGCCCAATTCAATCAGAGCAGCCGAATCCTTACCCATCTTCAAGAAACGGCTAAAAACTCATCTGTTCCATCTTTACTTGACCCTCTAACTCTAGCACTCTCTATTCTAATTTTATTTAAATAAAATAAAAATAATAATAATTATTATTATTATTATCTGTACTGCGTTAGAACCGTAAGAGCCAGGGGGTGAAAACTTTTTGAACACTTAAAACCACTATTAAATCATCAATTTTAAACAGACCCTCTCTCTCTTTCTTTCTCACCCACCCCTCACACAGAAGCAGAGTGACAGAAGATGTCTGATAGTTTTAAAATTTTCTGCTCTCCATAGTGTATTGTAAATTCATGAAATTAATCACATTTCCTCAGAATGACTTGTTCTGTGTATGTAAATTTTTTTTATGAAGTGTTTGGAAGCTGCTCTTAAAAGATGAGAAAAAAAGTTGCTCTTTTTTACTGTAACTTTAATAAATTGCCATTAAAAAACCATTCAAGATATCCTAAATCCGTTCGCTATTTAGCATCTTCAGTATCTTGGCATCATGACGAAAAAAGTTTGGTGTGAATTACTTGTTTCTGCTTGGAGTATGAATTTATTTGCAGCCTGAAATTGCCAAAATAAAAATAGCCGACTTCCTGTTGGTCGTAGCTAATGACTGTAAATTAGAAAGTTGTCCGGCTTGATTAGAACAATATATGTACAGAGATTGGTGTCTGTAGCTAAAACTAACCCCCCCATTTTTGACAAAAGGTGGCGCTATAGAGTGCTTCCTCCACGCCCGTTTGAGCTTTTTCCAGTGTCTAACTATCATTAATACTGATGTGTTGAGTTTCATGACATTCTAAACATGTTATCTGCCTCAAAATCACCAGAAAAGAATTTAAGTTTGACAAGTTGCCATGGCAACAGAATTTTAGATGTCAATATTCCCTTCACAGTTTTACATCGGCCATGTTTTGACATTTATTCTGGTGAAGTTTGAAGCAAATAGAGTAAAAATAAGATGCTGAATTCAAAGCATTTTGAAAACGACACTTCCTGCAGCCAGTTGGTGGCGCTATAACTTTGACTCCTAATAGTCACATCTACGCGATCTGCATCATATAACGAACAAACCATTGAAGTTTGATTTAAAATCAGACAATGTATGTGGCTGTTATTAGGCGTTTCCTGTTTCTTATTTTTATATGACCATAAATTCATTGCCTCGCCACGGGCAAACCATTCGAGATATCAAAAATCTCTTCGCAATTTAGCATCCCCAATGTCTTGATCATTTATTCATTTATTATGTTTATTCATGTTTCTATATTTCATCTTTTATATTTCTTATTAATTTATATATTATTATTATTATTTAAAAAAAAAAATTGTCTCATCATGCAGCGCACTGAGTAACAAACTAAAAAAGTCAGAGTCAGAGTAACAAACTAAAAAAAGCAACAAACAGAAGAGAGATAGAGGCGATACTGCGCCGGGAAAGTCAGACCTCGCGTTCGCTGGGCAGCACTGGCGACATCTTCCAACTGAACGATATCATCCAAAAAAGTCACTAGGCTTGTCAGTATGTATATTCTATGGAAAAAAGCCACTAAAAGGGTCTGAAAGTTGCTAAATCTAGTGCTGAAGTCATGCTCGTGTGTAAGATGTGGGAGCTGATTGCAGGGGTCGGTGGATATTTATGGCAGTCAGTGGATATTGTGGATGAGTTCTTCTGTGTCATCTACATTCTACTAATTTCCTACATAGCCTAATAAGCACTCAAGCACATACATAAAGCTTGCCACAGCACACTGGTAGAATTAATGCTCATGAATGTGTCAGAGAAAAACAGTAAGGAGGCTGCATTAACATTTAAATAATTTGCTGATAAACAAGTGCTTTCTTTGTTTCGGTTTAAGAGATGAATCAGCGACCCTGATTTGTCATCTCTGCAGTAGTGGTGTGCCTGTATGCATGTTTCATACATAATCCGAGAATATTTGTTTTCCATTTCAATTGGTTCATTTGAAAGTAGACATTTCACTCTCTATAGATATATTTTTAATGTCTGTAAAGGCAAAGATATACACGGAGTTTCGCACTCAAGTTCACAGAGATCGAGAGAGCAGAAAGTGCATCCTGTTTGCTTTCATTGTTTTACAAAAGTGCATTTTGTTGTTATTGAGTGCACACAAATAAATGTAGAGTCTTTACAGATTTGAAAGTTGTATTACTCTTATCTGCCCGATGTACTGTATTACCATGGACCAGCCATTAACGATCTGCGTGAGTTCACCAATGTGCATTTTTTTTTTTTTTCTGTGACTAAGTGACTAATAAAATTTGGGTCGACCACGCCTCTTCTGGCCGATTAACTGTTAGTCCGACTATTAGGGGGCAGCACTAATACTCACTGTCTAATACTGACGATGTGTTTTATTTACATAAACATTGTATAGGTAAATATAAAGTTCACTTTATTCTTCTCCTAGTTCAACAGTGATTTACTTTTATTTCGGGAGAAATGGGTGAGTATTAATCCAAAGATCCGATTCCCTGTATGAGCATTTTAAAAGATATGTTTTTTTTTTTTGTTAGTTGTTTTTTGTTTTTTAAATGACAAATACATTCACTTACACACATTTGACAGTCGGAATAGCCCCCCCGAGAATTATTCAAGATCAGATCAGTCTTTAATGAGCCGAAAAGTGTGCGTGTTACACCTACGTTCATCAATTTGCACTGGATACCAGTAACTGCTCGCATATAATTCAAGACATTTGATATTTGCGCCTACAAAAGAACCACTGGCTCTTCCATCTATATTTGACCCTCTAACTCTAGCACGCTATATTCTGTTTCTATTTTATATACTTTTATATTTATTATAAAAATGACCTAAGTGTTCTCTATTCTTTTTCTATTCTTTCGACTTGTTTTTTTAAATTTATTAAAAACAAAACAAACAAACAAAAAAGCATGCCACATGCACTGCATTAGACTAACCGAGACTTATAGCACTTATATATTACTGCTCTTTTGCTGGTTTGGTTGCTTTTATTTTCCTCATTTGTAAGTCACTTTGGATATAAGCATCTTCTAAATTACTAAAACTAAATGTAAATGAGTATGTGTTTCCTAATTTAAAGTGTTGGCCAAATATTTAATCTCAAATGATTTGTCTTTCTTCTGTGTCATAAAGGAATCTGAATCCAGAGACCGAGTTGAAGAGGTATTTTGGAGCGCGAGCTGTGCTGGGAGACCAGAGGTAATTTCATACTATTATTTTCAGTTTTACTGTTTTTACTTTCAGCTTAGTTTTCCCTAAATACATTTTATCCAAAAGTTGGCGAGTTGTATAATTTGTATAAAGTATGTGGCTTAAAAAACTAAATCCATTTGTACTTGACCGAGTTGCGTCTTTGTCTCCAATCATGTCCTGAAGTGATTTGAGAGATCAGATTGCAGTATGTCTTCAAATGGGTTTTGGAAGACAATTGTAAATGTTTACTAATGAATTTATTCAGGGCTCGCAAAATTTCAAAATCCCTGGTAGCCCTGAAAATTAATTTAACTAGCCCAAATAATAAAAATGAATAATATATAAATGAATGAACTGTTTTCTACATAAAATCATCCAACATAATGTGAAGAACATTCTGTGAAAATATTACATATTTTTAATATTGACCGAGTTAGGCCATGTCAAGGATTTGCTTAATTTCGGACTAAGAAAATCATGTTTTTGAGAAATTCCAACGTAACGAAAAGCTTATTTAAAACTGCAACACATTTGAAGCATAATTATCCTGACTATGTGCCATATACCACATTAAAGCTGAGATTCTTCCATTTTCAGTTATATACGTCACATTTATGGGAAAATTCTTTAAGTTTTGTAAAACGGGTCCATTTATTATGATATGCATGTCCAAAAAGCACAAAAACATTGAAACAAATGGGGGGAACCACAAGAGCTTGAGTGTAGCAACAATTACAAGTCAATTCACTGAAATGATTTGTACAAGGTTATTAGTAAAATGAAATAAAAGTAGAAAATGTCATTAATACATAAATTAAAATATTAAATTTAAGTGAATCTAATTCATTGTGCAACATTTGGAATAAATCCAGCAATACACAAAAAAACTAAAGAGAAATTAATAATCAAATGTAAAAATAATCACTGTATAGTCTTTATTGTAAGTATTTATTATAAATAAACTGATTGTTTTTAGCTGCCAAAATTATTCGTTCAAGAGCAGTGAGTGATTAACTTAATTTTCTATTGTTTGATTAATATTAATGACATAGACGGCAGCATAGGCTAATGCACAGATCTAATATTTGTTACACATCAGATGTTTTTCCCAACTGTTTCCCAAATGTTCAATTAAGTCATAAACCGACTATGTTTGCTTGACTTGCCAAGACTTATATTTTGAAATGCTGTAATTCTGTGTCTGACCGTTCATTCGTTATCCGGGAGTGCATCCTTGTCTTTCTGTCGGCACTGCAGGTATGGGTCAGTCAGTGCGTGTAACGCATTGAGACCTTTTTTGTGTTTTATTATGATTAATAACTTTTTAACATCAAGCACATCCTGCTATTTATTTTCTCATTCATGCATATTCTTTTTCTAAAAACCAAAACGGAAACATCAGATGGTTCTTTGCTTCCATAGGACATGCCAAACTTTTTTATTAATACATAATAAGAATTTAGTCTACAATAAACCGTGGTATTATAGGCCTGTGTGTGTGTGTGTATTAGTGTTGTCAAAAATATCGATATTTCGATAAATATCGATACTGAAATATCTGAACGGTACCAATATTAATTTCCCGAAGTATCGATACACCGATACTAGCCGAGCTGTCACTTTCACTTCTCTCCAAGGGCGCATGGACAAGCACCACACGTGACCGCACTCGTCTCCTTCGCTCTGGTTAAATGGCAAAAGTGAAGTGAATAGATGACTGCTCTGGTTGTTAAAGAACACAGCAGGAGCGCTATCTGTAGGGATCTATGATCTCCGCGATGCAGAGAACACGCACGGAATCGCGGAATCCAGTCATAAAAACGGAATTTACAGTTTAATGCGGAATGTCACGGAATTTGTTAAAGTTTGGATGAATTAATCAAAAGTAGGTCATTACACTTAAATCAAATCGCGCTATGGACTAGTATCTGTAAATATTAAGCTGCAAAAGTCGAATTAAATATGAATCCTGCATGTTCTGTCTCTGTGTGAATGTGCTGCACGTGCGGTTTTGTTTACTAATGTGGCGCTCGCGGTGATTTCAGCGTCTGCCGTCTCAATGAGGACATAAATACATCAACAATATCTCCAGAACTGATCTGAAAGGCACTTTACGAGCATTTTACCATTTAATTTGAGTAAAACTAGCGTCATATCATACACACACAGAACTTTAAAGGTATTAACGGCAACCCGTCAAAATAAAAGTTCGGTTTAACTTGGCCTATTAAAGACCGTGTGCCAGAAATAGGCTATATTACTATTATTTAGTAGAATGTACATAATACTACTACTTACTACTACTGTTAATGTTTAAAAAAAAAAATCACAAAATATTTTAATTTTAATAGTAAATCCCCTTCATTTGCCAAAAATGTAAATGTTTAATTTTCATTAATTCAAATATAAATTAATTAAAATTGTTTTATGCCTTCATCTGATATCCAGTAAAATGTAAATACACAACACAGAATTTCTGAGGGGGAAACACATTTCATAAGGCTACTGTAAGAATAAATAAAAATAGTTTGTATGCATTCAAATAATAGACATGCTAAAACACAGAATTTGGTAACAATAAAACATAAGGTGAGAAAAAAAAAACATTTCATACGGCCCTAAACGTGTCATTTTTGTTACACTTTTAATAAATTAAATGTTAAATTGTATAACTTTCATGATTTTAATGAATTAGACATGCTTTTAGATTAATAGCATTTAATTTGACCATTAAAAAAAAAAGTCCAGAAAAATTATAACGGAAAAAAACGGAATCCAGAAAAATTAAAATGGAAAAAATTTAATGTAGCAAAAAATAAAACGGCCCTATATAAAGCCCTATATCTGGAAATATTTTGGTTATGAAGCAAATGAGAATATCAGCAAATAGAACTTTGGATTTTAATTAGTACATGCATTAGTAAACGTTAGTTTCAATTAACATTTAACTAAGATTAATAAAAGATTAATAAATAAATCAACAAATGCAGTACCTCAAGACATTTTTTTGTTCATGTAAAATATACCGCATGTTCTCGACTTGTTACATTTATCTTTAAATTAAAAAAATTACCCCCTTACTATTGTGGCAGTTTTTTTATCCGTGGTATCGAAAATGGTATCGAATATCGATATTTTTCAAGGTATCGTATCGAAGTTAGAAATTCCAGTATCGTGACAACACTAGTGTGTGTGCGTGCGTGCGCGCGCGTGTGCGCATGCAGAATAAATTTTTTTGTAACCTTGACCAGATCTGTGCCTTACCACAATTCTGTCTCTGAGCTCTTCAGGCAGTTCCTTTTGACCTCATGATTCTCATTTGCTCTGACATGCACTGTGAGCTGTAAGGTCTTATATAGACAGGTGTGTGGCTTTCCTAATTAAGTCCAGTCAGTATAATCAAACACAGCTGGACTCAAATGAAGGTGTAGAACCATCTCAAGGATGATCAGAAGAAATGGACAGCACCTGAGTTAAATGGCTGCAATATAACAGAGTGAAAAATTTAAGGGGGTCTGAATACCTTTCCGTACCCACTGTATATGTGCATATATATGTGTACCGTATTTTCCACACTATAAAGCGCACCGGATTATAAGGCGCACCTTCAGTGAATGGCCTATTTTAGAACTGTTTTCATATATAGGGCGCACCAGATTATAAGGCGCATAGAATAGAAGATACTGCAGTCAAACGTTTGACTGGGTTTGCGTTATGCATCCACTAGATGGAGCTGTGCTAAAGGGAATGTCAACAAAACAGTCAGATAAAGTCAAACTTTATTAAGCGTTCTGACAACTCCGTTCACTCCCATGGTAACGTTGTTCAAACATTGATGTGCATAATGTGCAGAACCTTCAGTGAGTCACGTCATCAACTGCTGAATTCAAATCTGCTTTCGCGCGTTGGCTGCCGAGCGCTTGTCATATTATCACAAATATGCAGTGTTTTCAACCATATAATGCTTATTTTAGGTTTCAGACATTTAAAAACACATAAGTACTAGCAAAACCATACATTTATAGTTTGTAAAATACACGCTGATGTCTATGGAAGCAGCAATAATGATCGTTACAAATATAATCTGACAACATGTTTTATTGATATCATATACAGATTGTGTAGATAACTTTAAAGTTTACTCTGCTCTTCTCCCAGTTTAACCGGAGGCTTACTTTAAGGTTTTTCGGGAAGAGAGGATGAATTTACATGGTCTTATTCCCACAGCTCGGATTCAGCGCGAACAAACATGGCGGCGCCCATCACCCGGTATAGATCAACTAACACAGTGATTATAAAAGTATTTTTAAACTACCAAATAAATTTACTTTCACATATTTGAGAATCGGAATATCAGATATTTCATAATATTGTGAGTATGTTTGTGAATATTAATAATAAAAGAAAGGAAAAAACAAAGTAAAAGCGATCCATGTGTCATACAGCGCTATTGTTGCTGCGGTGTGTCACATGACAAGCACGACGCGTCGCCATGGAAACAATAAGGCTATACATTCGAAAATAACGGTCGCCTGAAAAAAACTCACGCTGGGGGCTCAGCTAGAATATTTTAAACTCACATGTGAAAAGGATATATAAGGCGCTCCGGATTATAAGGTGCACTGTCGTTTTTTGAGAAAATTAAAGGCTTTTAAGTGCGCCTTATAGTGCGGAAAATACAGTATATATATGTATATGTGTGTGTGTCTGTGTGTGTGTATATGTGTGTGTGTGTATATATATGTATAATCAAAGTGTCCAAAAGGGGGTAAAAGTGTCCAAAATAAACAGGGGATCTGGTGTCCTGGTCGTGCTGCGGGGTTCATGAAGGGAGGCAGTGTTCGGAAGGGAAGGGTCTAGGGAAGGGGCGGAGTCCGGTGGCAGCACGCGCTCCCCTCTTGGGACCGGGGCGCGAGTGGCGGCAGCTTCTCCTGAGCGGCTTCGTCCAACGTCCGTCCTTGGCACTTCCGGGGGATTCGACGGCCCGGCATCCTGGCCCGTCAGCCGTCTCACGGGTGCTCTGCTCTATCCGGACTGCGGGTCCGGCAGCTCGCGTCTTTGGCGGTGCGGGAATCCTCTCAACGCTCCCTTCCTGGAACCACGAGGACACCAGCGTGCATGCACGGGGAAGAGACCGGTCTCTCGAGGAGAGGCGCGCTCGGCATTTAAACAGCGGCGGTGATGAGGCTCTATTCACATCAGGTGCGCCTCATCACACGCCGCCAGCCCTGGCTGTTTCAGCGCCCCTCCTCTCTCACACACCCACTCCCGTCGGGAGCCTGGTGAAGGGCGGCGAATACGGGACTGGACACACACACACCTGAGATGATTGAACTCGTATATATCTGATATATCATTTACAGCAATAAACACAAATGACCTTTTTGTGGCTATCACAATTTTGATGCTCTTTATCTCAGAATTAGATTGTGACTTTAGCTGGGTTTTCACAGAGAGGGTCACAAATATCAATGAATATTAAGGAAAGAGTTTTATTTTACTATTTACAGGGTATCTGCATAATTTTAAAATCAATTTAAGGCAATTTGACTTTTTAAGAGCTGCACAAGTCAAATGAACACTATGAGTTGGGTTGGACAATATCTATAGTAACATTAAGCCATAAAATGACATTTACAATTCAGATACAGGTTTTCACAAAAACAAAAATCTTATAAAGGGGTATTTCAACCTTTTAAATCCTTTTTATGAAAAGGGATGTCAAAATATGAATTTATATTAATTTAAAACGAGTATTACTGTCTAAATTGTTTAGATTTTTAGAAGGCACATTAACTTCTTTCACATTTACAACTCTAGGTGTTTCCTGCGTAAAAACCTGGGTCGACATGCACAGTTGGGCATTGATCTAAACATAAGATTTTTTGGAAATGCAAATTCATTCTCTGCCACAAGGTGGTGCTTTAAGAGCGGCCGCTGAAATAAAGTGGTTCCCCCGGAAAGGGCTGTACACAAAGCAGCACCGGGCTCATAAACACTGTTTTATCAGGCATTATAGGCAAGATGACATGAAAATGCCTAAGATACGTTTCTGAGGACAGTGGGTTCTCTTCAGAGATGCATTCACATAAAGACATCGTGCAGTGTTTTGACTTCAAAATGTGCAGCGCTCATATTTATTCAATTACATAATTTGCCTTTTGAAGTTTAATCCAGCCATATCGCGATTCTTGCCTTTTCACTCCCAGCTGTAAGACCTCTTGAAATTATAATTAAGACTTTTCTTACACATGTAACACTTGTAATTCTCACATATGTAAAACTTAAGGCTTTAAAACTCTTCAATTTAGTTGTATCAAATTTAAAGGAGTCATAGCAGTCGTCATTTACTCCCAACATCTGAGCTGCTGAAGATGCAGAGGATTAAAGTTACATTTAGTTTTGAAGGGAATGCGCCGATCCCCGATCTGTCTAAATGCATCTGTGTTCGTGAATCATTCGTGATCCAGATTCATCTACAGAAGAAGTGAGTATAAGGGATTTTTAGAATCTTTGCAAATTGCCTTTCCTAATATGTGCTAGTTAGCCAGTTTCGTGGCTAAAGTAAACCGTATTGCTCGTCACCCCACGGAAGAGATGGCCGGGGTCAGCAGAGCTCATTAGCATTTAAACCAACATGGACTAGAATGGTTTTCTAAAAACAGAGCTGATTTTGACATGGTAAAAAAAGTGTTTTTTTTTACACTACAGTTAAGAAATTTTAACCAAAGTATGTTATAGACTTTTCACTAAGACCCTAAAGAATCATATCATAACTTGGGCATCCGATGACCCCTTTAAGGACCCGTCGGAGCCCTGTATTTAAGAGAGCCCGTCGGGGAGGGTGGTGATGCATTTTGGTAGCCCGACTGGAAAACACAATAGCCCTGCGACGTCAGGCTAGCAATTTTTTTTTTTTTTTTTTTTTTGCGAGCCCTGTTATTGAACATTAAATAATGATTAACAGAACATTATTTAATGTAAATTGAAATGCTTACACATGTCAAACTTTAAATTCATGGATGATCATGCACTGCAAATGATGTTATACACTGATTCATTTAGGCTATTAATATGCATTTGTATGCTTAGAAATCTGATTTATAATGATTTATATATCATCTGATGCACTTTTTTCATTACAAATGTAAAAATGAGGGATTTATTGATTGAGTACTCGGGTACTCTGTCGTGACAGCGATGATCGATCATGAAAACGATGATTGTGGAAAAAAAAAATAATCTGAATGTTATTGCAGCACTTTGGGCGGCACCCTGAGCTCTGATTGTTTAGCATGCAGTCCAAAATATAGACGTAAGAAGAGAGACAAGCATAGCTTTGAAGTCATATACACCCCCTGACAAAAGTCTTGTCGCCTATCCAAGTTGTAGGAACAACAAATAATAACTTGAATTCATTAATTCATAACTAATCTGTAAACGTAAACTCTAGCCCTTTCTATTCTAATTCTTTTTTATATGATTATATATTATCTATGACCCTGTAACCCTAGCATTCTCTATTCTTTTTTGTTCTTTGACTTGTTTTCTTTTTTGGTTTATTATACGTAAATGCTTACTACATAATATACACTGCGTTAGGCTAACTAAGACTTGTCACAGCACTTAAATATTATGGCTCTTGTTGGTTTTGATTGCTTCTGTTGTCCTCATTTGTAAGTTGCTTTGGCTAAATCAGGGGTCTCCAACCTTTTTTGCACCACGGACCGGTTACATTTTGAAAATATTCTCACGGACCAGCTATATAATATCAATTGTATATAGCAGTTCAACGGATCATATTGTGGTTTTTGAGTCACAGATTGGATTGTTTTTTTTTTTGGATAAGCAAGAAAAAAAAAGAAATTTAAAGCACAAAGAATGAGAATGCTGTGATGGGTTTTTTGACATAACTTTGTGTATGTATCTTAAAGGCAGGGAGATGTGAAAAAGGAATCAACTGGGTATTTCTGTGCTGTCTGAAACGCGTCTCTATGCTTGTGTGTGCTTTGTGTGTGAGAACAGCGTGCGAGTAATGAATTGAGCTCTCTTTTGTTTCTTCTTTTGGTTTAAAATTGCTTTAACTTGTAAATTAGCAAATTAATCTGCGAATCATATACGTGAGTAATTATAATAAAGTAATTATAATAAAGTTTATAATATTTTTTTATAAAGTTTATAAAAGTTTATTAATTATAATAGTTTTTTTGTGGTAATAAAAATAGATGTAAGTGAACAATAACCTTTATATTTACTTTTAAAAAAAAAGTATCGTAAGCAAGAAATCATATGGTTTTATTGAAGAAAACTGTTAAAATACATCGTGTTATAAACAATAGAGCTAATGTAGATTATGCATTACAACAAAGGCCTGCAGGGGGCGTCAGCAGCCTGTCGATTGTTTTTACACATTACTGTGTGATCTAATCCTCGTTTAATATTGACCAAGCACCATTTAATTAAAATGTCCACTTACTCTTTAACCCTCTGGGGTCTGAGGTGATTTTGGGGCCCTTGAGATGTTTTGACATGCACTGATATTTGTGCTTATTTCAGCTACTTAAAGCATACTATTGACCAACATGTTTTTTTTTTTTTTTTTTTTATTCAGCACAAACTGTCCTACAATAATATGTGACCAAGATGGATGTACATGTTTGCATTTTTTTGAAAAAAAAAAATTATGCGTGGTTAGTAAGTTTTGGGGGGAAAATGTAGCTGAAATAAGGCCATAAAACCCACACTAAATGAACTTTTGAGTAATCCGTCTTGTAGGCTAAAATATTTACTAAACAATTATGTGAAAATCATTCTGCTTACTCTTTCACAGAAAACAATATATTGATTAAAATTTTTAAAGACCCGTTTTGTGATCAAAAGCCTATATGTGAGGGAGTGGCAATGGCCTTGAATATTAAGTGATTTTCACCTGATAGACAAAGGTCCCTCCCCTAATGGCCCATCAATGTGACTGTAGTCCCAGCCTCAGACGTCACGCCCATGAACTGTTAGCTAAACGTCTGATGCATATGGCACACTTTTCTGGTTGAATTAAACCGGATTTCCGGGAGATGCGAGTGTCGCGTTTATTTTCGGTCCGCCGGGAAACAAAGATGCCGTGACGCCAAACCCCCTCACGAAAGAAGAAAGCCTCCGTGTTTACAACTGTGACGACGAACGCTTATCAGGGTCAACTAAACGCTGGATTTTCAAAAGTATGTGAAATATTTAATGTTCGCAGCATATAATCTTTAAAATACATCCGAGAGAAAAATACATCACACACAGGTTTGTTATTGTGGCAACATTTCCATGCCCCGAAACGTGACACTAAACGAAACGAACGATGATTGGTTGTTTGACATGTCGGTCAAACGTCCTCATGGGCGGGCCTTGGCCAATGAAAGCGACCATCTATTCCAGACCTTCTGCCGTCAGTCTGAAGGTCTGGCTACGAGAGACTAGTGTGACTGTGACTATGAGGCAGGTAAGACAGAATGTGAGGAGATTGAAAAAATGGCTTTTTAAAATTATTTGTATTTTATTTACAACACAGTATAATCAAAACATACACAATGAAGGTCAATAGACACATTATTGTGCACACTGATCTAACCACAGAGATGTGAACAGACTTTCAAGAGTTTTATTTGTCACATACACAATTATACAGAGTATAACCAGCAGTGAAATGTAGTGACTTTGACTCATTCCTGCAACAGATTCTGTCCAACAAGTGAAACAAGTAAATCATACCTGATATATGTGTGTGTGTGTGTGTGTATATGTATGTATGTTTTAGGGGTGGGCGATATGGGAAAAATATCATATCACGATTTTTTTTTAGAAATATCACGATTCACGATTTTATCACGATTCTTTGTCATGTTGGTTTTACTATTTTGGTTTTACAAGTTGTCTGAGCATTACAGCCAAACTAGAAAAACAAAGCCTTTCAAGCTAACAAAAAAAAAAAAAAAAAGACATTGCAGGTATTTAGGCCAAAGTGGGCGAAGATAAAAATCTGTCATTTTATCTTTCTTATTAAAAAAATAAGAACAAAGATACACATTACAAATACACATAATATACAAATAAAACAAACAGTGCTTTATTTTCAGGTACAATAGGTGTATTTAGCAGGAGCATTCAATGAAATTGAATGAACAAATATAAAAATAAAACACAAGAGAGACTGATTCTTAAAGCAACTGTATTAAAGTTTTTCAGTCAAGAATAGTGAGTGATTTTTTTTTCTCTTTGCGTTTTGTTGTTTTGTTAACGTTAAATGAATAGTTCCCCCAAAAACTAAATAATCATCTGTCTGTCAATTCTGTCATAATGTTTTATTTTTATACCATCATTTACTCAAAAGTAGTTTTAAACCTGAATGAGTTTCTTTCTTCTGCTGAACATAAATGCTATTTTGAAGAAGGTGGAAAACCAAACAGTTGCTGGTCCTCAGTGACTTCCATTGGATTTTTCTTTCATACTATCAAAGTCAATGTGGACCAGCAACTGTTTGGTTACCCTCATTCTTCAAAATACAGGTCCTTTTCAAAAAATTTGCATATTGTGATAAAGTTCATTATTTTCTGTAATGTACTGATAAACATTAGACTTTCATATATTTTAGATTCATTACAACACAACTGAAGTAGTTCAAGCCTTTTATTGTTTTAATATTGATGATTTTGGCATACAGCTCATGAAAACCCAAAATTCCTATCTCAAAAAATTTGCATATTTCATCCGACCAATAAAAGAAAAGTGTTTTTAATACAAAAAAAGTCAACCTTCAAATAATTATGTTCAGTTATGCACTCAATACTTGGTCGGGAATCCTTTTGCAGAAATGACTGCTTCAATGCGGCGTGGCATGGAGGCAATCAGCCTGTGGCAATGCTGAGGTGTTATGGAGGCCCAGGATGCTTCGATAGCGGCCTTAAGCTCATCCAGAGTGTTGGGTCTTGCGTCTCTCAACTTTCTCTTCACAATATCCCACAGATTCTCTATGGGGTTCAGGTCAGGAGAGTTGGCAGGCCAATTGAGCACAGTAATACCATGGTCCGTAAACCATTTACCAGTGGTTTTGGCACTGTGAGCAGGTGCCAGGTCGTGCTGAAAAATTAAATCTTCATCTCCATAAAGCTCTTCAGCAGATGGAAGCATGAAGTGCTCCCAAATCTCCTGATAGCTAGCTGCATTGACCCTGCCCTTGATAAAACACAGTGGACCACCACCAGCATCACTGACTGTGGGTAGTTGACACTGGACTTCAGGCATTTTGGCATTTCTCTCTCCCCAGTCTTCCTCCAGACTCTGGCACTTTGATTTCCGAATGACATGCAAAATTTGCTTTCATCCGAAAAAAGTACTTTGGACCACTGAGCAACAGTCCAGTGCTGCTTCTCTGTAGCCCAGGTCAGGCTCTTCTGCCGCTGTTTCTGGTTCAAAAGTGGCTTGACCTGGGGAATGCGGCACCTGTAGCCCATTTCCTGCACACGCCTGTACACGGTGGCTCTGGATGTTTCTACTCCAGACTCAGTCCACTGCTTCCGCAGGTCCCCCAAGGTCTGGAATCGGTCCTTCTCCACAATCTTCCTCAGGGTCCGGTCACCTCTTCTCGTTGTGCTGCGTTTTCTGCCACACTTTTTCCTTCCCACAGACTTCCCACTGAGGTGCCTTGATACAGCACTCTGGGAACAGCCTATTCGTTCAGAAATTTCTTTCTGTGTCTTACCCTCTTGCTTGAGGGTGTCAATGATGGCCTTCTGGACAGCAGTCAGGTCGGCAGTCTTACCCATGATTGCGGTTTTGAGTAATGAACCAGGCTGGGAGTTTTTAAAAGCCTCAGGAATCTTTTGCAGGTGTTTAGAGTTAATTAGTTGATTCAGATGATTAGGTTAATAGCTCGTTTAGAGAACCTTTTCATGATATGCTAATTTTTTGAGATAGGAATTTTGGGTTTTCATGAGCTGTATGCCAAAATCATCAATATTAAAACAATAAAAGGCTTGAACAACTTCAGTTGTGTTGTAATGAATCTAAAATATATGAAAGTCTAATGTTTATCAGTACATTACAGAAAAGAATGAAGTTTATCACAATATGCTAATTTTTTGAAAAGGACCTGTATCTTATTTTGGGTTCAGCACAAGAAATTAATAGAGGTTTGGGACAACATGTGAGTGAGTAAATAATGACAGAAATTAAATTTTAGGGTGAACTATCCCTTTAATGACAGTCGACAGCATGTTTAGTGTTCTGTCCCTTTAAGAGCTGCACGCATCTAATATACAGGCACGCATCTGTTTCTCTCTTAACTATTTATTTTCATTTTAGAGATAACCAACTGAGTCTGTATGTAAACCTTGTGTTTTTTGACAGTATTAGCGCAAAAGATAAGTTAGTTGAGTAATCAGGCGCTGTTAGACAGGCTTTTTAGTGCGCGTGCTTCAGGTGTATGTGCTCAGAAAAGGCGCACGTCAGACCAGCGCGCGAATGAAACATTTAACCAGCAAGGCTTGTATGCAAATAATGTACTTTTGCGATCGCGAATAAGTGCAGTGTCCTGTCAGAGTAACTCTACTGCTGTATGTCGTGTTGTACAGTATATAGAGACGGATGCGCCAGAACTGTATTTGACATAATGTGCGCTGTAGCACGATACTACGATATTTCTTCAAAAGCAGATCGTGGAGACATTATTATCGTCCACGATCAAAAATCGTCATATCGCACACCCCTAGTATGTATGTATGTATGTATGTGTTTTGTAGCCATAGACTCACGCATGCTTTGTATTATCGAAAAAAAAAAACTCAAACATTTTAGTCAGGAATTATAGTTTGGGAAAAACCCAACTGATTTTGTAGTCATATAGCCATCCTGAACATCATGTATGATTTTATAGTATAGAAGATATCATTCTGCAGTCATAACCCCTATTCGCACGGGATTAGTATCATCTGGGGACCATGTGTGATTTTTAAATTACTCCCCCACATCTGAATTTCTTGTGGTGCATTCGCACGGGATAAGCGAAGCCTGTGATTTTGCTCGAAATTACTGACTTATCTCACTGATGTCAAGGCTTTGAGAGTCCCGTTCTATGGTCCAATTAGATGGATAAAAAAAAGAAAAGAAACTAATATAGTTTTGTGACCCGTGTCATTTACATTTCATCAGGTTAAAATAATCTCCAGCTTTATGCTTGATTTATTTGTAACATATTAAACCTTTTCAGATTTCTCTTTCTGCAAATTGTATGGTGTAGCAATATGACAGCACCCAAAATACTATCAAACACTCAATCACAGATCCATTCTTTGCGAAAGATGGATAAAAATGCACACAGGAAACAAAAACCTTGAAAGATTCTATACGACCCGCCAAATGCTGACCAAATCACAGAGATGCCGATTCGCACGGGACTAATATTATCACAGGACCTCTGTGTTCAGCTAAATATGGTAGGTCATTTGCGAGGGAATTTTTACTTTACAAATTACAGACATGGCTGATTCGCATGGGATTAAGATCACAGACAACCTCCACAATTATTACAAATGACTGGAGGTCACCAGGTAATACTAATCCTGTGCGAATAGGGCTATAGACTCAGTTTGGGAACAACCCAACTAGTAATGTGTTCATGTCACAATAACATTACTTAACATTAAAGAAACATTACTTACTCATCAGATCGATCTTCTCTTCTGGATGAAATATTGTTCTTCTTTTGAGGGAAATCCAGCCTTTACTCAGCACGTCTTCTTCCAGAAACAAACAGTAGCCGTCTCCATGAGCACGCGGCTCACGTGGTTATTTATATATGAACGGCGCGAGGGGGCGGGATTGCATTAGAGATGAGTTAGATGGGAAAGACTGAACATTGTGTTGGTTTCATACGGATTACTTCATCACAGAATGTTTGTTTTCAATAAGACTTCATTTAAAAGTAGACACTTCAAGCTTTCTATAGATATAACTCCCATGTCTGTGTTGAGAATTTGCTGAATTACCGTTAATTTTAGTGACGTGTCTCAAAAAGCAGTTCACGGAGACGGAGAAGACAGAGCGCACCCTGTTTGTTTTCTTTTTTTCCCCAAAACCACAAAGTTTTGTAATCATGAGTGTACACACAAAAAAGTAAACGGTTTCGATTGATATATAACACTTATTTGTGTGACCAAAATCAACAGAGTATTTTTAGTGTCTTTTGCACGAAGAAAAAAATGAGCTTGTCTCGCCGGTGAGACAGCTGATCCCAGAGAGTTAATATTTGGGACATTTTCTTTAGGACATAAATGCTATAGCCACTGTAATTAAATGAATATGTGGACATCAAAAAATCTAAACTCAGAGTGAGGGTTTGAGCTTATATTTTGAAACCACGATGTATTCTCCTGTGTTTGCGTAGATTTATAAATTATTTACCTTACAAATCTGATGAAATGGCGCACGTTGCCTTCCCAGATGAATGTTATAATAAACCCAAACTCACAACAACATGCAGAGATGGAGTTTGAGATGCTCCACACATGTGAATAAGTTTCTGTGGAACTACTGTGAACGGAGCCGCTGTGTGATCCACGTGCGTAACCTACACGCATGTAAATAATTAAAATGCATATGTTTTAGAATTGCATCGCATAAAATTATTTAAATTGAATAGCGTTTGTGAATTCACAATTGAGCCTTGGAAAACAGTCTAATAATGTGTTTTATGGATTCTCGTCTGTGAAATGCAGCACATTTGTAACATTTTGCCAGTTAGTCTGTTTGCCAGTTAGTCTGTTTGCCAGTTATATTGTTTGGCTCTCAGCGAAGGCGGTCGCATTTTCTCTCCTGTCCTCCCCTTATCTTCCCTGGTTGCTCTTCGTCTCGTCTTGTACTTGAGAGATACCTTCTGCAGTGCTCTGAAAAACTGAAAAATCATGGATTTGATCAACTGGTCTCGCAACGAAATTGACACCATCTTCTCGATGAGAAGCCTGGGATCGAGGGGATCGGGGAACCTGATCGGGGTCGTGTGTCTGGCGGCTCTTTCCATGGAGGACATTGACATCTACCTATTCGGAACCATGTTAACGGGTTTTCTGCTGATTGGATTAAGCTTTGCTCTGGGTTATCGAAGAATTCAGGAGACGAAACAGCTGTCCAAAGCCTCACAATGCTGCCCGTCATGATTGAAAATTGATGGATTTGGAGACCAGAAAGGACTAAGAGAGTAGCCGTGAAATTGGAATGCGGCTACTCGATCCAAGACCAAACAATCGCAATCTTATCATCTTTCGGCTCCCCTAAACCAGCTCGCTCGGCAAGGTCACTGCTGGTGTAAACAACCCCGGAAGAGCACTGCAGTGAAGACGCTCTCTTGCGTTCCTCCCCCCTTCCAGACACCTGATTTTGTTGACTCTGTCGGGGTCCTGACCAAGGCTGTTTCCGTGGCAACCTGCTGTGTCGCTATTACAATCTGCGGACTGAGGCAACTTGTTTTTGAATTCCAGCGTGACTACTAACCCAGGCCAACGAACACACGAACTCCACTCATATACTGATATGCATTTCACCTCCCAACCCTAATGCAACGCCTTCGCCGCTTCGCACCGCCACCTGACAAGCGGGTCTGTGACCGGCGCCTTGGGCTGCAGGACCGGATGGCTGCTTGCCAGAGATGGATCAACTGTCCCCCCCGTTGCTAGTCATGTGTCTGTTATGATTATGTGCTTCTGTTGCTGAGGTGTTTTTTTCCTGTTCTCACACTGTACTCCCGCAGGAGCATAGTCTGGGGGTTATTTTTTTTCTCCTCTCCCTTCCTCATGTTTATGCTGTATTATCTTCCAAAATTCCCTGTCTTCCTGTCCTGTCTACCCCCTTGTCATATTGTATGTATGTTTGTGTATGTATGGACAGGTTGATGGCTAATTTCGCTGGTACTTGTGACTAGTGACAATAAAGGGCTACTACTACTAGTCGGCGCGAGCAAAATGAAGTCGAGGATTTTTAAAAATCGAATAGTCTATTTTATTCTCAACAGCCCTACTCTACAGCGATCTGTCACAACACATTAAAGAGCCACAAAATGGTGTTTGCTTTAATTTCTTAAATTAAAAAAATTTGAAAGCTGAGACTGTTTCATACCTGAAGTACCTGTTCTGTCTTGTCTGTCGGCACATTGTCAGTTTTCTCTTTGCTCTGCAGTGTTTTTTTTCACTGTGTGGTAACATGATGTGTGGAGTAAGAGCACCATAGCTTGTCATAGCAACAGTAATGAAGGGGGGCAGGTGTTTGTGAAGGGTCAGTTGAAATTCTGAATGTTTTCTTGTTTGTTTGTGTCCATATTCAGATCAAAACAGAGACAGAGGCAGCTTCATCGGTGTACTTGGATGACTGTTTTCAAAGACACATGGCCCCGCTTCAGTCGACCAGGTCAGACCAGACCCTTTTTCATATTTTCCCGGAATGTTTGTTCAGTGTTCAGAAATATTACCCAGAGCTGCCGCTGTATCAGTTTGTAGGATTTGGGCAGAGCCAATCTGTGGGTTTGTGGGGCCCCAGGAAAATGACCTTCACCAATTATTGACATGACATTAAACAATATAACCACTACAAACCTGACAACTGCACTAGGGTTGCACCGATACAATTTATTTATTTTTTTTAATCAATGTAGAATTTCTGTACCTCAGTGTGGTGACCTGATCATCACACTTTTGTGTGCTAAACACAATCTACTAAATACAGACAACTTAATTTTAACCTATTTTCATTAACCCCTTAGCTGTCACCCCCCCCCCCCCCCCCCCCCCCCCCCCCCCCCCCACCATTTTCATCATGGAGACACAAATGACATACCCAAAATAAAAAGGTTCCTGCTCATGAGTCTTTCTTACTAGATACATAATCAACATATATTCATGAAGTTGACACTTCAAAGTTTACTTTTCAAGAATCAGAATTACTCAGACTGTTATAATAAAGATATACAGGTGCATCTCAAAACAAATTAATATCGTGAAATTTTTTTTTGTAACTTATTACAAAAAGTGAAACTTTCATATATTTTAGATTAATTACATGTAAAGTAAAACACTTCAAACGTTTTTTTTAATTTTGGTGATTAGAGCTTACAGCTAATGAAAGTCACAAATCCAGTATCTCAAAATATTAGAATATTTACATTTGAGTTTCAATAAATGACCATCCCTACAGTATAAATTCTGGGTATCTCTTGTTCTTTGAAACCACAATAATGGGGAAGATTGCTGACTTGGCAATGGTGCAGAAGACTATCATTGACGCCCTTCACAAAGAGGGTAAGTCACAGAGGGTCATTACTGAAAGGTGTGGCTGTTCACAGAGTGCTGTATCAAAGGATATTAAATGCAAAGTTGACTGGAAGGAAGAAATTGGATAGGAAAAGGTGCACAAGCAACAGGGATGATTCAAACACATGGGAGAGATTCACAAGGAGTGGAATGAAGCTGTAGTCAGTGAATCAAGAGTCACCATGCTCAGACGTCTTCAGGAAAAGGGCTAGCAAGCCACTTCTGAAACAAACAAACGTCAGAAGCATCTTACCTGGGCTAAAGAGAAAAAGAACTGGGCCCGTATTCCTAAAGATTCTAAGAATCCTTTTAGAGAGCTCCTAATTTATCTTAAAAATTAGTTTAAAAGTGATTCAGGACCAATCTGAGAGCAACTCCGAGCGAGGAAAAAACAAAAACTTTTTATTTGTACCCCGTTGCTAGCTATGACACATTCATTTGAAGACTGATTGGTTGGTTGTCAAGAAGGAAATAAAAGCGCTTTTAAGAGTAGGTTATATTATAAGCCTTCACTTTGAAATTACAGGCGTAATTTTTCCTGTTTTACCATACTCTCTCTCGCTCTCTCTCTCACACATACACACACACACACACACGCATTATATATGTATATATATTCTTTATTTTTTATTTACCATGCTGTCATACTTACCGTGTTTTATAGGAAATGAACTGATACATAGCCTAGTAAGTGCTGTAACAGACCCAAATCATCACTACTGCATTTTTCCAGTTGCCAAATATGTTAATGTAGTGATTATGTCCATTTCTGGCGCTATGGCATTTCAGCGCAGTGTCAGAGTTGTTAGCGTGTCTCTAATAAGATCGGTCACAAACATGATCTCTGCACGATCTAATGTGTAGCATCTTATTAACTCACTCTCATGCATTGTGTGCAACACATTTCTTCTTCCTCTTCATGTTTTGTCCATTTTCTCCACTGCTTAAGCCCCTTAAAAGTCCTCGTCCGTACTCCTAACAGTTTTGGACCTTAAGACCTCTTTTAAGGGTTAAGATGCTTTCTGAATTACTTTTTTCTTTACTAGGATCTTTTCTTTAATTTTAAGAGGAAACGCCCACATTTCTAAGAATTTTCTGATTTGGGGATGAATCAGAGATTAATTCAGCCATGACGTCTGCCGGTGTTGGTCCATTATTTTATCAAGTCCAGTCAATGCAGCCGTCTACCAGAAGATTTTGGAGCACTTTATTGTTCCATCTGCTGACAAGCTTTATGGAGATGCTGATTTCCTTTTCCAGCAGGACTTTAGCATCTGCCCACAGTGCAAAAAACACTTCCAAGTGGTTTGCTGACCATGATATTACAGTGCTTGATTGGCCAGCCTACATGCCTGACCTGAACCCCATATGGAATCTATGGGATATTTTCAAGAGAAAGATCAGAAACAGTCGATCCAACAATACAGACGAGCTGAAGGCTCAATAGTGCCTCAGCAGTGCCACAGGCTGATCACTTCCATGCCACACCTCACTGATGCTGGAATTTGTGCTAAAGGAGCCACGACCAAGTATTGAGTGCATAAATGAACATACTTTAAGAACTTGAATTTTTATGTTTTGCAAATCCTTTTTTTGATTGATCTTAGGAAATATTCTGATATTGAGCTACTGGATTTTTGACTTTCGTGAGCTGTAAGCTCTAATCAAAATTAAAACAACTTTTTGAAATGTTTTACTTTACATGTAATGAATCTAAAATATATGAAAGTTTCACTTTTTGAAGTAAGTTCCAAGAAAAAATTAACTTTCACGATATTCAAATTTTTTGAGACGCACCTGTATAAGCTAGGGTTGTGCCGATAGACGATAGTATCGTGTATCGATGATAGTCAGAGATATCGACGATAGCAAATGTCTTTGTTGATAGTCAGGGCGATATTAGGCTCATTTCTCCTGTTAATGTATAAAACCTTTTATTATTATTATTAGACGCCCTATTATTATTGGGCTATCAAATTGCCCCACTATTTCACCTCAGCACCGCACTTCACACACACGCAAATGAGGATTAGGCTTCTCCTCATTGGAAATGTTAATGTTATCAGTCTAAAACAGGGCTTGTCATGGGACGCACGGTCCGGAGCACTGTATGACTGATGTAGGCTATCCAATTAATTTAACTTTACTCCAAAAACATGAACTTACCTGAAAATACTTTTATCTGTAACATGTTCGTTTATGTCCAATATTTAGTATTAAACAGTTGCTCTTTAAAATAAATCTACTTTTGGTTTTCACCTTGACTGATTTTTAGACTGATAACTTCCGCACTGATGTGGCAAACTTTTCACAGTAGGACGTGCGGTCCTAATAGTGATTGTATGACTGCTGTATCCGAATATGATCTAGCTGTTTTAAATATTTTTATATTTAACATGTTAGTTTTTCAGTATGTTTGAAAGTATATTAGTTTGGTTATTGGCTCTCTCTCTCTCTCTCTCACTCTCTCTCTCTCTCTCTCTCGCACGCTCATATAAGCTCAAACATGAAAATAAAAATATTTTAAAAAAATTTAAATGTATAAAATTTTTGCTTTGGGGATATGATTTTAGAAACGCAATGAAGCTAAAGCCTTCATTTGAAATTTCAGAACATAATCTCTAAAACTGTGAATTTTATGAAACATTTTCTAAGACCATGTCATGTGTGTTTTTAGAGAAGGCTAATAAAAGGCTAATAAAATTGATTTATGACCCTTGTAAGCTGTCTCCTCCTCATGTTTGTCTCAGCAAGCTGCCACATTCATGATTCTATTGTTATTACACAACGAGCCTTTCACACCTCCGTCAGGTATGAGACATAATCCTCATTATTACTTTATCATTATCCTTTTGTTTTATTCAGCCATTGTTAGCCTTTATTCTGGCAATAAAACATTTACCAAGCCACATTGCTTCAATCCCAGTAAACATTTACCCAACTATTATCAAAAGTATTTCTAAAAAAAATACAAAAACATTTTCTTGCTACCTTACGTGAATTGACAATGCATTATGAAGAACAACTGCACCTGTTCTGCAGCTGCATTAGAGCTAGCGTTAGCATCAAGCTACATAAGATAAATTATGAGATTAGTAGTACACTTTTACACAAAACTCACTTTAAATAAACACAAAACCGAAATGACAAATTTACTTCAGCCAGAAATTTACTTTTGCGATTTGTTAAATGTTCAGCTATATCGTCAAAAGATTTTTTAACTTTGGCACATTTTTTCTGTATATAGTGATGATATATGGCAAGGAAATAATAGGACATTTTGTAAATTCTGTTATTCTAATGTGGAAATGTTTGTTTGTTACAATTAACCCAGCATTTGTGCCCTGCTCAACCCGTACATGTGAAATGCTTTTTACAGACCGTTTATGGATTAAATGCATATGAAGGAACGAAAACAACAAACTCTTTACATCCCTTGGAAAGATACAGCACCGAGTTCAAACAGACGATAGAAATGCATAAACATACCTGAAACAATTTTCGCAACATTTGAATTTTCTGGTGACTGCAATCTCATGCAGAACACAGCGCAGAGAAATTAGCATGTTTCTTCTCATTAATAATGCAGACCGAGCATTTTAATAATGAACCGTCGCTCTGAGACCCTCACTGTTATTAAAACACACAACACCTTTGCGATTTGAAAATTGCACTGAGCAATATCGCAATTCATAATTAATCTTTGTATAACGTCCAGCCCTAGGAACTGTGTCATTTTGCTGCTGCCAAGTGGCTTTGTGCGACCCACCTTCTCCCACTCTGCGACGCACAGTTTGAAAACCCCTGCTCTAACATAGACAAAAACTCACTGACTCATTCACTCTCACTCAACCACTCTCTCACAAGCGTTCTCTCTGTGACTTTGTGTACGCGCGAGGTGTCAGTCAAGGATGCAGACACAGAGACACACACACACACACACACACACCCCACCCTCTCTCTCAAGCAAAAATGTAGCACCTCTGTTCAATGTTTCTGTCTTTTAAAATATTTATTCAAATAAATACTTTGAGCTTCTTTGAGCCTGGTTTAATAGCATTTTGTCTTTGGTCAAATTAAGCTGTAAAATAAATAGTTTATCCATTTAAATGCAATGGAATTTGAAATATATCAACAAAAAACGGGCAAAAATCTTTAAAAGCAATTTTCTCAGGTTTTCAATTGGAAAAAGAGGGCAGACGACCATAATTCAAATGGGGTGTATTTTTAAAACCATTCAAGGTATGACTTTGACTAGGATATCATTTTAAAGCTTATGGTCTCCTTTTTCCATTGATACCAAAATCTCAATTTTGAAACTTGGGTCACTGTGACTCATTTTGCTGGATCAGGTCACAATTAAATTGTTACTCTTAAATTGGTTTGGACGTTTTATGTATTTTCTAGTTCGGGGAACAGACACCGTCTCTATAATGTGATATCTAGGTGAAAGATTCTCTACAGTGGTGTGAAAAAGTGTTGGCCCCCTTCCTGATTTTGTTATTTTGCATGTTTGTCACACTTTAATATTTCAGATCATCAAACAAATTTAAATATTAATCAAAGATAACACAAGTAAGCACAACATGCAGTTTTTGAATGAAGTTTTTTATTATGAAGGGAAAACAAAATCCAAACCCACATGGCCCTGTGTGAAAAAGTGCTTGCCCCTAAACCTAATAACTGGTTGGGCCACCCTTAGCAGCAACAACTGCAATCAAGTATTTGTGATAACTTGCAATGAGTCTGTTACAGCGCTCTGGAGGAATTTTGGCCCACTCGTCTTGGCAGAATTGTTCAGCCACATTGGAGGGTTTTCGAGCATGAACCGCCTTTTTAAGGTCATGCCACAGCATCTCAATAGGATTCAGGTCAGGACTTTGACTAGGCCACTTCAAAGTCTTCATTTTGTTTTTCTTCAGTCTTTCAGAGGTGGATTTGCTGGTGTGTTTTGTTCGCTTCAGCTTGAGGTCACGAACAGATGGCCGGACATTGTCCTTCAGGATTTTTTGGTAGACAGCTGAATTCATGGTTCCATTTATCACAGCAAGTCTTCCAGGTCCTGAAACAGCAAAACAGCCCCAGGCCATCACACTACCACCACCATATTTTACTGTTGGTATGATGCTCTTTTTCTGAAATGCTGTTACTTTTACGCCAGATGTAATGGGACACACACCTTCCAAAAAGTTCAACTTTTGTCTCGTCAGTCCACAGAGTATTTTCCCAAAAGTCTTGGGGATCATCAAGATGTTTTCTGGCAAAACTGAGACGAGCCTTTGTTCTTTTTTGCTCAGCAGTGGTTTTCGTCTTGGAACTCTGCCATGCAGGCCATTTTTGCCCAGTCTCTTTCTTATGGTGGAGTCATGAACACTGACCTTAACTGAGGCAAGTGAGGCCTGCAGTTCTTTAGATGTTGTTGTGGGGTCTTTTGTGACCTCTTGGATGAGTTGTCGCTGCGCTCTTGGGGTCATTTTGGTCAGCCGGCCACTCCTGGGAAGGTTCACCCACTGTTCCATGTTTTCGCCATTTGTGGATAATGGCTCTCACTGTGGTTTGCTGGAGTCCCAAAGCTTTAGAAATGGCTTTATAACCTTTTCCAGACTGATATATCTCATTTACTTTCTCATTTGTTCCTGAATTTCTTTGGATCTCAACGTGATGTGTAGCTTTTGAGGATCTTTTGGTCTACTTCACTTTGTCCTAAAGTCCTGATCATTTGGAATGAGGATAAAAAGATAAAAAAACTAACAAAAAAAAACATGCCAATAAGTTCAAACATCCACTCCATTTTTTTCCTGAATATTGCTGATGAACTGATCAAAAAGTAGGCTACTGTTTACATGTGTTTTACTACTATATAGTATAGTAATAATTTTGTACTTTCTCCTATTTTATTGTTGGTTTCCTCTTTTCTGATAATTTGGAATGAGTATAAAAAGACAAAAAAAAAAAAAAAACCATGCAAATAAGTTCAAACATTCAATATCTACTATTTCCTGAATATTATGAAATTCAAGATGGCCGCCCCCTGGTGACATCATAATATGCAAATTATATGAGTATATTTACACCCCACATAAACTTTCGGTCATGCCCTACATTTTTCTAATTTACAATAGATCTCTATCTTTAATCCCTTTCAAGCCACAAGCTTCTGAAATCTTGACGTCAAAATCCAGCATTTTTTCAAAAAAACCCTGCGCCTAAATGGTTACTAAAAATGCACAAAATAAATTTGATATAATCGTGATGCATCGTGATATCGAATTGAATTGGATCGTTGACATGATAATCGTAATCTAATTTAATCGTGAAACCAGTGCCAATTCACACTCCTAGTAATCCACAATATCCACACTGACTGCCACAAATATCCACTGCCTGCTGCCATTAGCTCCCGCGTCTCACACACACCAGCGCGACCTTAGCACTAGATTTAATAACTTTCTGACCTTTTTAACGGTTATTTTTCCATAGAATATACATACTGACAAACCTAGCGACTTTTCTGGATAAGATGCATAGATGCATGCTGATTTTATCAGACGATGTCACGATTATAAATGAGAGTGACTCCTGGTTAACATGTAGACTATTAATGGGCCATGTTTAATCCAAGGCTGCCAACTGTAACGCATTCAGCGTGAGAGTCACGCCATTGACACTTTTCTCACGCCACACATCTATTTTCTCACGCAGTCAAAAGCACCCTCAGTTAAAACGATAATGATAGGATATTGGCGAAACAAATTTGGTAAAGGCTCCTGTGCACATTTTTGTTTGCACTCAATGTGTTTTCATAGCGCTGAGCAATGTAGCCAATCACAGACACAGCTGTTGATTTCTTGAACAGCTGTGATTGGCCATTGCGTTCACTCGTCTCTAAACTCCAGACTTTTTTCCCCGCATGCTTGTGAATCATCTCTCTGTAACACGATGTAAATAAGAGATTCATTAATTATAAAGGAACTTTCTGAGATCGTGATGATCTGAAGTAAATGACACCTTTTTAGTGATTTTAAAGGAAGGGCTATTTGCGCACATTCTTGAATAAAAGTTTTGTTTTAAGAAAAGTTTTATATCCTCTACAAGCAGCAAAGTTTCAGGAGTGACAGCCTAAATCCCTCATAAATGCGGGATTCATTTTTGAATGGGAGATGAATATAAGTTCTCAAATATGTTCAAGCAATGCAGACTAATGGATCAATAGAAAAATATTTGAAACAATAGGCCTACTTATAAATAATTGTCACTCTCCCTATGACATTAACTACTAGGCATGTCTAGATGTCAGACAAAATATATATATATATATATATATATATATATATATATATATATATATATATATATATATATATATATATATATATATATATATATATAATATATATATATATACACACACACACACACATACATACATACATACATACATACATACATACATGCATACATATATACACACACATATATACACACACATGTTGGTTTTTGTGGTTTATGGGGACTCTCCATAGGCATAATGGTTTTTATACTGAACAAACTGTGTGTGCTATTGCCCTACACCTAAACTTAGCCCTCACAGGAGACTTGTGCATTTTTAGATTTTCAAAAAAACACCATTTAGTATGTTATTTAAGCCTTTTGAATTACGGGGACATAGGCAGTGTCCTCATAAACCACCTTCATATTGTAATACCTCTGTCATACCCATGTCATTATACAAATTTGTGTCCTCATAAATCACATAAACATGCACACACACATATTCACTCCAAGTTGAACTCAAAAGTTGGCATCTCTGGTTTAGTCACTATTTGGTGTGAATTATTTCTATAATATTCACTCATCATGACAGTAAAATAAATTTAAATCAATTTACCGCAGTATTTCCTCTCAGTAGTCATTAGAAAATGTGGTTAACACCTGGTCATGCATGGAATGCAAAAAAACCATTATATGCCGTGAAACCGGTAATATTTTGAAAATACCTTGATTATACTTGTTTGTACCAGAATTATTGCTGTGTACATTTGTGAGTACTTTTGTTATGTTAACCCTGTGAAAGTGAAAAGTGAAGTGAAATGAAATAAAGCTTATTGTCATTGCATCTCTTAGGTATCTCTATGAGTCTAGTGGAGTCTAATGACGGCATTCAGCACTTCACCTTTGAACATAATCGTGACTATCAGCAAGTCCAGTTCAAGTTTTTTGATGCAGTCGAGTCAATGGACCCCAATAACTTTGTGGTAATTTTATTCTAACATGTAATTAACTGAGTTTTTTTGTATCCAGACATGAGCGACAGATGTGCTAGCTGTGTATGATGACACTGTTTCTCTATTTTCTTCAGGTTCTCCTGCAATTTAACCCGTATCATATTGACTCACTTCTGCAGCTGTCAGATGTATGTCGTATGCAAGAAGATCAAGAGACTGCCAGAGATCTGATTGGTGAGGAAGTTCACTGATGCACTGAATATGAGAACAGTGTGAGACCGTATTATTCTACACTTACATATTTTAGGAGCACTTGTGCTTCTAATTTAAAATACATTTAAGAGACAGGCAAATATTTATTAGTGCAGTTTAAGTCCAGTGTTTTTATATTATTTTTCTTTTTCTTTGGAGATGGCAATGTTATGTACCAAAATATCATGCAGAAGTAGGCATGAGAAAACAAGTCTTGTCAATTATGATAGAATTCAAGAACATGGTGTGAGTCATGACAAAGGAGTTTACCTACTGATAAAAGAAATTTTATATTTTAAGTTCATTTGAAAGGTTGGAAAAAAAACAGCAGCTCATTTGAACTGTTTTACCTTGTAAACAAATGTTTATAAACTGAAGTGTAGTCCACAGCTTTTTTTTTTTTTTTTTTTTTTTTTTGTTGGTTGGTTGGTTGACTGCAGGCATGAAAAGCAGTCAGTGTGAAATTTGACTGATTTGCATCATTTCATTTAAAAACTGGTATTTACCATTACTGCAACTTAGAGCTTAACTGTTTGGGGAATTCCAATTCAATTTATGAATGAATTTAAAACAAAAAATCTCTCTGCTTCAGTTTTATTAGGCCACATTCACACTGTAATATTTAATTAAACCTTTCAATATGACTAATAATAATAATAATAATAATAATAATAATAATAATAATAAAGCTAAAGTTCATAAACTTTAAATGTTGGCTTGCCAAAGTGGCATGGGCAGCCTTGGAGCAAAAGAGCCAGATTACTTGTGTGCTCAGCGTTCTTGACCTGCCCCACTGCAAAAAAAAAAAAAAAAAAAAAAGTACAACAGGTATAGTTTTCATATTATTTTACTATGGACACTTGCTATTTTGTATTGAAATAAAAAAGCCAGGGTTCTTCAAATCTGGCCCTGGAGGGCCAATGTGCTGCAGAGTTTAGCTCCAGCCCTGATCAAACTCTCCTATCTGTGATTTTCTTATCCTGAAGACATTGACTGGCATGCTCGGGTGTATTTGATTAGGGTTAGAGCTAAACTCTGCAGGAAAATGGATCTCATGGGCCAGATTTGAGGATCCCTGTTTTAGGCTATGACAACAACTTGGACAGAGTTGGCTAGCTGGATGTGAAATATTCTATAAGTATTGAGGAAATTACCATTTTTGTACACTTGTTGGGCTTTATTAAACGTAATGAAAATAAAATGAATTTATACGTAGTTTATTAACCCAGATAAATAATATCCCTTTTTCAAATGAAAAATGAACCTTCATCAGTCCACCATTGTTTCGATGCCGGAGCGGTTGTAGAAAAGAATGTCTCCTCAGCGATTGAGGTGTTTTGTTGTTAGATGTAATAATGAACATTGCAGTCGTCATTTACTCCCGATATTTGATCCACTGAAGACAAATCATTCGTGATTCAGCCTCACCTCCAGAAGTAAGTTTTTTTTTTTTTTTTTTTTTTTTTTTTTTTTTTATGAATTTTGCAAATCGCCTTTCCAAATAATGTGCTAGTTAGCAAGTTTCACGATGAATGCGGCTAAAGTTTACAGTCTTTCAGAAAACTGTGCGTCACCCCATGGAGGGAGAGGGGTAGGGATAGCGGTTTTTGACAGGGTAAAAAGGGTGTTGTTTTACACTACCATTGAGAAATTTTAACTAAAGTATGTTATAGAGTTTTCATTAAGACCCTAAAGAGTCATTTCAACTTGGGCATCCGATCACCCCTTTAAAATGTCAGTTGAAAAAATTTAATCTCTTAAAGCATGAAATAAGATACCAAATCAGTAAATTTGAGTTTAATGTGGGTATATTATCAGTAAAGTAATCATTGTAATCACTCAAAGTAGTAATTTTTTAATGTGATTCAGAGATGAAGGCCATAATACTGTTGTTGTCCACACAAGGGAGCCACAGGATAGCAAATATTTCAAGATTCAAGAAATTGACTTAAAAATCCACCAGGTTTTAAAAAAAAAATGTTTTACCATTTATCGGGTGGTTGTGCGTACACACTGCCAACACCCATTTCAGTTCAAACTGCATGTAAAAGTGAGCTTTGCATCCAATCACCCCTTTAAGCAGTAATGATTGATTATGTCACTTGTTAAATGGTTATTTAACAATTATAATATATAAACAAAATAATGATTAAAAAGTACAACAGTTATTGTTTTCATAATATTTTCTATAGACTCTTATTTTTTTTTGTAATAAATAAGCTTTTTAACATTGTCATTAGCAAAAATTTTACGCTAATTTCATATATATTGTTTTCAACAATTGAAGTGGTTTTAAGTATCTTCCCTTTTTCAATGGCTGTTTCCAAGCGTTTTTTAGGATTTAAATGTCAAAAAATACTTGAAGCATTTTAAGCAGCTTGTATGAACCTGGCTAGACCGCTGTAATTTTCTGTTCTAACTAACAAGTTTATTATGATAATAAAAGTGTAGATACCAGTTAAATTGCACAATAAGCAAATTGCAAACAATAACATGAAACAGCAGGTTTTAAAACACCTTCGTAAATGGGAAGATTTCAATACATGAGGATTCTGAATGGGATTCTTCTAGTGAGCCATTAACCCTCTGGGGTCTGAGGTGATTTTGGGGCCCTTGAGACATGCCCTGATATTTGTGCTTATTTCAGCTACTTATAACATACTATTGACCAACATGTATTTTTTTTTTGTATTCAGCACAAACTGTGATATAATAATATGTGACCAAGATGGATGTACATGTTTGCATTTTTTAGAAAAAAAATATTATGCGTGGTTAGTAAGTTTTGGGGGAAAAAATAAGGCCATAAAACCCACACTAAATAGTCCAGAATAAGACTTTTGAGTAATCAGTCTTAAAATCAATATATTGATTTTAATTTTTAAAGACATTTTTTAAAGACATGTTTTGTGATCGAAAGCTTATATGCGAGGGAGTGGCAATGGCCTTGAATATTAAGTGATTTTCACCTGAGAGACTAAGGGCCCTCCCATAAAGGCTGCTAATGGCCCATCAGTGTGACCGTGACTTTGAGGCAGGTAAGACAGAAAGTGAGGAGATTTTTTTTTTTTTTTTTTTGCACATTTTAGAGTTGCCTTTTATTTTAGAGTTGCACAGGTGTGCCAGCCTAAGGCACACCTGTGCAATAATCATGCTGTCCAATCAGCATCTTGATATGCCACACCTGTGACGTGGATGGATTATCTCGGCAAAGGAAAAGTGCTCTCTAACACCGATTTAGACAGATTTTTGAACAATATTTGAGAGAAACAGGCCTTTTGTGTACATAGAAAAAGTCTTAGATCTTTGAGTTTAGCTCATGAAAAATGGGGGCAAAAACAAAGGTGTTGCGTTTATAAGTGTGTGTGTGTGTGTGTGTGTGTGTAAAATTATAAACGCAACATTTGATTGTCATGCGCATCTCGTCAGTAAAGCCGGTTCTGTGATCTCCGTCACATGTTTTCAGATGGAGCGGCATTTAATACACAGAGCTGTAGATCACAGCAATATCGCGTTCATAATCGCAGATGAATCGCATTCGATTATGAACGCGATATCGCGTAGCTTGTCAGTGTGAGTGTTTTTATTAATGCCATTAACGTTTTTGTTATATAGCCTACAGTGTATAGCACTAGTCAACTAAATGAATATAACATGGCAAAGACTGATTGAATGTATTTTTAGTCCAGTGCCTGTAGGCCTACATATTAGTATTGACCAAGTTCAGAGGCTGTCATATGTGGATCAACTTTGTGTTTTCAATATGAAAAAATTATTTTTATATTGATTCAATGGATTTAGTGCATTTTGAAGAAAAATAAAATAATGGATTGGATTTATTGCATTTGGGGGAGAAAAAAAGATGAGTTTTTATAATAAATCTTTGAAAATCAAAATCTGGATTTGAATTTTTTAATGTTATTATAACCTAAAGATGCTATGTGAAAGTTTGAAACAGAAAATAGTGGTTTTCATCTTGCCACTTTCTTGGTAAAGAAAACACATTTTTACTCAAATTAATCAAAATGGATTTATAGCGTTTTGGAACCCAACTCTTCCTATATATGTGTGTGTGTGTGTATATGTATATCCTGTATCAAATCGCGAAAGAAATTACGAGCATGCAATGTCGTGATCAGTTAAGTCATGAAGTTACCAAAAAGGCGATTAAACCTGCCATAAAAATATGCATGCATGTAATATGTTATATATAATTTACATTAAGAACATGTCTCTGAAATGGTCTTCAAAACTGTCCTGTCTCCCTCATCTAACACATTTACATTTATGCATTTAGCAGACGCTTTTATCCAAAGCGACTTACATTGCATTCAAGTTACAGTTTTACATTTTATCAGCTCTATTCAGCTCGATTAAACTCGTCAGCTCATTAGAAGAGACTGAAATGGGTCTGACCTGAAATGGGTCAGAAAAGGTAGAGTTTAGAGAAAATACGATGGGTGTCAGATGGGTGCCACGTCATGTTCGGTAGCAGCAGCTCTTAAAGAAATAGCAGCCAAAACAACCTAATAACCAGCTGATGTGATGTCTGCTCATCAAGAATAAAAGAAAAAAAGAGGAAATAAATAACTTTTATAGTTGTAAGGATTCATCTGTATTTAGTTTAGAATTTAGTGTTTGATAACTTTATTCAATTTCTGTATATTTCTGCTTAGGGGCACAGGTAGATATGACATTTATTATAATGGGTTTATGTGAAGATTGTTTGTTTTAAGTTCACTTAAATTATAAGTTATTTTTAAATTCTAATAAATATTCAAATTGATGGATCTTAATTATAATGTAAAGTTGAATGGCTATAGTCAATGGTAGTCAATTAGGGGGAAACATTTTTATAGGGAAATCAGTATTAATTGGTATCAGTGATACTGGCATTCAGTCATAAAAAATAAAGATGCCATTTAAACAAATATTAAAAAAATACTGTCTTTGTTGTTTGTACAATAATTTGAAGATAGAATGTGAAATTATTGCAATATAAAAGTATATTTAAAAACTTTAATGTTAGGTGGGATTAATCGCGATTAATTTCAGAATAATGTGCGATTTAGTTTTTTTTTTTAATCGATTAACAGCACTTGAACGCACAGTGACTGCTACAATTCAAATGAAAAAGCAAAGTCCATTTGCAACTGTATTTCCCATGTCTTACGAGCTATGAGCCTGTCATATTTAAATATCAATATTAATTACCACATTTGCCTTTTCACTTTCTCTGCTTCTTGCATGTAACCTGCCAAAACTCAAATGGAATCGCAATTCCTTTTGCATTTGAATTTCCTATGTCTTCACGGAAAGCTGTCAGTCAATGTGAGGGGGCGGGACTATTCTAGGGGGCGTGTTTGTATTGGGAGGTGACGTCTCTCACAGACAACCTTGCCGAATGCTTTGATCAATGCAGGTAATCGGTAAAGGCTCAGCTAAAGGCATCTGCCAATCAGTTCGTGCCTGTGTGAACGAACAGAAAACCTTTCTGGAGCAATACATTATTTTTTTATAATAATAATTATAATCTTTTTTTTACCCCAAATGCAGCGATTATACCCTGCTAACAGTGGGAGCAACAACGGTACGCACAATAGGTCAATATTCACTATTACCCAAACGCTTTTCACCTGTCTCGACATTACTCACTGTTTCTCTCATTCTGACTGATGCAAATGAGTAAACAGGCACTTCTGGTTTCTTACAAAGAAATGTAGAAAATACATTTATTTTTAACAATTAGGCTACAACAATGTATAGCATCACGGAACTAAATTATACACACATGCAAATCTCTTTTCTTTTTAATATACATTTATTAACAAAGATTAAAAATAAGAAAGATGCACATTACAAATACGTCGTTGTAAATGAGAAACTGTGAGTCGTGCAGCAGTAATAATGTAACAATAACATACCATTTCAAGCAAAATACTGAATATTTATTCAAGCATTTAACATTTATATTGAATTAAATGTCAGTAATGAACTGAATAAATTATAGCGATCACGGAGAAGGTCCTCTGTCCCAAACGTGTACAGTAGGCTATAGTTGATACAGTATACAACTCCCCATCAGTAGTTCTATACTGCCACCTGCTGGTGCAGTTGTGTAACTTAGAGAACAACTTTTGTAATGTTGAGATCGCGTGAAAAATAAATCGTGATAACGATAAAATGTTTATGTCGATCACAACAAAAATAAAGTCTTGATCACGAGAAAACAAGGGGAAAAAAATGCATGGCCGCTTAGAACTTCAGTAGTAATAGAGAGCGCATCACCTACTTCAATATCTTTTACTGTTTGCACTCTGATTGAGGCACATAAGCAAACAGTGCAATGTATTTATTATATTTACCTGTTTGCCACCTATATCTTATTCCTATCTTATAATAGAGCACCTGCCTCAAGATCTGTCTTTTTACACTCCAATTGATGCACTTGACAAAACAGAAAATGCTGCTACTTGATCAATCATTCATCAATCATGCATTGATCAATCATTTTCCCAAATGCCATTTGTTTGTAAATGTTCTGTTATTATTATAATTAGTCTGTAAATGGCCATTAACAGAGGCCAGAGACACAGAAGACGGAAGCAAAGAGGAGAAAATACCATATCAGGCAGAACAAGATGACTGTTCACGATGCACAAAATATAGGAATCCTATTGTATTTTATATGAATGTGTTTCTGAGGGGAACAGGCTGTTTTCAGAAAAATTGACATGGCGTTTTCTTTTAGTCTCACCTCGCATTAAATGAGTTAATATGTGCAGAGCTGCTGGTTTACAGTGATAACCAAGGAAACGTTGTATCACTGTTCCATAAGCGCCACCTGCTGTCAGAGAGTGAAATTGCATCTCATTCAGCCTGCTGTTTGAAAGTGAAAGTGACATGACATACGGCCAAGTATGGTGACCCATACTCTGAATTCGTGCTCTGCATTTTACCCATCCAAAGTGCACGCACACACCCGGAGCAGTGTTTCATTCACGTAGCATAATTTCACAAAGCTAAAGTCACACCATTCTGTTTTTACTTCAGATTTTGAAATTATGCAGTCTAATATAAATCAACATTGCACTTTTTGTTTTTTTTTGATTGATTCATGATTAAAATGCAGTGGCTGCCTTGCCACTAATTTCAGATGGCAATGAAAAATCAAGGTGCAACACCGTGAAGAATATGCAAATCTTATTTTATAAGTTATTCAATTTCTGTACCTACCTTGAATTTCATTTCTATCTTTATACTATATAATTAATTTTGCTATTACTTGCAGTTTGTTTGAACTTTATATTAGTTAGGCTAGTGGTTTTTGCTGTGGTATTAAAATTTAAATCAAGATTTGTAAAATTTTATTGGTATCTAAAATATAGGTGTCAAGTTTATTTATTAGAATACAAGGTGACATGGATAAAACAAAAATTGATAAACAGGGCAAGTAATAATTTGATCCACTGAAAAAATCCTTAGCGTTGAACCCTGGGCTATTTTTTGCAGCACCATTTTATTCCATTCCCGCTCATCAACTGGCAATCACTTAAGTCAAATGCAGTCACCAGGCTGTACTGTTAACTAAGGCAAATATGCTAGAAATTGTAAATTTTTAGGAGCTTTGGCTATGAAATGACCACTTCAAAGACTGATTTAAAACAAAAAGTATAAAAAATATCAAAGTGCATTTAACTGGTAAAAGCAAAAAAAAAAATGCTCAGCACAACAGCGGCCTGTTTTTCTGTTCATTATAGGTCATGAATATTCAGCTTTTTAGTCAGTGAAAGTCAGGGAATTTGACATTTGGCTTAGAGTGGGAACACTGTTTACTGAGTGGCTGTTACTTGTTTCATAACAGATTTATTTAAACACATTAAATAGGTTAAGACATCACTAACATGTAAAGTAAAATGATGATAAAATGATCGCGTTCACTCACGCTGTGGTTAAAAAAATGCTGTATTTGTTCGGTACACGTGTACTGAACCGAAAGACTCTTACCAAAAATGTTCGGTACGAATACGTGCAAAAATGCAAAAAAACATTTAAATTAAAAAATGCAAAATGAATCGGAATGCGCACAGGCTAATTTTGCGCTACAGGCAAAAAGAGTCAAAAAGGTTGAGATTTTCACAAAAATGACTTCAAGTCCAAGTCCTTGTCTAGCGATCACAATGCTCCAAATTTAACATCTAATTAAGCGTCTAAAATTCTTTATTTGTACGTCTTCTGAGAGGAGTATGCTACCTTTCCTCTGTTCACTTCTCGCACAGACTGCCATCTAAAGTGCACGAATAAAGGCACTTCCGACTGCGTGCAATCTCAATAAATATACACATACACACAGAATTACAGTATTTAAATGTTCACGCAGACATAATCTGTTGTCTTAAGTGAATGTTCTGGGAACTGTTGGGGAAAAACATTGGATGTGTAACATTATATTAGATCCATGCATTACAGTAGATTTTAATATATAGGCCATCTGTCTCATCACTCGCTGCACTTGATTGAATTGCTTTTTTAATAATTTATTTATTTAAAATGAACACTCTAAAGTGCTTTTTATAGTTGTTTTTGTTTTTCTTATGTTTGTTCTTTTTTGGATCTGTTCTTATCAAAATAAATATAGGATAAAATAAAAAATAGCTGTGGTGTTGTTATCAATATAGTATTGATTATTTAGAAAAGAACTGAAGGAAAAGATGCAATGTTGCGAAGTGATTTTGCTTTGGAACCTTCAGAAATCTTTAACTCTATTTTTCTCAAAACGGACTTTGCTGACTCTATCAAATTCAAACGGGTGGGACATTGATGTATATATGACGTATATAAGGGTATAATTCGACAGGCAAATTTTAAAATACTAAAAATAATCATCTTTTGTAGTTGTTCAAACATTAAGAAGGTTGTGTACACATAAATTCATATAAAGTGATTTTAGTGTTTTTTTCATGTAGATGAATCGGCCTTAGCCTTAAAAAATGTCATGTGGTGCGACCATTATTTATATTCAAATTAATTAATTTCCTTTACATTTTCAATTTTCATTCACATTAATTTCCATTGTTTTAGATGTTCTCAGTAATTAAACTGTTTAGAAATAAAGTATTTGCATTTCTTTTGAGTTTTTGTAAATAGTGAGCTCATATTTTTGTTGTATAATTTCAGAGTTGCCGTCTTAATTGTAGTTAGCAGACTTATTTTTCCTGTAAATTGCATAAAACTGATATAAATATTTTAAAAATACCATTTACTTAAGCATACTATAGCAGTGATTCATATTTCAGCCACAGAAATTAGATAATTTATTTTTAATTTAATACAGTTATTGCTATTATTGGTCGCACCATATGATGAGTGGTCGCTCCAAATGACAAAAAGACCTTACATCATTAAAAATCTGTTTAAAGAAATGTGTGAGAAGTTCAGCATATGGCATTAACTGCAGTCTTTTTCTTTAGACCCAGTTATTTCTAAACTTTGCCCAACCTTGGCCCAACAGGCAATCTGAGCAATCATAATGCCAAATCTGCCATTTTTTTCCGACAAACAAACCAGACAGGAAAGTAGATTAACGTCTGTGGACTTGAACTTGAAAAATAGTGTATATTGACATCTATTCACAGTTGAAACAAGATGCCTTGTGATGTTCATTCATGTTTATTTTGTGCTATAGCTAGTAAGAGATGATCGGTTCACATGCCACTTGAACCGAGGTGCTACTGCAATCTGTCACGACACATTAAAGAGCCACAAAGCTGTATTTGTTGTTTGAATTTTTTTTTTTTTTTTAAATGACCAAATTTGAACTCTGAGACTTTAATACCGAAAGTAACCTGCTCTGTCTTGTATGTCGGTGTGTTCTTTGCTCCATTATGTATTTTTCACTGCATGAGAACATGTGTTGCATAAAAGTGCCATGGTTTGTCGGACATAGCAACAGTAACTAAGGGTGGGTCTTTGCGAAGGGTCAATTTAGAGTAGCAGAAACATCTTTCTTACAGCAGAAAATTACATCTGGAGTTTGTGCTTGACTGAAGGGTCAGAATTAACATGCTGCCTATGGCGAGTGTTTATTTTACTTTGCTTGGCAGTGGAATCTGGTAAAATATATTAAAATAGTTATTAATAAATATATAATCAACTACTAATAAATGCGTAATTACCAAATTAAAATTAGATGCTCTAAATTATTGTTTTTTGCATTTTTTCTCATATTGTACAAATATTAAACATAAACCACCCGAAATGACCCAAATTGCATAAAAATCTATTCCAAATTATATTAAAATAAAGTGTTTTGTGTATATAAACCATTAATTGAATATAAAGGTGCAAAAACTGTAAATCTGGGACATATCTATAATGGAAAACACTCTGCAGTGGTCGCACCACATGATATTTTCAAATTCAGTCAAAATTTATAAGCACAGAATTAGCCACCTGAACAAAACAAGCTAGCTTCCCATGAAAGGTCACTATGAAATTTATAATAAAAATAAATGCTTGTAGAAATAACTTTAATGACTTTGAGGTCATACCACGATATCCAAATGTGGTAACTACGTTTTCCAAATTTGAAAGAGTTACAAACCTTCTTGATGCTTCTATGGGTCCTTGGAAAATTGTTATATGATGCAATGTCATATCTTTGAATGGATTTCAACATAAAAGTACCAAAATGGTGGTTTCTTGATGGTCGCACCACATGATATTTCATAAAATGGAGATTATCGGACAAAGTTTGTTTGAATATTATGATGGAAATATAAATACAAATGCTTTGTAATTGTATACAGGATTACAAAACACTTTGGAAATCATGTCAAATAGTGCAGAAAATTAATCTGAGTAAATTTAGTGTAATTTCAAAGATGTTTCCAAAACAGTTATGGACGGACGCACAAAATTACAAATAACTAATGTATTTTGAAAAGTTAAAGTTGGTACATGTGTGGGAGAGGTACTTCTTATATATGCCATCTTTTTATGCATTTAAAACAATTTTTAACTGAAAAAAAATATGCAAACGGACAGAAAATGTAGGCATCACATCATTGACCCGGGTATAGCACAGTCATTTTTTTTTTGTCAGATTACAGCTACTCGTGTAATTTAAAAGGTCTTTTAATAGAGAATATAAAAATAAAAATAACTCTTTTTGGAAAATGTGTGACTCATTTTGCCAGAACAGTTCTCACTCTCTCTCACTCATTCTCACTCATACACACACACACACACACTCTCACTCACTCACTCACTCACTCACTCACACATATATGGGTCACGTTAATTTCAATAGAAAAAAATAGGGTCGCTCTTAAAGTTTAAAAACCACTGACTTAGAGCCTTGTTGTCATTCCTGTAAAAAAATAAAAAATATGGTGCTACCCTGACCAAACTTGGGAAGATGCACATCATGAGTGACCCAAACTCATAGATGGAGTTTGTACGAAGCAGCATTTAATGACATTTATCGAAGTGATGCTCTTTTTCTTTTTCTTTTTTTTTGATATATACAAGACAATGGAAGAGAATATACAGAATTTGTTTTTGTTTGTCTCTGCAGAAAGGGCCTTATATAGTTTTGAGTGTGCATTCCACCCTGTGTTCAGCCTGACATCAGGCACGTGTCGACTGGACTTCAGCAGACCAGAGAACAGGTGAGATGTTGCAGGTGCCATCATGTTGCAGGTGCCCTGAAAGATATGCAGCACACTAATTCTTGTTGGTATTACATCTATATTGTAACTTTTGATTTCAATTAAGAGAGTCTTAACTTTTGATGAAATCTCTTTTACTCTCCTGTATCTACAGGGCCTTTTATTTAGTGCTGTTCAAGCATATGTTATTTCTGGAGAAGAGAGGTTGTCCACGCACAGCCCTGGAGTACTGTAAACTGATTCTGAGGTACTAGCCCACATCAGATTCATACAATAAATTGATCAGATTCATAAGACAAGATCCATCATCCACGGTCTGTCAGCCAGATGTATTGTGTAAAACATGACATGAATATGCTTCCAGTCTGGATCCAGATACTGACCCTCTCTGCATGCTGCTGATCTTTGACTTCCTGTGCCTGCGCTGTCGTGAGTACACCACCCTCATCCGACTCTATGAGGAATGGGAGGTAAAGAACTCATCATTATTCATCATTAGGCTTTTAATCAAATTCTGTGTGGTTGTTTGTGCTCTCCATAAAAGAGGAATGCCCACCACAGTTTTTATTTCAGGGTCAGTCCATCTTAAAGGGTTAGTTCACCCCAAAATTAAAATTCTGTCATTAATTACTCACCCTCATGTCGTTTCAAACCTGCAAGACCTTCGTTCATCTTTGGAACACAAATTAAGATGTTTTTGATTAGAGAGCTATCTGACACTCCATAGACAGCAACACAACTGAAATATTCCCAGGTCCAGAAATGTAGTAAATACATCGGTAAAACAGTCCATGTGACATCAGTGGCTCAACTTCAGTTTTGCGACGCTACGAGAATACTTTTTTTATTTTTTTTTGCTCAAAGAAAACAAAAATAACAATTTACTGAACCATTCTTCTTCCCCGAGTTACGTCTTCTGCCATTTTGGAGAGTTTATGTTTGGATTGTTTATGTTTGGGGGAAAGTATGCGTATGTGTTGTGATACTCTCTAAAGTGGCGGACGACGTAACTCGGGGCAGAAGAATGGTTGAGTAAATTGATATTTTTGTTTTCTTTGCTCAAAAAAAAAAGTGCTCTCGTAGCGTCTCGTAGTTGAGCCACTGATGTCACATGGACTGTTTTACTGATGTATTTACTACATTTCTGGACCTGGGAACATTTCAGTTGTGTTGCTGTCTACGGAGTGCTGTCTATAGCTCTCCGATTTCAACAAAAACATCTTAATTTGTGTTCCGAAGATGAACGAAGGTCTTATGGGTTTGAAAAGACATAAGGGTGAGTAATTGATGACAGAATTTTCATTTTGGGGTGAACTAACCCTTTAAGTGGTCCAGTGGAGATTGATTGATTTAACTAATTGACCTCTGTGTATTAGGGCTGGGACAATACATAGATGCATCGCAAATCGCAAAATGATTCCGCATCAATTCTGAGATTTTATGAATGCATCGCGATTCCTCTGGAATCGAGTCTGAGCTTACTTTTGAACAGGAGATGGCACTGCATGCTTTAGAAACAGCCGTACTCTGCTCGTTTCCAAATCCTTATACACACTTGAACCTAAAATAATCATTCATGGAATTTGAAAATGTTTAAGTGAATTACAAGGGTGTTCACAGTGGGCTGTGTTTACATTAAATTCACGTCATAAAAGCATTCTGAGCCGAGGTGAAATTACAAACTCAGCCAAGCGCTCTTCAGTGCTTTTCTTCATGAGAATTTGCGTGTGCGGATAAAAACTAGATTAGAGCGCCATCTGCTGTTAAAATCTAGACTCAGAAAATCCCAGAATCGATGTATCGTCCCAGCCCTACTACGTATTGATATTGCAAAACCACCATTTAAAAAAAATACTTGGCTTAACTGCAGTGGCCATCTTTTTGTCATGGCCCACAACAAATTAAAATTTTTTGGTTATGCAATTGTTTATGGAAACTTAAGTATAGTCTAAGCTCCTTAAGGCAAGTACTGAGCTCCTGCTGATAGAAATGTGGGGAAAAGCTCTCTGCATTCATGTTTTTGGAGATATGAACAGATGCAATATAAAAATAACATAATACAAATTAAATAATTACTACCTAAAAACTGTGACGGGCTATATTTAGTAGTCCCAATAAGCCTTGTGATGTAAGCTGTAGTCTTATTTAAGAATAAGATAACATTTAAGTATATACATATTTTAAATGCACAATGCCCATGTTACAGGGAGTGGTGTTTAGATAAATATGTAAATATGTACTGCATGCTTTCCTCTCAATAACAAAATAAACTCTCATTGTGTGGATATTTTTGTACCTGATCTGTAATTCAGCACGCAAGTCAACTCATGTCAAGTTTACTTGTATAGCATTTCAAACAATAGATTGCAAGCAGCTTTACAGAATTACAACTTCAAATTCTATTATAAAGCAACTCTCCAGTGTATTCATGGTTTTACAGTTATATTTAAAAAGATGCAGCTTTAACAAGATTATTATATCCACTGTAGTTATTGTTTGTAGGTTTTAGTCTCTGACCAGTTACTGAAGTATCTTCTCATTGTTTTTGTCACTACAAAAAGAACCTTCAATAATGCATATTCAACAGTTGACCAATAAATATTTAAAATGCTTTTAGTGGTGGAGATGCAATTGTTTAACATTTGGGACACAACAAGCAATCTGTTATGCTACTGAATAGCTGTGCTTAGCGCCTAAATAATACACACTTAACATTGTGGTACTTTGCACATTTAACATTCTCTGTACTTCTGTTGATTTAGGTCCATCGAAATCTGTCCCAGCTGCCAAACTTTTCCTTTTCTGTGGGTCTTTCCTACTATCATCTGAGCCAACAGGAAGACATTTCACCTGTGGAGAACCAACAGCTAAAGCAGAAATCCAATGTACTACTGCAGAACGCTCTCATCATGTTTCCTGGTGGTGAGGATCAATTATTTCAACACTTCCACATTTATTTAACAAACCTACTTTTAAATTGTTTTGGGCCCAACAAATAAATATAAACCAAACACCAGCATGTTATATTGTTTATTTGTAACAAAAAAGCCTGGCTGTTAACACAAGTAGATTTCATTTTAAACTAAAGTGCACAAAATTATGTTCAAAGTGCAAAAAAAACCCAATTCAGTTTTTCCCACCCTATTGGGCATTCAGTCATTTTACATTGAGGAAAAACTGCGGTTTGAGGAAAACATTGGATGTGGTGTGAGTAAATAAACTCTGAAATTATTAAAATGCACCTAGATCAATTATTGACTAAATTCAAAACATGAAATTGCCTGATGGGAGGGTGTTCCAAAAATGTTTTGGAGTGGTATGTTTTAGGATTTTTGGGGGATTTTCTTAGACCTTTTTGGTTCAATGGTATACACCGTTTAAAATTGCTGCAGGATAAGCTCTTGTGCATAGCTGGCTGGTATTGTACTCTCTTAGGTTCAGGATGCTGTCCTCTGTAAAATGTTCAGCACAGAGATAAATGCTGGGGTTGTAATGATCAGGAAATGACCATTCAAATTAAATTAGTTAAAAATTGTAAAAAAAAAAAAAAAAAAATTCGACAAATTGCTGCAGGATAAGCTCTTGTGCATAGCTGGCTGGTATTGTACTCTCTTAGGTTCAGGATGCTGTCCTCTGTAAAATGTTCAGCACAGGGATAAATGCTGGGGTTGTAATGATCAGGAAATGACCATTCAAATTAAATTAGTTAAAAATTGTAAAAAAAAAAAAAAAAAACTTCGACAAGCTACCAAAGCATCTCTTTGTGCAGCTCAACCAGGCCTCAACGCATTTTTGTGTATTAATTTTTGTGTGTGTATTGTTTCACTTCTGTTTCAGTTTTTTTGTTTTGTTTTGTTTTGTTTTTAATGACCAACACTTACTATGTGTTTCCGAATCCCTACTATTACTATTACTCACAAACCACACATCACACACTATAGGCAGCGCAATCCTTACAACCTGCGCACTTTGCCTATGTCTGCTAACACAATACTTTCTTTTTCTATTGGCCTCTGGAATTGTCGGTCTGCAGTAAACGAAGCAGATTTCATTACATCTATTACTAGTCATTCAAGGCTAAACCTCATGGCCCTGATGGAGACCTGGATCAAACCAGAGGGCACTGCTGCTACAGCACTCTCCAATTTCTAATTTTTCCACACTTCCCGTCTGACTGGAAGAGGTGGAGGTACTGGTCTTTTTTCTCTAATGATTGGAAATGTATTCCTTTACCTTCTCTGGGTATTAAGAGCTTATTTGAAACACATTCAGTCACTATTACCCACCCTTTTAAAATCCTTTTTGTAGTTGTTTATCGATCCCCAGGACCACAAGGTAACTTCTTGGATGCATTAGATGTGCTGCTCTCAACCTTTCCTGAGGATGGTACTCCCCTAGTTATGCTTGGAGACTTCAACATCCACCTAGATAAACCTCGGTGCAGACTTCCACACTCTGCTTTCCTCTTTTGGTCTCAAGAGTGTGCTAAATACGGCTACTCACAAATCAGGCAACCAATTAGACCTTATTTACACACGACACTCCTCCGCTGATCATGTGCTGGTTACTCCACTGCAGACCTTGGATCACTTCCTCCTCACTCTTAAACTCAACATGGTTCCTGACACAGCACATACCCCTCCACATGTCATCTTTCAACGTAACCTACTCACACTCTCACCTTCCCGGGTATCTGCTATGGTTTCATCTTTGCTTCCTCCCCCTAAACAGTTATCATCTCTTGATGCTAACAGTGCTACTGAAACTGCTCCACTCTTACGTCTTTAGACACTGTCTGCCCCTTGTCTTCCAGGCCAGCCCGTACCACCCCCTCTGCCCCTTGGCTGTCTGATGTTCTCCGCGAACATCGTTCTAAACTCAGGGCTGCTAAAAGGGTATGGTGCAAATAAAAAAATCCCACTGACCTTAGTGTATCAGTCACTCCTCTCTTCCTTCTCTGCTAATGTTTCCACTGCTAAAAGGACATACTATTATAAAATTAATAATTCGTCTGACTCTAACATGCTCTTTAAAGGGGACCTATTATGGTCCCCTTTAAAGAGCCATTGGCTTAATGGATTTAAAACCCATTGGCTTAATGGATTTAAAAAGATGTCATGATCAGTCGTGTCAAATGCTGCCGTAAGGTCAAGAAGAATCAGAATGGCACCCTTTCCCGAATCGGCAGCGAGCATTAAGTCATTGTGTACTTTTAAAAGAGCAGTCTCTGTACTATATTTTGATCTAAAACCAGATTGAAATGTATCCAAAACTGAATTTTTATTTAAGAATGAGATGAGCTGATGATAAACAGCCTTCTCTAGTATTTTGGATAAAAAAGGGAGCTTAGAAATGGAGCGATTTTAGTTTTTAAATCTAAAGAATCCGGTCTAGATTTTTTCAAAAGGGGTTGTATTATAGCATGTTTTAAGCAAGATGGAACTATACCATTTACTAGGCTACTATTAATAATACTAACAATGTTTGGGCCTACAACATCTAAAACTTGTAGAAGACGACGAGAAGGAATGACACCTGATACACAATTTGTAAGTTTTAAATGTTGGACTATGTTTACTATATAAGAAAGTGAAATTGGCTCAAAGTCAGAGAAGAATACAGATCCCAAAGAGGAGAATAATCAGAGGTAGGCTGAATGCTAGCTCTGATTATCTTTATCTTACTAGTAAAAGATTGTAAGAATTATCACAGGCTTCTTTAGTAGGATCTGGATAAGTGCATGTTAATGGATTTAATACAGAGTTTATTGTACTAAATACAAATTTTGGAATATGAGAATACCTATTAATTAAATCTGAAATCCGCTTTAGCTACCTTAACGTCACGTTGATAATTAACCATACAATCTTTAACAATCTCATAAGATACTTGGTTTATCTTTTTTCCATTGCCTCTCGGCTCACCTCCATTCTCGTCTAATAACACGAGTGCTTTGATTAAGCCATGGCTGTTTTCTGGTTTTAAGGAAAACCAATTTTGCAGGTGCACACCAGTTTAAAATGTCAGTGCATGATGTGTTAAACCACAAGATCAATTCTTCAGTACACATTACCAAAATATGATAAAATTGACCTAGAGGTCTCAGCAATATTATATGCCTCTACAAACTGATTGGCAGTGGAGGGACTGATGGCCCTCAACCATTTTCCTACAGGCTTACAGCTCTGAAGATTGCCAAACAAAGAAGCAGTAAAAAAGCATTAAAAATTACAGGTTTGTGATCCGATAAAAGGGTGTCAGCAGTTTCCACATTATGTATAGGAAAACCAAAAGATAAAATCAAGTCCAATGTATGCCCATGACTATGAGTGGGCTCCAAAACAGACTGCATAAGACTGAATGAGTCCACAAGATCTAAAAATTCTTTAACCAAAGGTTTTTCAGGGCAGCATATGTGAATATTAAAATCACCCAATATTAAAAGACACTCACTACTAGAAATCACAGTTGACAAAAAGTCCGGAAACTCACTCATAAAGACCTTATTGTATTTAGGTGGTCTGTAAATAAGAGCATAGAGGACTGGATTTACCAGATCAATCTTAAACACATGTACTTCGAAGCTACTATAACAACCAACTGAACACATACGACATTTAAAACACTTTTTAAAAATCGTAGCTACCCCTACCCTTTTCCCTGGGAGTACTCAAAAAGTTAAACGATTCAGGAGCCATCTCAAAAAAAAAGAGGATTGATTTCATCCACATTTAGCCATGTTTCAGACACAAATAAAAAGTCCAACCCGCAAGATAAAGTAATTAAGAGAGTCTTATTAACAACAGACCTTGCATTCAACAGTGCCATCGTTAATGTTGTCGGAGCACTTTTGTAAAGACTAAAACATGTCTGTCTGTAATTTTAAAGACGGAGCATAGATGAATGGATGATCGAAGATTCTCTTAAGTTTACCCCTCTCCGCCTCAAGCCATGTTTCAAACGCAGATTTACTGGCTTCACACTCCGTGAGATAGGAAAGACACAGTTTGAGCAAGAGTACCTTGAAAAGGTAGGGCCAGGCGACGACAACCTTCCTACTAAGCATCCAGAGCCACAGCACTCATCCCCCAAAGAACTACGATCCGTGCACGGCAACCCCAGCTCAGGTACACAAGTTCTCCCGTAATAGCTTTCCAGATTAAAGCCCAAAGATGTTATGAAATCAGTGGGCTCCTTCAGACCAAAGCGTAGCCTTTTCAGATGGAATCGATAGCCGCCGTTTTCTGTAACGTCCCTTTCTTTTATGAATATCACAGTCCGGCATGCAGCATAGTTTTATGGGTATTCCAAACGTTGATGAATTAGAGGAATGTTTGTAACCTTTGTCAGACACATTACATATTCCGCGATACCCAATAGGAAATCACGGTCATAAACATGATGGTGCAGTTGTTGTTGTAACAAACGAGCACATAAACGAGGTTACCAAACACAAAACATAGAACTTCGCAACTAAACACCGGCGTCAGCTTGCCATTCACACAGGCGTCATCATGCCGGAAATTGTGAAATTGGAGCTTGTTAAAATTGCCACTTTTAGGGTATGATCTCAAACGTGCTGATTTTGAGTGTTGCTTTAAATGCAAATGAGCTGTTGCTCCCGGAGAAGAGGGTGGAGCTTCAAGAGCTCAAGCTCAGGCGTTAGCAGTGCTAGCCTTTGCAAATAAACATTCCACTATTAGTACAAGCCTGTTATCTTTACAGAAAATACACTCTGGTTCAAAGTCAGTCATCTGATTACTGTACATAATAAATTCTTGTTTATGAATTATACAGAGAGGGAGCATGGTGGGATAAAAATACCAACATAGCTGGTCTCATGCTATCACAAACTTTTTATAAGTCCCACTTCTGATTATGAGCTTGACAACTTCAAGCGATCGACTCACATTCTTTTCATATGCAACTTTTACTACTACATTCCTATTTAAGATTATTCTGGTAGCACTTGAAGGCAGCATCAGTGAAAACCGGTAGAGACAATGATAGCTTTAGCAATTAGCCTTACAGAGTGCCAAGAAGCTCTTTCAGAAAGACAATTTGGAAAACAAACGCGTGATACTTACTTTGTCTGGAGCTGATGTTCGCGCATGAAGCGTTGATATTGATTCCTAAACATTTAGGGGACGTTACCGATTTTTTTCCAGGATATTTCCTTCGAAAATGAAATTTAACCACAGTGTCCTCGGCTCAGATTATGGCGACTCCTATGTTCATTAGTGCATCCCAAAACACAATACTTGTAATGCCTCTTTTGCGTTGACATTGTATATTTCTCCAGTAATTGTGAACTCCAAATCTTCAATACTTATCTGGCTGGATCAGTCCTCTGCTTTTGACACGGTTAGCCACCAGATCCTCCTGTCAACCCTATTGTCAAAGGGCATCTCAGGAACTGCACCTCAGTGGTTTGAGTCTTACCTCAGATAGGTCCTTCAAGGTATCTTGGACAGGTGAGTTGTCCAAGTCGCAACATCTAACTACAGGGAGTGCCTCAGGGCTCAGTTCTTGACCACTTCTCTTCTCTGTCTACATGGCATCACTAGGTTCTGTCATTCAGAAACATGGCTTTTCATATCATTTCTATGCTGATGATACTCAACTCTACCTCTCATTCCATCCTGATGATCCGACGATAGCTGCTCACGTCTCAGCTTGTCTAACAAATATTTCTTGCTCGATGAATGTCCATCACCTTCAACTCAACCTTGCCAAGACAGAACTGCTTGTGGTTCCATCACAATTTCACCATCCAATTAGGCACATCAACCATAACTCCTTCAAAAAGTTATGATTGATTAATCAACTGACTTTCTCAGACCACATTGCTACAACTACCTGCAGATATGCTGTATTCAACATCAAGAAGATCATGCCCTTTCTTTCAGAACATGCTTCATAACTCCTTGTTCAAGCTCTTGTTCTGTCCAGGCTGGACTATTGCAATGCTCTCTTGGCAGGTCTTCTAGCCAGTTCTATCAAACCTTTACAATTAATCCAGAACGCGGCAGCAAGTTTAATTTTTAATGAGCCGAAAATAATGCATGTCACACCTCTGTTTATCAGTTTGCACTGGCTACTAGTGTTGTCAAAAATATCGATATTTCGATAAATATCGATACTGAAATATCTGAACGGTACCAATATTAATTTCCCGAAGTATCGATACACCGATACTAGCCGAGCTGTCACTTTCACTTCTCTCCAAAGGCGCGTGGACAAGCACCACACGTGACCGCACTCGTCTCCTTCGCTCTGGTTAAATAGCAAAAGTGAAGTGAATAGAAAGATGACTGCTCTGGTTGTTAAAGAACACAGCAGGAGCGCTATCTGTAGGGATCTATGATCTCCGCGATGCAGAGAACGCGCACGGAATCCAGTCATAAAAACGGAATTTACAGTTTAATGCAGAATGTCACGGAATTTTGGAAGTTTGGATGAATTAATCAAAAGTAGGTCATTACACTTAAATCAAATCGCGATATGGACTAGTGTCTGTAAATATTAAGCTGCAAAAGTGGATTTAAATATGAATCCTGCATGTTCTGCGCGTCTCTGTGTGAATGTGCTGCACGTGCGGTTTTGTTTACTAATGTGGCGCTCGCGGTGATTTCAGCGTCTGCCGTCTCAATGAGGACATAAATACATCAACAATATCTCCAGAACTGATCTGAAAGGCACTTTACCAGCATTTTACCATTTAATTTGAGTAAAACTAGCATCATATCATACACACACAGAACTTTAGAAGTATTCACGGCAACCCGTCAAAATAAAAGTTCGGTTTAACAGCCTATTAAAGACCGTGTGCCAGAAATAGGCTATATTACTATTATTTAGTAGAATGTACATAATACTACTACTTACTACTACTGTTCATTTTTTTAAAGAAATAATCACAAAATATTTTTATTTTAATAGTAAATCCCCTTCATTTGCCAAAAATGTAAATGTTTAATTTTCATTAATTCAAATATAAATTAATTAAAATAGTTTTATGCCTTCATCTGATATCCAGTAAAATTTAAATACACAACACATAATTTCTGAGGGGGAAAACACATTTCATAAGGCTACTGTAAGAATAAATAAAAATAGTTTGTATGCATTCAAATAATAGACATGCTAAAACACAGAATTTGGTAACAATAAAACATAAGGTGAGAAAAAAATAAAACATTTTATACGGCCCTAAACGTGTCATTTTTGTTACACTTTTAATAAATGAAATGTTAAATTGTATAATTTTCATGATTTTAATGAATTAGACATGTTTTTAGATTAATAGCATTTAATTTGACCATTAAAAAAAAAGAGTCCAGAAAAATTCAAATGGAAAAAAACGGAATCCAGAAAAATTAAAATGGAAAAAATTGAATGTAGAAAAAATTAACGGAATTTGGGGAAAAATAAAACGGATTTCATAGGGCCCTATATCTGGAAATATTTTGGTTATGAAGCAAATGAGAATATCAACAAATAGAACTTTGGATTTTAATTAGTACATGTATTAGTAAACGTTAGTTTCAATTAACATTTAACTAAGATTAATAAAAGATTAATAAATAAATCAACAAAGGCAGTACCTCAAGACATTTTTTTGATCATGTAAAATATACTGCATGTTCTCGACTTGTTATATTTATCTTTAATTTAAAAAAAATACCCCCTTAATATTGTGGCAGTTTTTTTCACCGTGGTATCGAAAATGGTATCGAGTATCGATATTTTTCAAGGTATCGTATCGAAGTTAGAAATTCCAGTATCGTGACAACACTACTGGCTACCAATAGCTGCTTGCATGAAATTCAAGGAATTAATGTTTAACTACAAAACCACCGCTGGCTGTGCACCCCTTTACCTAAATTCATTACTTCAGACGTATGTGCCCTCTAGAAACTTGCGTTCTGCAAGTGAATGGCGCATTATTGTGCCATCCCAAAGAGGCACAAAATCACTTTCACAGACTTTTACATTAAATGTTCCCTCCTGGTGGAATGACCTGCCCAACTCAATCTGAGTCCTTGGCCATCTTCATGTATCAGCTAAAAACACATCTAACACATACTAACTGCTTGTTTTTATGAAGTTCCAAACGTAGGTTCGGGAGGAGCCTAATCATTCAGTACTGTCAATCATCATTGTGAGCCTATATAAGCAGCTCTCATTGCACCTTCTCAGCATAAATTTTTCTGGCTTACGTCCCCGCCCTCTCCCGTGAACAGCATCCCAACCTGACGCACTTCTCCTTCAACAAGCAATGCTCTACAAAGACCCTCTTAACCTGGTTCCACTTTCAGCCCATAATAAGGGAAATCGAGCTCATCAACGGTCTCCTGCAGATTTGCCCTGTCGCCTCCATTAAACGTGCTTCTCCCGCCCCGGGAATGCGGTCAGTAAACTGATCAAGGCACGCTCGCCACCCCAAACAACCAAAATTTCAGCTCTGCTCACTTTAGCCGTTGCTGCTCCTGTGCCCATTTGGTGCTCCGAGTGATTTCCCTTTATATCCTGACAGCATTTATAATGATCTGATGCTAAGCGGCATTTCTAAAGTTTAATCCTATTGGATAATTTAAATGCGGCTAATGTTTTAGCACATCAGGGCCCATATTCACAAAACATTTGATCTTACCACTGAGTTCTCCTAAATAGCAGTAAAAGTTTTTAGCTAAGAGTTCTTTTAACTATGCACACAGTGATTGGCTGAGTCTCTGTCAGAGATTCATATAAATATTGTAGAGCACAATATTATGTTGCCATATTCAAATAAAGATTTTAAAATAAAAATGTTAATTGCCTCATTCAAATAAAGATTTTAAAACGCAGGCTAAGTGTCACTAATTAAACCAGTATATGTTCATCTAATTGTCAGCCTCTTACATGTGCGCTTCTCTTAAACAATTAGTGAATATGCATGTAAACAGCTGTTTAATAAACAGAGTAGAATAATCCTGGCTGATAGTAAGACATGCGAACATAAAAGAAAACCAAACTGGACACAAGAACAGCTGTTACTTCTTGCCCAGATAGTTAATGAAAACGTGCATATAATCAAAGGAAAATTTGGAGTAGGTATAACCTCCAAAGCCAAAGGCGATACCTTTATAAAAGCTCATTATCATCAAATGTTTAAATATTTGCGTTCCGGGGCAGATTGCCGGCAATAGCTATTTTAGGAATAGTTTGTGACTTAGGAGTCCTCTTTACTACTCCTAATCTTTCACAGATTTAGGAGCTAGATTTAGTGCTAAAACGCTTTGTGAAATACTCTTAGAGCAAAAATTTAGGAGTCCTAAATTTAGGACTGACATGCCCATTATTTTTAAGATTTTCTCCTAAATTGGCGAGTTATGAGCTTCTGTTAGCCTTAAGATGTTTTGTGAATACAGGCCCTGATCTCTTCTGGAAGCTGATTCCAACTGCGGGAGGCATAATAGCTAAAAGCGATGTTGAGTCGACATTGTGATTCTGCCGCATTCCAATACCGTGTTCGGAAAGAAAGTGATGGAACCCCTAAAGGGAATAAATACGAGATGGGAGGAAAATATAGGTGGGGGATTGTGTGCAGTTGCTGACACTCGTGAAAGTGTGCAATGGCTTTCGTATGTGCGCTATTTTTTCCGATTTCACTTTCATTTTCGAACACCTTCAGCAAGGAGGGGAGAGGATGGAAAAGGATGTCCCCCCTTGATGCCGGCCCTGGAGCAATGTAGAATAATCTTTTGTGTGTAAATTCACTTTTTTTATTGGTTTTATTTTGATAACCATGACACAATACGCTATTGCATTAATATAACATGGAAAGAGTTTGTGACCCTATTAAAGCACGGAATTAAATACAGTGAGTGAGTCTGGTAAATCGTGAATTAGCTGTCATCATCAAAGCTCGTGCAGCCAGCCCCACTGGAGAAACTGCAATGACCGTAACCCATGTCTGCTCGCGAATCGCTCTTGTTGTAGCCTACTTCAGATGCTGATTGATCTGCTCAAAATCAAACATAACTTTATGCGCTAACGTTAATGGTTGTGTTAACGGTTTAAATATGTTCATTAAGAAAACTGAGGGGGCACAAATTCTTACTGAGGGGGCAATGTCCCCTTTTGCACAACCCACCACCCCTGCTTTCGGAGCAGCAGTACTTACCACACATTTTACAAGATTAGATTGTCTAAGTAGTGCTTAGGATCTGCAAATCATTCTCCATCCTCAGTCATCTCTCCTTACTCTATGTGGAAAGTGAAATTTTATGTACTGTAATGTAACAGGCAACCATTAGCAATTGCTATTTGTTTTCCATGCCTTTCTGAATACGGATTCAAGCTTCGGGCACACTCCCTAACATACCCCAATTTTTTTTTTTGCCAGTTTTGTTGACAAGTTAATATTATAAAGACGTTGCACAAAGCATACTGTGTATACTCTTTACATTTGCTTACATGGCTTTTTCCTTACAAACTTAGTTTAATCTCCAACTAAAAGAAGTTTCCTTAGGAATTTCTCTTTTAATGCCATGAAAATTTAAGCATTTTTGCATGTTAGCAAAGTTTAAAGCCGTTGTTAGGAGCAAACAGTCACTCCTTGTTCAATACTTTGCTCCTACTGCTATTTTACTTTTCCTCGCCCAAAACACACCCACTTACACTCCTCTAATTTTTTCTCCTATCTCCTCCTCAATTGTCTCCAAAGCGACCCCTAACGTGAGGCTGCCTCCACAACAAGGAACCACTCTGGCTGCTCTTTCGCATACCTCTTTTCTTCCTACAACCTTTCTGTTAGAAGTGCCCTAGCGTGAGGCTGCCTCCGCAAAGGTGCCTTCCCCTTTCCTCACCTTTGCTAACAATCCACCACCTACATCAGCCGAGTGGCTATCTTGCACCCTCTTTACAGCCAATGGAGCATGGAACCTCCACCTGTCTCTTGGTATTTTCACAACCGGCCATCTTAAGGAGTCTGAACATGCTCCACTGGATTTGGCCCATATTGACTCCAAAATATTGCAGAACTGTCTAAACAGAGTCCATCTCAGGAGGGCTATACAGCCACCAGGACTGTCAGCCTCCTAACCTGCAATATGGTTCACAGGGCACTTACTGTCGATTAGAACAAACGACTGAAGTGATAAGAGAAACATACAAAATGTGCACAGCGGTGGTACGCGAGGACTGGAATTGAGAACCACTGCTCGAGATAATTATTTGTCACAATCCATCAGTGACAGGAGTTCGAACAATCAGTTCAGACATTAAAACAAACAAACAAACAACGGGATCTCAGCAATAAATCAGAATTAAGCACTGTAAGGCTTGCAGTGTGAATGCAGTATGTTTTTTAAAATGTTGTGTCAAAATGTTTTCCAGTACTCATGCCCCTGTTGGACTTATGCACAGTTCAGCCTGATGCTGCGGTGTCTTCTCATGCATTCTTTGGGCCATCAAGTCAAATCAGGTAATTTGTTCTAGCTCTTACTCACACTCTCTCTTTATGTATTTGAAAACAGTCAGATCCAAAGATTTTTGTTGACAGAGCTATTGCAGCATGTATGAATGTGATGTAATTGTATTTATTTCTGCTGCACCTTTTAGGCAGCCTCCTGCACTCTCAGAGCTAGTGTCCCTATATGTGGGTCGCTGTCACAGCCTGTGGAAAGAGGCTGAAGTGATGCTGTGGTTGGAGGAGAATGTCAGAAATGTTCTAAAGAGGGTTGACTCGCACGATCCTTATGTGGAGGACTGCCAAAACAAGTAAGAAACCGTTGAACACAGATGTTACTTTGTGTCTGTTTGATTTTGAAGGGATCCTATTATGCCCCTTTTTACATGTTAATATAAGCCATGTGTTTTCAAACCTTTTTGTCAGTCGAACCCCTTTGGCCTAAATTTACTTAAAATGCTATCTGAGATTTTAAGTAAATATATAAAAAAAAAAATTAAAGGCATATTTGCATGTTTACTTCCAAAAACAACACAGCAGTTAGCTCATAAACACTACTTTATTACTAATTTAAACCTTTTATTTTTGTTTTAATTTAAAAATTATTTATATATTTAAACTTTGATATAATTATAGTTTAATTCATTAATAGCTTTTCATCAACTCACAAACCTCCTGAAATTCCCTTGTAAACCCCATTTGGGAAACCCTGATATAAGCAAAAACATGATATTTTTGTGCGTCTCTTTAAATGCAAATGAGCTGCTGCTCCCCAACCCCTTTTGCAGAAGATGGCTCTTTACAGCTGGTTCCATGGATACTCCATCAACAACAAACAAAATATCTGTATGCATTTTAAAGCTTTGTCAGTTTAAATTCCTGATATATAGTTTTCTGAGCATGCACATGCGTTGTGTGAGCATTTAACTAATTTCTTTCACTTTTCTCACCTGTTTCATGCCTTGGCCAGAAATTATTTAAATCCAGGACATTGTGATATGTGCATTCCTGGAAGAAAACCTCTGGGGTTACTGATGTAACCTTGGTTACATGAAATGAGGGAACGAGATCAGGGATGAACAATTAATTGCATTTGCGATAATATCGCGATATGAAAAAATTAGATTTTTCAACTGCAGAGGCTGTGGTTACACTGTCACTTGACACGCGAGAGTAAAGAGGTGTATTCGACTTTAAGATTGATCGGTGGACGTCTGCTCTCTTATAGTTCTCGCGGACCTTTGATGACACACCTATCGGTCTAAGCAGCGTTGCTTCAAGTCGAACACATAAGCAGTCTTCAGGGGAAGCAAGTTGGTACGCTACAGTGTTGCCACATCCGTGGTTTGCCTCCAAAAACGTGATATTTAGCCTCTGGAGTGCAAACTTACCAGAAGAACCCTTCCAAAAAAAAATTATTTTACCCCCTGGAATGCGATTTTTACTGGTGGCCCCCCCTTGAAACACGATTGGGCTAGTTTTGTCAAAACGGCTCATAGAAATTACTCAAGCAGTAAGTGTTACGGTGCATTTCTTTACTGAAGACTTTGACCTTAAGATAATGTATATTATAATGTAATATGTAACCCAGGACCACAAAACCAGTCTTAAGTCGCTGGGGTATATTTATAGCAACAGCCAAAAATAGTTTGGGTCAAAATTATTGATTTTTCTTTTATGCCAAAAATCATTAGGACATTAAGTAAAGATCATGTTCCATGAAGATATTTTGTAAATTTCCTACTGTAAATATATCAAAACTTAATTTTTGATTAGTAATATGCATAGCTAAGAACTTAATTTAGACCATTTTAAAGGCGATTTGCTCAGTATTTAGATTTTTTTTTGCACCCTCAAATTCCAGATTTTCAAATAGTTGTATCTTGGCCAAATATTGCCCTATCCTTACAAACCATATATCAATGACAAGCTTATTTATTTAGCTTTCTGATATGTATAAATCTCAATTAAAAAAAAAAAACATTTACCCTTATGACTGGTTTTGTGGTCCAGGGTCACAAATATATATTCTTATTTATTTAAAGTCTGTCTAAAGTTAACAGACAGTGTTTAAAAAGTGCAATATATACGTTTACATGCATGTTGATTACAGTAACTTTGAGTTACCTAAATACTGAGTGTGGTAAAGCAACAGATTTGTTTTTATATTTCTGCAATCTACTTTAGATTTGTTACTGACTTTCATATTAAAGTGGAAGTGAAACAGTCAAGTTTTCATTATTTAGTGATTTCCTCTATCTATCGATCGATCGATCGAATAAAAAAAAAAAAAGTTTTATATATATATATATATATATATATATATATATATATATATATATATATATATATATATATATATATATATATATATATATATATATATATATATATATATATATAAAAAACACGATTAATGAAACCATTTTAAAGAAAAAAGGAAGTTTTGTAATAGCTTTTAGAGCAAGGGTACTGCCATCTTGCAGTACCACCGCATGTGACGTCACACAAGTGTGCTCTGGTTTGGAGTGAATACCGGGTCAGAAACAATTCGCATTTATGTGGCTACTGTGAGTGAAGTGAAGTGACATTCAGCCAAGTATGGTGACCCATACTCGGAATTCGTGCTCTGCATTTAACCCATCCAACGTGCACACACAGCAGTGAACACACACACCCGGAGCAGTGGGCAGCCATTTTATGCTGCAGCGCCCGGGGAGCAGTTGGGGGTTCGGTGCCTTGCTCAAGGGCACCTCAGTCGTGATATTGAGGGTGGAGAGAGCATTCACTCCCCCCACCTACAATCCCTGCCGGCCCGAGACTCGAACCCGCAACCTTTGGATCACGAGTCCAACTCTCTAACCATTAGGCCACGACTTCCCCTTCTACTCATCAAAACAGCCATTAATATAATATACTGTGCATTTGCTTAAACAAGCAAGAAAGCGGACTCAATCAGGTACTTGCGTGCAGTCCGAGCTGAGTGCTTTTTGCGTGTGTGTGTGTGCAAAGAAACAATCTGTCACAGTGTGCAAGTACCGCATTGAAATCTCTTGCGTGCTGACTCGCAATTTAAACAGTTTAGTGTTTAAACTTACAAGGCTTAAAACACGCGAGAATGATAAAGCAGCACTAGCCCGATCATTCAGATAGGTGATTAAGGTAGTTAAAACACTGCATTCTCCTAACAGCAGGTACATTCACAGTAGGGCTCGCAAAATTTCTAAATCCCTGGTAGCCCTTCGGGCAGGTACTCTTCAGATTTTAGTAGCCCGAAAATTTATTTAACTAGCCCAAATAAAATAAAGACCATAAATGTCAATCAAAAACATTTCCAATGCACAAATATCAACGAATATCAAGGAAAGAGTTTTATTTTACAAGGTATCTGCAGAGTTCTTAATTGAATTCTTAATGAAAAATTATTTCTTATACCATTTAACGTATTTAAAACTGCCTAAGGCCTTAAACTCTTCAGTTTAGTTGTATCAAATTTAAGGACCCGATTTTTTTTCTTGCTGAGCAAAACTTTTCTCTATTGGGTGGACATTTCGGGCACCTGAGCAAAAGCATTCTTTATACCAGACCTGTACAGCACGCACACAAAAAAGTGTGTAACGTTTAACTTTAATGTGCCATTTATATTTGATTTGACCCTTGATGTAACTAAATGATGTACATTTTAGGTTACCTGAGAAAACATTTTTACTGTACAATACACTGCAGTTCAAAAGTTTGGATCAATACATTTTTTTAAAGAAGTTTCTTATGCTCATCAAGGCTGTATCTATTTGATAAAAAATACTGAATATTATTTCACAAAATAATATTGTGAAATTAATATTGAATTTAAAATGTTTTCTATTTTAATATACTTTAAAATTGTAAAGCAGTATCTTCAGAGTCACATGATCCTTTAGGAGTCATTCTAATATGCTGATTTTTAATCCATCTTGGAAAGCAGTTGTACTGCTTTATTTTATTTTATTTTTTATACTGTATTTTTTTGGGACCCCTGATATTTAAAAAAATAATAAAAAGTTAAAAAGAACAGTGTTTAGTCAAAATAGTGATAGAGATTTTGTGTTACAATATAAACTATTCAAAAGTTTGGGGTCAGAAATTTTTTTTTCTTTCTTTTTTAAAAATACTTTTAAAAAGTTTAAAGAGAGTTCAATAAACTTTATTCAGCAAGGTTGTGTTAAATTGATAAAATTGATAGTAAAGACTTCTATTGTTAGAAAATATTTATATTTTGAATAAATGCTGTTCTTTTAAACTTTTTATTAATCAATGAATCAAAGAAAAAAGTAACACAGTTTCCAAAAAAATATTAAGCAACACAACAGTTTCAACACTGATAATAAATCAGCATATTAGAATGATTTCTGAAGGATCATGTGACACTGAAGACTGGAGTAATGATGCTAAAAATTCAGCTTTGATCACAGGAATAAATGCTATTTTAAAGTATAGGCATTAAAATAGGAAACCAATATTAGAAATTGCAATAATATTTTTTAAATGAATACAGCCTTGATGAGCAAGAGACTCAAAGTCAAAGACTCAAAAACAAGGTCAATTATTTATCAGGTTTATAATATAGCCCTAACATAATATATTATCAAAACAAACTATTTAAACTGATAGAATAGAATAGAATACAAACTGAAGCAAAACTTAAGCTGAGATCTGTAAGTTAAATATAAAAAAAAACGTGAACATATGAATTCTTCAATAGCTGTCTAAACATCATTATGAAGTACAGTTTGTACAATACTCTTGCCTGTGACTGTACATGTTTCAGAGTTTTGTTACCGTTCTTTGCCCATTCTCCGTTATTTCCAGCCCTTAATTAAGCCACTCTTCTTTAATACATGAGGACCTTTTATTTCACATGTCATTGCGTTTGCGTTGGCTCTCGTGTTGAGCGCACCGCAACCATTGAAGTATTCAGTTTCTACAGCGACTCATTTGGTGCATATCGTTCTCTTTCTATGAAACCTGTAAACCACATTCAATGGTTCTAACTCTGTCGTGACATCAGCTCTATAGCGGTTTGCCCGAGCATTGCTATTCTTTCCCTTTTACTGGCGACATTCAATCAAATGGCTTCCCAACTCATTTTTGTGTGTGCGAGGCACATTATTTCTTCTGCGCGTCCGCGGTGGAAGAAAAGCGCGGTCGCGCACGCTCAGCTTAGCGGGAACACTGCGTGGGAGCCAAGCAGCAACCTCCCGCTCCCTCTAGTGAAACCAACACGGAAGTGATTAAAACTGCAATTCATCGACTAGCCGCTGGAGGCTGGCTCCAAAAGGGAGTCAATCACATGGACTCTCCATGTTAAAATGCCCAACTTTACAGTAGAAAAAAACATGTTTACAGCCTGGTACAAACATTTATTTTGGTCTATATAGCTAATTTTGCCCTTTGTGACAACTGTGAGGGGGGGTGAATTTTTTTATAACTCATCCATTTAAATTATATTAAGCCTTAAACTTCTGCATAATTAAGGGCGTGGCCACTTGAGTGACAGGTTGATTGACGTTGCTGTCTCTATCTGCTGTCTGTTAGCGTCACGTTACCTCAGCCGCTGAACTTGGCATCTCTGCCGTGTTTCTGCTTTTGTTTTATACAGTCTATGGCTTTTTTCGTTATTATTTCTTAAAATTATCTAATAAAATGGCTTGTTGTGCGGTTAATTGTACTAACAGACCGTCCAAGTCTAGGCTCCATTTTTTCCGGTGAGTGATAGTGTATTGTAATGTAATTTTATTTATTAATTTATTTATTCTTTATAATTTTATTTAAAACTTAACTACACTTCAGAATCCGACAGACTGTGATTGGCTGTAACGTTAGGCCTGTAATTAACGTTACTGGTTAAGCGTTTTCCTCCAATAGAAAACTGTTAGGCTATAATACAAACTCTGTGGCTTAAAGAATTAAAACCGATTAAAACTGTTTTTAAAAGACGAAACTCAGTGAGAACATGATTAATAAAGCATACTATATACAGACAACCAGGCACCTCAGTTCCGCCCACGTCCCGCCTCATTGCCCATTTTGGATCATCCGGGAGTGACGCGCGGTGACGCGTTGCCAAGATGGCGGCGGTCGGCTCCGCCCACTTTAGGCTTCAAAAACGCTCTTCAGAAACCTACGAGTGACGTCACGGACACTACGTCCATTTTTTTTTTTACAGTCTATGGTGGGAGCCCTGTATTTAAGGTAGTCCGTCGGGCAGGGCAGTGATACATTTTGGTAGCCCGACTGGAAAACACGCTAGCCCGACGTCCCGGGGCTATTGATTTTGCGAGCCCTGCACAGGTTTTACATACTAATACTGGTGATCGAGCCAGTGTAATAAATGTCTGAAAGGTCTGACACATGAACGATACTGTATGAAGCATTGTTTGTTTACATCACGTTGTGCCTCACGCTATGAGAACGATATTTGGGATATAACTTGATCAAAACTTTGTGAAATAGGACTAGATAATGTGATAGAGATATTGATATAGATATTTATGTTGACTATTCATCCAAATTATGGTGAACACCAAAATATGGATGTTAAAATAACATTTATGTGTTCAAAGAGTAAAGAAATGCCTAGGGTAAACGTACCTATTAAGCTCACCAAAATCTACATTCAGACATTTTTAGGGCACACAATATTGGTTTCAGTACAAAAAGTTGTTAAAATAAAATATTAATCTCTCACACAAAAATGTTTAATTTTATTTTAAATGACAAAAGCATTTCAATTAAGATATACATCATTAAATTCAAAAAGTCTGGCTGTGCTGAATGGGTACAATTTTGTACCCTTTAAGCACACCCCTGTTCCCATTAAGCTCACATCATGTTTTATTAAAAATTCTTGTTTATTTTAAGGAAATTTTATTAAGAATAATTGTAAACATATTTTTGAAGGTACAAAGTCAATCACAAAAAAACATAACACTAAAATCAAGCAACAAGGCATTCAATAAACCAATAAAACATTTAATTCATGGGGATGAACACAGAAATTAGCCTCATTATGAAATTTTTTAAATGGATGTCCACTTATCTATAGTCTCTTAAGGTTGGAATACACTACATGACACAGATTTACAGTCTGGAAAACTTGATGCTAGTTCGCAAAGATCAGAGCCAGTCTGCAGATTTGAGTCGACAGAATCCATAGAAAATCAATTAACTTAACTTAGTGACAACCATCAGTTAATATTTAAAGTTTGTTTATGAAGTATTTACATAGACGTTCAATGTGGAAGAGCTTAAAGAGAGCACACTGAGCTTAACTGGAGCAGCAACAATTTTTAACAAATTTCATGTAATATTTATTAAAATAACAGGATTTTGCTAAATAAATAGTCTAGGTCATGTATTAAGTTCATACATATTTTGATATGTACAACTATTATTAACAATATCTATGAAATTATGCTTTTTCTTATTGATGTCACACTGAAGCTGTGTGATTTTCATAGTTGGTACACCCTTTAAGCTCACTTTAAAATAAAATTAAAACTTTAAATATTACAGCTGTATAAAACCACAGACCAGCAATAAACTGTCAATTTATAATATTATGGATGAAAAAGTACAAGCCAGTAATGCCTGTGAAGTAATATGTTAGCGTAGCACATAATCTTATACAGCTAGTCAGCTAACGGTGTTCTGTAGCATCTGCGCTATGTTGCTAAAACTATCTTTTGGATCTAATGTAATTATTTCCCACATCCAAGTTCCAGGTTATAATATGCAAAAGTCTGAACATTAATCTCTTAATTTTACAATAAGTAGTGAAACTTACCCAAAATAAAGGCTTAAACATCTAAGGCTCCTCTTTTGGTGAAAGTTTTTTGACAGCTTTCAAAATGGCCACCAGACAGTGTGAACACATGGAGGCGCATATCTCAGTGCGCAATGATCTTATTGACTTGAAATTACAGGAGGTATATAAGAACAAACACATCAATTGGTTAAGACATCAAGTAGGATAATAAATTATTTTTTCTTTTTATAATCTGATCTCAAAAATGGAAGTGTGCTTAATGGGTATGGGTATGGGTATGCTTACCCTATATTACTTAACTGGCTACTGCAAGATGGTGGTGCCCTTGCTCCAAAAGCTATAACAAAACATCCTTTTTTCTTTAAAATGGTTTCATTAATCATGTTTATATATTTTTTTTAATTAAAGTGGAAATCAAGTTACTAAATAATGCAAACTTGACTGGCTGCTTCACTCACTTAAACGTTTACACCAGGATTATTTGTCAGTGCTTTGTTGTCATAATAATTATTACATGCTGAGAAGGCTGGAAGTTCATCAAATCAGTCACTATACTACTGTGATTGTAGTTGTTAAATAAAAATGTCATTCATATCAATTCTTGCATCACCTAATTTCATCGTAACATATAGGCCTGGCCTACAGAAAAAGAACATGGTTAATCTATCTAATATTGTGTTTGTCATACTATACAATTATTTATTGGTTGTTTTTTTTAATAATTCAAAACATAAAGAGCTTTAAAAAATGATTGGATATTAAATTGCAATCGCAATGTTGTTAAAAAAAAAATTCGCAATTACATTATTTTCCAAAATCGTTCAGCCCTAAACGAGATGTTGCATCAAATAGCTCATGCTAGGGGTGGGCGATATGGCAAAAATATTGTATCACAATTTTTTTTTTTTTTTTTCAGAAATATCACGATTGACGATTTTATCACAATTCTTTATCATGTTGGTTTTACTATTTTGCAAGTTGTCTGAGCATTACTGCCAAACTTATTTCCCTATTTTAAAAACAATGCCTTACATGGTAAAAAAATATAAAATGGAATTTGTATGTTATTACATTTACATTTAGTCATTTAGCAGATGCTTTTATCCAAAACGACTAACAAATGAGGACAATTGAATCAATCAAAATCCACAAAAGAGCAATGAAATGCAAGTGCTACAACAAGTCTGTTAGCTTAACGCAGTACACACAGCATGTTTTTTTTTTATTATATAATAAATAAAAAAGAAAACGGATAGAATAGAAAAAAGAATAGGACAAGCTAGTGTTAGAGGCCTTTTTGCTTTTGTTAATTGTATAATAAATAAAAAGAAAACAAAGAATAAAAAAAGATTAGAGAAGCAAGTGTTATTTTTTATTTTTATTTATTTAATTTTTTTTTTTAGAAAACAATCAGTTTGTAAAGGAAAAGTACTAAAAGTCTAAATGGGGCACTTTTTTAAGAATAGAATTACAATAGAGAGTGCTAGAGTTAGTCAAATAAAGATGGAAGAGATGTGTTTTTAGCTGATTCTTGAAAATGGCCAAGGACTCAGCTACTCTGATTGAGTTGGGCAGGTCATTCCACCAGTAGGGAATATTTAATTTAAAAATCTGTGAAAGTGATTTTGTGCCTCTATGGGATGGCACAATAAAGAGACGTTCACTTGCAGAACGCAAGCTTCTAGAGGGCACGTAAGTCTGACGTAATGAATTTAGGTAAAGGGGTGCAGAGGCAGTGGTGGTTTTGTAGGCAAGCATTACTGCCTTGAATTTTATGCAAGCAGCTATAGTGCAAATTGATAAACAGAGACGTGACGTTCTTTTTTTTGGGCTCATTAAAAATTAATCTTGATGCTGCATTCTGGATTAATTGTAAAGGTTAGATAGAACTGGCTGGAAGACCTGCCAAGAGAGCATTGCAATAGTTCAGCCTGGACAGAACAAGAGCTTGAACAAGGAGTTGTGAAGCATGTTCTGAAAGAAAGGGCCTGATCTTCTCGATGTTGAATACAGCAAATCTGGATCGGGCAGTTTTAGCAATGTGGTCTGAGAAAGTCAGCTGATCATCAATCATAACTCCAAGGTTTCTGGCTGTTTTTGAAGGAGTTATGGTTGATATGCCCAACTGGATGGTGAAATTGTGATGAAACTATGGATTTGATGGGAACCACAAACAGTTCTGTCTTGGCAAGGTTGAATTGAAGGTGATGGTCCTTCATCCAGCAAGAAATATCAGTTACACAAGATAATATGCGAGAAGCTATCGTCGGATCATCAGGATGGAATGAGAGGTAGAGTTGTGTCATCAGCATATCAGTGATATGAAAAGCCATGTTTCTGAATGACAGAACCTAGTGATGCCATGTAGACAGAGAAGGGAAGTGGTCCAAGAACTGAGCCCTAAGGTACCCCAGTAGTTAGATGTTGCGACACCTCACCTCCCTGAAGGACCTTTCTGAGAGGGTTGACAGGAAGCTCTGGTGGTTAACCATGTCAAAAGCAGCAGACAGATCCAACAAGATAAGTATTGAAGATTTGGAATCCGCTCTTGCCAATCTTAGGGCTTCAACAAATGAGAACAAGGCAGGCTTGGTTGAATGTACACTTCTGAAACCAGACTGGTTGCTGTTGAGGAAGTTATTCTGTGTGAGAGAGGCTGAGACTTGGTTGAACACAGCTCATTCAAGTGTTTTTGCTATGAAAGGAAGAAGGGAATCCTGTCTGTAATTCTCTAAAAGAGATGGGTTAAGGGTGAGTTTCTTAACCCTCTGGGGTAACAAACCTACATGATTGTGTTTTTGAGAAATCAACGTTTATGCATGGTTAGTGAAAAAGGAAAAATTTTGAAGTCACTGAAATAAGACCATAAAACCCATACAGAACAATTGTTCACAAGACTTTTGAGAACTTGAACTTGTAGCCTAGAATTTTTGCTTCAAAATTGTGAAAATCATCTTGTTTATTTGCTTACATAAAACAATACATTGATTTAAATTTTTAAAGACATGTTTTGTGATTGAAAGCCAATATGCGAGGGAGTGGTAATGGCTTTGAATATTAAGTGATTCTCACCTGAGAGACAAAGAGCCCTCCCCTAATGGTCCATAATGGCCCATCGGTGTGACTATCACTTTGAGGCAGGTAAGAGAGAATGTGAGGAGATTGAAAAAATGTGTTTTTTTTAAATGATTTGTATTTTATTTACAAGACGGTATAATCAAAACATACATAATGAGGGTCAAACTCACATTATTGTGCACACTGATCTAACCACAGAGATGTGAACAGACTTTCAGTCATTCCTTCAACAGATTCTGTTCAACAAGTGAAACAAGTAAACCATACTTGATATTTATGTGTTAAGTGTTTCTGCTGCTTTCCATGGATTCAAGAAGAAAAAGTAGTCAGTAGTCAATGATCTTGTTTTACCATAGAATATAAGTGTAGTTGAATATCTGATGTTGGTACAGCGCGCTCAGAGGAAAACAGTTTGAAGAAAGTCATCAGGATTCATCTGTGGTGCAGGTATATGATTCAATAAAATAAAAAATAAAAACATTTGTGAGCATGTTAATATCAGGAGCATCTGTGTGTGTGTATGTGTGTGTATGTAGATAGATATATAGATGGATAGATGGATAGATGGATAGATAGATAGATAGATAGATAGATAGATAGATAGATAGATAGATAGATAGAGAGAGAGGGAGTATTTGCTGAGTTACAGTTCATTTTAGTGACGTGTTTCAAAAAGCAGTTCGCAGAGATGGAGAAGACAAAGTTTTGTTGTAATTGTTAAGTGTCTACTTTTTTTTTTGTGTACACTCACGGTTTCGATTGATGTATAACACTTATTTGTGTGACCAAAATTAACAGGGTATTTTTAGTGTCTTTTGCACTGATAAGAAAAAAAGAGCTTGTCATAGAGGTTTAACCCCCTGGGGTCTGTGGGTGTTTTGGGGGCCTGGAGAAGTTTTGACACATCCTGACATTTGTTCTTTTCTCGGTTGCTTATAAACATATAAATGGATAAAGTCTAATAACACTGTAAACAGCACACAGTGGGCTACAATAATGTTTGCGGCATTTATGTACATGATTGTGTTTTTGAGAAAGCAACGTTTATGCGTGGTGTGGTTGGTGAAAAACTAACATTTTGAAGTCACTGAAATAAAGCCATAAAAAACACAGTAAATTTTACAAGACTTTTGAGAACTGGATCTTGTAGTCTAGAGTTTTTGCTTCAAAATAATATGAAAATCATCTTGTTTTCTTGCTCACAGAAAACAATATATTGATTTAAATTTTCTAAGTCACTTTTTGAGTAAAAAGGGTCTATGCGAGAAGACGTCAACCTTCACATTCACACCTCCGAAGACAAAGGCCAGCATAATGAGCTGCATAATGAGCTTCATAATGAGCCATTCAGTCAGGTATGTGACTGAGGGGAAGAGTTACAAGAAAGAATATGAGGGCAAAATACATTTATATACGTTTTGTTTGTAGTTTATTTAGAATATATTTAGCTATCACACAAAATAACTTGAGATTCACTTGCGAGTGCAGAACATTTTATTAGGAACAATCAATTCGGACTTTCAAAGCTGACTTTTTAGCATCATTACTCCAGTCACACAATCCTTCAGAAATCATTCTATTATTCTGATTTGCTGCTAAAAAAAATTATTATTCTTATTATGTTGAAAACAGCTGAGAAGAATATTTATTTATTTTTTTGATGAATAGAAAGTTCAGAAGAACAGCATCGTTTGTAACATGATAAATGTCTTTATCATCACTTGTGTGCTAAATAAAAGTTTTAATTTCTATATATACTGACTCCAAGCTTTTGAACCTGGCATTTTCATAGTGTATATTGTTTATGTCCTCCTAAAGGGGAAAAAATAAAAAAAACACATTTTGAAATTCTGGGTTATTTCTCTAAGCAAATCTTCTTCCAGAAACAGAAAGTAGCCGGGGTGAACTTGTTTGTTTACACGGAGGCGATGTGAACGTTTACATTCGCGCGTGCCTCACGTGGATGTTTGAATCTGGAAGGCGCGAACGGCAGGTGGGCGTGACCGCATTAGATATGAGTTGAGACGCAAAAACTGGACATCGCGTTGGTTTCATACAAATTACTTTAACAGAGAATATTTGTTTTGGACGTGACTTAATTTAAAAGTAGACATTTCAAGCTTTCTATACATATATTTCTCATGTATTTGAGGCGAGTATTCGCGGAGATTCATGTTTTATTTACGTGTCTGTGAAGAGAGGTGACAGAGCAGGCAGAGAATGCACACTGTTTATTTTCTCTATTTTTTAAAGTACATAGTTCGATTAATGGCATGCGTCATTACGTCCTCACATGATGCCATCTGATGTCCAACCCAGAATTTCACATGTAAACGTATACAGGTCCTTTTCAAAAAATTAGCATATTGTGATAAAGTTCATTATTTTCTGTAATGTACTGATAAACATTAGACTTTCATATATTTTAGATTCATTACAACACAACTGAAGTAGTTCAAGCCTTTTATTGTTTTAATATTGATGATTTTGGCATACAGCTCATGAAAACCCAAAATTCCTATCTCAAAAAATTAGCATATCATGAAAAGGTTCTCTAAACGAGCTATTAACCTAATCATCTGAATCAACTAATTAACTCTAAACACCTGCAAAAGATTCCTGAGGCTTTTAAAAACTCCCAGCCTGGTTCATTACTCAAAACCGCAGTCATGGGTAAGACTGCCGACCTGACTGCTGTCCAGAAGGCCATCATTGACACCCTCAAGCAAGAGGGTAAGACACAGAAAGACATTTCTGAACGAATAGGCTGTTCCCAGAGTGCTGTATCAATGCACCTCAGTGGGAAGTCTGTGGGAAGGAAAAAGTGTGGCAGAAAACGCAGCACAACGAGAAGAGGTGACCGGACCCTGAGGAAGATTGTGGAGAAGGACCGATTCCAGACCTTGGGGGACCTGCGGAAGCAGTGGACTGAGTCTGGAGTAGAAACATCCAGAGCCACCATGTACAGGCGTGTGCAGGAAATGGGCTACAGGTGCCGCATTCCCCAGGTCAAGCCACTTTTGAACCAGAAACAGCGGCAGAAGCGCCTGACCTGGGCTACAGAGAAGCAGCACTGGACTGTTGCTCAGTGGTCCAAAGTACTTTTTTCGGATGAAAGCAAATTTTGCATGTCATTCGGAAATCAAGGTGCCAGAGTCTGGAGGAAGACTGGGGAGAGGGAAATGCCAAAATGCCTGAAGTCCAGTGTCAAGTACCCACAGTCAGTGATGCTGGTGGCAGGGTCAATGCAGCTAGCTATCAGGAGATTTTGGAGCACTTCATGCTTCCATCTGCTGAAAAGCTTTATGGAGATGAAGATTTCATTTTTCAGCACGACCTGGCACCTGCTCACAGTGCCAAAACCACTGGTAAATGGTTTACTGATCATGGTATTACTGTGCTCAATTGGCCTGCCAACTCTCCTGACCTGAACCCCATAGAGAATCTGTGGGATATTGTGAAGAGAAAGTTGAGAGACGCAAGACCCGACACTCTGGATGAGCTTAAGGCCGCTATCGAAGCATCCTGGGCCTCCATAACACCTCAGCAGTGCCACAGGCTGATTGCCTCCATGCCACGCCGCATTGAAGCAGTCATTTCTGCAAATGGATTCCCGACCAAGTATTGAGTGCATAAATGAACATAATTATTTGAAGGTTGACTTTTTTTGTATTAAAAACACTTTTCTTTTATTGGTCGGATGAAATATGCTAATTTTTTGAGATAGGAATTTTGGGTTTTCATGAGCTGTATGCCAAAATCATCAATATTAAAACAATAAAAGGCTTGAACTACTTCAGTTGTGTTGTAATGAATCTAAAATATATGAAAGTCTAATGTTTATCAGTACATTACAGAAAATAATGAACTTTATCACAATATGCTAATTTTTTGAAAAGGATCTGTAGTTCGTCTTAGTGATGATGCCATTTACAGTTTTGGGTGTTTCATTTTTAATTTTATGAAAGCTTCAAGTGCAGTTAATTATTTGTACGTGCATACAGATGACCGCGGTGTTGAAGCTCTTTTATTTGCCGTCAAATGGTTGACCACTGCCGTGTGTGTATCCTGTCGCAAAACGAGGCGAAAAGTCCTAAACGACGGTAATAGTTTGATTAAGGTGTGTACATGTCTGTACGGCACTTCAATAATGCGATTAAAATGGGAATACTCCACATGTCTTAATTCGTTTTGTTTACTTCGATTATGACTTTAGCCGGATTAAGGTAATCAAAAATCTGTTTTACATAGTAGGCTCTTAATCTGAGTATTGTCTTAATCGTATTAAAATCGGAGTATTGATGTCCATGTAAACGTAGTCAATGATTCTGACATCTACAAATACATTATTAATTAATGAGGTTGAAGTCAGAGAAATGTTTCAGAAGTGTAATGTACATAAGAGTCCCGGGCCAGATAATAGCAGTGGTCAGGTGTTAAAATCATGTGCTGAGCAATTATCTACAGTTTTCACTTTGTTTCAAAGTTTCTTTAACCTCTCTTGTGAAAGGGCAGTTAAATTAGATTAGATTCAACTTTTTCACTGTGCAGAGTACAAGTACAGAGCCAATGAAATGCAGTTAGCATCTAACCAGAAGTGCAAATAACAAAGTATATAAATAAATATAAAAAATGTGTATATACATTAAGTTTTATGACATAGTGCAAGTTATGGGGTGGAGGGGGAGAGACTAGCTCAGTGCAAATGACTGTAGATACAACTTAGGTTGCAAGGAAGTATAAATAGAAGGTGCATTATAAAGTGAGGTATGTAAGTAGCATATGTTTATATATGGCCAATGACCTTAACGGCATCCGGAGGTAGAAATGTGCAAGGGAATGTGCAAAATAACAGAGGAAACAATACGAACATTGTGAGTGAGGAGTGCAGACAGGTTATTGAACAGTGCAGTTTTTTTATTTATTTATTTTTGATCCATTAGGTGGTCCATCTTGGATGTAGTGTTCAGCACCTGAGATTGCAGTTCAGTAGGTTGACAGCTGAGGGAAAGAAACTGTTCCTGAGTCTGCTGGTGCGACAGCGAAGACTCCTATAACGTCTCCCAGATGGTAGAGGAGTGAACAGTCTGTGACTGGGGTGAGAGGAGTCTTTGATGATACTTCTCACTCTCCTTAGGCAGCGTTTGGGGTAAATGTCTTTGGAGGGTAGCACGACACAAGTGGTGTATTGGGCAGTTTTCACCACCCGCTGGAGGGCTTTCTGGTCCGAAACAGTGCAGTTGCCATACCACACTGTGATGCAGTTTGTGACAATGCTCTCAATAGTGCAACGGTAAAAGTTCAGCAGGATCTGGGGGGACAGGTGAGCTTCCCTTAGTTTCCTAAGGAAGTAAAGGCGCTGTCGTGCCTTTTTGATCAGTATGGAGGTATTGAGGGTCCAGGAGAGATCCTCAGAGAGATGGTCACCAAGGAACTTGAAGCTCGCCACGCGCTCCACTTCGATCCCATCAATGTAGATGGGAGTGTGTGTGTGGTCCTCCTTAGTCCGCCGGTGGTCTACAATCAGCTCTTTGGTCTTCTGGGTGTTGAGTGCAAGGTTGTTGTTGGCACACCACGTTGCTAGATGCTGGACCTCATCCTGTAGGCTGTCTCATCATTGCCGCTGATCAGGCCTACCACCGTGGTGTCATCTGCAAACTTGATTATGGAGTTAGAGCCATGTACAGGTATGCAGTCGTGGGTGAAAAGGGAGTAGAGGATTGGGCTCAGCACACAGCCCTGTGGTACCCCAGTGTTTAGAGTGAGGAGGTGTGGGTACTGATCCTAACAGACTGTGGTCTGTTGGTGAGAAAGTCCAGGGTCCAGTTACAGAGGGAGGGGCTGATGCCAAGATCAATGAGCTTGGATATCAGTGTGGATGGGATCACTGTATTGAAGGCAGAACTGAAATCAATGAAAAGCATCCTGACATATGTGTTGGTTCTGTCCACGTGCGTCAGGGCAGAGTGAAGTATAGTCTGTGTTAATACAGTACATCGGGCAGGACGCCTATCATTCATCGACCTTAAATATGGCTTATCATCTGAAATGTAAAGTTGCCAATACTTACATATGTCCGCTCAATCTAATGTTAACCTAGAGAAATGTACGCTACGGAAGTGTTTGTGTGGAGTGTGGAAGCTGAACAGTAGCTAGTTCACTGCAGGACAGATGGAGGCGCCATGCATTCACTTGATCTTCAAATACTCCCAGGTGCATCACTACTGCGGAGATGACGAGTCCGTGAGAGAGACACACACACACACACATGCAGAGAGAGAGTGTTGCCGACTTCATCTCTTCAGCCGAAAACAAAGAAAGAACTAGTTTATCAAATGATTAAAATGTTAATGCAGTCTCCTTACTGTTTTTCCCTGACACATTCATAATCATTAGCCTACTTCTGCCGGTGCGCTGCGGCTGTGGCAAGCTTTATGCATGTGCTTGAGTGCTTATTAGGCTATGTTTGCAATTAAAGGCTCAATATAATGATTTAAATGGTTTATTAATAAACGTGCAATTAGTCGACTAATGCTTAAAATGAACGTCTACTAGTTCACCAGCAAAATCCTCGAGGACAGCCCTAATATACACTATACTGTACATCAATTATACATAGATTTTTTTTATTAAAGCAACTATAATAAAGTTGTTCAGTAAACAGTTTTGAATGATTTTCCTGTTTTTTTTTGTGTTTTTTTATTAACATTAAAAATAGTTTGCCAAAAATTTTTAATTGTCATCTCTGTCAGTTTGTCATAGTGTTTTATTTTTATACCATCATTTACTCGCTCTAAAGTTGTTTGAGGTTTTCTTCTGCTGAACAGAAATGTTATTTTGAAGAATGCGGGTTAGAGCCCTGCGCGGGACTGTTTTCTTCATCCCGCTCCCGCCCGCCGAATTTGACCATTACCGCCCGCTCCCGCAACGTGTGTGCGTTGTTACACTCCCACCCGCAATATGTATGTCCACTCCCGCCCGCACCCGCAAAACTCTGAGAATTTATTCCCGCACGATAATAGAGATGCATTGATTTTGTGTCTTCTCCAAAAAAAAAAAACGTATTGTATTGCTGTTATTAAAGAGATTCATGTTTGTTTCTTTCCCTGACCTGCATGTTTTCTGACGCACTGGTAGTAGTAATGGGCGATATAAACGATATGCGATATAAACGATACAAAATTGGCCTACGATAGAGATTTTAATTCTATTGCACTATCGCAATAATGCATGTTGATGACGCAATCTACCCGCGAAATTTAGAGCAACGACCTGCAGCCGGCTGCAACGCATCATCATATTCGTCATCTTGAATAAACATGGCTGAAAGCGTTAGCGAAGCAGAGGAGCTCGTGAAAAAGACTGGTGCATAGGGTGACCAGACGTCCCGAAAAATTCGGGACAGTCCCGAAATCTAAGCTGCTGTCCCGAATCCCGCTCTAATTGTCCCGAAAATTATACTGAAGCAAAATCTTAAATAGTTATTGTCTGATAAAACATAAAAAACTGTCCGTGGAGCGAGGGTGAGTCATCCTGCAGCCTGGCAACCAGCACCCGCCGGCTGCTCATTGGCTGCAGCATCTTGTTTTTTTTTTTTTTTGGTTCATTAACTTCAGTTTGAAGTATAAAAATAGCCTAACGTTACTTCTATATTATATAAAATTATATGTATATGTAGGCTACTTATATTAATAAAAACATGATTGGTTCAGTCACTTTCGTTTGAAATTCATTATCTTTATTATTCATTATTGAAATTACCAGGGCCATAACTGTTTACTTGTGTAAGGACTTAAGAATTTTCCTTTATTTAAAATAGCCATGCCTAATACTGGAAGTATATCCCTAATTCAGTGTCCGTTCCTTTATTAACAAGACACCAGTTTTAATTTCATTAGGACAACACAATGTTTAAAACCAAATGCGTTACCTTAGGCTGCAGGTTTGAAATATGTTTTTATTTAAAGTATCTGTGCATTACACAAAATAATTTTCTTTGCCTAATTAATACTGGAAGTATTTTCAGTACAGTGTATGTTCCTTAACTAAAAAGACACCAGTTTTTTTGTTCCCTGCAACTTGGGTGGCATTTAAGAACCAAGGACTTAAGTGTAGTGCCTTTTAGAAGGAAATATTTTCTTTTATTTATCTGCAACATTGTGTTGTATAATTACAGTTTTGCTTTTGCACAATAAATGTTATCAAAACGACATACAACATTTCTTTATTTCTTAAAAAAAAAAAAATACATTTAGCAGTTTGGTTTTCCTAAGGGTCTATGTAACCTGTTCTGAAATGGTTCTACTATAATTTATATATCGCAATATATATCGTTATCGCAAGAGGCTGCAATGTATATCGCAATATGAATTTTAGGCCATATCGCCCATCCCTAACTGGTAGGGAAGATGAATATAGCCTGGGCTATCGGGGACATCTAAAACGCTTAGGCTACCGCGCGTTTCTTTAGACTTCAAGTACTTTGATTTTGTTGACAATGACATCATGTCGCTAGGCTACCTCCCGATCCCGCAGTGTTTGTTTTTAGCCGCCCATTCCCGCCCGCAGCAAAGTTCAATCCCGCTCCCGCGAGATTTGCGTTGGGTCCCAGTCCCAATGCAGCCCTCTAATGCGGGTAACCAAACAGTTGCTGGTCCCCAGTTACTTCCATTGTATTTTATTATTTTTTTAATTGTTTTTCCACTATCAAAGTCAGTGGGGACCAGCTACTGTTTGGTGACCCACATTTTTCAAAATATCTTCTTTTCTGTTTAGCATCAGAAATAAATGAATACAGGTTTGGGACAACGTGAGTGAGTAAATAGTGACAGAAATGTAATTTTTGCGAGAACTATCCGTTTAATGACAATCGATGTTGACAGCATGTTTAGTACTGTTGCTTTAAGAGCTGCACGCATTCGTTTCTCTCTGAACTGTTTACTTTCACTGTAGACATCACTTTAAACATAATCAACTGTATTTATATGTAAACCTTGTGTGTTTTTGACAGTATTAGACACTAAATTAGACAAGGGCGTAGGTTTGCCTTTGACATTGGTGGGGACATAAACCCAACCCCCCAATTTTTTCTAAATTAATGTTTAACAGACAATTACACAATTTTGATTTTGTGAATCAGCATCAGAGAGCTGGGTGTCTTTATCATGCATCACTCGATGTTAATATTAATCGAATTGGACCCAGGATGATTCTGAAAAACTCCCTAGTAGAAACTGACTCGCCGTGAGCTCATCCCATGACTCAGTTGCCTCGGGCTGCCACTGCTTGCCACAGCTCTTGGGCGGTGGAGATTGGAAGTGTTTCAGTGGCCAGTCTGTCAAAAATGACCATGATGTGGAGGTAAAGGTTCCTGATATTCTTCACTTTGCAGTGCACATGCGCATTGGCTGGTCTAAGCTGAAAAATGCACCTTTTTTTTTTTGTCATTTGAGCATTTGGAACAACATTAGCGTGGAAGTGAAACAGTCAGTCAAGATTTCATTATTTAGTAAAGTGATTTCAACATTAATTAAAAAAAATATATAACAAACATGATTAATGAAACCATTTTAAAGAAAAAAGGATGTTTTGTTATAGCTTTTAGAGCAAGGGCGGCACCATCTTGCAGTACCACCACGTTCGCTCCGTTGGCCAGTTAAGCAATATATAAGCATTTCTTTAATTTTTGTACATACGCTTGTATAAATGGAGGAAGATGAACTTTAAAGAACTGTTGAGCCCATAATAAGTGCAACTGCTTATGCATTTGAGCCGTGTAGCATTTGGATCAAGCAGACATACAATTTTGCATTTGATTTAACAAATCAATTAGTTATTAGATTAACAAATAGTCACAGACCCCTCACCCAATACACATTCTGGGTGTCAAGTATGTCTGTCAATGACTTCAGGCGCCCGGTTCCATGGCAACCGATCTGATAACACTAGTTTATTGCTCAAAGGAATGCGGGCAGAGCTACACTCATTTCATATCCCCTTTGGAAAAAGAGACATTATGCCATAAAAATGGACCCTTCTCTTATTAATTCATAGAAAAACCTTACGCCCTTGTCTTTCCATTCAACCAAAGCTCCTCGGACCTCAGCAGATCTCTTTCTTAGCTCTTTTTCCACTCTCTACCTGGAAGAACGTGATCGGGAGTCCAAAACCTTGAAACCATTAAGACTTTCATCTGAGACTGCATTCCGGACACTCGTCACGACCAAGCACAATGCAAGTATTGTACATTTAACTAAACTAAACAGGTTATTAGTACAAGTTATAGGCCCCGTTATAAACTGCGCTGATGGTTTTACTCAGGTGGTTAAATGACTTTTTCTATAACTGCATTCTCTGGTTTTCCTGATGGTTTCATCCATCAACTCTCATTTGCCCTTTCCCCATGTATGAGTGATTGTATGTTTGTTTGTAAGACTAGTTTGCGTTAGTGTTCAGTTAATAAAAGTTGTGTGCACAAATTACGAGCTTCTGATTCTGCCTTGCAAATTAATGTCCCGTTACGATTTTTGATCCTTACTACATGCTCTAATGTATTAATACTTAGGAAAGTATTGTCTGTGGCCAAGGAAATATCCTTTCTTAGAGTTGATATGAACTTGCACTGAATGTTTGCTGGACGGACAGATCAGTTGATGGCTACAGTTATTACTGTCAGCCGATATAAATAATTTTAATTAATCATAATTAATTTGAATTATTTATATACATTTCCCTTTTAAGCTAAAGATTATTACAGCCGATACCGCGAGGGGGCCGAGCATTACTGCCGTAACGTGTGGAAGAAGTTGTGAATCTGCTCTGGTTTGGGTTGAAGAGTGGGTGGGAAACAAATCGTGTTTACGTGGATACTAATCAGAACAACCATTAACATAATAATGCATTTGCTTAAACAGGCAAGAAAGCGGACTCAATTTGTTACTCGTGTGCAGTCCGAGCCGAGCGCTTTTTGCGTGTGTGTGTGTGTGTGCAGAGAAACAACCCAGCTAACAAAAATACGTAACTGTTATGAAACTGCAACGTAATCTGGTGAGCAAAGTTTCGTCGTGGCGTGGCAACCGGAAAAGTGAAAGACCCCTATAGACCAATTTCATGTAGACGTCACAGTTACGTCACTAGCAGCTGCGCGCGCATTGTGGTGGCAGAAACGCACGGTAACAAGTGGAGTGAAATGGGAAAAATCCACGGAATAAGAGAAAATATATTGTGCCTTTTTGGATGTCAGAATCGGAATACAAATCATTTTTATAGAATACTGTCTTCAAAAATGCCATTTGAAGCTAAACGCAGACGTTTAAACGACAAACTAATCAATGAAACCTGCTATGATTACTCTACTTTTAAAGCATAAATTTGATTTAAACAATTGGTCTACATAATATTCACATATGCAGTTCATTGGGAACATAATATATTTGCCCTACAGTTACGGCATGTAATACTATTTAAACCTATAACATTTTGCATTTAACGTTACCTATTTTGTCTCACAATTCTTTGATACTTTTTTTTTTCTCGCACATGCAACTTTTTATTTGCATGTGCGAGATAAAGTTTGTATTTTTGTATTATTTGTTTGTATTTTTTATTTTATTTTTTAGTTTGTATAGGGTAAATATGTGAAGCATTCGTATAGTTTGTATTTTTTATCTTTTATTTTTTAGTTTGTATAGGGTAAATACTATATATATATATATATATATATATATATATACTTATAGTTAAAATCTGTCAGTAGGTTAGTTGTGTATAGGTTTATAGTGTTTTTTACTTCATTGTTGTATGTCTGTATTTATGTAGCACCGTGGTCCTGTGAGGCATGACATTTTGTTCCACTATGTCCCCACATGTAGCAGAATGACAATAAAGCTCAACTTGAACTTATATTTCATATTTCTGACTTTATAACTTGATTTAACTCAATAGCGCGTTTGTCCATTCTGAGCGGGAAAAAAACGCCAGAAGTGTGGGATATAAACTAAAAAGAGAGAATGACGAGTTGATTTTTCTTATCAGAATTGACCTTATGCACGGTTACTTCCTTGTTGTAGATAAGCCAGCTCAGCCATTTCCGGTCAAGTGTACTGTGCCGTAAGAGGAGCATCCTTTGCTCGGTTTCGCTACATAATCCATTCAAAATTTGGAGAAAAGTTTCGTCTAAGATGACCAAATATCCACGTATACTGTTTCAAGTGACACAATGCGAATGTTAAATTTACGCAAGGGAATCCGTTAAATCATGCCACGAGTCATTGCTATGATTGACAGTGGCAACGGAATGAATCATCTGACGAGCCGATGTCAAAATAAAGCTGTGCATTAATTCACTTAATTCAGACTAAATTCAGACTAACAAAACTACAGGTCTGTGTTGGATAAAAAATAATTCAGCATTATAGGCTGACTTTGTGACTTCCTGCATTTGCTATACTTTATACTTCAGTGCAACAAAGTACTAAATTTATAATATTTGATATTAAATCAAAAGACATGAAAAACTAAGTTGAAATGGCAGCTGCAGTCATTGAGTGATCATCTACTACCATCTCTTGGTTATAACGGTAATTTCATTTTCATCTTAAAAAGTCGCCGAGATATGTTTATAGCATATTTCTTCATGTTATCTTCATGAATGAAAAGTGAACCTTTTAATAATGGGAATTTTACCGCACAGAATTGAGAAATAATAAATGCTTTAAAATTTTATGCGATTTTAAAAATGTGTTCATGGCTATGAAGGAAGATATTGATTATCGAGAACACCATTACAATGTCCTTTAAGAGATTAGCCTAACTGCCTAAAAAGTTACAATAGTGTTTATTTGTCAGCATTTACATTTACAGTTATACTTACATGGGTACTTCCCTGGGATTACCAGTCTCTGCATATAAAATTATATGTTCTTTAATAACATGAAACTGTTAATTCCGCTATCTTTATTTACAGTGTTGCAATTATTTTGTTTCTCAGTTTCTGATAAGAATGACGCATGAAATGTTTCTGTGAGAGTCTCCACCTATATATATAGCGCACATAAAATTAACTTCACCGGAAGATTACGAGCTGGCTTATCTTTATCCGGAAGTTCTAAATAGCGCTCCATGCATATGGTCAATTTTGAGAGATAATCTCGGAATTGCGAGAACAAAGTCAGAATTTTGACATTTTGAAATATTGAAATTTTAACGCTGCTGCCACTTCCAGACAAAAAAATTTATAAAAATTGACGACAGCTGTTGTTAAACGAGATAAACAGAGTGGACTGGACAGAAACGATCGTCAAAAATGTACACGTTTGCAGTGCACACTTCTTATCAGAAAAGGTTCAATAAAGTATTGTCTTTTGTTGTTATGGGCACGTCCAAAGATTTCTTATGCATTTCACTACTATGTCATATATGAACTAATGTCTGTGTGCATATGTGTGAAAAATAAACTGACGGTTTATATGCGTGGGAAGTCGTGGCCTAATGGTTAGAGAGTCGGACTCGTAATCGAAAGGTTGCGGGTTCGAGTCTCGGGCCGGCAGGAATTGTAGGTGGGGGAGTGAATGTACAGCGCTCTCTCCACCCTCAATACCACGACTGAGGTGCCCTTGAGCAAGGCACCGAACCCACAACTGCTCCCCGGGTGCCGCAGCATAAATGGCTGCCCACTGCTCCGGGTGTGTGTTCACGGTGTGTGTGTGTGTGCATTTGTTCACTACTCACTGCTGTGTGTGTGTGCACTTGGATGGGTTAAACGCAGAGCACCAATTTCGAGTATGGGTACGTCAAGTATGGGTCACCATACTTGACAATACGTCACGACTTTACGACTTTACTTTAATCATATGTAATTGTATATACATTGTTATGAGTAATTGTGGCTGGAATAATGTAGCTGTAAAAATAATTACCTGCTGAAATATATATAGGATACATCTTCATGACTAGATAGACAAAGTGAGTTTGTCTTTACTATACATGTTAACGTTAGCTGTGAGTCACTCAACCGGAGGGAATCCTGTCAGATCGTCCATCCTTTGAGTAAAAGTGTGTGCGGGTTGGCCAATCTGGTTTCGTCCGTTAAAGTTAACCTTTTCAAATAAGAATCGCGGTCCCAGACAGTGAGTGACCTTACATATGCAGGTAAAATCTGAATTTCTCCAGTTATTATTAAAAAAAAAACCAAGCTAACAGACTTCATAGCTAGCGTTAGTGAAGCGGTCAGGGGGATCTTTCTGCCACCACCTAAGCGCCACCCAGGGCCAGGTCTAAGTGGGGGCTAGATTCTCCTTGTGCCCCTTCAGATTCTTCTTGTGCCCCTCGATCATGCACTGGATACTTAATTTTTGTGATAGCACACAATATTTAAAAGAAAATCTAAACATTAGTTTCATATTAAAATGACCAGAGATAGCCTATAGCGCAGTTTCTATCTTTTTTTTACATGCCTTGTGGCACGAGTTCTACAGCTCCCCCACACTTGACACAATTTCATATGAAATGTTCAAGGCATATTACCGTAATTATAGATTTCGACTTGTAAAAAGCATTCAAGTCCTCGTCCTTTTTACGAGCTGTTTTCCAAAGCTTTCTTGCCAGAAGGCCACTGACAATCACATAAACACAACAGCTCTTTAATCGCGCTCTAGTCAAACGCGCTCAAACCACTGTAGCCTGTAATCTATTAACTACACAAATCATAAACCCCTTTTAGACAAGTACCATCCTATGTCTTAAAATATTTTAATAAGTCTGAATTTGTATTTAGCCTGATCACGGGTTTAATAAAAGCACATTTTAAGTTTATAATTATAACTCTGCATGTCCAGTTATTCAAACAACAAACAAGTACAATAAGCAAAGAACATTTATATTATTAACCCTTTAAAACCTAAGGGTAAAATAGGTCATTTTACATATTTTGTTTATTTGACTGTAAAATTCTAACAGAATGTGCTATTTTCAAGTGCAAGGTGTCATTTTTTTCAGAAAACAGACGGCTTTCAAAAAAGTACAGTTTTTGACCATTAATGTCGTGTGTTGAGTTTGTAAACAGAATTTAAATAGACAAAAATAAAAAACAACAGTAAAATATTTTCTGTTTTTTATTTATAAAAAAGAGAAAAATCGTGATCGAAATAATCCAACACTTCTTACTTCAAAATTCAACTATATTACATATATACAAGTAGTTTTGGGACACTGGGTTGCACAGTTTTCATTCAGGAGGCTTTTTTGTTCATACACGCATACATTTATACATGCATGTAAATGCGTGCACATGCATACACCCATACATTTACATGCACGGACTCATTATAGCGATGCACACACTACATGTGAAAAAGTCTCACTCAGACTGCTCCCAAAGTCTCATCAAAAATCATCCCAATCGACTCTTATGCTGTTTACTCCTCCTTCACCATGTTTTTGTTTGTTTCGTTTATTATTTTATGCAATCCAAAACTCCGCGCTCCCTATCGCTCCATTCAAATTCTCCCTCCCCGCTCTCCCGGAAATCAGCCGTCATTTGTCGACGGAGCGCAAGAAATTACCGTAATAAGCAATATATTGCCGAAAAGCGCATGTAGTTTTCTGTCAGGAGCAATTTGAATTATTGTGATGGTGCAAACGGTTGAAGAGTTACGGTAACATGAATACAGCTTGGTTTAGTGTGTCGGCGACGACACAGCCGGTCTTAAAGGGTTAAAGAACATTATCACTGACTTCAGTCTAGCACATGTAAGCACTCTAAAAAAAAAAAAAAAAAAAGCTCCACTTATATCAGTGATGCTGTCTGCAGTGTATGATAAACACTTATTTACATGGCATGTACATCTGCATTTTGTAGTTTCTGATGAGAGAATTCTCCAGAGTGCAGAATTCAGTCAGCGAGCGCGCGCACTGACCAAAACACCAGCGTTTCAGCATTACTCTTCTGAATGCTTGCATGACTGGCCATTGAGTTCATAAAATCAAGAGTCTTGTGTGATTAGTTATAATGCAAAATGTTGTAAAAACTCCTAAAAAGAAATATGATTCTCGTGGAAGAATCGAGGAACTTACCAAACGTACCGTGGGTGCAGCAGGCGCAGTGATATTACGCAGCGCCTGAACATAGTCCCCAGCTATAGCTGCACCCACGGTACGGCAAGTTCCTTGACGCCTATCAGGAAAGAACTACTCTCCATGATCTACACGCTGCAGCGGACACGCCTTCTCTTCCCCTGCTGTGTTCCGGTGAGCTTTGGAAGCAAAGATGACTCGCGATTGCCTCTCCTGTGCGGAGCCAATCGAATCTTAAGATGCATCTTTTGCTTGGGTCGCGCCCACGCAGAGGTGGCTCTTGGGGGGGGGGGGTCGGACTGCCCCCACTGTGGAGATATGCGTCTCAGGCTCCGTGTGGCCATCATCCAAGGCGATGAACTCGCCCAACTAACTCTGCTGCGCTCTTCCTCTGCAGCTCTTTTGGAGTGGGCACCTCCTGCTGAGCCGGCCAGAAGCCGTCTGGACGAGTGGTACCTCCAGTCGGATCGTGGCAAAAAGACACCCTGCGGAGACCAGGCCCCTTTTTCCCAGAGGTGCACGACGAGATAGTTGTGGAACCAGTCGGGTGCATAATCCTGCGGAGGAAGCCATCGCTGCCCATCTCTGTTCTTCAGCCGCAGCGAACTGGAGAGTGAGAAACAACGCGTCTCTCCCCTCTAAACCTTGCAACCACTGCAAGCCTCGCCGGCAAGGCTTTCTCCGTGGTGGGCCAAGCAGCTTCAGCACTGCACTTGATGGCGATACTCCATGTATATCAGGCCAAGTTGCTCAAGTCTCTGGACGGACCGGACCCTGAAGTGTTCAAAGAGCTCCGACGCGCCACAGATCTGGCCCTCAGAGCGACGAAGGTGACCGCACGAGCGATCGGCCGCAATATGGGGAATCTTGTGGTGCTAGATCGTCACCTGTGGCTTACTCTGACCGAGTTAAAGGACTAAATGGCCCTTCTGGACGCTCACATGAATCCCTCAGGTCACTTTGGCGCGGCGGTGGAGACGTTCACGGAGCGATTCGTTGAAGCGCAGAAGCAGTCGAAGGCCATTAGCCACTTCCTGCCAAAGCACGTCGGCACGAAACCTCTTGCGTGTTCCCCTTCCTCCTCAGCGCAGTGCGCGAGAAGACCGCATGCCTCTTCTGCTGCTCTTCGGCGCGAACATGAGCTGGCGGTGAGGTCAAGACAGCCGTGGCCGAAGCGCCATCAGGGCTCAAAGGGCCAGAGACCCCGCCCTGACAGAAACGGCGGGCCACCGGCACCGGAATCAAAGCTGCGTTCCTGATGCTGTCTCTCGGAGGAGGAAAGCTGCACCCAGTGCCGAAGACGAGCCACTGAAGAAGACCACTCGCTCTGCTGTGTGTGCTCACCACGCCCCCCTGCCTGTTGCGGGTGGCGAGAGCAATTGTCATGTTTGTGTTTTGACTGTTCCACTATGCAGTGCAATAAAGTCGAAAAAAATACAAAATTCACCTCAATATCAGGGCAATTTTCCTCCTCTCACTCCCCTCTCCCCCATCACTCATGCTCACACTCATGTGGTATTAAACTCCCTGCCGCCCCACGGCGAGTTATCCCTCATGGTCTGCAGTCCGCCTCGCCCACTGTCACAGTTCACAGAAGCGTGGCAGGCAGTAAAGAATGGCTACACGCTTCAGTTCTTCCGCAGACCGCTCCGTTTCAACGGTGTGTTAATGACCACTGTACGGAAGCGGAATGCCTCAGTTCTGCGAGAGGAAATACACAATCTTCTCGCAAAGCGCGCTGTAGAGGCAGTGCCCCTCACAAGAACGCGAGAGCGGCTTCTACAGTCATTATTTTCTGGTGCCAAAAAAAGATGGCGGACTCCGCTTATTTTCACATTCAGGTAGCCCCCTGCCACAGGCGCTTCCTGAGATTTGCATTCAAGGGGATCGCGTACCAATTCACCGTCCTGTCCTTCAGCTTATCCCTGGCCCTTCATACGTTTGCGAAATGCATGGACGCTGCTCTCTCTCCTCTGAAGCAGAGCGAAATGTGCATCCTGAATTATCTCGACGACTGACTAGTCTTAGCCCAATCAGAGAACGCTGCTCAGCAACAAGCTCAGACTCCTCGCTCATATTCAGAGCCTAGGGCTGACTGTAAATATGCAAAAGAGCATGCTGGTACCGAGCCAGAACATCTCCTTTTTTATGAGTGGAGCTGAACTCAATCAACATGCGAGTGCGTCTGTCGGAGGAATGCTCACAACAACTGATCAGCTCTCTCGCAGTCTTCAAACTAGGGCGTTCTCCCCTGCTAAAATGCTTTCAGAGGACGCTCGGCCAGATGGCTGCTGCCTCGACAGTGCGCAATCTAGGGCTCCTACGTATGCGACCGCTTCAGCTCTGGATAAAGAGCCGAACTTACTGTCGAGGGGTGGAGTAATCCATGGGGAGTGGAGATTACACCCTTTGACAGTCAGTATGATTTGGAGTGTATTCGGCAGGATGGAGGTGGATCTCTTCGCATCTGCAGAGAACACTCACTGCCCGCTGTTTTATTCAATGACTCACTCTCCCCTGGCATTGGATGCACTAGCTCACAGCTGGCCGAAAGTACGCAAGTATGCCTTTCCTCCAATTGAACTTCTGCCTCGCGTGCTTTGCAAAATCAGAGAGGAAAAGGAATCTGTTCTGTTAGTGGCACCGAAATGGCCCAATCAGCCGTGGTTCCCAGAACTGGTGGAGTTGCTGGTAGCCTACGAGGTGTCTTTACACACATAAATGGAGTTTTTTTTTTTTTTTTCCAAGTTGGTGCGTATTGCGGGGCGAATACCCAATCAATTCCAATAAATCTTGCCTTCCTCAGAGATATTTGATAGTGGTCGTATACCATCCACATTGAAAGTGTATGTGGCTGCTATAACAGCCTTTCACGCGCACGTCGAAAATTGTCCGATCGTTAGAAATGACCTGATCATACGATTTTTAAAAGGAGCAAGAAGGCTTAACCCTCCTCGCCTTTCTACCCTACCCACTTGGGACTTGGCGCTTGTGCTTAACGCTCTCACAGGTCCCCCGTTCGAGCCTATACAATCAGCGAGCTTGCGAGCGCTCTCTCTCTCAAGACAGTGCTCCTGCTCGCGCTGACCTCTGTTAAGCGAGTTGGAGATCTGCAGGTGCTTTCAATTGATGACTCGTGTATTGAATTCGGGCCAGCTGATTGCAGACTCGCATTGAAGCCTAGAAAAGGTTATGTGCCTAAAGTGCTTTCGACTCCATTTAAAGCACAGGTCATAACCCTATCTGCTTTCCGCCCCGAAACACCGACCGGGATGGAGCCGCTTAATACACTCCTGCTGTGCCCTATATGTGTGGTGCGCACTTGTATCGAGTGCTCTAGACCGTTCAGACTCTCGGAGCAGCTATTTGTATGTTTTGGTGTGCGCACAAAAGGAATGCCTGTGTCCAAGCAAAGGCTGTCACACTGGATCGTCGACGCAATTGCTTTGGCTTACAGCTCTATGGGCGCGGAATGTCCTATAGAGGTTCGGGCCCACTCAACACGCGGACTCGTGTCCTCCTGGGCCTGGGCAAATGGCATGTCTATTCAGGACATTTGTATGGCGGCAGGCTGGTTGTCACCCAGCACTTAAGGTTTTATAACCTAGATGTGTCGTCGCTTGCCTCGCATGTGCTGTCAGTGTGAGTAGCACACGCGCCTACTCAGCCTTAGCTATAATCTGAGATGTGTATCAGTGGTTTCGACTAGGTTGTATACACCCTGTATTGATGCACCACCAATTCAATGCTGTCTCAATCGGTTTATCACAGTGTTATGATACAGTTCACCATCATACTCAAGAAAACACAAGAATATCATCTCCAGCTGCTCTGAGAGTCACTTCATTAGCATTGTACCGTTTAATTTGAGAAATCTACCATCATATCACATACACAGCAGCTGCAAGTTCCTCACGGCAACCTGTCAAAATAAAAGTTTAGTTTAACGTGCAGAAACTATGTCAGAAATATTACTATTTAGCAGTCTTAAGACTCAATGGAACAACAATGCTGCTACTACTACTACTACTACTACTACTAAATATTAATAAATCTTTATTTTTAAAGGGATAATCACATTTGTTTTCTTTTTAATTTTAACAGCAAACCTCTGTTGTGCAGCACTTTGTTTGCCAACAAATAAAGGGGTTTAATTTTTCGGATAAATTGATAAATTTGATTAGGATAAATTAAATTAATCTTTTATCATCTGATTACTAGAAAAATTAAAAAGAGAATTTTATAGGGACCAATTTTTGTTTAAAAAAAGGACATTATACAAAAAAATAATAGGTTTAAAATACAGGCATGTGGCTCTTAATTTCTTTTTATTAATTCACCATTTGTAAACCGTTTACTGTTAATTTTTTAGAAATATCAGTTGCATTTTTATTAAAACTATATTCACTGAATGTAATTAAAAAAAATTGAGAATCGAATCAAGAATCGAATCGAATCGAGAGCTATCGAATCGGGACATCTGAGTCGATACCCAGCCTCTATACAGTGTATAGAGAATAACTCCCTGTGGAGTTATTGCTTTGTAAGGGCTGTGCTTTGTAACTTTGCAGATCTTTTTCATGCTCAAATAGCAACATTATGCACTAAAGGAAGTTAAAAGTGTAAAAAGCATAAAGAACACTTTTTATTTAATTTCTCAATATCAGAGTAAAATTGTACTGTAGACAAGTTGCTAATAATCCTATTTTTATCTTGATAAGAGTGAAAGGTCATGTTGACCACGAGAATATGATCATAAATGTCTGTCTTTCCCTGGCTCCACTGACATGGCTTTTCACTTAGTGTTCACTTAATAATAATAAACTTTATTTGTATGCCACCTTTCATACAAAGAGCTCAAAGTGCTTTACAGTAAGCACCAAGTACTTCACATGAAAACTAATAAACATGGTAGCACTTTATTTTACAGTACGTGTACTTCCCTGGTACATACATGGTAAATATCTTGTACCTACAGGCAAATGAGTGGTAACACAAGGTACTTACCTGAAGTGTATGTACATGGTAGCAAATAAGAAACATGGCTGTACTTAACAGTCGTACATGCATGGTAATTAGTTTGTGCATACAGACAAGTGTGGCTATGAACGGTCACTTAGAGGTAGTGCCCGTACATGATAACTAATTAGATACTTTACTGTACTTACTAATGTATATGCATGGTAAATATGTAGTACTTATGGAAAAGTGGGTACACACAGGTACGTCCTTACAGTATTTGTATATGGTAACTAATAAGACATTACTGTACATACTAATGATATGTACATGGTAAATCTGTAGCACCTATGGAAAAATGTGGTAACAAACAAGACACATACTGTACTTGGTAAGTCCTAAACTTTTTCAATTGCTTGTGTTGGACTGTTTATGAAAAATTGCTGTCCACAACAGTGCTTACAAAGTTTGAAGAACTGATAATTCCTGTTATGTTTATGTAAAATGGTGCACTTTATTTTACAGTCCTATTTCCATATACTTACTATGTAAGTACTGGTGTATGTACCTATTAGTTAATGTACAGAATAAATTATGCTGGACTCAAGTTGGGGGTATAAACATGGACCAAGGTACTTATTGAGTAATTGACGGTACGTGTAACATTGGTTTTGCTTTGTTTCACAGAACTAATCGTTGCCTGGGTTGCATAGGCTATGTATCTGTGGGGCGGAGCTATCAAATTAGGGGCGAGACCCTTTTGGGGATAGGGGGGAGTTTGTTTTGGTAATTTCAAATATCTACATTGGCTACCAGAAATTGCTTACCCCACCTTTAAAGATTAAACCCACTTTATAATGATGATAATAATATATATATATATATATATATATATATATATATATATATATATATATATATATATATATATATATATATATATATATATATATATATATATATATAATTAGTAATAATATATAATAAATACATAAAATTAAATTAAAACCAACTAATAATAAAGGCAACGTAATATATAGAATACTTCATAAAAATAATTTGCTAGTTAAAAGCCAAAGTAAAAAGATAATGTTTTAGCTTATAGACCTAAACCATTTGTACTGTTTTTTTTTTTTTTTTTTTTTTTTTTTTTTTTGGGGGTTTTATTGTGTCTGGTACATTACTTTTTCTTGTGTGAGAAAGTGAGAATGTTGATGTTCATCTCTGGATCTTTATTGGACAGGAGGAAGCAGAGATACCAGAGTGCTCCCCGGAACATCCATAGACATGTGCTGATGTCTGAGATCAAGGAGGCAACAGCTACCCTTCCTTTAGTAAGAGACAATTTTTCTAAACTACACCTTCAGGCAGTAAGAATGCAGTAATCAAAACATACTCTCTTTTACCCCTTTTCCAATGTTTAAGTGCTGGTTCGGAGCTAGAACCTAGTTTCGAATCTGTTCCATGTTTAGGCCCGTTGATTTTTGCGGGCCTAAACATGCTCGAAAACTCATGAAACTTTGCACACATGCCCAAAGTGGTGAAAATTTACATCTGGTATGGGTTTCAGAAGTGGTTGTGGCAAAATGGCTCGATAGTGGCACCTTTAAAATTTAAACGAAGTGCCTCTCGAACTATGTTTCACATACATGTACGAAATTTGGTAGACACATGTAACACACCAATACCTACAAAACAGTTCCTTCTGTATGAAGTCCCAAACCCAACAGGAAGTCTGTTATCTTGAATTTTCTCTGCAAGTTTTGTGCTGCTTTTGCCATTTTCAGGCGTTGTATGTAAACAAACAAACTCCTAGAGATTTAAATATATTAAAAACACCAAATGTGGTCAGTGTAATCTAAAGCCCTGTGACGTTAAATTGCGAAGATGTTGAGTTTTTGTTGAAGGGCGTGTCCTTGGTGGCCTGACAAACTTCGATGTTTCGCCATGAAAAAGGAAGTTGTTATAATTCAGGCAAACAGTGTCCAATCTGCACCAAATTTCACGTTTGATAAGAGTCCGGTCCTGAACACATGCCCATGCCCATATTCAGTTATAGTCATAGCGCCACCTGCTGGCAACAGGAAGTGGCATGCTTTACGGTCTAACAAAGTCCTCATAGAGATTTAATGACATTAACATTATATTTGGTCAGACTAATCTAAAGGCCTTTGCAGGGCAGTGCACAGGGGGGTGGCCCGGTGGCTAGAGCCACTGTCCCTCTGCCCTCATCGGCAGAGGTGCCCCTTTCACCAAACCCACCCCCGCTATCACCCCAGCTCAAAGTGATCGGTCACCACTCCGCTAAAGATCCACTGATTCCGCGAATCTGCTCTGTTTTTTCCCACCGCTCCGTGGCATCACTCACAATCTGTGTGCCCGCTCTCTGGAGATGACAGTTCTTTCCGAAGGTTGATGCATTAACAGTCAGTGGTTGATCTGCTGAATTAGTAATTTGTAATTTGGTAGTTTGTTTTTGTATTTCTGTCGTTAATGACTTGCTCTCGGCCTTCTAAAAGTCATAACTTGTATGGAATATCCATGTTCTTAGAATGTCTAATCAAATTATTGTACCCGATCAGATCTAATATAAATAACACCAAATTTGCTGTTGTTGGCACATTTTGTAGAAAAAAAACCAACAATGCCTTCACAAAAAAAGGTGAACGAGAAAGGGAGTGAAAGAGCAAAGGGATGCTGCTAAAGTCAGTTCAACTTCGCAAACATGAATTAAATGCTCCAGCAAGCCAGCAGGTAAATCATCATATAGAATATTTAGGGGCCAAGCACCGAAGGTGCTTAGGCACCTATTGTTATTGTTAGATTTCCTATTATTATTATTCTTCTTCCGCCGCAAATGAATAGCAGCCCATAGAACCGATTGCGGGAAAGTTGTAAAATTTGACCCACTGATAGATGATACTGTAAATAGTAACCACACCAAATTTGGAGTCTCTAACTCAAACTCTCTAGCGCCACCACTTGTCCAATAATTCAATTTTGAAATGCTAATAACCTTTGAACTGTAAGCCAAAAATTAAAAAAGGAAATTTCCTCTGAATCCTTGGCTCAAGCAGAGTCGAATGAAGTCCAAAATTCAAAAATCGTAAGGTTTAGTTTTTTCTCTATCTTCAATTGTTCGTAAAACCTACTTTGTCGAACTCGTCCTAGACGATTTATCCGATTGTCACCAAAATTGGCTCAGATCATCTACAGACCATGGAGGCCAAAAGTTATGGAATTCAAGTCGATTCGTCCAAGTGTTCTCGAATACCACACTAACGAATTCGCCAAAAAGCACGCAAAAATAGATCTGACGCTATATCTCCACAAGGGTTTGGCATATTGACACAAAACTTGTTGAGTGTTATAACAAGCATGACCTGAGGCTACCTGCAGTGTTTCGGCACTGTGCCACCTAGTGGTCAGGAGATATGAAAAATACATATTTTTGCTTATAACTTGTGAATGGTTTGGCCAAAAATCATAAAAATTGTCTCTTTAGATTCAATGGATCATGCCGAGTCCAACCATGTCCAATTTTCACATGTCAGCCATTTTGGGCGTCGGCCATGTTGAATTTTGTCGTAAAATGCTCTATTTTACGAACGCATTGACATATCGTTATGAAACTCGGTATGCTTCTTCGGCACCATGCCCTGATGGTACTCAAAACGTTTGGAGGCAGCGCCACCTTGTGGTCAACAATTATAATGAAATTTCTAAAAGTGCTAATAACCTTGGCTTATATTAGCCTATTTTAATAAAACTCATATTGATTGATTCCTTGGTTCATGCCGAGAACATCGATACCAATTTTGCTATAATTGGATGAACTTCCTGTCCGACATTTTGATTCATGTCTAAAACCTACTTTTTCGAACTCCTCCTAGACCGTTAGTCCGATTTTCACCAAATTTGACTCGGATCATCTACAGACCATGCTGACAAAAAGTTATGGATTTTGTGTCAATATACGAAACTGTTTTCGTTTAGCGCGTCAACGAATTTTCTGGTAAGATGCCAAACTGCATCCAAGGCTGTATCTCAGCGAAACTTTGACATATTCACATCAAAATTTGTATGTGACATTGTGACCTCACACTGACCACGCCACGTCAGTTTGGTATCAGCGCCACCTATTGGTCAAGAGTAATAAGCCATTCATTAATTATTAATAATGAAATTTACAAAAATGCTAATAACTTTTGATTGCATTAGCGTATTGTAATGAAACTGGTCTCAAATTATTCCTTGGGTCATGCTGACAACACACATATCAATCATGTCATAGTAAGTCGAACTTCCTGTCCGCCATATTGATTTTTCTTGAAAACCTACTTTTTCAAACTCCTCCTAGACTGTTTGTCCGATTTTCAACAAAATCGAATCATATCATCTTCAGACCATGCTGACAAAAAGTTATGGATTTCGTGTTAATAGACAAAACCGTTTTCACATACCACAACAATGAATTTGAGACATGATGCCAAAGTGACACTTGAGGCTGTATCTCGGCAATGCTTTGAGATATTGACACCAATCTTTATGTGTGCCATTGTCAACTCACACAGAACACACCATATTGACTTGATATCATCGCCACCTATTGGTCAAACGTTATAAGCCAATAAATATGATTTTTCAGCCGTTTTGACTAAATTAATCATAAAATGGCTTCAATTATTAAATTCTCCAGTTGGTCTGATGTTCCAACCAAACTTCCTGTCCGCCATTTTGATTTATGTTGAAAATCTACTTTTTCGAACTCCTCCTAGACCATTGGTTCAATTTTCACCAAAATCAAATCATATCATCTTCAGACCATGCTGACAAAAAGTTATGGATTTCGGGTTGATAGACAAAACCATTTTCACATACCACAACAACGAATTTGAGACATGATGCCAAAGTGACACTTGAGACCGTAACTCTGCAATGCTTTGGCATATTGACACCAAACTTTGTGTGTACCATTGTCACCTCACACAAAACACACCACATCGATTTGATAACAGTGCCACCTGTTGGTCAAAAGTGAAAAGTCAATCAATCCTATTGCTGCTAGTTTTCAATGATTTTTCACTCATTTGGACTGCAATAATCTTAAAATGGCTTCAGTTACTAATTTCTGCAGTTGTTCTGATGCTCTGTGCTATGCTTTGCTCCTCGTTTTGCCGCTGATGTGCTTGGCCCCGTCATTGCTGCTTGCAGCTATATTTAGTAGTTTCATTCTTAGTCACACTTTTTTAAACTATATTAATAGGCCTATAATAGTTAAAATGTTAATATAAATGTTCTAAATGAGCTCTTTATTAGTATATAATATTGATTTATGCTGTGTAATATTAAATCAAATGTCTAATACTTATACTTCCATTGAAGATGAGGCAGAAGCTGGCTCAGAGAGCGAGGGAGAGCCCACTCTATCAAAACATCTACAATAAAGTCTGAAATTATTACAGTGCTGTCTTCACTTTTAATTGTACACTACCAGTCAAAAGTTTTTGAACAGTGAGTAGAAAAGACTTAAAAAAAAAAATCTAAATCTTACTAAGCCCGCATTTATTTGAAACAAAGTACAGCAAAAACCATAACATTCTGAAATATTTGTTACTATTATATTCCATTTGAATATATTTAAAAATTTAATTTATTCCTGTGATTTCAAAGTTGAATTTTTAGCATCATTACTCCAGTCACATGATCCTTCAGAAATTACTCTAATATACTTATTTGCTGCTCAAAAACATTTATTATTAGTATTGTTGAAAACAGTAAAATTGTACTATAGGGCCTAACCATTCATTTTTGAGTGAATGGTTATGGTGTATAAATGCTGATCTTCGGATATTTCTATTTATCAAAGAATCCTGAAAAAAACAGTTTTAAATATTGATAATAATAATAATAAATGTTTGAGCAGCAAATCAGAATATTAGAATGATTTCTGAAGGATCATGTGACACTGAAGAGTAATGAGGCTGAAAATTTTGCTTTGATCACTGGAATAAATTCAATTTTAAAATATATTTAAATAGAAATAAGTTATTTGAAATAGTAAAAATATTTCAACATTTTACTGTTTTTGCTTTACTTTGGATCAAATAAATGCAGGCTTGGTGTGCAGAAGAGGCTTCTTAAAAAAAAAAAAAAAAAAAAAAAAAAATTCAAAATCTTCAAAAACTTCGGACTGGTAGTGTATATTTGTAACAACTGTAACTGTGAATTTGTAATACAAATTTGTATTAACAAGCACCTTGGTGCCCTTTTTTTGGTTTGGGCCACTGCCCCTCAAAATGTATGTGCATGGCCCTGGGCCTTTGTGATGTTAAATTGCAAAGAGCTTGAGTTTTCTTGTGGCGGCCTGATAAACTTCAGCAGTTTGTTAGTTGTATGATGCCGATCGCATAGATATGACTATTAGGAGTCAAAGTTATAGTGCCACCAACTGGCAGCAGGAAGTGTGTATTTTTCAATTTGATTTGAAATCACATGCTTATTTTTTTACCCGATTTGCTTCAAACTTCATCAGAATAATGTCAAAACACGGCCGATGAGAATCTGTAAAGGGGTCCTTGATTAAATATTAAATGCCATGGAAACATGTCAAATTGAATATTCTTTTCTGGTGTTTTTGAGGCCCGTAACATGCTTACAGTTTCATGAAACTCGACGCACACGTCAATATTAAAGTCCCCCTGTAGAGAAAATAAATGTTTTTTGTTGTTTATTTGTCTATGTGGTGTTTTTAATATGCTTTTAGACAAACCATGTGCCAATCCATTAATCAACACGATGCTGAGTATTTTCTCCTTAAAACTGTACAACCCAAAGGCAATTCCAGAAACGTGGTATGAAACAGACCTTTTTTTGCTACGTCACAAAAATCAATAACCAATCACGTCAAGGGATCCTGTCATTAGCATATTATTTAACTGTGCTGTAAAGCAGGGGCTCTAGTGAGAAGGCACCCAGGTTAATCCAGTATATCTTTCTGTAGATGTTTCACTAGCAGTTGATATTTAGGGGCCAAGCACCGAAGGTGCATAGGCACCTATTATATCCGTTAGCATTCTTTTTAGGGGCCAAGCACCAAAGGTGCGTAGGCACCTATTGAAACAGTTGGCGTTATTAGGGGCCAAGCACCGAAGTGGCGTAGGCACCTATTATATCCGTTAGCGTTCTTATTATTATTCTGTTTCTTCCGCCGGAAAGTAAATGGCAGCCCATAGAACCGATTGCGGGAAAGTTATCAAATTTGACACACTGATAGATGATACTGTCAATAGTAACCACACCAAATTTGGAGTCTCTAACTCAAACTCTCTAGTGCCACCACTTGTCCAAAAATTTAATTTTGAAATGCTAATAACTTTTGAACCGTAAGCCACAAAATAAATTATTTTTTCCTCTTAATCCTTGGCTCAGACAGAGTCAAATGAAGTCAAAAATTCAAAAATCATAAGGTTTAGTTTTTTTGTCTGTCTTCAATTGTTCGTAAAACCTACTTTGTCAAACTCATCCTAGACAGTTTGTCCGATTCTCACCAAAATTGGTTCAAATCATCTACAGACCATGGTGGCAAAAAGTTATGGAATTCAAGTCGATTCCAAGCGTTCTCGAATACCACACTAATGAATTCGCTGAAAAGCTCGCAAAAATGGAAATGAGGACCGCAATCTCCGCAACGGTTTGACGGATTGAGATGAAACTTGGTGTGTGTTATAACAAGCATGACCTGAGGCTACCTGTAGTGTTTCGGCTCTTATGGTTTGTGCAGTGTTGCATTGTATCGTTTAAAAATCATTTGCCAATATCTTAGAAACCGTTACTCCGATCGACACCAAACTTTTTCACCAAAATCGAATAATATCATCTTCAGACTCTGCTGACAAAAAGTTATGGATTTTGTATTGATAGACAAAAACGTTTTCACATACCACAACAACGAATTTGAGACGTTGACACTGACACAAAATAACACTTTAGGTTGTATCTCTGCAATGCTTTGGGATATTGACACCAAACTGTGTGTGTACCATTGTCACCTCACACAGAACACACCACATTGATTTGATAACAGTGCCACCTGTTATTAAAATAATCCTAAATGGCTTCAATTACTCCTTTCTGCAGTTGGTCTGATGGTCATTAGTCTGTTGGTGAATCTGGGGCGATGGCCCCAGATTCACTTTAACAGCACGTTAAACATGATGCTCTTACTTGATCTGGACAAACTGTGCATCAGTAGAAAGATTAAAGACTGTAGCTTCGATATTTGACCACTTTTTTCATAAAACATTGTTGCAGTGACAGTAATTTAGTAATTCATGTCAGGAGTGCAAAATAATAAATCCGTGTGTCATATTTAGAATAGAAATTCACCACGCATTCATATTCATTCACGTCTGCAGCAGTTTATTTGTGTTCACACAGCGTCAGTAAGGTCTTATAGTCCAAAGATGCATATGCTGTACATGGAGCTATATAGATATATTTACTCATGTTTACTTCATATTTCTTCAGACAGAATAATAATTTCTATTCATGTTCCATTGATTTATGCGATCTGATGACCATTAGCAGCTCCATGAGCTGTCTCTGGGTTTACTCTTTCGTGCTTGTGCTATGACACTCTGAGACCTGATTCGTCTGTCGTTTATTATTCATAACTGCGTCTCATATCCCACCCCATCTCATCCTGTCACATACCTCCTGTACTCGTCCATGTTGATATCTGACTAGTCTCAGCCTCAGATGTCACGCCCACGGAACGTTGGCTAAACGTCTGATGCATATGTCACACTTTTCTGGAAACACTTAAGGAATGTCGAAGTCGTCATCTGACTGGTTGAAATAAACCAGATTTCCGGGAGATGCGAGTGTCGCGATTATATTCAGTCCGCCGGGAAACGAAGATGCCGTGGTGCCAAACCCCCTCACTAAAGAAGAAATCTGTCGTGTTTACAAATGTGATGACGAACTCTTATCAGGTCAACTAAACGCAGAATTTTCAAAAGTGTGTGAAATATTTAAAGTTCGCGGCATACAATCTTTAAAATACATCCGAGTTTCACACAACAGTCTGTTATTGTGGCGACATTTACACCCCCCGAAACATGACGCTATGAACAAAACGAACTATGATTGGTTATTTGACATGTCGGTCAAACGGCCTCATGGGCGGGCCTTGGCCAATGAAACCTGCCATAGATTCCAGACCTTCAGCCGTCAGTCTGAAGGTCTGGCTACGCGAGACTAATATCTGACCACATGCAGCAAACACAGAGAAACCTCTGTACCCACGAAATATCCAAATAATAAACACACGATTACGATAGTATATTGTTTGTATGTAATTTTCTTGAGATTTGGGGTATTTTCATAACAAAAAAAGAATGTGTACATCTGAAGTGCTAATTTGTGCAGTAATATAAAAGGCATATTTTAACAACAGTAAACGACCAAATTCCACATGTGATCGCGAAAGGAAGTTATAACACTCAATGGTGGTTTAAAGTGAGTTTGAGTAAAAGTGTACTAATAATCTCAATACAAATAAATTGTCTTAAGTAGCTTGATGCTAATGTTAGCTCTAATGCAGTGGCCCTTGGCTTGGTATTATTGGCAGAATTCGGCCCTCTGCGAAAACTAATTTTGGAACCCTGCTGTACATTATTTGTTTTGCATTGTTTTTTACCTTCTCTCGAAACGTTAGCCTATAATGTTTTAGAAAATTCAGGAAATTCTTAATTTTGAAAATTAAAGCCGTTTGCACCGCGCCCTTCCATCACTTAATATTTTATTTTTGTGCATTAATCTATTAAATTACTTAGTATATGAGACCATGATCTACACTCACAAAATAGTCTTCTTTTTAGCGTTTGTTTTACATTAATTACCAATAGGATAAAACACAGGCAACAGTGTTTAACCCTCTGGGGTCTTAGGGTGTTTTGGGGGCCTGGAGAAGTTTTAACATGCCCAGACATTTGTGCTTTTTCAGTTGCTTATAAACAAATGGCTAAAATCTAATAACACTGTAATCAGCACAAACTGGCCTACAATAATATGTGAGCAGCATGTACATGATTGTGTTTTTGATAAAGCATAATTTATGTGTGGTTAATGAAAAACTAACATTTTTAAAGTCACTGAAATAAGGCCATAAAACACATACAACAGTCACAAGACTTTTGAGAACTGGATCTTGTAGCCTAGAGTTTTTGCTTCAAAATGATGTGAAAATCATCTTGTTTGCTCCCTCACAGAAAACAATATATTAGGGGTGGCACGGTACATGTATTCGTACTGAACCGTCACAATACTGACATCTCGATTCGGTGCATGAGGTCTTACGACGAATACAGGCAATTTACCCCCAATCCAGAAGGGGGCACCCGCAGTAATGCAACGCTGTTTGATAGCCGCCAGCAGAAGAACAGCGAATGCCATGAGTTGCGCACTTGAAAACAATGCCCCCTAGACAGTGACCATGTGCTGATTCTGAACGCGTCTCTCACATAGACTGACAAATGAGTATACTTTAAAGGCTTGTGCACTCAACTGTTTGCGAAATGGGGCTTTGTGCTCATATATCCTACATCTCTCATTCAGCACAAATCCAAATATTCCATAATATTTCCATATTTGCGATGTAACTTATCTGAATGCTAAACTATTATTTATTATGTAAATTATAGCCTTTGTACTTCAGTCGCATTCCAACGGTGACACAGTGGGGGGTGTGCTGATGTTTGGCTCACTGTATTTTATTTTGATAAAGTACCAACTGTGCTGTCAAGTTAGAAATGCTGGAACTGATGTGTGTGTGCGCGCGCGCGTGCTCCGGCACGATCACTTCAACTGTTTCCTTATACCAGCAGAATCAACTTTAAACACTTAAACTCTTATTAATAATCACTGTATAAAGGTCTGATTTTCTTTATGTACACTCACAATGAAAACAAAACAGATTTTATATATAATATGTAATATTTAGTATTTTCACATCTAGATGGAAAAAAAATGTAATTTGCACTACTGTCTGTTCAAAATAAATTAAAAGAAACCGAGCATAGTAGATTTGTTTTTCCTTGTTGTACCGAAATCGTATAGAACCGTGAACCCCGAACCAAGGTACGTACCGAACCGTGACATTTGTGTACCATGCCACCCCTACAATATATTGATTTAAATTTTCTAAGACACTTTTTGTTTCGAAAGGGCATATGCGAGGAGGTGTTAATGATCACGAATAATAGTGTGATTCACACCTGAGAAGACAAAGGCCCGCATAATGAGCCTTTCAGTCAGGTATATGACTGAGAGGGAAGAGTTTCAAGAAGGAATGTGAGGACAAAAGAAATGTATATATTTTTTGTTTGTAGTTTATTTAGAATATATTTAACTGTCACACAAAATAACTTGAGATTCACTTGCGAGTGCTGTTAAACAGTTTATTAGGAACAATCAAAGCTGAATTTTTAGCATCATTATTCCAGTCACATGATCCTTCAGAAATTTACATTTACATTTATTCATTTAGCTGACGCTTTTATCCAAAGCGACTTACAATTGCTATATATGTCAGAGGTCGCACGCCTCTGGAGCAACTAGGGGTTAAGTGTCTTGCTCAGGGACACATTGGTGTCTCACAGTGGATTCGAACCCGGGTCTCTCACACCAAAGGCATGTGTCTTATCCACTGCGCCATCACCACCCCATGAGAAATCATTCTAGTATTCTGATGTGCTGCTTAAAAAGCAGCAAATCAGAATAAAAATAATATTATTATTATTATTATTGTTGAAAACAGCCGAGTAGACTTTTTTTTCAGGTTTCTTTGAATAGAAAGTTCAGAAGAACAGCATCGTTTGTAACATTATAAATGTCTTTATCATCATTTTTGTGCTATATGTTTTAATTTATTTATATATACAGGTCCTTCTCAAAAAATTAGCATATTGTGATAAAGTTCATTATTTTCTGTAATGTACTGATAAACATTAGACTTTCATATATTTTAGATTAATTACAACACAACTGAAGTAGTTCAAGCCTTTTATTTATCTCAAAAAATTAGCATATCATGAAAAGGTTCTCTAAACGAGCTATTAACCTAATCATCTGAATCAACTAATTAACTCTAAACACCTGCAAAAGATTCCTGAGGCTTTTAAAAACTCCCAGCCTGGTTCATTACTCAAAACGCAATCATGGGTAAGACTGCCGACCTGACTGCTGTCCAGAAGGCCATCATTGACACCCTCAAGCAAGAGGGTAAGACACAGAAAGAAATTTCTGAACGAATAGGCTGTTCCCAGAGTGCTGTATCAAGGCACCTCAGTGGGAAGTCTGTGGGAAGGAAAAAGTGTGGCAGAAAACGCAGCACAGCGAGAAGAGGTGACCGGACCCTGAGGAAGATTGTGGAGAAGGACCGATTCCAGACCTTGGGGGACCTGCGGAAGCAGTGGACTGAGTCTGGAGTAGAAACATCCAGAGCCACCGTGTACAGGCGTGTGCAGGAAATGGGCTACAGGTGCCGCATTCCCCAGGTCAAGCCACTTTTGAACCAGAAACAGCAGCAGAAGCGCCTGACCTGGGCTACAGAGAAGCAGCACTGGACTGTTGCTCAGTGGTCCAAAGTACTTTTTTCGGATGAAAGCAAATTTTGCATGTCATTCGGAAATCAAGGTGCCAGAGTCTGGAGGAAGACTGGGGAGAGGGAAATGCCAAAATGCCTGAAGTCCAGTGTCAAGTACCCACAGTCAGTGATGCTGGTGTTGGTCCACTGTGTTTTATCAAGGGCAGGGTCAATGCAGCTAGCTATCAGGAGATTTTGGAGCACTTCATGCTTCCATCTGCTGTTATTTTAAATATTTAGTGAGCAGACTTGGTGAGCAGAAGAGAATTCTTTACAAAAACATTAAAAAAATCTTACTGTTCAAAAACTTTTGACTGGTAGTGTATGTCATGTTGAAATATATAAATGAACATCACATACCTGGATTTTGATTTTGGAGCACTTCATGCTTCCATCTGCTGAAAAGCTTTATGGAGATGATTTCATTTTTCAGCACGACCTGGCACCTGCTCACAGTGCCAAAACCACTGGTAAATGGTTTACTGACCATGGTATTACTGTGCTCAATTGGCCTGCCAACTCTCCTGACCTGAACCCCATAGAGAATCTGTGGGATATTGTGAAGAGAAAGTTGAGAGACGCAAGACCCAACACTCTGGATGAGCTTAAGGCCGCTATCGAAGCATCCTGGGCCTCCATAACACCTCAGCAGTGCCACAGGCTGATTGCCTCCATGCCACGCCGCATTGAAGCAGTCATTTCTGCAAAAGGATTCCCGACCAAGTATTGAGTGCATAACTGAACATAATGGCCATTCTTTTATTGGTCGGATGAAATATGCTAATTTTTTGAGATAGGAATTTTGGGTTTTCATGAGCTGTATGCCAAAATCATCAATATTAAAACAATAAAAGGCTTGAACTACTTCAGTTGTGTTGTAATGAATCTAAAATGTATGAAAGTCTAATGTTTATCAGTACATTACAGAAAATAATGAACTTTATCACAATATGCTAATTTTTTGAGAAGGACCTGTATATAGGGAAGAAAGAGCGTCTCCCTGCAGCATTCGTCCGGGGAGTTCCTGGAGATTCCAGAGCAACCTTGCCAAGCTGTTCTGTTGTTTTGGGAAGCCGAAAAGAGATAAGATTGTTTGGTAATGGTGTGGGGGATGTTTTCTTGGCACACTTTAGGCCCCTTAGTGCCAATTGGGCATCGTTTAAATGCCACGGCCTACCTGAGCATTGTTTCTGACCATGTCCATCCCTTTATGACCACCATGTACCCATCCTCTGATGGCTACTTCCAGCAGGATAATGCACCATGTCACAAAGCTCGAATCATTTCAAATTGGTTTCTTGAACATGACAATGTGTTCACTGTACTAAAATGGCCCCCACAGTCTCAACCCAATAGAGCATCTTTGGGATGTGGTGGAACGGGAGCTTCGTGCCCTGGATGTGCATCCCACAAATCTCCATCAACTGCAAGATGCTATCCTATCAATATGGGCCAACATTTCTAAAGAATGCTTTCAGCACCTTGTTGAATCAATGCCACGTAGAATTAAGGCAGTTCTGAAGGCGAAAAGGGGTCAAACACAGTATTAGTATGGTGTTCCTAATAATCCTTTAGGTGAGTGTGTGTGTGTGTGTGTGTATATATATATATATATATATATATATATATATATATATATATATATATATATATATATATATATATATATATATATATATATATATATATATATATATATATATATATATATATATATATATATATGACTCCAAGCTTTTGAATTGTATAGTGTATATTCAGGGTTCGAAATTAACAAATGCGGGTAAAAATCAGCTGTGGTGGGTAACGCTGTCAAATCACTAGCCAATTTGGTGGTTACTTTTCGTAAGTTATGTTCACTCATTAATGTCTTGGGGAAGTTCATGCAAGTCAAGTCTGCACAGGTTTAGCGCAAATACTGAATTCATGAGACAGCATGACATTATCGAGTATATTGCAAAAACCAAACAAAACACTTACAGAGTGCACGCATACACAACGTGATTAAGTCTGGTTAGACTAACTTAGTGCGTGTGCACATTTAGAGTGTGTTCTTTCACTGCATAATTCAGTCTATTAATATGCATTCAAAATAATCACATAATTCAAGATAAGGGGCAGAAATTTTATATATTTATATCAATTCATATAGTTAATCAGTATCACATGAAGAGTGCCGTTTGTTCTTAAAAAAAAAATCAGGTTACAAATGTGACATTGATTTTATACAACAGTTCAATAAACAATAAGTTAATATTAAGAGACTTACGTTTTAGACACCATATTGGCTGTTTTTGCTCTATTTCGCCAACAAAAAAAACATTCCAGCCACAGCACTGTTTTGCATCTCTGAGCAACATGATGGTGTTTTGTTCCTGAATGAATCAACCGTTTAAATGATTCGGGTCAGTCGCAACGACTCAGTGATTGCTGCCACCTGCTGGCAGTTTTAATTTCACGTTTAGAGTATCTTTTCATTTTTTTAAATTTCAAATATCAGTATTCAACATTTCATGTTTAAAATATGAAAACATTATTTATGCATTTGTAACTGCAGGTTAAAGCATTCCATGTCCCTCTAAGCTGCTTTAACGTGTAAATACATCTAAATGACACTTCAGATGCATCTTCTGGACAGATGAAATTGTTTGATACTGATTTAATTTGTTTAGTAACAGCCTAAATGTATTATTATTATAATTGACCGATTAAATGTAAGAATTTGACTCAAGAATATCCAAAATTTTAGGAGTCAGCAGTCCACAGTAATCCTTAAGATATCAGCACAATAAAACACTCAGCAAAATAGTCTAATTATCTTTATCGACACAATCCCAGAAAATACTGAGAATTTTTTTTTTTTTTGTCAATATCGCACACGCCTAGTACTGACACAAAATTATTTGCAACAGTCAAATTACTTTGTCACGTCCAGTGTAGAGAGCCTCATGCTGTTGGTTTATTTCCCCCTTTTGTTTTGGCTAGTAGAAGTTATGAATAGCCGGTAACTTAAAAAATTAGTAGCCAAATTGACTGGTGAGAGAAAAAGTTCATTTCAGTCCCTCAGTATATTATTACACTTGGAGTAAGACTGTTGTAATGATGCTGAAATTTTAGTTTTGATCACAGGAATAAATTACATTTAAAAAAAAAAAAAAAATTCAAATAGAAAGCAGTTATTTTAAATATTTAGTGAGCAGACTTGGTGAGCAGAAGAGAATTCTTTACAAAAACATTAAAAAAATCTTACTGTTCAAAAACTTTTGACTGGTAGTGTATGTCATGTTGAAATATATAAATGAACATCACATACCTGGCATTTCCAAAGTGTATAATGTTTGTGCTCTGAGGAAGAAAAAAAAAACATTTGAAGAGACTCTTGGAAGTGTGTGCATCACTTGGTCTTAGCTGTGGTCCAGGTTCCTGTGCGGGCAGGAATCTCAGAGCCTGTGGAACATGTCAACATCAGTCTCTGTTTTCCATTACCGAGCTGTCTTTGCAACAGGTTATTTGCACTGTTATTCTCACATCTGAAATAAAAAAGCAAGCATGCTGTTTACACAAATAAACTACATTATTAACATTATTGTGATGGTCACTGATACTAGTACTAATTTATAGAAAAAAGAACACAGTTACCACATAGCGCACATATTTTACCATACATTAAATAAATCTAATTAAAATCAAATCAAAGTAACATCTGTAAAATAGTGAATGCACACTTACTCTATAAAATTCTGAATGTAGATGAAAACTGAACTAGTCCCCTTCCTGTGTGAGATGCAGGTGAAGGCGAGAGTTTGTATTCAACAGTCCTAAAAGAATGTTATAAACTATCGTTAGCATTTATTTTTCACAGTACCTTAGTATATGCATAGCCCTACTTGATGAGAAAACCATGCCAATAACAAAGAAACTATATTTTAACTATCAACCACAAATAATATTACCATATAGGTATAATAAAAGTACAATTACTATACACTATACTATGCACTTATTCAGTATGATTTTCCAGCAAACTCAAAACTGAACGACACGTGTGCCTTTCTTGTGCAATTATGCCAGTGATGCAGCCACAGTCCTAAACATAAATTGAAACAGTTGTTATAGCAATTACCAGAAGATGCACAGCTGATAATAAATTGCTTCACTGATAAGAATGGATGCTCCTATATCGTTGATGGGTCACTTATCAGTTAGGAGATTTGAAAACGAAAATCAAGAGACATCTATATATAAAAAACGGTTAAAATCAGAAAACAAAACCACTGTATGTGCTGTTCAATATTCTCCTATTTGTTCAGATATATAAAAAAAAATCTTAGACAAACATTGGTATATCTTAAAATCTGACCCTCTCCTCAGTGATATTTTTGAGAAAACACCAAGGTTTGTGTATAAACGCTCTTCTAATGAGCTGATGTTAGTTCATCTGTAGAACAACCCACTCACTTTTTATCTATCTCCTTGGGTAACTATAGCTGTGATCGTTGTGCCCAATGTAACTTTACTACAAAAACGAATGTTTTCTCTCATCCTCATTCAGGAAGGGAGTTCAAAATTAAGGGTGTCATCACATGCACTACAAAAAATTTTATTTATATTATAAAATGTCGATGCGGGTTAGCGTATATAGGAAAGACACAGCGTACTTTAAAAACAAGGATTGCAGAACATCGAAGCAGTATTCGCACTAATGATCAAAAAAACCCGGTAGCAGTACATTTTAATTTAAAAAGACACAACCTTTCCACACTGAGATATATTGGAGTTGAACATGTTAAAGAACCCAGGAGAGGTGGTGATGTCAATAAGATTTTACTAAAAAGAGAAGCTTATTATATTTACACACTAAATACTCTTTCTCCTAAGGGTTTGAATTTAGAACTTGATTTTAACTCATGTTTGTAATTGCTATTCTTTGTATTGAAAGGTGAATGTTGTTGATACAGCTTCATTTGTACCCTAATATACAGGTGCTGGTCATAAAATTTGAATATCATGAAAAAGTTGATTTATTTCAGTAATACCATTCAAAAAGTGAAACTTGTATATTAGATTCATTCATTACACACAGACTGATATATTTCAAATGTTTATTTCCTTTAATTTTGATGATTATAACTGACAACTAATGAAAGTCCCAAATTCAGTATTCCAGAAAATTTGAATATTGTGAAAATGTTCAATATTGAAGACACCTGGTGCCACACTCTAATCAGCTATTTAACTCAAAACACCTGCAAAAGCCTTTAAATGGTCTCTCAGTCTAGTTCTGTAGGCTACACAATCATGGGGAAGACTGCTGACTTGACAGTTGTCCAAAAGACGACCATTGACACCTTGCACAAGGAGGGCAAGACACAAAAGGTCATTGCTAAAGAGGCTGGCTGTTCACAGAGCTCTGTGTCCAAGCACATTAATAGAGAGGTGAAGGGAAGGACAAGATGTGGTAGAAAAAAGTGTACAAGCAATAGGGATAACCGCACCCTGGAGAGGATTGTGAAACAAAACCCATTCAAAAATGTGGGGGAGATTCTCAAAGAGTGGACTGGTGCAGCTGGTGTCAGTGCTTCAAGAACCACCACGCACAGACGTATGAAAGACATGGGTTTCAGCTGTCGCATTCCTTGTGTCAAGCCACTCTTGAACAAGAGACAGCGTCAGAAGCAACTTGGGCTTTCATAACACCTGAGCAGTGCCACAGACTGATCGACTCCATGCCACGCCGCATTGCTGCAGTAATCCAGGCCAAAGGAGCCCCAACTAAATATTGAGTGCTGTACATGCTCATACTTTTCATGTTCATACTTTTCAGTCGGCCAACATTTCTAAAAATAATTTTTTTTCATTGGTCTTAATTGATATTCTAATTTTCTGAGATACTGAATTTGGGACTTTCATTAGTTGTCAGTTATAATCCTCAAAATTAAAGGAAATAAACATTTGAAATATATCAGTCTGTGTGTAATGAATGAATCTAATATACAAGTTTCACTTTTTGAATGCTATTACTGAAATAAATCAACTTTTTCACGATATTCTAATTTTATGACCAGCACCTGTATGTGTTGTATGTCTATATATTTTCTATTTTTAGGACAAGCATTTGTAAATTACAAAAAGGATGGGGGATTGTTTGGGTGTTGTTCTGTGATGGTTTGGGTATTTCCTGATATTTTGTTTGTATTCAAATTTTTGCCTCAATATGGTTGTCTTGTTTTAATTGTAATATAGCTGCTCACATGATTGACCTCGATTACCAACAGGTACAATCAGTTGGAACTCTGCTTGAATCTTAGTACTTATTGAGCTGTTGCTTTTACTTGTATGTGTTTGCCTGACGAAGGTCTTTGGACCGAAACGTTGTTAATTAAAACATTTTTGAATAAAGGGAATAGCAGTGTGCAGATCTTTTTAGATGGACTATTCTGACAATGCTTTTCATACTTTTCTGGGCCTCAACAGCGTTATTTACTTGGCAGTCAATGGGACAGTCACAAACCTCCTGGTTTTCATCCAAAATATCTTAAATTGTGTTCTGAAGACGAACAAAGCTTTTACGGGTTTGGAACGACATGGGGGTAAGTCATTAATGACAATTTTCATTTTGGGGTGGAGTATTCCTTTAAGCCTTTTCATTTGATACAACTAAATACATTTACATTTAGTCATTTAGCAGACGCTTTTATCCAAAGTGACTTACAAATGAGGACAATGGAAGCAATCAAAATCAACAAAAGAGCAATGATATGCAAGTGCTATAACAAGTCTCAGTTAGCTTAACACAGTACACGTAGCAAGTTTTTATTATTATTATTATTATTATTATTACTATATAAAAAGAAAACCGAGAATAGAAAAAGAATACAGCAAGCTAGTGATAGAGGCCTTTTTTAATTTGTAAATTGTATAATAAATAAAAAGAAAACAAATAGAATACAAAAAGATTAGAAAAGCTAGTGTTAGTATTTATTTATTTATTTATTAAGAATGGATAATAAAATATCATTATAAACTTTTAAAAGCGCTGATTCAGTACTGTGTGGTTTTAGAATCTGACTGAAAAACTTCAAACACTGAATTTCTCATCAAGAAGGACTGTAGTTGGGTAAAAACTACCTTCTATAGAACTTTCAAAAGGAAAGGTTGTTTTGAAATCGGTCTAAATTAAGAAAAGTCTGTAGGGTCCAAATTCATTTTTTTTTTTCATAATTGGCTGCACTATAGCATGTTTAAAATATGATGGTACACAGCCCGTAGACAGGCAACAATTAATTATAGCCAAAATCCTTGCGCCAAAAACATTAAAAACCTGTTTAAAAATGCGTGTATCTCGAGGACTGTTTGTAGACTTCAAATGTTCAACAATCTCTGCTAACATTGTGAGAGAAACGGGCTCAAACTGCTTAAAAAAAAAAAAAAAGCAGAGCATGAGACAGTTGAGACCGATGGATCATAATCAGGTAACTGAATAGAAGATCTAGTATTAACAATCTTCTCAATAAAGTGATTCCAAACGTTTTCACAAGTTTGCAGAGAGACATAAAAAAAAAAGTCAGATACAGGAGGATTAATGGCAGAGTTCAAAGTACTTAATAGTTCTCTGGGGTTGCAGCAATTTTTTTTTTTTTTTTTATTTTTTTTTTTATAATATCAGAAAAAAATTGGCCCTCACTCTTTTGACCACTATCTGATATTTTGACAGCGATCCAAGATCTCCAAGAATGTGGATTCTGTCATAAGTAGTCATAATTCCTCATAAGAATTCGGTAAACCAACGCACAAAGCACATGGTTTACTGAATCGACATGCATCAGTTGTAATTCAAAGCTGGAATAGACATCAGGCTGCAAACTCCGAAAAAACTGATGTAAACTAAAAAAAAAACTGATGCAAGTCCACCACCACGACCAGTGGTGCGGGTGGAATTAAAAAAGGTACAATTCAGTGGTACAAGCTCAGTAAAAGAGCTAAGGTCTCCGACATTTAGCCAGGTCTCAACCACAAATAGAAAATCCAGATCTCGACGATCTCTGAAGTGAAAAGGTCATGCAATATGAAGGTCTTATTAACTAAAGATCTTGAATTAATCCGAACCATTCTGACCAAGATCGAATCATAAGCTGACTGTGATGCACGACACAGTGGGTTCGTTAAATCCACTCCACCTCTGCGGAGATGAGGCAGACATACCTGCAGGAGGTTCTAGTCGAAAACGGGTACAACAGGCCGGATACAGCGATACAGCGACTCCGCAGTGCCCAGAGCAACTGCGATCCGAGACCAGCCCACATCGGATGACATAAGGGTATGAGTGAGGTACTACAGTGGACGCCAGGTACAATTTCCATCTTGCGGATACGCCGCCTCGCTTCCCACACCATCTTTGATTCCAAATCAAATTAAATGTGTTTTTAGCCGATTCTTGAAGATGGCTAAGGACTCAGCTGCTCGGATTGAGTGGTGGTTTTGTCAGGATGGAACGTCGAAAAATGGCATGTGGAGGGGTACGTGTTGTGTCAGGAACTATTTTGAGGTTAAGGTGAGATGTTTTCACACCTGCCTCATTTAGTTCGGTTGAATCGCACTAGAGTTCGTTGTCCCTCTTGGTGTGGTTCGTTTGGGCAGGTGTGAATGCAGTAATCGCACTCAGGTGCACACCAAAAGCAGACCAAACAAGCGTACAGAGACCTCCCTGAAGAGGTGGTCTCGGCCCGAATGCAAACGGACTCTGGAGCGAACCAAGTGGTATCATAATTCATAACGGGAAATATGTTATAAAAAGCAGCAGTCAGTGTCTTTTGTGAGTGAGAATTTGTGAGAAACTGATTTTTGTGAGTGAGAATATTTATTACATTTGAAAACCAAAGAGCACCTTTTCATATTAAAACGTTGTGTAATTAATTGCCCTTCTCCGTACATTACAAGAATGCTGTCCAGACGAAGCCTTGATTCCCGCTGGCTGTAACTGCATTTTATATATAAGTGAAATATACATAGTGAAAATATAATTAAATATAATTATTTAAATTATTTTTTGCATCGTTTTTGCCAGGACAGCTATAAAGCCTCATTGCGTCTGCGGAGCGAACTTGTCAGTCCATCTTGATGAATGACGCAGAGGAACGTAAACAGGTGAACACTGACCAATTAGAGGACAGCTGTACTCGCATGTGACTTGCATAAACACAGTTTGGTACACTTTGCAATGTTGCCTTGTGAAAGCAAAGCGAACCGAACCAAGAAGAAAATGCAACAATGTAACAAATTAATCCCGGTTTCGGAACAAAGCAAACAATCTACAGGTCTGAATGCACCCTAAGAGTGAGGAGGAAGTGATCTGAGGTGTGCAGTGGAGAAACCAGCACATGATCATAAATGGAGGACTTTTTAAAGACCCGCTGGAACCCTAACTTGCCAAAGTGGCTAGTGGGAGTGACTGTGTTACACGCCATTACTGAAATCCACTTGCATTTGACAGGTGTTAATGTCAAGCCCTGAACATAACCCTCAACGTGCAAATCACTAAATATTAATGTAAACCTGGTTTGATCAATTTATAATCATTTTTACCCATTAAGGACACAAAATGGCCTTATTAGTTGGTTGATATTTCACTATATAAATGAGGACACTGGGCTCTCAAGTATAGCTAAACAATTACAAACTCATATACACATACAATACTGCATGTTGATTTTGTATATCATTGGTTTATAAGGAATGCTTCTCTATTTGACAAAATATTAAATATGTAGTTTTGTTCATATATAGTTTATCTGTTTTATTATGGCATACTAGAAAGGTTCTTTTGGTCTTTTACAGGAAGTGACCACACAACCAGGAATGAGTTTTGACCCTCTCCCTCCTCTGGACTCCATTGCGTCTTACATCAGACCAGAAAGGTACCACCTAGATGCCCTCAAGTTGTCTGCCTTGTATGCCATTACCCCTTAGAGACACCATCCTAAGCCCTGTGTCATATAAGATGTCTTCATATTATTGAAATGTCCCGCAGGAGGCATAGCTTAAAATGTACTCCTCATAAACAAAGCATTTATTTAATCAAGGTCCAAAAATGGTCAGTTTGGATATTGTGGAGTTTGTTGTCACTCGGGCACAACATTTGCATACTACTGCCTCCAAAGCAACTCATCAACAAATAGTTATACATCATTGCAGCATGGGCCTCACCCACTGGTGTTCAGTTTGCTTAACAGCTGACACTTGCCTACACTGGATGTGAATGTTACATTATGTCACGTCAAATACAGATAAAACCCATTATAATCTCTGATACTGGAAAAAGTACAGATGTCTGTTCAGTTATTGACGTACTCCACATGCTTGAGTCTGCTGACAACTGACAAATGGAAAAGTAAAATACCATTTGCTTTGATGTGTCCTGTTTAAACATCTTATCTTATTTGTACGGTGGCCGAGAGAGCTCAACGTACTGCAAATAGATAAAGCACCTGCAAATAAAAAAACCACTTCCTCAATTTTACAACGCAAGTGCTCACAACACAACCAAAAAAAGAAACTCACTGCAAATAGAAAAAACGCCTGCAAATTAAGAAAACAACTTTCATCAATTTGTCAACACGTGCTTCAAATGCTCACAACAAAACCAAACAAAGAAACGCACTGCAAATAAAATTTATTTGGTTGTGTTGTGGGCATTTGCACCACCTGCTGTCAAACTGATGAAGATATTTTCTTCATTATCTTTTATTTTGCTTTTTCTATTTGCATGTGTTTTCTGAAGTTGCAGCATGTTGTGCTCTCTCGGCCACCGTATATTTGCATTTCTGTACAGACCTTCAGAAGGATCCCAGTGACAGAAACAAGTGAATGATTTATTTTGAATGGTTTAATGGTCAGAGGATTAGATGTTTGTTCAGAGCACTTGAGCATTTTTATTTTTTTTAAACAAGGCACAGCTCTAGTGTAATGGGGAGTTCACAAAGAAATGTAATTAACTATGGCTCCTTGAGAGGAAGGAACAAGGCATTGGGTCAGAGTAAGCAGCCTTCAGATTAGCAGTGGACCTAGTTGAGTTTCCAATCCTGCTGAGCTCAAATGCGTTTGCACAGACAGTTCAAATGGCGCAAACGTGGGCACACCCAGTTAAAAAACAATCTGGCAAATGTTTTTTAGGATGACCAGCCAGCTGTCAGACAAATGTCTTGGATGAACAGACTGCTCGCTCATGCACAGGAGGATGCCGGGCACCTGGTTAAAAGAGCTCTCAGCCCCCTTTTCTAGACCGTATGAGACAGGGTTATCTATCTTGTACACAAACCTATGGGACAGTCTTTGCTGTTGACTCCAAACTCCAAAATTTGGTTGAGACATCTTGGCCCCCAAAAAGAGACTACTCGCCAGTAGGGGTGTCCCCGACTAAGGATTTTCATATTCGAATCTGAGTTTTTTAATCTTGCCGATAGTCAACTGATCGTTGAATCTTGTTTGGGGCGGGGGCGGGGGGGATACATTACCAACATTCAGCAGCCGTAAATACTGACGTTCACACAGAGGGAAAATGTGTAACAGATGCCTTGCAGATACTAAAATAATGTTTTATGTTTTGATTAAAAGATAGTTAACATTAAATGTCTGTGAAACCCTAAGAATTCACAACATTTTTGTGCTTTCATTATAATGTTATGTATATGACAGTAGTTATTAATGTTCTGCATTTCTGTTTTGAGCTGCGCACGCTGAAGACCAGTAGAATGAAGCATTTGATAGCATGTTTTTAATCAATGGGATTTAACTCCTTTATCTCATATAGAATATGCTCATTTATTTATACAACATAACGTTAATATTACGAGTTGTAGGCTATCTGTACAAAATGCCCCGAATGCACAATGTGTCTGCGCGGCTCTGAATGAACTCCTTTTGTGGACGCATTCTTCATGCAACAACGTGCAGAAGCACGGCAACTAAACTCTAAAAATTCACAGGGTTTTATGATGATGTTATGTATATGACTGTCCCAGTCATAGTTATTAATATTCTGCATTGTTGTTTGTACAGCGCTGCGTGCTGATAATCACCGTAGTACTACAATGAAGTGCTTTACTGCAGCATTAACTCGACCAAATGCATCTTGGATAAATAATATATAGCCTACACGCAGAGCTGGGTAGATTACTTACAAATTGTAATCCGTTACTGATTCCAGATTACATGACAAAAAGTGTAGTCAGTAACGTATCAGTTACATTACACATTTTAGGTAATATAATCAGATTACTTTTAGATTACTTTTGATTTAACTCGTTAATCACATTGATTTAAATAGCATTATCTTGTACCATAATGATGTAAAAAATGCAAAGAGTAAGAAAACGTGTTACATTCATTGTAATTTACAACATAAAGTGCATGAAACATTATATTACATCAAGGTTTCCCAAACTAGGGTTCATAAAGGAACTGCAGGGGGGTTGTATGTTTAATGCAAAGCTCACAATTAATTAAATCATAAAAAAAATTATCATTTTAAAACATTTCCCTTTTGAGGAAAGTCTCTTCACTCGACGGCCATATTTGCAACGCCTTCTTAATCTTAATGAATGGGGGAATCCTGAAATCTCAAAAACTGCTTGCTGAAATCACAATTAAATTACATGTCAAATCAGCAACAAAAATCTGAAATTAATGGCCCAATGAATGTTGTTTCTTATGCTCAAATAACATTTAAATCTGAAATTAATGGCCCAATGAATGTTGTTTCTTATGCTTAAATAGCATTTAAAAAGCTTATTTTTCAGGCTAGACCAGCCAATGTGCATGCGGAATCATAACCTGCTTATACTGTGCATGTGCATTAGCTGGTCTAGTCAGGTTTCTATGGGAAATTTGGCCCTTTCATTTAGAAGGTGGGACTATTCCTACATATTGCGCATTGCAGTTTCTCCTATTCATAAGTAACCCTATAGGAGTGAACCGTCTTTGTATTTCTATAGTCTTTGTTTTAAATAAAACACTTACTAAAAAGATTAAATATTTTTATTTACCTGCATGTCATGTGATCATTAATCAACATCAAAGAAACTGTGAACATGCAAATGTGATACTTAATATATTCGATGAATAAGGTTTAGATGACAAAAAGTTTTGGAATGCCTGCATTACATGTAACTAAGAAATAATGTGAATATGTGCATTTTAATTCATTAATAATACATGGTTAAACACAACCTACAGAGTAATAATTGAAATAAAAACGAATGAGTTCATCAGTAGTTGATACAATGTTGAAATCCTTCTTAAACCTGAAATGATTTTTGTAAATCCAGTGGTCAAATGCTGTCGCCACCTGACTAATGACTGATCTCTGTGTGAATGTCCAAAAAACTGGACTATATATATACATATATAATATGTATATAATGGCTATTTTAGAAAATGCAAAAGATGAAAAAGAGAAATTAGGGAGAATCAATCATTTATGAATAATTTATTGTTATTGTGTGAATAATATGTAATCATGTAATCCATAAAATGTAACTGTAGTCTGATTACGATTTACGAGTACTTTAAAATGTAATTTACTCTAATTACAAGTACTTATTTTTTGGAATCTGATTACGTAATCCAGATTACATGTAATCAGTTACTACCCAGCTCTGCCTACACGATATATATAAACCGGCTGAAATGTTTTGAAATCACTTGTACCTTACTTGATCAAAAAAATCCAGTCTTTCACTCTGCCTGTGTCAATTAGAGTCTTGTTAAAGATTTAAATCCCTGCCAACAAGATGCTCCTCTGTCGGTCACGGATTATGGAAAGTGAACCATAAATCTATAGGGGTGATTGGATTTATTCATGCACGTGAATATTTATTTAAAGCTTCTTTTCAGATTCTTATTTACAGCATTATCTTAATAGGCTGTATATTAACTTATTGGGAGAAAACCGGTAGTTCTATGTGAAATCAGACAGTTGAACACCCACATATAGCCAAAATGCCATGATCCATTACACCTATTATTCGACTGTGAGATTGAGTCTCGAATCAGGCTCCTCCTGTCGAAGCATCGAATCGTCGACTATTCGGGGTCACTCCTACTCACCAGTTTGTGCAGTGAGAACATGCCAGTTTGATTTATGCAAGCCACCACTGTCATGTTGTCTGTTTGGACAAGGACATTGTAATGACGGAGATGTGGGAGGAAGTACTCTAGTATCATCTGAAATGTCTTCAATTAAAAAATATTATGTACCACACTTTCTGCATATCCATCCAGGTGCTAGAAGCTGGTCTTCCATCACACAGGGCACCCCAGCCCGTGCTTGTTGCATCTGTAGTGACAGTTTCCTCCTGATGACTTTCCCCTTTATCACTCCCTGGCTATACATTGTGTCGCTGAACCAAAGCTTTAACATATCGTTTCAGTTCTGAGTCTTTTTTTTTTTTTTTTTTATAGGTATTTTAACAAGACCATACAATGTATTCAGTGAAAAATAAGAAATTACAGATTGTCTCAATACAAACCCACTTAGAACCCTCCCACCCAAAAGACATTAGAATATAAAGCCAAGAAAAAGAAATCAAAAACAAACTAAAAATAAATAAATTAAAAAAAATAAAATAAATTAATAAAAAAAAAACTAAATAATATATTACACAAATAAAGATAAACAAATACATAAAAATAAATGAAAATTTCTCTCTCAAGAATCAATCTTCCCTCTTTCCAATAGAATTACTTAATGTGTATTAGTGCTGGCATCAGGAGAACAGAGTAAGCCTTTGATGTGATCTAAAAAAGGTTTCCAGGTCTTATGAAAAGATTTGAGAGATCCTGAAAGCGAGAATCTTAACTTCTCAAGTTTTATACAGCAAAAGATTTCTCGGATCCACATATCATGCGATGGGGGGATGACATGTTTCCATTTAAGGAGAATAGCTCGTCTAGCTAAAACAGTAGTAAAGGCGATGGCCTGGCGGGATGAGACGGTTAAATCGGGTCTCGAGGAAATGCCAAAAAGAACTGTCAAGGGGTTAGGGTCTAAGTCTATGTTAAGAGCATTATTAAGTGTATCAAAAACATGGTCCCACTTTATATTAGGTGGCTTTAACTACTATGTACTTACATTTAAATTAATAATTTGATACAATGCACTTATTGTGTACATACATGTTTTTACATTGTACTTATATTTAAAACAATACCTATATGTAATTACATCTGTAATTAATTTCTGTAATTACTTTTATAATTACACTGTTGACCCATCCCTTACACCTTAACCTACCCTTAAACCTACCCATACCACTTAACCTGTCCCTAACCTTACCCGTATCCACCTCAATAGCAGCAAAAGGGTTTTGCAATACAATATGGCCACAATAAGTACATTATACTTATTTTTTGGTGTAAGTATATAGTAGTTAAGGCCACCTAATATAAAGTGTGACCAAAAACATTATACCAAAAGTCTGTCAGCTGAGGGCAACTCCAGAACATATGGAGATGGTTGGCAGGAGATTGCTTGCAGCGATGACAAGCATCACTCCTATCTGGAAATTTTTTTGCTAGTTTGGCATTTGTTAAATGAGCTCTGTAGAGCACTTTACACTGCAATAGGCCATGTCTAGCACATATAGAAGAGGAGTGAACCAGATTTAAAATTTCTCCCCATTGATCGTCAGTAATAGAGATACCTAGGTCATGCTCCCAAGATTCTCTAAGAGAAACAGTGGGGTCTTCATTAAGTACACTTATCAAATTATAAATAACTGAAATTAGATGCTTCTGGCTTGCACTTAAAGTGAGAAAGTGATCAAGAGGGCATTCAGGGGGACGGTTGGGAAAGTGGGGAAACAGTTTCTTAACAAAGTGCCTAACCTGAAAGAAACGAAACAAATGGCTACTGGGCAGACTGTATTTAGTGGATAAAAATGAAAAGGATGCGAACACCCCATCTTCATACAAGTCGTTGAGCTCAACCAGTCCGTTGATTGGCCAAGTGCGAAAAGCCGGATCAGAGTAAGATGGGGAGAAAAAATGATTATTTAAGATGGGTGTGTGGATAGAAGCTCTATGTAGACCAAAGTGTTTCCTGAATTGGACCAAAATTTTGATAGTGCTAGTGACAACTAAATTAGATGAAATCCTGCTGATAGCTAAAGGAAGTTGGAAACAGATAGCAGAATACAAAGTGCCTTTTGTTGATGCAATCTCTGAATGAACCCAAGGGGGGCAATCATCAGCCTGGGCAGAACTGTTCCAATAGAGAATCTTATTAATATTACAAGCCCAGTAATATTGTTGGAAGTTGGGAAGTGCAAGTCCTCCCTTAGACTTAGGGAGCTTGAGAACTGATTTCTTAAGGCGTGCGGGCTTGTTTGCCCAAATGAATGAACGCAAAATACCATCCAAATTAGTAAAAAAAGACTTCTTAATGCAAATTGGAATATGTTGAAAAAGATAAAGGAATTTGGGTAAAATAACCATTTTCACTAGATTAATGCGGCCCAAAAGGGACAAAGGAAGCGAAGACCACCTAGACATGTCTAACTTGGTTTTATCAACAAGCGGTTGAAAGTTTTTGACAAATAAGTTATTAAACGAATTGGTGAAAGAAACACCCAAGTATTTAAATCCAGCTGAAGCTGTTTTAAAGGGAAAAAGAGCATATGAGATCTTACTAGCCTCGGGGTTGACAAAAAATAGTTCACTTTTTTGCAGATTTATCTTGTAACCAGAGAGATGACCAAATTTATCTAGAATGTCCATAATCACAGGCAAGGAGGAGACGGGGTTAGAAATGTACAATAAAAGATCGTCAGCATAAAGAGAAAGTTTATGAACTGAACCATAACGAGATATTCCCTCAAAACCGGTATGGCTACGAAGCCAAATCGCTAGAGGCTCTATAGCAAGATTAAAAAGTAAAGGAGAGAGGGGACAGCCCTGACGCGTCCCACGCTGAAGAGAAAAAAAGAGGTGAATGCAAGCCATTAGTATTTACTGAAGCAACCGGTGAAGAGTAAAGAAGCTGAATCCAAGAAATAAAGTTAGTCAAACCCAAACTTCTCTAAAATAAAGAATAAATAAACCCATTCAACCCTGTCAAATGCCTTCTCAGCATCTAAAGACAGAATTATTTCCGGTGAGTCAGATGGGGGGGGGGGGGGGGGGAAGAATATTAAGAAGCCTCCTAGTATTAAAGAATGAATGTCTCCCTGGTATAAAACCCGTCTGATCTAGACAAATTAAAGATGGTAGCACCAACTGAAGACGACAAGATAAGACTTTGGCCAAAATTTTAAAATCAACATTAAGGAGTGACACCGGTCTGTAATTACCACAAGAGGTGGGGTCCTTATCTTTCATAAGAAGCAGGGAGATTGAAGCCTCACATAAAGTCGGGGGGAGGCAGCCTTCCTTAAAAGAATCATTGTATAACCTGGTCAAGGCAGGGGTTAGTGAGGAGGAGAACAACTTATAGAACTCGGCTGTAAAGCCGTCTGGGCCAGGGGATTTACCAGATTGCATAGATTTAATTGCTTCTTGTATCTCTACCTCAGTGATTGGACCACCTAGGTTGTTGGCAAGGGTTTCATCGATTTTCGGAAAAGTTAATGAAATCTAATTAAAGAAATCTAAGTTTTTCGTACAATTTGAAGAGCTCTCAGATTTATATAATGTGGCATAGTAATCTAAAAATATAGAATTAATCCCTGCTCGATCTGATATCAGTTCACCTGTTGTTGATTTGACTTTTGAAATCCACCTAGAGGCACTGGCCATGCGAGCTTGATGAGCCAAAAGCTTGCCCGCTTTGTCACCGTGTTCGAAAAATCGTTGCCTGCATTGTCTAAGTTGCCTTGCTATTATATTTGTCATCAGAAGATCATATTCTGCCTGTAACTGTACACGTTTAGTATAAAGGGAAGGGGAGGGGGAAGAGGCATATAAAGCATCTAATTTGTAGAGATCATCTGCAATCGAAGACAGTCTAACTGTTTCTGTCTTTTTTTAAATAAGAAACATAAGAAATAACTTGTCCACGAATAAAAGCCTTAAAAGCTTCCCAAAGAGTAAGACTATTAATATCTGGAGTATGATTAAACTCAAAATACAAATTAATCTGCGAAGCAACAAAATCTTTAAATTTATCATCTGATAATCTAGATGAGTCAAATCTCCAAGTAAGAGGTGTGAATCTGCCAGGGAACAAAACTGCATCAATAGACACAGGGGCATGATCAGAAATTACTACTGTGTGATATGTACATGCATTAACACAGTTTAACAATTTGTTGTCCAGGAGGAAGAAATCAATCCTTGAGAATGTATGATGTACATGTGAAAAGAACGAGAAAACTTTATCTTGAGGATACTTGACTCTCCAGTCGGACTTTGGCCGACTTGGATAGGAAAGATTGCTTAGAAGAAGACCTATCAAGCGAAACATCCTGGACCAAATTGAAATCTCCCCCAATAATTATATGATGATCATCCACATTTGGAAGGCTTGAAAAGAACTTGACAAAGAACTCGTCATTATCCCAGTTGGGAGCATAAACTGAAACTAGAATGACTGGCAAGTTATGAAGTTTACCTGAAACTACCACAAAACGACCATTCGGGTCTGAAATTGTGTGGGTCTCTTCAAACATGACCTTTCTGTGTATAATAATAGCAGCACCACGAGCTCTCTGAGAAAATTTGGAATGATACAAGTGACCCATCCAGGCTCTCTTGATACGGAGTAAATCTGCAGTTCGCAAGTGTGTTTCTTGCAGAAACATAATATCAGCCTTTAGGTGTTGTAAATGCAATAGTACCTTGCCAGTCTTAACACTGTTATTCATTCCTTTGACATTCCAAGAGACTAGACGTAGTCTATGGCCTGTCATTGTAGTAACACTTGCCATTTTATAGATTTAAATTTTTGACAGAATTCTGATACGGTCCACACTGAGAGAGAGGAAGATGATAAGAATGAAGAGAATGACCCAAAAGTCCAAAGAGAGAGAGAGAAAAAAAGAAAAAGGAAACAGTGAAAAAAAACCCACCCCACAGAGAAACTTGACTTAACTGAGCACTCAGGCTCGGCATCTTATACCACTCTTACCTCTCTAGGTCGAGCTCCCCAAGTTACAAAATATTAAAGCCCACACACTCCCATTAAAAAAAAAAAAAAACAGCACAAGAACAAAACAAGAAGTCATGAGTCAGGAACATGACTTAACAATACCTTAATGCAAGAAAGAATCAGTAAACAAAGAAGAAAAGAAAAATGTAAGAACCAAACAAATAAATACTGAACCCCATATGACCTATTAATTCAGTGTAAATGAGCCAATGGCAATCTCTTAAATACAGATCAATGATTAAATGAGGCTTTTAGATGCACCAAAAAACTAAATGAACTTCTCCTCAAGGAGGCATACAATGAACGTAATATGAAATTTCAGCTAACACGGCTGCATTATCAGTGGTCCACACTGGATCAATTACAAAATACAATACAAATACACAGGGACAGTTTCATAATATATGCACATTATATTATTAATGTAAATGCAGTAAATCTGCCACTGCAAAACTTAAAAGTCAATGTCCCAAATACACAAAAAAAAAGGATATCGGTACAGTAAACAGCCGCTGTACATCAGCTATTTTGATTGAGTGATGCAATTACTGCGTTACTAAGGAGAGTCAGTCTGGGCTGATGCCACGTACTCTTCAGCCTCAGACACCGACGAGAATGATCTCCTACTCCCGTCCTTGGTCCTGATGGACAGCCTAGCAGGAAAGAGCAGGGTTGGTCTAAATCCCAAATTGTACAGTTCCGTCATCACCCGTCTATATTTAGATCGTTGTAACATCACTTCAGGTGCATAGTCCTCATATATGGCGATCGGGCTGCCTTGGAACATCAGCTTGCCTCTTTTAGCTCGAGCCTCGCGGATGATCAGCTCTTTTTGCTGATAACGGTGCAACCGGATGATGACAACGCGCGGCTTTTCTCCGGCCGCGGGTTTTCCGATGAGAGCCCTGTGGGGCCCGGTCAATCTCCGGTGGAGAAGGCAACACATCCTTCCCAAGGACGTCAGATAGAAGCTGTGAAAAGAACGCAGAAGGACGGGGTCCCTCAATCGATTCCGGCAGCCCAATTATACGAACATTGTTACGGCGGCTGCGCGATTCGAGATCCGTAACTTTAGCTAACAGCTTCGCGTTGCTGTCAGACAGAGCGGAGCAAGTCGCTTCCAGTGCAAGCATGCGTTCGTCAAGAGCATTAGCATTGGACTCAAGAGAAGCAATCTTGGAGGAATGATCCGATACTGCCGTTTGAACACAGTCTATCTTGGTCTCGAGTGAGGATATAGTCGACTTAAATTCGGCTGATAAAGCCTGGCGATGTTCATCCAGCAGTTTAGCAATCCCTGCCATATTGAGCTCGCTGGAGTCGCTGTCAGTGGTGTCCGTTTTGGTTTCTTTTCTACTTTGTTTACTCACCTTTGAGGCCATGTTAACGAAAGAGTATAAATTTCGTCCTTATGATCCGTTTAAAGGTGAAATTAACTTATGGAGTGGCTCAAAATAAACAGTTAGAACGGGAGATACATGCCAACACGTCTACTCCATCTGCCGTCCGGAAGTCGACCTCAGTTCTGAGTCTTTTTGACATGCATTCTGCCACTTTTGCCATGCATGGGGTAGGAAACAATCCTTCGATCTTTGAAGTGGGTGTATGTGCAGCAGCCCCAAACAGCACACCGCTGATGCATCTGCCATTAACCCTCTGGGGTCTGAGGGTGTTTTGGGGGCCTTGAGAAGTTTTGACATGCCCTGACATTTGTGCTTTTTTCAGTTGCTTATAAGCATGTAGATAGCTAAAGTCTAATAACACTGTAATCAGCACAAACTGGGCTACAATAATATGTTAGCAGCATTTATGTACATGATTGTGTTTTTTGAGAAAGCAACGTTTATGCGTGGTTAGTGAAAAATTACAATTTTGAAGTCACTGAAATAAGGCCATAAAACACATACAGAACAATTGTTCACAAGACTTTTGAAAACTGGATCTAGGCTACAGCCCAGAGTTTTTGCTTCAAAATGAAGTGAAAATCATCTTGTTTACGTGATGTGATGTGGTGTGACGTGACATGACATGTGGACAAGTATGGTTACTCGGATACCCAAATTTGTGCTCTGCATTTAACCCATCCTAAGTGCGCACACACACAGCAGTGAACACACAAACACCGTGAACACACCCGGAGCAGTGGGCCGCCATTTATGCTGTAGTGCCCAGGGAGCAGTTGGGGGTTCGGTGCCTTGCTCAAGGGCACCTCAGTCGTGGTATTGAAGGTGGAAGAGAGCGCTGTACATTCACTCCCCCCGCCGACAATCCCTGCCAGACCTGAGACTCGAACCTTTGGGTTACGAGTTTGACTCTCTAACCATTCGTAATGCCGAAGTTGAATTTACTGATCCAGGCTACGTCATTTACTCACTCACAGAAAACAATATACTGATTTAAATTTTAATATTTAATAAATTTCAATATAAATATAAGACACTTTTTGAGTAGAAGGGGTCTATGCGAGAGGGCGTGAACTATCATTATTAATGCTATGATTCACACCTAAGAAGACAAAGGCCTGAGAGGGAAGAGTTACAAGAAAGAATGTGAGGACAAAATAAATGTATATATTTTTTGTTTGTAGTTTATTTAGAATATATTTAGCTATCACACAAAATAACTTGAGATTCGCTTGCGAGTGCAGTTAAACACGGAGTAAGATTGGAGTAATGATGCTGAAAATGTAGCTTTGATCTCAGGTATAAATTACATTTTAAAATGTATTCAAATAGAAAGCAGTTATAGTAAAAATACTTCACAATATTTCTGCTTTAGCAAATACAACTTGTATGTAATTTGGATTTTTAAAAAAATGCTTGGCGAGCAGAAGATAATTCTTTACAAAAACATTAAAAATAACTGTTCAAAAACTTTTGACTGGCAGTGTGTCATGTTAAAATGCATAATTTAAGAGTGGACATGTCAAGCTTTTTATAGATATATAGAATATAGAATATCTATATCTATATGTCTGTTTGTAAAGTATTTGCTGAGTTTCAGTTCGTTTTAGTGATGCATTTCTAAAAGCTGTTTGCGGAGACAGTGAAGACAGAGAGAGCGCACCCTGGTTGTTTTCTTTGCCGACCCCAGGTGGTTAAAGTTAGTTAGAAAAGAACTTACCTTGACAAGGAGACATCCATTCCCATTTCTCCATCGTTGTTGATGTTTGAAGCAGTATACATCTTCCACAGTTCAGTTACAACACATTGGGCATGCACAGTGATGTGAAGCTAACTGCTCAAATGAAGAAACCACAATATTATGTTTACTAAACTTTGTTCATTGGACGAAATATAGTAATCATTCAGTTAACTTGTTTTATGTGTAAACTCAACATTTTGATAAAAAATGTTTTCCACTTGACTTAATTTTTTTTTACGAAGTTAATAATTTGCAACTTGGGCTTTTTACAGTGCATCAACTTCTACGGTGGGAGTCAAGAGTCGGCATTGACTGATCTGGAATATAATATTGAAAGAGAATCTGGGATAGAATTGAATGTTGAATTCAATGTGTATGTAGTGTAATGTCTGAGAAGTCATGTCCTTATGGTCTGTGTTTGTCAGTGCAGTGTGAATTGACCTTAATATAGTCTAGACGTTCTTACTAGTAAATAAAACATTTGAGGTTTGACCAGTATATATTTTTGTTTTTACTTTTATCCTTTAAATTGTAAAATGTTTAAAATGTCTGTTTCAGGGAGAACATGGAGGCCTCAAATGAAAGCACATTATCTTTGTTTTTCCGTTCACTGCTACCAAACTTCAACCTGCAGGTGAGTGGATGTCACTGTATGTCTAAGCACACAATTTCCTTCAGTTGAAACATATTAACAAGATAATTCAGATGGTGTTCATGGTCACACATTAAATGAAAAAAAAGTGTATAACATTTTGATGAGCCAGATTGTAGGTGTTTCATATTAATTTCAAATGTAGGTATTTCACATTAATTTCAAAGTGTGCCCAGTGTCTTTGGATAGAATGCTCTCATTGGCTGAGAAAAAAAGAAAAAGTGAAATATGATTCAGGAGAGTTATTGGTTTTGAAAAAAATAAGTTATTGTTTTACTCATTTGATATCCTATGTGAAAAGAGAATAATGAGAACTGGAAAGATGGCTTTAACAAATGAGAAACGATATTTTGGCTTGAATTCTCGTTGTTATTGTTGTTTAAATGCATGACATTTAAAGCAAAAATAAGTTGCTGCGCACAAAAATAGTGCTGCTGTGAAGCTTCGCCTTTAATATATGACAAATCAGAGATTGCAAGCCATACAAGTCTGTGTACTTTTGCATCCATTAATTTTTTTTTTAACCCAGAAATGAAATAATGGAAAATGTGGTTTCTTCTTTAATGGTTCAAACACTGACGAATAGAATAAGCAGACACAAACTAATTTTCATTTTTCAATATTCGTATTTCATTAAAAATTTAAAAAAATGATGATAGCTTGTTTTTCAATGTATATAAATACTTAATTTAATTTAAGTATACACTCTAATTTAAGTATACTCTATACATACGCTAGGTCCCTCTCGCGCTACTGACCAGTAACCAGGGCTGGACTGGGACAAAAAATCGGCCCATCTTTTCACGCCCTTGAATACGTATACCAACTCCTATTCCATAAAAGCACTAAAGCCATATAATAATAGGTAGGAAAGAGTGAGAGTTGACATTAAAAACTTCTAAAAAAAAAAAAAGAAAAAAAAGTGTAATTTATTAATATAATAAAACTATAATCCACACTGATTAATCCTAAAACTAGTTGGCATCCATCTTGTGTGTGTCTGTGTGTTTGAGGGAGAAAGAGAAGAGACATGATAAATTATTGATCAGATGATCACTGTTTCCCATAGTATAGCATTAAATAGCATTAAAACTGTATACTTAGTCAAATGGGTGCTTGTGAACTCCTCGGATGAACCTTTAAAAGCAAAAGAAGGCATCCTGTGTGTGTGTGTGTGTGTGTGTGTGTGAGGGAGAGAGAGAGGGGGAGATAAAGAGAAGATGATAAATGATTAGTTGATTGGTGTTACAGACTTCAAGATAAAAGAGGATAAAATTACTGTAAAATATTTTTGTAGGAGATTCTCAACTTTTTGTTGTATAAACTTAAAACAACAAGTTGAGGACTCAAAAATCTGCTGAAGTTTGTTGCCTTAATTTAAAGTTGGCTCAACTTTTTCTTTTTTACAGTGTAGTATGTAACCACAGTGTAAGTACACATTGGTACATAGTATCTACAGCTGTAATATTTCTGTAACTACACACATGCAACAACCCTAAAAATGGTATGTGCAAGTACAAATGTGTAACAGGACATTGGTAACAACACTTTTTTCACTTCACTAAGTACTCATGTAACAGGAATTATATGACTACATTTGGTAACAACCGTATGTATAAGAGTAATTGGAACAATTTGATCCAGGGGTAGAAATGGGTAGGTTTAGGGTAATGTAAAGTGGGAGGAGTTGAATCTCGAGTTGGTGGAGTTGGTGCACCACTGTAATACCAGTGTACTTACATGGTAACTCCTCAGAAACTGTCCACTTAATATAAAGTGTAACATTCTGGACACCGACCACAAATAATATGTAAAGCCTAAAGGCCCGTTCACACCAAGCACAATAATGATAAAGATTGCTATAAAGATAACGATATTAGCGTCCACACCAGCGAACGATATCATCTGTTTATTCTAAGCGCAAGTGCGTCTGCCGCTTTGAATTCTCGAGCACATTATAGCAGGATGGATTCTGATTGGCTGTCAGTTTTTATCGTTCATCAACTGGACAAAATTGTTCTGGAAGTGATTCCAACTATATTGTTTCTTTGTGCCTTTATCGTTATAGTTGTGGTGTGGACGCTGATATTCTTTAATACTGAGAACGATTTTTAGAAGTATATCTTTATCGTTATCGCGCTTGGTGTGAACAGGGCTTAACTTACTGGCCGCTGCTGTGTAACTTCAAAGTAATTACATAAGACGTTAGAGACGGTAAAGACGTTCTGCAACTGAATAAATGCACTTCTTGTCAATAAAAAAAGTGGCAGAAACAGCAGTTGTGAGTGGAGTGGCCAACCCTTGCGTTTTAGTAGACCACAGCTACTGAAAGAGCTTACAAACAGCTGAGACAAGAAACGCTAGATATCATCTGTTAGGATGTAAACATGCCGACGCTAATCATGACGGCCGCTAGAGGAGTTTCTCAGCGTGGATTTCCCTCAATATCTGGGGTGTTTAGACTCCTCGTCGGGAAAAATCGATGGTACATCATTTGGTTTAAACCTATACTTATATCCATCGCCACCTATAAGCTTTTTCAGTAGCTGTGGTCATCATATCAGTATTTTATTTTCCGAGTTGTTTATTCCGAGTTGACCTCCGTGAAGTTGGCACCCCATAAAAAGAAATAATCACCAAAACCATGCCATTCGTCTGTGCTGATTTGTGCCGCAAAAACAAGCGTTTGTGCTGGTTTGGCTTTTGAGATATTAAACATTCTTTTTTTGACCTTGTGACGTCACTTTCCACCCCATGTAGCCCAAATCGCTTCAAACCAGCACAGTTCATTTGTGCCGTTAAAACAAACACTGTATCTATCTTTCTTCCTTCGATATAACAAAAATATTTTCTGGAGCTGTGACGTCACTCTCCACCCCATGCCGTCCAAATCTAACCAAACCGGTGCCATTCGTTTGTGTTCGATTTGTGCTGTTGAAATAAACGTCAAATATACTTCCCCTTCTTAGAAATAACAAAAACAATTCTGGGCAGTGACATCACTCTCCACCCCATGCCGTCCAAATCTAACCAAACCGGTGCCATTCGTTTGTGTTCGATTTGTGCTGGTTTGTGCCGTTAAAAGAAGCCCTGTGACTAATTTTTATAAAACTAAAATAATCTTTTTTACGAACAGTGACATCACTCTCCACCCCATGCAATCTAAATCGTTCCAAAACTGCGTCATTCATTTGTGCTCTATTTTGGTTTGTGCCATTCAAATTTACATTATCTATTTCCCGTACTCAGAAATAACAAATATAAAACGGGCCAGTGACGTCACTCTCCACCCCATGCCATCCAGATCCATCCAAACCGGTGCCGTTCGTTTGTGCTCGATTTGTGCTGGTTTGTGCCATTAAAAGAAACAATGTAACCATGACCTCTTCTTGAATATACCAAAACCTTCACTCTCCACCCCCCGTTTAGCGCGGTCTCAGAGTTTAATAAAAAAAAGTTAGTGTTCGTGCTACCTTGAAATGTTAGGTTTAGTCTAGTCTCGCGTAGCCAGACCTTCAGACTGACGGCTGAAGGTCTGGAATCTATGGCAGGTTTCATTGGCCAATGCCCGCCCATGAGGCCATTTGACCGACATGTCAAACAACCAATCACAGTTTGTTTCATTTAGCGTCACGTTTCGGGGCGTGGAATTGTCGCCACAATAACAGTAAAACAGTAAAACAGAGAGTGTGTAAAACTCTCGGATGCATTTTAAAGATTCTATGCTTCGAACTTTAAATATTTCACATACTTTTGAAAATCCAGTGTTTAGTTGACCCTGATAAGCGTTCGTTGTCACAATTGTAAACACGACAGCTTTCTTCTTTCGTGAGGGGGTTTGGCACCACGGCATCTTTGTTTCCCGGCAGACCAAAAATAAACGCGACACTCGCGTCTCCCGGAAATCCGGTTTAATTCAACCAGTCAGATGATGACTTCGACATTCCTGAAGTGTTAACAGAGAAGTGTGCCATATGCATCAGACGTTTAGCCAACGGTCCGTGGGCGTGACATCTGAGGCTGAGACTAGGTTTAGTCAGCTCCAACTATGGTTTAAGGTGTAGTAAGGTATAGGCAGCATTAAGTTGAAAAGGTGAGCCCGTTTTTTGGGGGGTTATTTTTACTGAGTCTAAATCGTTCTAATTCGTTTATAATTCTAATTCATTATACTGAACATATTCCCCCTAGGAATAACAAATATATGCTAACTCAGGGCGCTCTCTGTCCATGCCAACGGCTCCGTTCGTTTGTGCTAGATGCCATTAAAATGAGCATTTTATTTATTTCTCCTCCGTAAAACATGACAAATATCTGGTTTTTGTAGTGCAGGTCAGTGTGTATGTGTATGTGTATGCGTGTATGCGCATGCGCATGTTGGAAGGGGAGAGGGGAGAGTGTCACCAAAAGGTGGTATAAGTCTAATGCAGGGGGTGGGGGGGGGGGTCAGGATCCTCGAAGCGAGCATAGAAGCTGTTGAGTGCATCTGGTAAAGAGGGATCCCTTGGGCATTGTGCATCCCTGGTGTTATAGTCAATGATGCACTTAATGCCCTTCCACATGCTCCGGGGGTCGTTGGAGGTAAAATGCCCCTGAATCTTCCGAGCGTATGTGGCTTTAGCCCTTGCAATGCCTGCCGTCAGTTCTTTCCTCGCCACTTTCAGCGCTGATGCCTCACCTGCCCTGAACGCAGCATCCCTAGCTCTCAGCAGAGCTCTCACCTCAGCATACAGCCAGGGTTTCTGATTCGGAAAGCATGTTATTGTCCTGATGATGGCGACATCATCCAGAGGTGGGTAGAGTACCCAAAAACTGTACTCAAGTAAAAGTACTTCTAGAAATATTTACTCAAGTAAAAGTAATAGTCTGAATAGTTACTTGAGTAAGAGTAAAAAAGTATCGGATTAAAAAACTACTCAAGTAGTTAGTTACTAGTTACTTTGGATCATATAGGTACTGAATATAGTCTATTTTTATTTAGATATATAGATTACATTTATGTAATGGGTATGTGTATACACACACACACACACACACACACACACTGCCGTTCAAACTATATATATATTTTAATGTAATTTATTTCAGTGATGCAAATCAGAATTTTCATCAGCCTTTACCCCAGTCTTCAGAGTCACATAATCCTTTAGAAATAATGTTGATTTATTATCAGTGCTGCTCTTTTTAGCTTTCTATTCATCAAAGAATACTGAACAAAATGTCACAGGTTCCAAAAAATATTAAGCAGCAAAACTGTTTCCAACACTGGTAATAAATCGATATATTATAATGATTTCTGAAGGATCATATGACTCCGAAAACTGGAGTAACAGCTGATGAAAATTCTGATTTGCATCACTGAATTAAATTATATTTTAAAGGAAATTAATAATGTATTATCCTATAACCTCTGACACTGAAACCTCTGAAAACGCCTCACATGACTGCTCTGAACATAACGAAACAAATGCATATTGATGGATCTTCTGTTCTGCAAAATGTAAACAAATGTAGCCTATATTTTTGCAAGCGTAAATATTGTAAAAATATGAATATTAATTGTCTAGAACAGGCCCCGCTGCGCAGAGCTAACGCGGGTTCCGCGGGTGTTCATTTCATACTCTGTGACAGCTTATTTAATGTATAAATTATACATTGTATTTAATGTAAGGTACATGTACAACAAACTGGTAATGTCATAGTGGTATCGTGGCCTATACCTGTGGAACAGTAGACAGCACACGCGGTGTTCATCTAATAAAAGATCTTCATATAGCTCTAGCAAACAAGCCTTTGCAGATTTGCTTTCAATTGACTGTAGATCCAAAGCCACGTCTTCAGCGCTCTTGATGTTCTTAAACTCTCTGTTATCTGAGTGAGAACCGCTTCAGAGACTCAGCGCGTGTGGCAGGGAACTGAACGAATCATTCAAACTGATTCGTGAACCGATTCACTGGTTTGCCAACTGGTTTGATAAAGCCTTTAAACAGAATCGACTCAAAAGAATGAATCATTCGCGAATGGGCATCGCTCATTGCCCAGAGAAAAGTAGACGGCGCGTTTGGAATAAACTGAAAGATTTTTAACTTGTATTGCATTAAGATACAGTAACGAGAGGAGAGTCGCCCACAGTAACGAAGTAAAAGTACCGTTTTTTTCTCAAAAAATATACTTGAGTAAGAGTAAAAGTACCCATTTTAAAATATACTCTAAAAGTATTAGTTACCCAAAAATGTACTCAAGTAAATGTAACTCGTTACTACCCACCTCTGACATCATCAGCACACTTGGAAATGAAACCGAGGACGGAGGAAGTATATTCCTCCAGGTCCACCTCTCCCTCACACGTAGCTGCGTCTCTAAAGACCTGCCAGTCTGTGCACTGATATGGGGGGGCAGATCGTGCCATGGATTACCAACCAAAGTAGGCAGTCGTGTAGTTTTTACGTGTGAGAAGGAGTACATCGCAACACAGATGTGTGACACCAACGCTGGAGAAGGAGTACATCGCAACACAGACGTGTGACACCAACACCGGAGAAGGAGTACGTCGCCACACAGACGCGTGACACCAACGCCGGAGAAGGAGTACGTCGCAACACAGACGCATGACACCAACGCCGGAGAAGGAGTACGTCGCCACACAGACGCGTGACACCAACGCCGGAGAAGGAGTACGTCGCAACACAGACGTGTGACACCAACGCCGGAGAAGGAGTACGTCGCCACACAGATGCGTGACGCCAACGCCGGAGGAGTACGTCGCCACACAGACACGTGACACCAACGCCGGAGAAGGAGTACGTCGCCACAGAGACGCGTGACACCAACGCCGGAGAAGGAGTACTTTGCCACCACAATAAATTAGTATCTTACCCTCATGTGTTTTTTTTCCCAAGTTTTCTTACTTTCTTTATCAATCATTAACTTTTTTATTTTACTTTCCTGTGTTCTGATGACATTGACTATATCCTTGATACTAATTGTGTATTGCATACAAAGTTGTATGTCATTGATGTCATCTCTGTACTTTTTACAAACATAATAATTAAAAAAAGACTTAATTTGCATTCTCTTGGAGATTGACAAATTATACACCATCAAAGTCACAATTTTATTTTATGTTCACAACTATTTACAACAACTTCAAATATAAACAAAATTAATCATTATAATCTATAAACAAAATATTCTGGGATATGTCATTCTGAGTTTTTACTTTTGATGGTGGTAAGAATTTTAATTTACCAGCATTTCTTTGGATGTTATAAAACCATTTTTTCTTCTTCCCATTGTTTCTGCCATCTACTTTTCACATTGTTTTATTAACTTCATCTCAGTCTTGCCAATTTACGTTCATGTATATGTATATATATATACAGGTCCTTTTAAAAAAATTAGCATATTGTGATAAAGTTCATTATTTTCTGTAATGTACTGATAAACATTAGACTTTCATATATTTTAGATTCATTACAACACAACTGAAGTAGTTCAAGCCTTTTATTGTTTTAATATTGATGATTTTGGCATACAGCTCATGAAAACCCAAAATTCCTATCTCAAAAAATTAGCATATCATGAAAAGGTTCTCTAAACGAGCTATTAACCTAATCATCTGAATCAACTAATTAACTCTAAACACCTGCAAAAGATTCCTGAGGCTTTTAAAAACTCCCAGCCTGGTTCATTACTCAAAACCGCAATCATGGGTAAGACTGCCGACCTGACTGCTGTCCAGAAGGCCATCATTGACACCCTCAAGCAAGAGGGTAAGACACAGAAAGAAATTTCTGAACGAATAGGCTGTTCCCAGAGTGCTGTATCAAGGCACCTCAGTGGGAAGTCTGTGGGAAGGAAAAAGTGTGGCAGAAAACGCAGCACAACGAGAAGAGGTGACCGGACCCTGAGGAAGATTGTGGAGAAGGACCGATTCCAGACCTTGGGGGACCTGCGGAAGCAGTGGACTGAGTCTGGAGTAGAAACATCCAGAGCCACCGTGTACAGGCGTGTGCAGGAAATGGGCTACAGGTGCCGCATTCCCCAGGTCAAGCCACTTTTGAACCAGAAACAGTGGCAGAAGCGCCTGACCTGGGCTACAGAGAAGCAGCACTGGACTGTTGCTCAGTGGTCCAAAGTACTTTTTTCGGATGAAAGCAAATTTTGCATGTCATTCGGAAATCAAGGTGCCAGAGTCTGGAGGAAGACTGGGGAGAGGGAAATGCCAAAATGCCTGAAGTCCAGTGTCAAGTACCCACAGTCAGTGATGCTGGTGTTGGTCCACTGTGTTTTATCAAGGGCAGGGTCAATGCAGCTAGCTATCAGGAGATTTTGGAGCACTTAATGCTTCCATCTGCTGAAAAGCTTTATGGAGATGATTTCATTTTTCAGCACGACCTGGCACCTGCTCACAGTGCCAAAACCACTGGTAAATGGTTTACTGACCATGGTATTACTGTGCTCAATTGGCCTGCCAACTCTCCTGACCTGAACCCCATAGAGAATCTGTGGGATATTGTGAAGAGAAAGTTGAGAGACGCAAGACCCAACACTCTGGATGAGCTTAAGGCCACTATCGAAGCATCCTGGGCCTCCATAACACCTCAGCAGTGCCACAGGCTGATTGCCTCCATGCCACGCCGCATTGAAGCAGTCATTTCTGCAAAAGGATTCCAGACCAAGTATTGAGTGCATAACTGAACATAATTATTTGAAGGTTGACTTTTTTTGTATTAAAAACACTTTTCTTTTATTGGTCGGATGAAATATGCTAATTTTTTGAGATAGGAATTTTGGGTTTTCATGAGCTGTATGCCAAAATCATCAATATTAAAACAATAAAAGGCTTGAACTACTTCAGTTGTGTTGTAATGAATCTAAAATATATGAAAGTCTAATGTTTATCAGTACATTCCAGAAAATAATGAACTTTATCACAATATGCTAATTTTTTTAAAAGGACCTGTATATATATAAAACTTTCCTTTGGCTACCTTTTCACATTCACCTGCCAATGAATATATCCTTACTAACTCAAGAGATTGCATTACAGTAAAACAAAATGATTTGCTTTTAATAAAACAGTCATTAATAAAATTTCTAGACAGTTCTGAGCCAAACAAAACATGAAATAGATAATTAACTATTAATACTTGAATTAGGTGTTGAGGCAGTTATCAAGGTGTTCAGGGTTGCATGATAATTACAGACAGGTGTGTTGGAGTAGTGTTGGAGCTGAAGTCTGTAGTAGCTCTCCAGGAGCAGGGCCGGAGACCCCTTGTCTATACAAATTATGATCTTTTTGGTTATTTCTTTCACCCACTGTTGTAGTGCAGCAGGGGTTCCATTTCATGTTTTGGAGTCTGCACATTTTTTATCTCTCCCTTATCTGACATACACCTTTCAGCACTCTCTATTTTTCCACCATCAAATATTAGTGATTCACATTTCACAAACTTACATGTAAATGGACTATATAAAACTACACTGAAAATAAATGCATTGATTTATGTAACTTGTGTATTGATATTCAAAGGGATAGAAAACTAATTAACAATATTAGACTAAAACGATTCCTTATATTATAGCTCCATCTAGTGGACAAGGTTAATATCCAAGCCTTCAGGTTGCAGTTGAAATTGCTGATGATTTAGAGCAGTGGCTTTCAATCCTGGTCCTGGGGACCCACTGCTCTGCACATTTTGTATGTCTCTCTTATCTGACACACTTAGGCTACATCCACACGAAGCCAGATTTCTCCCTATCCGATCTTTTTTTTTTGCCTCAAATTCCGTAAACACGGAGTCGTCTCAGGAAATATCTGCGTACACACGGAATCACTGAAACCGACTGAAAACGATGTAGTACACATGCCAGACCAATATGTGGCGCTGTAATTCTGCCACAGAGATACACAAAAAAACAGAGAAGAAGACTTGGACCATGTGCGTAAACCTTGCGTGCTGAATACAAACTAACACACAAAGATTTTGCTTTAATAAAGCTAATGAGCTCAGTGGGTTCTGCAGCACGAACACAGGCACGTAGTCTGACATTGTTGTTGTTGTTGTCGCTGTTATGTGACGTAGCGGTGTCTGATTAGGGGCGAGACGTGGGCTGATGACGTCATCGTTTCAGAAAATATACGGATTCGCCGTCCACACGAAAATGTGAAAACGGCGTTTTCAAATTTATCCATCCTGGGACCCGGTTTCAAAAATGATCGGTTTCACTCTTCAAAACGCCGGATTCGTGTGGACGAAATGCCTATACGGTAAAAAATGTATGCGTATACATCGAAACGCGTCTTCGTGTGGACGGGGCCTTAGTGTAGTTCATGGATCTCTCTCCTAATGAGCTGATGATCTGAATCAGGTGTGTTCAATAAGGGAGACTTGCAAAATGTCAGGATTGAAAACCACTGATTTAGAGCAGTGGTTATAATGCCAAAAATACAATTATAATAGTTCAGGAGGAGAACAGCAAATTCTAAACCAGGAGTTCTCAACTGATTAGGGTTGGAGCTAAACTCTGCAGGAAAGTGGACCTTGAAGACCATAGCTGACAACCCCTGGTTCAGAATTTGCTGTTCTCCTCCTGAGCATCAGAAATTCATACATCTATGGGAAGTCGTGGCCTAATGGTTAGAGAGTTGGACTCGTAATCCAAAGGTTGCGGGTTCGAGTCTTGGGCCGGCAGGGATTGTAGGTGGGGGGAGTGAATGTCCAGCGGTCTCTCCACCCTCAATACCACGACTTGAGCAAGGCACCGAACCCCCAACTGCTCCCTGGGCGCCGCAGCATAAATGGCTGCCCACTGCTCCGGGTGTGTGTTCACTGCTGTGTGTGTGCACGTTGGATGGGTTAAATGCAGAGCACGAATTCCGAGTATGGGTCCACCCTACTTGGCCGTATGTCACTTCACTTTATTATAACTGCTCCTCTTTTTGATCAGAAGTTACCATGTTAGTATTCCTTTGTTGTAACAAATTTAATAATAATAAAAATCCTTTCTACCATCACCTTTTTACTGTTTATACTTTTTGTAACCTCTTATTTTCCAAAATAGATAAACTATATACATGAAACCAAGAATGTTTTCCCAGAATAACTTGTTCTGCACCACATTTAATGTTGAAGAAAATGTTAAAAGACTTAATGAAAATTCAGGCAAGATCACGAAGAAAAATTGAGCATAGGCTCTTAGGGCTATAGCATCCAACTTAAAATAATGCCTTTAATGTTCAAAACATGTTTAATTTATTCACTTCAACACTAACATAACAGCCAATACACACACATACATAATACATTAAATAAATTTAGAATTCTTATGCATTATTGCCACTTGTTATTTAACTAATTACTGTAAAATCTGTATGTATCAGGCGTCATGGAATGCGAAGTACATAGTTCAGACATACCAATCACACGTCATTTTTTATGTAAATGTCTCACGTACGCCGCCGTCACGTTGCCGCCTTAGATTGGTTCTACAGTGACATCGCTGCGGGACTATCGTCTGCCCTCCCCATCAATCCCATTCAAAATTTGACACGGTCTGACGGCGACGGAAGGGTAGACTGCTCCTTCTTCTTCTACTGCTGAGCCTTAGAACGGCACGATCTGCCCCCCCATACACTGAAAGCAGTCCTGGAACACAGAGGCTGCATCACTAGGCCACACAGTGACAATCTTTTTTGTTGGCCTGATCCGTCTCAGCAGAGGGCGGTAAGCTGGTGCTAACAGGATGGAGATATGGTCGGAGAGGCCAAGATGGGGGCGAGGAAAAGCCCTGTATGCACCGTGGATGTTAGTGTACACACAGTCCAGAGTGTTATCTCCCCTTGTGGGAATGGTAACATGCTGGTAAAAACTGGACAGAGTGTCCGTCAGTTTCACGTGATTAAAGTCTCCCGCAACCACGTAAAACGCCTCCGGGTGCTTAGTCTGCAGCGAGCTGATGGTTTCATATAACTCTGCACTTCGTTAGCATTAGCATGTGCACCCGGCACGATGTAAACAATGGTGATAAACACCAGTAAACTCCCGTGGCAAATAGTACGGCCGACATTTCACTGTCATAAATTCTATCACCTCAGAGCAATAACTTTTTACCAGTCCACAGTTTGTACACCAACCTTCATTCACGCACACACAGAGTCCTCCTCTCCGTGTTTTCACTGGCATAAAGTTGGCTTGACGTTGGACGTTCGATATTCGCATATTTAGGGACCGTCTCCAAAGTTACATGCGATATTGGTATACATTTTTCTAACTTCAATAGCATATGAGCTGAATGACTTACAGTCATGACAACAACTGTACACTGTTCATCTAGGTGTCAACTATAATGCACACCTTTTACATTTTTGATATTTATTAAAATATACTGTAAATCATATGCAAAAAAAAAAATGCTATTTTTCTGTACCGAATGGGCTCAAGCGCAAATTTAAAGCTCAATAGCATTTGAGGAGAATGGCTTACAGTCATAAAACAAACTATAAACTGTTCATCTAGGTGTCAACAATAAGGCACACCTTTTAAAAAAATTGTATTTATTAAAATCTACTGTAAATCATATGTAAAAATTCCTATTTTTCACTACCGAATGGCCTCATATGCAAATTTAAAGCATTTCAGCAGAATGACTTGCAGTCATAAAAACAGCCGTACACTGTTCATCTAGGTGTCAACTATAATGCACACCTTTTACATTTTTTAAAAATTAAAATCTACTGTAAATCACATGTACAAATTGCTATTTTTCACTACCGAATAGCCTCGAACGCAAATTATGAAGTATCACAGCTGTCATTGTTGTTTAAGTTAGTTTATTTTAATAAATATCAAAAATGTAAAAGGTGTGCATTATAGTTGACACCTAGATGAACAGTTTACAGTTTGTTTTATGACTAAGTCATTCTCCTCAAATGCTATTGAGCTTTAAATTATGGCATATTTTGCATTTGAGGCCATTCGGTAGTGAAAAATAGCAATTTTTACATATGATTTACAGTAGATTTTAATAAATATCAAAAATGTAAACGGTGTGCATTATAGTTGACACCTAGATGAACAGTTTACAGTTTGTTTTATGACTGTAAGTCATTCTCCTCAAATGCTATTGAGTTTTAAATTTGCATTTGAGGCCATTCGGTTGTGAAAAATAGCAATTTTTGCATATGATTTACAGTAGATTTTAATAAATATAAAAAATGTAAAAGGTGTGCATTATAGTTGACACCTAGATGAACAGTTTACAGTTTGTTTTATGACTAAGTCATTCTCCTCAAATGCTATTGAGCTTTAAATTATGGCATATTTTGCATTTGAGGCCATTCGGTAGTGAAAAATAATATTTTAAATAATATTATATTATGAAAAATATAGGAAAGTGGGTTCAAGCGCCAGCAGAAGGCAGTGTAATGGAAGTGGTCTTTAAGAGAAGCAGTCTATCAGCGGAAGTTTAAAATCAGCTCGTAAGTGTATTTACTTGTCTCAGTGTTTAGCGCATTTGCCGTTGCTAGGAAACGTGTATTTTGTTTACTAGGATGAGAGTTGCTGAAATCGCGTTTGGTCTCGTACTGCATCGTGTATCTTGTCAGTGTGTGCACTTGCTTGGCCATTTGTAGTTGATAAACAGGAAAGTGGGTTCAAGCGCCAGCAGAAGGCAGTGTAATGGAAGTGGTCTTTAAGAGAAGCAGTCTATCAGCGGAAGTTTAAAATCAGCTCGTAAGTGTATTTACTTGTCTCAGTGTTTAGCGCATTTGCCGTTGCTAGGAAACGTGTATTTTGTTTACTAGGATGAGAGTTGCTGAAATCGCGTTTGGTCTCGTACTGCATCGTGTATCTTGTCAGTGTGTGCACTTGCTTGGCCATTTGTAGTTGATAAACAGGAAAGTGGGTTCAAGCGCCAGCAGAAGGCAGTGTAATGGAAGTGGTCTTTAAGAGAAGCAGTCTATCAGCGGAAGTTTAAAATCAGCTCGTAAGTGTATTTACTTGTCTCAGTGTTTAGCGCATTTGCCGTTGCTAGGAAACGTGTATTTTGTTTACTAGGATGAGAGTTGCTGAAATCGCGTTTGGTCTCGTACTGCATCGTGTATCTTGTCAGTGTGTGCACTTGCTTGGCCATTTGTAGTTGATAAACAGGAAAGTGGGTCCAGCTGAATTGAAATGATCATTTGTTAGATTGGTATAATGAAGGTTATTATACCGCGGCAGCGGTCGCGGCAGTCGTCGTGTGAAGCCCTCTTAGTGTGAAGACCAAAGAGTGTAAAGACCATCGACTCTACCGTGCGACTCCACCGTGCAGGGACACCGGCAAGGGATAGTAGTAGCTTTTTATTTAATTTTTTTTTCATTGATATGTTTATTATTGAAATGTTGTTGTTATATGCATGTGTCAATTTTATTTAATTTCTTTATTTTCTTAAATATGTGGGTAGATAGTATTTATAGAGTTGTAACTTTTTAGTTTTAGTTACTTTTTCTTATTTGTAAGTCGCTTTGGACAAAAGCGTCTGCTAAATGACAAAAGTAAAAAAGTAAAGAGTGTAAAGACCATCGACTCTACCGTGCGACTCCACCGTGCAGGGACACCGGCAAGGGATAGTAGTAGCTTTTTATTTAATTTTTTTTTTTCATTGATATGTTTATTATTGAAATGTTGTTGTTATATGCATGTGTCAATTTTATTTAATTTCTTTATTTTCTTAAATATGTGGGTAGATAGTATTTATAGAGTTGTAACTTTTTAGTTTTAGTTACTTTTTCTTATTTGTAAGTCGCTTTGGACAAAAGCGTCTGCTAAATGACAAAAGTAAGTAAAGTAAAAATAGCAATTTTTACATATGATTTACAGTAGATTTTAATAAATATCAAAAATGTAAAAGGTGTGCATTATAGTTGACACCTAGATGAACAGTTTACAGTTTGTTTTATGACTGTAAGTCATTCTCCTCAAATGCTATTGAGTTTTAAATTTGCATTTGAGGCCATTCGGTTGTGAAAAATAGCAATTTTTGCATATGATTTACAGTAGATTTTAATAAATATAAAAAATGTAAAAGGTGTGCATTATAGTTGACACCTAGATGAACAGTTTACAGTTTGTTTTATGACTAAGTCATTCTCCTCAAATGCTATTGAGCTTTAAATTATGGCATATTTTGCATTTGAGGCCATTCGGTAGTGAAAAATAGCAATTTTTACATATGATTTACAGTAGATTTTAATAAATATCAAAAATGTAAAAGGTGTGCATTATAGTTGACACCTAGATGAACAGTTTACAGTTTGTTTTATGACTGTAAGTCATTCTCCTCAAATGCTATTGAGTTTTAAATTTGCATTTGAGGCCATTCGGTTGTGAAAAATAGCAATTTTTGCATATGATTTACAGTAGATTTTAATAAATATCAAAAATGTAAAAGGTGTGCATTATAGTTGACACCTAGATGAACAGTTTACAGTTTGTTTTATGACTAAGTCATTCTCCTCAAATGCTATTGAGTTTTAAATTTGCGTTTGAGGCCATTCGGTTGTGAAAAATAGCAATTTTTGCATATGATTTACAGTAGATTTTAATAAATATCAAAAATGTAAAAGGTGTGCATTATAGTTGACACCTAGATGAACAGTTTACAGTTTGTTTTATGACTAAGTCATTCTCCTCAAATGATATTGAGCTTTAAATTATGGCATATTTTGCATTTGAGGCCATTCGGTAGTGAAAAATAGCAATTTTTACATATGATTTACAGTAGATTTTAATAAATATCAAAAATGTAAAAGGTGGGCATTATAGTTGACACCTAGATGAACAGTGTACAGTTGTTTTCATGACTGTAAGTCATTCTGCTCATATGCTATTGAAGTTAGAAAAATGTATAACAATATCGCATGTAACTTTGGAGACGGTCCCTAAATATGCGAATATCGAACGTCCAACATCAAGCCAACTTTATGCCAGTCGTGTTTTCCCCGACCGGTGGTCACGGTCCGCCCGGAAAAACTGTAGACGTCAATCTGGAAGGCTGAGTCCGGCATGTTGTAATTTAGCCAGGTCTCCGTTAGACAGAGAACAGCACAGTTCCTCATCTCTATGGAAACATTCAGCCTCAGATGTTGGCCAGAAAGAGAGTTGGAATCGGCGGCCTGTGAGCTTTTAACTGTGCCAATGCGCCCGCCCGCTTCCCCCTCTTTTGTCTCTGGGCACATCGTTTCCTCTTGCCCGCTGCTCCCCGCACTCTACTGCACCACTCCGTTGTCCTCAGAAGCCGCTGTCTTTCAAGTGCGGATTTCAGCTTTGGTGAGATTGTAATAACCGAACTATCCATGATGACCATAAGTTCGGTTGGACTATACTTTTAAATAGCACACTAAATTTAGTGCTAAACTAGTGCTGAAAAACAGCTTCAAAACTATTTGATAAGGCTTAGTCCCGGGAGCTTGAGTAGCCGCTGCACCACTGTGCGCCGCCAACAAAGCATCATTTATGACTTATGTTCTTATTTATCACTTATGTTATAAGAGACATCATTTGTTATATTAAGCCATACAAGTCTTAATACCCAGGGATCCCTTTAAAACGCAAATTTTGACACCACTAATATATGTGTATGTATGTATGTGTATGTATATGTATGTATGTATGTGTGTATGTATGTATATATTATATGTATATGTATGGGGTAGTTGACATATAAATGTGTCCTATGGTGTGACGGAAAAAAATAAAAATAAAAATAACCTCTAACATTGAAGATAAACCTGTCTCATGCTATTTGTAAGAAAGCACGCTCAAAAATTATTGATGCCTACTTGTACACACAGGCAAACTGCATATGGATGTTTTAAGTGTAATATACTTTAACTAAACGTGAACTAAACATTTATCTTAGTGACTTAGGGAACAGTAACATGCTCTGGTTGATATATTAAATTTAATTGTTTTGTGTGCTTGGTATTTTGTCAGGGATTTACACATTCTTTTTCGGGTGGTATCAAAACTACAGAAAAAGGATAAAGCGCGTGAGTTTCTGTTTAGTCTTAAAAACCTGTATGGCAGAAAATACTATTTAAAAAATCTAAAAATAAATAAACAAACAAACCAGATCAGCTCCATGAGATTTTCTCTGAGAAAAAACAAAAGCAAAAACAAGCAGCCAAGGTAATCAAGTATGCGGTTATCTTTCAGCCTTGTCATAAAACACAACACTTTGATCTCTTGAGTCTTGTTAAAAAAAAAAAATAACAAGTATATGTAGGTGTTTAGAGATTTAGAGTTGTGCAAGTTTGACTACCCGGAGTAGTCTTATAACCAACCTAGCCTATTCCTTTCAACACAAAAAAAAAAAGAAACTTTGAGCATGTTTTTTTTCTCACCCCTTTTTGCTTCAGGTTATGCAAGCTATAGTATTTTTTATGCCATGCTACTAGGATGGGCTTCATGAATAAAATGAAGACACAGCATGATTTGCATCTACTAATAATTTAGTTTTGCTCCCCCCTCAGAGGCCTGAAGACAGACAAGAAGTTGCTCGTGCTGGGCATGAATTGAACCAAGAAGTGAATAGACTCATGGTGGCCATGAGGGACATGTTGGCTAACATCCAGTTTCGTGAACCTCAGTGGGAGGACAACCATGACAGGGATGAGGAGGAATGGGACTGACAGGTTGAGGGTGTGATTTCTGAGCAACCACCCATGAAGTTGAGCTACCACGTTTAGTACACTATGACGGTCAGCAGGAAACATTAGTTTAAAAAAAAGTGCTGAATTAAATTATGATAAAAATTGTTTTTGTAATTCTGTTTTAGTAATGATTAAATGTTTACTTTAAGGTTTCCTGTTTGTGAAAGGGGTTGGGTACACTTTGTAATGTTAAAGGTTGATCATTTTGAGAAATTAGTTCATTTCTGTAGACAATCATGACCGCTTCAACTAGAGAGCACTTGTGCGGTAATTAAACATTTTTTGTTCCAGATTCAGTGTTTGGTGTGTACATGTTGTGGCAATTTTCCATTTCAATGAAGGTATGAGACAAAAGTATTTTGAAGTCTTTTGTCTTTCCTCAGTCATACAGTTGTTCATGTTGCAGAATGCGACAAAGAGGAAACACCCCTTGTCTGCACACTAACATTTCCTATTGGTCTTTTAGCACATCAAAATAACTCAAGCATACTAATGATGTATTTAGGCAATCAAGAACACTCTTTTGTAAAGTAAAGCAAATAATACCTATAATAATAAAACCAGTACCAGACCCTAATTTCATCCCATGCAAAAATATTTTTAACTTAAAGCTTTTCTCAAGGACTTTTGAAGTACCTCTCAGAATCACAATCTTTTCATCTAACTGAAGGTAATTGTAATGGACCCGACAAGACGTGAGGCGTGGGCAGGCAGGGTTGAACAAATGGCAAACAGGTATATAGAGGCAAGACAGATGAGTACTCAAGTAAACAGTCGTGGTCTACAATCGGTGAACAATATCCAGAGGGCTTGACAAGAGGGATAATCCAGGTACATGAGCAATGGTCCAAGACAGGGGCAAACAGAGTCCAAATGACAAGACGAGAGAGCAATCCAAGGCAGGCTATAAACTAAGATCAGACAAGAAACAAGATACACAGGCTAGAATCAATACACGAGTGACTCGGGTAATAAACAGGATAAACTAGACTAAAACTCATACAATAAAGTGGCTCCGTAAAGTGCTATCACTTGGAGAGCGATAAACACAGACAATACTCGGCAATTTGAGCAGGATCTGAGTGGTTGTTATATAGTATGTGTAATAGCTTTCAGGTGATCGTGTGATTGGTACAGCTGTGTGTAATCAGTGCAATGGATGATGGGAAATGCAATCCAGGGTGATGTGTAACAGTCTGTGTGGTGTGAAAGTCAATATAATGGAAGGGTCTCGCCAATATAATGAAGACTGATGGCTGAAGGTCTGGAATAGATGGCCGCTTTCATTGGCCAAGGCCCGCCCATGAGGCCGTTTGACCGACATGTCGAACAACCAATCATAGTTTGTGTTTCATTTAGCGTTTCGTGGCGTGGAAATGTCGCCACAATAACAAACTGGTGTGTGAAACTCTCGGATGTATTTTAAAGATTCTATGCCGCGAACTTTAAATATTTCACATACTTTTGAAAATCCAGCGTTTAGTTGACCCTGATAAGCATTCGTAGTCACAATTGTAAACACGACGGCTTTCTTCTTTCGTGAGGGGTTTGGCGCCATGGCATCTTTGTTTCCCGGCTGACTGAAAATAAATGTGACACTCACGTCTCCCAGAAATTCAACCAGTCAGATGATGACTTAGACATTCCAGAAGTGTTTCCAGAAAAGTGTGCCATATGCATCAGACGTTTAGTCAACGTTCCATGGGCGTCACGTCTGAGGCTGAGACTAATGGAAGGGCGACCTCTGGTGGCAATCGGACAAAAGGTCACAGACCGGATTCGTTACAGAAATTCTCTCTATATGGTGTAAATGCCAAATATAAATCTTAAAAAAGAAAGCAAAACTTAGGACAATACTATCAAAAGTTATTTTTATTTTATTATTATTTATTTATTTTAATCAAGCATTTAATAAAGCAGTAATTCATCTGATTTTGGGTTAACATTGTTAAATTTGTGTTACTATAACTTTGAAAGAAGTCAAAAATATAAATTTCTATTTCGTTAGATCTGTGTGGCCGTCTCATGATCACCTGTACCAATTTTATTGAGAATTGAACCAAATTTGAAGACAATAAAATAAAAAATAAAATGTTATTTTAATGGCTGGAGCACTAATGCAAGACACTGATTGTAAAGAATATAAGTGTAATCAGACATACTAAGAATTTTGTTTCTTGGAGTTACAACAAAAAGAAAGGTGTATTTTTCATGGTGGCACTATAGAGTTGGTTCTAGAGACCCCAAAGTTGGCAAGGACACTATTAATGCCCACCCACATGTATTTACAATGGTCTGGTGCTAAGAAATGGCTTATTCATGTTGTTGTACAGTTGCTTGGGAATGGCTTTACAGTTTATGGCAGGGATAGGCAACTTTCTGTCCTGGAGGGCCAGTGTCCTGCAGAGTTTAGCTCCAACCCTAATCAAACACACCTGCCTGTAACTTTCTAGTGATCTTGAAGACATTGATTAGCTTCTTCAGGTGTGCTTGATTAGGGTTGGAGCTAAACTCTGCAGGACACCAGGGCTGTATCCGAAATTGACCCCATACCCTCAAATAGTGCACTATTTGAGGGGACAGCCATTTTAAGTGGTGTTCGAAACCATAGTGGATGTTCTCGAGTGCACTCATTCAATCCCACAATGCACCGCAAAAACGAGTGTACAAGCGATGTACACTCAACGGCTAGAGAATCCCCAGAATGCACTGAGAGAGTTGCGCGCCGAATGAATTCCCGCGTCTCTGACAGGTGTCGCGTTTGGCTGAAATATAACGGTTTTCCGGTAAGACAGTAAATTACACAAAATAGCACAACACTGGACTTTGAACTTGCAGCGCTAATAAAATCATAGCCTTTTGAAGTTTAATAGTCATATTCAGCCATATAGTAATTCTTGTCTTTCCGTCTACAAATTTAAGACCTCTGAAATCATAATTAAGACTTTCTTGTACAATTTAAGACTTTTTAAGGCCTTAAATGTGATACAACTAAATTTAAGACCCAGCGGAAACCCTGTCCAGGATTCCCCAACGACGCTAACGCGCCTCAGTCAACTAATACAGTGATATAAGACCTCAGATCACTTTACTGATGATTATGCGAACTACATCAAAACAGTTAAGCAGATGTAGCATATGAACGAACGCGCAAGGTTTCACAATCGGTTAAAGAAAACACATTACGCGGCGCAGTAGTGCACTAACGCAATGACAGCCATTATTAGGCTTGTTTGAGATGCGCCTCGTCTCGTCTGAAGTGTAGGCGAGAGTAGGCGGCTACAATGAGGGGAGGAGTGAAATAAGCGCATTCAAGATGGACAGTTCTGACTTCTCGAAGTAGATACCTACCCAGCTAACACAAATACATAACTGCGACGTAATCTGGTGACCAAAGTTAAGTCGTGGCGACGTAACAAGTTACATTGCGGCAACCGGAAAAGTGAAAGGTGCATGTGGCGACGTAACTTTGTGACGTTGCCAGTTCGTAACTGCGACGTTGTGGCAACATCGCGGATCAGTAGTTGTGTGCTGGTAATCAGTTGGTAATTTTTTATAATTATTTATTTTCTATGGGCGGACATGCTGTAGTTTAACCTAATTTATGTCCTCATATGCCCAAACTAATTTAAAGGCTGTTTCAACAGCTGTGAATGATGAATACAGACTCGAAATTAATGTAATTCATTCATTTTGAAAACACAAATATGAACAGTAAAATACACTCAAATTATTAATAAAAACATAGGATATACAGCGAAATATGAATGAAAGCATTCAGGAGGTTCTGTGCTCAGCATCATTATAAACAGATATGCTATAGCGTAATATTTGCTAGCAGACATTTCAGATAATCAAGGAACGATACCATAATCACAGAGGTATAAATATTAACAAAAGTACTTAAAGTAGACTGTATAAACATCATTTTTCAAAATAATAAATCTTTAAAATATTGAAAATGTTTATAAAAAAGAACAATAACCACGTGTGAACATTTCACACAAAAATGTAAATTCTGTCATTAATTACTTACCCTCATGTCGCTCCAAACCCATAAGACCCTTTTGTGCAGAACACAAATTAAGATATTTTTTAACAGATGCCTTGTGTACGCAAAAAATAGCAACAACAAAAATATGTCTGTATTCACAAATTATGTATATCCAAAACATTTTCACAAAAGCAGTATGAGATGACCAGTTCTCACACCAACACAACACTGATGCATCATGGTGCTCTCATGAACATGTTATTTTGTAAATAAAAATGCAATGTTTTTTGTGCACACAACATTAACATCACTTCATAAATTGATTTTAAACAACTGGGGCTTGTACCATGATGGTGGCTGAACAACCTCAGGGTTACAGGATTAGTTTTGAGTTGACAAAACCAAACCAGTCCAATCCGGCTTTGTTGGTACCATGAAGATGATCATCAACTTTCTCTGTCAACTCAGGCTTGATCCTGAGTTAATGGAGTGCATGCACATGAATGTGTGACATCAGTAATGAGCAGCCAATCACATGCCTTGAAAATGTGATTCACTTCTTGTTCAAGATTCAAGATTTTTATTTGTCACATACACAATTATACAGAGTATAACCAGCAGTGAAATGTAGGTCAGGTCCACTCCAAGGACAGTGCAATTATAAAGTATACAAATATTAAGAAAAAGAAAAGTAGAAAAAAATAAAATGAAATAAAGATAAAAAAATATAAATATAAATGTGCAGGTCAGTATGTTGTTGACTTAGATAATAATAAGAGGAATGTGCAAAAAGTTGCACAGGGTATGTAAATAGCAGCAATATGAGGTAGAAAAAATTCTGAAGCTTATTGATATAGTGATATTTACATGTCACTATCATGTGATGTTATGACACAGCATTAGGAGCCTGATGGCCTGGGGGAAGAAGCTCCTTCTAAGTCTCTCAGTTTTTGCCATCAGGCTACGGAAGCGCTTACCAGATGGAAGCAAAGTGAATAGTCGGTTACCAGGGTGATTAGAGTCCTTGATGATTTTAACAGCTCTACTTTTGCAGCGTTTGAGGTCGATGTCCTGCAGAGAGGGGAGAGCAGACCCTGAGATGCGCTCAGCTAAGCGCACAACTCTCTGTAGTGCTTTGGAGTCCTGATTGGAGCTGTTTCCATAACACACTGAGATGCACGGAGTCGATACACTTTCTATGGTCCCTGAATAGAAAGTTTTCAGGATTGCTGGTGAGACCCTGAATTTCCTCAGCTGTCGCAGATGGTACAGTCTTTGCCTGGCTTTCTTAACCTGTGTTTGGATGTGTGTAGTCCAAGTCAGGTTCTTGGAGATGTTTACACCGAGGTACTTGAAGTTGCTCACCCTCTCCACAGGGGTCCCACTGATCATAAGAGGAGTGTAGGGCTGCTGCTGTCTTTTCCTAAAGTCCATGATCAGCTCTTTAGTTTTGCTCACATTCAGAGAGAGACAGTTGTCCTGGCACCATGATGTGAGTCTCTCTACCTCATCCAAGTATGCGGTCTCATCGTTGTTGGAGATGAGGCCCAGAACCACAATATCATCAGTGAATTTGATAATAGATGTGGAGCTGTGAGAGGATACGCAGTCATGCGTGTAGAGAGAGTAGAGCAGGGGACTCAGGACACAGCCCTGTGGGGCTCCTACGTTGAGGTCTGCCGGTGAGGAAGTCTTGAATCCAGTCACAGACTGAGGAGTTTAGGCCGAGGTCTGTGAGTTTAGAAGCCAGCTTGATGGGGACTATAGTGTTGAAAGCTGAGCTATAGTCAATGAATAGCAGCCTTACATAATTCCCATTGTTGCTGTCCAAGTGTGTGAGGGAAGAGTGGAGGACGTGAGAGATGGCATCGTCAGTGGATCTATTTGGGCGATAGGCAAACTGAAGAGGGTCCAAAGTATCAGGTATGGAGGAGCAAATGTGGCTCTTTACAAGTCTCTCAAAAACCTTCATGACTATAGATGTGAGGGCAACTGGGCGATAGTCATTCAGGCAAGAGGGTTTATTGTTCTTTGGCACAGGGATAATGACAGATTTTTTAAATGCGGTGGGAACCACAGAGGTAGCAAGGGACTCATTAAAGATAGACGTGAACAAACCAGCGAGCTGATCGGCGCATCCCATCAGGTCCAGCTGCTTTCCTGACGTTCACTTTCTTTAGCGCCCTCAGAACCTCATCCTCCGACACGTGATTACAGGATCATTGCTGCTCTGCCTGCTGCTTCCTGGCGCGCTGATCGGCAGAGACACGCCGCCGCCGTTGCAATCGAAGCGGCCGAAGAAGGTGTTTAACTCGTCGGCCAGCAACGGATCTGCTCTCACCTCCGCGGAGGATTTGTTTCCAAAGGCACAGATGGTCCTCAGTCCCTGCCACATCCGTCGAGAGTCATTGAGCTGGAAATGAGACTCAATTCTCTCTCTGTATCTGTGTTTGGCGACTCTTACTGCGCGTCGGAGAGCATAGCACGATGCTTTGTACTCGCTCATATTCCCGGTCAGAAAAGCCTCATTGTAAGCGGCAGTGCGTGTGTTAACCGCAGCACGGATTGTACTGTCCACCCACGGTTTCTGGTTGGACAATGTCCTTATAGTTATTGTTTCTGTAGCTTGCTCGGTTAGCGTGTTTACAAAGCTCAATGCTACATCCGTGAACTCGCTGACGTCAGAAGAACTTGCCCTGAACATGTCCCAGTCGACGTCATCAAGAGCCGCAGCATAGCCTCTGAGTGGGAGGACCAGCGCGTCCTACTCTCTGCACCAGAGGTTCCTGAACGAGCCTTTGTTTGTTCCCGGTGTTAGAAAAATGGCGGCATAGGCCGATTTGCCAAAAGCCGGTAGTGAGCGTAGCAACTTGAACTGGTTGTTATATAATATTCTTGAACTGAGTGTAGCAGTGATCCAGTGTGTTTGGTCCTCTAGTTGGACAGGATACGTGTTGATGAAAGTTCGGCATGACCTGCTTGAGGTTGGCTTTGTTAAAGTCCCCCGCGATGATAAAGGCAGCGTCAGGATGTTTGTTGATGTAGCCACTGAGCACATCGTGACGCTTAGACAAAGCCAAGCCGGTGTCCGCCTGTGGTGGAATGTACACAGCAGTAACGATGATCGATGAAAACTCCCAGGGCAGATAAAATGGGCGGCAAATAATGGAAAGATGTTCCAGATGAGGCGAGCAGGAACGCGACAGAATGGAGATATTCCTGGGATCACACATTTACATTTTACATTTATTCATTTAGCTGACGCTTTTATCCAAAGCGACTTACAATTGCTATATATGTCAGAGGTCGCACGCCTCTGGAGCAACTAGGGGTTAAGTGTCTTGCTCAGGGACACATTGGTGTCTCACAGTGGATTCGAACCCGGGTCTCTCACACCAAAGGCATGTGTCTTATCCACTGCGCCATCACCACCCACACCATTTCTTGTTAATCATGAAACACACTCCTCCACCCCTGGATTTACCGGCCTCTGCTGTTCTGTCCGTCCGAAAAACAGAGAAGTTCTCACTTGGCATTACAGCAGTGTCCGGGACCATGGACGAAAGCCACGTTTCTGACAAACAAAGGATGTTGCAGTCCCTTATGTCCCACTGGAAACTAATCCTGGCTCTAAGATCGTCCATCTTATTTTCCAAGGATTGGACATTTGCGAGCAGAATGCTCGGGAGAGGAGGACAGTGAGCCCTTTTCCGGAGTCTAACACGAATCCCAGCGCGTTTCCCGCGGTGTTTCTCGATCCGTCGCCTCGGGGGGGTTATTGTTCGTCTCCGCGTTCCGAAGAATTTCCAGAGGCCATGAAGGATTCCTGGATAAAGTGTCCTGGAACAGGTTAGTGTAGTGGTTTCCAATGTCCAAAAGTGTTTCTATGTTGTAGGTGATCAGTGCCGACGTGGAATGTGTAAAAACAGAAAGTAAAAGTAAAAAAGTAAGTTAAAGCAAAATCTCAGCGGAGCGGCCTGAACGGCGTCCGAACACAGCGGCGCCATTTTCTATAAATTCTTGTGAGAGAGTCAGTGCGATTCACTACCAAAGATTAAAAGATTGAACAATATGAAGAATTTAAACACATTTACACAGCAAGATGAAACGATCAATCCATGAGAGGAAAACTTATCTTACCATATAAGTGCAAGTAAAAGTTGTAAAGTTTATAATATTTATAAATGTAACTACACTTAAAACTCTAAACTCATATGTAGTCATGTTTACAGCTATTGATTCTAAAAACGTATTTATATTGCATATTATCTATGTTTATATTAATTTAAAATAAAAGCTTAATTACTATTAAATTAAGCTGGCTTGTGTAATGGATTAAGGGTATAATAATTATATAAATAATAAAAAATAATCATCTCTAAAAATCAATGATTTTATCTTTAAAAATGTTTTATGTAGCATCCTTTAATTTGTAGTAAGAGAAACTGGAGGAGTGGCTTTATTGCGTCAGAGATGTGTCACTTTGCTTGGAAATTTGATTGGTCAAATTTCAGTTTGAGATCTCTAAACCAGAACATATCCTGCCCTGAAGCAGGTTAGCTGTGGAGCGTTACTATGGCGATGAACACTGCTAAAAGCCAAACCACTTTCATGGTACCTAAAACCCAGAGTTGGCACAAACTAAACTAAAACTTACCTAAAAATTTCTCAGATTTCTTTAAAATATCTACATTTATGTTTCAAAGATAACAAAAGTCTTAAAGGTTTGGAACGACATGAAGGTGAGTGATGAAAATTTTTGGTTTAACTAAGACATTAGGTAAATTGGTTCCCTCAGGCGCACCAGTAGATTTCTGCCAGATCTCTGTTCTTCTGCTCCTTCCACCATCCCAATCCTGGATTATTGAGCCACAACAGAAGTTTCCACTTTGAATGCTTTAGCCTGGCGGTTTTTTCACCAGCATCTAAAGTGAGAAAGAAAACAATAACCCAAATGTAAATGTAATAATAATAATAAAAAATAAAAAAACAATGGTTGTCCAAAATGTAAAGTATACACTTGAGTTTTCCCTACTGTTAGGGCATTTCAACCTCAGGGCATAAAAGAGTGAGGATTTACAGGATAAGAACAGCTTTCTAGAATTTTCAGCACAGTTTTTTGTCACTTCCTATACAGGGCTCCAGACTGTTTTGTGACCGATTTTTCTGCCGGTGCGAGTAAATTTTGTGAGCGATCGCACTAGCACGACCACCACATTGCCCCAGCACATAAGCGCTGCTATTTCTGTTGCATATGAGAAACATCAAACAGCAAGCGAAACAAAAGCTAGTGAAACCGCGCTACTCGTTTGAGCTCTATTTAAAACTATTGAGTTTTAAAATAGAATTTAGGACGATGTATGTAACCACAGTCATTAGCTTTGGTTAAATATTGAAGCCTTTTCTCTTGTCAAAAGGCTCAACGCGACCGCAGACTTTGATGAACACTGCTGGCAGCAGCGACGTCTGTGTTCGTACCATTCTTATCAATGACAGCGTAATATCGTATCTCCTTGCTCCCAAGCCATAAACCTTGTATCTCCGATTAAACATGATTTTGGGGAAATGTTGTGTTAATGTTGGTACACAACAGTATATGATAGCGATATAAGGTATAATACCAACTTTAACGATACAATGTTTAATAACTTGAAAAATATGCCTTTTTTTATTTCCTGAAAAATAATGGTTTTGGAGATGCAAGTCAGAATCTGATCATGGATGGAAAAGTCCTTGCCTGAGTGCACAGAGAGGATGAGGAGGACCATGATGACGCAACCCCTGAAACACACAACTTTGAAGCAAGAGCGGGAGAATGTGCGGAACAATCTGGCTATCGCTGTGTTTGCTCCATGAGCTCGACTACCAGTAAAACATTTAAACGGAGTAAAACTTGAAACTTTGAAGCTTCTGAAACTCGGGTTTCATTCACTGATGTTGTATGAACAGAAACCAGCAGGACAAACTTGACCAAAATCACATCCTCAATGTATTTTGGTCTTTCTCTAGATGCTCTTGCTGGCTCTGGGGTCACTGAGGATGAAGAGACCACAGCAGCATCTGGTCCAAATGAGGCAGTAAGGTCAGGTGGAGTGATGGAGCATCTCATCCATGGCACTGGACCATTTCCAGGATGCTGCTGTGGACTTCACCATCCTCACCAGTCTGCAGACATTTCAGATCCTGCAAAGATGCACAAACACAATACAAAAGCAGTGATTTTAACAGCACAATGTCATTTGATTTTTGTTTTAGAAGTAACAAAATTATCTTACTTTATATTTTTGTTTCAAGTTTTCCCCCTTTTTTCTCACAAGTGCTGCCATCACCTTTCCTTGCAGGTCCTGCTCCACCACAGAAGATCTGCAGCAAAGGCACAGGAATCAAGAATCAGAAAAGTGCTGTAATAACTCTGTTTGAAATTACAATAATTAAAATAAACTACTACTTAAGATTTAAAAGATGTTTTATTGATGTCAGTAGTATACTCACTGAGAGCCTTTGATGGCAGCATTCCTTCATCAGTCACTCTTCACTGGATAAATACGTGTCTCATCAGTCCCTGTAACATCCAGACAAGATTCAGTCACCTCAGTGATTTACTTGCTCAATACTGCATTTACATGTTGAGGTAGTTTCTCATGTTAACTCATTTTTTATCCAACACAAATGTTCCTCAATTTATTAAGACTAATAGACAAATAAAAGAGACAACTCATGTTTAGTAACTTCACGTAGATGTTTAAATTGACATTACTTACATTCATGTGAAGCAGTGTTGAAATCAATGAATTCTACATAACCCAAATATATCACTCACACAGATATTTATTTCACGTCTATTAGATGTGCTCATATGCAATTCTTTTTGAACATTTTCCTGCCACATATGAAATAGACATTTAGTAATCGTCTGTAAGATATGTAAATGTACTCTGGTGATGTATGTGTGCTTACCGGAGCTCCCCTGTTCGCTATACATAAAACGTGTTTTTACCACAAATTCACAAAAAATAAACTACTGTGTCATGCTAATTTTAAATAACTCTCATCAGCATAAGAGACAAACTCACTCAGTAGTCTTTAAACAGGTTTATTCCTTGGAAAGAAGGTCAGACAGTCATACAGACACACATCTTGCTGCAGTGTGCGACTAACGGGGAGGGTGCTCCCCCACCTTATATCCACACTCTAGGCACTCAAGGTTACAAGCTCGCACCTGTACTTCTCCATACTTGGTGAGGAAGTAAATAACATTCTACTATATCATGCTTTAAAGCCCATTTCCATTACATTTAGGGCCCGAATAATCTTTCAGGTCACAAACATACGTCTCCCCCGTCTTCCACTCATCTGGCTCTTAGCCCAATATAGTCTTACAGACCCCCTTGTCATCCATACATCTTAGGCTAAAAGCCCCAGACCCATTTCTTTCTACACAGTCACACCAAAAAAGGTTTTGCACTACATATACTCATAAACATGAAAATCAACATAAAATGAATTTTCTTAAACAACTGTTTAGTGTTTACACCTTACAGTAACTCAGCAAACACGATTTTAACACAAGGAACAGTGTTTTTGATTTGTAATACATTTGTAAACATCCTCGTCACTGTTCTCCGCCCTGTATGGTGATGACGTATCCTCTCCCGTTGCCTCCTGGGATTGAAAAGTGTCCATCGGATGAACACTTCAGAATCTGAGCTGAAGCAGTAGGACATCCGGGGATTTCTTGCTTACTCTTTTATGAATACTTACGTTTACGAACATACTTCTTTCTTCACGTACTCTTTTTTTCCTACTATATAGTAGGGGAGTAGGCATATAAGGACACAACATACTTATTCGCTCGCCTACTGGTTTTTGTCACTATATAGTAGGGAAGTATGCGATTTTGAATGCAGTGACAGTCTTAAGAGTTCGTACTTGACTAACTGGGGCCCAGGTCAGGAAGCAGACAGACTGGCTAAACAGACCATCTGCTAGCTGCCTCATTAGATTAGATTAGATTAGATTCAACTTTATTGTCATTTATGCAGAGTACAAGTACAGAGCTAATGAAATGCAGTTAGCATCTAACCAGAAGTGCGAGAATATAGTGTTTTATATACATATAAGTGCAGAGTAAGTGAAGATATGATTTACAGAATATACAGTGGAATTGCTATATACAGTATTGAGCAGAGTATATACAGAATATAAAATAGGAATGCAATGTAGGGATTGTATGTACATTATGAACAGAGCAATGTAGATTATATAGATTACAGATTATGTATACACATTATGAACAGCAGAAACGTGAGAACAGTGGTAATAAATAAATACAGCTGGATGAGTGTGCAAAGTATTGATAGAACAATGTATTCTATGCAAAATAGCAGTAGTGCAATATTTTATAGAAATAGTTTACTGTGCTTGTACAGTAACAACTTTAAACAGTTTATAGTGTAATGACTTGAACGATGTGCAGTCTGTGCAAAATATGAGTAGTGCAAATGCATGTGTGTAAAGTACTGTGACCAGTGCAGTAATAAGCAGGTGCAGGTTAGATTGGTGGTGTGGCGTTCAGAAGTGTCACAGCTTCGGGGAAGAAGCTCTTCCTGAGCCTACTGGTGCGAGAGCGTAGGCACCTGTAACGCCTGCCGGATGGAAGGAGGGTGAAAAGTCCATGGTTAGGGTGAGAGGCATCCTTGATGATGTTTCTTGCCCTGCCCAGACAGCGCTTATAATAAATGTTCTCAATGGAAGTTAACTGGGTGCCGGTGATCCGTTGAGCAGTTTTCACCACCCGCTGGAGTGCTTTGCGGTCAGATGCGGAGCAATTGCTGTACCATACTGAGATGCAGTTCGTGAGTATGCTCTCAATGGTACAGCGGTAGAATTCCACAAGGATCCTGGGATTCAGGTGAACTTTCTTAAGGCTCCTTAAGAAGTAAAGGCGCTGCTGTGCCTTTTTGACCAGAGTAGAGGTGTTATGGGACCAGGTGAGGTCATCAGAGATGTGGATGCCAAGGAACTTGAAACTCGACACACGCTCCACTTCAGCTCCGTTGATGTAGATGGGTGTGTGTGCATGACTCCTAGTCCGCCTGAAGTCCACAATGATCTCCTTTGTCTTCTGGGTGTTTAGCTGTAGATTATTGGTGGCACACCATACAGCCAGGTGCTGCACCTCATCCCTGTAGGCTGATTCATCGTCATCCTTGATCAGACCTACCACCGTGGTGTCATCTGCAAATTTGATTATGGTGTTGGAGCCATAAACAGGAACACAGTCATGGGTGAAGAGGGAGTACAGGAGAGGGCTCAGTACGCAGCCCTGTGGCACGCCGGTGTTCAGGGTGATGATGGAGGAGGAGAGGTTATCTAACTTGACGGACTGAGGTCTGTTAGTCAGAAAATCTAGAATCCAATTACAGATGGGTGTGCTGATTCCAAGCTGGCTGAGCTTGGAGATCAGCTTGGAGGGGATTACTGTATTAAATGCAGAACTGAAGTCCATGAACAGCATTCTCACATGTGTGTTTTGACTGTCCAGGTGGGTGAGGGCAGAGTGAAGCGCTGTTGAGATGGCGTCCTCTGTTGACCTATTGTGGCGATAGGCAAATTGGAATGGGTCCAGTGTAGCAGGGAGACAGGATTTTAGGTGGGATGCAACCAGTTTCTCAAAACACTTGGCAATGATGGGGGTGAGTGCAACAGGACGGAAGTCGTTAGGGACCGAGGCAGTGGAATGTTTCGGTACTGGTACGATGGTGGAGGTTTTGAAGATAGTGGGGACAGTTGTTTGGGCCAGGGACAGATTGAAAATGTCCGTGAAGACCTCAGCTAGCTGCTCCGCACAGGCTTTAAGCACACGACCAGGTATTCCGTCAGGGCCAGCTGCCTTCCGTGCATTCACCTTACGCAAAGTGGAGTGAACGTCTGATGTGGAGAGAGTGAGAGGCAGTTCACTGGGTTGATGCTCAGCTTTGAGTGAGATCTCCTTATTATTTTGATCAAAACGAGCATAAAAGTGGTTGAGCTCGTTTGGGAGGGAGGCAGAGCTGGAGGGGGGCACAGAGTTAGGTGGTTTGTAATCCGTGATAGATTGTATGCCTTGCCACATACGCCGGGGGTCTGAAGAATTGAAGTGTTCTTCAATCTTCTGTTTGTGTGTGAGTTTGGCCTGGCAGATACCCTTCCTCAGGTTGGCTCTGGCTGAGCTGTAAGCCTCCTGGTCTCCAGACCTGAAGGCTGCATCTCTTGCTTTGAGCAGGAGGCGAACCTCTCTGTTCATCCAGGGCTTCTGATTGGGGAAGATTTTTATTTTTTTGTGTGTAGTCACTCTGCTCACACAGCTGTTGATGTGCTCCATGACAGAGTTGGTGTAAGTGTCAATGTTAATCTGAGAGTTTGTGGTGGCCTGGGCAGCAAACTCACTCCATTCTGTGAGCTGGAATTGATGTTGAAGAGTGGAGTCAGCACCTTCCAGCCAGATTTTAACAGTCCTTGTTGTAGGTTTCACACGTTTGATGACCGGGGTATACTTGGGGAGCAGGAACAAAGAGAGGTGATCAGACTGACCCAGGTGGGGGAGGGGTGTGACTTTGTAGGCATCACTCACATTAGTATAAACGTGGTCCAATGTTTTATGTCCTCTTGTAGTGCAGGAGACATTTTGATTAAATTTAGGGAGAACAGATCTAAGAGTGCAGTGATTGAAGTCCCCAGCAACAATAAAGGCTCCATCCGGGTGCAGGGTTTGTAGTTTGCTAATAGCAGCACAGAGTTCTTTCATAGCCACGTTAGCATTAGCGTCCGGAGGTACATAAACTGCAGCAGCAACAATGCAAGTAAACTCACGTGGTAGATAGAATGGCCTGCACTTGATAATCAGGAACTCCAGCTCAGCAGAGCAGTAGGTATCAACAATGACAGAGTCTTTGCACCATGATTTATTTACATAAATGCATACTCCACCACCCTTGTTTTTACCAGAGGTTGCTGCTACTCTGTCAGCCCTGAAGAGAGCACGTCCATCCATATGCACCACGCTGTTTGGGACATCGTTGCAGAGCCATGTTTCAGTGAAGAACATAACATTACAGTCCATAAGCCATTTCTGTGTGAGGGTCCAGATCTTTAGTTCGTCCATCTTGTTCATCAGAGACCGTACATTGGCAAGGAAGATACTGGGCAGAGCTGGTCGATGTGGGTTTAGCCTTAGCTTAGCACGCAGCCCTCCACGCTTTCCCCGTCTTTGTTTACGGTCTCGACGCCGACGCCGAGCACTTCCGGTCGGTACGAGTGATCCGCTTGTCCGCGGTGATCTCAGTAGCTCCGGCGGGAGTTCGCTGAAGTCGAAAGGATGATCTAAAACTATGTTGGAACACTGTTTGTTGATGTCCAAAAGTGATTGTTTACTATAGCTGTAGTTCGCATAACTGGATCGCGCGAACACGAGTGAAATAACCAGGTAAATTAACACTATTTTCCAAAATCTGGTAAGACGCTGAGCCTCGCGATGTGTTCGCGCCGCCATCTTGTCTAAAAAAAAAGATTACAATGTCACAGAAGTCAGTTAATTCTCAGCACATAGAGACTCTTTCACTTAGATATCACACTATAGAGACTGTGTCTGTTCCCCGAACTAGAAAATACAAAAAACGTCCAAACCCATTTTAAGAGTAACAATTTAATTGACATTCAGCAAATAAATTTTTATAATACAGAGAAACAAATGATAAAGCTTGGCTTACTGAATCTCAGGTCCCTTTCTACGAAAGCGTTTTTTTTGTAAATGATATGATCACTGATCATTACCTAGATGTGCTCTGTTTGACAGAAACCTTGCTAAAACCAGATTAATACATTACTTTAAATGAGTCACAAGACATAATGCACGGATCCATAGCCTATACGCATGCGTTTTCTTTCTCAGCTGTTCACATTTACTTAAGAAAAAAAACCTGGATACTGGCCAGGACTGTCATTTTTGCGTAATTTTGTGTGTATTTGGCCACTTAAACTCAACAACAAACTACGAAAAATAACTCAATATGATACTGGCTAGGCGGCTTTGGATGTGACTGTGAGCGCTCAGCCTTGAAACAGCCTCTGGAGCGCGCCAGTACCGATTGGCTTAAAAAGACGTGCAAATTACACATTTTTGTGACGATGCAATAATGACCCGTGGCAATTAAGCAAGTGACAATTTTGACTTCTGTCCTGAAATGCAAGCGCAAGCCTTGGATCAGCGATAGCGTGCAGCAGCTTGTATTGCGGACGAGATGCGCTGATGTGAAGCCGCTTTGAGAGAGTCAAAGAGAGAAGATGCGGTCCAGCTGAATCACTCACGCTGTTTTCAAATGACTTATTTAATATGCTAGTTTGTGTAATAGTAATATGCTATTTATTTACCCATACAGGGCTCTAGACTCATTCTTTCCACTGGTCGCACTTTTGCGACTAACTTTCTCAGCTTGTCTCACAAGCATTCAACCCGTTTTTTTCATCAGTAGCCTATATTATTTGTGATTTAAATTTTGTGAACAGGAATTCCTTTTTTTGTGCGCTTTCACTTTCAAATTCGCGATCTTGGTGTCATGATTCCTCAGTGTTTGCTAAACATTCTGTATTTTAGGCTATTAGTCGGTAAATAATACAGCATGTGATGTGTCCTATGCCTCGTCTTATTCCTTTTTATTAATAAATGTTATTTATGTAAGCTAGTTTGTCATTGTAACCTACTGTTTTATTGTTGTTGTGCTTTTTAGTCTTTAAAAGTGAAAGGTGTATAGATACAAGCAAAACAGACAATTATATTTTCTTGTAAAAAAAAAAAAAGGAATAAGACGAGGCATAGGACACATCACATGCTGTATTATTTACCGACTAATAGCCTAAATTACAAAATGTTGAGCAAACACTGAGGAATCAAATAAATAATAATATTTAAAAAAAAATAAGGAAAGCCTCTATAGCATAATGTGAGGTAAACAGCAAAGAAAACAAGCTTTTCAAAAAGAAAAGTAAAACAAAACTGGCTGTCGCTGACACGACTTGCATGTTTTGTTTTTTTTTCCTACAAGAATATCAACATGTTAACCTTCTCTGGTTTAAGAAGCAATCTTTTACTTCAGTTTGAAAACCAAATTCTCCATTGCGCTCAGTCAGCTGTGCGCACCTTCGCAGGCTCTACACCTGAAGCGCTCGCGCTGAAAGCACCCCTCTTCATGTGATCAGTGAAATCTGACTCCAATGTGCCATGGCTCTGCAGACGCTTTGGAGCAGTGCAGACCATGCACTCGCACAAGTGAGACCACGTCAAATTTTAACTCACACGTTTTCAAAAAATGGTCGCAGTCTAGAGCCCTGCCATACTTGCTATATTGAATAAATGTTTGCAGGAATTTCCCTCATTATAAACTTAAAAGCTGAGGGGATGAGTAAAACTGTGATATACACACAATCCCCCACAAAATTCTAGACAGGATTTATTATAACTCTGTTACAGAGATTTGTGAAATAAAATTCCATTATTTTTGAGTAGCCTGCACCCAACCCCCCCCCAACTGATGCACGCTGTTAATCACTTAAACTTGTCCACCAATGTAATCAGCTAAATGCTCCATTACCTCTGCCTCCTCTAATCACATGCCGGATCCATCACCCCGCTTTGTTCCGGGACCTCGAAATTTACAAATTAAGCACTGCTCACGCCCTAAAGAGAGCAGCCAGGAAAATGGAGTGCAGCTGGAGGAAAACATAACTAGAGTTATTTAACATTGCTTGGTGGGAAAGTACCTTATCCTACAGAAAAGCATTAAAAACTGCTAGATCTGATTACTTTTTGTCTCTTTTAGAAGAAAACAAACATAACCCCAGGTATTTATTCAATACAGTGGCTAAATTAACAAAAAAAAAAGTATCAGCAGGTGTTTCCCAACACATTTCCCAACAGCACAGCAGTAATGACTTTATGAACTATTTTACTTCCAAGATCGATACTATCAGGGATAAAATTGTAGCCATGCAGCCGTCATGTAGAGCTTTTAACAAAACAGATTGTGTCAAAGCACTTAACAGTATCAAATTGGAGGATAGAGTGTCATTAATGTATAAAAATAAGATTAAACACTAAATTTTCAGTTAAGGTATTTCATTATTGAGTTCAGAGATGTCATTGTATAGATCAGTTTAGTTTAAATAGTATCTGCGAAATCAAATAGATGATAATCACTAGAAATTAAGTGTCCCCAACTGAGCAAGCCACAGGCGACAGCGGCAAGGAACCAAAACTCCCTCTGTGACAGAATGGAGAAAAAAAAAAATCTTGGGGAAAACCAGGCTCAGTTGGGGAGCCAGTTCTCCTCTGGCCAGGATATAATTGTTTATTTATTGTTTACTTATTGTTTTAATTAAAAATTTAAATGTATAAATGTATTTATTTCTATTTTATATTGTTGCAATTTCAAAAATAATAGTATTTTGTAGTTAGGTATTTTATTATATTTTTAGTTATTTTCTTTTCAGGTGTCCCGGCCTCCGCAGACGATCAGGGAGACATCATCTCCCGGTGCCGATCCACCATCTGATCCGGACATGGACTGAGAAACAGAATAAGACAGAAACAGACAAATATTAGCGTAGATGCCATTCTTCTTACAATGTAACGAGTACATTGTGTGTTATGGGGAGTGTTCCTGGTTCCAGTTGATCTAATTAATGCAGCCTAACAATCCTTTAATGGATTTGAATAATAGAAGCATATTAGTGTGTTATGTGTAAGCCAGGTTAAAGAAATGTGTCTTTAATCTAGATTTAAACTGACAGAGTGTGTCTGCCTCCCGAACAGCGTTAGGTAGATTGTTCCAGAGTTTGGGTGCTAAATAGGAAAAGGATATGCTGCCCGCAGTCGATTTTGATATTCTAGGTATTATTAAACGGCCAGAGTTTTGAGAACGCAGCGGATGTGGAGGACTATAATGTGATAAGAGCTCGCTCAGGTACTGAGGAGCTAAGCCATTCAGGGCTTTATAAGTAGTTAACAAGATTTTAAAATCTATACGATGTTTGATAGGGAGCCAGTGCAGTGTTGACAGAACCGGGCTAATATGGTCATACTTCCTGGTTCTAGTAAAAACTCTAGCTGCTGCATTTTGGACCAGCTTTATTTAGTTTGTTGATCAAGCGTGCAGAACAACCACCCAATAAAGCATTACAATAGTCTAACCTTGAGGTCATAAACGCATGAATTAGCATTTCTGCATTTGACGCTAAGAGCATAGGTAGCAATTTAGATATGTTTTTGAGATGTTAAAATGCAGTTTTACAGATGCTAGAAACATAGCATTCAAATGAAAGATTGCTATCAAACAGCACACCTAGGTTCATAACTGATGACGAAGAATCGACAGAGCAGCCGTCAAGTGTTAGATAGTGTTCTAGGTTATTACATGTGGAGTTTTTAGGTCCGATAATTAACGTTTCTGTTTTTTCAGAATTTAGCAGTAAGAAATTACTTGTCATCCAGTTTTTTATATCGACTATGCATTCCGTTAGTTTCTCAATTTAGTGTGTTTCACCAGGCCACGAAGAAATATAGAGCCGAGTATCATCAGCATAACAGTGAAAGCTAACACCATGTCTCCTGATAATATCTCCCAAGGGTAACATGCAAAACGTGAACAGTAACAGCCCTAGTACTGAGCCTTGAGGTACTCCGTACTGCACTTGTGATCGATATGATACCGCTTCATTCATTGCAACGAATTGATGGTGGCCAGATAAGTATGATTTGAACCATGCTAAGGCACTTCCACTAATGCCAACAAAGTGTTCTAGTCTATTCAAAACAATTTTGTGGTCGATAGTGTCGAATGCAGCGCTAAGATCCAGTAGCACTAATAAAGAGATATAACCACGATCAGATGATAGAAGCAGGTCATTTGTAACTCTAATGAGAGCAGTCGCAGTACTATGATACGGTCTAAATCCTGACTGGAATTCCTCACAGATACCATTTTTCTCTAAGAAGGAATATAATTGTGAGGATACTACCTTTTCTAGTATCTTTGACAGAAAAGGGAGATTTGAGATCGGTCTGTAGTTAACTAGATCTTTGGGGTCAAGTTGTGTTTTTTTAATGAGAGGCTTAATTACAGCCAATTTGAAGGCTTTGGGGACATGTCCTAATGACAATGACGAATTAATAATAGCCAAAAGAGGATCTATGACTTCTGGAAGCAGCTCTTTTAGTAGTTTAGATGGAATAGGGTCTAACATACATGTTGTTGGTTTAGATCAGGAGTGTCCAAACTACGGCCAGCGGGCCATCTGCGGCCCGCTATCACTCCTGTGACGGCCCGCGAGGGATTTTTAAAAAAATTCTACGAATCTGCAGAGGTGGGCAAACTACGCGCGTTTTCATCCAGCCCGTGAGGCAGTTGTTCCAATATGCAATATCAGTAAAATACAATAGATGGCGCTGTAGCCTGTAGTGCAGTATATAACCCCTGATTTACACTGTCCAGCCGCTCTGACGCGGCCACCGGAGCAGATCGCGCCCGCTCCAGTCGATTCGCGGCATGTTTCAGAATTCGTCTTTTTATCTTGCAAAGATATGCTTTCTTCTGTTTTCCACACACATTTTTATGAAAATGGATATAGTACTGTTTTCTGGATTATAAATTGTTTGTGGATTGTAGGGAATATAAATACATGTTTCTAATGTTTGTAAACATTTTGTTTATTTTACATTATTTCTGAATTAAATGATAAAATATGTCTTATACATTAATTGATTTGTCCACCGATGCAACTTATCATAAAGTCATAAAGTGTCATAAAGTGCTCATAAAAATAGGTAGAGATGGTACAAGAATAGAACTGCCATGTAGGTACAAGTATACATAGTACAGTAGTAAGTGAGTAGTAAAATTTAAATAAATCAAAGCTTCATATTATGCGGCCCCTCATTTAATGTGGAAAACTTGATGTGGCCCTAGAGTCAAAAAGTTTGTCCAACCCTTGTTTAGATGATTTATACAGTTTATACAGTTCTTCCTCTCCTATAGTAGAGAATGAGTGGAATTGTTCCTCAGGGGATCTATAGTGCAGTCTGATGCGATACTGTAGCTGACGGCTGCATGGTTACAATTTTATCTCTGACAATATCGATCTTGGAAGTAAAGTAGTTCATAAAGTCATTACTGCTGTGCTCTTGGGGAATGCCAACACCTGTTGATGCTTTATTGTTCGTTAATTTAGCCACTATATTGAATAAATACTGAGGGTTATGTTTTCATCTCTTCTAAAAGAAAACAAAGTAATCAGATCTAGCTGTTTTTAATGCTTTTCTGTAGGATAGGGTACTTTCCCACCAAGCTATACGAAATACCTCTACTTTTGTTTTCCTCCAGCTGCGTTCCATTTTCTGGGCTGCTCTCTTTAGGGTGCAAGTGTGCTAATTATACTACGGAGTCAGACTGTTTTCTTTGATCTTCCTTAAGCGTAAAGGAGCAACTGTATCTAAAGTGCTAGAAAAGAGAGAGTCCATAGTTTCTGTTACATCATCAAGTTGTTCTGAGCTATTGGATATGCTGAGGAATTTAGATAAATCAGGAAGATTACTTACAAAGCAGTCTTTTGTGGTAGAGGTGATGGTTGTACCATACTTGTAACAAGGAATAGAATTTACAGTTTTAGCTATATGGAGTTTACACAAGTCTAGATAATGATCTGAGATATCATTGCTTTGCTGCAGAATTTCAACACCACTAACATCAATTCCATGTGACAGTATTAAATCTAGAGTATGATTTTGACAATGAGTAGGTCCTGAAATGTGTTGTCTAACCCCAATAGAGTTCAGAATGTCTATTAATGCTGATCCTAATGCATCTTTTTTATTATCGACATGGATATTAAAATCGCCAACAATTAAGACTTTATCTGCAGCCAGTACTAACTCAGATAGAAAATCAGCAAATTCTTTAATAAAGTCTGTATGGTGCCCTGGTGGCCTGTACACAGTAGCCAGTACAAAAATCACAGGGGATTTATCACTAACACGTGTTTCTCTAGATAATGTTATACGCAGCACCATAACTTCAAACGAGTTATACTTAAAGCCTGCCCTCGGAGAAATACTGAGAATATTGCTATAAATTGTAGCAACACCTCCCCCTTTACCTTTTGTACGTGGCTCATTTTTATAACAGTAATCTTGGGGGGTGGACTCATTTAAAGTAATGTATTCATCTGGTTTTAGCCATGTTTCTGTCAAACAGAGCAAATCTAGAATATTATCATTGATCAAATCATTTACAAAAAGTGCTTTTGTAGAAAGGGCCCTGATATTCAGTAAGCCAAGCTTTATCAATTGTTTCTCTGTATTGTAAACATTTTTTATTTGTTGGACATCAATTAAATTGTTACTCTTGATTTGGATTGGATGTTTTCTGTATTTTCTAGTTCGGGGAACAGACATAGTCTCTATAGTGTGATATCTAGGTGAAAGAGTCTCTATGTGCTGAGAATTAACTGATTTCTGTGACGTGAGGCGGCCAGCAGATGGTCGGTTTAGCCAGTCTGTCTGCTTCCTGACCTGGGCCCCAGTTAGTCAAGTACGAACTCTAAGACTATGTGCTATATTTCTAGAGAGAAGAGCGGCACCACCCTAGGAGGGATGAACACCATCTCTTTTCAACAGGTCAGGTCTGCCCCAAAATCTCGTCCAATTGTCTATAAAGTCAATGTTATTCTGTGGGCACCACTTAGACATCCAGCCATTGAGTGACGACAGTCTGCTATGAATCTCATCGCCACGGTAAGCAGGGAGGGGGCCAGAGCATATTACAGTGTCTGACATCGTACTTGCAAATTCACACACCTCTTTAACATTATTTTTAGTGATCTCCGACTGGTGAAGTCGAACATCATTAGCGCCGACGTGGATAACAATCTTACTGAATTTACGTTTAGCATTAGCCAGCACTTTTAAATTTGCCAAAATGTCAGGCGCTCTGGCTCCCGGTAAACATTGGACTATGGTGGCTGGTGGTCTCTATTTTCACGTTCCGTACAATAGAATCGCCAATTACTAGAGCACTTTCATCAGGTTTCTCAGTGGGTGCTTCACTGAGTGGGGAGAACCTGTTTGATGTTCTGATCGGAACGGAAGAGCGGTGTTTTGACCCGCGACTAGGCCGCCTTTCAGTCACCCAGTTGCCCTGCTGCATGGGCTCTAATGCCGGAACCGAACAATGTACAGGACTCCCTGAGCTAGTTGCATCCAAAGCAGTATCTACAGCCCTCTTCTTACTATCCTCAACTAAAGTTTGGATGCGTGTCTCTAATTCTGAAACCTTCTCTGTCAGCCTAACTATTTCCATGCATTTATCACATGTGAATCCCTCATCGCCAACAGAGAGAGATAAACTATACATGTGACATGAAGTGCAAACAACAATAGCAGGAGAAGAAGCCATTACTCGCCATGACTGATGAATGATACCAACTTAACTTACCACTGTTGTTTGATGAACTCGTGAAAAACAGAGCGAGAGAGAATTGAAAACGGAGCGAGAAAAAAGAAAACAATAATAGGTGCGAATAGAAACGTCAGAAAGGTTCTCCCCACTCAGTGACGCACCCAGTGAGAAACCTGATGTAAGTGCTCTAGTTATTGGTGATCCTATTGTACGGAATGTGAAAATAGAGACACCAGCCACCATAGTCCAATGTTTACCGGGAGACAGAGCGCCTGACGGCAAATTTAAAAGTCCTGGCTAATGCTAAACGTAAATTCAGTAAGATTGTTATCCACGTCGGCGCTAATGATGTTCGACTTCGCCAGTCCGAGATCACTAAAAATAATGTTAAAGAGGTGTGTGAACTTGCAAGTACGATGTCAGAAACTGTAATATGCTCTGGCCCCCTCCCTGCTTACCGGGGTGATGAGATTAGCAACTGGCCCTACATGAGAACAGGATCCTGACAATCTGAAAAAGAATAGAATAGAATTTCTTAATTAATCACAAATGGCTGACACATTAAGATATAGTAATATATTAAGAAATTATAGGGATTCACCGAAATGAAAATTCTGGGCAGAAACCAAAATTTTTGCACACACTTGACTGGAAACTGAAACTGCTTTGTAATAATTATTTATTTTATTAAATAAAGTAATTTTGTAAGACTTTGTAACTCTTTTTAACTACTTTTTACCTAATAATATTAAATGACACTGTGGTTATTTTATTGGCTTGTGTTTTTAAATTCACTTTTACTGAAAGTAACAATAACATTGGACAGAAAATATATTAATATTTCATATCATTGTATTATTTTTATTCAGTTCTATGCAACAGAATCATCCTTACTTTACTTTAGGTTTACGTGTTATTATATTTAAAAGCAGATACTACAAGCAACAACACACTACACTTAACAGTTATACAAAATACTGTCACAGATCGACCAGGCGCTCACTCCAGCCAATCACAGCGAGCACCATCACCAGAGTTCTAATGAGCACACCTGCACTCCATCATCACCTCATCGAGTCACCCCATACAACCACACACCTCACAACAGTCAAACGTCCGGTCTCGTTCATGCGAAGTGGACTCCTGAATGTTATCTCAAATACCTACCTGTTACTTACCTGCCTGTGAACTTACCTCTTGTGTTTCCTTTGAGTGTTGTGTCCATCCGTGTCCTGGATCCCCGTCTGTCTTCTCTGGAGCTCCTCGATCCTGTCCAACATATTTGATGATTTTCTGTTTATACCTTTCTTTAGAATTAATATCTAATCCGCTACAATACGTACTTTCCTCTATGTTTTCCATTCTGTTTATTTACTTCCTGCCCTCCATCTGAATTTTGCGTGTCATCAGAATCACGTGATTGCAAACAACCTATAGAGAATGAGGAGATACATCACATTCTTTCCACTCCGCGTTGCATTTCGGGAAGGCGCCGCCATATTAGCATGATACTTTGTCCTTGTCCATGGTTACTTCTCGTTCTTTACACAGATATCTTTTGTTTTGTTTTTGCCTTTAAGTTAAACAATTATTCATTATTAATTGTTTCGTTTGCAGAGAAGAGAAGCTAATTTATCGCAGTGCATGATAATTAGATTTTTTTTCTCTCAGGTTTTGTAGAATTTCATTTACTTTTTTTTTTATTTTATTTTTTTATTCAAAAACAATAACAATTGTCATCGTCAAAACATAATACAACAACAGTCTAGGGTAACTTAGTCTTTCAGTCCAAAGGAAGTGCCAAGTCCTTTAGCAAAGTCAAAGTTCTTATTGCTTTTATGTTCGTAGAGAACTCAATAGAATCAAAATACATTTTCATTTCAAATTTGAATCTTAAAAAAAGATGTTTGCATTTAGAAAATTTACATTTATGAATATGATATTTAGCTAACAGGAAAATAAGGTTTCTAAAATAAGCATCACTTTTTTTCACATTCATGAAAGCCCACTGCTCCGGGTGTGTGTTCACGGTGTGTGTGTGCACATTGGATGGGTTAAATGCAGAGCACGAATTCCGAGTATGGGTCACCGGTCACCATACTTGGCAGTATGTCACTTCACTTCAAATGAAAATTACCCAAGCTATCTGATTCTGACCCTAATATATCTCCACCAAATTTGTTTCTCAAAATTCTTTGTAATGCCTGGTCGGGATCAGGATACCACACACATTATTTCCAGACATCCTGGCGCCGGCTGAAATAAACATCTAATATCCAGGAGACCCCTAAAACCCAGGATATACGTGAAGGAGTAGCAGCTGAAGGTCCCTCGAGAATAGACTGCTTGGTTATCATGAACCAAGGTGGACGGAGAAAAAGCTCCCTTGGATGACTTTGAGAAAAAACCCAGAAAACACTCCCTAGTCTTCCCATTAAAGTCTGCAGTAATTCATGAAAAAATGTCTGGAAGAAGGTTTTACAGCGAACTAAAGACAACTCCCAACTTTCCAAGAGAAGTGACCTTACGACCTCGCAACTATCAGCACATTCCAGGAAAACGCGCCTTTTCTGGGGTGCTATCAAAATAGACAAAGAGAGCCACACCCTGTAGGATTTTGTTTTAAAGAAAACAAAATATACTCGGAAAACAAGAAACAGTATATACAATATATCTATAAATATATTAATAATGTTGCCGGTTGTGACATTTATAAGCTTGTTGTGTTTTATTTTAAATCTATGGTAAATCTGTTTCCAGAATGTATAAAGTTTACCTGATGACGAGATGTCAGGTAGCATGCGCGATATTTATTGGGAATTTAGGATCGTTTAATCAATGCCTTAACTACGAAATTGAATATAAAGGATATTTGTATTTTGGTGCATGTTAAACGGCTGTTTGGTTTCGGATGAAAGCTGATTTCATGAATAATAATATTGTGGTGTGAATGAAATCTTATCTATTTTCATTAATGCATATTTACAAGACGAATAGAAGTTTGTTTTTATAAGTATCTTATGTGATAAAATAAGATAATGTCTGTACAACACGCAACTGTGCAGGGGCGGGGCTCCGCCCACAGAAACACTTGCGATTGGATCAAACGCCCCGTAGGAAAGAATCCGATTGGATCAAGCGCCCGGAGGCGGATCTCAAATTGGCCCGTTAAAACAGATGCACAACTGGAAAAAACGGGTTGGAGTTGAAAACTGAAAAGGAGGCTCACGCACGCCTCGCTCGTCTCTCGTTCTGCTCACGCTGCAAAGCGCTTCTGGCCTCTAACATCACGGCAGAGTCTAGCAACTGAGACCAAGACTCAGTTAAACTTTGAAAGAACTTTAACATCGGAAGCTAAAGACCTGAATCGACTTCCTGAGGAGCTTCATCGAGTCAGAACGAAGTCCTCCAACCACTGAAGAGTACCCGCGTCACACGACCTACCGAGCAGCCAATCCGCACTTGGTCCGTCTCGACCTGAACAAAAAGCCGAACTCAACCTAAAGAAAAGGGAACAGTAAGGCAAACAACTTTCTCTTGATTCTGTTGAACTGGTGATATATCTATCTGTTGTTTAAGAAGTAAAGATAAGGGTTCTTGCGTGTGATTTTCCCTCAGGTTGAAACGACCATTAAAACCTAAGACTCTCTCTTCAGATACAAAACAACTCGCTCCTATCTGTGTGTATGTTTAAATCGTCTGTTTTGTGTTGTCTAGTCAGTAGTGTATTAGAGTAGTGAATAAACTTTGATTTTATTAAGAAATCTCTTGTCTGTGCTATGTGATTTTGCATATCGTAATTATTTGCCAAAAAGATTGCGTTTTACCTAAGCTCATAAACCTGAGAACTAAGTTAACTGTTTATTTTGATCGTTGGCCGCGAGTAAAATAAAATTGTTAAGAGATAACTTGCTGATATTAATGCTTGCTGGACAAGTCGTTTATAAGGTATAAGTTGGATGTTCTGATTAATATCCATTAATCAGATGACCATCGACTCGTAAGGGTGGTTCCCTAAAAGCTAAAATAAAATAATAATGTGGGAAATTAATTAATAGAATCCTACAAGATATATGGTGGAGGAATTTCAGCTGGCATTAGTTTGATATGAAAATTCATAGCATATTAATAATTTGTGTATTTTTCTATTTTTAACCGGAAAGAAATGGTTGATACACAGAGAGTCAAAGTTGGTTTCACTATTCTGTACACGTACTTGTGGCAATGTGTTTTGAATGAAAGTGCAATGTGTATTGTTATTGTTTAAGAACAGAGTAAACTGCAGTAAAATAAAAAGTGTCCGTGAGACATAGTAAGTCGCTTCAAGCGCAGAGAAAAAAAAAAAAAAAGAAAGGAGAGAATCTAAGCGTGTCCCTTTTATTCTCTTTCCATAAAGGCCTTGTTCATAGAGTGATAGATAATGCGTGTCCCATTTCTATTCACCTATGATTAATAAATCTCCCTGGCGAAAACATTAACTTAGCTACTTAATTTTTTTTCTGCCATTTGTAATTCACTAAAGAGTGCAATCAGCGCGCGGCACTCAGAAGGAGGGGCCAGATCGCGTCTGTGAGGGAGTATTTTATAGTGCAGATTTTGTTAGAGTGTGATAAAGAATCCACTGTGTTTTTTCTTGTGAAGTGACACAGAAATACGGCCCGCCGTGGTCAGACTGTTAGAATTGATAATTAATCTGTGGGTTAATTTGATTCGGTCTAAATAAGTTGAGATTGTTGTGCTATAAAGAAAAGAATCTCAATAGCGCTTGTAAGGCTGTTTTGGTTGAAACCCACAGCACTGGGTGTGTCACCAATGGCAACATCTCTCGGAAATGTTCTAGTGCGCACACGCAGCCGCGAGCGCCATTTTGAAGCTGTTGTAAACAAATAGCATAGCATTTTGAAGCTAGTAGGTAGCATTAGAGCTTAGCCAAAGCTGTTAGCATTGAAGGCTAGCGAGTAGCACCTAGCATTTTGTAGCCGTGGATTTGAATGCAGTGTGCTATGCAATGTGCTGTGCAGTGTGTGTGTGTAAACGGTTAACTCTTTCACCGCTGAACTAACTCACACTGAGTGTTCACGGCATTCCTCCCTCTCTTGTGCATTATTCATGCTATCTCTCCTCCCCTTTGAAAAGATTTTAACAAATACAGACGTCGATAAACTATTGTTAAGCAAGGCAGCTAATTTTATAGGAATAATGGCATTTGGTCAGGATTGGTCTCCTCCCTTTGAAGTTAGACACAGTTAATATCAGACCTTAACTTCATTTACCTTGATAGAAAGATAATTAATTCAATTATAATTGTGCTCATGATTTTAGGATATCAGTGGGTGAATCGCTATGAAATATTTGAAACTGATAATTTAATTTCCTCCCAGATGAAAAGTGTGAACTCATTTGAAAATAATTTCAGCTCCAGATTCCATATAGACTGATTGAGATAATTGTGTGTGCTCTGATAATTTAACAACAACATTAAGATCTTAATTATCAACTATCCATGTGTTTGATTTTCAGGCCTGGAAAATTTTAAATTTCCTTTATAAATTGAGATGGTAAAGATTAATTTGTTCTGAAGGTTCTAATGACACAAGAAATTAGTAATCTATGAGATTTAGGGATGTGGAATTTGTAAATTAATTTCATAATTAATTACGAATTTGAAAATTCTAATTCAATTTAATAATTAATTACAGTTCCTGTTTCATATTGGTTTCAGTTGCAATTGTGCTTGTAATTTTAATGACAAACCTCATTAAGATCTTGATACTTAACTGCTAACTAGGAAGACCATTATAATATTAGAATATTATAACAAAATATATATATCCCTCTGAAAATTTTATCTGAATTGGTCCTATCAATTTTAATGATGACATCATGAAAAATTTTATTAGGAATCTCTATTTATGGACTTCCGGTTTGGTGTGATGGAGTAGATACACGTTGAGTCTTGCTCCCGCAACTTTTCATTTTATAACTGCCTAAAAAGCCCACGACTTATTTCTATTTTACTGCTAATTGGACAATATTATTGTCGTATACATATCGGTATCGAATTATGGCAGCTAAATCTGCAAAACAAGGCAAAAGGGATCAGAAAGTTGAGGCGTGCGGAGATGACGCTAAAGACGTTAGCATGGCAGCGATTGCCAACCTCCTGGAGGAACACCGGGCGGCTCTCTCTGCAGATTTTAAAACCACTGTCTCGACACTCGAGGTAAAGCTGGATCAAATTCAAGCCACCGTTACGGAACACACCTCGAAAATTGCTTTGCTCGAGACCCACGCCAATTCACAGGAGGAGCGCACACACGCTTTAGAAACTACATGTGCTATGTTAACAGAGAGCAACGCTAAACTGCTTGCTAAGGTTGTGGATCTCGAGTCCCGTAGCCGACGTAACAACATAAGAATTATTGGATTACCTGAATCCATTGAAGGACCTCGGCCCTCTGTTTTCTTCTCTGAGCTACTTGCAGAAGTGTTCGGGGACGGAGTCCTGGAATTTCCGCCGGAATGTGATAGAGCGCATCGGTCACTGTCTGACAAACCGAGGCCGGGGCAGAGGCCCAGGCCTGTTATCGTCCGGCTTCACAAGTTTCAGCAGAAAGAAAAGATCATCCGCGAGGCTAGAGCGAAGAGGGGAAAGCTTTACTATCGCGGCACTCCTATTGCTGTCTACGAGGACTATGCTCCGGAGGTGATGGAACAGTGTTCAAAGTACAAAGAAGTGCTGTCTGAACTTTACAAACTGGGCCTAAAACCAGCGCTGTTGTTCCCGGCCAGGTTAACCATTGTAACGAAAGAGGGAAATCGGAGGAGACTTGCATCGGTCGCTGAAGCCAAGGAGTACATTGCATCTTTACGTTCTGCTGAGGACTAAACCTGAAGCGTTCAGTGCAGTAATTTATGGCTGGTTCGGTTAGTAACACAAGATACAGCGTTTGTAAAAAAATAAAAAATATTCTATACAGACTTAAATGGCTGACTGGTTATCGTTTGGTTGTATGCCCGTGCTCTGTCCGTTCTTAATTTATAGACACCTTATAGTTAGACATTGGGTTGCGCACCCTTGTGTTCACTTTAATAGTTTTTGCGATTTCTTGGTCGTTACACATACTAATAGGATTTGCTGCGCAGCCTATAATATCTGCCTTCATAATACCTTAGATTAGTTCTGTACTGTTTATGTTTGTATTATTGATAAACCCAGTTAATGCCCATTATATATGGGTATGTGTACACATTTTAATTTTGTTGTTTATTGAGCTGTTTAAATGTGATCTTATTTATTATTATCATTATTTTGTTTAATACATGAATCCAAGGCTGGACTTCTGTTTCTGTTGCTGCATACACCCTCTGACTGTAAGACTTTGGAGCTGAGAAACTCAGCAAGATGCAGTGTTAGAGTATGTTTTCTATTCTTTATACTTAAACATATCCCTTTTTTCTGATAAATGTATATTACACTTGTGTATGCATGCAAAAAAAAATATATATATATATATATATATTTTTTTTCTGTCCAATTATTATTTACATTGCAAGAAGGGGGGGTTGACTTTTATGTAAATGGTGGGAGCGAGACGCCGGAAGTCTTGAAAGCATTGAGCAGTTTGCTTGGATAATGTTTGCACTTTGGGGGTTATCTTTGAGGTCACAATTAGGGTTTGTTTCTGTCTTTTTTTTTTTTTTTTTTTTTCTTCTCCCGTTGCAGAAGGTCAGATGGTTCCAAGTCACTTCAACCCTATACATCGTTCTAGATGGCTACTATTTCAAAGATGGGTAAAGGTGTGCGTCTGATTTCATGGAATACTAAAGGAATGAACAAGGCCGTTAAGATTGGTAAGGCAGCTTCAACATTTGAAAGGGGATATAATATTTTTACAGGAAACACATCTTAAAACATCAGATGTCCAACGCATCAAAAAAGCATGGATGAGTCATGTGTTTCATTCAAAATTCTCTGCTAAGGCTAGAGGGGCTGCGATTATTGTTAGGAAGAATATACTGTTTGAACCAATACAAGTTATTGAAGATGTTAATGGCCGTTATGTCATGGTATCGGGCTTGTTACAGAACCTTCCAGTAGTCCTAGTTTCCATCTATGCTCCTAATTGGGATAATGAGCAATTTTTTATTAACCTCTTTGCTAAAATTCCAAACAGTGACACTCATTACATACTGATAGGGGGCGACTTTAATCTGGTGCAAGACACAAGCCTTGATAGGTCATCATCTAAGCAAATCAGTTTATCGAGATCTGCCAAAGTAGTGCTTAACTGCTCATCTCATTTAGGTATTTCAGACCCCTGGAGATTTAAAAACCCAGACAGTAAAGTCTTTTCCTTTTTTTCTCCCCCACATCAAAGTTTTTCTCGAATTGATTTCTTTTTGATTGATAATAAATTGTTGCATCTGGTTACTGCTAGTAGTTATCACCCAATAGTCATTTCAGATCATGCTCCTACATCACTTGATATTAATTTCTCATTTACTACTAACTCTCCATCTCTATGGAAATTTAGCTCTCATTTATTAGCAGATCAGGAGTTTAAAAATTTTGTTGCCACTCAAATTAGTAATTACATTGAATTTAACGATACCTCTGAAGTTAACAGTGAATTTTTATGGGAAGCGCTTAAAGCTTTTATTCGAGGCCAGATTATTTCTTTCACTTCCCACCTGCGCAAGGCTGATCGGGTTAAGAGGCAGGAAATTTTAGACAAACTCTTTAAACTTGATGAAACATACGCGGTCTCTCCCTCCCCGACCTTTTACAAAAAATGACTTGTGTTACAATCAGAATATGACTGTCTCATGACACATGATGTTGAGAGACAACTACGACAAACCAAGCAACGTTTTTTCGAACATGGCGATAAGGCGCGTACACTCTTGGCCCATCAGGCTCGTGCAGCCTGTGTCTCTAGGCTAATTCCAAGAATTACTTCCCCTAGTGGTAATCTTACTACAGATCCAGCTGAAATCAACAAAGTGTTCTTAGATTTCTATATTAACCTTTATACATCGGAGTACTCTCCAGATTCAGCAAATATCCCCAACCCCTTAGACTCATTAAATTACCCTAGAATTGATGAAGACACGGCTAAAGAACTAGGCAGCCCCATTTCCCCCCAAGAGATCCAAGAAGCTATTGGGTCAATGCAGAATGGGAAATCCCCAGGCCCTGATGGGTTTACAATTGAATTTTACAAGGCATATTCTAATTTACTAACCCCAATTTTGGTGAGGATGTATAATGATTCTTTCCAAAAAGGACAATTGCCGGCGACGTTGTATTCAGCATCCATATCCTTGCTTTTGAAAAAGGACAGGGACCCCACATCCTGTGGTAACTATCGACCGATTTCTCTGCTAAACGTAGATTGTAAGATTCTAGCCAAAATTCTCTCTCTTCGCCTCCAAGATGTCATGCCATCCATAATTTCTTTAGATCAAACTGGCTTCACATCGGGGAGGCATTCTTTTTTTAATACTAGAAGATTGCTCAACATAATTTTTTCTTCTTCATCCACTACCCCTGAAGTTATAGTTTCATTGGATGCAGAGAAAGCGTTTGATAGGGTGGAGTGGGAATACCTGTTCTTTGCTTTACGTAAATTCGGATTTGACTCTAAATTAATTTCTTGGATTAGACTTCTTTATGCTTTCCCATCTGCCTCAGTGCAAACCAATGGTGTTCGTTCGCCACCCTTTTTGCTCCAATGGGGGACGCGCCAAGGGTGTCCACTTTCGCCCTTGTTATTTAATATAGCTATTGAACCTTTGGCCATCTGGCTTCGTAGCCATGATGCATTTAAATGCATTGTCCGCCATGATCAGGTCCATAAACTTTCTCTTTGTGCGGACGATTTGTTATTGTATATCTCCGACCCTTTAATTTCTCTTCCTCCAATACTGGATATTCTAGACCAGTTTGGCCGCCTCTCAGGGTACAAGTTAAATTTTCAAAAAAGCGAATAATTTTTTACAAATCAGTTGGCTAAATCTCTCCCTCTTTCTTCATTTCCATTTAAGTTAGCCTTGGATGGGTTTAAATACCTGGGCATATTTATAACCAACTCGTTTAAAGACTTGTTTTTTAAGAATTTTATACCACTTTTGGACAAATGTAAAGTAGATTTTGCTCGATGGAGCTCCCTCTCCTTATCCTTAATAGGTCGCGTGAATCTTATTAAAATGATTATCCTGCCAAAGTTCTTGTATTTATTTATTTTATTTATTTAGTCATTTAGCAGACGCTTTTATCCAAAGCGACTTACAAATGAGGACATAAGAAGCAATCAAAACCAACAAAAGAGCAACAACGTGCAAGTGCTATTACAAGTCTTGGTTAGCCTAACGCAGTACAGATAATTATTATTATTATTGTTATTTTTTAATAAAAAGACATAGATAAAATACAATTAGAATAGATAGTGCTAGAGTTAGAGGGTCAAGTAAAGATGGAACAGATGAGTTTTTAGCCGTTTCTTGAAGATGGGTAAGGATTCGGCTGCTCGGATCGAGTTGGGCAGGTCATTCCACCAGATGGGAACAGTTAATGAAAAAGTTTATCTTTTTCAACATGTCCCATTCTGTATCAATAAATCCTTTTTTACTAATCTAGACCAGCAATTGAATGGGTTCCTTTGGAGTAACAAGCCAGCTCGTATTAGAAAAACAGTCCTCCAGCGTTTCAAATCTGAAGGGGGTTTAGCACTTCCAAACTTTCGATATTACTTCTGGGCATGTAATATTACTAAATTACTTTATTGGGTTGACCTTAGGTGTTGTGCCTCTAGCCTGCCCTGGTTACACATAGAGATATCTTCTTCTCATTCCTTGCTTTCTAATATTTGTTCGCAGCTTCCTCTTGAAGTAAACAAAATTTCGAGCAATCCAGTAGTTATCAACACTATTAAGATTTGGCTTCAATTCAGGAAACAATTTGGTTTGCATAGAGCCTCGATTTATATGCCAATTTCAAATAATCATTTATTTCCCCCGTCCCTCTCAGACCGTGTCTTTGATATTTGGGCAAGTAAGGGTCTTTGTACTTTGAATGACTTGTATGAAAAAGAAATCTTCTCTTCCTTCTCTTCGTTATCAATTAGATTTAATCTTCCTAATAGCCATCTTTTTCGTTTTTTTCAAGTGAGGCACTTTATTCAAAAGTTATTTCCCCATTTTCCCAGTCGGCCCCCTGAGTCAGAACTTGATTCAATTCTCACCCTTGACCCTGGTCAAGGACGGCTGATATCCGTTATTTATAGTAAAATAATGTCCTTAACCTCATCTCCAGTTGATTCTCTTAAACAAATTTGGGAACAGGATTTGGGCATTGATATACCCGAAGACCAGTGGAAGAACATTCTTGGTTTAATTCATTCTTCGTCTATTTGTGCTAGACATGCTCTAATACAATGTAAAGTGCTTCACAGAGCTCACTTCACTAATGCTAAACTGGCTAAAATATTTCCTAACAGAAGTGATGCATGCAACAGATGCAAACAATCTCCAGCTGATCATATTCATATGTTCTGGTCTTGCCCGAGGCTAATGGACTACTGGTCAGACATTTTTAGAACACTTTCTCAGGCCCTTAACACCACCATTGCCCCTAATCCATTGACTGTTCTGTTCGGCCTTCTTCCAGATTTAGTTGCATCATCCACAGTGCACTGCGTCATTGCCTTTACCACTTTATTAGCTAGGCGTGCCATCCTTCTTAAATGGAAACATGCCTCTCCCCCATCACATGAGGATTGGATGCGAGAGGTATTGCAATGTATCCACCTTGAAAAAATCAGACACTCTTCCAAAGGATCATTGAGATCCTTTTACAAAATATGGAGCCCTATACTGTGTACTATCGAGAACACAACTGTAACATCAGGGCCTTCTCATTAGAATCTTTGTAGGGGACCATTTTACTAGACCTTAATTCATTTATTTATTTTTTAATTTATTTATTTATTTATTTTTTTTATTTTTTTTTGTGGCCGCGGGCAGGGGTTGTGGGTGGTGGTTTTGTTGTTGTGTTTTTGTTTTATTTCTTAATTTTCCTCTTATCAGACATGTTTCATCTTGTAATTGAGGTAATACATTGTATATGTCTGCAAAATTCAATAAAAATTTTTTTGAAAAGGAATCTCTATTTATGATTTGAAATTCTAAATTCAAGTGGCAATTAAGTTTGCTCTGTCTACCTTATTCTCAATCATTTAGTTAATTAACACGGGAGTTAATTTTAAGTATACTTTTGCTTAGGTCTAATAGTCAATAAGGGCTCTCCCTAGTGCTTGGTTGGTGAAGTGACATTGTTCACAGTGCGGGTTACAGCAAGTGAAGCCATCTGTCCTGACGTAACCTGGTGCAGGTTGGGGGGGGGGGGGTGACCGAATATCTCTGTCCTAGGGTTGCAAGTGCAATTCCGCAGCAGGCAAAGCAATCGGGTATCGGAGGAGGAGTCAACGGGTGACTGGGCGAAGGTGCGGATATACCACCTCGGCTGGCTATTGACTGAGGTACGTCGGACTTCGGGTCTGCGCTGACAGGATAGCTCCCGAGATTTAGCCCCGCACCTCTTCAGGCCAGCAGTCGATGACGTGCCTCACCCGTGTTTCAGCCCGGTTGTGCCAAAAAGCCACAGCTGTTTGAGAGACTCACTGCGATTACGTGGGGACTGGGTGTTCGGTGGGCCCTTTACAGGAGCTCACCTGGTGCGTTTGAGGCAGAGGGCCTCGCTGCTGTACTCCACTGGACCGATTTAATTTCTCATCTTGCCTAGGACATAAGAACTTAAACTTCTAATTAGCCAAACTCCAAAAGAAAATTCGGTTTTTCTCAATACTTAGACCAGTATATTTTACCCTACTAAAATTAGCGAAGCCTAATTTTACCCAGACTAAGGGTTCTTAGGCGTATCGACTCAACAGCACCACCGTGCTGCCATACTTGTTATTAATCTTGAAATTGGGAGTAAATCCTCACTCTTATTCCCCTCTTTTCTCCCTGCCACTATCTTCTGATTTGACTACTGCTACTGGTTGCTGGGATTTTGCCTGAGGGAAAGCATAAGCAGAACAATAGCTATCGAACAGGTATTTGTGAAACTTGAGAACGGCGTTTCAAAATTGTTTTCATTTTACCTTCCTCTTTGTGAAAACCTACCCCACTAGGTTGAAGCAGGTCAACAAAAAGGTAGGCGTCAGCGAGATTTCCAACACGCACGAGGAACGGGCGTTGCGGTGTCAATCTTGCCATTACGGGACCAGTGCTGTCATTGTTATTATTTTCCTTCACCCCGGAGAAAAATATTAGCAATCACAGACTTACAAAAAAAATTTTCCTTTCACAATCCTCTGACTAAGAAGCAACCTTCTGATATCAGACTTAACAAAAAAAAAAGGAAATCTAATATCAGAAAGATATATTTTGTTTGTGTCCCTCTCCCTCACTTTGGCTTAGCTTAACCTTCGCCCTTGAAAAAAAAAAGGGCTTTCTTTCACAAGAAAACGGTGAAGCATCCGATTATCACCCTGTTCCTCGCTCTGTTGGTATTTTTCCTTTTCTTTATCTGTTCTCTAGCTGTTCTACCTGTGTGTGTGTGTGTGTGTGTTCAATTTCTCCCCACAGAGGCCGCGAATTAGAAGCACACACCCCCCCCCAGAGGATCACAGTCACAGAGAACCACACTCACCTGTTCTAGTACACACTCAACACTAGTACACACTCAACAGTGCATATCTACACCCCTTGTTTGTTGATTTGTTTTGTTTGGTTTCTTTTGTTTTGGTTTGTTTTGTTTTTCTCTTCAAGGTCTGTGTCAGTTGCGGCTGGAAACTTCCCTCACCCGTCAGAACATGTCTCTTGCAACAGAACATGTCGGTCACTGTGAGGATCTGGAAACATGGCTAAGTGCTGCAACCGACAGCCTCCTTCCTAAAGCCGCTGAAACACTGAAACACCAGACACAGGACCAGCTGGATGAAAACATCACAAGTCTCATGGCACAAGACCCAAGTCAAAGCTACAGTCACAAAGAATTAGCCAAGATTACCGGCTCCTTAAGCCACACACTCATCGCGACCCTCAAGTTGAGCGACAAGAACGCTGTACAGCTCCAGCAGGAGTTGACACGCGCACAACGGCACATCGAGCAGCTACAACTGGAAGCTCAGGAACGACGGGAAGAACCCGATGAGGTGAGCCAAGGCGCTGAGGAGGAAATCAAAAGGCTAAAAGAAACCCTAGCAGCTACCAACAAAGAAATGCAACAAGTCAAGGCAGACTACGCTGATCGGTCCGAAAAGCTACAGTATGCGGAACAGCTGCTGGAGAAAGCAAAGGCCGACTTCAGGGACAAGAACGGCAGAATCAAAGCCCTTGAAGCTCACCTGGATGAGTCAAGAAACGAGGTTAGCCGTCTAACATATCAGCTAGACTATGTCAAAGAAGAAGCTGATAGTTTCCAAGAGGAACTCAAGCATGCTTATGAACTGCGCCGTGAGCCATCAAGGACACGAGACGCACCGACCTCACCCCTGCCAAGCAGGACTGGGTCACCTGTTCCTGGACTGACACGTGAGAAAAAGATGGAGGGCGTGGAACGGAAACCTTCACCACCTGCCTCTAGAGAACTTTACCTCACTCTACCTCAGCCAAAAGAATCTGCGGCAGCCAGCTACAGATCATCGCACGGCTTGGACCTAAAAGATCTCGACAAGCTCGCCAGGAACATTGGCAAATTCACTCCGAGTGTGCCAAATAGCCAAAATGTCCAAGCGTATCTACAAGACATCGATTTCCATCTGGAAATGCGACCTAACGTTACGGACAAAGATAGACTCTATTTGCTCCGAACAACATCCGGTTCTGAAGTTCGCAGCTTCCTGGACAGGCAGCCTGCTTACACAAAGACTGATTACCAACTGCTCCGAGAAGCCCTCATTAAAGAGTTCTCCGACCCTGAGTCCGAACAAGGCCTAGTGGCTGCCCTGGAGACAAGACAAGGACGTCACGAACCTCCTCAAGCCTACTACAGCCGACTCAGACGAGCATACTTTGGAACTCGTAACGAACCTGACATGGAAGACGAACTAAACTTCAAAACGCTCTTCCTAAGGAACCTTCACCCCGGCGTAAGCCACCATCTTGGCGTTCTCGCATGTCCACGAACAATGACTGCTCAGCAGTTGTGAGATTTGGCGCAGAAAGCCTACGGCAAACAGAAGATGGCCTCGGAAAAGAGCGGCAAAAGCCCAGCAGTTCTTGACTTCAACACTAACAATCAAGGCCTGGCTCTAGAGGGCGCCCAATGCCAAGACAGTGCCAAGCCGCCACCCAGAGAGTGGAATGCACCCTCGTCCAACAAAGAACGAGACTCCCACGCCGGTACGGCCTAAACAGAGGTATGAACGCTGGGATGGACCGCGTGGACGTCAACGCTCACCTGGACGTCATTGGGAAAAGACATGGGACCAGCCAAGTCCTCATGAGAGTCAATGGGAAAGATCGTGGAACCAGCCAAGCTCGTTTGGAAACTCAAGAGGAAAAAACTCATGGGAATCCAACGAAAACGCCAAGGGAAAACGACAGTCACCCTGGAGCGACTAGCCCAAGGAATCGACGAAAGAATTCACAAAGATTCCAAGCTGACCGAGCTCAAACTGAATCCACGCAAGAACAAAAGTCACCACCGTGTTTCGACTCACAAAAACTGATGGAAATGATGATGAAAGAATTCTTCCAACGGAAAGAGGAATATCGGAGATGGGAAAAGAAAGAGAAACCAGATTCAGCCTGACTAGCGGCCGGATGAGAAGGCAGCGACCAGCTGGCCCAACCAGCCATGGAGAACAGCACTCCTTCATCTCACTCTCAGAGAACCGCAGTCGCAATAACTTCAGATGGACACGAAACCCCACCTGAAAACCCCGCAACAGAGTTAGACACTAACTCAACACTCAAACCTCTAGATCACAGCAGCGTCCAACAAACACCTGCTGATGAAACCACTCAAGTTCCTGAAAGTGCTGTCTTGGTCGTCTGCTACTCCTCCGAAGAACACCACATCAGCCCTGATATCCTAACCGTTTCCTCCCAAAATCCAGTCCCTCAACTCCTAGGCGATCTCATTGAGAAAGGTATAGCGAAAAAGTTTTACCTCTCCATCATCATTGAACGACACATCAGAGTCGAAGCCCTTCTTGACACGGGAGCCGACATCACTTTAATGTCCACCGAGCTCCTCGAAAAGGTCCAAGAAAGAACAAAGGGGACTAACAGAACTCTCAGACTCCAGAGGTGTGCGCTGGACCTCCAAGCATATTCCCACACGGGCCTCCAACTGAAACATGTGGCCCCAATCCACCTAACGGTTGGATCAATGGATCTCGTCCATCCAGTATACGTCTCACCACTCAAGACGTATCCACTGCTCATTGGGAAAGATCTGCTTAATCGCTTCGAACCGCTGATAGACTTCAATCACCTAAAGATGTGGACACAAGTCCGCGAGCCTCTGCTCTGCCAGTCATTAGACTCCAACGAGTCGCAGTGTCAAGTCACAGACACCACCCTCAATCCAGCGACTGATGATGCAGTAGCAAAGCCTGTACCTGGATCAAGCACAAGCAGCAAAGACCAGGACCCTCTCCTATGCTCACTGCAGGAGCCTGAATCAAACACAGGCCCCCTTCGAGTCATAACTGCAATAGATGTTCAAGGCACATCAGTGTCTGACGCGGCACTAGCCCTGTGGGCAGAGAACTCAGCCATCAGCCTGAAGCTATTCAGCACAGTGAAGCAAAGACATCAGAGCCTACCACATGTCGCTAAGCACAGCCGCTTCCCTCTCAGTCCCTGGGCGACAACCATGGCCACCTCCAAGATCACCTGCGCACTGGACATACGATGGAGCAACAGACATCTGAGTCACTACTTCCTCGTTATTCCAGATCTACCGCATGACATCTATATTGGAGCGGATATCATGGTCCGTCTCAATGCTTACATTGATACTGTGAACGACATCATATGGGCTCCTCTGTCACACCAACTGACAACTGCAGTCAACCTCAAGAACCTCCAATCTGGTCAAACCATGCCTGATGCATGCGCTATGATCACGGAGCAAGAAGCCATAATACCTGCCTACAGCAAGAGTGTCAGCGTCCGCCTCAACATGCGACCTGGCCAAACTCTCAACAGTAAGCTAAGCTTCTTCCAACCTTCCAGGACCTGCCTGAAACTAGGACTGACCCTGGAAGCCACACCTCTCATCAAAGTGTCATCTCGCGCTGTGTATGTGTTATTCAACAACTGTACGGCCCAAGACATCCACGTTCCCAAAGCCAATCACCTGGGATGGCTCATCAGCCAGACATTCCATGACTTTGAACTGATGGTACCTGTCATAGGCCCTATACCAGCACATCTAATGCCAGACGAATACGACGACACCGCAACGTTCACAAAACCTCATGGAATCATTGCCATCACTTCCATTCTGCCGGTGTCCAGAGAAAGCGTCTATCGATCAGAACTAACAGATGACACTCATCTCGCTGTCTATGCTGTCTCAACACAGCCTGCGACGGAATCACCTCCACAGGTGAACACCGGGGTCCAACGCCCCTCAAATGACTTAACTGCAGAAGAACCCTACACCGGGTTCAACGCACAAATTCAGCAGATCCTGAGTGAGGCGGATGCCCTTCACAACGAAGTGGATCGCCAAGGACTCAAAGACATTCTGCACAAATACAGAGACTCTTTCGCAAAGGATTCCCTGGATTGTGGACTGACCAACATCCACACGGTGCGCATGCCGACAAACCCAAATGCGCCACCCACATTTGTGCGACAATACAAGATTCGAATAGCGTCATATGAGCCAGTGCAAGAAATTGTTGACTCCATGCTGGAAAAGGGGGTCATCCGGCCCTGTAACAGCACATACTCTGCCCCGATATGGCTAGTCCTAAAACCTAACGGCAAATGGCGGCCCACCATCGACTATCGCAAGTTGAATCAACAAGTACCGCTGTCACGATGGCCTATGACCCAATTGGATCAAGAAATCCCAAAAATCAAAGGCTCGACGATCCTGTCAACACTGGACGTCGCCTCCGGGTTCTGGACGATCTCCACCCCGATGACCAACACAAGCTAGCATTCACCTTTGGCAATCGACAGTACACCTTCACACGGTGTCCCTTCGGCTATGCCAACTCACCAGCTGAATTCAACATCTTTCTAAACAAAGCATGCCCTGACGCCAGAGCTAGAGGCAACCTTGTTTACGTCGATGATATTTTGATGAAAAGCTCAAGTGTTCAAGATCACCTCAAGGAAATTGATCACGTCCTAAACCAGCTGACAACGGCAGGAGCCAAAATCGCACTTCACAAAGGACAGTGGTGCAAAACCAAGGTGAACTATGTCGGACTGCTTGTCGGAAGAAACGGCATCGAGCCACAGTCTAACCACACTCAAATGCAAAAAAAAGCATAAAAGCGCCGACTAACATCTCTGAGCTGCGAAGCTTTCTGGGAGTGTGCAATTACTCGCGACAGTTCATCGAAGACTACGCTGACATTGCCCGACCACTAACCTCCCTCCTGAAAAAGGATGAACCCTTCGTCTGGACGGAAGCCCAGGACTTCCACTCTGCCCCGTGTCTAGCTTACCCAGACCCCGGAAAATAATTCTACCTGGATGCTGGATTCTCCAATCATTGCCTCAGCGCAGGCCTATACCAGCTCCATGACAAAGACAAGCGAGTGGTCGCTTATGCCAGCAAAACGCTGCTTCCCCCAGAATGCAAGTACTCAGACTGCGAAAACGCTTTGCTTTGCACTGTGTGGGCTATCCAGCGTTTCTCGAATTACATCGGTGCACAGAAAGTCATCATCGAGACTTGTCACCAGCCGGTCACCTTCCTTAACAGTCAACGCATCAGAGACGGCGTGGTGACCAACGCACGCATAGCTACCTGGCTAATGACACTCCAAGGACGGGACGTTGAGGCACGATACGCCCAAAACTACAAATCATCATTGGGCAACGGGCTAGCAGCCTGCCAAAATTGTTCAACGGACACGCTGCACACACCAGCGGAACCCAAAGAACCACCACAACCTCAAATGACGAATCACAGGTACTTCGAGGAGAATGTGTGTGAAGGAATGCCCACAGCATATGTCAATGGGTGCTCCTACAACCACAAGGGCAACTTACAAGCTGGAGCGGGAGTGGTCTGGCTCAACAACGACCCTTGCCCACCGCAACAATTCAACTTAGGCCCTCGCTCATCACAATATGCTGAAATAGCAGCCATCCTCATTACACTGCAAATGGCCGCATCCCACAACATCAAAGAACTCCTCATCTGTACCGATTCAAACTACGCCCGTCTCAGCTTCACCTGCCATTTAGCTGGATGGAAACAGAATGGATTCAAGACAGCTAACAACAAACCTGTCAAGCACCAGGAACTCTTCCAAGCAGGCGATGCCATTGTCACTGAACATGACATTATCGTTTATTGGAAAAAGGTTCGAGGTCATTCACGTCAACCAGGACAAGACAAAGACTTCAATGACCAAACCGATGCCCTCGCCAAAGCAGGAGCATTACACAGAGAGTCCTGGACATTTCAATCCCTCCCACCCAACCCTTCAGTGGCAGCCATAACCCGCCACCAGCACGCCACTGGCGTTCATACCTCCACCTCCTCCCTCGTTACCCTATCACCCCAGTTCGCTGCTGACAATCTGCTCACCCTCCAAACAGCGGATCACACTCTGCGAACTATGGCAGCTCACATTGCCGTTCCATTATCTCATCCTATTTCCACTTCCGACCTTGCTTCTTCCTCCGAGCTCCGCACGCTCCACTCAATCAAGCACATGCTGCATCTGAGAGACGGTGTTCTCACATATGTCCCTGAGCCTCTCACTGCGCCAAAGCTCGTAGTGCCCCACGGCCAAAGGGGGATTTTGCTGACACACGCACACGATGCACCATGCGCTGGACACCACGGTGCCAAGGCCACATACAAAACCCTCAAGCAAGTAGCATACTAGCCTGGCATGCAGCAAGACGTAGCGGAATACGTAAAAGGATGCCTGGTGTGTTGCCAGTTCCAACCGGCAAACCCAAACCACCGAGCCCCACTGCAAAGAAAGGGAATGACTTTCCCATGGTCGGACCTCCAAATAGACTGGGTAGGACCCCTGCCACGGTCAACACGGGGTAACAAATACTTCCTTACCGTGGTCTGCGAATTCACAAAGTGGATAGAATGTCTCCCAGCTCCCAACGATACAGCAGAAACAACAGCCTGCCTGTTAATGAACCACATCTTCTCAAGATTTGGACTGCGTTTAAGGGTCAACTCTGACCGTGGAACCCACTTCACTGCTGCAATCATGCAGGAAGTGTGGAAACTCCTGGGCATACAGGCCAAGCTCCATATAAGTTTCCAACCAATGTCCTCGGGTCAAGTGGAACGGGCCAATCGGACAGTGGTCAGCATGCTAAAGAAGTATGTGTCCGCTAATCAAAATGATTGGGATATCAAACTTCCGCTAGTATTGATGGCCGCTCGAGCCACCCCTCACCGGTCCACCGGAGTACCCCCGTTCACATTAATGACAGGGAGAAACATGACGCTACCGCTGCATCTGCTGTACCAACCCGGTGACTCGAACCTCATCACCGCCTACACCACTCACTAGTACCTGGAAGAGTTGCATCAGCACCTGAGAGCGACTTTCGCCTTCGCGCAACAGCAACTACAGCGAAGCGCAGAAAGTCGTAAAGCCTACTACGACCAAAAGGCCTCTCACCATGAGCTCAGTGTCGGAGACAAAGTGTTTTACTACAGCTTTGCCCAACCAAAGCAGAACACTTCCCATCGCCTGTCAAAGAAGTTCTTACCTCGCTGGACAGGACCCCATGAGATAGTAGACAAGCTCTCACCTGTCGCCTACCGAATCAAAATCAGCCAAGGGCGCAGCGAGCCAATACTTCAATGGGTCCATCGAAACCAGATAAAGAGGCACCAGAGCTCCAGCCGACTGGCAAAGGGGGAAGATCAAACCCACTGACACAGACCGACACCCATACGCTCTACACCACACTAATATAACGTCTGTTGTTTAGGAAACATATAGCGACCTCGCTCAAACACAACACATACACTCTCTCCTCAGCTGCACTACTAGGGCCAACCTCTAGTAGAGAGGAGTTACTCCACACATGTGACACTCGTTTGCGGCCTCACCTCATTCGGTGTCCTTGTGTCTCTTTGTGTATCTCTTTTGTTTGTCGTGTCTCTTTTATGTTTTTTCCCTTTTTCCTTTTCTCAATCCAATTTCTCTTCTCCTCTAGTCCCCTCATCAGGAAACTCCCTTTACAAATTCCTTAAATCCAGGTCCCGAAATTGAGATTGACTCCCTTTAATAAGTCGTTGTAACTCGTTGTGAGAACCGTGGTCAACCGATCCAGGTGACCGGGCCATTCTCCTCAGTTTAACCATTATCGACGCTAATAACATTTACCGGCTCAAAGATGTGGTGAATGTGGGATTTTGGCAAGGGAACACCGATGTCAAAATCCACACTCCTGAAGTCGTTGCGTATCACGATAACAACGAACCGTTGTATCTGGCTCCAAACCTAAAGATGTGTACGCTCACGAAGGACATTCACTTCCTTTGCCCGAGTAAGCCTTTTGTCCGCGATAATACTGAGGGCATCTGCGGCCTAGAATCCATAAGGCCCAACACTAACTGCCCCGCCGAAGCGACACCACGTTCTCAAGTTGAGGTAACGCAAGCCGAAATTATCGGAAACCGATGGCTGGTCAACACCCCAGCGCGAACGGCTACCCTCACATACGATCAACACGACACCGCCACACGCATTATCCTACCTAACCAAACTCTATGGATCACGGTCCCTAAGGGCTCGATCCTCCATATTGACGATTTGGCGTTGTACCACCTTACCGACGACGAGTATCAGGCTGAAATCGAAATCTCACCTTTCTCCAAACAGCACTCCTTCACCCTTGATCCAGAATTGGAAGAAAGGATCAGGGAGGAAGGAACACAGCTGATTGATTTAGCTCCTGTTGATACAGCTTTAGAAGCTATCGCTCGCCTTCCGCCCGCTGGCGCGCCAATTATTCGGTCTTGGTCTGCCGCTGACACAGCGCTTTGCATCTCTACTATTGTAGGATATGTTGTGACTTTGACCCTGGCCTTCCTCCTACACAAGCGAGTGAACGCCGTTCAAGAGTCTTTCAACAAATGCACGTCAGGCGTCCCGCGCATTTTCCGACCTGATAAAACTGACCAAGAACCCGAACCGGAGAACTCAACCAAACTGATTGAGATCACGCCTATCGAACCCCGGACAACTAAACCAATCAAAATAACCCCACTTCCAATAACCCAGTTGTCTTCTCAAGTTTCTAACCTGTTCACTCCAAAATTACCCTGCACCAGGATTCAGTCAGTGATGGAGATGTTGTTTGTGCCGTGTGTGTGCCTGTTCTCCCTGCTTCTTGTTCCAGTGCCCGCCGACGTTCACAACAGGAACCTCACCGAGCCAAGGGGGATATGTAATGCCTGGTCGAGATCAGGATACCACACACATTATTTCCAGACATCCTGGCGCCGGCTGAAATAAACATCTAATATCTAATATCAGCACATTCCAGGAAAACGCGCCTTTTCTGGGGTGCTATCGAAATAGACAAAGAGAGCCACACCCTGAAGGATTTTGTTTTAAAGAACAAAGTTATACTGGTTTCTGCTATTGAAACAAAATATATTGTATATAGTGTTTCTTTTTTTCAGAGTATATCTATACATATATTAATAATGTTGCCGGTTGTGACATTTATAAGCTTGTTGTGTTTTATTTTAAACCTATGGTAAATCTATTTCCAGAATGTATAAAGTTTACCTGATGACGAGATGTCAGGTCACATGTGCGATGTTTATTGGGAATTTAGGATCGTTTAATCAATGCCTTAACTACGAAATTGAATATAAAGGATATTTGTATTTTGGTGCATGTTAAACGGCTACTGTTTGGTTTCGGATGAAAGCTGATTTCATGAATTTCAGGTTGGAGTTGAAAACTGAAAAGGAGGCTCACGCACGCCTCGCTCGTCTCTCGTTCTGCTCACGCTGCAAAGCGCTTCTGGCCTCTAACATCACGGCGGAGTCTAGCAACTGAGACCAAGATTCAGTTAAACTTTGAAAGAACTTTAACATCGGAAGCTAAAGACCTGAATCGACTTCCTGAGAGCTTCATCGAGTCAGAACGAAGTCCTCCAACCACTGAAGAGTACCCGCGTCACACGACCTACCGAGCAGCCAATCCGCACGCGGTCCGTCTCGACCTGAACAAAAAGCCGAACTCAACCTAAAGAAAAGGGAACAGTAAGGCAAACAACTTTCTCTTGAATCTGTTGAACTGGTGATACATCTATCTGTTGTTTAAGAAGTAAAGATAAGGGTTCTTGCGTGTGATTTTCCCTCAGGTTGAAACGAGCATTAACCTGTTAACCTTCAACCCCATTTGTGGCCTCGCAGGTGAAAATAACCTACCTGAATTAAAATGGTAACAGTTTGTGACAAAGTGTGCTTACACAAACAAATTAGGTATCTTTTGAAAGAAGAGACTCTGGGCTTTACTATCTATCATCCAGAGTTGATAATGCTCAAAAAGATAAAAAGTTATAGACACTGACGTGCCTTGAAAAATATTTTTCCACACTGAATGTTTTTTTATTTCATATACAAATACATGAAATAAGTCCTGGAGCAATCCAGAAAAGTAATGGCTCGAAAGCCACATGTCTCATGTGTTCATATTTCAAATTTGAAGAAGATACCATGAAAAATGAGATTCCTGCAATATTTTTTCTGAAACTATTTATGGTCCCCCCACCCCCCTGTTTGAGGAAAAATAACCACCAAATGGATTACAGAATTATACAAGCTATTTTAGTCATTATACATGTTCCTGCATAGTTTTTCAATTATAAAATAATAGACAGATTTATTTGAGCACTAAAAAATACAAAAATAATTATTTGAGTAATAAAAAAGGAAAAAAAATAGAAAAAAATGCTTTGTATATAGTATGTATACTGAAGTATTCTTCGTTATTCGTTATTACAATGATAAATATCACTGCCAGACGTGAAGTGATATTGCCAGACATGGTCATAGAGTCAGTAAACACACGCTGATGTGCTTCCATTCAGATTATAATCAAACAGATGGGCCATATAATCAATAATAGCTGATCAATGAATCACAATGATAGCCGTCATAGAGTCGCTAATAAACACGCTGATGTGCGTCCATACAGATTATAATCATGCAGACACGGCCACATTCCCCACACAATACACACACACACACATATAAAAAATGTAGAAGAAAAAAAACAGTTTTTTATGGATAAAGCAGATCGCTAAGTTATGCCCCGCTCAGATGACAGCGTGCGTCACAGAAGCGTCACTGCCGGCAGGAGGGAGCGCCAAATTCAAATAATCTATATTCCGCTTTTCTGAGACTTTTTTTTCCGTAGACGGTCTCGTTATATTTGTAAGACCGTATTCTACAACATCGTTTTGTTTTTTTACCACCAAGACGCTGTTTTTGAGCGTAATTTATTCCATAACGGACGCGAACAATAACTCTCTGAAGAAATGAAATGTAAACAAAGGAATATTCCTCCTTATTACAACGTTATTGTTTCGCTGGACTAAAAGTGCTCGCTGGGATGTTTTTCTGTGGACCCTTACCTCTCTAACTAAACTGGGATTTCAGCAGTGGACGCGTTTGTGGCTCGTTATTACAATGATAAAGGTACGTACGGCTTTTTTACTCTGCGTGTTTGGATGTGTACTGCTTACACAAATGTAGCAAATTTGTGCCACTCATTCCTTATAAGCTTTCCATCGAAAAACAGCGATCTGTCGTCGATGCTTGAGGCTTAGACCCTCAGAATGATATAAAGTTTGTAAAGATTAACTTTGTCCCGTTTCATTTATTCTATTGTAAACAATGACACATGCAAACAAAGATCGTTCAGTGCGAGGTCGCTCTGGTGCAGGCTAACAGGTTAAAACCTAAGACTCTCTCTTCAGATACAAAACAACTCGCTCCTATCTGTGTGTATGTTTAAATCGTCTGTTTTGTGTTGTCTTGTCAGTAGTGTATTAGAGTAGTGAATAAACTTTGATTTTATTAAGAAATCTCTTGTCTGTGCTATGTGATTTTGCATATCGTAATTATTTGCCAAAAAGATCACGTTTTACCTAAGCTCATAAACCTGAGAACTAAGTTAACTAGTTGTTTATTTTGATCGTTGGCCGCGAGTAAAATAAACAAAATTGTTAAGAGATAACTTGCTGATATTAATGCTTGCTGGACAGGTCGTTAATAAGGTATAAATTGGATGTTCTGATTAATATCCATTAATCAGATGACCATCGACTCGTAAGGGTGGTTCCCTAAAAGCTAAAATAAAATAATGTGGGAAATTAATTAATAGAATCCTACAGCTTACACCAGCTGAGTGTTCGGTGCCATGTGAACTCCAAATATCATTACCCCACTGAGATTTCCACCATTTGTAATCATCAATAATCTAATGACATTCCTGAAGAAAACAGAAATCTGATTTGTGTTTTTTAGCAAACAAAAAAAGAGCTTTTCCTTTGACACTATAGGAAATTACCAAATTTTGCCATAAGTCAAACATATTAAGGTTCTGCAATATATAAATATATTGTGGAAACTTCAATTCCTGTATAGCTGCTTTGCAACCATTTGTATCGTAAAAAGTGCTATACAAATAAACTTGACTTGACTATCCCTGAGGCCCCTGGCATTAAAGGATATTAAAAACAATGACATAAACCACGAACAATATAGAAAAGAAACAAGAAAAGAAAAGAACAAAGTTTGAGTGAACCAAAAGAGTACACTCGTCCTATCACTATCCTCCGAAAAGAGCAACAACCACAACAACAGCTCAACCGTGAATAAGGTGTTCAGATTTAAGTTCAGAGAATAACAAAGACTACGCTTAAAGTTCAGCTTTCGAGTAAAGAGCCCAGAGTAAAAGTAAATAATAAACAATCAAAAAAATATGTATAATAATAAATAAAAAGAAAAATATATAAAATATTATAAAAAATAAATAAATAAATAGATAAAAAACAACTATTAAAAAAAAAAATTCTTACACATCAAGCTAATTACTTAGAAGAAATTCTTACACTTATCAAGCTAATCACTTAGAAGAAACAGTTGCTTGTTGACTAAGCATTGCCAACATGTTAAGTGTTAGCTACATCTTTAGTGGTCACTCTTTTACCCTCAATCACAGCAAATGGACCGTGAAAGCCCGCTCTCTTTCCTTCCCGTCTCACATTCTCTACCGTCGGCCACAGGAAAGATCTTGCATCCTTGTCTTTCTAAGAAAGATCCTCGAAGATCTTGATCTTCTTTTCCCTGAGAAGGACGGACGTTTTGGAATCTCTCCAAACTTTGTCCCGCTGGGAACGCGACAAAACTAAGACAATTATGCGACGAGAGGATCTTTCGAACGAGGTCCCAGCCTATGAGAACTCTGCTTTACGTTCTTTCCTGCTTTCTCCGGAATACCAGTGACGCAAAGATTCCATCTTCTCTTGTAAGCATCCAGGGCCCGTATTCATGAAGAATTTTAATGCAAAAAGTAGCTCCTAGTGACAAAATTCTAAGAAAATTCTTAGAAATGTGGGCGTTTACTCTTCAAATTAAAGAAAAAATCCTAGTAAAGAAAAAAGTAATTCAGAAAGCATTTTAACCCTTAAAAGAGGTCTTAAGGTCAAACTTGTTAGGAGTACGGACGAGGACTTTTAAGGGGCTTAAGAGTTTCTTTAACAGCGGAGAAATCTGTAAGTATGACAGCATGGTAAATAAAAAATAAAGAATATATATACATAATGTTGTAACAGTTTTACAGTTACATTTTGTCCCATTAGAACGTATTATTTAATCCTGTCACTAGGGGCGCTCTAGCCAGTGAGATGCCTAGTAGCATAAAAGGGTAAGAGAAGAAGTATGGAGTAGGAAGTATGTGTTAACCACATGGAGAAACTTTCTCACCAATGCTGTCCTGTTTTTGTCCCTCATTTGAGGAACCTGAGGTTCTTTAACTCAAATGTAAGTGCTCTTGTTAGTACTTTATTTGGATATATGATGTTGGGTAATATTTATGTAAATATGGGATGAGTAAATGTGTTAAAGGTGGCACTAAGTTTATCTGTTTGTTTGATGCAGAGGGTTCAACATGCAGGCATGAGCTGGAAGCTGAGCTATTGATAGGACCTTGATCAGAAAATGGGATTAACTATCTTCGTTTGTCTACAACATCTTTTTGCCATCTATAATTCATTATATAAACTACAGTTCACATTACGGACAGTTATTGGGAAGCTCAGTTGCTGGCAGAGGAGGCCTCATCAACAAGGCGCTTAAGTACTATTTCATCTTGTTCTACGTCACTTAAGACTGAACCTTGAGTAATCAAAGACACGGTTACAAAAGTCTGAACTGAGCTGTTTGGTTTTTTTTCATGCATCTGCGTAACTATATGTACATTGTAAGTTATTGGCTGTGTGTTGATTGGTGGTGTAATACACATGGCTCATTGAAGTGAGAAAGTCTCTGGTCCCTTGATTATGTAGCACCAAAAACATTATTTTAAAATCAGGTGTTACGTAATATATGGCGCCCGAACAGGAACCTGATTGATTTAGAAAAAGCAAAACTTTGTGACCATATTTTGAGGTGTTATTGCATTGCTGTCAACTTGGGTCTTTAAATTAAGGTTACTTTTAGTAGTTGTTAGTTGCAAAATGGCCTTCACACAAAGAGAGGCAGGGGGTGATGTTCCTTTAAGCCCAGACTATTCTTCAGAAAATTTCACTAGGCATCGGGAGCCTGTCCATGATCTTATCCATTCTCTCAGTAATTTATATCTGGAAAATAAACAGGAAAATGTAGAACAAGAAGGTGATTTCGATGATTCTTTGTTACCTCCTCCTCCTGAAAATGAAGATGAAAGTTTATTAACTATGATAATAGCCTCAAGAATGCATAAAGTTGAAAGTAGAATGGAGGGTTTAGAAGGTTCCTCTGATGTTCATTTTAAAGATATGCAACGCCAGTTGAATGAGCAAAGTAATCGGATGACTGCTGTTGAAGGTCAGCTGCAAAATATATTAGACCTGCATAAGGACCATCACACAGATATGCAGCATTTAGAAAACTCACTATCTGCCAAATTGGAGGCTGGTTGCAGCCAACTAAAGGTAACTTTGGAAACTAAAATCCAGGAGTTGGGACAAGTGACTATGGATTGCCTGAAACGTAGAGATAGCCAGCTGAAATCTCTAATTCAGTCTTCTGGGGGAGCCACTTCTACTCCAGGTTTTAACCACACTGTAGCAAACCATAGTTCTTTTCGACCTGTACATTGCCAGACCCCCATCAAATTAGAGTTTCCAAAGTTTAGACGGAGAAGATCCCATTACGTATCTGGAGCGATGCGATGAGTATCTGGCTATACAGCCTCTGAATGACGTTGAAATTTTATCCATGCTTCCTTCTGTATTAACATATACAGCTAAAGACTGGTGGCTGGCAGAGAAGAGGAAGGTGAGAACATGGTCACAATTTAAGTCTGCTTTCCTTCAATCCTTTTTATCTGAAGATCATGAAGTTGAGGTGGAGAGGAGGATAAGAGAAAGGAAACAAAGATTTGATGAAAGCATTAGGACATTTGCGTATCAGTACAGAGCATTATGTTTGAGGTTGAAACCGGCTATGACGGAACGTGAGATTCTACAAGCAGCACTTCGGAACTGTAATCCAAGGATAGCCAGTATTTTGAGAGGTACTGCAACTACCGTGGACGAGCTGGTACATGTAGGAACGCTCATAGAGAGAGATATGGGTGAGGAGAGAGCCTTCTGGAGGCAAAGACATCAGGAAAACACCTCTAAGCCTGCTGAAACTAATAAATTCCCAAGAGGACGACAATCTAATCCACATATTGCTGTCTTTTCAGAGAACGACGGAAAGCCGATAACAACCTTAACATTGCCCATAACTATCAGAGGCCAGCAATATCAAGCCATACTGGATACTGGAAGCACTTATTCATTAGTGCAAGAGTCATGCTGGCAACAATTGACATCAAAACATGAAGTCATGCAATCCAGTAGAGGACAGTCGTTTTCCCTTGCTAATGGTTATGTACAGGCAGCCTTAGGAAAGATATCTTGGCAAAGTACAATCCATGGGCATAACTATCCTCTAAGAGCCTATCTTTATGAGAGACTGTGACTTGACTTTCTCAGTTGTATTGGAGCTTGAATTTCTGATGACCTCAGGAATCTTCCTTGATTTTAAAAATTCTACGTACACATTGCCTGAAGAATGTGATACAACCCACACCTTCAACACTTCTTCACCTTCGCCGACGGTTAGTCTGCATCTTGCATTACCTTTAGTGCCAACGACTTCCCCTACGCTTGCCACCATAAAGGAGTTAGTAGATCGAGCTGATGCTACTAAAGCGCAAAGACGTCAACTAGAAGGTTTGATGCTTGATTGGCCAACAGTATGCACAGATAATTTGGGGCAGACAATTTTAATTCGTCACCGGATCCATACCCTCGATGAGGTACCTGTGCGTAAGAAAGCTTACCCTGTTTCCGATTCCAAGCAAAAGTTCATAGACGAAGAAGTAGTAAATATGCTTAACAAAGGCATTATAAGGCCTTCTGTATCCCCTTGGGCAGCACCAGTAGTCTTAGTGCCAAAGAAAGATGATAGTACCCGTTTCTGTGTTGACTACCGAGCATTAAATTCCAAGACTCCTCTTGATGGATTTCCAATGCCACAGATTCAAGATATCCTGGAGTCCTTGTATGGAGCAACTGTATTCAGCACATTGGACCTTAAGTCTGGTTACTGGCAGGTAGGAATGGATGAATACAGTATACAAAAAACTGCTTTTGTCACCAAAAACAATCAGTTTGAATTTGTTCGTCTTCCTTTCGGCCTCAAAAATGCTGCTGCAACCTTTCAAAGACTAATGAACAATGTTCTGAGAGAGTATTTAGGGAAGTTTTGTTTTGTTTACCTTGATGACATTGTGATATATTCCAAAAACCTTCAGGACCACTTCCAACATCTCAAACAACTCTTCGCCAAACTGGAAGCATCAGGATTAACACTTAACCTCAAGAAGTGTTCCATGCTACAGAAAACCATCACATATCTAGGACATGTCGTTTCTGAAGAAGGGGTCCGTACCGAAGCCGCTAAAGTCAAAGCAGTCCATGATTTTCCGGTACCCAAGAATGTTAAGGAGGTACAAAGGTTTGTGGGTCTAGGTAGTTGGTACCATCGTTTCCTTTCTCACTTTTCTGAGCGAGCAGCACCTTTGCATGCTCTAAAGGCTAAAGACACTGCTTGGGATTGGACCATTGAGTGCCAGGATGCTTTTAATGATCTTAAAAACGCCCTCCAACAAGCACCAGTTTTAATGCCACCTGACTTCACTAAGGACTTTAAAGTACAAACTGATGCTAGTGATATAGGATTAGGAGCTGTGCTGACCCAAGAAATTGATGGTTTGGAGCGTGTCATTGCCTATGCTTCAAGACTTGTACAGGGAGCAGAAAAATCGTATTCTACAGCAGAAAAAGAGTGTCTGGCCGTGGTGTGGGCTGTAGAAAAGTGGAGGCAGTACTTAGAGGGAAGGAACTTCGACGTGCTCACAGACCATTCAGCCCTGACTTGGGTATTTAATCAGCCTAAACCATCCTCCTGTTTGACCAGGTGGGCTTTAAGGCTGCAAAGTTTTAACTTTACGGTTAAGTACCGTAAGGGATTATGTAATGTTGTACCTGATGCCCTATCCAGAGGAATACCTGTGCAAGAAGTGGTAGGCCACATTGCCTTATGTCAACCTACAAAACCAGATCCTAATTTACCAGTCAGTTGGGATGAGATTGGGAAGGCTCAAAAGCTTGATTCTTCTTTACAGTCTTTATGGGAGTCAGCCAAACAACCCAATCCCGATCCAAGCCGTATTGCTTACATTGTACAGAATGACTACTTGTTTCGCAGGGTACCTGGCAAGCAACAAGATAGCACTAGTCAATTAATTATACCTGTATCATTGAGAGAAGCATTTTTGCAATTTGCTCATTCAAATCCATTGAGCGGACACTTGGGAAGAATGAAAACCTTACGGAGGCTATTGGACAATGTTTATTGGCCTGAGATTCGGAAAGACGTTTGGAGTTTTTGTACCCAATGTAAGACGTGTCAAGCTTACAAACCAAGAATCTCTAAGCTATCTGGATTGTTGCAGTCAACCCCAGTAGTAGAGCCGGGCTATATGCTTGGGGTAGATTTGATGGGTCCTTTCCCAAGAAGCCCACGCTCCAATGAGTTCTTATTAGTCTTTGTGGATTATTGCAGCAAGTGGGTTGAACTCTTTGCTCTGCGGTCTTCTAAAACTCATCTGATAACCAACATTTTGACAAAAGAGATGTTCACACGATGGGGAGCTCCGGCATACTTAGTTTCTGACCGTGGGCCTCAGTTCACTGCCCAGCTACTCAACGATACCTGTAAACGATGGGGGGTAGTTCAAAAACTCACTACAGCTTATCATCCCCAGACCAACTTAACTGAGAGGGTCAATAGGACCTTGAAAACGATGATAGCCTCCTACGTCCATGACAATCACCGTGACTGGGACAAGTGGATACCAGAATTCCGGTATGCCATTAATTCAGCATGGCAAGAGAGCACGTCTCTCACTCCGGCAGAAATTGCACTAGGACGCAAGTTAAAAGGTCCACTTGAGCGGTTAATCAGTAAACCGCCTAATCCCGATCATGTAGCCTACAGCACGGTTGAGAGACAAAGCTCTTATTGACCAAGTAAGGGAGAAGACTAAGCAAGCCCAGGAGAGGCAAGGCAAATACTACAATAAACGTAGAAAGGTTGAATCCTTCGAAGAAGGAGATCTGGTTTGGATCCTTACTCACCCTCTGTCTCGTGCTGCTGACTATTTTATGGCCAAGTTAGCTCCAAAATGGCAAGGTCCAGCAAAAATCTTGACAAGGGTTAATAATGTCAATTACAAGGTTGTAATGCTTGACAACTCAAACCAAATTGATACTTACCATGTTGAAAAGCTTAAGAGATTTTTTGGGACTAATTGATTTTCCTTTTTTTTTTGAGGGAAGGGGTGTGTAACAGTTTTACAGTTACATTTTGTCCCATTAGAACGTATTATTTAATCCTGTCACTAGGGGCGCTCTAGCCAGTGAGATGCCTAGTAGCATAAAAGGGTAAGAGAAGTAGTATGGAGTAGGAAGTATGTGTTAACCACATGGAGAAACTTTCTCACCAATGCTGTCCTGTTTTTGTCCCTCATTTGAGGAACCTGAGGTTCTTTAACTCAAATGTAAGTGCTCTTGTTAGTACTTTATTTGGATATATGATGTTGGGTAATATTTATGTAAATATGGGATGAGTAAATGTGTTAAAGGTGGCACTAAGTTTATCTGTTTGTTTGATGCAGAGGGTTCAACATGCAGGCATGAGCTGGAAGCTGAGCTATTGATAGGACCTTGATCAGAAAATGGGATTAACTATCTTCGTTTGTCTACAACATCTTTGTGCCATCTATGATTCATTATATAAACTACAGTTCACATTACGGACAGTTATTGGGAAGCTCAGTTGCTGGCAGAGGAGGCCTCATCAACAAGGCGCTTAAGTACTATTTCATCTTGTTCTACGTCACTTAAGACTGAACCTTGAGTAATCAAAGACACGGTTACAAAAGTCTGAACTGAGCTGTTTGGTTTTTTTTCATGCATCTGCGTAACTATATGTACATTGTAAGTTATTGGCTGTATGTTGATTGGTGGTGTAATACCAATCATTGAAGTGAGAAAGTCTCTGGTCCCTTGATTATGTAGCACCAAAAACATTATTTTAAAATCAGGTGTTGCAATGTGTGTGTGTGTGTGTGTGTGTGTGTGTGTGTGAAAGAGCGAGAGGAAAAATTTTGCCTGTAATTTCAAAGTGAAGCCTTATAATCTACCCTACTCTTAAAAGCACTCTTTTATTTCCTTCTTGACAACCAACCAATCACAGTCTTCAAAAGATTGTGTCATACATAGCAACGGGGTCAACCCCGCCTCCTCACTAAGATGAAAGTTTTTGTCTTTTCCTTACTCAGAGTTGCTCTCAGATCGGTCCCAAATCGTTCTTAAGATAAGACTCCTTAGTTTTTAACCTGTTACCGTTCACCAGAGCGACCTCGCACTGAACGCTCTTTGTTTGCATGTGTCATTGTTTTCTAATAGAATAAATGAAACGGGACAAAGTTAATCTTGACAAACTATATATCATTCTGAGGGTCTAAGCCTCGAGCATCGACGACAGATCGCTGTTTTTCGATGGAAAGCTTATAAGGAATGAGTGGCACAAATTTGCTACATTTGTGTAAGCAGTACACATCCAAACACGCAGAATAAAAAAGCAGTACGTACCTTTATCATTGTAATAACGAGCCACAAACGCGTCCACTGCTGAAATCCCAGTTTAGTTAGAGAGGTAAGGGTCCACAGAACAACATCCCAGCGAGCACTTTTAGTCCAGCGAAACAATAACGTTGTAATAAGGATGAATATTCCTTTGTTTACGTTTCATTTCTTCAGAGAGTTATTGTTCGCGTCCGTTATGGAATAAATTACGCTCAAAAACAGCGTCTTGGTGGTAAAAAAACAACACTGTGTTGCAGCATACGGTTTTACAAACATAATGAGACCGTCTACGGAAAAAAAAGTCTCAGAAAAGCGGAATATAGATTATTTGAATTTGGCGCTCCCTCCAGCCGGCAGTGACGCAACTGTGATCTGAGCGGGGCGTAACTTAGCGATCTGCTTTATCCATAAAAAACTGTTTTTTTTTTTTTTTCTTCTACATTTTTTATGTGTGTGTGTGTGTGTATTGTGTGGGGAATGTGGCCGTGTCTGCATGATTATAATATCTATGGACGCACATCAGCGTGTTTATTAGCGACTCTATGACGGCTATCATTGTGATTCATTGATCAGCTATTATTGATTATATGGCCCATCTGTTTTATTATCATCTGAATGGAAGCACATCAGCGTGTGTTTACTGACTCTATGACCATGTCTGGCAATATCACTTCACGTCTGGCAGTGATATTTATCATTGTAATAACGAATAACGAAGAATACTTCAGTATACATACTATATACAAAGCATTTTTTTTCTATTTTTTTTCCTTTTTTATTACTCAAATAATTATTTTTGTATTTTTTAGTGCTCAAATAAATCTGTCTATTATTTTATAATTGAAAAACTATGCAGGAACATGTATAATGATGACTAAAATAGCTTGTATAATTCTGCAATCCATTTGGTGGTTATTTTTCCTCAAACAGGGGGGTGGGGGGGACTATAAATAGTTTCAGAAAAAATATTGCAGGAATCTCATTTTTCATGGTATCTTCTTCAAATTTGAAATATGAACTCATGAGACACATGGCTTTCGATCCATTACTTTTCTGTATTGCTCCAGGACTTATTTCATGTATTTGTATATGAAATGAAAAAACATTCAGTGTGGAAAAATATTTTTCAAGGCACGTCAGTGCCTATAACTTTTTATCTTTTTGAGCATTATCAACTCTGGATGATAGATAGTAAAGCCCAGAGTCTCTTCTTTCCAAAGATACCTAATTTGTTTGTGTAAGCACACTTTGTCACAAACTGTTACCATTTTAATTTAGGTAGGTTATTTTCACCTGCGAGGCCACAAATGGGGGTGAAGGTTAACAGGTTAAGATAAATTAAGAGTTTTCTTAGAATCTTTATGAATATGGGCCCTGATCATTATACTTATCACAAAGTTCGACGTTGTCTTTCTCCAATCTTACGATTTTCTTTTCTAGTTCCTCAGTTTTAGCATTCAGATGCTTCACCCTCAAATTGAAAAAGGTTAGAGAAAAACGTACTGCGCCATGGTACAACAGTTATACCCATTCTCTCAAGAAAGAAACTCGTAATCTTGAGTGCAAATGGAGAAAAACTAACTTGGAAGTTTTTAGAATTGTGTGGAAAAACAGTATGTCCAGCTATAGACAGGCTCTAAAAGCTGCCAGGGTAGAGCATATCCGCAAACTCATAGATAATAACCAAAACAATCCAAGGTTCTTATTTAGCACAGTGGCTAGATTAACAAATAAACAGACACCGCCCGATCTAAATATTCCCTCACAGTTTAATAGTAATGACTTTATGAATTTCTTTACTGATAAAATAGATAACATCAGAAATACAATATCAAATGTAGATTCTACTGCGTCTAGTATTTCAGCTTCATTTATCGCACCCAAAGAAAAACTGCAGTGCTTTACAACTATAGGACAGGAAGAGCTAAATAAACTTATCAGTGCATCTAAACCAACAACGTGTTTATTAGATCCTGTACCCACTAAACTACTGAAAGAGTTGTTACCTGTAGCAGAAGAACCACTTCTCAATATTATTAACTCATCGTTATCTTTAGGTCACGTCCCAAAACCATTCAAGCTGGCGGTTATTAAGCCTCTTATTAAGAAACCACAACTAGATTCTAATGAACTGGCAAATTACAGACCCATTTCAAATCTTCCGTTTATGTCTAAAATTTTAGAAAAAGTTGTGTCTGCTCAATTGTGCTCCTTCTCCAAAAAAATGATCTATATGAAGAATTTCAGTCAGGTTTCAGGCCTCACCATAGTACAGAAACTGCACTTGTTAAAATTACAAATTACTTACTTCTTGCTTCAGATCAAGGCTGCATCTCATTGCTAGTATTACTTGATCTTAGTGCTGTGTTCGACATTATAGACCATGATATACTCATAGATCGATTACAAAACTATTGGTATTCAAGGGCAGGCTTTAAGATGGTTTAGATCCTACCTGTCTGATCGCTACCACTTTGTTCATTTAAAAGGAAAGTCATCACAATTATCACCAGTAAAGTATGGAGTACCACAAGGATCTGTCCTAGGTCCTCTGCTATTTTCAATACACATGTTGCCTCTTGGTAATATTATTAGAAAATACGGGATTAGTTTTCATTGTTATGCTGATGATACTCAACTATATATCTCAACAAGACCAGATGAAACTTCTAAACTATCTAAGCTAATAGATTGTGTAAAAAATGTAAAAGATTGGATGACCAATAATTTCCTCCTATTAAATTCAGATAAGACAGAGATATTACTTATTGGACCAAAAAACAGTACACCGAATCTCTTGGATTACAATTTGCGACTAGACGGATGCACTGTCACGTCCTCTAAAGTCAAAAATCTGGGTGTTATATTAGACAGCAACTTGTCCTTTGAAAATCATATTTCCCATGTTACAAAAACAGCATTCTTCCATCTTAGAAACATTGCCAAGCTTCGAAACATGCTACCTGTTTCTGATGCAGAAAAGCTAGTTCATGCATTCATGACCTCTAGACTGGACTATTGTAATGCACTGCTAGGTGGTTGTCCTGCATCTTTAATAAGCAAGCTACAGATAGTCCAAAATGCAGCGGCTAGAGTTCTTACAGGTCAAGAAAATATGATCATATTACCCCAATTCTACAGTCTCTGCACTGGCTACCTATTCAGTTCCGTATCATTTACAAAATATTATTACTTGCCTATAAGGCCCTCAATGGTTTAGCTCCTGCGTACCTAACTTGTCTTCTACCACGCTACAATCCAACCCGCTCCCTAAGGTCGCAAAACTCTGGACTTTTGGTAGTACCTAGGATAGCAAAGTCCACTAAAGGAGGTAGAGCTTTTTCACATTTGGCTCCCAAACTCTGGAATAGCCTTCCTGATAAGTTTCGGGGTTCAGACACACTCTCTCTGTTTAAATCTAGATTAAAGACACATCTCTTTAGCCAAGCATTCACATAATGTATCTTATAATCTTGTACTGCAGTTGTATCTGATCGAATGTACATTTATTATTATTCTTTAGCTTATGTTGAACAAATAATTTTTGCTTAGATGGAACAGCAGCTACGCTAATTATGTCTCTATTTGTTTCTCTGTTTCTGTTTCATTCGTGGTAACTAGGAATGACAGAAGCTTCAGTCTGGATCCAAACCTTAAATGATCTGAGATGACCGAACACCTGAAAAAAGATAATGCCAACCCCTCAGAGGACTTCGGAGGATGCCAATGCTCAGACAACATACAGAATTACCAAATTTTGCCATAAATCAAACAAATTAAGGTTCTGCAATGTATAAATATATTGTGGATACTTAAATTCCTGTAGAGCTGCTTTGCAACGATTTGTATCGTAAAAAGCGCTACACAAATAAACTTGAAACCTGTTCACCATGGAATTCGAGGGAGCTGATTTTCTGTTTAATAGAGTTTTTCAAGTACCGTTTTTTTTCAACTCCTTGAATTCGGTGCAAAGTTTTTTCATGCATGGCCTCCATTCTCTGCATGAATCTCATTAGCATGGCATCACTCACTGAAGGACTGTCGGAGCTCGGTTTTTTGCAGGGGTCGGTTCAGGTGTATTGCGTAAAATCGTTAACTCAGACTGTCCAACAACTGCATCCAATTCAGCGTTTAGAGTTCTCCTTGCATAGCTGTGCATAGCAAGGAGAGTTTCTTCTTTTTCCTCCATATTCACAAGTCAACACAGCAATTTATAGGAAAAACACATGGATTATTATTATTAGCGACTAGCTGGCGTCTTCAGTAGAGCTCAAATAACAAAAAAATGCTAAGGAAAAAAGATAAAGGAGGCTATACCTAACTCATAATATAAACTGTATCTTCCAGTTAGTTCTGAACATGAACTGTTTTAAAAAAACCCGGGATCTGAGCAAAGTTTTTAAGAGCTCCAGCAAACCTGTCTTGCTACGATGCCATCTTGGCGAATTTCATTTACTGTGTTGATCTGATTACCATGAAAACAGTGTCACCCGCTGCTGCAATTCAGCCGTCATATTAAATTATCCAAATAAAAGTGTGTTCAACAAGCTGACAGAAGTCAATTATTTCTTTGTTGGAAACTTTTAAATGAGAAAGTATAATTGTTGTCATTATAAATATTATTTTTTCCATGGCCACGGAGGAGAATCAGAGATTGTGGGTCACATTCAGGGAGTCACAAACTTTTATGTCAACAAATGGCAAGCAAAATCAAATCCCTTGGAGCTTGTGAACAGTTTTATACCATTTTAAAATGCTGGTTTAATGTACTAAGCACAATTCCAGCACACAGACTGGAGTGAGTTTGCTGCCCAGGCCACCACAAACTCTCAGATTAACATTGACATTTACACCAACTCTGTCATGGAGCACATCAACAGATGTGTGAGCAGAGTGACTACACACAAAAAAATAAAAATCTTCCCCAATCAGAAGCCCTGGATGAACAGAGAGGTTCGCCTCCTGCTCAAAGAAAGAGATGCAGCCTTCAGGTCTGGAGACCAGGAGGCTTACAGCTCAGCCAGAGCCAACCTGAGGAAGGGTATCTGCCAGGCCAAACTCACACACAAACAGAAGATTGAAGAACACTTCAATTCTTCAGACCCCCGGCGTATGAGGCAAGGCATACAATCTATCACAGATTACAAACCACCTAACTCTGTGCCCCCCTCCAGCTCTGCCTCCCTCCCAGACGAGCTCAATCACTTTTATGCTCGTTTTGATCAAAATAATGAGATCTCACTCAAAGCTGAGCATCAACCCAGTGAACTGCCTCTCACTCTCTCCACATCAGATGTTTACTCCACTCTGCGTAAGGTGAATGCACGGAAGGCAGCTGGCCCTGACGGAATACCTGGTCGTGTGCTTAAAGCCTGTGCGGAGCAGCTAGCTGGGGTCTTCACGGACATTTTCAATCTGTCCCTGGCCCAAACAACTGTCCCCACTATCTTCAAAACCTCCACCATCGTACCAGTACCGAAACACTCCACTGCCTCGGTCCCTAACGACTTCCGTCCTGTTGCACTCACCCCCATCATTGCCAAGTGTTTTGAGAAACTGGTTGCATCCCACCTAAAATCCTGTCTCCCTGCTACACTAGACCCATTCCAATTTGCCTATCGCCACAATAGGTCAACAGAGGACGCCATCTCAACAGCACTTCACTCTGCCCTCACCCACCTGGACAGTCAAAACACACATGTGAGAATGCTGTTCATAGACTTCAGTTCTGCATTTAATACAGTAATCCCCTCCAAGCTGATCTCCAAGCTCAGCCAGCTTGGAATCAGCACACCCATCTGCAATTGGATTCTAGATTTTCTGACTAACAGACCTCAGTCCGTCAAGTTAGATAACCTCTCCTCCTCCATCATCACCCTGAACACCGGCGTGCCACAGGGCTGCGTACTGAGCCCTCTCCTGTACTCCCTCTTCACCCATGACTGTGTTCCTGTTTATGGCTCCAACACCATAATCAAATTTGCAGATGACACCACGGTGGTAGGTCTGATCAAGGATGACGATGAGTCAGCCTACAGGGATGAGGTGCAGCACCTGGCTGTGTGGTGTGCCACCAATAATCTACAACTAAACACCCAGAAGACAAAGGAGATCATTGTGGACTTCAGGCGGACTAGGAGTCATGCACACACACCCATCTACATCAACGGAGCTGTAGTGGAGCGTGTGTCGAGTTTCAAGTTCCTTGGCATCCACATCTCTGATGACCTCACCTGGTCCCATAACACCTCCACTCTGGTCAAAAAGGCACAGCAGTGCCTTTACTTCTTAAGGAGCCTTAAGAAAGTTCACCTGAATCCCAGGATCCTTGTGGAATTCTACCGCTGTACCATTGAGAGCATACTGTTGGAAACTTTTTGCTTGGTCAAAGCAGAGACCAGGAGACTTTGGGATAAGTTACTCTTTATTGAGAACTCGCTGTAGTCGCTGTAGTCATCCAAGTCTGACTCAAACAGTATACATTGTAGTTTATATACATTTCGAGGGGGAGGGATACAGAGGTGGAGACAATCTAAACAAAGCATGCAAATACAGTACAGGAATCGGTCCATTACCAGAATTTCCCTAGCCCTGACATCATCAGCATAACAGTGTGATTCAAATGCATAGGTGCTAATCCAATCAGCCTGACAGTATCACCCAAATGGTCAGGAAGTGCCTAAAGACAAAAGGTTAATGTCTCAGGCACCTGGGCTGCCTGACTTCATCTTAGAATGTCATCATCTTTACCTCAAAATGTAAAACACACTGTTTCAGTTTATATACTATTACATTGGAACCTAGATTTATCATTTTATAAATTTGTAATCCAACAGTTCCCCCTTTGAGAGTTCTAATAACTCTCACAAAATACAAATTTAGACACTTAAAAGTTCATTCTTGTAACTTGTGATCGTTACAGGCACATAGCACATGTTCTGTGTTGATTTTCTGTAATTGCATGCTGACACAGAAACAAACATGCAATTAGGGTCCGTGAAGTTCTTACGGGTAATAGTCTTTTCTGGTTGGAACTGTCATTTTCTCGTGAGAGGCGTGAGTCATTTGTTGAATGAAACACTTGATACTGTGGAAGCATAGATAATACGCCAGTAGGAGAAACAACAGAAGAATAGCTATTTCCCTGATCCACAGCCAGGGTTTACCTAAGTTTCCGAACCATGAAGAATTATCTTCAGTCATCTTGTGTATTTTTTTTCTGAAAGATCAAGAATGTCTTGTTGGATTTTGTTAGTAGTACGACAATCTTGATCATGTTGATGGATGACTGAAGTTCCCGTATGTGAGTCTCTGCGTTGTGTATTTTTTTTGTTTGTTCTGTCTTCCATGACAGTTGGCTCGGCAGTGGGTCTATTGGTCTTTTAGAGGTTGTGGCTTCATACGCAGGTGAGGAGGTCGGTACGTATGGGTCTCAGGACAGCCATCAAGTGGTATCTGCACAGAGTAAGAAAGAAAACAAAAGACGACAGAGCAGTATTTGTTCTAAAAGATTGCAAACACTAGGGTTGTGTCCTTTGTTCGATCTGAGTCTGCTATTGTTGTTCCTTCTTTCCCTATTTCTTAATTCCTGCGACACCTAAGGAACAGTGAGGTAAGAATGGACTAGTGGATGGGGAAGGCCTATGAGGGAGTCTTCACCGCAGGGTTGGCCCCCGAAGCCTGTTGCATTCGGTTCTTCCCTGGGCTCTCACTGGTCTGTGTGTCCTAGTCTGTCCCTGTAGTTGGTGTACGAACTTTACTGTGTGACATCGCCATCCTCTAATGGAACATCAGTCATAACAAACATCATAACCCAGAGAGGATAGGTGAGTGACTGGAGTGTGCTGTAGTATAGCTTTGAAGGCTGTGAGTGTACTTAGCTAGCGTTCTCTCAATGGAAGGAAGTGACAGTCACCTTCCTGTTATTTAAATTACAAAGGATCTTTCATCTTTGTTGTACATTACTAGTGAAGTTAAGCACTCACAGCCCTAACAGTTAACACCTGAGCAAGCTGCTCCAACAGTTCGGTGAAGTGGGGAGGGGCTGCTTCAGAGAAGTAAGTAGACTGAGTAGGAACTGAGTAAAGCTGTTAATTTCTCCTAATGTCTTTTTACTTTTCCTACACTCTTTCATCCAGTGTCCAGTTTTGCCACAGTAATGACAACTGCCCTCCTTCTTAGGACATTTACGTTTCTGGTGGTTCTCTGTATTCACCTTATAGGATGATGCTGCAATCTTTACTCTGGCTTTAACATCAAAGTCTCTTTCCCAAGTAGCTAACCTGTCCAAGTTGTTTTGCAGGCTTCCAGTGGACCATGTGAGATCTAAGAATGGCAAAGCAGATCTGTGCTCTGATAAAAGGCCATCAAACCATGTTCGAACTAGTGGTCCTTTATGATCCAGTACCTTCTCTGGAGTGTCAGCTATTCCACTGTATGCTGCAGCTGACTGACAAAACCTTTCTGTGTATTCACTTACAGTTTCTTCTTGCCTTTGCACACAGTTAGTGATTCTGGACAAGTCTATTTTGGGTCCCATGATATTCTTTAGAATTTTCAAAACACCTTCTCTCAAATCGCCTTTACTGGCATGTTGTAGTTCAGAAGTAACAGCGGACTCAAAACTGTTGAATTCAGATTCAGTTAGAATTTCTGACATTAGCTGTGTGACTTCTGCCAAGGACATGTCATAGAGACGCATTTTGCTGATCAATGCTCTTCTAAATTCAGAAAAATTTGTGCGTGCTGAGGGTAAACTCTGGGATAGTCTCTCTAGATCTTTAGGTCCTAGCACTTTGGCAACAGTTTGTATTTGGACAACAGAAGAGTTGGGAGGAACACTTTCAGTTCCCTCAATTCTCTGAGATCTTCTCCTAGTGCCACATACCTTCACTGAATCTACAGGCACATTAGTTACTGATTGGATGGTTACATCTGTTTCAAAGAAAGCTTTTAAGTCAGGATAATTGTTATCAGGCTGACTAACTTCTTCCACATCAGTTTTTGCTGAAGCTTTGTTTCGGTTCAATTTCTTAGTCAAAGAGGATACTCTAGCACGGAGCTCTTTGTTCTGTTCCTCTAGCTCTGAGTTACGCTGAGACTGTTGTGTAGCTAGCGCTAAACCAAATTCTCTGTGGCAGCATATAATGCCTTTCACGTCGTTCTTGCGAATGCATGCTCCTAGTACCTTTTTACACTCATCTACTGACCAAGTCTTGTCTGGATGAATCTCATATTTCTGCGTTAGTTCTTGTCTAACTTTCTCAGTGACTATTAGGTTCATTTGTACTCCTAACAGTGATTTGAATTCGCTATCTGACCACAAAGGAGTCGCTAGACCACCTTTTTCAGTTGTGGGGATCAGTCTAGCATTCTTTCTAAACATATTGTGAGTTTCTTTGTTACCACACAATCAAAACACTAAAACTTCTCTGTTCAACAGAGGGTATGCTTGTTAACACATCAACTATTGTTAACCTTCCTTGCCAGAGCCACGGATAACGCAAATTACTAGCACTTTACGCTAATCTTCTCTGCCGAAACAGAGGGTCACAAATATTAGCACGTAATGCTAATCTTCCCTGCCTGAACAGAGGGTCACAAATATTAGCACGTAATGCTAATCTTCCCTGCCTGAACAGAGGATGAATCTTCTCTGACTACACAGAGGATAAATCACCTTCCCTGGTAAAGCAGAGGATAAATCTTCCCTAACTTTACAGAGGATAAACCTTCTCTAGCAACGTAGAGGATAAACTAGTCTGTTAAACAACCTTCCCTGATTAGACAGAGGATAACGAATATTAACATGTAATGCTAATCTTCCCTGCCTGAACAGAGGATAAATTTAATCTCTAAAAGAAAACTTTAGAGGATAACTTAGTTAACCAAACCCTACAGCTGTCTGTTAACTCTTCTCTGACGGCGCAGAGGATAATACATTTGTACTGGTCTTAAAGGTTCTTTTGGATAGAGTGGCACTCACCAACCCTTGGTTTTACAGAAAGATTCAGTCTGGAACACAGTCAGATCTTTGTTGAGCTTGAAGTTTCAATCTGGATTCAGAAGATTCAGTCTGGAATGCAGTCAGATCTTTGAGCTTGAAGTTTCAATCTGGATTCAGAAGATTCAGTCTGGAATGCAGTCAGATCTTTGTTGAGCTTGAAGTTTCAATTTGGATTCAGGTGAGGAGCTCTATCCGGGTCACGGCACTAAAACTGTTGGAAACTTTTCCTTCGTCAAAGCAGAGACCAGGAGACTTTGGGATAAGTTACTCTTTATTGAGAACTCGCTGTAGTCGCTGTAGTCATCCAAGTCTGACTCAAACAGTATACATTGTAGTTTATATACATTTCGAGGGGGAGGGATACAGAGGTGGAGACAATCTAAACAAAGCATGCAAATACAGTACAGGAATCGGTCCATTACCAGAATTTCCCTAGCCCTGACATCATCAGCATAACAGTGTGATTCAAATGCATAGGTGCTAATCCAATCAGCCTGACAGTATCACCCAAATGGTCAGGAAGTGCCTAAAGACAAAAGGTTAATGTCTCAGGCACCTGGGCTGCCTGACTTCATCTTAGAATGTCCTCATCTTTACCTCAAAATGTAAAACACACTGTTTCAGTTTATATACTATTACATTGGAACCTAGATTTATCATTTTATAAATTTGTAATCCAACAATACTCACGAACTGCATCTCAGTATGGTACAGCAATTGCTCCGCATCTGACCGCAAAGCACTCCAGCGGGTGGTGAAAACTGCTCAACGGATCACCGGCACCCAATTAACTTCCATTGAGAACATTTATTATAAGCGCTGTCTGGGCAGGGCAAGAAACATCATCAAGGATGCCTCTAACCCTAACCATGGACTTTTCACCCTCCTTCCATCCGGCAGGCGCTACAGGTGCCTACGCTCTCGCATTAGTAGGCTCAGGAAGAGCTTCTTCCCCGAGGCTGTGACACTTCTGAACGCCACACCACCAATCTAACCTGCACCTGCTTATTACTGCACTGGTCACAGTACTTTACACACATGCATTTGCACTACTCATATTTTGCACAGACTGCACGTTGTTAAAGTTATTACACTATAAACTGTCTAAAGTTGTTACTGTACAAGCACAGTAAACTATTTCTATAAAATATTGCACTACTGCTATTTTGCATAGAATACATTGTTCTATCAATCCTTTGCACACTCATCCAGCTGTATTTATTTATTACCACTGTTCTCACGTTTCTGCTGTTCATAATGTGTATATATAATCTATATAATCTACATTGCTCTGTTCATAATGTACATACAATCCCTACATTGCATTCCTATTTATATTCTGTATATACTCTGCTCAATACTGTATATAGCAATTCCACTGTATATTCTGTAAATCATATCTTCACTTACTCTGCACTTATATGTATATAAAACACTATATTCTTGCACTTCTGGTTAGATGCTAACTGCATTTCATTAGCTCTGTACTTGTACTCTGCATAAATGACAATAAAGTTGAATCTAATCTAATCTAATCTAATCTAAGACAGTGATGCTAAAAGACATGCAGGTGAGTCAGAATATTAACGTGATATATTTAAATGTTAAGCGTTTTCCTCCCTTTAGAAAACCATAAAGTCGAAAGCGCTTATGGATTAAGACAGTGATATTTAATGTTCATATTTTGGGCTCATCTGTTTTTCTGAACATATTATGATTTATTAGAAAGGTGTGTACAGAATGTGGTCTTTTATTGTAACTGTCTCTGTGCATTAAACACGTTCTTATGAGAGGAAAATTCTTAACATAAATAAATGCGTTACATTAATATTTTGAGCTGCGTATCTGCACATAGTATGCTTTAAAATTTTGTCTTTATCACTGTCTTGGTACACTAAGCCACTATAAGCATTTTAGAAAGTCCCCTGTTCAAGTTCTGCTAATTCACAAGCCTAGTGAGAGTCATACTAAGAAAGAAGGTAACATTAATTTTTAAACCAACAAAATCAAATCTTTAAAATAACACACAGAAATGTAATTATTTTATTGAGTGAGATGCATTGAGTGATAAACAAACACTAACAGACTTACTATTCGTCGTCTCCACGACCTGCTTCCTTTGGTGATTTTACGCAGACAAAAGGGTGAAACAAACACGGTTTTATCCATTTTTCTCTCAGAACGATGATCTGAGTTACTATTGCAATTCTCGATGCAGCATGAATGACATACAATGGTGACATTTTTCACAATCACAACAAAAAAATCAAATACTACCCTGAACTCAATAACGGAAAGGCAGCGCTATCCTGCAAGTATGGCGGATAAACAAAGCAGTTTCCCAGAACTCAACGCGGCATACGTCAACTACGTCACATTCTCATTCTCATTCTCTCTGCCTTTAAACATAAAAGACTCGAGTTGCTTTAAAAAATTTCACGAGTCCTTTTCATCGAGTAGAGTCAAGTCTAGAGTCATTTCAGGTCGAGTCTGAAGTCTATAAAAATGCAATTCGAGTCTGAGTCACTATCTGGAGTGCCCATCTCTGGTACAGACAAACAAAGACATTGTTTTATTCCAGAAGATGTGTATGTCAGTGGTGCTCCATCCATATGATCGAGCTGCGAATGCTTCCGCATACCCAGGCCATCTGACAGAATGAGTTCACGGAAAAATTAATATAAACATGATTATAAGTTGATCCCTTGTCATTTGAGATGTGACTTAAAGCTTATTAAAGTGTTGGGAATAAGTATGTATTTGAAAACTTATTTGATTTATTTGAAAACAACGGTAATTTTCTGTAAATCTACGTCAGTGACAGGATGGATTCTCCGCAGCTTTGGTGCCTCCGCTCTGTTGCTCCGTTCAGTGTTTTGCTGGTATATATGCGGCTGATTTTATGCACAAGGTAAGCTGTCCGCGAAGTGCTCGCCCAAGCGGAAAAATGCGCTAGCTGTTGCTGCCAGATCTTGATTGCCAAAAATGACATACTAAATCATATGAAAAAAAACCATCATATCTGTATATCTTCATGCTTTCTCAAGCAAAGCAAATTTTGAAAGGCCACAAAAATCATATCTGGTCATAGACTATGTTGAAGACGTTATTGTCAACATGCCTAAGTGATAAAAAAAGGTTTATAAAAATGTAAACATATACAATTTTAAATAACAAACATCAGGAAAGAACAAGAAACAATACCTTTGTTTTCCGTATACTTGTGTCGTTGTTTGCAAAGTTACTTGGGAATATTTTAAATAATTTTTTTAATTTTTTTATTTATTTATTTATTGGTATTTTGCATGGTCTATTATTGGAGTAGTGTCACCCGGGTGGGAGTTTTAATGAATATTCACAATGAATAAAAAATAAAAAAATAAACAAATTCGTTCAGTCTATGCAGAGACATATAGAGTGGGGGAATCCCCCATTTCCCACTTATACACACTGAACAAAATTATAAACGCAACACTTTTGTTTTTGCTCCCATTTTTCATGAGCTGAACTCAAAGATCTAAGACTTTTTCTATGTACACAAAAGGCCTATTTCTCTCACATATTGTTCAAAAATCTGTCTAAATCTGTGTTAGTGAGCACTTCTCCTTTGCCAAGATAATCCATCCACCTCACAGGTGTGGCATATCAAGATGCTGATTAGACAGCATGATTTTTGCACAGGTGTGCCTTAGGCTGGCCACAATAAAAAGCCACTCTAAAATGTGCAGTTTTACTGTATTGGGGGGAAAACCAGTCAGTATCTGGTGTGACCACCATTTTCCTCACGCAGTGCAACACATCTCCTTCGCATAGAGTTGATCAGGTTGTCCACTCTTCTTCAATGGCTGTGCAAAGTTGCTGGATATTGGCAAGAACTGGAACACATTGTCGTATACGCCGATCCAGAGCATCCCAAACATGCTCAATGGGTGACATGTCTGGTGAGTATGCTGGCCATGCAAGAACTGGGATGTTTTTACATGGCCAGCATTATCATTATCATGCTGCAACATGAGGTGATGGTCGTGGATGAATGGCACAACAATGGGCCTCAGGATCTCGTCACGGTATCTCTGTGCATTCAAAATGCCATCAATAAAATGCACCTGTGTTCGTTGTCCATAGCATACGCCTGCCCATACCATAACCCCACCGCCACCATGGGCCACTCGATCTACAACGTTGACATCAACAAACTGCTCACCCACACGACGCCATACACTCTGTCTGCCATCTGCCCTGTAAAGTGAAAAGCGGGATTCATCCGTTAAGAGAACACCTCTCCAAAGTACCAGACGTCATCGAATGTGAGCATTTGCCCACTCAAGTCGGTTACGACGACGAACTGCAGTCAGGTTGAGACCCCGATGAGGATGACGAACATGCAGATGAGCTTCCCTGAGACAGTTTCTGACAGTTTGTGCAGAAATTCTTTGGTTATAAAGGTATTCAAGCACTAAATATACACCACAAAATAAGTCTTTACGCTGATATATTATTATATTTTCAAGATCCTCCATCATCATTACAAGAAACGATTAAACTCATTGACTCTTTTTCAAATATCTCTGAATACTCAATCAACTGGAGTAAATCTGCTATACTTTCATTACATTCCACCAGTTTGGATGTGACATCCCATACATTACCAATTCCTCTGTGCACCGATCATATCAAATATCTAGGTATTAATGTTTCCCCCAGGCTGTCAGAGGTGTTTGGACTCAACTACACTCCACTACTTAAAACAATAGACGAGGATCTTCAATGCTGGATGAACCTACCACTATCTATTATGGGCAGAATATCAGCAATTAAAATGACTATACTCCCTAAATTAAACTATTTATTTACAATGACACCAACACAACCCACCCTTTCCTGGTTTAAATCACTAGATTCAATAATTACCAAATTTTACTGGAAAAACAAGACCCCAAGAATCAAATTGACCACCCTACAGAAACAGAGAACACAAGGAAGACTGGAAGCACCACATTTTTACCACTACTTTCTGGCCAATCAGCTCCAAAATATACACAAATGGATTCAACCTAACCCATCAGAAAGCAAATGGCTAGATGTTGAACAAACAATTTGTAAGGACATTAATACTTCAGATTTACCCTTCTACAATCAGACAATCAAAAAGCATCACTGTTTTAAAATGCCGACAATAGCAGCAGCTCTGACAGCCTGGTGGAAATTCCATCAATCGAGTCAGATGGCTGGTGTCAGACGATCTTGGAGGTGAAGATGCTGGATGTAGATCCTGAATTAGTGGCCCGAGTCCGACCCGAGTCCGACCCGAGCCCGTCTTTTTTTCCCCTTCTCCCAAAATGGCTCATGTTTCAGCTATTTAAATAGTTCAGTTTTGTATGTAATGGCAAAGTGATTATATTTGTTTCGTTTTTATTTTTTATTAAGTTAATTTAGAAAAACGTTTGGAGCATTTTTTGTGTGTTAAACAAGTTTTTTCTTTCTTAAAGTAATGACTAAAATAAAATCTATAGATATACTAAAACAGTTCAAGCATATAACAATGTTTAAACGTTAAACCAAGATAAATGTGCGCTGCATCCAATAGTTTGTGCGGAGAGTGGAAGCTAAAGCACAGGACATGGAGGCACCAGCGCAATCAATTGCATTTTTTTAATGGAAACAACTTAAAATAGGCATATGCTGTAATTTTTGCTCATAAAGGTAAGAGTAATACATCATTCGGAACTGTAAAGTGTCTACTTTTATTTGGGTGCACTCACAATATCAACAAAACATTCTTTTATAAAAAAAGAAAACGATGCGCTTTCTGCTCTCTCGTCTTGACCAGGAGCGCTTCACAAAAATGAACCGAAAGTCAGTGAATACATGCCTCATAGACATGATAAATATATCTATAGAAAGCTTTAAATTACTACTTAATGAAATAAATCTAATTGAAAACAAAACCTCTTTCATTATAATCATAATCCGTGAAGATGCACTTCTCTCTAAAGGCGCATCTAATGAGGAGACGGCAAGTCAGGATCATCATCTTCATCATCTTTGCAACACTGACACAGAAAACACTAGTTTATTAGTAAATAATCAAATATCTCCTTACTATTTCCCTTGGACACATTCATGGTAATTACATTTGCTGGGGCTTTAAGGCAAGCTTTAGTGCGTGTATTTGAACGCTGAACTCTTCAGCTGCGCTGCTGGCACTCTCTGCTGCTGCGGTACTCTAAACGCCGTCGAGCCGCTCTTGACAGGCTCACGGCACGGTCTCGTGTTGTTTCCACCAGCGCTGCAATTTTTTCATCACTAATTGATGGATGTCTAAAATATAAAAGGCCCGGCCCGCGTCTGAACTATGATGTGAAAATTGGCCCGAAGCACGGCCCTAGGGGCGTAAAAAAGTCGGGGCCCGGGCCGAAATGCAGGGCTTTAGCTGAATGTGGAGGTCCTGGGCTGGTGTGGTTACACATGGTCTGTGGTTGTGAGGCTGGTTGGATGTACTGCCTAATTCTCTGAAACGCATTTGGAGAGCTTATGGTAGAGAAATGAACATTCAATTCACGGGCAACAGCTCTGGTGAACATTCCTGCAGTCAGCATGAGAATTGCATGCTCCCTCAAAACTTCCAACATCTGTGGCATTGTGCTGTGTGATAAAACTTTTTTTGGCCTTTTTATTGTGGCCAACTTTTATTGTTATCATCGTGGAAACACTACTATGTCAAAAAATATATATTAATCATATTGAGTAACAATGCAGAAAATCAGTTTAATGTTTATATTTGTATTGGTTGAGATGCTGCATCAAGGCAGCACGCACTCTAACCCCTTCAGTTCCTGCAACAGGTGCAATGCGTCTTGTTAAAGTAGGTTTATTCTCCAGTTTGTTGAAGTCAAATTAACTGCAAAGATACCATAATTTTAAATTTCAGAGAAACAATAATCACAATAGGATTATGTTTCACTACATTTAGACTATAAACCGAAGCATTCCACTGAATCGTCATCACTGTAGTACAGGTCCTTTTCAAAAAATTAGCATATTGTGATAAAGTTCATTATTTTCTGTAATGTACTGATAAACATTAGACTTTCATATATTTTAGATTCATTACAACACAACTGAAGTAGTTCAAGCCTTTTATTGTTTTAATATTGATGATTTTGGCATACAGCTCATGAAAACCCAAAAATCCTATCTCAAAAAATTAGCATATTTCATCCGACCAATAAAAGAAAAGTGTTTTTAATACAAAAAAAGTCAACCTTCAAATAATTATGTTCAGTTATGCACTCAATACTTGGTCGGGAATCCTTTTGCAGAAATGACTGCTTCAATGCGGCGTGGCATGGAGGCAATCAGCCTGTGGCACTGCTGAGGTGTTATGGAGGCCCAGGATGCTTCGATAGCGGCCTTAAGCTCATCCAGAGTGTTGGGTCTTGCGTCTCTCAACTTTCTCTTCACAATATCCCACAGATTCTCTATGGGGTTCAGGTCAGGAGAGTTGGCAGGCCAATTGAGCACAGTATTACCATGGTCAGTAAACCATTTACCAGTGGTTTTGGCACTGTGAGCAGGTGCCAGGTCGTGCTGAAAAATAAAATCTTCATCTCCATAAAGCTTTTCAGCAGATGGAAGCATGAAGTGCTCCAAAATCTCCTGATAGCTAGCTGCATTGACCCTGCCCTTGATAAAACACAGTGGACCAACACCAGCAGCTGACATGGCACCCCAGACCATCACTGACTGTGGGTACTTGACACTGGACTTCAGGCATTTTGGCATTTCCCTCTCCCCAGTCTTCCTCCAGACTCTGGCACCTTGATTTCCGAATGACATGCAAAATTTGCTTTCATCCGAAAAAAGTACTTTGGACCACTGAGCAACAGTCCAGTGCTGCTTCTCTGTAGCCCAGGTCAGGCGCTTCTGCCGCTGTTTCTGGTTCAAAAGTGGCTTGACCTGGGGAATGCGGCACCTGTAGCCCATTTCCTGCACACGCCTGTACACGGTGGCTCTGGATGTTTCTACTCCAGACTCAGTCCACTGCTTCCGCAGGTCCCCCAAGGTCTGGAATCGGTCCTTCTCCACAATCTTCCTCAGGGTCCGGTCACCTCTTCTCGTTGTGCTGTGTTTTCTGCCACACTTTTTCCTTCCCACAGACTTCCCACTGAGGTGCCTTGATACAGCACTCTGGGAACAGCCTATTTGTTCAGAAATTTCTTTCTGTGTCTTACCCTCTTGCTTGAGGGTGTCAATGATGGCCTTCTGGACAGCAGTCAGGTCGGCAGTCTTACCCATGATTGCGGTTTTGAGTAATGAACCAGGCTGGGAGTTTTTAAAAGCCTCAGGAATCTTTTGCAGGTGTTTAGAGTTAATTAGTTGATTCAGATGATTAGGTTAATAGCTCGTTTAGAGAACCTTTTCATGATATGCTAATTTTTTGAGATAGGAATTTTGGGTTTTCATGAGCTGTATGCCAAAATCATCAATATTAAAACAATAAAAGGCTTGAACTACTTCAGTTGTGTTGTAATGAATCTAAAATATATGAAAGTCTAATGTTTATCAGTACATTACAGAAAATAATGAACTTTATCACAATATGCTAATTTTTTGAAAAGGACCTGTATACTATAGAAATGTAGTAATGCTGAAAACTAATTAAAAAAAATTAAATAGATTTGTTGATGCCTTCTTCTGCTGGTATTTTCAGCTGAACACTAGCACACACAAGCATCTTGGAATCAGAGGCAATATGAGGACATAGTCAAGTCAAGTCAAGTCACCTTTATTTATATAGCGCTTTTAACAATACAGATTGTGTCAAAGCACTTAACAGTATCAAATTGGAGGATAGAGTGTCAGTAATGAATAAAAATAAGATTAAACACTCAATTTTCAGTTTCATTATTGAATTCAGATATGTTATTGTCTAGCTCAGTTTAGTTTAAATAGTATCTGCGAAATCAAATTGACGATAATCACTAGAAATTAAGTGTCCCCAACTGAGCAAGCCAGAGGCGACAGGAACCAAAACTCCCTCTGTGACAGAATGGGAAAAAAAACCTTAGGAGAAACCAGGCTGAGTTGGGGGGCCAGTTCTCCTCTGGCCAGGAGATTGTTTATTTATTGTTTTAATTAAAAATTTAAATGTATAAATGTATTATATTTCTATTTTATATTGATGCAATTTCTAACAATAATAGTATTATGTAGTTGGGTATTTTATTATATTTTTAGTTATTTTCTTTTATCTTTAGTTTCATTGCATTTAAGTCGAGGTCTTCACTGGGGTCATGTCCCTGGGGCTCATCCAGGTGTCCTGGCCTCCACCGACGATCAGGGAGACATCATCTCCCGGCGCCGATCCACATAAACTGGAATAAACACTTTCATAATTTGTGGCAGCAAGAATATGAAATAGTTGTTAAATTGCTGAAAATATTATATGATATCTGAAAACATTTCCACAGTTATTCTGACATAACTTCATGCAGTAGCCTAAAAAAATATTTGGATAGTTTACATAAATTATAAAAACAATTACAATTGTCTTTTAATTCCATTTCAAAATGTTATTTATTTTAAATAGCACAAGCCTATCAGTCAAAACATTTCACAAAATATGAAACGTTCCAAAATATGAAGCGATACATACAATGTTTAAAATGGAGACCCAAGGATACTGAGAACACTTTCTAGTTATAAAACTTTGTGAAACATGTTCATATGCTAATCATAACCACCTCAGTGGTTATTTTGGTAGGATACCTGTGTAAATTTGAAGAGAACTGACTTCACACCTTCATTAAAAATCTACTTAATACCACTTGGTTAAAAGTCATTTAAAAAGTGGTTCAGGAAACTGATGGTAATTCTTAAAAAAGTCTTAAGATCAGTTGTTTGCAGAGTCCATTAAAATGTTCACACAAAGTTATTTCTGTTCTTACAATATTTAACATCAAATACTTCTAGGATAAATGTACCTCTGCAATCATAATATGTAAGTTGACATTGTCAGTTAGTTTACTTGGGGCATCAAGTAGAATTTTTTTTACTTGGCTTACAGTCTGTCTGCTTGTCATTATGATTTACAGCAGCTTATTTCAGCTAGCATTTCTGCAGCGTTTCTTTAGATATTAGTTGTTCTATATAAGATCATGAGCGGCCTGAAGGTGTGGTTGTCCTGAGACTGAGCAAGAGGTGACATCTCACATGAATATTCCTCATGACCCAGCTTTTAGCCCTAGGTAAACTGGCAAACAAGGCCAGCATTTCAGATATTTCTCCACCCACCGTTACCCATTAACACCATTAAATGATCATGTGGTGCCTTGAAAGGGAAAAATCTCAAAAACAGCAGTCTCAGAGCACATCTTGCTTGTTTGTTTGGATGTGTGGTTTAGGGCTGTTTGCAGACACTCATAGGCAATATGAGTCATATCATGTTTGAGAGCTTTATGCTAGTATATTTATTCTATTAGCCAGTGTATCAAATTCTAGTAGATAGTGTTATAAATTCATAGCGAAAAAGATTGAGAAAACGACAATAAAACAAAAGACAATTATATGTCAGTATGGTGTCAATGACACATTCATTAACTTTAATTTTGTAAGACTCAAACTACGTATGTAGGTTAACTAACACCTTGGACAAATGGGAAAGACTGACTACTGTAATGTGACCTATGAAGTTAGACAGCTGGGATGAAGACTTCTGTCTTTATTTCACAGCCAGAGCCACATAATGCAGCACAACGCTTGCTTACAAAACTGACAGAAGATTATGTCAAAGCATATTAAAATACCTTTGAATTATGTGCTAATAGTGAAGTGGAAATAATAGCAATGACCCCAAACTATATCTCCATTTCAGTACAGTACTTATTATTCTTTTCCAACAATGTTATTGGACTATGGTTAGCCGTTTTAACTTTCATTCATTCACAGAATATGAATTCTTGATATCAACAATTTCATTTTTTACTAGTTTAAATGCTAATTCTTGATATCAGGAATTGGACATTTACTAGTAACAATGGCTATTTTTGATATCAGGAATTACCTTTCCACTAGTAAAAATTTTAATTCTTGATATCAACAACGACATAGTCACTTGAATTCACTCAGAAATGTAATTCTTGATTTCTTTAACTAGTAAAAAATGTAATTCTTGATATCTGTAATTGTATTTTCACTAGTTAAATGGTGACCATTGTCTGCCATTCAAATTGAATCGCTGATATCAAGAAATAATTTCTTACTAGTTGAAATTCCAATTTCACGTATAAGAAATACAATTCTTACTAGTAAAAGAATTACTGACATCTTAAATAATATTTTAAATAGTAAAAATACTTTTACGGATATCTAGAAATACCATTTTTACAGATAAGAATTGCTGAGTTAATGAATAATAATGAGAGCTGATTTTACCATAATCCTCTTTTTAGCATCAGTGTAGGCCAAAGATGGAGGAAGAACATAACAGAAAACGGCACAGAAACGGCTCCTCCTCTATTTGTTTAGTCAATGAAACATAAAAATAATATTATTGCTGGATTTTTTTTTTTTTGTTAATTGTTTAGAAACGGTACTTTCATCCTTTTTCTTTTTATTGGACACCAAGTCCTTCAGATAATTAAAGGAAAAATTAACAAGGCTGTTACGATCAACAACTGGAGTGCCCATGAACTCCATTAGAGGGCACACCACCCTGGACTCTTGCCATTGCTCTCTGAACTCCATTTCCCATGTGTTCTTTGCCCCTCATGTGATTTTTGTCATGTGCTACCCTTGTCTGTGTGTTACGTTCTTATTGGTTCCTTGGTTGCATGTGTCATGTTCTGATTGGTTGGTTTTGTCGTGTTCTCGTCTAGTATAAAATATGCTCACACACACTCTAGAGCAGGGGTAGGCAACGTCGGTCCTGGAGTGCCGATATGCTGCAGAGTTTAGCTCCAACCCTGAAAAAAAACTCACCTACCTGTAGCCCTAGTAATTCTGAAGACCTTGATTAGCTTGTTCAGGTGTGTTTGATTAGGGTTAGAACTAAACTCTACAGGACAGCAGCACTCCAGGACCAACGTTGCCTATCCCTGCTCTAGAGCGCTGATTATTGAATAGCCATCCCTTTTTCCTAGTTTATGACTGTGTTTTTTATCCTTGAACTGTTTACTTGTTTTTTAATTGTTTGCTGCCTGCCTTGACCAAAAAAATAATCTATTGGATTATTTTTTTTACCTCTGCCTTGGTAATGTTTCCTGGTGCTCAACCCTGCCTGTTTGTAAATAAAGCCTTGCATTTGGATCCCCAACTCCGTTATCATGCTCTCCACATTACAGAATAATCGGCCATACCCGGAGCCAGCGGCTTTATTCAGCAACCCAACCCAACCATGGACCCAGTCGACCAGCTATTATAACTTCGGCAAGGAGGCCTATCTATTGAAGAATATGGGGTGGGGGGTTCAGAGTCTCTTCCCAAGATGGCCGCCAATTCAGAGTCTCTTCCCAAGACGGCTGCAAACCCACAGCCACGTCACAAAATGGCGACACACCAGAGCCTTAAACTGGCTGGCCGTTGTGGATGTCAAGCCACAGTTTTCAGCCATCACGGACGCCACTCCAGTCTTCCCGAGCATTGTGAGTGTTGCATTTGAAGACACCCAGGCATTCCACAGGCCTTTGAGGCTGGTTTCCAGTCTGGTGGATTCACCATTGATGTCAGTGTGTGCAGCAGGCATCCCACGAGCTTCAACACTGGTCATCACAGAGACTGTTCGCCTGTCCTCAGTGCTCCCTGTAATGGCAGTCGCCATTCTGTGTGTTTGGGCTACACATTGCTCTGTTCCCACTCCTGACCATGAATCCACTCCTCAGCGCACTCCAGTCCATGAGTCTCCTGCAGAGCCCACTCCAGACCATGAGGCCGCTCCAATCCTCGAATCTGATCCAGAGCCCACTCCAGTCGATGAGACCACTCCATCTCCCAAGACATCTGATTCAGCTCTAGCTCCTCCCGAGTTGCAGAATCTCCCAAGTCATCTGAGCCTGCTCCAGCTCTTCCCGAGGTGGCAGCTTCCGATGCAGAACCTCCTGAGTCAGTTCCGTCCGCTTTTGAACCCTGTGCCTGTCCTGTTACGGTCTAAGAGACCGTCTGTGAACTGTCTGACTGTCCTGTCTCGGCCATGGAGGCTCTCTGTGAACTCTCAGCCTGTCCTGTTGTTCTTAAGGCCATATTTTTACATTATTCTGAAGAAGTTTGAAACAAATCGGGTAAATATAAGAGGGTGCATTCAAAGCATTTTAAAAAGTAACACACTTCCTGCTGCCAGTTGGTGGCGCTATAACTTTGACTCCTAATAGTCACATCTATGTGATCAGACTCCTTGAACAAATAAACTGCTGAAGTTTGAACAAAATCAGACAAAATATACAAAAGTGATTAGACACTTCCTGTTTCTCATTTCTTGCCATAATTTCAGCTCCTCAACACCAGCAAACCATTCAAGATATCAAACAACCCTCACAATTTTTCATAACCAATGTCTTGAGATCATGTTGACTGAGTTTGGTGGCAATCGGGTAAAAAACCTTCAACGGGTATATCAAATTCCATATTTTCACAAAACCCTAAATAGCCAACTTCCTGTTGGGGTGGAGCCTATGACATGCAGTACGAAAGTTGTTTGGCTCGATGAGATCTATATATGTACTGACTTTCATATGTATACGTGCATGTATGATATATGCCCCTCCGTATTCCAGGGAGCACTGTAGAGCCCCTTTGCCACGCCCCTGTACCACTCTCTGCCCGGCCCTAATGGCTGCGCCTTAGTGGCTTGGGCCCTAATAATCCTAAGGAAAACAATGGGGACCTTTGCCCCTTAGAAGAAAAAGAGGGCCCTGCACCTTAGGTGACTTGGGCCATAATAATCCTTAGAAGAACAATAGGGCCCTTCGCCCCTTTGGGCTTGGGCCCTAATAATAACCCTTAGGGGATCAATAGGGCCCTGCACTTTAGTGGCGTGTGCCCTAAAATAATAATAACACTTAGGGGATCAATAGGGCCCTGCACCTTAGTGGTTTGGGCCCTAATAATCCTAAAGAAAACAATAGAGCCATTCGCCACCTTGGGCTTGGGCCCTAAAAAATAATAATCCCTAGGGGATCAATAGGGCCCTGCACTTTAGTGGTTTGGGCCCTAATAATCCTAAAGAAAACAATAGAGCCATTCGCCCCCTTGGGCTTGGGCCCTAAAAAATAATAATCCCTAGGGCATCAATAGGGCCCTGCGCCTTAGTGGCTTGGGCCCTAATAATCCTAAGGAAAACAATAGGGCCCTTCTCCCCTTTGGGCTTGGGCCCTAATAATAATCATTAATCCTAATAATCAAATCATCCTAATAATAATGGGGCTAAAGGCGCCCTGGGGTAAAAGGCGTCTTTGATATTATTTTCATCTAAACCACTAGATGGCACAAAATGTGGTGTAGCACTTTCCAAAACATTCGCTTTTCAAGATGCACGTGTATATTTGTCTGTTCTTTGACAAGATCGCACGCAGCAGTGCAAAGTTGATTCTGTGCTGACTTTATCTTAAATATTATGGCCTGGTTTCACATACGAGGTTTAGACTAAGCCAGGATTAGGCCATAGTTCAATTAGACATTTAAGTGATTTTTATAAACGTGCATAGAAAAAAACATTACTGGTTTGCATCTTGAGACAAAACAGAGGCACTGATATATTTTAAGATCAGTCAGTGCGAGTTTCTTTCAGTTAAAACAACTCAGACTTACATTTTAATCTAGGACTAGGCTTAAGCCTTGTCTGTGAAACCGGGGGTATGTTTTTTAAAATGTTGTAGATTTAAGTAGCAAATGAGAATTGCTGAAATTAATGCATATATTTTGAGACAAAGGTCTTCTTTATGATTTTCAGTTTTGTTTAAGATAATTAAAGCAACAGTTTTTAAATAATGAAAGAATATGTAAAATTATGGTATTTGGGGTAAATAAAATCGCCCCTGCTGTTATCCTTGCATTAGGATATGTCCCAAAAACCTTCAAACTACCTGTTTCTAAGCCTCTCGTTAAACAAAACACAACTTGACATCAAAGAATTAATTAATTACAGACTGATCTCGAATCTCCCTTTTCTGTCAAAGATATTAGAAAAGGTAGTATCATCACAACTATGTTCCTGTCACGGTTCATAGAATCACTGTCTCATCTTGCTTGTCTGTTGTGGTGTGTGTGGCATGAGTGGGTGTGTCCAGCTCGTTATTATGGGCTGATCTGCCCCAGATGTTACTCGTTACTGGGGCTATATAAGATCAGCTAACGCTACTCTCATTGTCAGATCCTCAGAGTATCTCTGTGTTCCTGTCCTGCCTCTGGTTTTGTTTCCTGGTGTGTTCCGGTCTCTGCCCTGGCTTCGGAGGATTCTACAGTCGGACCTGACTGCCCATTGCGTCCCTGCGTCCGTCTCCTATCAACGCTGTGCACGAGCTCTGTGGCTACTTGTGACTCTGTTCTTCTCTCTAATAAACTGTAGTTATCTGCTATTGAATCCTTCTCTTGATTTCATAACAGTTCCTTCTTGGAGAAAAATGATATATGTGAGGATTTCCAGTCAGGTTTTAGACCATATAATAGTACTGAGACTGCTCTCATTAGAGTTACAAACGACCTGCTCTTATCCTCTGATCGTGGTTGTATCTCTATTAGTGCTACTGGATCTTAGAGCCGCGTCTGACACTATTGACCACAACATTCTTTTAAATAGACTAGAAAATTATGTTGGCATTAGAGGAAGTGCACTGGCATGGTTCAAATTGTATTTATCTGACCGCCATCAATTTGTGGCAGTAAATGAAGAGGTATCATACCGGTCACAAGTGCAGTATGGGGTACCTCAAGGCCCTTTACTTTTCACGCTTTACATGTTGCCCTTGGGAGATATCATTAGGTAACATGGTGTTAGCTTTTACTGTTATGCTGATGATACTCAGCTCTATATTTCTTTGGGACCCGATGAAACATACCAATTTGCAAAACTAATGGAATGTATAGCTGATTTCAAAAATTAGATGAATAGCAATTTCTTACTGGTAAATTCTGAAAAAACAGAGGTGTTAATTATTGGACCAAACACTTTTGCATCTAATAACCTAGATCACTAATACTTGATGTCTGCTCTGTAAATTCTTCGTCATCAGTTAGGAAGCTAGGCGTACTTTTTGATAGCATTCTTTCCTTCGAAAAACATGTTTCTAGCATTTGTAAAACTGCATTTTTCAATCTTAAAAATATATCTAAATTATGACCTATGCTCTCAATGTCAAATGCAGAAACATTAATTCATGCGTTCATGACCTCAAGGCTAGATTTTTGTAATGCTTTATTGGGTGGTTGCTCTGCGCGTTTAATAAACAAACTTCAGCTGGTTAAAATGCAGCAGCAAGAGTTCTTACTAGAACCAGGAAGTATGACCACATTAGCCCGGTTCTGTCAACACTGCACTGGCTCCCTATTAAACATTGTATACATTTTAAAATCTTGCTAATTACCTATAAGGCCCTGAATGGTTTGGCACCTCAGTATTTGAGTGAGCTCTTATCACACTATAGTCCTTCACGTCCGCTGCGATTTCAAAACTCTGGCCATTTGATAATCCCTATCAAAATCAATTGCGGGTGGGAGATCGTTTGGAACAATCAACCTAACACTGTTCAGGAAGCAGACACACTCTGTCAGTTTAAATCTAGATTAAAGACCCATCTCTTTAACCTGGTTTACACATAATACACTATCGCATTTCTATAATTCAAATCCATTAAAGGATTGATAGGCTGCATTAGGTCAACCGGAACAGGGAACACTTCCCAAAACACCCGATGTTACATCGTTAGAAGAACGACATCTACGCTAATATTAGTCTGTTTGTTTCTTTTTCTGAGGTCACCGTAGCCATCCGATCCAGTCCATATCCAGATCATTTGGTGGATCAGCACCTAGAGATGACCTCTACAGCCCTGAACATCAGCGGAGACCAGGACAACAAGATGAGCCCCAGAGGCTGATCCCCAGTGAAGACCCTGTCTCCTAGATGGCCATCGGGACAAGACCACAGGAACCAGATGAGTCTTTGCACAATCTGACTCTGCTACAGCCTAGATTTTAACTACTGATTTTGTCTGGCCAGAGGAGAATGACACTATTTTGACACACTATTTCCCTGTCTAAATACTGCAAAGCTGATGTAAAGCCACCCAGATTTATATCAAGCTGATGTAAAGCTGCTTTGACACAATTTGCATTGTTAAAAGCGCTATACAATTAACAGTGACTTGACTTGCTGTTGGGGCTAAAGGCGCACAGTAATTAACGTGATATGGCTGACTTTTCCATTTGTTGACATGACATGGTTAGATTCAGATGGTAAATATCATATATTATGTTGGGTGTCCATATTAGAGATAATCACCATGTTTAGAATTAAACCATCATATTTAAAAACATGATATTAATCATATCATATGATAAATAATATTTGTTACTACTGTAAATATATATGTACAATTATTATTGGATCTTTGTTTCTGTATTTTAAAAAATATATTTGTATATTAACATTTTAATGACAGTATATTTATTGAACAACAATTAATTCTTTTATTTTTCAAAATAAGCAGAAAACAGTACAAACTTTGCTAAAGTGATTGTTTTGAACAAGTATTAACTTAGACATTATTCAAAAAAACATTACTTTAGCTGAAGTATTTGTATCAATACCATGTGCCTGTGGGGTAAAAGGTCCCTTTTGGCACTTCATACATTTATAAGATTTTAAAACAAAATAAACAACTTGAATGATTTATTTTCACACAAAACTTTGTTGCTCCATTAATGTTCAATACAACATATATATTTTTTCTGCAATTATACATTTTAGGTGCAGTAAATTGGTATGATGAAGAGTCTGCGTGCTCGAAACGTCACAGGCTATGTGATAGTTTTTTAATAATAAACATCTTTTGATATTTTTTGGAGCTTTGGTATTGCCGACTTTTCATGTAAGATTTGTTTACTAATAATGTAAATATAAATATTACATTATGTCTGTTTCTCTCTTCAGCCCTAACGTTAAATGCATAAGAGACTGTTAGAGTGCAAAAAAGGCATATTTTATTTAAATGCACATAGCTAATGATGGTAATATTTATTAAACATTGGCATTGACAGTTTTCAGTCAATGTTTTTGTTCTGCATGTTGAGTGTGACTGAACCCTTTGTTACATGAATACTAATTCTTAATTGTTTATGTATTCCTAAGGTGACATGGCTCAGGTATTAAATCAAAAATTGTTGTCACTTATTGAAGGACGTCAAACAAAGAGGAAGAAATTGAAGCTGATTAAATGGCTCCAGAGAAAAAAATTGCTTAAAACAAAAATAAAGTGCCGTTTATGCCAGCATACAATGAAGCTAACGCATAAGCCCAACAAAGCAGACAACTATGTTTGGTAAGTTTTTATTTGTTTGTTTTTCATGACCAGAGCTTGCTTGCTTAATTATTGTATGTAATATGTATGTAATAATGTTATTGTCCAGACATATCTACAGTGGTATTCGGGAAATTTAAACAAATATGACACAGAATTATACTTTCTAGAATTTTTTATTATATGTTTAAAGGTCATGTACACGGAAGACGCATAGAAGATTCAAGTCAGTGAGGTCAGGATCACTTTTTGCAAAGTCAAAGTGTAATTTATTCTCCTGGATGAAGTTCATATATCAGTATGTAAATAAATAAATACATAAATAAATAAATAAAAAATATAGGTTTAGCCTATTTATAAAGTATTTGGCAAGAACTACCAACACTACATTTTTTGTCACTTTTGTTAACAAAGGTTTGCTCAAGGACTTCAGTTGAGACAAATCGACATGATTGAAGATGGAATTGCTGGAAGCTCACACACACTCAGCAGCATGACCAAAAAAGTTTGAGCTGTTTGTGAATATTCTATCAAGTCGTATGCCAGAAGGAAAGGCCAAATGATAGGGCACCCCAGGCAGTTCGTTATGACTGATGAAAGCAACTTTCGTCACAAGTGAAAGGTAATTGAAACATTACCATATAATTTATGCTATTTTTTAGATTAATTATCCTTAGTTAGCTTAGCGAAGTTGCATTTTTCCATTCTAGTAGACATTCACATTAAAAATATCTGTACAAACCCTGGTTTTACATACGCAGACTCTCTATGTAGTCTCTATGTAGTGTGTTGTTGTGAATACATTTTGAAGGACTTAAATGATTTTGAAAACTTTGTGGTTTTAAATATTCTATAATCATTTTCCTGTATGGTCGTGGGAGGTTTGCAAAGACTTGACGTAGAAGAAAGTGGGTCTTTGGGGTGCTGGGGGTTTCACCGAGAAATAGCAAGCCGTTCTAAAACTTGTTCATCGAAGGTCCCGAAATCACCTTTGTAAAAACAAAAACAAAAAGAATTGTTAAAACGTATTTAGCCTAAACAAATATATATATATATATATATATATATATATATATATATATATATATATGAAGAATACAACATACTTATGGTAAAACAGACTTGACGTGTATATGTTGAAATGGAGCACCTGTTGTTGCGTTATTACATGAAATAGCATTAGGATTTGATTGTGTGTTCTTATATTTTTCTAGTTTCATCATAAACTATAAGTCGGTCGATCACACATCCGGAGTTTACTGCGGTGCTATAATACGTTTTCTGCAGCGGTTGTACTTGTTGTTAGAATGCTTCAAATCAGTTCCAGACTTGTTTTTTGAGCGTACCCTTGTTTGTTAAACTAGTCATAAGCGATACTGTTCACATTTTTAGAGTTAAACAGGTTAATGACCTCGTTCAGCATCTATAGTTGCAATAATGCATAAAATAACTCCATTATAGGGTTTTAGCTACAGCTGAATGATAAAACAAAGTTAAAATTTATGTCATCACAAACCATCAGATACGTCAGTTTGTGGTGTGATAAGATGGACTTATCGAATATTTGCATGTTTCTTATATCAGTTATTTGATCAAATCTTAAAAATCTGATAAAACAAAGTTAAGAATGTTGTTGCCAATTTGCGGCTGTCTGGGAAAGCTGTGTGTGTGTGTGTGTGTGTACCTACTTAACCATATTTTGGGGACAAATTTGTACCCAAAGTGAGGTAAACCTGACAAAATCTCCAAAAACCTCCCTTTGGGGACGTCCTCATTTGTAAAATGGGTTTAAAAATAAAATTATAAAATACTTTTTTTGAAATTGTAAAAATGCAGAAAGTCTCCTGTGAGGGCTAAGTTTAGGTGTAGGGTTGGTGTACAGTTTGTACAGTATAAAAACCATTACGCCTATGGAATGTCCCCATTTAGATAGCTAAGTAAACGTGTGTGTGTGTGTTTTATAAAGCTTTTAGTCTGTCATTACAAATATCTTAAAGAGAAAAGCCTTTCACACATTCTATTTTCATTTGTCTCAGGATTCTGTTACACAAAAACCACTTGAGCGTGGACACAAATCCTACATGAAGGCTAAAAAAGATGACTTTTTACACAATTTTTACATATACTTAACACCTTAACACATCTGTATCAGTAAGATATTTATGTCATCACAGACCATCGTTTGTGGTGTGATAAGATGGAGTTATCGAATATTTGCATGTTTCTTATATCAGTTATTTGATCAAGTCTTAGTCAAATAAACCTATATAGACCAGTTGTTTTTATTTTAATAAAATAAAACATTATACTGTGAAAAAAATGCTACATTTAAACTTGCGGTTAATAATGCCATTTTTAAAGTGAGAAAGATTCTGAGAGACATTTGTGGCACCTTATAGAATTACTTTTGTTGCAAACAAGCTTATGACAACTAATTGTCAGTCTAATATGGGTCAAATTCATAAAGAAAAATCTCTGTAAGTGTCTTGCGTTAATCAGAGGGTCATTTGCTTGCTTCTAAAATTCTCATCATGGTTTTAGGTTTGAAAGATCTAAAAACGTATGTTAAAATGAAAGTTATGTCATTGTTTAATCATACTGCTTTTCATCATCTTGTAGAGATACTCAGTGTAATTCTAAGTTTTTATTTGTAAAAGGTTTGTATGACACATCATAAAAGTCTAAATTTTTAGATATTCTACAATAGGACTGTTCGTTTGAGTGTTTGTGTTTTGCTTGTATGTTTGTGTTGAGTGTTTGTTTATTTTTTGTGCGTGCGTGCGCACGTGTTTGGGTACCTGTTTGCATCTGCAGTGTATGTTTGTGTTGAGGGTTGTATATATATATGAATGAAAAAAGAAATAACAAAACTAGGTAAAATGAACTAAATTAAACAAGATTTTCCAACAGCATAGACCATCTTATTAAAGCCATCATCTTTGGGGGCCTCTATTTATTTATGTTTGTTGTTATCAACTTCTTTATCTATCGCATCCTGAACATCAGTTTGAAACCACATTCGAATAGGATGAAACATCCAGGGCTACAATTTTGTTTCTGGTGTCCTTCGACAGCTCTTTGGTCTTGGCCATAGTCGAGTTTGGAGTGTGACTGTTTGAGGTTGTGGACAGGTGTCTTTTATACTGATAACGAGTTCAAACAGGTGCCATTAATACAGAGTGGAGGACAGAGGAGCCTCTTAAAGAAGTTGTTACAGGTCTGTGAGAGCCAGACATCTTGCTTGTTTGTAGGTGACCAAATACTTATTTTACAGAGGAATTTACCAATTAATTCATTAAAAATCCTACAATGTGATTTCCTGCATTCTTTCCCCCCATTCTGTTTCTCATAGTTGAAGTGTACCTATGATGAAAATTACAGGCCTCTCTCATCTTTTTAAGTGGGAGAACTTGCACAATTGGTGGCTGACTAAATACTGTTTTGCCCAACTGTGTATATACGTTTTAACTGTTATACCACACTAGTTTTAAGATTGACAAAATAAAAGAGTAAATAAAGGAATAGGTGAATTAAGTGTGAATAACTAAACTAAAATAAAATAAAACAATATTTTCCTGAGGGTTAGATGTGAATGTTTAGAAGAAAACTTGCGTAACCTAATTTTAAAGTGAAAAGCTTAGGATGAATTCTGAATGGTTTCGTTAATTAAGAAATGCTAAAGATTTATTAAAAATACCTTTCGTTCTAATGTTAAAACATGTTTAATTCTTTTAACTTTTAAGTCTTGACGTTGGTCTCTCCACCCGTGCTAGGTGCCTGGCAGTAGGTGCGGTCTGACCACAGCGCTCGTAACCTCATTTTGAGTTTGACACAGAAGTGTGAGGTTATCTGACGGACTCTGCGTAAGATAGTCTGCTCTTTTAATTTTCTAAGCTGTGACAAAAGCTAGCTTTTAAATTGTAATTTTACAAGATTTTGACAAGTATCTTATACTCTTACTTAACGGACTGATATTTTTTTATTTCACACCACGGTAAGATAAGCCAGCTCTATATTATTTAACTTTGTATGTGTTATAAACTCAAAGTTTTTTAAAAAGTGCGACATAGATTTTGACATGTATCTTATTGTTTTAACTAACGCGTCTGATGTATTTTGTTATAGATGGACGAATGGGCTCACCTCTTCTTATTTTTATTTAACTTTGTCAAACTAACTAGTTTTAAATTGTAATGATAGAAGAACTGCTGTATCTAATGCTTTTTGTTTTATTTTCTAACTTTTAACAAACTCTTCCTAAAATTGCTTTAACAACACTAGCTCGTCTTGACTTGTAGGGAAAAACAGTCGTTGTATGTTTTACGTGTATGTTTGATGTTTTTTCTTGATATGTGTGTGAAAAACGTAAATAATAAAACTTCCCTTTATCCCGTTTAACACAATTTCACCATTTAAAGTTTAAAGCACATAAAAGTTTCAACAGGCCACACAAAAACACATTGTCATAAATTCCTTAAATTCACTGGGGTGGACAACCAGATGGTGTCACGAATGATTCGTCGTGGAGGTCTTCTGCCCTGTCTGCTCCGCACTGGTGGGCTACTGCTCGGTCTGCTCCACCGTGGAGGTCGGCTATCTGGCTCTGGTGGTCTTCTGCTCTGGCGTGGTGGTCTTCAGTTTGGCTCTGGTGGTCTTCTGCTCCGGTCTGGTGTTCTTCTGCTTCAGATGGGCGCTTGCTCCATCTGCTCCGCCCTGGTGGGCCCCTTCTCTGTCTGCTCTGCCAGGGAGGTCTTCTGCTCCGCCGTGGTGGTCTGCTCCGCCCTGATGGGCTAAAGTCCTGTCTGCTCTGCCCTGGTGGGCTCTAGTCCCGCCTGCTCTGCCTTGGTGCCCTGCTCTACCGGCTTTGCCTCAGTTCTGGGTCTCTTCACTCCGCTCCACCGCCCTCCTGGTTTGTTCTGAGTTTGGAGCATCTGGCTCTGTCACGAATCCTGGCCATGAACTTCCATTCGCTCACCACCAGAGGTCACTCGCTCACTGCATGGACTCTTGCACTACACTACTGGCACTTCACCATTGGACTAAAGTTCCCATCATCCATTGCACTGACGACACACACAGCTGATTTCACTGATCACACAATCACACACACTTTATAAGCCTTGGATTTCCTTTCTGTGATCGCCGAGTATTGTATTGCATTTATCACTCCCCTAGTGTTAGCTGCCTTACCGAGCCATTCTGTGTTTTTCTGTTTAGTTCCAGTATTGTTCTGCATTTATAACTCTCCTAGTTTTAGCTGCGATACGGAACCCACTTTGTTGTCATAGTCTTGCCTTGTGTGTTTTTCTAGTTTTTTTTATTCTTGCCCGTGTTTCCTGGATTTACCCTTTGCCTTGACGTTTGGACTCTGTTTGCACCTCTCTTGGACTACTGCTTGTATACCTGGATTATCTCTCTGCCTTGCCCTGTTGGATATTGTTCGCCGATCGTCGACTCTCGCTAGCCCTAGGATTGCTCTGTGTCTTGCCCATACCATACCTGTTTGCCGTTGTTTGACCCTGCCTGTTTATTGACTATGTTTATAAATAAAAGCTTGCACTTGGATCCGCATGTCTCACGTCTTGTTCACCCTGTTACAGATGGCCACTTAGACGGGGTGGAGGTGTACAAACAGGTGTCCGAACAGGTGTCCAGTTATGGGTGGGGGGATGGAATTTTTATGAGGGGCAATAAATCAATTTTTGGAGCCAAGGTGCCCTACCATCTCTCTATCATTACTCCAGTCACATGATCCTTCAGAAATCATTCTAAGATTCTTATTTGCTGCTCAAAAACATTTATTATTATTTTATTATTATTATGTTGAAAACAGCTGAGTAAACTTGTTTTCAGGTTTCTTTGATGAATAGAAAGTTCAGAAGAACAGCATTATCTGAAATAGAAATCTTTTGTAACCATTATAAATTCTTTTTTTCATTATAAAGTCTTTATCATGACTTTTGATTTAGCAAGCATCTTTGCTAAATAGGATTAATTTCTAGAACTTATTTCCAATAGATTTATACAGAATTTTTATAGTGTATAAATGCTGATCTTTGGATATTTCTACTCATCAAAGAATCCTGAAAAAAAAACTACTCATCTGTTTTAAATATTCATAATAATAGTAATAATAATAAATGTTTCTTGAGCAGGAAATCAGAATATTAGAATGATTTCTGAAGGATCATGTGACACTGAAAAGTAGTGATGCTGAAAATTCAGCTTTGATCACCGGAATAAATTACATTTTAAAATAATAGAAATAGAAATAATTAAAATAGAAACAAGTTATTTGAAATAGTAAAAATATATCAAAATTTTACTATTTTGCTGCACTTTGGATCAAATAAATGCAGCCTTGGTGAGCAGAAGAGGCTTCTTTAAAAAAAACAAAAAAAAAACATGAAAAATCATCAAAAACATTTGACTGATAAGCACCCACCCCCTTAGTGCCCCTCCCCCCCTTTATTTAACTGGTATAAGACATTACAAATAACAGTTCAGACACTTTCATTTCAATTGCGTGGCCTGACAACTGTTGAAGAAACAAAAATAAACTACTTTTTTATATATAAATACTTGTATTTATTTTTATTTAGGCCTATTTATTATTCTGTTTCATATTGATAATAAGCTAACTAATTTCATAATTTACTACCACGTGATGTGTAATATGCATAAAGCCTTAGGGCACACTGAGCAATTTACATATGTGGGTTTGTACGTGTCATGTGGTCGATTTAGATGAAAGGGAAAGAGGGAGAGACAGTGGGGAAAGAGATGATCATGCTCATCATTGCGTTCAGAGGAGACGACAGGGAATTATTAAAAGGCGCTCCTGTTTTATGATTATTATTATTAATTTGTCACCGGTGCCTTCCCTGAGGACCACCTTGCGCCCTGTCCCCCTCCTCTATCTCGCATACCTTTAATATTAGGCTACTACATTGGTGAGTTTTAAATCTCGAAAACGCAATTGCGATAGAATCTAAATGATTAGAAAATGTAAAGCACAAAACTTTATTTCTCTTATTGGTCTGAACAATAATTTGATTTTGACAAGGAGGCCATCAAATGCCAAGTCAGAGGCGGTGCCCTGTAACGAGCGCAAGTTTGCGGACTTATTCTGTGCTGTATGCAGCAATAATATTGAAAGGTAAATCTGCTTGTGTTCGTTTCTTATAGCTGTATTCGTTTCGTCAATCTCTAATATTAAAATATAACATTTTGGACTTGCTAGAATTTATCATGATGACTGGAACTGTCTCTGTTTTAATATCAAAGGTGTGCTGAAGGAAAAGAACATCCAACAGACTCAAAAGAACTTAATGCGAACGGACACTAACTGAAGGAGCATGAACGACTCATCGCGCCATTACTTCAGCATGAAACATATGGACTACATATATAATATCGACAATAACATAACTTTGAATGCAACGCTCGGCGACATGAATTCCACAGGGTTTGCCCAAATTATGATCCCTCAGGAGTTGTTTCTAATGCTCGGCTTGATCAGTTTGGTGGAAAACATCTTGGTGGTGGTGGCCATAATCAAGAACAGGAATCTCCACTCGCCAATGTATTATTTCATCTGCTGTCTGGCGGTGTCGGACATGCTGGTGAGCGTCAGTAATGTGGTGGAGACGCTATTCATGTTATTGACGGAGCATGGGCTGTTGCTTGTCACGGCAAAGATGTTACAGCACTTAGACAATGTGATCGACATTATGATATGCAGTTCTGTCGTTTCCTCTTTGTCGTTCCTGTGCACTATTGCGGCGGACCGCTATATCACCATATTTTACGCGCTTCGGTACCATAGCATCATGACCACGCAACGTGCCGTGGCCATCATCGCGGTGGTGTGGCTCACCAGCATCACCTCGAGCTCATTATTTATCGTCTATCACACTGACAACGCGGTCATCGCCTGTCTTGTCACGTTTTTTGGCTTGACGTTGGTGTTCACGGCGGTTCTGTACCTGCACATGTTCATCCTGGCGCACGTCCACTCCAGACGTATCATGGCTCTTCATAAGAGTCGCCGGCAAGCCACTAGCATGAAGGGAGCCATCACGCTGACCATCCTGCTCGGGGTTTTCGTCATCTGCTGGGGTCCGTTTTTTCTCCACCTCATCCTCATCCTCACCTGTCCCACAAATCCTTACTGCAAGTGTTATTTCAGTCATTTCAACCTGTTTCTAATTCTTATCATATGCAATTCGCTTATAGACCCTCTCATTTACGCGTATCGCAGTCAGGAGCTGCGCAAGACGCTGAAAGAAATGATTTTTTGCTCGTGGTTCTTTGCAATGTGAGTAATTCCTTCTAGATGTTTGTACACTGCCAAAAAATAAAATAAAATAAAATGAGAAACAAAATGCTTTTCTTCTCTTTTTTTTGTCTTGTTTCCAGCCAAACTACCTAAAAATTCTTAAATCAAGAAGGATTTTCTAGACAAGTAAAAATGATCGTCTTGCTTTCAGAAAAAAATATATAAATAATCTGCCAATGGGGTAAACAAATTTATCTTATTTCAAACAGAAAACAAGATTATAATGCTTACCCCATTGGCAGATTACTTTGCTTGTGCCAACCAAAACACACTTAATTTTGACTTCTTTTTTTTTTCTGAAAACAAGACAATCATTTCTACTTGTCTATAAAATCCTTCTTGATTGAAGAATGTTTAGATATTTTGGCTGGAAACAAGACAAAAAAATCTAATTAAGAAAATCTTTTTTTTGCAGTGTATAGGAAGGAGGCGCATCTGCGTTGATGTTAACGTTAATGTCCAATATTATTGAGTCTCATTCTTAGCAAATAGCATCCTTAATGACTCTCTCTTCAACTTTACAGAAAATACACTCAGATACTGCTGACTGAGAGAATGACAGATTTTTCTATGAAATAAATAACCGTTTGAACCATTTGATTTTTGATTTACATAAATTATGCTTTATGGGATAAATAATATGGCTCAACAGATGACATGTATAAGTCCCTGTGGTTTAAAACTAAGATAAAAAATCTAATAATAATAAAAAAGTTTATTTTGAAGCATTTCCAATTAATTGCTGGGAGAGATAAAGCAGCCATGAAGTGTTTTGTTCAAGTAAACACTGGTCTTCTATATGATATGGAATCAATCCACACACAATTGTCTTATACTCTAATACCACCCAATCAGTCTGTTCACATTTGATTCCTTAAATTTAGTTTGATTAAGGCACCTCTTTATGATAATCCTATTTGCACTGTCTTTCCCCATTCATTCATGTTTGCATTTAAAAAAAGGAATAAAAATAGAACTTTTCATAATGAAATGTAATTCACAAATGGGAGGGGGGGCAATTTTGGGTTAACAATTCTGTTTGACTGATTTGAGCAATTTGTTTTGTTTAAGGTTTAAATCTTTGGAGGAAAAAACACATTAATATGTCAGTGTTAAAAAAAATATTCAATTGAGCGGAGATGACAGATCACAGACTAGTCACAGTTAGTCATGGCAGTACCGAGTTTGGGAACTTTTGGTTTATTTGGGGAAAAGGACAGGGGCTTGTTAATTCTCCAAAATGTTTGTCCCAAACACAAAAAGTATTAGAAATGATTCGGAAAATTCAAATGAATGTGAATGAATTTCTGACCAAGAAAATAGTGTTCATTCAGTAATGAATGCATTCTTCAGGGGTTTTGTTCTCTCTCTCTCTCTCTCTCTCTCTCTCTATCAATTTTTTTTTTAATTTGGATTTAATTATTTAGATATTTTATAATGCTCCTATTGCTGCAATTTTATACAAACACACCCGAATTCTGGAAATGTTGGGACGTTATTTAAATTTCAATAAAATGAAAAGTAAGAGACTTTCAAATCACATGAGCCAATATTTTATTCACAATAGAACATAACACGTTTAAATGAAGAAATTTTACACTTTGATCCACTAAATGAGCTTATTTAAAATTTTATGTCTGCTACAGGTCTCAAAAAAGTTGGCACGGGTGCAACAAATGGCAGAAAAAGCAGGAAATTTTGAAAAGATTCAGCTGGGAGAACATCTAGAAAATAATTAAGTTAACTGACATCAGGTCTGTAACATGATTAGCTATAAAAGGGATGTCTTAGAGAGGCAGAGTCTCTCAGAAGTTAAGACGGTCAGAGGCTCTCCAATCTGTGAAAGAGTGTGTAAAAAGTAAGTGTTTTCTGGAATACTTCCAGAAACCACTATTGGTAAACACAATCCGCCGTGCCATCTGCAGATGCCAACTAACGCTCTATCATGCAAAAAGGTCCAGCAGCGCTGTTGTGTCCTGTGGGCCAAGGCTCAATTAAAATTGACTATTTCAAAGTTGAAAAGTGTTCTTTGGACAGACGAGTCCAAATTTTACGTTCTTGTTGGAAATTACAGATGCCGTGTCCTCCGGGCTAAAGAGGAGGGAGACATTCCAGCGTGTTATCAGCATTCAGTTCAAAAGCCAGCATCTCTGATGGAATGGGGGAGCATAAGTGCATACGGTATGGGCAGCTTACATGTTTTGGAAGGCACTATGAATGCTGAAAATATATATAAAGGTTTTAGAACAACATATGCTCCCTCCAGACGACGTCTATTTCAGGGAAGGCCTTGTGTATTTCAGCAGGACAATGCAAAACCACATACTGCAGCTATTGCAACAGCATGGCTTCATAGTAGAAGAGTTTGAGTGCTGAATTGGCCTGCCTGCAGTCCAGATCTTTCACCTATAGAGAACATTTGGTGCATCATTAAACGAAAAATATATCAAAGACGACCACAAACTCTTCAGTAGCTGGAAACCTATATTAGGCAAGAATGAGACCAAATTCCAGAAACAAAACTCCAGAAACTCATTACCGCGATGCCCAGACATCTTCAAACGGTTTTGAAAATAAGAGGAGATGCTACACCATGGTAAACATGCCCCTGTCCCAACTATTTTGAGACCTGTATCAGGCATCAAATTTGAAATGAGATCATTTTGTGCATAAAATTTTTAAATTTCTCATTGTAAACATTTGTTATATGATCTATGTTCTATTGAGGATACAATATTGGCTCATGTGATTTGAAAGTCTTTTGGTTTTCATTTTATTCAAATTTAGAAAAGGTCCCAACATTTACAGAATTTGGGTTGTATATATAAAGCCTGTAGTAAATATATCATCATAGTTTGCAAAGCAGTGCTAACTACAGTTTCAGCAAACAATGTTTTTCGATGAGATACAGTTTTTTGATAGTAATAAAAACTATAGAGATAGCATAGAGTTTTTTCCCCCATAAAGAAATTAACCAAATTGTAATGTGATTCTTCTGAACTATGTGGTGAAAGCTAGACAAGAACTGATTATTATTATTATTATTTAAATCTGAATCACAAATTAACTTCTTATTTTATCTCAGTTTTACTTTTTAAAATCAAAGCAACTCTTTTAATTTATATATATATATAAATCTTCCGCTTTTTCTCTTTTTTTGCTCATTATCAGACTAACTTTTTTTATTTCATTATCTTCTCTCTTTACTTTTTTCCTGTTTGGTGTAATTGAAGCTTATCACAAGCTTTTCCACATGTTTGAGTTGTGGCTGTGGGCAAGAGAATTGATTTGAATGATGGCAGCTATCAGCGCCGCATGACATTTAATTAAGCCATTAAATCTTCTTTCTCTCATGGAAAACACATGGTTCTCTTCTTTAACATACTTACACAGAATCCAAAAGCTATTTTCTTTAAAAAAAAATAAAAATCCTTTTTTTTTTTTATTAACCTCTTTCTAGTTTAGTTTATCATAAAGTTGTTTTGCAAAGCCGCTCAAAGCCACAGTACATATTAAGCAGTTTGCGGTTTTCTGTGTGGGAGTACTTAACTACTGTGTTGTAGCTTTGTCAGAAAGTGTTTAAGACAAGGGAAATGTGAGAGAAATGCAGTTGTGTTGAGGGTTGTTTTTGACTGTTGCTTGCATTCCAGTGGTGGTTACTGACCCTGATTTAGACTGTTATGTACAAAGTTTTGCTTTGTTAACAGGGCATGTAGTCATTCTCTCCCTTAAAGTTTTGTAAAAGTTTAAAAAATGTATTTTGAATTATATTAATGAAATTACCTAACTATTTGGAGAAATCTGAACTACATTGTGGGATATAAAAACAAATAAAGAACAATTTTGACATAAGCAAGAAAAATATTATATTTGAGAGACATGCAAGATACACAAGGAAACATTTAGGGAGTTGCAGGACTGTGAAGCAGAATAAAACAAGCTCTGTCCTATCAAGACCAGAATTAAAATCTCAACTTCTCAGACCAAACCTACTAAACAAAGAAACAAAGGGGACTTTATTTATCCAGCCAGGGCTTATGAAATCACATATTCAAAACAGATTAGTGTGCTATAAAAATAGCCTTCCCAGTCCGGTCACAAAGTGCTCTTTTTATTGGTCATGCATGAAATTGCATTATTTAGCCCGTAAAAACATGGTCCTAGGACACCAGCTATGTGTTGCTTTCGAGATGGTCATGTTAAATGTATGTAAAAACGAACAACAACAACAACAAAAAAACCTTGAACAATTAAAAAAATTGTTAAATTATTAAAACCTTTTTTTAAATGTATCATCTTGTGTATATATTCTTCCTTTTATTCATGGTCAGTTCTTGTCTTGACTAAGATGTGTTAAGCTATTTTGCATTTGTGGATCGGTCTTCAATCCCTTGATTTAACCATGGTCAATCATCTGGATTTTCTCACGCTTCCTACTCTGCCATGTTCTGTTGATCCGTTTCCAACTGGGTCCTCTATCCCTCCAGCTCTTCTGCTGTCCTCAGTCCCAATGGCTCAATCTTTGTCCTCCTATTCTCGGGCTCTGGAAATTACGAGGAATTCTGTTCTACCTCTGGATCCACTTTGGCTTCTGGATTCCCCGTTGTTTCATCCTCCACCAGCTCCACCATACTCTCCTCTACCAGCTCTGCTATGGTGGTTTTTGGTGCACTCTGTGAGTACTGCCTACCTGACGGTAGTGGTTGTCAGGAGTTAACCCGTTAATCCAATAGATACTAGCCTAATGACTCTATAGTCATTAGGCTAGTATCTATTGGAATTTAGTGTATTTACTATATACAGTGGTGTGAAAATGTGTTGGCCCCCTTCCTGATTTTGTATTTTTTTGCATGTTTTGCCACACTTTAATGTTTCAGATCATCAAACTAATTAAAAAAAATAATCAAAGATAACACAAGTAAACACAACATGCAGTTTTTGAATGAAGTTTTTTATTATGAAGGTAAAACAAAATCCAAACCCACATAGCCCTGGGTGAAAAAGTGCTTGCCCCCTAAACCTAATAACTGGTTGGGCCACCCTTAGCAGCAACAACTGCAATCAAGCGTTTGCGATGACTTGCAATGAGTCTGTTACAGCGCTGTGGAGGAATTTTGGCCCACTCATCTTGGCAGAATTGTTCTAATTCAGCACCATTGCAGGGTTTTCGAGCATGAAACGCCTTTTTAAGGTCATGCCACAGCATCTCAATATGATTCAGGTCAGGACTTTGACTAGGCCACTCCAAAGTCTTCATTTTGTTTTTCTTCAGCCATTCTGAGGTGGATTTGCTGGTGTGTTTTGGATCATTGTCCTGCTGCAGAACCCAAGTTCACTTCAGCTTGAGGTCATGAACAGATGGCCGGACATTATCCTTCAGGATTTTTTGGTAGACAGCTGAATTCATGGTTCCATTTATCACAGCAAGTCTTCCAGGTCCTGAAGCAGCAAAACAGCCCCAGACCATCACACTACCACCACCATATTTTACTGTTGGTATGATGTTCTTTTTCTGAAATGCTGTGTTACTTTTACGCCAGATGTAATGGAACACACACCTTCCAAAAGTTAAACTTTTGTCTCGTCAGTCCATTTTCCCAAAAGTCTTGGGGATCATCAAGATGTTTTCTGGCAAAACTGAGACGAGCCTTTATGTTTTTTTGCTCAGCAGTGGTTTTCGTCTTGGAACTCTGCCATGCAGGCCATTTTTGCCCAGTCTCTTTCTTATGGTGGAGTCATGAACACTGACCTTAACTGAGGTAAGTGAGGCCTGCAGTTCTTTAGATGTTGTTGTGGGGTCTTGGATGAGTCATCGCTGTACTCTTGGGTTAATTTTGGTCGGCCGGCCACTCCTGGGATGTTTCACCACTGTTCCATGTTTTCGCCATTTGTGGATAATGGCTCTCACTGTGGTTTGCTGGAGTCCCAAAGCTTTAGAAATGGCTTTATAACCTTTTCCAGACTGATCTCAATTACTTTCTCATTTGTTCCTGAATTTCTTTGGATCTCAACATGGTATGTAGCTTTTGAGGATCTTTTGGTCTACTTCACTTTGTCAGGCAGGTCCTGTTTAAGTGATTTCTTGATTGCGAACAGGTGTGGCAGTAATCAGGTCTGGGTGTGGCTAGAGAAACTGAACTCAGGTGTGATAAACCACAGTTATGCACAAGGGGGCAACACTTTTTCACACAGGGCCATGTGGGTTTGGAATTTGTTTTCCCTTCATAATAAAAAACTTAATTCAAAAACTGCACTTAATTCAACTGTTGTGCTTACTTGTGTTATCTTTGATTAATATTTAAATTAGTTTGATGATCTGAAACATTAAAGTATGCTAAACATGCAATAAAATAAAAAAAATCTTTTTCACACCACTGTATATATATATATATATATATATATATATATATATATACACATATACACTGTATATTTTGAAATTGTGTTGTATTCATTTTCACATTTTCTGTTTATTTCCAGTTTCTCTTGGTTTCTACGTTTTTTTGATTATGCTCACCTGTTTCTAGCTTAGTTCATTCTTATCTTGTGTGTGCGTATAGTCTTCATTTTTCTTTGTTTATAGTCAGTTCTTGTCTTCACTAAGTGTAAAGTTATATCTATTGCATTGGCTTTGTTGTAGATTTTTCCAACATTATGGATATCTTCACCTTCAGTTGAACTATGCTTCATTTACTCTGCACTCATTACACACACCTTTAAATTGTAGTATTTACAAGTACAACTTTATTTGCTAATATTAAATAAGTTAACAGTTCAATTGTTCATAGTTGGCTAAACATCTTCTTAGCCTATAAAGTCTGTAGCTTATTCAGCTGACTTATCCAGTGATAAACTGTCTGATCAGAGTCATATGACTCCATTGGCTATGGAATGCTTTAATGAAAGTGCTTAATTAGCTCAAGGATGTATATTAAACACATTTTTGACTTTGTACTGCATACCGAGGGGTGGGGGTAGGGTGAGGGGTACAATTCGATTTAGCTAAGCTAGTTTGCTCTCTTTTTCTTAGATGAACTCTTATAAATGCAATTGAAGGATCTACCCAGTCAGACAACCTTAAATTTGCAACTTTATAAAATCATTTTCCGATTTTTTTTTCTTTTTTTTCAAATTATTTATTGAAACTGAAAAAAATGTGCTTGATCCTTAAACAAACTGAAAAATAATTTGTTTCTGGCACAGATATTTAGCCAAATCCAGTTTATGATGTCACTGCTCTGCAGTATGGGTAAACAAAACACTGTTTGAATTTTACCAATCATGTAGAAAAACAAAACAAAACTTTTATAATTTTAGTGCATTTACACACACACACACGCACACGTTTACTTAGCTATCTAAATGGGGACATCCCATAGGTGTAATGGTTTTTATACTGTACAAACTGTATGTGCTATTGCCCTACGCCTAAACTTAGCCTTCATAGCCTTAGCTCTTCACAGGAGACTTTCTGCATTTTTACAATTTCAAAAAAACTTTTAGTTTATTTTTAAACCCGTGTTACTAGGGCTGTAGTCAAGTCCACCTTTGTCGAGTCCAAGACAAGTCCAAGACCAGGACTATCGAGTCCGAGTCAAGACCGAGTCCAAAGAGGTTCAAGTCCAAGTCAAGTCCAAGTCAAAGAGGTTCAATTGAAAGGTTTTTTTGTATTTGTTTCTAGGCTGGACGATAATGGCAAAAAAAATGATATTCATAGAATATTTGACCAATTCTCGATTTTGTACAATTTTAACTAGTCAACTTGAAAATATAACTACAACATGATTCAAGCAACTTTTTTTTATTAAACCTCTAGTTAAAGAAAATTCTATTCTAAGTGCACCACACACGAAGTTGTCATCATGATGTAAATGTTAAACAAATCACTACATATCTTTGCAGAAAAGATGCATGAACTACAACTACATCTTGTACAAACTTTTCTTATGCATAGGCCTATATGTTCAGAAATAATACAAGAAAAATGCTTAAAAAATTCTCAAGTAATTCAAATTCAAAATGACTGAAGGTATAACACCTAGAGTGCTATTATTAACTATAAATGCTCTGTAAAAACAATGAACAGTAGTTTTCAGCCTGTCACCGTGATGCAAACATGAAATATCAGACATACAGCAGTAGTTCTTCACGGGTTTTGTATTTGATTATTCTACTTTTCCATTGTTTTGTCTATGTAAACATGAACGTGTTTGACTGTTGTGCTCGAGTCTCTTGCAGTGTCTCGTGCATGAAACGGCTTTCTAAAAACGAGGCGCTCTAGTTATTAAAACATGTTTAATGCCAATCTTCTTGCATTTTTTCCTATTCCACTGCCCGTGTCGCATCTTTGTCAACACAAAAGCACATTCTGTGTGAATGGCATAGAGAGCATCACAAGAGAGCAGTTAATCATGTGCGCTGACATGCGGTTGGATTGTTCTTCTCTCTTTACTGTTATTGTCAAAGTGTCTAATTCTAGCGTTTGGTAATATTTCTATTCAAAATCGCGATTCCTCGATTTATAAAAAATACATTTGTGGCAAAACATTAAAGTCGATCAAATTAATCCATAAAATCTGAAAAATCGCCCAGCCATAGCCCCAGTGTTTGCTTATTTTTACTTTATTTAAATTGTGTAATTTATTTATTTTATTTTACATCAAGGTGTTTGATCCTCCAGGCTTTATTCATTTTGCTCTTATTCGTTCTGTTTCTTATTCATTTGGTTCCACAGCGTTTTGTTTTTTTTACTTTTAAACATTTGTAAGTTTGTTATTTTATATTAGGCTTATAGCATATGGTGTATTCATCTTGTTAATAAAAGTCCCATGTTTATTGCAAAAAATTTGTCGTTGTAAGTTATAGATAAGCAATTGACACGGAATTGCGCTATTGAAAGTAAAAGTAAAATGCACACGGGTATTTATTAGCTATTTAAAAGCGAAGGAAAGTGAGGTGGAAGAGAGGGAAAACTCCAACAAACTTTGTAAAACCAAACTGTATTATGCAACTCGCCGACATTGTGTCTGTGGCCAAAATAAAAATTAATTATGCCTCTGAGCAGCATGCACACTTGGAGCCAGGCATATGACGCAGCCGTGCATTTACCAGGCGACCAATGGCAATGCCCATTCTAGATGGATTGTAAATTAAACCATTTACATTACAAGCGAGCCAGATTAATGGTTTTGTTTTGAAAGAGAAAAAAAGCAAATATAGCTGGACTCGGTCGAGACCAACTAGAACATTTGGCGAGTCCAATGACCAAGTCCGAGACAAGTCCGAGTCCAAATACCAACGAGTCCAAGACAAGTCCGAGATGACAGAAAAACGTCTCGAGTCCGTGTTACAAATGAGGACATCCCCAAATTGAGGTTTTTGGAGATTTTGTCAGGTTTACCTCACTTTTGGGTACAAATTTGTCCCCAACATATGGTTAAGTAGGTACGTACGTACACACACACACACACACACAGAGAGAGCGGGCAGCCAATGCTGTGGAACGCAGGGAGCAGTTGGGGGTTCGGTGCCTTGCTCAAGGGTCTCATCTCAGTTGTGGTATTGAGGGTGGAGAGAGCGCTGGACATTCACTCCCCCCACCTACAATCCCTGCCGGACCTGAGACTCAAACCCATGACCCTTTTACAAGTCCGACTCTCTATCCATTAGGCCACTACTGCCCCCACAACTGCCATAGTCTTTTACAAATTTGTAAGCAAACTGACATATATTTAATATAATGCCATGTTGATGGTGTTTGTATTAAACATTTGGTGCTCTGACCATGGCAGTGACAAATTGCTTCATCATAGTGTGAAAGATATAAATTAAATTGTACATTAGGAAAAAACACAGTTGAAGTCACAATTGGTGTTCATGTGAGAGTTATTTTTTAATAAAAAGAAATTCTACACATTATTCCAGCTTGCAAAAAAATTGGCAAAAAATCAGTCCCATGATCTTCAGGCATTTATACTTAAACAAATGCAAAATAAACAAATTGAAAATAGAGCATAGCCAATCCTCACATCAGATTTATTATGTGTAACTCACATTTGATGGTTACACTTTATTTTAATAGGTCCTTGCTACAGTTAATTATACAGAGTAATATTTATTAACTACATGTACTTACTATATGGGGATAAGATTAGGGTTTGGCTTAGGTTACTTGTATGTAATTATGCATAGTTAATTGTTATTATAATAGTAAGTTTGTGTAATATGTGTAACAAGGACATCTTAAAATAAAGTGTTTTTGGTCAGGTGAATGGGAGCTACCTGTTCAAGTTGGACCTCATTTTGGCTGTAGGATTGCACATTCAGCACACACCTCTGGGCCCGTATTCATGAAAAATCTTAGTGCTAAGAGTTGCTCCTAGTAAAAAAATTCTAAGAAAATTCTTAGAAATGTGGGTGTTTCCTCTTAAAATTAAAGAAAAGATACTAGTACAGAAAAAAGTAATTCAGAAGGCATCTTAACCCTTAAAAGAGGTCTTAAGGTCCAAAATTGTTAGGAGTATGGACGAGGACTTTTAAGGGGCTTAAGAGTTTCTTTAACAGCGGAGAAAATGGACGAAACATGAAGAGGGAGAAGAAATGTGTTGCACACAGTGCATAACAGTGAGTTAATAAGATGCTACACATTGGATCGTCCAGGGATCATGTTTGTGACCGATCTTATTAAAGACATGCTAACATCTCCGACACCATGCAGAAATGCCATAGCGCCAGAAATAGACGTAATCACTACATTAACATATTTGCCACCTGGAAAAATGCAACTATGCAGCCGTGACAATTTGGGTCTGTTACAGCACTTATTAGGCTATGTCTCTGTTCATTTCCTATAAAACACGGTAAGTATGACAGCATGGTAAATAAAAAATAAAGAATATATTGTGACGAGTCGGCTGCCTCCCCCCTTATTATCATCACCACCCCGTCCCGTATTCGCCACCCTTCACCAGGCTCCCGACGGGAGTGGGTGTGTGTGAGAGGAGGGGCGCTGAAACAGCCAGGGATGGCGGCGTGTGATGAGGCACACCTGATGTGAATAGAGCCTCATCACCGCCGCCGTTTAAATGCCAAGTGCGCCTCTCCTCGGGAGACCGGTCTCTTCCCCGTGCATGCACGCTGGTGTCCTCGTGGGTCCAGGAAGGGCGAGTCGAGTAGGAGGACTGCCGCACCCGTTAGACGGCTGACGGGCCAGGATGCCGGGCCGTCGAGTCCCCCAGAAGCTCCGGGGGCCTAGGAGTAGGATGAAGCCGCTGGAAGAAGCCGCCGCCACTCGCTCCCGGACCCGAGAGGGGAGCGTGTGCGGCCACCGGACTCCGCCCCTTCCCTGGACCCTTCGCTCCTGAACACTGCCCTCCTTCACAAGCCCCGCAGCACGACGAGGACACCAGATCCCCCTGTTTATTTTGGGACACTTTTTCCCCTTGGACACTAGTTTTGTTGATTTATTGTTTAATAAAAACCTCTCTGAGGCCTGACGCCACGCCCACTGTGTCTGTCATTTGCTCCTCCCGCCACAATATATACATATATAATGTGTGTGTGTGTGTGTGTGTGAGAAAGAGAGAAAGAGCGAGAGGAAAAATTACGCCTGTAATTTCAAAGTGAAGTAATATATATACCCTACTCTTAAAAGCACTCTTTTATTTCCTTCTTGACAACCAACCAATCACAGTCTTCAAAAGACTGTGTCATAGCTAGCAACGGGGTCAGCCCCGCCTCCTCACTAAGATAAATGTTTTTGTCTTTTCCTCGCTCAGAGTTGCTCTCAGATTGGTCCTGAATCACTTTCAAGCTAAGACTCCTAGTAAGAAATGTTTAAGCTAAATTAGGAGCTCTCTAAAAGTATTCTTAGAATCTTTATGAATACGGGCCCTGATATTTATGAGTCCAATTCTGTATCTTAGCTTCAATATGAAGTCTGTCAAAAAGCTGGCTTGACATTAAAGTGAGGTCAGCTCCAGTGTCCTTGAGGGCTTACAGTCTCACCTCATTTTCCAATGTGATGGCCAGGTATAGTTTTTTGGCCACCCTCTTTTCAATCAGGTTCCCCAGGAATCTTGACACTGGGGCTTGTGTAGTGACTGCCAATCAGTCAGAGCTGGTCTCGTGTGGCTCGTCAGGGAGTCAGACTACTAAAACCGCACTTTCGGGTACTTTGGGGTCCTGGCTGGAGGTGTGGTGCTGGATGTTGGCTGGCTCTGGTGGTTCAGTCATCAGCTGAGATGGCTGAATGATGTCATTACTTGGTGATGGGGCAGCTGATTCTGTGGTCAACAGTGGATTGGCAGTGATCTGGTTGTGAGTTTCAGTTTGAGAAGACTCTGTGTGGGCTGTAGCAAATTAGCTCAAAAGGGAAATATTTATAATTAATTATAACTGGTTATAATTAATGAAAATTTTTTAAACATTGTCCAAAAACTGGCTCAAAATTTTCAAATTCATTGCCCGCTTATAATCAGTGACAAATCTGATTTTAATCTTGGCTCAATAACTAAAATTAAAGTTGAAAAAATAATTACTGTACTAAACAGCAGCAAAGCAAAAGATATTTATGGACTTGATACTTCTTTTCTGAAACAATATAAGGACATCTTCTCTGATCCGTTGACAATAATGATCAATCAATCGATTAGTGAGGGTATTTTTCCAGCAGTCCTAAAACCGGTGATTGTCACCCCTATATTTAAGTCTGGAAACAAACATGACATGAACAATTATCGTCCAATAAGCATCCTCCCAGCTGCGTCAAAAGTGCTCGAGAAGACGGTGGCGGAGCAACTTACCACCCACTTTGACTAACAAGCTCTCTTAAATCCAATGCAATTTGGTTTCAGACGGAAATACTCAACAGATTCTGCCTGTTGCTACTTCCTGGAAACTATCAGGGCATATGTAGATCAGGGAAGGGTGGTGGGAGCAGTCTTCCTTGATCTGCGTAAAGCTTTTGATACTGTCAATCACCAGATACTTTACAGTAAATTAAATCAATATAGTATTTTAGCATCTATATAAATGACCTCCCTAGAGTGTGTTCGGACGTTGACGTAATCATGTACGCTGATGACACGGTGATCTTCACTTCTGGGGAAAACGAGCTGGAGGATGCTGACAAATTATCAAAAGAGATGCAAAAAGTTGCAGAATGGTTGCAGACGTCCTGTCTGACTTTAAACGTAGATAAAACGGTTTCAATGTTTTTTTCAAATAAACGTAAATTACAACTAACTCAAGAAATTCAAGTTAATGGACAAAAAAATTAAAAATGTAAATGAAACAAAATATTTAGGTCTGATACTTGATTCGAACCTTGGTTTTAAAAGTCACATAAAAAAAACTTGGTAATAAATTGAAATTTAATTTGATGAACTATAAACATATCAGAAATTCATTAACTATGGAAGCCTCAAATATTTATCTTAATACTATGATTGTCCCACATCTTCTGTATTGCATGTCTAGTTGGTCTCAGGCGTGTAAAACATCGTTAAAATTACTTGAATCATTATATAAAAGGGCCATAAAAATTCATGATAAAAAGCCTCGCCAGTACCATAATTGTAAAATACAAAGTAAATACAACATATTGAGTTTTGAAAACCTCATTAAATATAATCAAATTTCTGCTCTATTTAAAATTATCCATAACATCGCTGCTCCCCTTTTGAGAAAATTTGTCACACTAAATTCGGAGAAAATTTCTAGAGCCACACGGTCGACAGTCAGAGGAGAGTGCAGTGTTCCCAGACGTAGAACCACATATGGCCAACAAGCGTTCTCTTATAAAGCAGTGAGCCTTTGGAATACTCTTCCAAACAAAATTATTTAATGTACAAACTATAGTACTTTTACACGCCTGACTAAACAGTGGTTATTATTAAAGCAAACCAGTACACACTGAATGACTGTGATATGAATGGTGTAAATTGTGAGTGAGTGAGTGATAGATTCCTGAAGTGGAGAGTATTTTTATGATGTGAGTGAAGTAATGCTTCCTTGTATTATTTTGTATATATTTTATGAATTTGTGTAAGTATAACATCAACCTGTCCAGGGACTGCGGGTGGAAATTAGCATTTTTTGCTATAACCTGGCACATGACATCTCTTCTTTTTTAGACTAATGTTTTTTGTGCATTGTCCCTGATCAAATAAATAAATTCAATTCAATTCAGCAGTTCTTGACTTCAACACTCAAAGTCAAGGGCTGGCTCTAGAGGGTGCCCAACGCCAAGACAATGCCAAGCCGCCACCCAGAGAGTGGAATGCACCCTCGTCCAACAAAGAACGAGACTCCCACGACGGTACCAGATCTAAACAGAGGTATGAACGCTGGTATGGATCGCGTGGATGTCAACGCTCACCTGGACGACATTGGGAAAAGACATGGGACCAGTCAAGGCCTCATGAGAGTCAATGGAAAAGATTGTGGAACCAGCCAAGCTCATTTGGAAACTCAAGAGGAAAAAACTCATGGGAATCCAACGGAAACGCCAAGGGAAAACGACAAACTCACCCTGGAGCGACTAGCCCAAGGAATCGACGAAAGAATTCACCGAGATTCCAAGCTGACCGAGCTCAAACTGAATCCACACAAGAACAAAAGACACCACCGTGTTTCAACTCACAAGAACTGATGATAATGATGATGAAAGAATTCTTCCAATGGAAAGAGGAAGATCGGAAATGGAAAAAGAAAGAGAAACCAGATTCAGCCTGACTAGCGGCCGGGCGAGAAGGCAGCGACCAGCTGACCCAACCAGCCACGGAGAACAGCACTCCTTCACCTCACTCTCAGAGAACCGCTATCACAATAACTTCAGATAGACACGAAACCCCACCTGAAAACCCAGCAACAGAGTTAGACACTAACTCAACACTCAATGCTCTAAATCACAGCAGCGTCCAACAAACACCTGCTGATGAAACCACTCAAGTTCCTGAAAGTGCTGTCTTGGTCGTCTGCCACTCCTCCGAAGAACACCACATCAGCCCTGATATCCTAACCGTTTCCTCCCAAAATCCAGTCCCTCAACTCCTAGGCGATCTCATTGAGAAAGTTATAGCAAAAATGTTTTACCTCTCCATCATCATTGAACGACACATCAGAGTCGAAGCCCTTCTTGACACGGGAGCTGACATCACTCTAATGTCCACCGAGCTCCTTGAAAAGGTCCAAGAAAGAACAAAGAGGACTAACAGAACCTTCAGACTCCAGAGGTGTGAGCTGAACCTCCAAGCATATTCCCACACGGGCCTCCAACTGAAACGTGGCCCCAATCCACCTAACGGTGGGATCAATGGATCTTGTCCATCCAGTATACGTCTCACCACTCAAGACGTATCCACTTCTCATTGGGAAAGATCTGCTTAATCGCTTCGAACCTCTAATAGACTTCAAGCACCTGAAGATGTGGACACAAGTCCGCGAACCTCTGCCCTGCCAGTCATTAGACTCCAACGAGTCGCAGTGTCAAGTCACAGACACCGCCCCCAATCCACTGACTGATGATGCAGTAGCAAAGCCTGTACCTGGATCAAGCACAAGCAGCAAAGACCAGGACCCTCTCCTCTGCTCACTGCAGGAGCCTGAATCAAACACAGGCCCCCTTCAAATCATGACTGCAATAGATGTCCAAGGCACATCAGTGTCCGACGCGGCACTAGCCCTGTGGGCAGAGAACTCAGCCGTCAGCCTGAATCTATTCAGAACACTGAAGCAAAGACATCAGAGTCTACCACACATCACTAAGCACAGCCGCTTCCCTCTCAGTCCCTGGTTGACAACCATGGCCACCTCCAAGATCATCTGCGCTCTGGACATGCGATGGAACAACAGACATCTGAGTCACTACTTCCTCGTTGTCCCAGACCTGCCTCATAACATCTACATCGGAGCGGATATCATGGTCCGGCTCAATGCTTGCATTGATACCGTGAACGACATCATATGGGCTTCTCTGTCACACCAACTGACCACTTCCGTCAACCTCAAGAACCTCCAATCTGGTCAAACCATGCCCTACGCATGCGCCATGATCATGGAGCAAGAAGCCACAATACCTGCCTACAGCAAGAGTGTCAGCATCCGCCTCAACATGCGACCTGGCCAAACTCTCAACAGTAATCTAGGCTTCTTCCAACCTTCCAGGACCTGCCTGAAACTAGGACTGACCCTGGAAGCCACACCTCTCATCGAAGTGTCATCTCGTGCTGTGTATGTGTTGTTCAACAACTGTACGGCCCAAGACATCCATGTTCCCAAAGCCAATCACCTGGGATGGCTCATCAGCCAGGCATTCCACGACTTTGAACTGATGGTACCTGTCATAGGCCCTATACCAGCACATCTAATGCCAGACGAATACGACGAAACCGTAGCGTTCACAAAACCTCATGAACTCATTGCCATCACATCCATTCTGCCGGTGCCCAGAGAAAGCGTCTGCCGTTCAGAACTAACCGATGACAATCATCTCGCTGTCTACGCTGTATCAACACACCCTGCGACAGAAGCACCTACTAGGGCTGTAGTACTCGAGTCCGGACTCAAGACGTTTTTCTGTCGTCTCGGACTTGTCTTGGACTCGTTGGTATTTGGACTCGGACTTGGTCATTGGACTCGCCAAATGTTCTAGTTGGTCTCGACCGAGTCCAGCTATATTTGCTTTTTTTCTCTTTCAAAACAAAACCATTAATCTGGCTCGCTTGTTCGGAAAATGGGTAATGTAAATGGTTTAATTTACAATCCATCTAGAACGGGCATTGCCATTGGTCGCCTGGTAAATGCATGGCTGCGTCATATGCCTGGCTCCAAGTGTGCATGCTGCTCAGAGGCATAATTAATCTTTATTTTGGCCATAGACACAATGTCGGCGAGTTGCATAATACAGTTTGGTTTTACAAAGTTTGTTGGAGTTTTCCCTCTCTTCCACCTCACTTTCCTTCACTTTTAAATAGCTAATAAATACCCGTGCGCATTTTACTTTTACTTTCCATAGCGCAATTCCGTGTCAATTGCTTATCTATAACTTACAACGACAAATTTTCAGCAATAAACATGGGACTTTTAATAACAAGACGAATACACCATATGCTATAAGCCTAATATAAAATAACAAACTTACAAATGTTTAAAAGTAAAAAAAAAAATGCTGTGGAATCAAATGAATAAGAAACAGAACGAATAAGAACAAAATGAATAAAGCCTGGAGGATCAAACACCTTGATGTAAAATAAAATAAATAAATTACACAATTTAAATAAAGTAAAAATAAGCAAACACTGGGGCTATGGCTGGGCGATTTTTCAGATTTTATGGATTCATTTTATCGACTAATGTTTTGCCACAAATGTATTTTTTATAAATCGAGGAATCGCGATTTTGAATAGAAATATTACCAAACGCTAGAATTAGACACTTTGACAATAACAGTAAAGAGAGAAGAACAATCCAACCGCATGTCAGCACACATGATTTACCGCTCTCTTGTGATGCTCTCTATGCCATTCACACAGAATGTGCTTTTGTGTTGACAAAGATGCGACGCGGGCAGTGGAATAGGAAAAAATGCAAGAAGATTGGCATTAAACATGTTTTAATAACTAGAGCGCCTCGTTTTTAGAAAGCCGTTTCATGCACGAGACACTGCAAGAGACTCGAGCACAAAAGTCAAACACGTCCATGTTTACATAGACAAAACAATGGAAAAGCAGTATAATCAAATACAAAACCCGTGAAGAACTACTGCTGTATGTCTGATATTTCATTTTTGCATCAGGGTGACAGGCTGAAAACTACTGTTCATTGTTTTTACAGAGCATTTATAGTTAATAATAGCACTCTAGGTGTTATACCTTCAGTCATTTTGAATTTGAATTACTTGAGAATTTTTTAAGCATTTTTCTTGTATTATTTCTGAACATATAGGCCTATGCATAAGAAAGGTTTGTATAAGATGTAGTTGTAGTTCATGCATCTTTTCTGCAAAGATATTTAGTGATTTGTTTAACATTTACATCATGATGACAACTTCGTGTGTGGTGCACTTAGAATAGAATTTTCTTTAACTAGAGGTTTAATAAAAAAAAGTTGCTTGATTCATGTTGTTATATTTTCAAGTTGACCAGTTAAAATTGTACAAAATCGAGAAAAGGTCAAATATTCTATGAATATCATTTTTTTTTTTTTTGCCATATCGTCCAGCCTAGAAACAAATACAAAAAAAGCTTCCAATTTTTAATTTCTTTAATTTTTCAAATCTTTAATTGTCTATTCTCTAACTGAACTAAATGATTTTTATTTCTACTATTAAAAATGGCCTCAGCTTAACACCTGTAATACTGTCTATATCCCCCTATCCCCGGGGGACATATATTGCACCTATATTATATGGCCTAAGGTAAACAGCAAACAAATGCATGCGCGGCCACACACAGAAACACAGAGCTGAAGGTGTTTATATGCTACACAGCCTTGCTTGGGAGAGTTACATTGTACTATGGTTTATTTAGGACAGGGGTCTCAAAACTTGGTCCTGGAGGGCTGGTGTCCTGCAGAATTCAGCTCCAACCCTTATCAAACACACCTGAAAAAGCTAATCTAAGCGTACTAGAAACTTTCAGGCAGGTGTGTTGAGGCAAGTTGGAGCTAAACTCTACAGGACACCGGCCTTCTAGGACTGAGTTTGGACACCCTGCTTTAGAACAAGTAACAAGTTCAAGAAAGGGAACATGTTGATTTATTTTTTAGACTTATGTTGCTTGTTCTTTGTAATATTTTCCATTGGCAGCCCAGAATGTGATTGTTACACTATAATAAAAATGTTGAAAATGTGAAGCTGCACTTCAGCTTATGTGACTTTAGTGAAATGTAAATGTAAATGTAAATTGCTAAACCTAAAGTAAATAAAATAGCCTAATTTGATCCTACAGTGTTGCTGCTTTTAGATCACAAATAATAATGCAAAATCATTATCTTAGAATAGAAAATATGCTGTCTCTTGTGTCACATAAATTATCAATAGTTAAGTATGTGGTTTTGAAGAAGATGCTTTTATTTTCTTTCTCTGTTTTGACTGTCTCCTTTGGACTTGGACTTGACTTGGACTCAAACCTCTTTGACTTGGACTTGACTTGGACTCGAACCTCTTTGGGCTCGGTCTTGACTCAGACTCGATAGTCCTGGTCTTGGTCTTGTCTTGGACTCGACAAAGGTGGACATGACTACAGCCCTAGCACCTACACAGGTGAACACCGGGGCCCAAAGCCCCTCAAATGACTTAACGCACAAATTCAGCAGATCTTGAGTGAGGCGGATGCCCTGCACAACGAAGTGGATCACCAAGGACTCAAAGAGGTTCTGCACAAGTACAAGGACTCCTTTGCAAAGGATTCCCTGGATTGTGGACTGACCAACATCCACACGGTGTGCATCCCGACAAACCCAGATGCGCCATCCACATTTGTGCGACAGTACAAGATTCCAATAGCGTCATACGAGCCAGTGCAAGAAATTGTTGACACCATGCTGCAAAAGGGGGTCATCCGGCCCTGCAACGGCACATACTCTGCCCCAATATGGCCAGTCCTAAAACCCAACAGCAAATGGCGGCCCACCATCGACTATCGCAAGTTGAATCAGCAAGTACCATTGTCACAATGGCCTATGACCCAATTGGACCAAGAAATTCCCAAAATCAAAGGCTCGACGATCCTGTCCACACTGGACGTCGCCTCCGGGTTCTGGAAGATCCCTGTCCACCCCGATGACCAACACAAGCTAACATTCACCTTTGGCAATCGACAATACACCTTCACACAGTGTCCCTTCGGCTATGCAAACTCACCAGCTGAATTCAACATCTTTCTAAACAAAGCATGCCCTGACGCCAGAGCCAGAGGCAACCTTGTCTACTTAGATGATGTTTTGATGAAAAGCTCAAGTGTGGAAGACCACTTCAAGGAAATTGATCATGTCCTAAACCAGCTGACAATGGCAGGAGCCAAAATCGCCCTTCACAAAGGACAGTGGTGCAAAATCAAGGTGAACTATGTCGGACTGCTTGTCGGAAGAAACGGCATCGAGCCACAGTCTAACCGCACCCAAGCAATCCAAAGCATAAAAGTGCCGACTAACATCTCTGAGCTGCGAAGATTTCTGGGAGTGTGCAATTACTCGCGACAGTTCATCGAAAACTACACTGACATCACCCAACCACTAACGATACGCCCAAAACTTCAAATCCTCACTGGGAAACGGGCTGGCAGCCTGCCAAAACTGTTCAACGGACACGCTGCACACACCAGCGGAACCTAAAGAACCACCACAACCTCAACTGACGAATCACAGGTACTTCGAGGAGAATGTGTGTGAAGGAATGCCCACAGCATATGTCGATGGCTGCTCCTACAACCACAAGGGCAATTTACAAGCTGGAGCGTACAAGCTGGAGCGGGAGTGGTCTGGCTCAAAAACGACCCTTGTCCACCGCAACAATTCAACTTATGCCCTCGTTCATCGCAATATGCTGAAATAGCAGCCATTCTCATTACACTTCAAATGGCTGCATCCCACAACATCAAAGAACTCCTCATCTGCACCGATTCGAACTACGCCCGTCTCAGCTTCACCTGCCATTTAGCTGGATGGAAAGAGAATGGATTCAAGACAGCTAACAACAAGCCTGGCAACCACCAGGAACTCTTCCAAGCAGGCGATGCCATTGTCTGAAAATGACATTATCGTTTATTGGTAAAAGGTTTGAGGTCATTCACGTCAACCAGGACAAGACAAAGACTTCAATGACCAAACCGATGCCCTCGCCAAAGCAGGTGCATTATACGGAGAGTCTTGGACATTTCAATCCCTCCCACCCAACCCTTCAGTGGCAGCCATAACCCGCCGCCAGCACGTCACTGGCGTTCATACCCCCACCTCCTCCCACATTACCATATCATCTCAGTTCGCTGCTGATGATCTCCTCACCCTCCAAACTGCGGATCAAACTCTGCGAACTATGGCAGCTCACATTGCCGATCCCTTATCTCATCCTATTTCCACCTCCGACCTAACTGCTTCCTCCGAACTCCGCACGCTCCACTCAATCAAGCACATGCTGCATCTAAGAGTTCTCACATATGTCCCTGAGCACCTCACTGTGCCAAAGCTTGTAGTGCCTCACGGCCAAAGGGGGATTATGCTGACACACGCACACAATGCACCATGCGAGGGACACCACGGTGCCAAGGCCACCTATGAAACACTCAAGCAAGTAGCATACTGGCCTGGCATGCAGCAGGACGTAGCGGAATACGTGAAAGGATGCCTGGTGTGTTGCCAGTTCCAGCCGGCAAACCCAAACCACCGAGCCCCACTGCAAAGAAAGGGAATGACTTTCCCATGGTCGGATCTCCAAATAGACTGGGTAGGACCCCTGCCACGGTCAACACGGGGTAACAAATACTTCCTCACCGTGGTCTGTGAATTCACAAAGTGGATAGAATGTCTCCCAGCTCCCAACGATACAGCAGAAACAACAGCCTGCCTGTTAACGAACCACATCTTCTCAAGATTTTTTCTGCCTTTAAGGGTCAACTCTAACCGCAGAACCCACTTCACCGCTGCAATCATGCAGGAAGTGTGGAAACTCCTGGGTATACAGGCCAAGCTTCACATAAGCCTCCACCCAATTTCCTCGAGTCAAGTTGAACGTGGCAACCGGACAGTGGTCAGCATGTTAAAGAAGTTTGTGACCGCTAATCAAAAGGATTGGGATATTAAACTTCCGCTGGTATTGATGGCCGCTCGAGCCACCCCTCACCAGTCCACCGGAGTACCCCCGTTCACATTGATGACAGGGAGAAGCATGACGCTACCGCTACACCTGCTGTTTCAATCTGGTGACTTGAACCTCGTCACCGCCTATACCACTCACCAGTACCTGGAAGAGTTGCATCAGCACCTGAGAGCGACTTTCGCCTTCGCGCAACAGCAACTGCAACGAAGCACGAAAGGTCGTAAAGCCTACTACGACCAAAAGGCCTCTCATCATGAGCTCAATGTCAGAAACAAAGTGTGGTACTACAGCTTTGCCCAACCAAAGCAGAACACTCCCCATCGCCTGTCAAAGTTCTTACCTCACTGGACAGGACCCCACGAGTTAGTAGACAAGCTCTCACCTGTCGCCTACCGAATCAAAATCAGACAAGGGCGCAGCGAGCCAGTCCTTCGATGGGTCCATCGAAACCAGATAAAGAGGCACCAGAGCTCCAGCCGACTGGGAAAGGGGGAGGATCAAACCCACTGACACAGACCGACACCCATACGCTCTACACCACACTAACATAACCTCGTTTGCTGCCTCACCTCATTCGGTGTCCTTGTGTCTCTTCGTGTATCTCTTTGTTTTTCGTTGTGTCTCTTTTGTGTTTTTCCTTTTTCCTCTCCCACTATAATTTCTCTTTCCCTCTAGTCCCCTCATCAGAGAACTCCCTTTACCAATTTCTTAAATCCAGGTCCCGAGATTGACTCCCTTCAATAAAGTCGTTGTAACTCGTTGTGAGAACCGTGGTCAACCGATCCAGGCAAGCGGGCCTTTCTCCTCAGTTTGCCCATTATCGACGCTAATAACATTTACCGGCTCAAAGATGTTGTGAATGTGGGATTTTGGCAAGGGAACACCTATGTCAAAATCCACACTCCTGAAGTCGTTGCGTATCATGATAACAACGAACCGTTGTATCTGGCCCCAAACCTAAAGATGTGTACGCTCATGAAGGACATTCACTTCCTTTGCCCGAGTAAACCCTTTGTCCGCGATAATACTGAGGGCATCTGCGGCCTAGAATCCATTAGGCCCAACGCTAGCTGCCCCGCCAAAGCGACACCACGTTCTCAAGTTGAGGTAACGCAAGCCGAAATTATCGGAAACCGATGTCTGGTCAACACCCCAGCGCGAATGGCTACCCTCACATACAATCAATGTGGCGTGACAATTATTCGGTCTTGGTCTGCCTATGACACAGCGCTTTGCATCTCTACTATTGTAGGATATGTTGTGACTTTGACCCTGGCCTTCCTCCTACACAAGCGAGTGAACGCCGTTCAAGAGTCTTTCAACAAATGCACGTCAGGCGTCCCGCGCATGTTCCGACATGATAAAACTGACCAAGAACCTGAACCGGAGAACTCAACCAACCTGATTGAGATCATCGAACCACTGACAACTAAGCTAATCAAAATGATCCTACTACCAATAACCCAGTTGTCTTCTCAAGTTTCTAACCTGTTCATTCTCAAATTACCCTGCACCAGGATTCAGTCAGTGATGGAGATGTTGTTTGTGTTTTGTGTGTACCTGTTCTCCCTGCTTCTTGTTCCAGTGCCCGCCGACGTTCACAACGGGAACCTCACCGAGCAAAGGGGGAATGTGTAGATCCTGGCCGGAACAAGAACACACACACACCTAATTTCAAGACGACACATTCCTGAGCAGGAATCAAAGCCCCACTCCCAGCATATGACTGGCTGGCCGATCTCCTGCTCTGAATCTTCTTATCTCAGGAGACCTCTAAAAACCAGGATATATTTGAGAAGAACATCTGGATATAAGAACAGCACCGTCAATGTTCACGATCGGTTTACTATAAATAAAGTCGAACAGGGCAAAGACCTTGTCATCTGGGAAAACTCCAGCACAAACCCTCCCTGATTCCCTGACCATTAACGCAGTAATTCAATGATGTTTTCTGCAGGGAAGACGGTTTTACAGCCGACGTCCGAACTAAGCAAAACACCAGATCTCCACGAAAGTGACCTTCCCGCGACCTCGCGTTTCTCCCCAAAAGAGGAACGCGCCTTTTTGCTCTCCAACAGACAAATGCTTCGCTCAAGTATTTTAAAAGGGACAAATTATACTAGTTTCTGCTATTGAAGCAATACACTCGAAAACAATATATACAATATATTTAGAACATATATTAAGGTTCTTTTCATGTCATTTATAAGCTTGCTGTGTTATTGGAATCTATGGTATTGTGTAATCTTTTGATGTATAATTTTCCTGATCACTATTTGTTCAGTTTCACATGCTCGGTGTGATTATTTAGAATTAAGGATTGTTTCATTTATGCTTAACCGCGTAATGGATACAATTGATATATGTACTTTGCTAATGTATACATAAGATAATGTATACACGGAAAGAAGCTGTGCAGGGCGGGGCTCCGCCCCACAGGAAGAATCCGATTGGGTCAGTCACCCGTGGGTGGATCCCAAATCGGCCCGTTAAAGACAGACACCCAACTGTGTCTCAGTTCAGTTAAGTTTGGCCTAAGCTCAGCTCGCTCGTTGCTCTCTGCTTGCTCGGCGCTCCCAGTCATTTAACATCATGATCGAGCAGTGAACAGAGATCAAGACTCAAACTTCAAAAGAAATTTTAACATCTAAAGCCTCAGAAACTGAAACCAACTTCCTGGGAGCGTCATCAAGTCAGAACGAAGCCAACCAACCACTGAAGACCTACCAAGCCGCCAATCCGCGCACAGTCTTTCCTGAACCCGGAAGGAACTGAACTCAACTGAAAGCAAGGAAAGTGAGACAATATTTCCTAAATCTGCTGGAAACTGGTTGTATTCATCGCTAAGAGTAAAGATAGAAGAGTTCCATGCGTGTGATTTCCCTCAGGTTGAAGTTAGAGCATTCTTGAAAACGAACATTAGAACCTAGAACACTCTTCAGATCAAAACCATTCATGGCCTGCAATTTGTGTGTGTGTGTGTGTATGTTTAAGTCTTCTGTTTGTGTTGTGTAGCTTAGTATTGTGTTAGAGTAGTGAAATAAACTTTGATTCTATTAAGTTTTATTATTATTTATTTTATTTATTATTTATTATAAATCTCATGTCTGTTGCTATGTGATTTTTCAAGTCTGAAATTATTTGCCAAAGATCGCGTTACCTACGCTCGTGAATTTTGATAAGGAACTATTTGGTTTGTTTTATCGTTGGCCGTGAATAAGATAAACAAAATTGTTTTATGATAACATGCTGATTTTAATGCTTGCTGGACAAGTCGTTAATGAGGTATCATTAACAAGGTATAAGTTGGACGTTTTGATTAATATCGATTAATCATGCAAATATCAATATCGAATCTTAAGAATAGATTCCCCAAAAGTTAAATAAAATAAGGGCTAATCCTTTACAACCCTTATTGTAAAGTGTTACCCACTGCAGTTTCCAGATTAAATGGCCACTGAGAAGCACTTAAAGCTTTTAAAGCCATTTGAAGGAAATCGATATTAGAGGAAGCGATTCGATAATAATACTGTTCTGTATTATATCATATGTATTATATTCTGTATTATATTATATGTAGTAGTACATATACTACATTTGTGTTATCACTACGACTACCAATCTCACAGTCGAATATTCGCGGGATGTTATGATCATGCCATTTTGGCAATATGGGGGTGCTCAATGTCTGATTTCATATAGAACTACTGGTTTTCACCCAATAAGTGATACAGCCTATCCTAGATGTAATAATTACAAAGAATGTTGTAAGATTATGCTGTAGATTACAAAGAATGTTGTAAATAAGAATCTGAAAAGAAAGAAGCTTTTAATAAATAACTATTAAACTATTAACTATTAAAAATAATTTTTAACATGCGTGAATAAATCCAACCACCCTTATAGATTTAAGTTTCACTTAAGCCAACATCTTGGCGGCAAGGATTTAAATCTTTAACAAGACAGAAAGACTGGATTTTTCCAATCAGGTAGGGTATAACTGATTTCAAAATATTTCAGCCGGTTTATGTATATTGTGTATATATTATTTATCTCGCATAAGATGCATTTGAGTTACGCTGCACTAAAGCGCTTGTAATACTACGGTGATTATCTCTTCAGCGCAAGCAGGACAAACAACAATGCAGAATATTAATAACTATGACTGGGACTGTCATATACATAACATTATAATGAGAACACTATTATAATAAATGCTGTGCAAGCCCGATTTAACACAGTGTAGTGCCCTAGGGTGAGCACATTTGAAGTGCCCCCTCAAAACTTCAGGAGCACCTTCTGATCAATAACAAATATTAGCCTTCCCATTACAAGGTAATATTTGACTCCTTAAATCTATTTATACAGAACCAAATGTAACTTAATTCAATCATTAGCCTTGTTGGCTGCATGATTATCACATTAATCAAGTTAACATATGTTGGGTTGTACTTACCCAACATATGCAAAACACTTGATTTGAGTAAAAACATGTTTTGGCTCATTTATAAGTCTTTTTTATTAGTGAGGACCAGTACAATGTTCTTACTTGTTGGTTGCTATGATATTTATATAAGCAAGAACACTTGACCCTCACAAACAATTACAGTCAAACCTGTATATATACACACACACAATCACACACAGAGAGGGGGAGGGAGAGGGGGAAAGTTTACAGTCTTGTCATCATGTGCCTTGGCGACATCATCTGATTGGACCATTGCCAAGTTTAAGACCACTGACTCACACACACACACAGAGAGAGAGAGAAAAAAATAAAAGATAATTGGCCAAAGGTTATTGTCTTGTCATCGTGTCTTGGTGACGTCATCTGATTGGACCGCTGCCAAGTTTAAGACCACTGACACCCTCTCACGTGACCCACTGACCACTCTGCAACAACAACAACAACAACAACAACCTATTTTCTGAGGTGAGTCACTTTTTACTTTTCTACAAACAATGTTTAAAAGTTATAACTTTAATTTTATTGGAAGAATTTATTTTGTAGTTTTAAAGTGATAGGGGCCTAATTTTATATGACAGGATAGGATAACAACAGATGCTGTAATATAATAAAACTTATTCTGACAGGATTTGGTCTGAGAAAAGGGTTTCTGACTGGAAGAAGTATTTTCTGAAGTATTTTTTTTAACATTTCAAATTACATTAATGATTTTTTAGACGGTTATGAAGAAATGACATTATAATAAAAATTATTCTGACAGGATTTGGTCTGAGAAAAGGGTTTCTGACTGGAAAAAAATATTTCCTGAACTAATTTCAAATTACATGAATGATTTTTAAAAGATTATGAAGACAATAATTTTCTGAGGTAAATCTTTACTTCACAAGAAATGTTATCAATAACTTTCAATAAATAACTTAAATGAACGAATAAATAAATTAATGTGAAGTATGAAGTTAAAAAAAAGAGAGAAAATCCTTTCAGAGTTTGAAAAAAGGAGGGGGAAAAAAGGAATCCCTGACGAGAAATGTCATTTTCTAAGGTAACGTAAAGCTTTAAATGGGCAGTCGTGGCCTAATGGATAGAGAGTTGGACTTGTAACCCGAAGGTCTTGGGTTTGAGTCTCAGGGATTGTTGGTGGGGGAGTGAATAACCAACACTCTCTCAATACCATGACTGAGGTTAGACCCTTGAGCAAGGCACCGAACCCCCAACTGCTCCCCGGGGGCCGCAGCATTGGCTGCCCACTGCTCCGGGTGTATGTTCACTACTGTGTGTACACTTGGATGGGTTAAACGCAGAGCACAAATTCTGAGTATGGATCACCATACTTGGCCACACAAACCCCCCTCCCCTTTACTTCACAAAAAATGTTATGAATAACTTTCAATAAATAGCTCAATCACATGAATGAATAAATACATTTCTGTATTTAAAAATAATCCAAATATCATGCCACACTATTTTTTCATTGTCATTAAATATTTACAGCCTTTAAATAGTCATATAATTAGTGATTTTTGATGCAAACTTATGTTTTCAACGACTTTCAAAATACAAAAGATATCTTGACAGAGTTTACTAAATGACTCATAGTTTGATCTTGACAGAGTTTACTAAATGACTCATAGTTTGATAGGCTCTGACAGCACAGATTAAAATTTTGACCACATTTTATGTCCATACAATAAAAGTTGCATATATATATTTAATATATATATTTAAATTTAAACAATACCTTTTTTCTTTTTTTGTCTCATTCTTAGGATGACAACCCCCTACAGTCGCCCAGCACCACTTCGCATCAGGTGTGTTGCCACCTGCAGGAACCAAAAGGCATTGACATTTGTGAGGGAAAGGAATAAAATACATGTCAGCACATATAAGTTCACCACTTTACGTGCACTCACTGATGGGGAGACAGTATATCTGTCGGTTAGAAATGGCAGTGACCCAGAATTAAATAAAGAGGGGCAATCATATGTGGTTAAGTACTTCACCCTCTCACAAAAATATTGAAGGCCATGCTTATTTGTCAATCAAGCAACAATTACATTTAAAACGACTCCACTGGCCATAACGGAGGAGACCAAGAGAGCAGCAAAGGAGGCCCTCTGTCCACCTTCCCCACTAAAGACAGGGATGACAAAGATGACATCTCAAATAGGAGCTACCCGAGTCTCCAGGTAGTAGTAAAAGTGAGTGATTTTAAAAGCATAACTGAACATGTAGAACAGTTATCCTGATTTACTTACTATATACAACTGTAAGCGGCTTTTCCACTGGAGGAACATTTTCATAATTCCTTCAACTACTGTATTGGCGGGCATACTTACTTTTTGACATGTGTGCCCAGCAGGAGCTGGGAATGATTTTAGGGTCAAAATAGGGTCTAAACTTATTGCATGCCATAAGAAACAACTACACAGTATTTTAAAGTGTTACAAGACATAAACGTACAAAAATGCTAATGTTTATAACACTTAACTGTCACCTTTGTCTGCGGTGTTGTGTTCTTTTCTCAGCCTCGATGATATGTAGTCCTCCTTTTTCTTTTTTCAATCCTCTAACTTATATGCCTACATTCCATCTCTGTAATCCCGAAACCTAGTTCCTATAACCGAGTTCCTATAACTACCCAGTGCAAAAGCCCCTCTTGTACTTGTGTTTCTCAATCATGGTCCTTGAGTCCGCTAACAAGCTTATCTGACATACACAATATAGGTGAGTTACATTTTAAGGAATACACTCAAAATATTCAGTGTTGAGGGATTCCTGAACCAGCACTGAGAAAAAATCCTCACCTGTAATGTCCTCACCTGTGTGTCATTTTCCAGGTAGAAGTGGCAAGGATGACCAGAGGACAGGTGCCCATTCTGGATCTGCAGATTAAATGCGGTTCCACAGTACAAGATATTTCAGAAGAGGCACTAAATGAGCTGTATGTTGGAAACATGGTGGAACTCACCCACCTAAAGGCCACCATAAGAGCAGATGGAAAGGGCAAAAAGGTTGCCTCTTCCAACCACACAACTGTCAAGGTACACATTATGTATGCTGTACAACACTCATCCACACAAATATTCAGAATAGGGTTGCTCATATTGACTGGTTTCAATGGACAGTAAAAAATTTTGACTAATTAACAGTATAAGTTAAACTCTCTGAAAAGTTATTTAATTCAAATTTAACTATGCAGTTGTCACGGTTTAGTTTCTCTTTAGTCCTCTTTTGCCCTTATTTGGTTCTTCCTGTTCTTGTTTCCTGTTATTAGTTAATCATTGTTTAGTCTTTTCACCTGTGTTCCAATTAATTATCTAGTTTGCTCCTTCGTTCTAGTTCCTTTATAAGCATTCAGTTTAGTCTTTGTCTTGGTCTCGTCTTAAAGTTATGTATACGTTTGTTCAGGGACTATATTGTCCCTGCCCATTTCTATGCAGGCGACCCTGACGACTTGGTGAACCAACTACCACTGAAACTGAAAGTTCGGCATATTCAAAGACATGTCCTTAAAATAAAATGCCTGGATTCACCTAAAAGTAAGGAATTGCTGAATCTACTTCAGGATGGGGCATTCCTAGATCCCGGTCAGAGTGGGGAAATCACCTGATCCACTTCAAGCTGCAGCATCCCTAGATTCTGGTCAGAGTGGGGAATCACTAGGGCGAGACATGGAATCCCTTTACCCAGCTGAGAGCATAGAATCCCTCGATCCAACTGACTAATGCTGATTAAACTTAGGAAAAAAGACATTGGTTCAGATTGTTGCTTTTTACGGTTTTCTCATGTTTTTTTTATTTTTTATTGTTTTATTTAATCTAAATAACTTAACTTGAATGAATTCACTAAACAATAAATTCAACCTTACTGTATAGATCTGTAATGTTCAACTTAATATTGTGTAATGTTCAATAATTTTGTCTATAGTTTAAATAATGTTTAATTTCGTAGTTGTTCTTCTTAGAAACACTTTAATACTTTGCATGATTGCAGATGATTTATTTGTGTAATTCTTAGTTCTAAATGACAAATTCCTAATTGCACAATTACTAAGTCTGATCATTTCATACCTCCCCACCACACATACATTTATAGATAAAGCCTCAATGTTGTAGAAACCTAAAATATTTAGAGTTAGAGTTAAAGTATTAAAGCTAACAGACAGGCCAAAAATAACAATGAATGCTGCGATTGATTTACCGCAGAAGTCGGATGTCGAGGCTGGGAATAACATCACATCCAAGTGGGCCGCGTTCCAATAGAGAAGTCAGAAAAATAAGTATGTGTTAGACTTGAAGCAGTGCCGTGCAGACCGATCGGTGTTTGTAGGGGTACTCAAGTTCAGAGGCCAAGCAGGCCGCATTTAAACAACGTAAAATGTGAAGGGCCACAAATTACAATTTGCATCATCAGACTTTATTTAAAAAGTATTCGCAGATTTACTGATTTATATTTTTTTTAAGAGTTAAAAGCTAGAACAAAAAATTGGATTAAAAGTTTGTTTTGCTATATTGATGTAAAAAATACTTTCATAAACTCAAAACACTGAGCAAATATAGTTCACAAATTTCTTTAGAAAAGTATTATTTTTCATATTTATATTAACTATATTGTATCAATATTTTATTTTTAAAATAGATATCACTGTTCTCCCACCATGATTCTGAAAAAAGACAACTAAACAAAATAACATTTAATTTACTAGAGTTTCTATTTTTGCTGCAGTCTATTTATAAAATATGAATTGATAAAGTTAAAACAAAAGATTCATAACTTGCTCATATAGACTTCACTTGTTTCATTCCTGAATGAATCAACGTTTTTTGAATGAATCGCATTTTAAGTCACTTGTCTCCACCTGCTGGCAATACGTTGTAATTGATACAATCTTTATCGCGTCTGTACTGTTTGTTTTGCTAACCTTTTATTCCTTTATAACCTTCTGTGATTATTTGAATGTCTAACACAGAAATAACGATACAAAATACTTCGTAAAATGTTTCATGTACATAAACTGCTCTCTCTGGTCAGCGGCAATAGATTTGAATGTTACAGTGTGATTAGGGCTTTAATAGACATGAATCCTGTCATTTATGAACAAGATTGTGTGGGTGATTGAATCTGTTTGCGGTCTGGCTATTTATTTAAATATCCAACAGTATATGACAGTAAACATACATATATGGTTTATCTGTGTTCTTCAAGACATCTCTGGTATTTTCATATTAATAAAGTATATTTATATTCCAAAGCTAATCAACATAGCCTTTGATCATTATTTATCATTAGAATAATAATGATAATAAAATAATGATAATAAAGGCTATAATATCATTAGAATAATTCTATCGTATATATTATCTCTGCCTCATTCTGTGATGAAAATCGCACATCAGCTCACAAAATGAAGTTATTTCAAACACTCGAGTAGAATCATGTTATAAAACTTAATGCAGATAGGCCACCTGATGAGACCTATATGGTTTTATATTTGCACATTCACAACATTCAACACATTTCCGCGTTCAATAACTTTCTAATTATATGTGCAATAAATTTCTTTTTTTGCTAATTCTAATCAGCGACATAATGTCAAGCTACTACATTTTTTCACCATCGATCAAAATGTTTTTTTTTTTTTTATTGAACAATCCTTAAATGTACAAACAACTTGGCAATGACAAACATTTTACAATATACAAAACAGGTGCATACAAATACAACAGAAAGAGAGAGAACAGAGAGAGACAAAATTAATAATAATAATAAAATAAAATAAAATAAAATAAAATAGAATACATAAAACATTAAACAGGCTAGGGTTTTTCTTGTAAATCATATTCTATAATAATAGAAAACAGATTTATTGCATTCTTCCCCTTCATCACCTTAAGGGCTTTTGTATACAAAACAAACTCATTATGAAATGCACAAAAGGTTGGTTTTACTTTCAAGTATTTAGATTTGTGTACATAAAACTTTCCCATCATAAGGATGCTATTAACCAGAAAATCATCTTTGCTATTGTTCATTTCAAGTCCATAGATGATGTCCTTTAGGGTGAAGCTGTCAAGGTGATGCACCTTTGGATAAATCCAGTAATGAATATCAGAACATAAAGCATCCACATACATACAATGAAAAAACAGATGATCCGTGGTTTCAATGTCATCACAGAATATACATTTATTAGCGTCAAATCCAAATCTAAGTCTCAAATACTCACTGGAACGATAAATCCCATTAAAAAATTTTTTAATGAATTTCTTTAATTTTAGGAGATAAAGGAAATTTTATATATTTAGTTCTAAGAGTATGAATGTCATCGTTTTGGAAATTATATGAAATTGAATTTCTATAAACTACGATAGGATAAGAAGTGTTGTTAAACATATTTCTAATACTCTTGTTTGAAAGTTGACCTTCTCTGAATTCACAACCGTCAATTAACAGTGGAGGTAAACATAAAGTCATGGGGTTAGAATAAAAGAGAGTTTCTGTGATTAGACAAATAATAGAATTAGGGATAGCTTTAACAATAGATTAAAATTTAACCCGATTGCAACTTAAATATTTAACACAGAAATTCTCGTATGACATAATACCACTATTCCCCATTAAATGGAACACTGACCAAATACCTTTCTCCATCCAGTCCTTGTTTCTAACTGTAATGTATCTATTATTCCATAATGGTGTATTGTGTGGTGTAAAATTATGTTTATATAAAATCATCCAGTATAACAAGACCTGTTGGTGAAACTGGGATAATTTAACAGGGAGACGTTGAACAGTGAAATCACAATTTAGCAGAAACTCTATTCCTCCTAATTTCTTGAATAACTCTCTGGGAATATGAAACCAAACATTGTTATTGTTTAAAAGGGATTTCAACCAATTAATTTTAAGGGTCCTATTTATAGAATCAAAATCAATAGCTTGTAAACCTCCATCTTTATATTGTTTTATCATCTCTACTTTTTTAATGTAATGTGTCTTCTTCTTCCAGATGTAACCAAAATTAATCTGATTGATTTTTTTAATAGCTCTATTTGAAATAGCAATTGTGTATGCAAGATAGATTAATCTTGAAATGCCTTCCATCTATTATTTTCGACACATTCATAAATTCATTTTCAGTGGGATCTTTTGAGATAAGCATTCCTAAGTATTTAACTTTAGATTTTATAGGGATGTTATAAGTTTAAGTGACATTGATGGATTGGCATTAATTCACACTTGTTCAAATTTATTTTTAAACCAGAGGCCTTGGAAAAAGTTTGAATAGATTGCAGTGTTTTGTGGACCTCTGATAATTGCTTTAAAAAAAAAAAGCCAGTATCATCTGCAAATTGACTGATGATTACTGTCTGGCCAAGTACCTCTAATGGGGCTATTGTTGAGTTTTTGATAAAGATGGAAAGCAGTTCTGTGGTTATAATAAAAAGAAAAGGGGAAATAGGGCAACCTTGCTTTATGCCACGATTAATAAAAATTCTGGGTGATGTGCCTCCTGGTAAGGAAACGGAACTATTAGAATTTTCATATAGAGATTTTATCATTTTTCTAAATTTCTCCCCAAAACCAAACAATCTTAAACACTCAAAAATAATGGGGTGCTCTATTGAATCAAATGCCTTATAAAAGTCAATGAAGAGAATAAAACCATCGTCTTCTATTAGATGTCTGTAATCTAAAAGATCGACCACTAAACGAATATTATTGTGTATAGATCTTCCCTTCATAAAGCCAGATTGAGATTCGCCTATAATTTTGTGTAAAAACATTTTTAATCTATTAGCATATATAAGGGTTACAATTTTATAATCGGTATTTAATAATGTAATTGGTCTAAAGTTATCTAAAATTTTGGGGTCTTTATCAGGTTTAGAGATTAAAGTTATTATACCTTGGTTCATGGTGGATGGAAATGTCATATTTTCAATTGCTTCTTTTAACATAAGCATAAACGGTTCTTTTAGTATACTCCAAAAGTATTTATAAACGTTTGCAGTAAGGCCGTCACACCCTGGAGATTTGTCTAAAGATAAGCTTTACTGCTTTATCCAAAATTCATCAAAAGTAATATCTGCATCACACAGTGCTACAAAATCATCATCTATATGGGGAATACAATCTTTAATACGGTCAAAAAAGGATTTTGCATCCTCCAAAGAAAAGGTTGAGGAATATAGGTTACTGTAAAAAGAAACAACTTCCTTAGTAATTGAAGCTTGATCAGTAATTACCTGGCCCTGGATCAATAAAGCTTTAACTGATAGCCTCTCTTGCCTTCTCTTTTCTAACCGACAGAAATATGAAGTACTCCTTTCCCCATCTTCAATCCATTTAGCCCTAGACCTGATGAAAGCCCCTTCTGCTTTACGGAGATATATTTCATCAAGTCTGTTTACAAGACTTTGTAGTTTCTGTTTTTCATTATCAGTAGGTGATGTTTTATTATAATAGACATTTATTTCTTTAATGATATTAATTTCAGATAATCTATTACTTCTATTTAGTGTTTTTCCAAAACGAATTGAATATTCCCTAATTTTGAATTTAAGAAATTCCCATTTGGAGATGTAAGACACTATTGATTCATCAGACATCACATTAGAGACTATAGTCCCAATGTCCTCATTAAATGACTGGCATTTTAATAAACATGAATTGAATTTCCAATACCCTTTATTTTGTGGGCTAACACCAGGAGGTTTAAAATTCAATTTAATAACAGAGTGTGAGGAGAGTGAGAGGAGCTGCGGACATAGAGCAGTCACTGACCAGGTTCATAATAGAAACTGAGATTAACCAAAAATCTATTCTTGACTTTATTACATTATTTGGTTTAAACCAGGAATATTGTTTTGTGTTAGGATATTTAAAGCGCCAAGGATCCAATAAATTGTGAGTACGACAAAAATCAATTAAAACAGGGTTATAAGAAGAGCTATGGCTACATCTGGAGGGATATCTATCAAGACATTCATCACTGACCATATTAAAATCACCACCCATAATTATAATAGCAGTTGGGTAAATGAGTTTAAAGTTTACAATGACACTGGAAACTTCTGAAATCAACTGTCTGTTTTGAATTACATTATTAAAACCATAAACATTGACTATAATAAAATAATGGTCATCCATATTCAAGACACAGATTAACCAGTGACCATTATTGCTGAATCTATATGTTATTAATTTACCAGGTGAATTACAAAACAAAACAGACACACCTGCTGATCTAGTGGACCCATGATCAAAAAGGATTTTGTCTCCCCATTGATTTACCCCAAATTTGTCATCCTCTGGTTTGGAATAGGGTTTATTGCTTCTAAGACTGCATTCATTCCTTCTTTCCCTTCTGACCCTGTATCCTTCCTTTTAACTGTTGGCGCGTTCTTCACCGGCGAGAAAGGGTCTTTTCTTTTAGTATTCTCGGCGGAAACTTCCATCCTTGCAGCATACTTGCGGCTGTCAACTGCTTCGCTACAGCGGGATAAAGCAAGATTCTTTTTCGTATTCATGGTGCACCTTATTTTTACAAGTTCTTAAAATGTTACTTCAAAAGGAACACATTATAGTGTAGCATATGTGAAAAACTGGGACAGTCCTCGAGAGCTCACGACATGTGCACCCGGACCCGCCATCTTGCCCGAACTCCATATCCGCTGAATGTCCAATGTAGTGCGGTAAGCAAGATAGGGACCGTCTAAAAAGTTTTTATTTTCATTGTGTGCAAACAGACAGCTACATTTTTCACAAATATGACTCACATTATGCCTTCTAATGCAGCATAATAGCATAATAATTTAGCAACAATAAAAAATTGCAATATAATTATGCTGTTTGAAGAGATGTTTAGGAAATTACAAATAATGAACATGTATATGAAGTGTAATTGTCACGGATCAATCAGGAGGAAGCAAGGATGCAAGCAATGATTTATTGAATAGTCAGAGGACACAAACTGAATCACAAAGTCTCTCGGGTGGGCAGGTGGCGCAGGGACTCGACAGACAGCGTGCAGGTGGTGAGTGGTGTTGATGAATCCAGCAGAGGTGCTCATCCAGGTGAGACGAAACACAGACCAGGAACCAGGCAACAGACGACACGCGAAGACACACTGCATCAACCAACGATCTGACAATGAGAGGAGAGTGCAGTGAGGCTTTATAGGTGAGTGGATTGGCAGCAGCTGGTGCAGGGAATGAGATCAGCTGGCGCGCTGATGAGCACTGAGCGGTGACGCCCACTCACACATACACACAGAGAACAACAATTACACGAGACATGAAGAAACCAGTGAATTCATGAACCGTGACCGTAATATTGTAACAAAACTGGAAAATCATGTGTAATCTCCTGAACATAGTTAATCTATAATTTAATTTTAGAACGCTTTTTATTTATTTCTTTGCCTCAAAATGAACAAGAACTGTATTGGTGTTAACAATGACATATGATTTATTTCAATAGGTTTTGAAAGTATTGGTCAACTGCTCCAAAGTTGGAACATCTTGTCTGGACCCCACAGAACATACTGCAGCCCATCTCTTGCTGTTTTATTCACCTGGTTTTTTTTTTCTTATGTTTTTAAGTGTGATAAACACTTAACATTGTAACAGTGTTGAGTTGAGATGAAAGGAATGGCTAAAATAACTTTTATGTTTTCCTGTTGTATGAAATCTTCATTTAACATTACACTCTCACAATATCACAATTCATGTGCATTGATTGGTCAACTTTTGAAAAAAGGGTCACACCGTTACAAAAAACAAGTTTCTATATATTTATCTTACATTGCAGAACATAGCAGAAGTTTTTAAACTACAAGTATTTGCTCTAAATTATACATTTCCAACATCTCTCTGTTTTATGGGTTTCTTCATAGAGACACATTCCAGTTCAATAACTTTTGAAAAGAGGCTCACACCGTTACAAAACAAGTTTCTAAATATTTATCGGACATTGTAGAACATAGCAGAAGTCTTTAAGCTACAAGTATTTGCTCTAAATTATACATTTCCAACATATCTCTGTTTTATGGGTTTCTTCATAGAGACACCTTCCAGTTCTATAACTTTTGAAAAGAGGCTCACACCATTACAAAACAAGTTTCTAAATATTTATCTGACATTGTAGAGCATAGCAGAAGTCTTTAAACTACAAGTATTTGCTCTAAATCATACATTTTCCAACATCACTCTATTCCATGGGTTTCTTCATAGAGACACATTCCAGTTCAATAACTTTTGAAAGGAGGTTCACACCGTTACAAAACAGTTTCTAAATATTAAGGTGACCTTATACAACATAGCAGAAGTCTTTAACCTACAAGTATTTGCTCTAAATGATACAAGTGCAACATCTCTGTATTCTATGGGCTTCTTCATTATTCTAGTTAAATAACTTTTGAAAAGAGGCTCACACCGTTAAAAAAACAAGTTGCCAAATATTAATTTGACCCTAAAGAACTACAAGTCTTTAATATAGTAATATTTAATATAGTTGTAAAACATTATGTTACATTATCTAAATTTATTATTACTGTAATGCCTGAAAATATTAACTTCTTTAATTTATGGATTTATTTATAGAGGAATTATTTGCTTTAAAAGAACCCTGAAACCATTGTGAGCAAAGTACAGTAGCACTATTATGGTTATTAAATAAATTTTAAGTTACAAAGCACACCCTATGAAACACACTAAACCTTGTAATTTGGATATGGTCAAACATAAAGAGTTAACTTGAGTTTGTAATTCTGCAGCAGCATGTAGAGCACAATAATTTTACATGGTGGAACATGTTGTTTAAACATATATTCTGCAACTTGTTATGGAACAGTGTGACTCTCCTTTTGAATGCTAATGAACTGGAAGGTGTCTCTATGAGGAAACCTACAAGGTCAGATAAATATTTAGAAATTTGTTTTGTAAAGGTGTGAGCTTCTTTTAAAAAGTTATTGAACTGGAAGGTGTCTCTATGAAGAAACCCAAAAAAACAGACAGATGTGGGAAAAGTATAATTTACAGCAAATATGTGTCCTTTAAAGACTTCTGCTATGTTGTAAACTTGTTTTGTAACATTTTTGTAACAGTGTGAGCCTCCTTTCGAAAGCTATCGAACTGGAAGTTGTGTCAAAGGAGAAACCAATAGAAAACAGTGATGGTAGAAATTAAAAATGGTCTGTAATGTCTTTCTCAAAACTTACTGCTAAGCATTAAACCTCAAATGAAATTAACAGTTTTATTTTTTAGGAAAACTTGGCTATGTTTGTATGACATGGCGCTATCCACATATGTGGTGCTGAAGGTCCATCCACAATCCTACCTGCAAATTAAAGTTTCAATAACTTTTCAATGGCTACCCAAGTTAACCCCAAATCACTTTGATGTTATTCTGCACTCTCTAAACAGCACAGTACACCATGGGGATTGGCAAATTTATTGCATTTAGTTGACTCTGAAATGCAGCTATATATACAGCTCAAATCTTATATGGTGGAACAAACAGCTCCAAAGCTTGTTAAAAGCACACAGTTGCTGCAATCTGGCAAAGTTTTCCTGCCCAGATAAAATACAAATTTTAGAATTCTTGCATCCTAATTAGGAAATAAATATTTTAGGTCTTGTAAGCATTTTGTAGATACTAAATAAAAAGTGAAATATCAAAATATCAAATTATGCTATTTTAAAAGCAAAGGTAAAGTACAGGAAAAAAAATTCTTTCTCATGAAATTAAATGTTATATGCAATACAAAAGACAGATTTTCATGTTTTAGATATTTTTTGCAGAGCAAGTCATGTTTGAGCTTCAATGCATAGAATCACTTGTTTAGAGCTTCGAAGAACACTAATGCTGCGTTTAGTGCAACTAAGCAAATGAAGAGAATTCAAGGCCACAGATGCTGTAAAGCTTCTGTCGCAGCGAGAGAAAGTTGGTTTATGCAATTTTAAGAGTAAAGCTCAAGTACATGAAAGCTGTGTCTTTCTCATGAAATGTAATGTTATTTGCAATGCAGAAGACAGATTTTCATGTGTTAAAGTTGTTTTGCAGAGCAAGTCATGTTTGAGCTTCAATGCACATTATCACTAGTTTAAACTTCTAAGAACACTAATGCTGTGTTTAGTGCAAGTAAATGAAGAGAATTCAAGGCCACAGATGCTGCGAAGCTTCTTTCTCAGTGAGAGAAATCTGGTTTATGCAATTTTAAGAGTAAAGCTCAAGTATATGAAAGATGTTTCTTTCTCATAAAATGTAATGTTATTTGCAATGGAGAAGACAGATTTTCATGTGTTAAAGTTTTTTTGCAAAGCAAGTCATGTTTGAGCTTCAATGCACATTATCACTAGTTTAAACCTTCTAAGACCATTAATGCTGTGTTTAGTGCAACTATGCAATGAAGAGAATTCAAGGCCACAGATGCTGTAAAGCTTCTGTCGCAGTGAGAGAAAGTTGGTTTATGCAATTTTAAGAGTAAAGCTCAAATACATGAAAGCTGTGTCTTTCTCATGAAATGTAATGTTATTTGCAATGCAGAAGACAGATTTTCATGCGTTAAAGTTTTTTTGCAGAGCAAGTCATGTTTGAGCTTCAATGCACATTATCACTAGTTTAAACTTCTAAGAACACTAATGCTGTGTTTAGTGCAAGTAAATGAAGAGAATTCAAGGCCACAGATGCTACGAAGCTTCTTTCTCAGTGAGAGAAAGCTGGTTTATGCAATTTTAAGAGTAAAGCTAAAGTACATGAAAGATGTTTCTTTCTCATAAAATGTAATGTTATTTGCAATGGAGAAGACAGATTTTCATGTGTTAAAGTTGTTTTGCAGAGCAAGTCATGTTTGAGCTTCAATGCACATTATCACTAGTTTAAACCTTCTAAGAACACTAATGCTGTGTTTAGTGCAAGTAAATGAAGAGAATTCAAGGCCACAGATGCTGCGAAGCTTCTTTCTCAGTGAGAGAAAGCTGGTTTATGCAATTTTAAGAGAAAAGCTCAAGTACATGAAAGATGTTTCTTTCTCATGATATGTAATGTTATTTTCAATGCAGAAGACAGATTTTCATGTGTTAAAGTTTTTTTGCAGAGCAAGTCGTTTGAGCTTCAATGCACATTATCACTAGTTTAAACCTAAGAACACCAATGCTGTGTTTAGTGCAACTAAGTAAATGAAGACAATTCAATGCCACAGTAGCAGAAAAGCTTCTTTTACATTAAAGAGAAAGCTGGTTTATGCAATTTTAAGAGTAAAGCTCAAGTACATGAAAGATGTTTCTTTCTCATGAAATGTAATGTTATTTGCAATGCAGAAGACAGATTTTCATGTGTTAAAGTTTTTTTGCAGAGCAAGTCATGTTTGAGCTTCAATGCACATTATCACTAGTTTGAACCTTCTAAGAACACCAATGCTGTGTTTAGTGTAACTAAGCAAATGAAGAGAATTCAAGGCCACAGATGCTGTAAAGCTTCTGTCGCAGCGAGAGAAAGTTGGTTTATGCAATTTTAAGAGTAAAGCTCAAGTACATGAAAGCTGTGTCTTTCTCATGAAATGTAATGTTATTTGCAATGCAGAAGACAGATTTTCATGTGTTAAAGTTGTTTTGCAGAGCAAGTCATGTTTGAGCTTCAATGCACATTATCACTAGTTTAAACTTCTAAGAATACTAATGCTGTGTTTAGTGCAAGTAAATGAAGAGAATTCAAGGCCACAGATGCTGCGAAGCTTCTTTCTCAGTGAGAGAAATCTGGTTTATGCAATTTTAAGAGTAAAGCTCAAGTACATGAAAGATGTTTCTTTCTCATAAAATGTAATGTTATTTGCAATGGAGAAGACAGATTTTAATGTGTTAAAGTTTTTTTGCAAAGCAAGTCATGTTTGAGCTTCAATGCACATTATCACTAGTTTAAACCTTCTAAGACCACTAATGCTGTGTTTAGTGCAACTATGCAATGAAGAGAATTCAAGGCCACAGATGCTGTAAAGCTTCTGTCGCAGCGAGAGAAAGTTGGTTTATGCAATTTTAAGAGTAAAGCTCAAGTACATGAAAGCTGTGTCTTTCTCATGAAATGTAATGTTATTTGCAATGCAGAAGACAGATTTTCATGTGTTAAAGTTGTTTTGCAGAGCAAGTCATGTTTGAGCTTCAATGCACATTATCACTAGTTTAAACTTCTAAGACCACTAATGCTGTGTTTAGTGCAACTATGCAATGAAGAGAATTCAAGGCCACAGATGCTGTAAAGCTTCTGTCGCAGTGAGAGAAAGTTGGTTTATGCAATTTTAAGAGTAAAGCTCAAATACATGAAAGCTGTGTCTTTCTCATAAAATGTAATGTTATTTGCAATGCAGAAGACAGATTTTCATGCGTTAAAGTTTTTTTGCAGAGCAAGTCATGTTTGAGCTTCAATGCACATTATCACTAGTTTAAACTTCTAAGAACACTAATGCTGTGTTTAGTGCAAGTAAATGAAGAGAATTCAAGGCCACAGATGCTGCGAAGCTTCTTTCTCAGTGAGAGAAAGCTGGTTTATGCAATTTTAAGAGTAAAGCTAAAGTACATGAAAGATGTTTCTTTCTCATAAAATGTAATGTTATTTGCAATGGAGAAGACAGATTTTCATGTGTTAAAGTTGTTTTGCAGAGCAAGTCATGTTTGAGCTTCAATGCACATTATCACTAGTTTAAACCTTCTAAGAACACTAATGCTGTGTTTAGTGCAAGTAAATGAAGAGAATTCAAGGCCACAGATGCTGCGAAGCTTCTTTCTCAGTGAGAGAAAGCTGGTTTATGCAATTTTAAGAGAAAAGCTCAAGTACATGAAAGATGTTTCTTTCTCATGAAATGTAATGTTATTTGCAATGCAGAGGACAGATTTTCATGTGTTAAAGTTTTTTTGCAGAGCAAGTCGTTTGAGCTTCAATGCACATTATCACTAGTTTAAACTTCTAAGACCACTAATGCTGTGTTTAGTGCAACTATGCAAATGAAGAGAATTCAAGGCCACAGATGCTGTAAAGCTTCTGTCGCAGTGAGAGAAAGTTGGTTTATGCAATTTTAAGAGTAAAGCTCAAGTACATGAAAGATGTTTCTTTCTCATGAAATGTAATGTTATTTGCAATGCAGAAGACAGATTTTCATGCGTTAAAGTTTTTTTGCAGAGCAAGTCATGTTTGAGCTTCAATGCACATTATCACTAGTTTAAACTTCTAAGAACACTAATGCTGTGTTTAGTGCAAGTAAATGAAGAGAATTCAAGGCCACAGATGCTGCGAAGCTTCTTTCTCAGTGAGAGAAATCTGGTTTATGCAATTTTAAGAGTAAAGCTAAAGTACATGAAAGATGTTTCTTTCTCATAAAATGTAATGTTATTTGCAATGGAGAAGACAGATTTTCATGTGTTAAAGTTGTTTTGCAGAGCAAGTCATGTTTGAGCTTCAATGCACATTATCACTAGTTTAAACCTTCTAAGAACACTAATGCTGTGTTTAGTGCAAGTAAATGAAGAGAATTCAAGGCCACAGATGCTGCGAAGCTTCTTTCTCAGTGAGAGAAAGCTGGTTTATGCAATTTTAAGAGAAAAGCTCAAGTACATGAAAGATGTTTCTTTCTCATGATATGTAATGTTATTTTCAATGCAGAAGACAGATTTTCATGTGTTAAAGTTTTTTTGCAGAGCAAGTCGTTTGAGCTTCAATGCACATTATCACTAGTTTAAACCTAAGAACACCAATGCTGTGTTTAGTGCAACTAAGTAAATGAAGACAATTCAATGCCACAGTAGCAGAAAAGCTTCTTTTACATTAAAGAGAAAGCTGGTTTATGCAATTTTAAGAGTAAAGCTCAAGTACATGAAAGATGTTTCTTTCTCATGAAATGTAATGTTATTTGCAATGCAGAAGACAGATTTTCATGTGTTAAAGTTTTTTTGCAGAGCAAGTCATGTTTGAGCTTCAATGCACATTATCACTAGTTTAAACCTTCTAAGAACACCAATGCTGTGTTTAGTGTAACTAAGCAAATGAAGAGAATTCAAGGCCACAGATGCTGTAAAGCTTCTGTCGCAGCGAGAGAAAGTTGGTTTATGCAATTTTAAGAGTAAAGCTCAAGTACATGAAAGCTGTGTCTTTCTCATGAAATGTAATGTTATTTGCAATGCAGAAGACAGATTTTCATGTGTTAAAGTTGTTTTGCAGAGCAAGTCATGTTTGAGCTTCAATGCACATTATCACTAGTTTAAACTTCTAAGAACACTAATGCTGTGTTTAGTGCAAGTAAATGAAGAGAATTCAAGGCCACAGATGCTGCGAAGCTTCTTTCTCAGTGAGAGAAATCTGGTTTATGCAATTTTAAGAGTAAAGCTCAAGTACATGAAAGATGTTTCTTTCTCATAAAATGTAATGTTATTTGCAATGGAGAAGACAGATTTTCATGTGTTAAAGTTTTTTTGCAAAGCAAGTCATGTTTGAGCTTCAATGCACATTATCACTAGTTTAAACCTTCTAAGACCACTAATGCTGTGTTTAGTGCAACTATGCAATGAAGAGAATTCAAGGCCACAGATGCTGTAAAGCTTCTGTCGCAGTGAGAGAAAGTTGGTTTATGCAATTTTAAGAGTAAAGCTCAAATACATGAAAGCTGTGTCTTTCTCATGAAATGTAATGTTATTTGCAATGCAGAAGAAAGATTTTCATGCGTTAAAGTTTTTTTGCAGAGCAAGTCATGTTTGAGCTTCAATGCACATTATCACTAGTTTAAACTTCTAAGAACACTAATGCTGTGTTTAGTGCAAGTAAATGAAGAGAATTCAAGGCCACAGATGCTGCGAAGCTTCTTTCTCAGTGAGAGAAAGCTGGTTTATGCAATTTTAAGAGTAAAGCTAAAGTACATGAAAGATGTTTCTTTCTCATAAAATGTAATGTTATTTGCAATGGAGAAGACAGATTTTCATGTGTTAAAGTTGTTTTGCAGAGCAAGTCATGTTTGAGCTTCAATGCACATTATCACTAGTTTAAACCTTCTAAGAACACTAATGCTGTGTTTAGTGCAAGTAAATGAAGAGAATTCAAGGCCACAGATGCTGCGAAGCTTCTTTCTCAGTGAGAGAAAGCTGGTTTATGCAATTTTAAGAGAAAAGCTCAAGTACATGAAAGATGTTTCTTTCTCATGAAATGTAATGTTATTTGCAATGCAGAAGACAGATTTTCATGTGTTAAAGTTTTTTTGCAGAGCAAGTCGTTTGAGCTTCAATGCACATTATCACTAGTTTAAACCTAAGACCACTAATGCTGTGTTTAGTGCAACTATGCAAATGAAGAGAATTCAAGGCCACAGATGCTGTAAAGCTTCTGTCGCAGTGAGAGAAAGTTGGTTTATGCAATTTTAAGAGTAAAGCTCAAGTACATGAAAGATGTTTCTTTCTCATGAAATGTAATGTTATTTGCAATGCAGAAGACAGATTTTCATGCGTTAAAGTTTTTTTGCAGAGCAAGTCATGTTTGAGCTTCAATGCACATTATCACTAGTTTAAACTTCTAAGAACACTAATGCTGAGAGAAATCTGGTTTATGCAATTTTAAGAGTAAAGCTCAAGTACATGAAAGATGTTTCTTTCTCATAAAATGTAATGTTATTTGCAATGGAGAAGACAGATTTTCATGTGTTAAAGTTGTTTTGCAGAGCAAGTCATGTTTGAGCTTCAATGCACATTATCACTAGTTTAAACCTTCTAAGAACACTAATGCTGTGTTTATGTCAACTATGCAAATGAAGAGAACGCAAGGCCACATTTGCTGAAAAGCTTCTTTCTCAGTGAGAGAAAGTTGGTTTATGCAATTTTAAGAGTAAAGCTCAAGTACATGAAAGCTGTGTCTTTCTCATGAAATGTAATGTTATTTGCAATGCAGAAGACAGATTTTCATGTGTTAAAGTTGTTTTGCAGAGCAAGTCATGTTTGAGCTTCAATGCACATTATCACTAGTTTAAACTTCTAAGAACACTAATGCTGTGTTTAGTGCAAGTAAATGAAGAGAATTCAAGGCCACAGATGCTGCGAAGCTTCTTTCTCAGTGAGAGAAATCTGGTTTATGCAATTTTAAGAGTAAAGCTCAAGTACATGAAAGATGTTTCTTTCTCATAAAATGTAATGTTATTTGCAATGGAGAAGACAGATTTTCATGTGTTAAAGTTTTTTTGCAGAGCAAGTCATGTTTGAGCTTCAATGCACATTATCACTAGTTTAAACCTTCTAAGACCACTAATGCTGTGTTTAGTGCAACTAAGTAAATGAAGACAATTCAATGCCACAGTTGCAGAAAAGCTTCTTTCTCATTAAGAGAAATCTGGTTTATGCAATTTTAAGAGTAAAGCTCAAGTACATGAAAGCTGTGTCTTTCTCATGAAATGTAATGTTATTTGCAATGCAGAAGACAGATTTTCATGTGTTAAAGTTGTTTTGCAGAGCAAGTCATGTTTGAGCTTCAATGCACATTATCACTAGTTTAAACCTTCTAAGAACACTAATGCTGTGTTTATGTCAACTATGCAAATGAAGAGAACGCAAGGCCACATTTGCTGAAAAGCTTCTTTCTCAGTGAGAGAAAGTTGGTTTATGCAATTTTAAGAGTAAAGCTCAAGTACATGAAAGCTGTGTCTTTCTCATGAAATGTAATGTTATTTGCAATGCAGAAGACAGATTTTCATGCGTTAAAGTTTTTTTGCAGAGCAAGTCATGTTTGAGCTTCAATGCACATTATCACTAGTTTAAACTTCTAAGAACACTAATGCTGTGTTTAGTGCAAGTAAATAAAGAGAATTCAAGGCCACAGATGCTGCGAAGCTTCTTTCTCAGTGAGAGAAAGCTGGTTTATGCAATTTTAAGAGTAAAGGTCAAGTACATGAAAGCTGTGTCTTTCTCATGAAATGTAATGTTATTTGCAATGCAGAAGACAGATTTTCATGCGTTAAAGTTTTTTTGCAGAGCAAGTCATGTTTGAGCTTCAATGCACATTATCACTAGTTTAAACTTCTAAGAACACTAATGCTGTGTTTAGTGCAAGTAAATGAAGAGAATTCAAGGCCACAGATGCTGCGAAGCTTCTTTCTCAGTGAGAGAAAGCTGGTTTATGCAATTTTAAGAGTAAAGCTCAAGTACATGAAAGATGTTTCTTTCTCATGAAATGTAATGTTATTTGCAATGCAGAAGACAGATTTCATGTGTTAAAGTTTTTTTGCAGAGCAAGTCATGTTTGAGCTTCAATGCACATTATCACTAGTTTAAACCTTCTAAGAACACCAATGCTGTGTTTAGTGTAACTAAGCAAATGAAGAGAATTCAAGGCCACAGATGCTGTAAAGCTTCTGTCGCAGCGAGAGAAAGTTGGTTTATGCAATTTTAAGAGTAAAGCTCAAGTACATGAAAGCTGTGTCTTTCTCATGAAATGTAATGTTATTTGCAATGCAGAAGACAGATTTTCATGTGTTAAAGTTGTTTTGCAGAGCAAGTCATGTTTGAGCTTCAATGCACATTATCACTAGTTTAAACTTCTAAGAACACTAATGCTGTGTTTAGTGCAAGTAAATGAAGAGAATTCAAGGCCACAGATGCTGCGAAGCTTCTTTCTCAGTGAGAGAAATCTGGTTTATGCAATTTTAAGAGTAAAGCTCAAGTATATGAAAGATGTTTCTTTCTCATAAAATGTAATGTTATTTGCAATGGAGAAGACAGATTTTCATGTGTTAAAGTTTTTTTGCAAAGCAAGTCATGTTTGAGCTTCAATGCACATTATCACTAGTTTAAACCTTCTTAGACCACTAATGCTGTGTTTAGTGCAACTATGCAATGAAGAGAATTCAAGGCCACAGATGCTGTAAAGCTTCTGTCGCAGTGAGAGAAAGTTGGTTTATGCAATTTTAAGAGTAAAGCTCAAATACATGAAAGCTGTGTCTTTCTCATGAAATGTAATGTTATTTGCAATGCAGAAGACAGATTTTCATGTGTTAAAGTTGTTTTGCAGAGCAAGTCATGTTTGAGCTTCAATGCACATTATCACTAGTTTAAACCTTCTAAGAACACCAATGCTGTGTTTAGTGTAACTAAGCAAATGAAGAGAATTCAAGGCCACAGATGCTGTAAAGCTTCTGTCGCAGCGAGAGAAAGTTGGTTTATGCAATTTTAAGAGTAAAGCTCAAGTACATGAAAGCTGTGTCTTTCTCATGAAATGTAATGTTATTTGCAATGCAGAAGACAGATTTTCATGTGTTAAAGTTGTTTTGCAGAGCAAGTCATGTTTGAGCTTCAATGCACATTATCACTAGTTTAAACTTCTAAGAACACTAATGCTGTGTTTAGTGCAAGTAAATGAAGAGAATTCAAGGCCACAGATGCTGCGAAGCTTCTTTCTTAGTGAGAGAAAGCTGGTTTATGCAATTTTAAGAGTAAAGCTCAAGTACATGAAAGATGTTTCTTTCTCATGAAATGTAATGTTATTTGCAATGCAGAAGACAGATTTCATGTGTTAAAGTTTTTTTGCAGAGCAAGTCATGTTTGAGCTTCAATGCACATTATCACTAGTTTAAACATTCTAAGAACACCAATGCTGTGTTTAGTGTAACTAAGCAAATGAGGAGAATTCAAGGCCACAGATGCTGTAAAGCTTCTGTCGCAGCGAGAGAAAGTTGGTTTATGCAATTTTAAGAGTAAAGCTCAAGTACATGAAAGCTGTGTCTTTCTCATGAAATGTAATGTTATTTGCAATGCAGAAGACAGATTTTCATGTGTTAAAGTTGTTTTGCAGAGCAAGTCATGTTTGACCTTCAATGCACATTATCACTAGTTTAAACTTCTAAGAACACTAATGCTGTGTTTAGTGCAAGTAAATGAAGAGAATTCAAGGCCACAGATGCTGCGAAGCTTCTTTCTCAGTGAGAGAAATCTGGTTTATGCAATTTTAAGAGTAAAGCTCAAGTATATGAAAGATGTTTCTTTCTCATAAAATGTAATGTTATTTGCAATGGAGAAGACAGATTTTCATGTGTTAAAGTTTTTTTGCAAAGCAAGTCATGTTTGAGCTTCAATGCACATTATCACTAGTTTAAACCTTCTAAGACCACTAATGCTGTGTTTAGTGCAACTATGCAATGAAGAGAATTCAAGGCCACAGATGCTGTAAAGCTTCTGTCGCAGTGAGAGAAAGTTGGTTTATGTAATTTTAAGAGTAAAGCTCAAATACATGAAAGCTGTGTCTTTCTCATGAAATGTAATGTTATTTGCAATGCAGAAGACAGATTTTCATGCGTTAAAGTTTTTTTGCAGAGCAAGTCATGTTTGAGCTTCAATGCACATTATCACTAGTTTAAACTTCTAAGAACACTAATGCTGTGTTTAGTGCAAGTAAATGAAGAGAATTCAAGGCCACAGATGCTGCGAAGCTTCTTTCTCAGTGAGAGAAAGCTGGTTTATGCAATTTTAAGAGTAAAGCTAAAGTACATGAAAGATGTTTCTTTCTCATAAAATGTAATGTTATTTGCAATGGAGAAGACAGATTTTCATGTGTTAAAGTTGTTTTGCAGAGCAAGTCATGTTTGAGCTTCAATGCACATTATCACTAGTTTAAACCTTCTAAGAACACTAATGCTGTGTTTAGTGCAAGTAAATGAAGAGAATTCAAGGCCACAGATGCTGCGAAGCTTCTTTCTCAGTGAGAGAAAGCTGGTTTATGCAATTTTAAGAGAAAAGCTCAAGTACATGAAAGATGTTTCTTTCTCATGATATGTAATGTTATTTTCAATGCAGAAGACAGATTTTCATGTGTTAAAGTTTTTTTGCAGAGCAAGTCGTTTGAGCTTCAATGCACATTATCACTAGTTTAAACCTAAGAACACCAATGCTGTGTTTAGTGCAACTAAGTAAATGAAGACAATTCAATGCCACAGTAGCAGAAAAGCTTCTTTTACATTAAAGAGAAAGCTGGTTTATGCAATTTTAAGAGTAAAGCTCAAGTACATGAAAGATGTTTCTTTCTCATGAAATGTAATGTTATTTGCAATGCAGAAGACAGATTTTCATGTGTTAAAGTTTTTTTGCAGAGCAAGTCATGTTTGAGCTTCAATGCACATTATCACTAGTTTAAACCTTCTAAGAACACCAATGCTGTGTTTAGTGTAACTAAGCAAATGAAGAGAATTCAAGGCCACAGATGCTGTAAAGCTTCTGTCGCAGCGAGAGAAAGTTGGTTTATGCAATTTTAAGAGTAAAGCTCAAGTACATGAAAGCTGTGTCTTTCTCATGAAATGTAATGTTATTTGCAATGCAGAAGACAGATTTTCATGTGTTAAAGTTGTTTTGCAGAGCAAGTCATGTTTGAGCTTCAATGCACATTATCACTAGTTTAAACTTCTAAGAACACTAATGCTGTGTTTAGTGCAAGTAAATGAAGAGAATTCAAGGCCACAGATGCTGCGAAGCTTCTTTCTCAGTGAGAGAAATCTGGTTTATGCAATTTTAAGAGTAAAGCTCAAGTATATGAAAGATGTTTCTTTCTCATAAAATGTAATGTTATTTGCAATGGAGAAGACAGATTTTCATGTGTTAAAGTTTTTTTGCAAAGCAAGTCATGTTTGAGCTTCAATGCACATTATCACTAGTTTAAACCTTCTAAGACCACTAATGCTGTGTTTAGTGCAACTATGCAATGAAGAGAATTCAAGGCCACAGATGCTGTAAAGCTTCTGTCGCAGTGAGAGAAAGTTGGTTTATGCAATTTTAAGAGTAAAGCTCAAATACATGAAAGCTGTGTCTTTCTCATGAAATGTAATGTTATTTGCAATGCAGAAGACAGATTTTCATGTGTTAAAGTTGTTTTGCAGAGCAAGTCATGTTTGAGCTTCAATGCACATTATCACTAGTTTAAACCTTCTAAGAACACTAATGCTGTGTTTATGTCAACTATGCAAATGAAGAGAACGCAAGGCCACATTTGCTGAAAAGCTTCTTTCTCAGTGAGAGAAAGTTGGTTTATGCAATTTTAAGAGTAAAGCTCAAGTACATGAAAGCTGTGTCTTTCTCATGAAATGTAATGTTATTTGCAATGCAGAAGACAGATTTTCATGCGTTAAAGTTTTTTTGCAGAGCAAGTCATGTTTGAGCTTCATTGCACATTATCACTAGTTTAAACTTCTAAGAACACTAATGCTGTGTTTAGTGCAAGTAAATGAAGAGAATTCAAGGCCACAGATGCTGCGAAGCTTCTTTCTCAGTGAGAGAAAGCTGGTTTATGCAATTTTAAGAGTAAAGCTCAAGTACATGAAAGCTGTGTCTTTCTCATGAAATGTAATGTTATTTGCAATGCAGAAGACAGATTTTCATGCGTTAAAGTTTTTTTGCAGAGCAAGTCATGTTTGAGCTTCAATGCACATTATCACTAGTTTAAACCTTCTAAGAACACCAATGCTGTGTTTAGTGTAACTAAGCAAATGAAGAGAATTCAAGGCCACAGATGCTGTAAAGCTTCTGTCGCAGCGAGAGAAAGTTGGTTTATGCAATTTTAAGAGTAAAGCTCAAGTACATGAAAGCTGTGTCTTTCTCATGAAATGTAATGTTATTTGCAATGCAGAAGACAGATTTTCATGTGTTAAAGTTGTTTTGCAGAGCAAGTCATGTTTGAGCTTCAATGCACATTATCACTAGTTTAAACTTCTAAGAACACTAATGCTGTGTTTAGTGCAAGTAAATGAAGAGAATTCAAGGCCACAGATGCTGCGAAGCTTCTTTCTCAGTGAGAGAAATCTGGTTTATGCAATTTTAAGAGTAAAGCTCAAGTACATGAAAGATGTTTCTTTCTCATAAAATGTAATGTTATTTGCAATGGAGAAGACAGATTTTCATGTGTTAAAGTTTTTTTGCAGAGCAAGTCATGTTTGAGCTTCAATGCACATTATCACTAGTTTAAACCTTCTAAGACCACTAATGCTGTGTTTAGTGCAACTAAGTAAATGAAGACAATTCAATGCCACAGTTGCAGAAAAGCTTCTTTCTCATTAAGAGAAATCTGGTTTATGCAATTTTAAGAGTAAAGCTCAAGTACATGAAAGCTGTGTCTTTCTCATGAAATGTAATGTTATTTGCAATGCAGAAGACAGATTTTCATGTGTTAAAGTTGTTTTGCAGAGCAAGTCATGTTTGAGCTTCAATGCACATTATCACTAGTTTAAACCTTCTAAGAACACTAATGCTGTGTTTATGTCAACTATGCAAATGAAGAGAACGCAAGGCCACATTTGCTGAAAAGCTTCTTTCTCAGTGAGAGAAAGTTGGTTTATGCAATTTTAAGAGTAAAGCTCAAGTACATGAAAGCTGTGTCTTTCTCATGAAATGTAATGTTATTTGCAATGCAGAAGACAGATTTTCATGCGTTAAAGTTTTTTTGCAGAGCAAGTCATGTTTGAGCTTCAATGCACATTATCACTAGTTTAAACTTCTAAGAACACTAATGCTGTGTTTAGTGCAAGTAAATGAAGAGAATTCAAGGCCACAGATGCTGCGAAGCTTCTTTCTCAGTGAGAGAAAGCTGGTTTATGCAATTTTTAGAGTAAAGCTCAAGTACATGAAAGCTGTGTCTTTCTCATGAAATGTAATGTTATTTGCAATGCAGAAGACAGATTTTCATGCGTTAAAGTTTTTTTGCAGAGCAAGTCATGTTTGAGCTTCAATGCACATTATCACTAGTTTAAACTTCTAAGAACACTAATGCTGTGTTTAGTGCAAGTAAATGAAGAGAATTCAAGGCCACAGATGCTGCGAAGCTTCTTTCTCAGTGAGAGAAAGCTGGTTTATGCAATTTTAAGAGTAAAGCTCAAGTACATGAAAGATGTTTCTTTCTCATGAAATGTAATGTTATTTGCAATGCAGAAGACAGATTTCATGTGTTAAAGTTTTTTTGCAGAGCAAGTCATGTTTGAGCTTCAATGCACATTATCACTAGTTTAAACCTTCTAAGAACACCAATGCTGTGTTTAGTGTAACTAAGCAAATGAAGAGAATTCAAGGCCACAGATGCTGTAAAGCTTCTGTCGCAGCGAGAGAAAGTTGGTTTATGCAATTTTAAGAGTAAAGCTCAAGTACATGAAAGCTGTGTCTTTCTCATGAAATGTAATGTTATTTGCAATGCAGAAGACAGATTTTCATGTGTTAAAGTTGTTTTGCAGAGCAAGTCATGTTTGAGCTTCAATGCACATTATCACTAGTTTAAACTTCTAAGAACACTAATGCTGTGTTTAGTGCAAGTAAATGAAGAGAATTCAAGGCCACAGATGCTGCGAAGCTTCTTTCTCAGTGAGAGAAATCTGGTTTATGCAATTTTAAGAGTAAAGCTCAAGTATATGAAAGATGTTTCTTTCTCATAAAATGTAATGTTATTTGCAATGGAGAAGACAGATTTTCATGTGTTAAAGTTTTTTTGCAAAGCAAGTCATGTTTGAGCTTCAATGCACATTATCACTAGTTTAAACCTTCTAAGACCATTAATGCTGTGTTTAGTGCAACTATGCAATGAAGAGAATTCAAGGCCACAGATGCTGTAAAGCTTCTGTCGCAGTGAGAGAAAGTTGGTTTATGCAATTTTAAGAGTAAAGCTCAAATACATGAAAGCTGTGTCTTTCTCATGAAATGTAATGTTATTTGCAATGCAGAAGACAGATTTTCATGCGTTAAAGTTTTTTTGCAGAGCAAGTCATGTTTGAGCTTCAATGCACATTATCACTAGTTTAAACTTCTAAGAACACTAATGCTGTGTTTAGTGCAAGTAAATGAAGAGAATTCAAGGCCACAGATGCTACGAAGCTTCTTTCTCAGTGAGAGAAAGCTGGTTTATGCAATTTTAAGAGTAAAGCTAAAGTACATGAAAGATGTTTCTTTCTCATAAAATGTAATGTTATTTGCAATGGAGAAGACAGATTTTCATGTGTTAAAGTTGTTTTGCAGAGCAAGTCATGTTTGAGCTTCAATGCACATTATCACTAGTTTAAACCTTCTAAGAACACTAATGCTGTGTTTAGTGCAAGTAAATGAAGAGAATTCAAGGCCACAGATGCTGCGAAGCTTCTTTCTCAGTGAGAGAAAGCTGGTTTATGCAATTTTAAGAGAAAAGCTCAAGTACATGAAAGATGTTTCTTTCTCATGATATGTAATGTTATTTTCAATGCAGAAGACAGATTTTCATGTGTTAAAGTTTTTTTGCAGAGCAAGTCGTTTGAGCTTCAATGCACATTATCACTAGTTTAAACCTAAGAACACCAATGCTGTGTTTAGTGCAACTAAGTAAATGAAGACAATTCAATGCCACAGTAGCAGAAAAGCTTCTTTTACATTAAAGAGAAAGCTGGTTTATGCAATTTTAAGAGTAAAGCTCAAGTACATGAAAGATGTTTCTTTCTCATGAAATGTAATGTTATTTGCAATGCAGAAGACAGATTTTCATGTGTTAAAGTTTTTTTGCAGAGCAAGTCATGTTTGAGCTTCAATGCACATTATCACTAGTTTGAACCTTCTAAGAACACCAATGCTGTGTTTAGTGTAACTAAGCAAATGAAGAGAATTCAAGGCCACAGATGCTGTAAAGCTTCTGTCGCAGCGAGAGAAAGTTGGTTTATGCAATTTTAAGAGTAAAGCTCAAGTACATGAAAGCTGTGTCTTTCTCATGAAATGTAATGTTATTTGCAATGCAGAAGACAGATTTTCATGTGTTAAAGTTGTTTTGCAGAGCAAGTCATGTTTGAGCTTCAATGCACATTATCACTAGTTTAAACTTCTAAGAATACTAATGCTGTGTTTAGTGCAAGTAAATGAAGAGAATTCAAGGCCACAGATGCTGCGAAGCTTCTTTCTCAGTGAGAGAAATCTGGTTTATGCAATTTTAAGAGTAAAGCTCAAGTACATGAAAGATGTTTCTTTCTCATAAAATGTAATGTTATTTGCAATGGAGAAGACAGATTTTCATGTGTTAAAGTTTTTTTGCAAAGCAAGTCATGTTTGAGCTTCAATGCACATTATCACTAGTTTAAACCTTCTAAGAACACTAATGCTGTGTTTATGTCAACTATGCAAATGAAGAGAACGCAAGGCCACATTTGCTGAAAAGCTTCTTTCTCAGTGAGAGAAAGTTGGTTTATGCAATTTTAAGAGTAAAGCTCAAGTACATGAAAGCTGTGTCTTTCTCATGAAATGTAATGTTATTTGCAATGCAGAAGACAGATTTTCATGCGTTAAAGTTTTTTTGCAGAGCAAGTCATGTTTGAGCTTCAATGCACATTATCACTAGTTTAAACTTCTAAGAACACTAATGCTGTGTTTAGTGCAAGTAAATAAAGAGAATTCAAGGCCACAGATGCTGCGAAGCTTCTTTCTCAGTGAGAGAAAGCTGGTTTATGCAATTTTAAGAGTAAAGGTCAAGTACATGAAAGCTGTGTCTTTCTCATGAAATGTAATGTTATTTGCAATGCAGAAGACAGATTTTCATGCGTTAAAGTTTTTTTGCAGAGCAAGTCATGTTTGAGCTTCAATGCACATTATCACTAGTTTAAACTTCTAAGAACACTAATGCTGTGTTTAGTGCAAGTAAATGAAGAGAATTCAAGGCCACAGATGCTGCGAAGCTTCTTTCTCAGTGAGAGAAAGCTGGTTTATGCAATTTTAAGAGTAAAGCTCAAGTACATGAAAGATGTTTCTTTCTCATGAAATGTAATGTTATTTGCAATGCAGAAGACAGATTTCATGTGTTAAAGTTTTTTTGCAGAGCAAGTCATGTTTGAGCTTCAATGCACATTATCACTAGTTTAAACCTTCTAAGAACACCAATGCTGTGTTTAGTGTAACTAAGCAAATGAAGAGAATTCAAGGCCACAGATGCTGTAAAGCTTCTGTCGCAGCGAGAGAAAGTTGGTTTATGCAATTTTAAGAGTAAAGCTCAAGTACATGAAAGCTGTGTCTTTCTCATGAAATGTAATGTTATTTGCAATGCAGAAGACAGATTTTCATGTGTTAAAGTTGTTTTGCAGAGCAAGTCATGTTTGAGCTTCAATGCACATTATCACTAGTTTAAACCTTCTAAGAACACCAATGCTGTGTTTAGTGTAACTAAGCAAATGAAGAGAATTCAAGGCCACAGATGCTGTAAAGCTTCTGTCGCAGCGAGAGAAAGTTGGTTTATGCAATTTTAAGAGTAAAGCTCAAATACATGAAAGCTGTGTCTTTCTCATGAAATGTAATGTTATTTGCAATGCAGAAGACAGATTTTCATGCGTTAAAGTTTTTTTGCAGAGCAAGTCATGTTTGAGCTTCAATGCACATTATCACTAGTTTAAACTTCTAAGAACACTAATGCTGTGTTTAGTGCAAGTAAATGAAGAGAATTCAAGGCCACAGATGCTGCGAAGCTTCTTTCTCAGTGAGAGAAAGCTGGTTTATGCAATTTTAAGAGTAAAGCTAAAGTACATGAAAGATGTTTCTTTCTCATAAAATGTAATGTTATTTGCAATGGAGAAGACAGATTTTCATGTGTTAAAGTTGTTTTGCAGAGCAAGTCATGTTTGAGCTTCAATGCACATTATCACTAGTTTAAACCTTCTAAGAACACTAATGCTGTGTTTAGTGCAAGTAAATGAAGAGAATTCAAGGCCACAGATGCTGCGAAGCTTCTTTCTCAGTGAGAGAAAGCTGGTTTATGCAATTTTAAGAGAAAAGCTCAAGTACATGAAAGATGTTTCTTTCTCATGATATGTAATGTTATTTTCAATGCAGAAGACAGATTTTCATGTGTTAAAGTTTTTTTGCAGAGCAAGTCGTTTGAGCTTCAATGCACATTATCACTAGTTTAAACCTAAGAACACCAATGCTGTGTTTAGTGCAACTAAGTAAATGAAGACAATTCAATGCCACAGTAGCAGAAAAGCTTCTTTTACATTAAAGAGAAAGCTGGTTTATGCAATTTTAAGAGTAAAGCTCAAGTACATGAAAGATGTTTCTTTCTCATGAAATGTAATGTTATTTGCAATGCAGAAGACAGATTTTCATGTGTTAAAGTTTTTTTGCAGAGCAAGTCATGTTTGAGCTTCAATGCACATTATCACTAGTTTAAACCTTCTAAGAACACCAATGCTGTGTTTAGTGTAACTAAGCAAATGAAGAGAATTCAAGGCCACAGATGCTGTAAAGCTTCTGTCGCAGCGAGAGAAAGTTGGTTTATGCAATTTTAAGAGTAAAGCTCAAGTACATGAAAGCTGTGTCTTTCTCATGAAATGTAATGTTATTTGCAATGCAGAAGACAGATTTTCATGTGTTAAAGTTGTTTTGCAGAGCAAGTCATGTTTGAGCTTCAATGCACATTATCACTAGTTTAAACTTCTAAGAACACTAATGCTGTGTTTAGTGCAAGTAAATGAAGAGAATTCAAGGCCACAGATGCTGCGAAGCTTCTTTCTCAGTGAGAGAAATCTGGTTTATGCAATTTTAAGAGTAAAGCTCAAGTATATGAAAGATGTTTCTTTCTCATAAAATGTAATGTTATTTGCAATGGAGAAGACAGATTTTCATGTGTTAAAGTTTTTTTGCAAAGCAAGTCATGTTTGAGCTTCAATGCACATTATCACTAGTTTAAACCTTCTAAGACCACTAATGCTGTGTTTAGTGCAACTATGCAATGAAGAGAATTCAAGGCCACAGATGCTGTAAAGCTTCTGTCGCAGTGAGAGAAAGTTGGTTTATGCAATTTTAAGAGTAAAGCTCAAATACATGAAAGCTGTGTCTTTCTCATGAAATGTAATGTTATTTGCAATGCAGAAGACAGATTTTCATGTGTTAAAGTTGTTTTGCAGAGCAAGTCATGTTTGAGCTTCAATGCACATTATCACTAGTTTAAACCTTCTAAGAACACTAATGCTGTGTTTATGTCAACTATGCAAATGAAGAGAACGCAAGGCCACATTTGCTGAAAAGCTTCTTTCTCAGTGAGAGAAAGTTGGTTTATGCAATTTTAAGAGTAAAGCTCAAGTACATGAAAGCTGTGTCTTTCTCATGAAATGTAATGTTATTTGCAATGCAGAAGACAGATTTTCATGCGTTAAAGTTTTTTTGCAGAGCAAGTCATGTTTGAGCTTCATTGCACATTATCACTAGTTTAAACTTCTAAGAACACTAATGCTGTGTTTAGTGCAAGTAAATGAAGAGAATTCAAGGCCACAGATGCTGCGAAGCTTCTTTCTCAGTGAGAGAAAGCTGGTTTATGCAATTTTAAGAGTAAAGCTCAAGTACATGAAAGCTGTGTCTTTCTCATGAAATGTAATGTTATTTGCAATGCAGAAGACAGATTTTCATGCGTTAAAGTTTTTTTGCAGAGCAAGTCATGTTTGAGCTTCAATGCACATTATCACTAGTTTAAACCTTCTAAGAACACCAATGCTGTGTTTAGTGTAACTAAGCAAATGAAGAGAATTCAAGGCCACAGATGCTGTAAAGCTTCTGTCGCAGCGAGAGAAAGTTGGTTTATGCAATTTTAAGAGTAAAGCTCAAGTACATGAAAGCTGTGTCTTTCTCATGAAATGTAATGTTATTTGCAATGCAGAAGACAGATTTTCATGTGTTAAAGTTGTTTTGCAGAGCAAGTCATGTTTGAGCTTCAATGCACATTATCACTAGTTTAAACTTCTAAGAACACTAATGCTGTGTTTAGTGCAAGTAAATGAAGAGAATTCAAGGCCACAGATGCTGCGAAGCTTCTTTCTCAGTGAGAGAAATCTGGTTTATGCAATTTTAAGAGTAAAGCTCAAGTACATGAAAGATGTTTCTTTCTCATAAAATGTAATGTTATTTGCAATGGAGAAGACAGATTTTCATGTGTTAAAGTTTTTTTGCAGAGCAAGTCATGTTTGAGCTTCAATGCACATTATCACTAGTTTAAACCTTCTAAGACCACTAATGCTGTGTTTAGTGCAACTAAGTAAATGAAGACAATTCAATGCCACAGTTGCAGAAAAGCTTCTTTCTCATTAAGAGAAATCTGGTTTATGCAATTTTAAGAGTAAAGCTCAAGTACATGAAAGCTGTGTCTTTCTCATGAAATGTAATGTTATTTGCAATGCAGAAGACAGATTTTCATGTGTTAAAGTTGTTTTGCAGAGCAAGTCATGTTTGAGCTTCAATGCACATTATCACTAGTTTAAACCTTCTAAGAACACTAATGCTGTGTTTATGTCAACTATGCAAATGAAGAGAACGCAAGGCCACATTTGCTGAAAAGCTTCTTTCTCAGTGAGAGAAAGTTGGTTTATGCAATTTTAAGAGTAAAGCTCAAGTACATGAAAGCTGTGTCTTTCTCATGAAATGTAATGTTATTTGCAATGCAGAAGACAGATTTTCATGCGTTAAAGTTTTTTTGCAGAGCAAGTCATGTTTGAGCTTCAATGCACATTATCACTAGTTTAAACTTCTAAGAACACTAATGCTGTGTTTAGTGCAAGTAAATGAAGAGAATTCAAGGCCACAGATGCTGCGAAGCTTCTTTCTCAGTGAGAGAAAGCTGGTTTATGCAATTTTTAGAGTAAAGCTCAAGTACATGAAAGCTGTGTCTTTCTCATGAAATGTAATGTTATTTGCAATGCAGAAGACAGATTTTCATGCGTTAAAGTTTTTTTGCAGAGCAAGTCATGTTTGAGCTTCAATGCACATTATCACTAGTTTAAACTTCTAAGAACACTAATGCTGTGTTTAGTGCAAGTAAATGAAGAGAATTCAAGGCCACAGATGCTGCGAAGCTTCTTTCTCAGTGAGAGAAAGCTGGTTTATGCAATTTTAAGAGTAAAGCTCAAGTACATGAAAGATGTTTCTTTCTCATGAAATGTAATGTTATTTGCAATGCAGAAGACAGATTTCATGTGTTAAAGTTTTTTTGCAGAGCAAGTCATGTTTGAGCTTCAATGCACATTATCACTAGTTTAAACCTTCTAAGAACACCAATGCTGTGTTTAGTGTAACTAAGCAAATGAAGAGAATTCAAGGCCACAGATGCTGTAAAGCTTCTGTCGCAGCGAGAGAAAGTTGGTTTATGCAATTTTAAGAGTAAAGCTCAAGTACATGAAAGCTGTGTCTTTCTCATGAAATGTAATGTTATTTGCAATGCAGAAGACAGATTTTCATGTGTTAAAGTTGTTTTGCAGAGCAAGTCATGTTTGAGCTTCAATGCACATTATCACTAGTTTAAACTTCTAAGAACACTAATGCTGTGTTTAGTGCAAGTAAATGAAGAGAATTCAAGGCCACAGATGCTGCGAAGCTTCTTTCTCAGTGAGAGAAATCTGGTTTATGCAATTTTAAGAGTAAAGCTCAAGTATATGAAAGATGTTTCTTTCTCATAAAATGTAATGTTATTTGCAATGGAGAAGACAGATTTTCATGTGTTAAAGTTTTTTTGCAAAGCAAGTCATGTTTGAGCTTCAATGCACATTATCACTAGTTTAAACCTTCTAAGACCATTAATGCTGTGTTTAGTGCAACTATGCAATGAAGAGAATTCAAGGCCACAGATGCTGTAAAGCTTCTGTCGCAGTGAGAGAAAGTTGGTTTATGCAATTTTAAGAGTAAAGCTCAAATACATGAAAGCTGTGTCTTTCTCATGAAATGTAATGTTATTTGCAATGCAGAAGACAGATTTTCATGCGTTAAAGTTTTTTTGCAGAGCAAGTCATGTTTGAGCTTCAATGCACATTATCACTAGTTTAAACTTCTAAGAACACTAATGCTGTGTTTAGTGCAAGTAAATGAAGAGAATTCAAGGCCACAGATGCTACGAAGCTTCTTTCTCAGTGAGAGAAAGCTGGTTTATGCAATTTTAAGAGTAAAGCTAAAGTACATGAAAGATGTTTCTTTCTCATAAAATGTAATGTTATTTGCAATGGAGAAGACAGATTTTCATGTGTTAAAGTTGTTTTGCAGAGCAAGTCATGTTTGAGCTTCAATGCACATTATCACTAGTTTAAACCTTCTAAGAACACTAATGCTGTGTTTAGTGCAAGTAAATGAAGAGAATTCAAGGCCACAGATGCTGCGAAGCTTCTTTCTCAGTGAGAGAAAGCTGGTTTATGCAATTTTAAGAGAAAAGCTCAAGTACATGAAAGATGTTTCTTTCTCATGATATGTAATGTTATTTTCAATGCAGAAGACAGATTTTCATGTGTTAAAGTTTTTTTGCAGAGCAAGTCGTTTGAGCTTCAATGCACATTATCACTAGTTTAAACCTAAGAACACCAATGCTGTGTTTAGTGCAACTAAGTAAATGAAGACAATTCAATGCCACAGTAGCAGAAAAGCTTCTTTTACATTAAAGAGAAAGCTGGTTTATGCAATTTTAAGAGTAAAGCTCAAGTACATGAAAGATGTTTCTTTCTCATGAAATGTAATGTTATTTGCAATGCAGAAGACAGATTTTCATGTGTTAAAGTTTTTTTGCAGAGCAAGTCATGTTTGAGCTTCAATGCACATTATCACTAGTTTGAACCTTCTAAGAACACCAATGCTGTGTTTAGTGTAACTAAGCAAATGAAGAGAATTCAAGGCCACAGATGCTGTAAAGCTTCTGTCGCAGCGAGAGAAAGTTGGTTTATGCAATTTTAAGAGTAAAGCTCAAGTACATGAAAGCTGTGTCTTTCTCATGAAATGTAATGTTATTTGCAATGCAGAAGACAGATTTTCATGTGTTAAAGTTGTTTTGCAGAGCAAGTCATGTTTGAGCTTCAATGCACATTATCACTAGTTTAAACTTCTAAGAATACTAATGCTGTGTTTAGTGCAAGTAAATGAAGAGAATTCAAGGCCACAGATGCTGCGAAGCTTCTTTCTCAGTGAGAGAAAGCTGGTTTATGCAATTTTTAGAGTAAAGCTCAAGTACATGAAAGCTGTGTCTTTCTCATGAAATGTAATGTTATTTGCAATGCAGAAGACAGATTTTCATGCGTTAAAGTTTTTTTGCAGAGCAAGTCATGTTTGAGCTTCAATGCACATTATCACTAGTTTAAACTTCTAAGAACACTAATGCTGTGTTTAGTGCAAGTAAATGAAGAGAATTCAAGGCCACAGATGCTGCGAAGCTTCTTTCTCAGTGAGAGAAAGCTGGTTTATGCAATTTTAAGAGTAAAGCTCAAGTACATGAAAGATGTTTCTTTCTCATGAAATGTAATGTTATTTGCAATGCAGAAGACAGATTTCATGTGTTAAAGTTTTTTTGCAGAGCAAGTCATGTTTGAGCTTCAATGCACATTATCACTAGTTTAAACCTTCTAAGAACACCAATGCTGTGTTTAGTGTAACTAAGCAAATGAAGAGAATTCAAGGCCACAGATGCTGTAAAGCTTCTGTCGCAGCGAGAGAAAGTTGGTTTATGCAATTTTAAGAGTAAAGCTCAAGTACATGAAAGCTGTGTCTTTCTCATGAAATGTAATGTTATTTGCAATGCAGAAGACAGATTTTCATGTGTTAAAGTTGTTTTGCAGAGCAAGTCATGTTTGAGCTTCAATGCACATTATCACTAGTTTAAACTTCTAAGAACACTAATGCTGTGTTTAGTGCAAGTAAATGAAGAGAATTCAAGGCCACAGATGCTGCGAAGCTTCTTTCTCAGTGAGAGAAATCTGGTTTATGCAATTTTAAGAGTAAAGCTCAAGTATATGAAAGATGTTTCTTTCTCATAAAATGTAATGTTATTTGCAATGGAGAAGACAGATTTTCATGTGTTAAAGTTTTTTTGCAAAGCAAGTCATGTTTGAGCTTCAATGCACATTATCACTAGTTTAAACCTTCTAAGACCATTAATGCTGTGTTTAGTGCAACTATGCAATGAAGAGAATTCAAGGCCACAGATGCTGTAAAGCTTCTGTCGCAGTGAGAGAAAGTTGGTTTATGCAATTTTAAGAGTAAAGCTCAAATACATGAAAGCTGTGTCTTTCTCATGAAATGTAATGTTATTTGCAATGCAGAAGACAGATTTTCATGCGTTAAAGTTTTTTTGCAGAGCAAGTCATGTTTGAGCTTCAATGCACATTATCACTAGTTTAAACTTCTAAGAACACTAATGCTGTGTTTAGTGCAAGTAAATGAAGAGAATTCAAGGCCACAGATGCTACGAAGCTTCTTTCTCAGTGAGAGAAAGCTGGTTTATGCAATTTTAAGAGTAAAGCTAAAGTACATGAAAGATGTTTCTTTCTCATAAAATGTAATGTTATTTGCAATGGAGAAGACAGATTTTCATGTGTTAAAGTTGTTTTGCAGAGCAAGTCATGTTTGAGCTTCAATGCACATTATCACTAGTTTAAACCTTCTAAGAACACTAATGCTGTGTTTAGTGCAAGTAAATGAAGAGAATTCAAGGCCACAGATGCTGCGAAGCTTCTTTCTCAGTGAGAGAAAGCTGGTTTATGCAATTTTAAGAGAAAAGCTCAAGTACATGAAAGATGTTTCTTTCTCATGATATGTAATGTTATTTTCAATGCAGAAGACAGATTTTCATGTGTTAAAGTTTTTTTGCAGAGCAAGTCGTTTGAGCTTCAATGCACATTATCACTAGTTTAAACCTAAGAACACCAATGCTGTGTTTAGTGCAACTAAGTAAATGAAGACAATTCAATGCCACAGTAGCAGAAAAGCTTCTTTTACATTAAAGAGAAAGCTGGTTTATGCAATTTTAAGAGTAAAGCTCAAGTACATGAAAGATGTTTCTTTCTCATGAAATGTAATGTTATTTGCAATGCAGAAGACAGATTTTCATGTGTTAAAGTTTTTTTGCAGAGCAAGTCATGTTTGAGCTTCAATGCACATTATCACTAGTTTGAACCTTCTAAGAACACCAATGCTGTGTTTAGTGTAACTAAGCAAATGAAGAGAATTCAAGGCCACAGATGCTGTAAAGCTTCTGTCGCAGCGAGAGAAAGTTGGTTTATGCAATTTTAAGAGTAAAGCTCAAGTACATGAAAGCTGTGTCTTTCTCATGAAATGTAATGTTATTTGCAATGCAGAAGACAGATTTTCATGTGTTAAAGTTGTTTTGCAGAGCAAGTCATGTTTGAGCTTCAATGCACATTATCACTAGTTTAAACTTCTAAGAATACTAATGCTGTGTTTAGTGCAAGTAAATGAAGAGAATTCAAGGCCACAGATGCTGCGAAGCTTCTTTCTCAGTGAGAGAAATCTGGTTTATGCAATTTTAAGAGTAAAGCTCAAGTACATGAAAGATGTTTCTTTCTCATAAAATGTAATGTTATTTGCAATGGAGAAGACAGATTTTCATGTGTTAAAGTTTTTTTGCAAAGCAAGTCATGTTTGAGCTTCAATGCACATTATCACTAGTTTAAACCTTCTAAGACCACTAATGCTGTGTTTAGTGCAACTATGCAATGAAGAGAATTCAAGGCCACAGATGCTGTAAAGCTTCTGTCGCAGCGAGAGAAAGTTGGTTTATGCAATTTTAAGAGTAAAGCTCAAGTACATGAAAGCTGTGTCTTTCTCATGAAATGTAATGTTATTTGCAATGCAGAAGACAGATTTTCATGTGTTAAAGTTGTTTTGCAGAGCAAGTCATGTTTGAGCTTCAATGCACATTATCACTAGTTTAAACTTCTAAGAACACTAATGCTGGGTTTAGTGCAAGTAAATGAAGAGAATTCAAGGCCACAGATGCTGCGAAGCTTCTTTCTCAGTGAGAGAAATCTGGTTTATGCAATTTTAAGAGTAAAGCTCAAGTACATGAAAGATGTTTCTTTCTCATAAAATGTAATGTTATTTGCAATGGAGAAGACAGATTTTCATGTGTTAAAGTTTTTTTGCAAAGCAAGTCATGTTTGAGCTTCAATGCACATTATCACTAGTTTAAACCTTCTAAGACCACTAATGCTGTGTTTAGTGCAACTATGCAATGAAGAGAATTCAAGGCCACAGATGCTGTAAAGCTTCTGTCGCAGTGAGAGAAAGTTGGTTTATGCAATTTTAAGAGTAAAGCTCAAATACATGAAAGCTGTGTCTTTCTCATAAAATGTAATGTTATTTGCAATGCAGAAGACAGATTTTCATGCGTTAAAGTTTTTTTGCAGAGCAAGTCATGTTTGAGCTTCAATGCACATTATCACTAGTTTAAACTTCTAAGAACACTAATGCTGTGTTTAGTGCAAGTAAATGAAGAGAATTCAAGGCCACAGATGCTGCGAAGCTTCTTTCTCAGTGAGAGAAAGCTGGTTTATGCAATTTTAAGAGTAAAGCTAAAGTACATGAAAGATGTTTCTTTCTCATAAAATGTAATGTTATTTGCAATGGAGAAGACAGATTTTCATGTGTTAAAGTTGTTTTGCAGAGCAAGTCATGTTTGAGCTTCAATGCACATTATCACTAGTTTAAACCTTCTAAGAACACTAATGCTGTGTTTAGTGCAAGTAAATGAAGAGAATTCAAGGCCACAGATGCTGCGAAGCTTCTTTCTCAGTGAGAGAAAGCTGGTTTATGCAATTTTAAGAGAAAAGCTCAAGTACATGAAAGATGTTTCTTTCTCATGAAATGTAATGTTATTTGCAATGCAGAGGACAGATTTTCATGTGTTAAAGTTTTTTTGCAGAGCAAGTCGTTTGAGCTTCAATGCACATTATCACTAGTTTAAACTTCTAAGACCACTAATGCTGTGTTTAGTGCAACTATGCAAATGAAGAGAATTCAAGGCCACAGATGCTGTAAAGCTTCTGTCGCAGCGAGAGAAAGTTGGTTTATGCAATTTTAAGAGTAAAGCTCAAGTACATGAAAGCTGTGTCTTTCTCATGAAATGTAATGTTATTTGCAATGCAGAAGACAGATTTTCATGTGTTAAAGTTGTTTTGCAGAGCAAGTCATGTTTGAGCTTCAATGCACATTATCACTAGTTTAAACTTCTAAGAACACTAATGCTGTGTTTAGTGCAAGTAAATGAAGAGAATTCAAGGCCACAGATGCTGCGAAGCTTCTTTCTCAGTGAGAGAAATCTGGTTTATGCAATTTTAAGAGTAAAGCTCAAGTACATGAAAGATGTTTCTTTCTCATAAAATGTAATGTTATTTGCAATGGAGAAGACAGATTTTCATGTGTTAAAGTTTTTTTGCAAAGCAAGTCATGTTTGAGCTTCAATGCACATTATCACTAGTTTAAACCTTCTAAGACCACTAATGCTGTGTTTAGTGCAACTATGCAATGAAGAGAATTCAAGGCCACAGATGCTGTAAAGCTTCTGTCGCAGTGAGAGAAAGTTGGTTTATGCAATTTTAAGAGTAAAGCTCAAATACATGAAAGCTGTGTCTTTCTCATGAAATGTAATGTTATTTGCAATGCAGAAGAAAGATTTTCATGCGTTAAAGTTTTTTTGCAGAGCAAGTCATGTTTGAGCTTCAATGCACATTATCACTAGTTTAAACTTCTAAGAACACTAATGCTGTGTTTAGTGCAAGTAAATGAAGAGAATTCAAGGCCACAGATGCTGCGAAGCTTCTTTCTCAGTGAGAGAAAGCTGGTTTATGCAATTTTAAGAGTAAAGCTAAAGTACATGAAAGATGTTTCTTTCTCATAAAATGTAATGTTATTTGCAATGGAGAAGACAGATTTTCATGTGTTAAAGTTGTTTTGCAGAGCAAGTCATGTTTGAGCTTCAATGCACATTATCACTAGTTTAAACCTTCTAAGAACACTAATGCTGTGTTTAGTGCAAGTAAATGAAGAGAATTCAAGGCCACAGATGCTGCGAAGCTTCTTTCTCAGTGAGAGAAAGCTGGTTTATGCAATTTTAAGAGAAAAGCTCAAGTACATGAAAGATGTTTCTTTCTCATGAAATGTAATGTTATTTGCAATGCAGAAGACAGATTTTCATGTGTTAAAGTTTTTTTGCAGAGCAAGTCGTTTGAGCTTCAATGCACATTATCACTAGTTTAAACCTAAGACCACTAATGCTGTGTTTAGTGCAACTATGCAAATGAAGAGAATTCAAGGCCACAGATGCTGTAAAGCTTCTGTCGCAGTGAGAGAAAGTTGGTTTATGCAATTTTAAGAGTAAAGCTCAAGTACATGAAAGATGTTTCTTTCTCATGAAATGTAATGTTATTTGCAATGCAGAAGACAGATTTTCATGCGTTAAAGTTTTTTTGCAGAGCAAGTCATGTTTGAGCTTCAATGCACATTATCACTAGTTTAAACTTCTAAGAACACTAATGCTGAGAGAAATCTGGTTTATGCAATTTTAAGAGTAAAGCTCAAGTACATGAAAGATGTTTCTTTCTCATAAAATGTAATGTTATTTGCAATGGAGAAGACAGATTTTCATGTGTTAAAGTTGTTTTGCAGAGCAAGTCATGTTTGAGCTTCAATGCACATTATCACTAGTTTAAACCTTCTAAGAACACTAATGCTGTGTTTATGTCAACTATGCAAATGAAGAGAACGCAAGGCCACATTTGCTGAAAAGCTTCTTTCTCAGTGAGAGAAAGTTGGTTTATGCAATTTTAAGAGTAAAGCTCAAGTACATGAAAGCTGTGTCTTTCTCATGAAATGTAATGTTATTTGCAATGCAGAAGACAGATTTTCATGTGTTAAAGTTTTTTTGCAGAGCAAGTCATGTTTGAGCTTCAATGCACATTATCACTAGTTTAAACCTTCTAAGAACACCAATGCTGTGTTTAGTGTAACTAAGCAAATGAAGAGAATTCAAGGCCACAGATGCTGTAAAGCTTCTGTCGCAGCGAGAGAAAGTTGGTTTATGCAATTTTAAGAGTAAAGCTCAAGTACATGAAAGCTGTGTCTTTCTCATGAAATGTAATGTTATTTGCAATGCAGAAGACAGATTTTCATGTGTTAAAGTTGTTTTGCAGAGCAAGTCATGTTTGAGCTTCAATGCACATTATCACTAGTTTAAACTTCTAAGAACACTAATGCTGTGTTTAGTGCAAGTAAATGAAGAGAATTCAAGGCCACAGATGCTGCGAAGCTTCTTTCTCAGTGAGAGAAATCTGGTTTATGCAATTTTAAGAGTAAAGCTCAAGTACATGAAAGATGTTTCTTTCTCATAAAATGTAATGTTATTTGCAATGGAGAAGACAGATTTTCATGTGTTAAAGTTTTTTTGCAAAGCAAGTCATGTTTGAGCTTCAATGCACATTATCACTAGTTTAAACCTTCTAAGACCACTAATGCTGTGTTTAGTGCAACTATGCAATGAAGAGAATTCAAGGCCACAGATGCTGTAAAGCTTCTGTCGCAGTGAGAGAAAGTTGGTTTATGCAATTTTAAGAGTAAAGCTCAAATACATGAAAGCTGTGTCTTTCTCATGAAATGTAATGTTATTTGCAATGCAGAAGAAAGATTTTCATGCGTTAAAGTTTTTTTGCAGAGCAAGTCATGTTTGAGCTTCAATGCACATTATCACTAGTTTAAACTTCTAAGAACACTAATGCTGTGTTTAGTGCAAGTAAATGAAGAGAATTCAAGGCCACAGATGCTGCGAAGCTTCTTTCTCAGTGAGAGAAAGCTGGTTTATGCAATTTTAAGAGTAAAGCTAAAGTACATGAAAGATGTTTCTTTCTCATAAAATGTAATGTTATTTGCAATGGAGAAGACAGATTTTCATGTGTTAAAGTTGTTTTGCAGAGCAAGTCATGTTTGAGCTTCAATGCACATTATCACTAGTTTAAACCTTCTAAGAACACTAATGCTGTGTTTAGTGCAAGTAAATGAAGAGAATTCAAGGCCACAGATGCTGCGAAGCTTCTTTCTCAGTGAGAGAAAGCTGGTTTATGCAATTTTAAGAGAAAAGCTCAAGTACATGAAAGATGTTTCTTTCTCATGAAATGTAATGTTATTTGCAATGCAGAAGACAGATTTTCATGTGTTAAAGTTTTTTTGCAGAGCAAGTCGTTTGAGCTTCAATGCACATTATCACTAGTTTAAACCTAAGACCACTAATGCTGTGTTTAGTGCAACTATGCAAATGAAGAGAATTCAAGGCCACAGATGCTGTAAAGCTTCTGTCGCAGTGAGAGAAAGTTGGTTTATGCAATTTTAAGAGTAAAGCTCAAGTACATGAAAGATGTTTCTTTCTCATGAAATGTAATGTTATTTGCAATGCAGAAGACAGATTTTCATGCGTTAAAGTTTTTTTGCAGAGCAAGTCATGTTTGAGCTTCAATGCACATTATCACTAGTTTAAACTTCTAAGAACACTAATGCTGAGAGAAATCTGGTTTATGCAATTTTAAGAGTAAAGCTCAAGTACATGAAAGATGTTTCTTTCTCATAAAATGTAATGTTATTTGCAATGGAGAAGACAGATTTTCATGTGTTAAAGTTGTTTTGCAGAGCAAGTCATGTTTGAGCTTCAATGCACATTATCACTAGTTTAAACCTTCTAAGAACACTAATGCTGTGTTTATGTCAACTATGCAAATGAAGAGAACGCAAGGCCACATTTGCTGAAAAGCTTCTTTCTCAGTGAGAGAAAGTTGGTTTATGCAATTTTAAGAGTAAAGCTCAAGTACATGAAAGCTGTGTCTTTCTCATGAAATGTAATGTTATTTGCAATGCAGAAGACAGATTTTCATGCGTTAAAGTTTTTTTGCAGAGCAAGTCATGTTTGAGCTTCAATGCACATTATCACTAGTTTAAACTTCTAAGAACACTAATGCTGTGTTTAGTGCAAGTAAATGAAGAGAATTCAAGGCCACAGATGCTGCGAAGCTTCTTTCTCAGTGAGAGAAAGCTGGTTTATGCAATTTTAAGAGTAAAGCTCAAGTACATGAAAGCTGTGTCTTTCTCATGAAATGTAATGTTATTTGCAATGCAGAAGACAGATTTTCATGCGTTAAAGTTTTTTTGCAGAGCAAGTCATGTTTGAGCTTCAATGCACATTATCACTAGTTTAAACCTTCTAAGAACACCAATGCTGTGTTTAGTGTAACTAAGCAAATGAAGAGAATTCAAGGCCACAGATGCTGTAAAGCTTCTGTCGCAGCGAGAGAAAGTTGGTTTATGCAATTTTAAGAGTAAAGCTCAAGTACATGAAAGCTGTGTCTTTCTCATGAAATGTAATGTTATTTGCAATGCAGAAGACAGATTTTCATGTGTTAAAGTTTTTTTGCAGAGCAAGTCATGTTTGAGCTTCAATGCACATTATCACTAGTTTAAACCTTCTAAGACCACTGATGCTGTGTTTAGTGCAACTAAGTAAATGAAGACAATTCAATGCCACAGTTGCAGAAAAGCTTCTTTCTCATTAAGAGAAATCTGGTTTATGCAATTTTAAGAGTAAAGCTCAAGTACATGAAAGCTGTGTCTTTCTCATGAAATGTAATGTTATTTGCAATGCAGAAGACAGATTTTCATGTGTTAAAGTTGTTTTGCAGAGCAAGTCATGTTTGAGCTTCAATGCACATTATCACTAGTTTAAACCTTCTAAGAACACTAATGCTGTGTTTATGTCAACTATGCAAATGAAGAGAACGCAAGGCCACATTTGCTGAAAAGCTTCTTTCTCAGTGAGAGAAAGTTGGTTTATGCAATTTTAAGAGTAAAGCTCAAGTACATGAAAGCTGTGTCTTTCTCATGAAATGTAATGTTATTTGCAATGCAGAAGACAGATTTTCATGCGTTAAAGTTTTTTTGCAGAGCAAGTCATGTTTGAGCTTCAATGCACATTATCACTAGTTTAAACTTCTAAGAACACTAATGCTGTGTTTAGTGCAAGTAAATGAAGAGAATTCAAGGCCACAGATGCTGCGAAGCTTCTTTCTCAGTGAGAGAAAGCTGGTTTATGCAATTTTTAGAGTAAAGCTCAAGTACATGAAAGCTGTGTCTTTCTCATGAAATGTAATGTTATTTGCAATGCAGAAGACAGATTTTCATGCGTTAAAGTTTTTTTGCAGAGCAAGTCATGTTTGAGCTTCAATGCACATTATCACTAGTTTAAACTTCTAAGAACACTAATGCTGTGTTTAGTGCAAGTAAATGAAGAGAATTCAAGGCCACAGATGCTGCGAAGCTTCTTTCTCAGTGAGAGAAAGCTGGTTTATGCAATTTTAAGAGTAAAGCTCAAGTACATGAAAGATGTTTCTTTCTCATGAAATGTAATGTTATTTGCAATGCAGAAGACAGATTTCATGTTTTAAAGTTTTTTTGCAGAGCAAGTCATGTTTGAGCTTCAATGCACATTATCACTAGTTTAAACCTTCTAAGAACACCAATGCTGTGTTTAGTGTAACTAAGCAAATGAAGAGAATTCAAGGCCACAGATGCTGTAAAGCTTCTGTCGCAGCGAGAGAAAGTTGGTTTATGCAATTTTAAGAGTAAAGCTCAAGTACATGAAAGCTGTGTCTTTCTCATGAAATGTAATGTTATTTGCAATGCAGAAGACAGATTTTCATGTGTTAAAGTTGTTTTGCAGAGCAAGTCATGTTTGAGCTTCAATGCACATTATCACTAGTTTAAACTTCTAAGAACACTAATGCTGTGTTTAGTGCAAGTAAATGAAGAGAATTCAAGGCCACAGATGCTGCGAAGCTTCTTTCTCAGTGAGAGAAATCTGGTTTATGCAATTTTAAGAGTAAAGCTCAAGTATATGAAAGATGTTTCTTTCTCATAAAATGTAATGTTATTTGCAATGGAGAAGACAGATTTTCATGTGTTAAAGTTTTTTTGCAAAGCAAGTCATGTTTGAGCTTCAATGCACATTATCACTAGTTTAAACCTTCTAAGACCACTAATGCTGTGTTTAGTGCAACTATGCAATGAAGAGAATTCAAGGCCACAGATGCTGTAAAGCTTCTGTCGCAGTGAGAGAAAGTTGGTTTATGCAATTTTAAGAGTAAAGCTCAAATACATGAAAGCTGTGTCTTTCTCATGAAATGTAATGTTATTTGCAATGCAGAAGACAGATTTTCATGCGTTAAAGTTTTTTTGCAGAGCAAGTCATGTTTGAGCTTCAATGCACATTATCACTAGTTTAAACTTCTAAGAACACTAATGCTGTGTTTAGTGCAAGTAAATGAAGAGAATTCAAGGCCACAGATGCTGCGAAGCTTCTTTCTCAGTGAGAGAAAGCTGGTTTATGCAATTTTAAGAGTAAAGCTAAAGTACATGAAAGATGTTTCTTTCTCATAAAATGTAATGTTATTTGCAATGGAGAAGACAGATTTTCATGTGTTAAAGTTGTTTTGCAGAGCAAGTCATGTTTGAGCTTCAATGCACATTATCACTAGTTTAAACCTTCTAAGAACACTAATGCTGTGTTTAGTGCAAGTAAATGAAGAGAATTCAAGGCCACAGATGCTGCGAAGCTTCTTTCTCAGTGAGAGAAAGCTGGTTTAATGCAATTTTAAGAGAAAAGCTCAAGTACATGAAAGATGTTTCTTTCTCATGATATGTAATGTTATTTTCAATGCAGAAGACAGATTTTCATGTGTTAAAGTTTTTTTGCAGAGCAAGTCGTTTGAGCTTCAATGCACATTATCACTAGTTTAAACCTAAGAACACCAATGCTGTGTTTAGTGCAACTAAGTAAATGAAGACAATTCAATGCCACAGTAGCAGAAAAGCTTCTTTTACATTAAAGAGAAAGCTGGTTTATGCAATTTTAAGAGTAAAGCTCAAGTACATGAAAGATGTTTCTTTCTCATGAAATGTAATGTTATTTGCAATGCAGAAGACAGATTTTCATGTGTTAAAGTTTTTTTGCAGAGCAAGTCATGTTTGAGCTTCAATGCACATTATCACTAGTTTAAACCTTCTAAGAACACCAATGCTGTGTTTAGTGTAACTAAGCAAATGAAGAGAATTCAAGGCCACAGATGCTGTAAAGCTTCTGTCGCAGCGAGAGAAAGTTGGTTTATGCAATTTTAAGAGTAAAGCTCAAGTACATGAAAGCTGTGTCTTTCTCATGAAATGTAATGTTATTTGCAATGCAGAAGACAGATTTTCATGTGTTAAAGTTGTTTTGCAGAGCAAGTCATGTTTGAGCTTCAATGCACATTATCACTAGTTTAAACTTCTAAGAATACTAATGCTGTGTTTAGTGCAAGTAAATGAAGAGAATTCAAGGCCACAGATGCTGCGAAGCTTCTTTCTCAGTGAGAGAAATCTGGTTTATGCAATTTTAAGAGTAAAGCTCAAGTACATGAAAGATGTTTCTTTCTCATAAAATGTAATGTTATTTGCAATGGAGAAGACAGATTTTCATGTGTTAAAGTTTTTTTGCAAAGCAAGTCATGTTTGAGCTTCAATGCACATTATCACTAGTTTAAACCTTCTAAGACCACTAATGCTGTGTTTAGTGCAACTATGCAATGAAGAGAATTCAAGGCCACAGATGCTGTAAAGCTTCTGTCGCAGCGAGAGAAAGTTGGTTTATGCAATTTTAAGAGTAAAGCTCAAGTACATGAAAGCTGTGTCTTTCTCATGAAATGTAATGTTATTTGCAATGCAGAAGACAGATTTTCATGTGTTAAAGTTGTTTTGCAGAGCAAGTCATGTTTGAGCTTCAATGCACATTATCACTAGTTTAAACTTCTAAGAACACTAATGCTGTGTTTAGTGCAAGTAAATGAAGAGAATTCAAGGCCACAGATGCTGCGAAGCTTCTTTCTCAGTGAGAGAAATCTGGTTTATGCAATTTTAAGAGTAAAGCTCAAGTACATGAAAGATGTTTCTTTCTCATAAAATGTAATGTTATTTGCAATGGAGAAGACAGATTTTCATGTGTTAAAGTTTTTTTGCAAAGCAAGTCATGTTTGAGCTTCAATGCACATTATCACTAGTTTAAACCTTCTAAGACCACTAATGCTGTGTTTAGTGCAACTATGCAATGAAGAGAATTCAAGGCCACAGATGCTGTAAAGCTTCTGTCGCAGTGAGAGAAAGTTGGTTTATGCAATTTTAAGAGTAAAGCTCAAATACATGAAAGCTGTGTCTTTCTCATAAAATGTAATGTTATTTGCAATGCAGAAGACAGATTTTCATGCGTTAAAGTTTTTTTGCAGAGCAAGTCATGTTTGAGCTTCAATGCACATTATCACTAGTTTAAACTTCTAAGAACACTAATGCTGTGTTTAGTGCAAGTAAATGAAGAGAATTCAAGGCCACAGATGCTGCGAAGCTTCTTTCTCAGTGAGAGAAAGCTGGTTTATGCAATTTTAAGAGTAAAGCTAAAGTACATGAAAGATGTTTCTTTCTCATAAAATGTAATGTTATTTGCAATGGAGAAGACAGATTTTCATGTGTTAAAGTTGTTTTGCAGAGCAAGTCATGTTTGAGCTTCAATGCACATTATCACTAGTTTAAACCTTCTAAGAACACTAATGCTGTGTTTAGTGCAAGTAAATGAAGAGAATTCAAGGCCACAGATGCTGCGAAGCTTCTTTCTCAGTGAGAGAAAGCTGGTTTATGCAATTTTAAGAGAAAAGCTCAAGTACATGAAAGATGTTTCTTTCTCATGAAATGTAATGTTATTTGCAATGCAGAGGACAGATTTTCATGTGTTAAAGTTTTTTTGCAGAGCAAGTCGTTTGAGCTTCAGTGCACATTATCACTAGTTTAAACTTCTAAGACCACTAATGCTGTGTTTAGTGCAACTATGCAAATGAAGAGAATTCAAGGCCACAGATGCTGTAAAGCTTCTGTCGCAGTGAGAGAAAGTTGGTTTATGCAATTTTAAGAGTAAAGCTCAAGTACATGAAAGATGTTTCTTTCTCATGAAATGTAATGTTATTTGCAATGCAGAAGACAGATTTTCATGCGTTAAAGTTTTTTTGCAGAGCAAGTCATGTTTGAGCTTCAATGCACATTATCACTAGTTTAAACTTCTAAGAACACTAATGCTGTGTTTAGTGCAAGTAAATGAAGAGAATTCAAGGCCACAGATGCTGCGAAGCTTCTTTCTCAGTGAGAGAAATCTGGTTTATGCAATTTTAAGAGTAAAGCTAAAGTACATGAAAGATGTTTCTTTCTCATAAAATGTAATGTTATTTGCAATGGAGAAGACAGATTTTCATGTGTTAAAGTTGTTTTGCAGAGCAAGTCATGTTTGAGCTTCAATGCACATTATCACTAGTTTAAACCTTCTAAGAACACTAATGCTGTGTTTAGTGCAAGTAAATGAAGAGAATTCAAGGCCACAGATGCTGCGAAGCTTCTTTCTCAGTGAGAGAAAGCTGGTTTATGCAATTTTAAGAGAAAAGCTCAAGTACATGAAAGATGTTTCTTTCTCATGAAATGTAATGTTATTTGCAATGCAGAAGACAGATTTTAATGCGTTAAAGTTTTTTTGCAGAGCAAGTCATGTTTGAGCTTCAATGCACATTATCACTAGTTTAAACTTCTAAGAACACTAATGCTGTGTTTAGTGCAAGTAAATGAAGAGAATTCAAGGCCACAGATGCTGCGAAGCTTCTTTCTCAGTGAGAGAAAGCTGGTTTATGCAATTTTAAGAGAAAAGCTCAAGTACATGAAAGATGTTTCTTTCTCATGATATGTAATGTTATTTTCAATGCAGAAGACAGATTTTCATGTGTTAAAGTTTTTTTGCAGAGCAAGTCGTTTGAGCTTCAATGCACATTATCACTAGTTTAAACCTAAGAACACCAATGCTGTGTTTAGTGCAACTAAGTAAATGAAGACAATTCAATGCCACAGTAGCAGAAAAGCTTCTTTTACATTAAAGAGAAAGCTGGTTTATGCAATTTTAAGAGTAAAGCTCAAGTACATGAAAGATGTTTCTTTCTCATGAAATGTAATGTTATTTGCAATGCAGAAGACAGATTTTCATGTGTTAAAGTTTTTTTGCAGAGCAAGTCATGTTTGAGCTTCAATGCACATTATCACTAGTTTAAACCTTCTAAGAACACCAATGCTGTGTTTAGTGTAACTAAGCAAATGAAGAGAATTCAAGGCCACAGATGCTGTAAAGCTTCTGTCGCAGCGAGAGAAAGTTGGTTTATGCAATTTTAAGAGTAAAGCTCAAGTACATGAAAGCTGTGTCTTTCTCATGAAATGTAATGTTATTTGCAATGCAGAAGACAGATTTTCATGTGTTAAAGTTGTTTTGCAGAGCAAGTCATGTTTGAGCTTCAATGCACATTATCACTAGTTTAAACTTCTAAGAACACTAATGCTGTGTTTAGTGCAAGTAAATGAAGAGAATTCAAGGCCACAGATGCTGCGAAGCTTCTTTCTCAGTGAGAGAAATCTGGTTTATGCAATTTTAAGAGTAAAGCTCAAGTACATGAAAGATGTTTCTTTCTCATAAAATGTAATGTTATTTGCAATGGAGAAGACAGATTTTCATGTGTTAAAGTTTTTTTGCAAAGCAAGTCATGTTTGAGCTTCAATGCACATTATCACTAGTTTAAACCTTCTAAGACCACTAATGCTGTGTTTAGTGCAACTATGCAATGAAGAGAATTCAAGGCCACAGATGCTGTAAAGCTTCTGTCGCAGTGAGAGAAAGTTGGTTTATGCAATTTTAAGAGTAAAGCTCAAATACATGAAAGCTGTGTCTTTCTCATGAAATGTAATGTTATTTGCAATGCAGAAGAAAGATTTTCATGCGTTAAAGTTTTTTTGCAGAGCAAGTCATGTTTGAGCTTCAATGCACATTATCACTAGTTTAAACTTCTAAGAACACTAATGCTGTGTTTAGTGCAAGTAAATGAAGAGAATTCAAGGCCACAGATGCTGCGAAGCTTCTTTCTCAGTGAGAGAAAGCTGGTTTATGCAATTTTAAGAGTAAAGCTAAAGTACATGAAAGATGTTTCTTTCTCATAAAATGTAATGTTATTTGCAATGGAGAAGACAGATTTTCATGTGTTAAAGTTGTTTTGCAGAGCAAGTCATGTTTGAGCTTCAATGCACATTATCACTAGTTTAAACCTTCTAAGAACACTAATGCTGTGTTTAGTGCAAGTAAATGAAGAGAATTCAAGGCCACAGATGCTGCGAAGCTTCTTTCTCAGTGAGAGAAAGCTGGTTTATGCAATTTTAAGAGAAAAGCTCAAGTACATGAAAGATGTTTCTTTCTCATGAAATGTAATGTTATTTGCAATGCAGAAGACAGATTTTCATGTGTTAAAGTTTTTTTGCAGAGCAAGTCGTTTGAGCTTCAATGCACATTATCACTAGTTTAAACCTAAGACCACTAATGCTGTGTTTAGTGCAACTATGCAAATGAAGAGAATTCAAGGCCACAGATGCTGTAAAGCTTCTGTCGCAGTGAGAGAAAGTTGGTTTATGCAATTTTAAGAGTAAAGCTCAAGTACATGAAAGATGTTTCTTTCTCATGAAATGTAATGTTATTTGCAATGCAGAAGACAGATTTTCATGCGTTAAAGTTTTTTTGCAGAGCAAGTCATGTTTGAGCTTCAATGCACATTATCACTAGTTTAAACTTCTAAGAACACTAATGCTGAGAGAAATCTGGTTTATGCAATTTTAAGAGTAAAGCTCAAGTACATGAAAGATGTTTCTTTCTCATAAAATGTAATGTTATTTGCAATGGAGAAGACAGATTTTCATGTGTTAAAGTTTTTTTGCAGAGCAAGTCATGTTTGAGCTTCAATGCACATTATCACTAGTTTAAACCTTCTAAGACCACTAATGCTGTGTTTAGTGCAACTAAGTAAATGAAGACAATTCAATGCCACAGTTGCAGAAAAGCTTCTTTCTCATTAAGAGAAATCTGGTTTATGCAATTTTAAGAGTAAAGCTCAAGTACATGAAAGCTGTGTCTTTCTCATGAAATGTAATGTTATTTGCAATGCAGAAGACAGATTTTCATGTGTTAAAGTTGTTTTGCAGAGCAAGTCATGTTTGAGCTTCAATGCACATTATCACTAGTTTAAACCTTCTAAGAACACTAATGCTGTGTTTATGTCAACTATGCAAATGAAGAGAACGCAAGGCCACATTTGCTGAAAAGCTTCTTTCTCAGTGAGAGAAAGTTGGTTTATGCAATTTTAAGAGTAAAGCTAAAGTACATGAAAGCTGTGTCTTTCTCATGAAATGTAATGTTATTTGCAATGCAGAAGACAGATTTTCATGCGTTAAAGTTTTTTTGCAGAGCAAGTCATGTTTGAGCTTCAATGCACATTATCACTAGTTTAAACTTCTAAGAACACTAATGCTGTGTTTAGTGCAAGTAAATGAAGAGAATTCAAGGCCACAGATGCTGCGAAGCTTCTTTCTCAGTGAGAGAAAGCTGGTTTATGCAATTTTAAGAGTAAAGCTAAAGTACATGAAAGCTGTGTCTTTCTCATGAAATGTAATGTTATTTGCAATGCAGAAGACAGATTTTCATGCGTTAAAGTTTTTTTGCAGAGCAAGTCATGTTTGAGCTTCAATGCACATTATCACTAGTTTAAACTTCTAAGAACACTAATGCTGTGTTTAGTGCAAGTAAATGAAGAGAATTCAAGGCCACAGATGCTGCGAAGCTTCTTTCTCAGTGAGAGAAAGCTGGTTTATGCAATTTTAAGAGTAAAGCTCAAGTACATGAAAGATGTTTCTTTCTCATGAAATGTAATGTTATTTGCAATGCAGAAGACAGATTTCATGTGTTAAAGTTTTTTTGCAGAGCAAGTCATGTTTGAGCTTCAATGCACATTATCACTAGTTTAAACCTTCTAAGAACACCAATGCTGTGTTTAGTGTAACTAAGCAAATGAAGAGAATTCAAGGCCACAGATGCTGTAAAGCTTCTGTCGCAGCGAGAGAAAGTTGGTTTATGCAATTTTAAGAGTAAAGCTCAAGTACATGAAAGCTGTGTCTTTCTCATGAAATGTAATGTTATTTGCAATGCAGAAGACAGATTTTCATGTGTTAAAGTTGTTTTGCAGAGCAAGTCATGTTTGAGCTTCAATGCACATTATCACTAGTTTAAACTTCTAAGAACACTAATGCTGTGTTTAGTGCAAGTAAATGAAGAGAATTCAAGGCCACAGATGCTGCGAAGCTTCTTTCTCAGTGAGAGAAATCTGGTTTATGCAATTTTAAGAGTAAAGCTCAAGTACATGAAAGATGTTTCTTTCTCATAAAATGTAATGTTATTTGCAATGGAGAAGACAGATTTTCATGTGTTAAAGTTTTTTTGCAGAGCAAGTCATGTTTGAGCTTCAATGCACATTATCACTAGTTTAAACCTTCTAAGACCACTAATGCTGTGTTTAGTGCAACTAAGTAAATGAAGACAATTCAATGCCACAGTTGCAGAAAAGCTTCTTTCTCATTAAGAGAAATCTGGTTTATGCAATTTTAAGAGTAAAGCTCAAGTACATGAAAGCTGTGTCTTTCTCATGAAATGTAATGTTATTTGCAATGCAGAAGACAGATTTTCATGCGTTAAAGTTTTTTTGCAGAGCAAGTCATGTTTGAGCTTCAATGCACATTATCACTAGTTTAAACTTCTAAGAACACTAATGCTGTGTTTAGTGCAAGTAAATAAAGAGAATTCAAGGCCACAGATGCTGCGAAGCTTCTTTCTCAGTGAGAGAAAGCTGGTTTATGCAATTTTAAGAGTAAAGGTCAAGTACATGAAAGCTGTGTCTTTCTCATGAAATGTAATGTTATTTGCAATGCAGAAGACAGATTTTCATGCGTTAAAGTTTTTTTGCAGAGCAAGTCATGTTTGAGCTTCAATGCACATTATCACTAGTTTAAACTTCTAAGAACACTAATGCTGTGTTTAGTGCAAGTAAATGAAGAGAATTCAAGGCCACAGATGCTGCGAAGCTTCTTTCTCAGTGAGAGAAAGCTGGTTTATGCAATTTTAAGAGTAAAGCTCAAGTACATGAAAGATGTTTCTTTCTCATGAAATGTAATGTTATTTGCAATGCAGAAGACAGATTTCATGTGTTAAAGTTTTTTTGCAGAGCAAGTCATGTTTGAGCTTCAATGCACATTATCACTAGTTTAAACCTTCTAAGAACACCAATGCTGTGTTTAGTGTAACTAAGCAAATGAAGAGAATTCAAGGCCACAGATGCTGTAAAGCTTCTGTCGCAGCGAGAGAAAGTTGGTTTATGCAATTTTAAGAGTAAAGCTCAAGTACATGAAAGCTGTGTCTTTCTCATGAAATGTAATGTTATTTGCAATGCAGAAGACAGATTTTCATGTGTTAAAGTTGTTTTGCAGAGCAAGTCATGTTTGAGCTTCAATGCACATTATCACTAGTTTAAACTTCTAAGAACACTAATGCTGTGTTTAGTGCAAGTAAATGAAGAGAATTCAAGGCCACAGATGCTGCGAAGCTTCTTCCTCAGTGAGAGAAATCTGGTTTATGCAATTTTAAGAGTAAAGCTCAAGTATATGAAAGATGTTTCTTTCTCATAAAATGTAATGTTATTTGCAATGGAGAAGACAGATTTTCATGTGTTAAAGTTTTTTTGCAAAGCAAGTCATGTTTGAGCTTCAATGCACATTATCACTAGTTTAAACCTTCTTAGACCACTAATGCTGTGTTTAGTGCAACTATGCAATGAAGAGAATTCAAGGCCACAGATGCTGTAAAGCTTCTGTCGCAGTGAGAGAAAGTTGGTTTATGCAATTTTAAGAGTAAAGCTCAAATACATGAAAGCTGTGTCTTTCTCATGAAATGTAATGTTATTTGCAATGCAGAAGACAGATTTTCATGTGTTAAAGTTGTTTTGCAGAGCAAGTCATGTTTGAGCTTCAATGCACATTATCACTAGTTTAAACCTTCTAAGAACACCAATGCTGTGTTTAGTGTAACTAAGCAAATGAAGAGAATTCAAGGCCACAGATGCTGTAAAGCTTCTGTCGCAGCGAGAGAAAGTTGGTTTATGCAATTTTAAGAGTAAAGCTCAAGTACATGAAAGCTGTGTCTTTCTCATGAAATGTAATGTTATTTGCAATGCAGAAGACAGATTTTCATGTGTTAAAGTTGTTTTGCAGAGCAAGTCATGTTTGAGCTTCAATGCACATTATCACTAGTTTAAACTTCTAAGAACACTAATGCTGTGTTTAGTGCAAGTAAATGAAGAGAATTCAAGGCCACAGATGCTGCGAAGCTTCTTTCTTAGTGAGAGAAAGCTGGTTTATGCAATTTTAAGAGTAAAGCTCAAGTACATGAAAGATGTTTCTTTCTCATGAAATGTAATGTTATTTGCAATGCAGAAGACAGATTTCATGTGTTAAAGTTTTTTTGCAGAGCAAGTCATGTTTGAGCTTCAATGCACATTATCACTAGTTTAAACCTTCTAAGAACACCAATGCTGTGTTTAGTGTAACTAAGCAAATGAAGAGAATTCAAGGCCACAGATGCTGTAAAGCTTCTGTCGCAGCGAGAGAAAGTTGGTTTATGCAATTTTAAGAGTAAAGCTCAAGTACATGAAAGCTGTGTCTTTCTCATGAAATGTAATGTTATTTGCAATGCAGAAGACAGATTTTCATGTGTTAAAGTTGTTTTGCAGAGCAAGTCATGTTTGAGCTTCAATGCACATTATCACTAGTTTAAACTTCTAAGAACACTAATGCTGTGTTTAGTGCAAGTAAATGAAGAGAATTCAAGGCCACAGATGCTGCGAAGCTTCTTTCTCAGTGAGAGAAATCTGGTTTATGCAATTTTAAGAGTAAAGCTCAAGTATATGAAAGATGTTTCTTTCTCATAAAATGTAATGTTATTTGCAATGGAGAAGACAGATTTTCATGTGTTAAAGTTTTTTTGCAAAGCAAGTCATGTTTGAGCTTCAATGCACATTATCACTAGTTTAAACCTTCTAAGACCACTAATGCTGTGTTTAGTGCAACTATGCAATGAAGAGAATTCAAGGCCACAGATGCTGTAAAGCTTCTGTCGCAGTGAGAGAAAGTTGGTTTATGCAATTTTAAGAGTAAAGCTCAAATACATGAAAGCTGTGTCTTTCTCATGAAATGTAATGTTATTTGCAATGCAGAAGACAGATTTTCATGCGTTAAAGTTTTTTTGCAGAGCAAGTCATGTTTGAGCTTCAATGCACATTATCACTAGTTTAAACTTCTAAGAACACTAATGCTGTGTTTAGTGCAAGTAAATGAAGAGAATTCAAGGCCACAGATGCTGCGAAGCTTCTTTCTTAGTGAGAGAAAGCTGGTTTATGCAATTTTAAGAGTAAAGCTCAAGTACATGAAAGATGTTTCTTTCTCATGAAATGTAATGTTATTTGCAATGCAGAAGACAGATTTCATGTGTTAAAGTTTTTTTGCAGAGCAAGTCATGTTTGAGCTTCAATGCACATTATCACTAGTTTAAACCTTCTAAGAACACCAATGCTGTGTTTAGTGTAACTAAGCAAATGAAGAGAATTCAAGGCCACAGATGCTGTAAAGCTTCTGTCGCAGCGAGAGAAAGTTGGTTTATGCAATTTTAAGAGTAAAGCTCAAGTACATGAAAGCTGTGTCTTTCTCATGAAATGTAATGTTATTTGCAATGCAGAAGACAGATTTTCATGTGTTAAAGTTGTTTTGCAGAGCAAGTCATGTTTGAGCTTCAATGAACATTATCACTAGTTTAAACTTCTAAGAACACTAATGCTGTGTTTAGTGCAAGTAAATGAAGAGAATTCAAGGCCACAGATGCTGCGAAGCTTCTTTCTCAGTGAGAGAAATCTGGTTTATGCAATTTTAAGAGTAAAGCTCAAGTATATGAAAGATGTTTCTTTCTCATAAAATGTAATGTTATTTGCAATGGAGAAGACAGATTTTCATGTGTTAAAGTTTTTTTGCAAAGCAAGTCATGTTTGAGCTTCAATGCACATTATCACTAGTTTAAACCTTCTAAGACCACTAATGCTGTGTTTAGTGCAACTATGCAATGAAGAGAATTCAAGGCCACAGATGCTGTAAAGCTTCTGTCGCAGTGAGAGAAAGTTGGTTTATGCAATTTTAAGAGTAAAGCTCAAATACATGAAAGCTGTGTCTTTCTCATGAAATGTAATGTTATTTGCAATGCAGAAGACAGATTTTCATGCGTTAAAGTTTTTTTGCAGAGCAAGTCATGTTTGAGCTTCAATGCACATTATCACTAGTTTAAACTTCTAAGAACACTAATGCTGTGTTTAGTGCAAGTAAATGAAGAGAATTCAAGGCCACAGATGCTGCGAAGCTTCTTTCTCAGTGAGAGAAAGCTGGTTTATGCAATTTTAAGAGTAAAGCTAAAGTACATGAAAGATGTTTCTTTCTCATAAAATGTAATGTTATTTGCAATGGAGAAGACAGATTTTCATGTGTTAAAGTTGTTTTGCAGAGCAAGTCATGTTTGAGCTTCAATGCACATTATCACTAGTTTAAACCTTCTAAGAACACTAATGCTGTGTTTAGTGCAAGTAAATGAAGAGAATTCAAGGCCACAGATGCTGCGAAGCTTCTTTCTCAGTGAGAGAAAGCTGGTTTATGCAATTTTAAGAGAAAAGCTCAAGTACATGAAAGATGTTTCTTTCTCATGATATGTAATGTTATTTTCAATGCAGAAGACAGATTTTCATGTGTTAAAGTTTTTTTGCAGAGCAAGTCGTTTGAGCTTCAATGCACATTATCACTAGTTTAAACCTAAGAACACCAATGCTGTGTTTAGTGCAACTAAGTAAATGAAGACAATTCAATGCCACAGTAGCAGAAAAGCTTCTTTTACATTAAAGAGAAAGCTGGTTTATGCAATTTTAAGAGTAAAGCTCAAGTACATGAAAGATGTTTCTTTCTCATGAAATGTAATGTTATTTGCAATGCAGAAGACAGATTTTCATGTGTTAAAGTTTTTTTGCAGAGCAAGTCATGTTTGAGCTTCAATGCACATTATCACTAGTTTAAACCTTCTAAGAACACCAATGCTGTGTTTAGTGTAACTAAGCAAATGAAGAGAATTCAAGGCCACAGATGCTGTAAAGCTTCTGTCGCAGCGAGAGAAAGTTGGTTTATGCAATTTTAAGAGTAAAGCTCAAGTACATGAAAGCTGTGTCTTTCTCATGAAATGTAATGTTATTTGCAATGCAGAAGACAGATTTTCATGTGTTAAAGTTGTTTTGCAGAGCAAGTCATGTTTGAGCTTCAATGCACATTATCACTAGTTTAAACTTCTAAGAACACTAATGCTGTGTTTAGTGCAAGTAAATGAAGAGAATTCAAGGCCACAGATGCTGCGAAGCTTCTTTCTCAGTGAGAGAAATCTGGTTTATGCAATTTTAAGAGTAAAGCTCAAGTATATGAAAGATGTTTCTTTCTCATAAAATGTAATGTTATTTGCAATGGAGAAGACAGATTTTCATGTGTTAAAGTTTTTTTGCAAAGCAAGTCATGTTTGAGCTTCAATGCACATTATCACTAGTTTAAACCTTCTAAGACCACTAATGCTGTGTTTAGTGCAACTATGCAATGAAGAGAATTCAAGGCCATAGATGCTGTAAAGCTTCTGTCGCAGTGAGAGAAAGTTGGTTTATGCAATTTTAAGAGTAAAGCTCAAATACATGAAAGCTGTGTCTTTCTCATGAAATGTAATGTTATTTGCAATGCAGAAGACAGATTTTCATGTGTTAAAGTTGTTTTGCAGAGCAAGTCATGTTTGAGCTTCAATGCACATTATCACTAGTTTAAACCTTCTAAGAACACTAATGCTGTGTTTAGTGCAAGTAAATGAAGAGAATTCAAGGCCACAGATGCTGCGAAGCTTCTTTCTCAGTGAGAGAAATCTGGTTTATGCAATTTTAAGAGTAAAGCTCAAGTACATGAAAGATGTTTCTTTCTCATAAAATGTAATGTTATTTGCAATGGAGAAGACAGATTTTCATGTGTTAAAGTTTTTTTGCAAAGCAAGTCATGTTTGAGCTTCAATGCACATTATCACTAGTTTAAACCTTCTAAGACCACTAATGCTGTGTTTAGTGCAACTATGCAATGAAGAGAATTCAAGGCCACAGATGCTGTAAAGCTTCTGTCGCAGTGAGAGAAAGTTGGTTTATGCAATTTTAAGAGTAAAGCTCAAATACATGAAAGCTGTGTCTTTCTCATAAAATGTAATGTTATTTGCAATGCAGAAGACAGATTTTCATGCGTTAAAGTTTTTTTGCAGAGCAAGTCATGTTTGAGCTTCAATGCACATTATCACTAGTTTAAACTTCTAAGAACACTAATGCTGTGTTTAGTGCAAGTAAATGAAGAGAATTCAAGGCCACAGATGCTGCGAAGCTTCTTTCTCAGTGAGAGAAAGCTGGTTTATGCAATTTTAAGAGTAAAGCTAAAGTACATGAAAGATGTTTCTTTCTCATAAAATGTAATGTTATTTGCAATGGAGAAGACAGATTTTCATGTGTTAAAGTTGTTTTGCAGAGCAAGTCATGTTTGAGCTTCAATGCACATTATCACTAGTTTAAACCTTCTAAGAACACTAATGCTGTGTTTAGTGCAAGTAAATGAAGAGAATTCAAGGCCACAGATGCTGCGAAGCTTCTTTCTCAGTGAGAGAAAGCTGGTTTATGCAATTTTAAGAGAAAAGCTCAAGTACATGAAAGATGTTTCTTTCTCATGAAATGTAATGTTATTTGCAATGCAGAGGACAGATTTTCATGTGTTAAAGTTTTTTTGCAGAGCAAGTCGTTTGAGCTTCAATGCACATTATCACTAGTTTAAACTTCTAAGACCACTAATGCTGTGTTTAGTGCAACTATGCAAATGAAGAGAATTCAAGGCCACAGATGCTGTAAAGCTTCTGTCGCAGTGAGAGAAAGTTGGTTTATGCAATTTTAAGAGTAAAGCTCAAGTACATGAAAGATGTTTGTTTCTCATGAAATGTAATGTTATTTGCAATGCAGAAGACAGATTTTCATGCGTTAAAGTTTTTTTGCAGAGCAAGTCATGTTTGAGCTTCAATGCACATTATCACTAGTTTAAACTTCTAAGAACACTAATGCTGTGTTTAGTGCAAGTAAATGAAGAGAATTCAAGGCCACAGATGCTGCGAAGCTTCTTTCTCAGTGAGAGAAATCTGGTTTATGCAATTTTAAGAGTAAAGCTAAAGTACATGAAAGATGTTTCTTTCTCATAAAATGTAATGTTATTTGGAATGGAGAAGACAGATTTTCATGTGTTAAAGTTGTTTTGCAGAGCAAGTCATGTTTGAGCTTCAATGCACATTATCACTAGTTTAAACCTTCTAAGAACACTAATGCTGTGTTTAGTGCAAGTAAATGAAGAGAATTCAAGGCCACAGATGCTGCGAAGCTTCTTTCTCAGTGAGAGAAAGCTGGTTTATGCAATTTTAAGAGAAAAGCTCAAGTACATGAAAGATGTTTCTTTCTCATGAAATGTAATGTTATTTGCAATGCAGAAGACAGATTTTCATGCGTTAAAGTTTTTTTGCAGAGCAAGTCATGTTTGAGCTTCAATGCACATTATCACTAGTTTAAACTTCTAAGAACACTAATGCTGTGTTTAGTGCAAGTAAATGAAGAGAATTCAAGGCCACAGATGCTGCGAAGCTTCTTTCTCAGTGAGAGAAAGCTGGTTTATGCAATTTTAAGAGTAAAGCTAAAGTACATGAAAGATGTTTCTTTCTCATAAAATGTAATGTTATTTGCAATGGAGAAGACAGATTTTCATGTGTTAAAGTTGTTTTGCAGAGCAAGTCATGTTTGAGCTTCAATGCACATTATCACTAGTTTAAACCTTCTAAGAACACTAATGCTGTGTTTAGTGCAAGTAAATGAAGAGAATTCAAGGCCACAGATGCTGCGAAGCTTCTTTCTCAGTGAGAGAAAGCTGGTTTATGCAATTTTAAGAGAAAAGCTCAAGTACATGAAAGATGTTTCTTTCTCATGATATGTAATGTTATTTTCAATGCAGAAGACAGATTTTCATGTGTTAAAGTTTTTTTGCAGAGCAAGTCGTTTGAGCTTCAATGCACATTATCACTAGTTTAAACCTAAGAACACCAATGCTGTGTTTAGTGCAACTAAGTAAATGAAGACAATTCAATGCCACAGTAGCAGAAAAGCTTCTTTTACATTAAAGAGAAAGCTGGTTTATGCAATTTTAAGAGTAAAGCTCAAGTACATGAAAGATGTTTCTTTCTCATGAAATGTAATGTTATTTGCAATGCAGAAGACAGATTTTCATGTGTTAAAGTTTTTTTGCAGAGCAAGTCATGTTTGAGCTTCAATGCACATTATCACTAGTTTAAACCTTCTAAGAACACCAATGCTGTGTTTAGTGTAACTAAGCAAATGAAGAGAATTCAAGGCCACAGATGCTGTAAAGCTTCTGTCGCAGCGAGAGAAAGTTGGTTTATGCAATTTTAAGAGTAAAGCTCAAGTACATGAAAGCTGTGTCTTTCTCATGAAATGTAATGTTATTTGCAATGCAGAAGACAGATTTTCATGTGTTAAAGTTGTTTTGCAGAGCAAGTCATGTTTGAGCTTCAATGCACATTATCACTAGTTTAAACTTCTAAGAACACTAATGCTGTGTTTAGTGCAAGTAAATGAAGAGAATTCAAGGCCACAGATGCTGCGAAGCTTCTTTCTCAGTGAGAGAAATCTGGTTTATGCAATTTTAAGAGTAAAGCTCAAGTATATGAAAGATGTTTCTTTCTCATAAAATGTAATGTTATTTGCAATGGAGAAGACAGATTTTCATGTGTTAAAGTTTTTTTGCAAAGCAAGTCATGTTTGAGCTTCAATGCACATTATCACTAGTTTAAACCTTCTAAGACCACTAATGCTGTGTTTAGTGCAACTATGCAATGAAGAGAATTCAAGGCCATAGATGCTGTAAAGCTTCTGTCGCAGTGAGAGAAAGTTGGTTTATGCAATTTTAAGAGTAAAGCTCAAATACATGAAAGCTGTGTCTTTCTCATGAAATGTAATGTTATTTGCAATGCAGAAGACAGATTTTCATGTGTTAAAGTTGTTTTGCAGAGCAAGTCATGTTTGAGCTTCAATGCACATTATCACTAGTTTAAACCTTCTAAGAACACTAATGCTGTGTTTAGTGCAAGTAAATGAAGAGAATTCAAGGCCACAGATGCTGCGAAGCTTCTTTCTCAGTGAGAGAAATCTGGTTTATGCAATTTTAAGAGTAAAGCTCAAGTACATGAAAGATGTTTCTTTCTCATAAAATGTAATGTTATTTGCAATGGAGAAGACAGATTTTCATGTGTTAAAGTTTTTTTGCAAAGCAAGTCATGTTTGAGCTTCAATGCACATTATCACTAGTTTAAACCTTCTAAGACCACTAATGCTGTGTTTAGTGCAACTATGCAATGAAGAGAATTCAAGGCCACAGATGCTGTAAAGCTTCTGTCGCAGTGAGAGAAAGTTGGTTTATGCAATTTTAAGAGTAAAGCTCAAATACATGAAAGCTGTGTCTTTCTCATAAAATGTAATGTTATTTGCAATGCAGAAGACAGATTTTCATGCGTTAAAGTTTTTTTGCAGAGCAAGTCATGTTTGAGCTTCAATGCACATTATCACTAGTTTAAACTTCTAAGAACACTAATGCTGTGTTTAGTGCAAGTAAATGAAGAGAATTCAAGGCCACAGATGCTGCGAAGCTTCTTTCTCAGTGAGAGAAAGCTGGTTTATGCAATTTTAAGAGTAAAGCTAAAGTACATGAAAGATGTTTCTTTCTCATAAAATGTAATGTTATTTGCAATGGAGAAGACAGATTTTCATGTGTTAAAGTTGTTTTGCAGAGCAAGTCATGTTTGAGCTTCAATGCACATTATCACTAGTTTAAACCTTCTAAGAACACTAATGCTGTGTTTAGTGCAAGTAAATGAAGAGAATTCAAGGCCACAGATGCTGCGAAGCTTCTTTCTCAGTGAGAGAAAGCTGGTTTATGCAATTTTAAGAGAAAAGCTCAAGTACATGAAAGATGTTTCTTTCTCATGAAATGTAATGTTATTTGCAATGCAGAGGACAGATTTTCATGTGTTAAAGTTTTTTTGCAGAGCAAGTCGTTTGAGCTTCAATGCACATTATCACTAGTTTAAACTTCTAAGACCACTAATGCTGTGTTTAGTGCAACTATGCAAATGAAGAGAATTCAAGGCCACAGATGCTGTAAAGCTTCTGTCGCAGTGAGAGAAAGTTGGTTTATGCAATTTTAAGAGTAAAGCTCAAGTACATGAAAGATGTTTGTTTCTCATGAAATGTAATGTTATTTGCAATGCAGAAGACAGATTTTCATGCGTTAAAGTTTTTTTGCAGAGCAAGTCATGTTTGAGCTTCAATGCACATTATCACTAGTTTAAACTTCTAAGAACACTAATGCTGTGTTTAGTGCAAGTAAATGAAGAGAATTCAAGGCCACAGATGCTGCGAAGCTTCTTTCTCAGTGAGAGAAATCTGGTTTATGCAATTTTAAGAGTAAAGCTAAAGTACATGAAAGATGTTTCTTTCTCATAAAATGTAATGTTATTTGGAATGGAGAAGACAGATTTTCATGTGTTAAAGTTGTTTTGCAGAGCAAGTCATGTTTGAGCTTCAATGCACATTATCACTAGTTTAAACCTTCTAAGAACACTAATGCTGTGTTTAGTGCAAGTAAATGAAGAGAATTCAAGGCCACAGATGCTGCGAAGCTTCTTTCTCAGTGAGAGAAAGCTGGTTTATGCAATTTTAAGAGAAAAGCTCAAGTACATGAAAGATGTTTCTTTCTCATGAAATGTAATGTTATTTGCAATGCAGAAGACAGATTTTCATGCGTTAAAGTTTTTTTGCAGAGCAAGTCATGTTTGAGCTTCAATGCACATTATCACTAGTTTAAACTTCTAAGAACACTAATGCTGTGTTTAGTGCAAGTAAATGAAGAGAATTCAAGGCCACAGATGCTGCGAAGCTTCTTTCTCAGTGAGAGAAAGCTGGTTTATGCAATTTTAAGAGTAAAGCTAAAGTACATGAAAGATGTTTCTTTCTCATAAAATGTAATGTTATTTGCAATGGAGAAGACAGATTTTCATGTGTTAAAGTTGTTTTGCAGAGCAAGTCATGTTTGAGCTTCAATGCACATTATCACTAGTTTAAACCTTCTAAGAACACTAATGCTGTGTTTAGTGCAAGTAAATGAAGAGAATTCAAGGCCACAGATGCTGCGAAGCTTCTTTCTCAGTGAGAGAAAGCTGGTTTATGCAATTTTAAGAGAAAAGCTCAAGTACATGAAAGATGTTTCTTTCTCATGATATGTAATGTTATTTTCAATGCAGAAGACAGATTTTCATGTGTTAAAGTTTTTTTGCAGAGCAAGTCGTTTGAGCTTCAATGCACATTATCACTAGTTTAAACCTAAGAACACCAATGCTGTGTTTAGTGCAACTAAGTAAATGAAGACAATTCAATGCCACAGTAGCAGAAAAGCTTCTTTTACATTAAAGAGAAAGCTGGTTTATGCAATTTTAAGAGTAAAGCTCAAGTACATGAAAGATGTTTCTTTCTCATGAAATGTAATGTTATTTGCAATGCAGAAGACAGATTTTCATGTGTTAAAGTTTTTTTGCAGAGCAAGTCATGTTTGAGCTTCAATGCACATTATCACTAGTTTAAACCTTCTAAGAACACCAATGCTGTGTTTAGTGTAACTAAGCAAATGAAGAGAATTCAAGGCCACAGATGCTGTAAAGCTTCTGTCGCAGCGAGAGAAAGTTGGTTTATGCAATTTTAAGAGTAAAGCTCAAGTACATGAAAGCTGTGTCTTTCTCATGAAATGTAATGTTATTTGCAATGCAGAAGACAGATTTTCATGTGTTAAAGTTGTTTTGCAGAGCAAGTCATGTTTGAGCTTCAATGCACATTATCACTAGTTTAAACTTCTAAGAACACTAATGCTGTGTTTAGTGCAAGTAAATGAAGAGAATTCAAGGCCACAGATGCTGCGAAGCTTCTTTCTCAGTGAGAGAAATCTGGTTTATGCAATTTTAAGAGTAAAGCTCAAGTACATGAAAGATGTTTCTTTCTCATAAAATGTAATGTTATTTGCAATGGAGAAGACAGATTTTCATGTGTTAAAGTTTTTTTGCAAAGCAAGTCATGTTTGAGCTTCAATGCACATTATCACTAGTTTAAACCTTCTAAGACCACTAATGCTGTGTTTAGTGCAACTATGCAATGAAGAGAATTCAAGGCCACAGATGCTGTAAAGCTTCTGTCGCAGTGAGAGAAAGTTGGTTTATGCAATTTTAAGAGTAAAGCTCAAATACATGAAAGCTGTGTCTTTCTCATGAAATGTAATGTTATTTGCAATGCAGAAGAAAGATTTTCATGCGTTAAAGTTTTTTTGCAGAGCAAGTCATGTTTGAGCTTCAATGCACATTATCACTAGTTTAAACTTCTAAGAACACTAATGCTGTGTTTAGTGCAAGTAAATGAAGAGAATTCAAGGCCACAGATGCTGCGAAGCTTCTTTCTCAGTGAGAGAAAGCTGGTTTATGCAATTTTAAGAGTAAAGCTAAAGTACATGAAAGATGTTTCTTTCTCATAAAATGTAATGTTATTTGCAATGGAGAAGACAGATTTTCATGTGTTAAAGTTGTTTTGCAGAGCAAGTCATGTTTGAGCTTCAATGCACATTATCACTAGTTTAAACCTTCTAAGAACACTAATGCTGTGTTTAGTGCAAGTAAATGAAGAGAATTCAAGGCCACAGATGCTGCGAAGCTTCTTTCTCAGTGAGAGAAAGCTGGTTTATGCAATTTTAAGAGAAAAGCTCAAGTACATGAAAGATGTTTCTTTCTCATGAAATGTAATGTTATTTGCAATGCAGAAGACAGATTTTCATGTGTTAAAGTTTTTTTGCAGAGCAAGTCGTTTGAGCTTCAATGCACATTATCACTAGTTTAAACCTAAGACCACTAATGCTGTGTTTAGTGCAACTATGCAAATGAAGAGAATTCAAGGCCACAGATGCTGTAAAGCTTCTGTCGCAGTGAGAGAAAGTTGGTTTATGCAATTTTAAGAGTAAAGCTCAAGTACATGAAAGATGTTTCTTTCTCATGAAATGTAATGTTATTTGCAATGCAGAAGACAGATTTTCATGCGTTAAAGTTTTTTTGCAGAGCAAGTCATGTTTGAGCTTCAATGCACATTATCACTAGTTTAAACTTCTAAGAACACTAATGCTGAGAGAAATCTGGTTTATGCAATTTTAAGAGTAAAGCTCAAGTACATGAAAGATGTTTCTTTCTCATAAAATGTAATGTTATTTGCAATGGAGAAGACAGATTTTCATGTGTTAAAGTTGTTTTGCAGAGCAAGTCATGTTTGAGCTTCAATGCACATTATCACTAGTTTAAACCTTCTAAGAACACTAATGCTGTGTTTATGTCAACTATGCAAATGAAGAGAACGCAAGGCCACATTTGCTGAAAAGCTTCTTTCTCAGTGAGAGAAAGTTGGTTTATGCAATTTTAAGAGTAAAGCTCAAGTACATGAAAGCTGTGTCTTTCTCATGAAATGTAATGTTATTTGCAATGCAGAAGACAGATTTTCATGCGTTAAAGTTTTTTTGCAGAGCAAGTCATGTTTGAGCTTCAATGCACATTATCACTAGTTTAAACTTCTAAGAACACTAATGCTGTGTTTAGTGCAAGTAAATGAAGAGAATTCAAGGCCACAGATGCTGCGAAGCTTCTTTCTCAGTGAGAGAAAGCTGGTTTATGCAATTTTAAGAGTAAAGCTCAAGTACATGAAAGCTGTGTCTTTCTCATGAAATGTAATGTTATTTGCAATGCAGAAGACAGATTTTCATGCGTTAAAGTTTTTTTGCAGAGCAAGTCATGTTTGAGCTTCAATGCACATTATCACTAGTTTAAACCTTCTAAGAACACCAATGCTGTGTTTAGTGTAACTAAGCAAATGAAGAGAATTCAAGGCCACAGATGCTGTAAAGCTTCTGTCGCAGCGAGAGAAAGTTGGTTTATGCAATTTTAAGAGTAAAGCTCAAGTACATGAAAGCTGTGTCTTTCTCATGAAATGTAATGTTATTTGCAATGCAGAAGACAGATTTTCATGTGTTAAAGTTGTTTTGCAGACCAAGTCATGTTTGAGCTTCAATGCACATTATCACTAGTTTAAACTTCTAAGAACACTAATGCTGTGTTTAGTGCAAGTAAATGAAGAGAATTCAAGGCCACAGATGCTGCGAAGCTTCTTTCTCAGTGAGAGAAATCTGGTTTATGCAATTTTAAGAGTAAAGCTCAAGTACATGAAAGATGTTTCTTTCTCATAAAATGTAATGTTATTTGCAATGGAGAAGACAGATTTTCATGTGTTAAAGTTTTTTTGCAGAGCAAGTCATGTTTGAGCTTCAATGCACATTATCACTAGTTTAAACCTTCTAAGACCACTAATGCTGTGTTTAGTGCAACTAAGTAAATGAAGACAATTCAATGCCACAGTTGCAGAAAAGCTTCTTTCTCATTAAGAGAAATCTGGTTTATGCAATTTTAAGAGTAAAGCTCAAGTACATGAAAGCTGTGTCTTTCTCATGAAATGTAATGTTATTTGCAATGCAGAAGACAGATTTTCATGTGTTAAAGTTGTTTTGCAGAGCAAGTCATGTTTGAGCTTCAATGCACATTATCACTAGTTTAAACCTTCTAAGAACACTAATGCTGTGTTTATGTCAACTATGCAAATGAAGAGAACGCAAGGCCACATTTGCTGAAAAGCTTCTTTCTCAGTGAGAGAAAGTTGGTTTATGCAATTTTAAGAGTAAAGCTCAAGTACATGAAAGCTGTGTCTTTCTCATGAAATGTAATGTTATTTGCAATGCAGAAGACAGATTTTCATGCGTTAAAGTTTTTTTGCAGAGCAAGTCATGTTTGAGCTTCAATGCACATTATCACTAGTTTAAACTTCTAAGAACACTAATGCTGTGTTTAGTGCAAGTAAATGAAGAGAATTCAAGGCCACAGATGCTGCGAAGCTTCTTTCTCAGTGAGAGAAAGCTGGTTTATGCAATTTTTAGAGTAAAGCTCAAGTACATGAAAGCTGTGTCTTTCTCATGAAATGTAATGTTATTTGCAATGCAGAAGACAGATTTTCATGCGTTAAAGTTTTTTTGCAGAGCAAGTCATGTTTGAGCTTCAATGCACATTATCACTAGTTTAAACTTCTAAGAACACTAATGCTGTGTTTAGTGCAAGTAAATGAAGAGAATTCAAGGCCACAGATGCTGCGAAGCTTCTTTCTCAGTGAGAGAAAGCTGGTTTATGCAATTTTAAGAGTAAAGCTCAAGTACATGAAAGATGTTTCTTTCTCATGAAATGTAATGTTATTTGCAATGCAGAAGACAGATTTCATGTGTTAAAGTTTTTTTGCAGAGCAAGTCATGTTTGAGCTTCAATGCACATTATCACTAGTTTAAACCTTCTAAGAACACCAATGCTGTGTTTAGTGTAACTAAGCAAATGAAGAGAATTCAAGGCCACAGATGCTGTAAAGCTTCTGTCGCAGCGAGAGAAAGTTGGTTTATGCAATTTTAAGAGTAAAGCTCAAGTACATGAAAGCTGTGTCTTTCTCATGAAATGTAATGTTATTTGCAATGCAGAAGACAGATTTTCATGTGTTAAAGTTGTTTTGCAGAGCAAGTCATGTTTGAGCTTCAATGCACATTATCACTAGTTTAAACTTCTAAGAACACTAATGCTGTGTTTAGTGCAAGTAAATGAAGAGAATTCAAGGCCACAGATGCTGCGAAGCTTCTTTCTCAGTGAGAGAAATCTGGTTTATGCAATTTTAAGAGTAAAGCTCAAGTATATGAAAGATGTTTCTTTCTCATAAAATGTAATGTTATTTGCAATGGAGAAGACAGATTTTCATGTGTTAAAGTTTTTTTGCAAAGCAAGTCATGTTTGAGCTTCAATGCACATTATCACTAGTTTAAACCTTCTAAGACCACTAATGCTGTGTTTAGTGCAACTATGCAATGAAGAGAATTCAAGGCCACAGATGCTGTAAAGCTTCTGTCGCAGTGAGAGAAAGTTGGTTTATGCAATTTTAAGAGTAAAGCTCAAATACATGAAAGCTGTGTCTTTCTCATGAAATGTAATGTTATTTGCAATGCAGAAGACAGATTTTCATGCGTTAAAGTTTTTTTGCAGAGCAAGTCATGTTTGAGCTTCAATGCACATTATCACTAGTTTAAACTTCTAAGAACACTAATGCTGTGTTTAGTGCAAGTAAATGAAGAGAATTCAAGGCCACAGATGCTGCGAAGCTTCTTTCTCAGTGAGAGAAAGCTGGTTTATGCAATTTTAAGAGTAAAGCTAAAGTACATGAAAGATGTTTCTTTCTCATAAAATGTAATGTTATTTGCAATGGAGAAGACAGATTTTCATGTGTTAAAGTTGTTTTGCAGAGCAAGTCATGTTTGAGCTTCAATGCACATTATCACTAGTTTAAACCTTCTAAGAACACTAATGCTGTGTTTAGTGCAAGTAAATGAAGAGAATTCAAGGCCACAGATGCTGTAAAGCTTCTGTCGCAGCGAGAGAAAGTTGGTTTATGCAATTTTAAGAGTAAAGCTCAAGTACATGAAAGCTGTGTCTTTCTCATGAAATGTAATGTTATTTGCAATGCAGAAGACAGATTTTCATGTGTTAAAGTTGTTTTGCAGAGCAAGTCATGTTTGAGCTTCAATGCACATTATCACTAGTTTAAACTTCTAAGAACACTAATGCTGTGTTTAGTGCAAGTAAATGAAGAGAATTCAAGGCCACAGATGCTGCGAAGCTTCTTTCTCAGTGAGAGAAATCTGGTTTATGCAATTTTAAGAGTAAAGCTCAAGTATATGAAAGATGTTTCTTTCTCATAAAATGTAATGTTATTTGCAATGGAGAAGACAGATTTTCATGTGTTAAAGTTTTTTTGCAAAGCAAGTCATGTTTGAGCTTCAATGCACATTATCACTAGTTTAAACCTTCTAAGACCACTAATGCTGTGTTTAGTGCAACTATGCAATGAAGAGAATTCAAGGCCACAGATGCTGTAAAGCTTCTGTCGCAGTGAGAGAAAGTTGGTTTATGCAATTTTAAGAGTAAAGCTCAAATACATGAAAGCTGTGTCTTTCTCATGAAATGTAATGTTATTTGCAATGCAGAAGACAGATTTTCATGCGTTAAAGTTTTTTTGCAGAGCAAGTCATGTTTGAGCTTCAATGCACATTATCACTAGTTTAAACTTCTAAGAACACTAATGCTGTGTTTAGTGCAAGTAAATGAAGAGAATTCAAGGCCACAGATGCTGCGAAGCTTCTTTCTCAGTGAGAGAAAGCTGGTTTATGCAATTTTAAGAGTAAAGCTAAAGTACATGAAAGATGTTTCTTTCTCATAAAATGTAATGTTATTTGCAATGGAGAAGACAGATTTTCATGTGTTAAAGTTGTTTTGCAGAGCAAGTCATGTTTGAGCTTCAATGCACATTATCACTAGTTTAAACCTTCTAAGAACACTAATGCTGTGTTTAGTGCAAGTAAATGAAGAGAATTCAAGGCCACAGATGCTGCGAAGCTTCTTTCTCAGTGAGAGAAAGCTGGTTTATGCAATTTTAAGAGAAAAGCTCAAGTACATGAAAGATGTTTCTTTCTCATGATATGTAATGTTATTTTCAATGCAGAAGACAGATTTTCATGTGTTAAAGTTTTTTTGCAGAGCAAGTCGTTTGAGCTTCAATGCACATTATCACTAGTTTAAACCTAAGAACACCAATGCTGTGTTTAGTGCAACTAAGTAAATGAAGACAATTCAATGCCACAGTAGCAGAAAAGCTTCTTTTACATTAAAGAGAAAGCTGGTTTATGCAATTTTAAGAGTAAAGCTCAAGTACATGAAAGATGTTTCTTTCTCATGAAATGTAATGTTATTTGCAATGCAGAAGACAGATTTTCATGTGTTAAAGTTTTTTTGCAGAGCAAGTCATGTTTGAGCTTCAATGCACATTATCACTAGTTTAAACCTTCTAAGAACACCAATGCTGTGTTTAGTGTAACTAAGCAAATGAAGAGAATTCAAGGCCACAGATGCTGTAAAGCTTCTGTCGCAGCGAGAGAAAGTTGGTTTATGCAATTTTAAGAGTAAAGCTCAAGTACATGAAAGCTGTGTCTTTCTCATGAAATGTAATGTTATTTGCAATGCAGAAGACAGATTTTCATGTGTTAAAGTTGTTTTGCAGAGCAAGTCATGTTTGAGCTTCAATGCACATTATCACTAGTTTAAACTTCTAAGAATACTAATGCTGTGTTTAGTGCAAGTAAATGAAGAGAATTCAAGGCCACAGATGCTGCGAAGCTTCTTTCTCAGTGAGAGAAATCTGGTTTATGCAATTTTAAGAGTAAAGCTCAAGTACATGAAAGATGTTTCTTTCTCATAAAATGTAATGTTATTTGCAATGGAGAAGACAGATTTTCATGTGTTAAAGTTTTTTTGCAAAGCAAGTCATGTTTGAGCTTCAATGCACATTATCACTAGTTTAAACCTTCTAAGACCACTAATGCTGTGTTTAGTGCAACTATGCAATGAAGAGAATTCAAGGCCACAGATGCTGTAAAGCTTCTGTCGCAGCGAGAGAAAGTTGGTTTATGCAATTTTAAGAGTAAAGCTCAAGTACATGAAAGCTGTGTCTTTCTCATGAAATGTAATGTTATTTGCAATGCAGAAGACAGATTTTCATGTGTTAAAGTTGTTTTGCAGAGCAAGTCATGTTTGAGCTTCAATGCACATTATCACTAGTTTAAACTTCTAAGAACACTAATGCTGTGTTTAGTGCAAGTAAATGAAGAGAATTCAAGGCCACAGATGCTGCGAAGCTTCTTTCTCAGTGAGAGAAATCTGGTTTATGCAATTTTAAGAGTAAAGCTCAAGTACATGAAAGATGTTTCTTTCTCATAAAATGTAATGTTATTTGCAATGGAGAAGACAGATTTTCATGTGTTAAAGTTTTTTTGCAAAGCAAGTCATGTTTGAGCTTCAATGCACATTATCACTAGTTTAAACCTTCTAAGACCACTAATGCTGTGTTTAGTGCAACTATGCAATGAAGAGAATTCAAGGCCACAGATGCTGTAAAGCTTCTGTCGCAGTGAGAGAAAGTTGGTTTATGCAATTTTAAGAGTAAAGCTCAAATACATGAAAGCTGTGTCTTTCTCATAAAATGTAATGTTATTTGCAATGCAGAAGACAGATTTTCATGCGTTAAAGTTTTTTTGCAGAGCAAGTCATGTTTGAGCTTCAATGCACATTATCACTAGTTTAAACTTCTAAGAACACTAATGCTGTGTTTAGTGCAAGTAAATGAAGAGAATTCAAGGCCACAGATGCTGCGAAGCTTCTTTCTCAGTGAGAGAAAGCTGGTTTATGCAATTTTAAGAGTAAAGCTAAAGTACATGAAAGATGTTTCTTTCTCATAAAATGTAATGTTATTTGCAATGGAGAAGACAGATTTTCATGTGTTAAAGTTGTTTTGCAGAGCAAGTCATGTTTGAGCTTCAATGCACATTATCACTAGTTTAAACCTTCTAAGAACACTAATGCTGTGTTTAGTGCAAGTAAATGAAGAGAATTCAAGGCCACAGATGCTGCGAAGCTTCTTTCTCAGTGAGAGAAAGCTGGTTTATGCAATTTTAAGAGAAAAGCTCAAGTACATGAAAGATGTTTCTTTCTCATGAAATGTAATGTTATTTGCAATGCAGAAGACAGATTTTCATGTGTTAAAGTTTTTTTGCAGAGCAAGTCGTTTGAGCTTCAATGCACATTATCACTAGTTTAAACCTAAGACCACTAATGCTGTGTTTAGTGCAACTATGCAAATGAAGAGAATTCAAGGCCACAGATGCTGTAAAGCTTCTGTCGCAGTGAGAGAAAGTTGGTTTATGCAATTTTAAGAGTAAAGCTCAAGTACATGAAAGATGTTTCTTTCTCATGAAATGTAATGTTATTTGCAATGCAGAAGACAGATTTTCATGCGTTAAAGTTTTTTTGCAGAGCAAGTCATGTTTGAGCTTCAATGCACATTATCACTAGTTTAAACTTCTAAGAACACTAATGCTGAGAGAAATCTGGTTTATGCAATTTTAAGAGTAAAGCTCAAGTACATGAAAGATGTTTCTTTCTCATAAAATGTAATGTTATTTGCAATGGAGAAGACAGATTTTCATGTGTTAAAGTTGTTTTGCAGAGCAAGTCATGTTTGAGCTTCAATGCACATTATCACTAGTTTAAACCTTCTAAGAACACTAATGCTGTGTTTATGTCAACTATGCAAATGAAGAGAACGCAAGGCCACATTTGCTGAAAAGCTTCTTTCTCAGTGAGAGAAAGTTGGTTTATGCAATTTTAAGAGTAAAGCTCAAGTACATGAAAGCTGTGTCTTTCTCATGAAATGTAATGTTATTTGCAATGCAGAAGACAGATTTTCATGCGTTAAAGTTTTTTTGCAGAGCAAGTCATGTTTGAGCTTCAATGCACATTATCACTAGTTTAAACTTCTAAGAACACTAATGCTGTGTTTAGTGCAAGTAAATGAAGAGAATTCAAGGCCACAGATGCTGCGAAGCTTCTTTCTCAGTGAGAGAAAGCTGGTTTATGCAATTTTAAGAGTAAAGCTCAAGTACATGAAAGCTGTGTCTTTCTCATGAAATGTAATGTTATTTGCAATGCAGAAGACAGATTTTCATGCGTTAAAGTTTTTTTGCAGAGCAAGTCATGTTTGAGCTTCAATGCACATTATCACTAGTTTAAACCTTCTAAGAACACCAATGCTGTGTTTAGTGTAACTAAGCAAATGAAGAGAATTCAAGGCCACAGATGCTGTAAAGCTTCTGTCGCAGCGAGAGAAAGTTGGTTTATGCAATTTTAAGAGTAAAGCTCAAGTACATGAAAGCTGTGTCTTTCTCATGAAATGTAATGTTATTTGCAATGCAGAAGACAGATTTTCATGTGTTAAAGTTGTTTTGCAGACCAAGTCATGTTTGAGCTTCAATGCACATTATCACTAGTTTAAACTTCTAAGAACACTAATGCTGTGTTTAGTGCAAGTAAATGAAGAGAATTCAAGGCCACAGATGCTGCGAAGCTTCTTTCTCAGTGAGAGAAATCTGGTTTATGCAATTTTAAGAGTAAAGCTCAAGTACATGAAAGATGTTTCTTTCTCATAAAATGTAATGTTATTTGCAATGGAGAAGACAGATTTTCATGTGTTAAAGTTTTTTTGCAGAGCAAGTCATGTTTGAGCTTCAATGCACATTATCACTAGTTTAAACCTTCTAAGACCACTAATGCTGTGTTTAGTGCAACTAAGTAAATGAAGACAATTCAATGCCACAGTTGCAGAAAAGCTTCTTTCTCATTAAGAGAAATCTGGTTTATGCAATTTTAAGAGTAAAGCTCAAGTACATGAAAGCTGTGTCTTTCTCATGAAATGTAATGTTATTTGCAATGCAGAAGACAGATTTTCATGTGTTAAAGTTGTTTTGCAGAGCAAGTCATGTTTGAGCTTCAATGCACATTATCACTAGTTTAAACCTTCTAAGAACACTAATGCTGTGTTTATGTCAACTATGCAAATGAAGAGAACGCAAGGCCACATTTGCTGAAAAGCTTCTTTCTCAGTGAGAGAAAGTTGGTTTATGCAATTTTAAGAGTAAAGCTCAAGTACATGAAAGCTGTGTCTTTCTCATGAAATGTAATGTTATTTGCAATGCAGAAGACAGATTTTCATGCGTTAAAGTTTTTTTGCAGAGCAAGTCATGTTTGAGCTTCAATGCACATTATCACTAGTTTAAACTTCTAAGAACACTAATGCTGTGTTTAGTGCAAGTAAATGAAGAGAATTCAAGGCCACAGATGCTGCGAAGCTTCTTTCTCAGTGAGAGAAAGCTGGTTTATGCAATTTTTAGAGTAAAGCTCAAGTACATGAAAGCTGTGTCTTTCTCATGAAATGTAATGTTATTTGCAATGCAGAAGACAGATTTTCATGCGTTAAAGTTTTTTTGCAGAGCAAGTCATGTTTGAGCTTCAATGCACATTATCACTAGTTTAAACTTCTAAGAACACTAATGCTGTGTTTAGTGCAAGTAAATGAAGAGAATTCAAGGCCACAGATGCTGCGAAGCTTCTTTCTCAGTGAGAGAAAGCTGGTTTATGCAATTTTAAGAGTAAAGCTCAAGTACATGAAAGATGTTTCTTTCTCATGAAATGTAATGTTATTTGCAATGCAGAAGACAGATTTCATGTGTTAAAGTTTTTTTGCAGAGCAAGTCATGTTTGAGCTTCAATGCACATTATCACTAGTTTAAACCTTCTAAGAACACCAATGCTGTGTTTAGTGTAACTAAGCAAATGAAGAGAATTCAAGGCCACAGATGCTGTAAAGCTTCTGTCGCAGCGAGAGAAAGTTGGTTTATGCAATTTTAAGAGTAAAGCTCAAGTACATGAAAGCTGTGTCTTTCTCATGAAATGTAATGTTATTTGCAATGCAGAAGACAGATTTTCATGTGTTAAAGTTGTTTTGCAGAGCAAGTCATGTTTGAGCTTCAATGCACATTATCACTAGTTTAAACTTCTAAGAACACTAATGCTGTGTTTAGTGCAAGTAAATGAAGAGAATTCAAGGCCACAGATGCTGCGAAGCTTCTTTCTCAGTGAGAGAAATCTGGTTTATGCAATTTTAAGAGTAAAGCTCAAGTATATGAAAGATGTTTCTTTCTCATAAAATGTAATGTTATTTGCAATGGAGAAGACAGATTTTCATGTGTTAAAGTTTTTTTGCAAAGCAAGTCATGTTTGAGCTTCAATGCACATTATCACTAGTTTAAACCTTCTAAGACCACTAATGCTGTGTTTAGTGCAACTATGCAATGAAGAGAATTCAAGGCCACAGATGCTGTAAAGCTTCTGTCGCAGTGAGAGAAAGTTGGTTTATGCAATTTTAAGAGTAAAGCTCAAATACATGAAAGCTGTGTCTTTCTCATGAAATGTAATGTTATTTGCAATGCAGAAGACAGATTTTCATGCGTTAAAGTTTTTTTGCAGAGCAAGTCATGTTTGAGCTTCAATGCACATTATCACTAGTTTAAACTTCTAAGAACACTAATGCTGTGTTTAGTGCAAGTAAATGAAGAGAATTCAAGGCCACAGATGCTGCGAAGCTTCTTTCTCAGTGAGAGAAAGCTGGTTTATGCAATTTTAAGAGTAAAGCTAAAGTACATGAAAGATGTTTCTTTCTCATAAAATGTAATGTTATTTGCAATGGAGAAGACAGATTTTCATGTGTTAAAGTTGTTTTGCAGAGCAAGTCATGTTTGAGCTTCAATGCACATTATCACTAGTTTAAACCTTCTAAGAACACTAATGCTGTGTTTAGTGCAAGTAAATGAAGAGAATTCAAGGCCACAGATGCTGTAAAGCTTCTGTCGCAGCGAGAGAAAGTTGGTTTATGCAATTTTAAGAGTAAAGCTCAAGTACATGAAAGCTGTGTCTTTCTCATGAAATGTAATGTTATTTGCAATGCAGAAGACAGATTTTCATGTGTTAAAGTTGTTTTGCAGAGCAAGTCATGTTTGAGCTTCAATGCACATTATCACTAGTTTAAACTTCTAAGAACACTAATGCTGTGTTTAGTGCAAGTAAATGAAGAGAATTCAAGGCCACAGATGCTGCGAAGCTTCTTTCTCAGTGAGAGAAATCTGGTTTATGCAATTTTAAGAGTAAAGCTCAAGTATATGAAAGATGTTTCTTTCTCATAAAATGTAATGTTATTTGCAATGGAGAAGACAGATTTTCATGTGTTAAAGTTTTTTTGCAAAGCAAGTCATGTTTGAGCTTCAATGCACATTATCACTAGTTTAAACCTTCTAAGACCACTAATGCTGTGTTTAGTGCAACTATGCAATGAAGAGAATTCAAGGCCACAGATGCTGTAAAGCTTCTGTCGCAGTGAGAGAAAGTTGGTTTATGCAATTTTAAGAGTAAAGCTCAAATACATGAAAGCTGTGTCTTTCTCATGAAATGTAATGTTATTTGCAATGCAGAAGACAGATTTTCATGCGTTAAAGTTTTTTTGCAGAGCAAGTCATGTTTGAGCTTCAATGCACATTATCACTAGTTTAAACTTCTAAGAACACTAATGCTGTGTTTAGTGCAAGTAAATGAAGAGAATTCAAGGCCACAGATGCTGCGAAGCTTCTTTCTCAGTGAGAGAAAGCTGGTTTATGCAATTTTAAGAGTAAAGCTAAAGTACATGAAAGATGTTTCTTTCTCATAAAATGTAATGTTATTTGCAATGGAGAAGACAGATTTTCATGTGTTAAAGTTGTTTTGCAGAGCAAGTCATGTTTGAGCTTCAATGCACATTATCACTAGTTTAAACCTTCTAAGAACACTAATGCTGTGTTTAGTGCAAGTAAATGAAGAGAATTCAAGGCCACAGATGCTGCGAAGCTTCTTTCTCAGTGAGAGAAAGCTGGTTTATGCAATTTTAAGAGAAAAGCTCAAGTACATGAAAGATGTTTCTTTCTCATGATATGTAATGTTATTTTCAATGCAGAAGACAGATTTTCATGTGTTAAAGTTTTTTTGCAGAGCAAGTCGTTTGAGCTTCAATGCACATTATCACTAGTTTAAACCTAAGAACACCAATGCTGTGTTTAGTGCAACTAAGTAAATGAAGACAATTCAATGCCACAGTAGCAGAAAAGCTTCTTTTACATTAAAGAGAAAGCTGGTTTATGCAATTTTAAGAGTAAAGCTCAAGTACATGAAAGATGTTTCTTTCTCATGAAATGTAATGTTATTTGCAATGCAGAAGACAGATTTTCATGTGTTAAAGTTTTTTTGCAGAGCAAGTCATGTTTGAGCTTCAATGCACATTATCACTAGTTTAAACCTTCTAAGAACACCAATGCTGTGTTTAGTGTAACTAAGCAAATGAAGAGAATTCAAGGCCACAGATGCTGTAAAGCTTCTGTCGCAGCGAGAGAAAGTTGGTTTATGCAATTTTAAGAGTAAAGCTCAAGTACATGAAAGCTGTGTCTTTCTCATGAAATGTAATGTTATTTGCAATGCAGAAGACAGATTTTCATGTGTTAAAGTTGTTTTGCAGAGCAAGTCATGTTTGAGCTTCAATGCACATTATCACTAGTTTAAACTTCTAAGAATACTAATGCTGTGTTTAGTGCAAGTAAATGAAGAGAATTCAAGGCCACAGATGCTGCGAAGCTTCTTTCTCAGTGAGAGAAATCTGGTTTATGCAATTTTAAGAGTAAAGCTCAAGTACATGAAAGATGTTTCTTTCTCATAAAATGTAATGTTATTTGCAATGGAGAAGACAGATTTTCATGTGTTAAAGTTTTTTTGCAAAGCAAGTCATGTTTGAGCTTCAATGCACATTATCACTAGTTTAAACCTTCTAAGACCACTAATGCTGTGTTTAGTGCAACTATGCAATGAAGAGAATTCAAGGCCACAGATGCTGTAAAGCTTCTGTCGCAGCGAGAGAAAGTTGGTTTATGCAATTTTAAGAGTAAAGCTCAAGTACATGAAAGCTGTGTCTTTCTCATGAAATGTAATGTTATTTGCAATGCAGAAGACAGATTTTCATGTGTTAAAGTTGTTTTGCAGAGCAAGTCATGTTTGAGCTTCAATGCACATTATCACTAGTTTAAACTTCTAAGAACACTAATGCTGTGTTTAGTGCAAGTAAATGAAGAGAATTCAAGGCCACAGATGCTGCGAAGCTTCTTTCTCAGTGAGAGAAATCTGGTTTATGCAATTTTAAGAGTAAAGCTCAAGTACATGAAAGATGTTTCTTTCTCATAAAATGTAATGTTATTTGCAATGGAGAAGACAGATTTTCATGTGTTAAAGTTTTTTTGCAAAGCAAGTCATGTTTGAGCTTCAATGCACATTATCACTAGTTTAAACCTTCTAAGACCACTAATGCTGTGTTTAGTGCAACTATGCAATGAAGAGAATTCAAGGCCACAGATGCTGTAAAGCTTCTGTCGCAGTGAGAGAAAGTTGGTTTATGCAATTTTAAGAGTAAAGCTCAAATACATGAAAGCTGTGTCTTTCTCATAAAATGTAATGTTATTTGCAATGCAGAAGACAGATTTTCATGCGTTAAAGTTTTTTTGCAGAGCAAGTCATGTTTGAGCTTCAATGCACATTATCACTAGTTTAAACTTCTAAGAACACTAATGCTGTGTTTAGTGCAAGTAAATGAAGAGAATTCAAGGCCACAGATGCTGCGAAGCTTCTTTCTCAGTGAGAGAAAGCTGGTTTATGCAATTTTAAGAGTAAAGCTAAAGTACATGAAAGATGTTTCTTTCTCATAAAATGTAATGTTATTTGCAATGGAGAAGACAGATTTTCATGTGTTAAAGTTGTTTTGCAGAGCAAGTCATGTTTGAGCTTCAATGCACATTATCACTAGTTTAAACCTTCTAAGAACACTAATGCTGTGTTTAGTGCAAGTAAATGAAGAGAATTCAAGGCCACAGATGCTGCGAAGCTTCTTTCTCAGTGAGAGAAAGCTGGTTTATGCAATTTTAAGAGAAAAGCTCAAGTACATGAAAGATGTTTCTTTCTCATGAAATGTAATGTTATTTGCAATGCAGAGGACAGATTTTCATGTGTTAAAGTTTTTTTGCAGAGCAAGTCGTTTGAGCTTCAATGCACATTATCACTAGTTTAAACTTCTAAGACCACTAATGCTGTGTTTAGTGCAACTATGCAAATGAAGAGAATTCAAGGCCACAGATGCTGTAAAGCTTCTGTCGCAGTGAGAGAAAGTTGGTTTATGCAATTTTAAGAGTAAAGCTCAAGTACATGAAAGATGTTTCTTTCTCATGAAATGTAATGTTATTTGCAATGCAGAAGACAGATTTTCATGCGTTAAAGTTTTTTTGCAGAGCAAGTCATGTTTGAGCTTCAATGCACATTATCACTAGTTTAAACTTCTAAGAACACTAATGCTGTGTTTAGTGCAAGTAAATGAAGAGAATTCAAGGCCACAGATGTTGCGAAGCTTCTTTCTCAGTGAGAGAAATCTGGTTTATGCAATTTTAAGAGTAAAGCTAAAGTACATGAAAGATGTTTCTTTCTCATAAAATGTAATGTTATTTGCAATGGAGAAGACAGATTTTCATGTGTTAAAGTTGTTTTGCAGAGCAAGTCATGTTTGAGCTTCAATGCACATTATCACTAGTTTAAACCTTCTAAGAACACTAATGCTGTGTTTAGTGCAAGTAAATGAAGAGAATTCAAGGCCACAGATGCTGCGAAGCTTCTTTCTCAGTGAGAGAAAGCTGGTTTATGCAATTTTAAGAGAAAAGCTCAAGTACATGAAAGATGTTTCTTTCTCATGAAATGTAATGTTATTTGCAATGCAGAAGACAGATTTTCATGCGTTAAAGTTTTTTTGCAGAGCAAGTCATGTTTGAGCTTCAATGCACATTATCACTAGTTTAAACTTCTAAGAACACTAATGCTGTGTTTAGTGCAAGTAAATGAAGAGAATTCAAGGCCACAGATGCTGCGAAGCTTCTTTCTCAGTGAGAGAAAGCTGGTTTATGCAATTTTAAGAGTAAAGCTAAAGTACATGAAAGATGTTTCTTTCTCATAAAATGTAATGTTATTTGCAATGGAGAAGACAGATTTTCATGTGTTAAAGTTGTTTTGCAGAGCAAGTCATGTTTGAGCTTCAATGCACATTATCACTAGTTTAAACCTTCTAAGAACACTAATGCTGTGTTTAGTGCAAGTAAATGAAGAGAATTCAAGGCCACAGATGCTGCGAAGCTTCTTTCTCAGTGAGAGAAAGCTGGTTTATGCAATTTTAAGAGAAAAGCTCAAGTACATGAAAGATGTTTCTTTCTCATGATATGTAATGTTATTTTCAATGCAGAAGACAGATTTTCATGTGTTAAAGTTTTTTTGCAGAGCAAGTCGTTTGAGCTTCAATGCACATTATCACTAGTTTAAACCTAAGAACACCAATGCTGTGTTTAGTGCAACTAAGTAAATGAAGACAATTCAATGCCACAGTAGCAGAAAAGCTTCTTTTACATTAAAGAGAAAGCTGGTTTATGCAATTTTAAGAGTAAAGCTCAAGTACATGAAAGATGTTTCTTTCTCATGAAATGTAATGTTATTTGCAATGCAGAAGACAGATTTTCATGTGTTAAAGTTTTTTTGCAGAGCAAGTCATGTTTGAGCTTCAATGCACATTATCACTAGTTTAAACCTTCTAAGAACACCAATGCTGTGTTTAGTGTAACTAAGCAAATGAAGAGAATTCAAGGCCACAGATGCTGTAAAGCTTCTGTCGCAGCGAGAGAAAGTTGGTTTATGCAATTTTAAGAGTAAAGCTCAAGTACATGAAAGCTGTGTCTTTCTCATGAAATGTAATGTCATTTGCAATGCAGAAGACAGATTTTCATGTGTTAAAGTTGTTTTGCAGAGCAAGTCATGTTTGAGCTTCAATGCACATTATCACTAGTTTAAACTTCTAAGAACACTAATGCTGTGTTTAGTGCAAGTAAATGAAGAGAATTCAAGGCCACAGATGCTGCGAAGCTTCTTTCTCAGTGAGAGAAATCTGGTTTATGCAATTTTAAGAGTAAAGCTCAAGTACATGAAAGATGTTTCTTTCTCATAAAATGTAATGTTATTTGCAATGGAGAAGACAGATTTTCATGTGTTAAAGTTTTTTTGCAAAGCAAGTCATGTTTGAGCTTCAATGCACATTATCACTAGTTTAAACCTTCTAAGACCACTAATGCTGTGTTTAGTGCAACTATGCAATGAAGAGAATTCAAGGCCACAGATGCTGTAAAGCTTCTGTCGCAGTGAGAGAAAGTTGGTTTATGCAATTTTAAGAGTAAAGCTCAAATACATGAAAGCTGTGTCTTTCTCATGAAATGTAATGTTATTTGCAATGCAGAAGAAAGATTTTCATGCGTTAAAGTTTTTTTGCAGAGCAAGTCATGTTTGAGCTTCAATGCACATTATCACTAGTTTAAACTTCTAAGAACACTAATGCTGTGTTTAGTGCAAGTAAATGAAGAGAATTCAAGGCCACAGATGCTGCGAAGCTTCTTTCTCAGTGAGAGAAAGCTGGTTTATGCAATTTTAAGAGTAAAGCTAAAGTACATGAAAGATGTTTCTTTCTCATAAAATGTAATGTTATTTGCAATGGAGAAGACAGATTTTCATGTGTTAAAGTTGTTTTGCAGAGCAAGTCATGTTTGAGCTTCAATGCACATTATCACTAGTTTAAACCTTCTAAGAACACTAATGCTGTGTTTAGTGCAAGTAAATGAAGAGAATTCAAGGCCACAGATGCTGCGAAGCTTCTTTCTCAGTGAGAGAAAGCTGGTTTATGCAATTTTAAGAGAAAAGCTCAAGTACATGAAAGATGTTTCTTTCTCATGAAATGTAATGTTATTTGCAATGCAGAAGACAGATTTTCATGTGTTAAAGTTTTTTTGCAGAGCAAGTCGTTTGAGCTTCAATGCACATTATCACTAGTTTAAACCTAAGACCACTAATGCTGTGTTTAGTGCAACTATGCAAATGAAGAGAATTCAAGGCCACAGATGCTGTAAAGCTTCTGTCGCAGTGAGAGAAAGTTGGTTTATGCAATTTTAAGAGTAAAGCTCAAGTACATGAAAGATGTTTCTTTCTCATGAAATGTAATGTTATTTGCAATGCAGAAGACAGATTTTCATGCGTTAAAGTTTTTTTGCAGAGCAAGTCATGTTTGAGCTTCAATGCACATTATCACTAGTTTAAACTTCTAAGAACACTAATGCTGAGAGAAATCTGGTTTATGCAATTTTAAGAGTAAAGCTCAAGTACATGAAAGATGTTTCTTTCTCATAAAATGTAATGTTATTTGCAATGGAGAAGACAGATTTTCATGTGTTAAAGTTTTTTTGCAGAGCAAGTCATGTTTGAGCTTCAATGCACATTATCACTAGTTTAAACCTTCTAAGACCACTAATGCTGTGTTTAGTGCAACTAAGTAAATGAAGACAATTCAATGCCACAGTTGCAGAAAAGCTTCTTTCTCATTAAGAGAAATCTGGTTTATGCAATTTTAAGAGTAAAGCTCAAGTACATGAAAGCTGTGTCTTTCTCATGAAATGTAATGTTATTTGCAATGCAGAAGACAGATTTTCATGTGTTAAAGTTGTTTTGCAGAGCAAGTCATGTTTGAGCTTCAATGCACATTATCACTAGTTTAAACCTTCTAAGAACACTAATGCTGTGTTTATGTCAACTATGCAAATGAAGAGAACGCAAGGCCACATTTGCTGAAAAGCTTCTTTCTCAGTGAGAGAAAGTTGGTTTATGCAATTTTAAGAGTAAAGCTAAAGTACATGAAAGCTGTGTCTTTCTCATGAAATGTAATGTTATTTGCAATGCAGAAGACAGATTTTCATGCGTTAAAGTTTTTTTGCAGAGCAAGTCATGTTTGAGCTTCAATGCACATTATCACTAGTTTAAACTTCTAAGAACACTAATGCTGTGTTTAGTGCAAGTAAATGAAGAGAATTCAAGGCCACAGATGCTGCGAAGCTTCTTTCTCAGTGAGAGAAAGCTGGTTTATGCAATTTTAAGAGTAAAGCTAAAGTACATGAAAGCTGTGTCTTTCTCATGAAATGTAATGTTATTTGCAATGCAGAAGACAGATTTTCATGCGTTAAAGTTTTTTTGCAGAGCAAGTCATGTTTGAGCTTCAATGCACATTATCACTAGTTTAAACTTCTAAGAACACTAATGCTGTGTTTAGTGCAAGTAAATGAAGAGAATTCAAGGCCACAGATGCTGCGAAGCTTCTTTCTCAGTGAGAGAAAGCTGGTTTATGCAATTTTAAGAGTAAAGCTCAAGTACATGAAAGATGTTTCTTTCTCATGAAATGTAATGTTATTTGCAATGCAGAAGACAGATTTCATGTGTTAAAGTTTTTTTGCAGAGCAAGTCATGTTTGAGCTTCAATGCACATTATCACTAGTTTAAACCTTCTAAGAACACCAATGCTGTGTTTAGTGTAACTAAGCAAATGAAGAGAATTCAAGGCCACAGATGCTGTAAAGCTTCTGTCGCAGCGAGAGAAAGTTGGTTTATGCAATTTTAAGAGTAAAGCTCAAGTACATGAAAGCTGTGTCTTTCTCATGAAATGTAATGTTATTTGCAATGCAGAAGACAGATTTTCATGTGTTAAAGTTGTTTTGCAGAGCAAGTCATGTTTGAGCTTCAATGCACATTATCACTAGTTTAAACTTCTAAGAACACTAATGCTGTGTTTAGTGCAAGTAAATGAAGAGAATTCAAGGCCACAGATGCTGCGAAGCTTCTTTCTCAGTGAGAGAAATCTGGTTTATGCAATTTTAAGAGTAAAGCTCAAGTACATGAAAGATGTTTCTTTCTCATAAAATGTAATGTTATTTGCAATGGAGAAGACAGATTTTCATGTGTTAAAGTTTTTTTGCAGAGCAAGTCATGTTTGAGCTTCAATGCACATTATCACTAGTTTAAACCTTCTAAGACCACTAATGCTGTGTTTAGTGCAACTAAGTAAATGAAGACAATTCAATGCCACAGTTGCAGAAAAGCTTCTTTCTCATTAAGAGAAATCTGGTTTATGCAATTTTAAGAGTAAAGCTCAAGTACATGAAAGCTGTGTCTTTCTCATGAAATGTAATGTTATTTGCAATGCAGAAGACAGATTTTCATGTGTTAAAGTTGTTTTGCAGAGCAAGTCATGTTTGAGCTTCAATGCACATTATCACTAGTTTAAACCTTCTAAGAACACTAATGCTGTGTTTATGTCAACTATGCAAATGAAGAGAACGCAAGGCCACATTTGCTGAAAAGCTTCTTTCTCAGTGAGAGAAAGTTGGTTTATGCAATTTTAAGAGTAAAGCTCAAGTACATGAAAGCTGTGTCTTTCTCATGAAATGTAATGTTATTTGCAATGCAGAAGACAGATTTTCATGCGTTAAAGTTTTTTTGCAGAGCAAGTCATGTTTGAGCTTCAATGCACATTATCACTAGTTTAAACTTCTAAGAACACTAATGCTGTGTTTAGTGCAAGTAAATAAAGAGAATTCAAGGCCACAGATGCTGCGAAGCTTCTTTCTCAGTGAGAGAAAGCTGGTTTATGCAATTTTAAGAGTAAAGGTCAAGTACATGAAAGCTGTGTCTTTCTCATGAAATGTAATGTTATTTGCAATGCAGAAGACAGATTTTCATGCGTTAAAGTTTTTTTGCAGAGCAAGTCATGTTTGAGCTTCAATGCACATTATCACTAGTTTAAACTTCTAAGAACACTAATGCTGTGTTTAGTGCAAGTAAATGAAGAGAATTCAAGGCCACAGATGCTGCGAAGCTTCTTTCTCAGTGAGAGAAAGCTGGTTTATGCAATTTTAAGAGTAAAGCTCAAGTACATGAAAGATGTTTCTTTCTCATGAAATGTAATGTTATTTGCAATGCAGAAGACAGATTTCATGTGTTAAAGTTTTTTTGCAGAGCAAGTCATGTTTGAGCTTCAATGCACATTATCACTAGTTTAAACCTTCTAAGAACACCAATGCTGTGTTTAGTGTAACTAAGCAAATGAAGAGAATTCAAGGCCACAGATGCTGTAAAGCTTCTGTCGCAGCGAGAGAAAGTTGGTTTATGCAATTTTAAGAGTAAAGCTCAAGTACATGAAAGCTGTGTCTTTCTCATGAAATGTAATGTTATTTGCAATGCAGAAGACAGATTTTCATGTGTTAAACTTGTTTTGCAGAGCAAGTCATGTTTGAGCTTCAATGCACATTATCACTAGTTTAAACTTCTAAGAACACTAATGCTGTGTTTAGTGCAAGTAAATGAAGAGAATTCAAGGCCACAGATGCTGCGAAGCTTCTTTCTCAGTGAGAGAAATCTGGTTTATGCAATTTTAAGAGTAAAGCTCAAGTATATGAAAGATGTTTCTTTCTCATAAAATGTAATGTTATTTGCAATGGAGAAGACAGATTTTCATGTGTTAAAGTTTTTTTGCAAAGCAAGTCATGTTTGAGCTTCAATGCACATTATCACTAGTTTAAACCTTCTAAGACCACTAATGCTGTGTTTAGTGCAACTATGCAATGAAGAGAATTCAAGGCCACAGATGCTGTAAAGCTTCTGTCGCAGTGAGAGAAAGTTGGTTTATGCAATTTTAAGAGTAAAGCTCAAATACATGAAAGCTGTGTCTTTCTCATGAAATGTAATGTTATTTGCAATGCAGAAGACAGATTTTCATGTGTTAAAGTTGTTTTGCAGAGCAAGTCATGTTTGAGCTTCAATGCACATTATCACTAGTTTAAACCTTCTAAGAACACCAATGCTGTGTTTAGTGTAACTAAGCAAATGAAGAGAATTCAAGGCCACAGATGCTGTAAAGCTTCTGTCGCAGCGAGAGAAAGTTGGTTTATGCAATTTTAAGAGTAAAGCTCAAGTACATGAAAGCTGTGTCTTTCTCATGAAATGTAATGTTATTTGCAATGCAGAAGACAGATTTTCATGTGTTAAAGTTGTTTTGCAGAGCAAGTCATGTTTGAGCTTCAATGCACATTATCACTAGTTTAAACTTCTAAGAACACTAATGCTGTGTTTAGTGCAAGTAAATGAAGAGAATTCAAGGCCACAGATGCTGCGAAGCTTCTTTCTCAGTGAGAGAAAGCTGGTTTATGCAATTTTAAGAGTAAAGCTCAAGTACATGAAAGATGTTTCTTTCTCATGAAATGTAATGTTATTTGCAATGCAGAAGACAGATTTCATGTGTTAAAGTTTTTTTGCAGAGCAAGTCATGTTTGAGCTTCAATGCACATTATCACTAGTTTAAACCTTCTAAGAACACCAATGCTGTGTTTAGTGTAACTAAGCAAATGAAGAGAATTCAAGGCCACAGATGCTGTAAAGCTTCTGTCGCAGCGAGAGAAAGTTGGTTTATGCAATTTTAAGAGTAAAGCTCAAGTACATGAAAGCTGTGTCTTTCTCATGAAATGTAATGTTATTTGCAATGCAGAAGACAGATTTTCATGTGTTAAAGTTGTTTTGCAGAGCAAGTCATGTTTGAGCTTCAATGCACATTATCACTAGTTTAAACTTCTAAGAACACTAATGCTGTGTTTAGTGCAAGTAAATGAAGAGAATTCAAGGCCACAGATGCTGCGAAGCTTCTTTCTCAGTGAGAGAAATCTGGTTTATGCAATTTTAAGAGTAAAGCTCAAGTATATGAAAGATGTTTCTTTCTCATAAAATGTAATGTTATTTGCAATGGAGAAGACAGATTTTCATGTGTTAAAGTTTTTTTGCAAAGCAAGTCATGTTTGAGCTTCAATGCACATTATCACTAGTTTAAACCTTCTAAGACCACTAATGCTGTGTTTAGTGCAACTATGCAATGAAGAGAATTCAAGGCCACAGATGCTGTAAAGCTTCTGTCGCAGTGAGAGAAAGTTGGTTTATGCAATTTTAAGAGTAAAGCTCAAATACATGAAAGCTGTGTCTTTCTCATGAAATGTAATGTTATTTGCAATGCAGAAGACAGATTTTCATGCGTTAAAGTTTTTTTGCAGAGCAAGTCATGTTTGAGCTTCAATGCACATTATCACTAGTTTAAACTTCTAAGAACACTAATGCTGTGTTTAGTGCAAGTAAATGAAGAGAATTCAAGGCCACAGATGCTGCGAAGCTTCTTTCTCAGTGAGAGAAAGCTGGTTTATGCAATTTTAAGAGTAAAGCTAAAGTACATGAAAGATGTTTCTTTCTCATAAAATGTAATGTTATTTGCAATGGAGAAGACAGATTTTCATGTGTTAAAGTTGTTTTGCAGAGCAAGTCATGTTTGAGCTTCAATGCACATTATCACTAGTTTAAACTTCTAAGAACACTAATGCTGTGTTTAGTGCAAGTAAATGAAGACAATTCAATGCCACAGTAGCAGAAAAGCTTCTTTTACATTAAAGAGAAAGCTGGTTTATGCAATTTTAAGAGTAAAGCTCAAGTACATGAAAGATGTTTCTTTCTCATGAAATGTAATGTTATTTGCAATGCAGAAGACAGATTTTCATGTGTTAAAGTTTTTTTGCAGAGCAAGTCATGTTTGAGCTTCAATGCACATTATCACTAGTTTAAACCTTCTAAGAACACCAATGCTGTGTTTAGTGTAACTAAGCAAATGAAGAGAATTCAAGGCCACAGATGCTGTAAAGCTTCTGTCGCAGCGAGAGAAAGTTGGTTTATGCAATTTTAAGAGTAAAGCTCAAGTACATGAAAGCTGTGTCTTTCTCATGAAATGTAATGTTATTTGCAATGCAGAAGACAGATTTTCATGTGTTAAAGTTGTTTTGCAGAGCAAGTCATGTTTGAGCTTCAATGCACATTATCACTAGTTTAAACTTCTAAGAACACTAATGCTGTGTTTAGTGCAAGTAAATGAAGAGAATTCAAGGCCACAGATGCTGCGAAGCTTCTTTCTCAGTGAGAGAAATCTGGTTTATGCAATTTTAAGAGTAAAGCTCAAGTATATGAAAGATGTTTCTTTCTCATAAAATGTAATGTTATTTGCAATGGAGAAGACAGATTTTCATGTGTTAAAGTTTTTTTGCAAAGCAAGTCATGTTTGAGCTTCAATGCACATTATCACTAGTTTAAACCTTCTAAGACCACTAATGCTGTGTTTAGTGCAACTATGCAATGAAGAGAATTCAAGGCCACAGATGCTGTAAAGCTTCTGTCGCAGTGAGAGAAAGTTGGTTTATGCAATTTTAAGAGTAAAGCTCAAATACATGAAAGCTGTGTCTTTCTCATGAAATGTAATGTTATTTGCAATGCAGAAGACAGATTTTCATGTGTTAAAGTTGTTTTGCAGAGCAAGTCATGTTTGAGCTTCAATGCACATTATCACTAGTTTAAACCTTCTAAGAACACCAATGCTGTGTTTAGTGTAACTAAGCAAATGAAGAGAATTCAAGGCCACAGATGCTGTAAAGCTTCTGTCGCAGCGAGAGAAAGTTGGTTTATGCAATTTTAAGAGTAAAGCTCAAGTACATGAAAGCTGTGTCTTTCTCATGAAATGTAATGTTATTTGCAATGCAGAAGACAGATTTTCATGTGTTAAAGTTGTTTTGCAGAGCAAGTCATGTTTGAGCTTCAATGCACATTATCACTAGTTTAAACTTCTAAGAACACTAATGCTGTGTTTAGTGCAAGTAAATGAAGAGAATTCAAGGCCACAGATGCTGCGAAGCTTCTTTCTCAGTGAGAGAAAGCTGGTTTATGCAATTTTAAGAGTAAAGCTCAAGTACATGAAAGATGTTTCTTTCTCATGAAATGTAATGTTATTTGCAATGCAGAAGACAGATTTCATGTGTTAAAGTTTTTTTGCAGAGCAAGTCATGTTTGAGCTTCAATGCACATTATCACTAGTTTAAACCTTCTAAGAACACCAATGCTGTGTTTAGTGTAACTAAGCAAATGAAGAGAATTCAAGGCCACAGATGCTGTAAAGCTTCTGTCGCAGCGAGAGAAAGTTGGTTTATGCAATTTTAAGAGTAAAGCTCAAGTACATGAAAGCTGTGTCTTTCTCATGAAATGTAATGTTATTTGCAATGCAGAAGACAGATTTTCATGTGTTAAAGTTGTTTTGCAGAGCAAGTCATGTTTGAGCTTCAATGCACATTATCACTAGTTTAAACTTCTAAGAACACTAATGCTGTGTTTAGTGCAAGTAAATGAAGAGAATTCAAGGCCACAGATGCTGCGAAGCTTCTTTCTCAGTGAGAGAAATCTGGTTTATGCAATTTTAAGAGTAAAGCTCAAGTATATGAAAGATGTTTCTTTCTCATAAAATGTAATGTTATTTGCAATGGAGAAGACAGATTTTCATGTGTTAAAGTTTTTTTGCAAAGCAAGTCATGTTTGAGCTTCAATGCACATTATCACTAGTTTAAACCTTCTAAGACCACTAATGCTGTGTTTAGTGCAACTATGCAATGAAGAGAATTCAAGGCCACAGATGCTGTAAAGCTTCTGTCGCAGTGAGAGAAAGTTGGTTTATGCAATTTTAAGAGTAAAGCTCAAATACATGAAAGCTGTGTCTTTCTCATGAAATGTAATGTTATTTGCAATGCAGAAGACAGATTTTCATGCGTTAAAGTTTTTTTGCAGAGCAAGTCATGTTTGAGCTTCAATGCACATTATCACTAGTTTAAACTTCTAAGAACACTAATGCTGTGTTTAGTGCAAGTAAATGAAGAGAATTCAAGGCCACAGATGCTGCGAAGCTTCTTTCTCAGTGAGAGAAAGCTGGTTTATGCAATTTTAAGAGTAAAGCTAAAGTACATGAAAGATGTTTCTTTCTCATAAAATGTAATGTTATTTGCAATGGAGAAGACAGATTTTCATGTGTTAAAGTTGTTTTGCAGAGCAAGTCATGTTTGAGCTTCAATGCACATTATCACTAGTTTAAACTTCTAAGAACACTAATGCTGTGTTTAGTGCAAGTAAATGAAGACAATTCAATGCCACAGTAGCAGAAAAGCTTCTTTTACATTAAAGAGAAAGCTGGTTTATGCAATTTTAAGAGTAAAGCTCAAGTACATGAAAGATGTTTCTTTCTCATGAAATGTAATGTTATTTGCAATGCAGAAGACAGATTTTCATGTGTTAAAGTTTTTTTGCAGAGCAAGTCATGTTTGAGCTTCAATGCACATTATCACTAGTTTAAACCTTCTAAGAACACCAATGCTGTGTTTAGTGTAACTAAGCAAATGAAGAGAATTCAAGGCCACAGATGCTGTAAAGCTTCTGTCGCAGCGAGAGAAAGTTGGTTTATGCAATTTTAAGAGTAAAGCTCAAGTACATGAAAGCTGTGTCTTTCTCATGAAATGTAATGTTATTTGCAATGCTGAAGACAGATTTTCATGTGTTAAAGTTGTTTTGCAGAGCAAGTCATGTTTGAGCTTCAATGCACATTATCACTAGTTTAAACTTCTAAGAACACTAATGCTGTGTTTAGTGCAAGTAAATGAAGAGAATTCAAGGCCACAGATGCTGCGAAGCTTCTTTCTCAGTGAGAGAAATCTGGTTTATGCAATTTTAAGAGTAAAGCTCAAGTACATGAAAGATGTTTCTTTCTCATAAAATGTAATGTTATTTGCAATGGAGAAGACAGATTTTCATGTGTTAAAGTTTTTTTGCAAAGCAAGTCATGTTTGAGCTTCAATGCACATTATCACTAGTTTAAACCTTCTAAGACCACTAATGCTGTGTTTAGTGCAACTATGCAATGAAGAGAATTCAAGGCCACAGATGCTGTAAAGCTTCTGTCGCAGTGAGAGAAAGTTGGTTTATGCAATTTTAAGAGTAAAGCTCAAATACATGAAAGCTGTGTCTTTCTCATGAAATGTAATGTTATTTGCAATGCAGAAGAAAGATTTTCATGCGTTAAAGTTTTTTTGCAGAGCAAGTCATGTTTGAGCTTCAATGCACATTATCACTAGTTTAAACTTCTAAGAACACTAATGCTGTGTTTAGTGCAAGTAAATGAAGAGAATTCAAGGCCACAGATGCTGCGAAGCTTCTTTCTCAGTGAGAGAAAGCTGGTTTATGCAATTTTAAGAGTAAAGCTAAAGTACATGAAAGATGTTTCTTTCTCATAAAATGTAATGTTATTTGCAATGGAGAAGACAGATTTTCATGTGTTAAAGTTGTTTTGCAGAGCAAGTCATGTTTGAGCTTCAATGCACATTATCACTAGTTTAAACCTTCTAAGAACACTAATGCTGTGTTTAGTGCAAGTAAATGAAGAGAATTCAAGGCCACAGATGCTGCGAAGCTTCTTTCTCAGTGAGAGAAAGCTGGTTTATGCAATTTTAAGAGAAAAGCTCAAGTACATGAAAGATGTTTCTTTCTCATGAAATGTAATGTTATTTGCAATGCAGAAGACAGATTTTCATGTGTTAAAGTTTTTTTGCAGAGCAAGTCGTTTGAGCTTCAATGCACATTATCACTAGTTTAAACCTAAGACCACTAATGCTGTGTTTAGTGCAACTATGCAAATGAAGAGAATTCAAGGCCACAGATGCTGTAAAGCTTCTGTCGCAGTGAGAGAAAGTTGGTTTATGCAATTTTAAGAGTAAAGCTCAAGTACATGAAAGATGTTTCTTTCTCATGAAATGTAATGTTATTTGCAATGCAGAAGACAGATTTTCATGCGTTAAAGTTTTTTTGCAGAGCAAGTCATGTTTGAGCTTCAATGCACATTATCACTAGTTTAAACTTCTAAGAACACTAATGCTGAGAGAAATCTGGTTTATGCAATTTTAAGAGTAAAGCTCAAGTACATGAAAGATGTTTCTTTCTCATAAAATGTAATGTTATTTGCAATGGAGAAGACAGATTTTCATGTGTTAAAGTTTTTTTGCAGAGCAAGTCATGTTTGAGCTTCAATGCACATTATCACTAGTTTAAACCTTCTAAGACCACTAATGCTGTGTTTAGTGCAACTAAGTAAATGAAGACAATTCAATGCCACAGTTGCAGAAAAGCTTCTTTCTCATTAAGAGAAATCTGGTTTATGCAATTTTAAGAGTAAAGCTCAAGTACATGAAAGCTGTGTCTTTCTCATGAAATGTAATGTTATTTGCAATGCAGAAGACAGATTTTCATGTGTTAAAGTTGTTTTGCAGAGCAAGTCATGTTTGAGCTTCAATGCACATTATCACTAGTTTAAACCTTCTAAGAACACTAATGCTGTGTTTATGTCAACTATGCAAATGAAGAGAACGCAAGGCCACATTTGCTGAAAAGCTTCTTTCTCAGTGAGAGAAAGTTGGTTTATGCAATTTTAAGAGTAAAGCTAAAGTACATGAAAGCTGTGTCTTTCTCATGAAATGTAATGTTATTTGCAATGCAGAAGACAGATTTTCATGCGTTAAAGTTTTTTTGCAGAGCAAGTCATGTTTGAGCTTCAATGCACATTATCACTAGTTTAAACTTCTAAGAACACTAATGCTGTGTTTAGTGCAAGTAAATGAAGAGAATTCAAGGCCACAGATGCTGCGAAGCTTCTTTCTCAGTGAGAGAAAGCTGGTTTATGCAATTTTAAGAGTAAAGCTAAAGTACATGAAAGCTGTGTCTTTCTCATGAAATGTAATGTTATTTGCAATGCAGAAGACAGATTTTCATGCGTTAAAGTTTTTTTGCAGAGCAAGTCATGTTTGAGCTTCAATGCACATTATCACTAGTTTAAACTTCTAAGAACACTAATGCTGTGTTTAGTGCAAGTAAATGAAGAGAATTCAAGGCCACAGATGCTGCGAAGCTTCTTTCTCAGTGAGAGAAAGCTGGTTTATGCAATTTTAAGAGTAAAGCTAAAGTACATGAAAGATGTTTCTTTCTCATAAAATGTAATGTTATTTGCAATGGAGAAGACAGATTTTCATGTGTTAAAGTTGTTTTGCAGAGCAAGTCATGTTTGAGCTTCAATGCACATTATCACTAGTTTAAACTTCTAAGAACACTAATGCTGTGTTTAGTGCAAGTAAATGAAGACAATTCAATGCCACAGTAGCAGAAAAGCTTCTTTTACATTAAAGAGAAAGCTGGTTTATGCAATTTTAAGAGTAAAGCTCAAGTACATGAAAGATGTTTCTTTCTCATGAAATGTAATGTTATTTGCAATGCAGAAGACAGATTTTCATGTGTTAAAGTTTTTTTGCAGAGCAAGTCATGTTTGAGCTTCAATGCACATTATCACTAGTTTAAACCTTCTAAGAACACCAATGCTGTGTTTAGTGTAACTAAGCAAATGAAGAGAATTCAAGGCCACAGATGCTGTAAAGCTTCTGTCGCAGCGAGAGAAAGTTGGTTTATGCAATTTTAAGAGTAAAGCTCAAGTACATGAAAGCTGTGTCTTTCTCATGAAATGTAATGTTATTTGCAATGCAGAAGACAGATTTTCATGTGTTAAAGTTGTTTTGCAGAGCAAGTCATGTTTGAGCTTCAATGCACATTATCACTAGTTTAAACTTCTAAGAACACTAATGCTGTGTTTAGTGCAAGTAAATGAAGAGAATTCAAGGCCACAGATGCTGCGAAGCTTCTTTCTCAGTGAGAGAAATCTGGTTTATGCAATTTTAAGAGTAAAGCTCAAGTACATGAAAGATGTTTCTTTCTCATAAAATGTAATGTTATTTGCAATGGAGAAGACAGATTTTCATGTGTTAAAGTTTTTTTGCAAAGCAAGTCATGTTTGAGCTTCAATGCACATTATCACTAGTTTAAACCTTCTAAGACCACTAATGCTGTGTTTAGTGCAACTATGCAATGAAGAGAATTCAAGGCCACAGATGCTGTAAAGCTTCTGTCGCAGTGAGAGAAAGTTGGTTTATGCAATTTTAAGAGTAAAGCTCAAATACATGAAAGCTGTGTCTTTCTCATGAAATGTAATGTTATTTGCAATGCAGAAGAAAGATTTTCATGCGTTAAAGTTTTTTTGCAGAGCAAGTCATGTTTGAGCTTCAATGCACATTATCACTAGTTTAAACTTCTAAGAACACTAATGCTGTGTTTAGTGCAAGTAAATGAAGAGAATTCAAGGCCACAGATGCTGCGAAGCTTCTTTCTCAGTGAGAGAAAGCTGGTTTATGCAATTTTAAGAGTAAAGCTAAAGTACATGAAAGATGTTTCTTTCTCATAAAATGTAATGTTATTTGCAATGGAGAAGACAGATTTTCATGTGTTAAAGTTGTTTTGCAGAGCAAGTCATGTTTGAGCTTCAATGCACATTATCACTAGTTTAAACCTTCTAAGAACACTAATTCTGTGTTTAGTGCAAGTAAATGAAGAGAATTCAAGGCCACAGATGCTGCGAAGCTTCTTTCTCAGTGAGAGAAAGCTGGTTTATGCAATTTTAAGAGAAAAGCTCAAGTACATGAAAGATGTTTCTTTCTCATGAAATGTAATGTTATTTGCAATGCAGAAGACAGATTTTCATGTGTTAAAGTTTTTTTGCAGAGCAAGTCGTTTGAGCTTCAATGCACATTATCACTAGTTTAAACCTAAGACCACTAATGCTGTGTTTAGTGCAACTATGCAAATGAAGAGAATTCAAGGCCACAGATGCTGTAAAGCTTCTGTCGCAGTGAGAGAAAGTTGGTTTATGCAATTTTAAGAGTAAAGCTCAAGTACATGAAAGATGTTTCTTTCTCATGAAATGTAATGTTATTTGCAATGCAGAAGACAGATTTTCATGCGTTAAAGTTTTTTTGCAGAGCAAGTCATGTTTGAGCTTCAATGCACATTATCACTAGTTTAAACTTCTAAGAACACTAATGCTGAGAGAAATCTGGTTTATGCAATTTTAAGAGTAAAGCTCAAGTACATGAAAGATGTTTCTTTCTCATAAAATGTAATGTTATTTGCAATGGAGAAGACAGATTTTCATGTGTTAAAGTTTTTTTGCAGAGCAAGTCATGTTTGAGCTTCAATGCACATTATCACTAGTTTAAACCTTCTAAGACCACTAATGCTGTGTTTAGTGCAACTAAGTAAATGAAGACAATTCAATGCCACAGTTGCAGAAAAGCTTCTTTCTCATTAAGAGAAATCTGGTTTATGCAATTTTAAGAGTAAAGCTCAAGTACATGAAAGCTGTGTCTTTCTCATGAAATGTAATGTTATTTGCAATGCAGAAGACAGATTTTCATGTGTTAAAGTTGTTTTGCAGAGCAAGTCATGTTTGAGCTTCAATGCACATTATCACTAGTTTAAACCTTCTAAGAACACTAATGCTGTGTTTATGTCAACTATGCAAATGAAGAGAACGCAAGGCCACATTTGCTGAAAAGCTTCTTTCTCAGTGAGAGAAAGTTGGTTTATGCAATTTTAAGAGTAAAGCTAAAGTACATGAAAGCTGTGTCTTTCTCATGAAATGTAATGTTATTTGCAATGCAGAAGACAGATTTTCATGCGTTAAAGTTTTTTTGCAGAGCAAGTCATGTTTGAGCTTCAATGCACATTATCACTAGTTTAAACTTCTAAGAACACTAATGCTGTGTTTAGTGCAAGTAAATGAAGAGAATTCAAGGCCACAGATGCTGCGAAGCTTCTTTCTCAGTGAGAGAAAGCTGGTTTATGCAATTTTAAGAGTAAAGCTAAAGTACATGAAAGCTGTGTCTTTCTCATGAAATGTAATGTTATTTGCAATGCAGAAGACAGATTTTCATGCGTTAAAGTTTTTTTGCAGAGCAAGTCATGTTTGAGCTTCAATGCACATTATCACTAGTTTAAACTTCTAAGAACACTAATGCTGTGTTTAGTGCAAGTAAATGAAGAGAATTCAAGGCCACAGATGCTGCGAAGCTTCTTTCTCAGTGAGAGAAAGCTGGTTTATGCAATTTTAAGAGTAAAGCTCAAGTACATGAAAGATGTTTCTTTCTCATGAAATGTAATGTTAGTTGCAATGCAGAAGACAGATTTCATGTGTTAAAGTTTTTTTGCAGAGCAAGTCATGTTTGAGCTTCAATGCACATTATCACTAGTTTAAACCTTCTAAGAACACCAATGCTGTGTTTAGTGTAACTAAGCAAATGAAGAGAATTCAAGGCAACAGATGCTGTAAAGCTTCTGTCGCAGCGAGAGAAAGTTGGTTTATGCAATTTTAAGAGTAAAGCTCAAGTACATGAAAGCTGTGTCTTTCTCATGAAATGTAATGTTATTTGCAATGCAGAAGACAGATTTTCATGTGTTAAAGTTGTTTTGCAGAGCAAGTCATGTTTGAGCTTCAATGCACATTATCACTAGTTTAAACTTCTAAGAACACTAATGCTGTGTTTAGTGCAAGTAAATGAAGAGAATTCAAGGCCACAGATGCTGCGAAGCTTCTTTCTCAGTGAGAGAAATCTGGTTTATGCAATTTTAAGAGTAAAGCTCAAGTATATGAAAGATGTTTCTTTCTCATAAAATGTAATGTTATTTGCAATGGAGAAGACAGATTTTCATGTGTTAAAGTTTTTTTGCAAAGCAAGTCATGTTTGAGCTTCAATGCACATTATCACTAGTTTAAACCTTCTAAGACCACTAATGCTGTGTTTAGTGCAACTATGCAATGAAGAGAATTCAAGGCCACAGATGCTGTAAAGCTTCTGTCGCAGTGAGAGAAAGTTGGTTTATGCAATTTTAAGAGTAAAGCTCAAATACATGAAAGCTGTGTCTTTCTCATGAAATGTAATGTTATTTGCAATGCAGAAGACAGATTTTCATGCGTTAAAGTTTTTTTGCAGAGCAAGTCATGTTTGAGCTTCAATGCACATTATCACTAGTTTAAACTTCTAAGAACACTAATGCTGTGTTTAGTGCAAGTAAATGAAGAGAATTCAAGGCCACAGATGCTGCGAAGCTTCTTTCTCAGTGAGAGAAAGCTGGTTTATGCAATTTTAAGAGTAAAGCTAAAGTACATGAAAGATGTTTCTTTCTCATAAAATGTAATGTTATTTGCAATGGAGAAGACAGATTTTCATGTGTTAAAGTTGTTTTGCAGAGCAAGTCATGTTTGAGCTTCAATGCACATTATCACTAGTTTAAACCTTCTAAGAACACTAATGCTGTGTTTAGTGCAAGTAAATGAAGAGAATTCAAGGCCACAGATGCTGCGAAGCTTCTTTCTCAGTGAGAGAAAGCTGGTTTATGCAATTTTAAGAGAAAAGCTCAAGTACATGAAAGATGTTTCTTTCTCATGATATGTAATGTTATTTTCAATGCAGAAGACAGATTTTCATGTGTTAAAGTTTTTTTGCAGAGCAAGTCGTTTGAGCTTCAATGCACATTATCACTAGTTTAAACCTAAGAACACCAATGCTGTGTTTAGTGCAACTAAGTAAATGAAGACAATTCAATGCCACAGTAGCAGAAAAGCTTCTTTTACATTAAAGAGAAAGCTGGTTTATGCAATTTTAAGAGTAAAGCTCAAGTACATGAAAGATGTTTCTTTCTCATGAAATGTAATGTTATTTGCAATGCAGAAGACAGATTTTCATGTGTTAAAGTTTTTTTGCAGAGCAAGTCATGTTTGAGCTTCAATGCACATTATCACTAGTTTAAACCTTCTAAGAACACCAATGCTGTGTTTAGTGTAACTAAGCAAATGAAGAGAATTCAAGGCCACAGATGCTGTAAAGCTTCTGTCGCAGCGAGAGAAAGTTGGTTTATGCTATTTTAAGAGTAAAGCTCAAGTACATGAAAGCTGTGTCTTTCTCATGAAATGTAATGTTATTTGCAATGCAGAAGACAGATTTTCATGTGTTAATGTTGTTTTGCAGAGCAAGTCATGTTTGAGCTTCAATGCACATTATCACTAGTTTAAACTTCTAAGAATACTAATGCTGTGTTTAGTGCAAGTAAATGAAGAGAATTCAAGGCCACAGATGCTGCGAAGCTTCTTTCTCAGTGAGAGAAATCTGGTTTATGCAATTTTAAGAGTAAAGCTCAAGTATATGAAAGATGTTTCTTTCTCATAAAATGTAATGTTATTTGCAATGGAGAAGACAGATTTTCATGTGTTAAAGTTTTTTTGCAAAGCAAGTCATGTTTGAGCTTCAATGCACATTATCACTAGTTTAAACCTTCTAAGACCACTAATGCTGTGTTTAGTGCAACTATGCAATGAAGAGAATTCAAGGCCACAGATGCTGTAAAGCTTCTGTCGCAGTGAGAGAAAGTTGGTTTATGCAATTTTAAGAGTAAAGCTCAAATACATGAAAGCTGTGTCTTTCTCATGAAATGTAATGTTATTTGCAATGCAGAAGACAGATTTTCATGTGTTAAAGTTGTTTTGCAGAGCAAGTCATGTTTGAGCTTCAATGCACATTATCACTAGTTTAAACCTTCTAAGAACACTAATGCTGTGTTTATGTCAACTATGCAAATGAAGAGAACGCAAGGCCACATTTGCTGAAAAGCTTCTTTCTCAGTGAGAGAAAGTTGGTTTATGCAATTTTAAGAGTAAAGCTCAAGTACATGAAAGCTGTGTCTTTCTCATGAAATGTAATGTTATTTGCAATGCAGAAGACAGATTTTCATGCGTTAAAGTTTTTTTGCAGAGCAAGTCATGTTTGAGCTTCAATGCACATTATCACTAGTTTAAACTTCTAAGAACACTAATGCTGTGTTTAGTGCAAGTAAATGAAGAGAATTCAAGGCCACAGATGCTGCGAAGCTTCTTTCTCAGTGAGAGAAAGCTGGTTTATGCAATTTTAAGAGTAAAGCTCAAGTACATGAAAGCTGTGTCTTTCTCATGAAATGTAATGTTATTTGCAATGCAGAAGACAGATTTTCATGCGTTAAAGTTTTTTTGCAGAGCAAGTCATGTTTGAGCTTCAATGCACATTATCACTAGTTTAAACCTTCTAAGAACACCAATGCTGTGTTTATGTCAACTATGCAAATGAAGAGAACGCAAGGCCACATTTGCTGAAAAGCTTCTTTCTCAGTGAGAGAAAGTTGGTTTATGCAATTTTAAGAGTAAAGCTCAAGTACATGAAAGCTGTGTCTTTCTCATGAAATGTAATGTTATTTGCAATGCAGAAGACAGATTTTCATGCGTTAAAGTTTTTTTGCAGAGCAAGTCATGTTTGAGCTTCAATGCACATTATCACTAGTTTAAACTTCTAAGAACACTAATGCTGTGTTTAGTGCAAGTAAATGAAGAGAATTCAAGGCCACAGATGCTGCGAAGCTTCTTTCTCAGTGAGAGAAAGCTGGTTTATGCAATTTTTAGAGTAAAGCTCAAGTACATGAAAGCTGTGTCTTTCTCATGAAATGTAATGTTATTTGCAATGCAGAAGACAGATTTTCATGCGTTAAAGTTTTTTTGCAGAGCAAGTCATGTTTGAGCTTCAATGCACATTATCACTAGTTTAAACTTCTAAGAACACTAATGCTGTGTTTAGTGCAAGTAAATGAAGAGAATTCAAGGCCACAGATGCTGCGAAGCTTCTTTCTCAGTGAGAGAAAGCTGGTTTATGCAATTTTAAGAGTAAAGCTCAAGTACATGAAAGATGTTTCTTTCTCATGAAATGTAATGTTATTTGCAATGCAGAAGACAGATTTCATGTGTTAAAGTTTTTTTGCAGAGCAAGTCATGTTTGAGCTTCAATGCACATTATCACTAGTTTAAACCTTCTAAGAACACCAATGCTGTGTTTAGTGTAACTAAGCAAATGAAGAGAATTCAAGGCCACAGATGCTGTAAAGCTTCTGTCGCAGCGAGAGAAAGTTGGTTTATGCAATTTTAAGAGTAAAGCTCAAGTACATGAAAGCTGTGTCTTTCTCATGAAATGTAATGTTATTTGCAATGCAGAAGACAGATTTTCATGTGTTAAAGTTGTTTTGCAGAGCAAGTCATGTTTGAGCTTCAATGCACATTATCACTAGTTTAAACTTCTAAGAACACTAATGCTGTGTTTAGTGCAAGTAAATGAAGAGAATTCAAGGCCACAGATGCTGCGAAGCTTCTTTCTCAGTGAGAGAAATCTGGTTTATGCAATTTTAAGAGTAAAGCTCAAGTATATGAAAGATGTTTCTTTCTCATAAAATGTAATGTTATTTGCAATGGAGAAGACAGATTTTCATGTGTTAAAGTTTTTTTGCAAAGCAAGTCATGTTTGAGCTTCAATGCACATTATCACTAGTTTAAACCTTCTAAGACCACTAATGCTGTGTTTAGTGCAACTATGCAATGAAGAGAATTCAAGGCCACAGATGCTGTAAAGCTTCTGTCGCAGTGAGAGAAAGTTGGTTTATGCAATTTTAAGAGTAAAGCTCAAATACATGAAAGCTGTGTCTTTCTCATGAAATGTAATGTTATTTGCAATGCAGAAGACAGATTTTCATGCGTTAAAGTTTTTTTGCAGAGCAAGTCATTTTTGAGCTTCAATGCACATTATCACTAGTTTAAACTTCTAAGAACACTAATGCTGTGTTTAGTGCAAGTAAATGAAGAGAATTCAAGGCCACAGATGCTGCGAAGCTTCTTTCTCAGTGAGAGAAATCTGGTTTATGCAATTTTAAGAGTAAAGCTCAAGTATATGAAAGATGTTTCTTTCTCATAAAATGTAATGTTATTTGCAATGGAGAAGACAGATTTTCATGTGTTAAAGTTTTTTTGCAAAGCAAGTCATGTTTGAGCTTCAATGCACATTATCACTAGTTTAAACCTTCTAAGACCACTAATGCTGTGTTTAGTGCAACTATGCAATGAAGAGAATTCAAGGCCACAGATGCTGTAAAGCTTCTGTCGCAGTGAGAGAAAGTTGGTTTATGCAATTTTAAGAGTAAAGCTCAAATACATGAAAGCTGTGTCTTTCTCATGAAATGTAATGTTATTTGCAATGCAGAAGACAGATTTTCATGCGTTAAAGTTTTTTTGCAGAGCAAGTCATGTTTGAGCTTCAATGCACATTATCACTAGTTTAAACTTCTAAGAACACTAATGCTGTGTTTAGTGCAAGTAAATGAAGAGAATTCAAGGCCACAGATGCTGCGAAGCTTCTTTCTCAGTGAGAGAAAGCTGGTTTATGCAATTTTAAGAGTAAAGCTAAAGTACATGAAAGATGTTTCTTTCTCATAAAATGTAATGTTATTTGCAATGGAGAAGACAGATTTTCATGTGTTAAAGTTGTTTTGCAGAGCAAGTCATGTTTGAGCTTCAATGCACATTATCACTAGTTTAAACTTCTAAGAACACTAATGCTGTGTTTAGTGCAAGTAAATGAAGACAATTCAATGCCACAGTAGCAGAAAAGCTTCTTTTACATTAAAGAGAATGCTGGTTTATGCAATTTTAAGAGTAAAGCTCAAGTACATGAAAGATGTTTCTTTCTCATGAAATGTAATGTTATTTGCAATGCAGAAGACAGATTTTCATGTGTTAAAGTTTTTTTGCAGAGCAAGTCATGTTTGAGCTTCAATGCACATTATCACTAGTTTAAACCTTCTAAGAACACCAATGCTGTGTTTAGTGTAACTAAGCAAATGAAGAGAATTCAAGGCCACAGATGCTGTAAAGCTTCTGTCGCAGCGAGAGAAAGTTGGTTTATGCAATTTTAAGAGTAAAGCTCAAGTACATGAAAGCTGTGTCTTTCTCATGAAATGTAATGTTATTTGCAATGCAGAAGACAGATTTTCATGTGTTAAAGTTGTTTTGCAGAGCAAGTCATGTTTGAGCTTCAATGCACATTATCACTAGTTTAAACTTCTAAGAACACTAATGCTGTGTTTAGTGCAAGTAAATGAAGAGAATTCAAGGCCACAGATGCTGCGAAGCTTCTTTCTCAGTGAGAGAAATCTGGTTTATGCAATTTTAAGAGTAAAGCTCAAGTACATGAAAGATGTTTCTTTCTCATAAAATGTAATGTTATTTGCAATGGAGAAGACAGATTTTCATGTGTTAAAGTTTTTTTGCAAAGCAAGTCATGTTTGAGCTTCAATGCACATTATCACTAGTTTAAACCTTCTAAGACCACTAATGCTGTGTTTAGTGCAACTATGCAATGAAGAGAATTCAAGGCCACAGATGCTGTAAAGCTTCTGTCGCAGTGAGAGAAAGTTGGTTTATGCAATTTTAAGAGTAAAGCTCAAATACATGAAAGCTGTGTCTTTCTCATGAAATGTAATGTTATTTGCAATGCAGAAGAAAGATTTTCATGCGTTAAAGTTTTTTTGCAGAGCAAGTCATGTTTGAGCTTCAATGCACATTATCACTAGTTTAAACTTCTAAGAACACTAATGCTGTGTTTAGTGCAAGTAAATGAAGAGAATTCAAGGCCACAGATGCTGCGAAGCTTCTTTCTCAGTGAGAGAAAGCTGGTTTATGCAATTTTAAGAGTAAAGCTAAAGTACATGAAAGATGTTTCTTTCTCATAAAATGTAATGTTATTTGCAATGGAGAAGACAGATTTTCATGTGTTAAAGTTGTTTTGCAGAGCAAGTCATGTTTGAGCTTCAATGCACATTATCACTAGTTTAAACCTTCTAAGAACACTAATTCTGTGTTTAGTGCAAGTAAATGAAGAGAATTCAAGGCCACAGATGCTGCGAAGCTTCTTTCTCAGTGAGAGAAAGCTGGTTTATGCAATTTTAAGAGAAAAGCTCAAGTACATGAAAGATGTTTCTTTCTCATGAAATGTAATGTTATTTGCAATGCAGAAGACAGATTTTCATGTGTTAAAGTTTTTTTGCAGAGCAAGTCGTTTGAGCTTCAATGCACATTATCACTAGTTTAAACCTAAGACCACTAATGCTGTGTTTAGTGCAACTATGCAAATGAAGAGAATTCAAGGCCACAGATGCTGTAAAGCTTCTGTCGCAGTGAGAGAAAGTTGGTTTATGCAATTTTAAGAGTAAAGCTCAAGTACATGAAAGATGTTTCTTTCTCATGAAATGTAATGTTATTTGCAATGCAGAAGACAGATTTTCATGCGTTAAAGTTTTTTTGCAGAGCAAGTCATGTTTGAGCTTCAATGCACATTATCACTAGTTTAAACTTCTAAGAACACTAATGCTGAGAGAAATCTGGTTTATGCAATTTTAAGAGTAAAGCTCAAGTACATGAAAGATGTTTCTTTCTCATAAAATGTAATGTTATTTGCAATGGAGAAGACAGATTTTCATGTGTTAAAGTTTTTTTGCAGAGCAAGTCATGTTTGAGCTTCAATGCACATTATCACTAGTTTAAACCTTCTAAGACCACTAATGCTGTGTTTAGTGCAACTAAGTAAATGAAGACAATTCAATGCCACAGTTGCAGAAAAGCTTCTTTCTCATTAAGAGAAATCTGGTTTATGCAATTTTAAGAGTAAAGCTCAAGTACATGAAAGCTGTGTCTTTCTCATGAAATGTAATGTTATTTGCAATGCAGAAGACAGATTTTCATGTGTTAAAGTTGTTTTGCAGAGCAAGTCATGTTTGAGCTTCAATGCACATTATCACTAGTTTAAACCTTCTAAGAACACTAATGCTGTGTTTATGTCAACTATGCAAATGAAGAGAACGCAAGGCCACATTTGCTGAAAAGCTTCTTTCTCAGTGAGAGAAAGTTGGTTTATGCAATTTTAAGAGTAAAGCTAAAGTACATGAAAGCTGTGTCTTTCTCATGAAATGTAATGTTATTTGCAATGCAGAAGACAGATTTTCATGCGTTAAAGTTTTTTTGCAGAGCAAGTCATGTTTGAGCTTCAATGCACATTATCACTAGTTTAAACTTCTAAGAACACTAATGCTGTGTTTAGTGCAAGTAAATGAAGAGAATTCAAGGCCACAGATGCTGCGAAGCTTCTTTCTCAGTGAGAGAAAGCTGGTTTATGCAATTTTAAGAGTAAAGCTAAAGTACATGAAAGCTGTGTCTTTCTCATGAAATGTAATGTTATTTGCAATGCAGAAGACAGATTTTCATGCGTTAAAGTTTTTTTGCAGAGCAAGTCATGTTTGAGCTTCAATGCACATTATCACTAGTTTAAACTTCTAAGAACACTAATGCTGTGTTTAGTGCAAGTAAATGAAGAGAATTCAAGGCCACAGATGCTGCGAAGCTTCTTTCTCAGTGAGAGAAAGCTGGTTTATGCAATTTTAAGAGTAAAGCTCAAGTACATGAAAGATGTTTCTTTCTCATGAAATGTAATGTTAGTTGCAATGCAGAAGACAGATTTCATGTGTTAAAGTTTTTTTGCAGAGCAAGTCATGTTTGAGCTTCAATGCACATTATCACTAGTTTAAACCTTCTAAGAACACCAATGCTGTGTTTAGTGTAACTAAGCAAATGAAGAGAATTCAAGGCAACAGATGCTGTAAAGCTTCTGTCGCAGCGAGAGAAAGTTGGTTTATGCAATTTTAAGAGTAAAGCTCAAGTACATGAAAGCTGTGTCTTTCTCATGAAATGTAATGTTATTTGCAATGCAGAAGACAGATTTTCATGTGTTAAAGTTGTTTTGCAGAGCAAGTCATGTTTGAGCTTCAATGCACATTATCACTAGTTTAAACTTCTAAGAACACTAATGCTGTGTTTAGTGCAAGTAAATGAAGAGAATTCAAGGCCACAGATGCTGCGAAGCTTCTTTCTCAGTGAGAGAAATCTGGTTTATGCAATTTTAAGAGTAAAGCTCAAGTATATGAAAGATGTTTCTTTCTCATAAAATGTAATGTTATTTGCAATGGAGAAGACAGATTTTCATGTGTTAAAGTTTTTTTGCAAAGCAAGTCATGTTTGAGCTTCAATGCACATTATCACTAGTTTAAACCTTCTAAGACCACTAATGCTGTGTTTAGTGCAACTATGCAATGAAGAGAATTCAAGGCCACAGATGCTGTAAAGCTTCTGTCGCAGTGAGAGAAAGTTGGTTTATGCAATTTTAAGAGTAAAGCTCAAATACATGAAAGCTGTGTCTTTCTCATGAAATGTAATGTTATTTGCAATGCAGAAGACAGATTTTCATGCGTTAAAGTTTTTTTGCAGAGCAAGTCATGTTTGAGCTTCAATGCACATTATCACTAGTTTAAACTTCTAAGAACACTAATGCTGTGTTTAGTGCAAGTAAATGAAGAGAATTCAAGGCCACAGATGCTGCGAAGCTTCTTTCTCAGTGAGAGAAAGCTGGTTTATGCAATTTTAAGAGTAAAGCTAAAGTACATGAAAGATGTTTCTTTCTCATAAAATGTAATGTTATTTGCAATGGAGAAGACAGATTTTCATGTGTTAAAGTTGTTTTGCAGAGCAAGTCATGTTTGAGCTTCAATGCACATTATCACTAGTTTAAACCTTCTAAGAACACTAATGCTGTGTTTAGTGCAAGTAAATGAAGAGAATTCAAGGCCACAGATGCTGCGAAGCTTCTTTCTCAGTGAGAGAAAGCTGGTTTATGCAATTTTAAGAGAAAAGCTCAAGTACATGAAAGATGTTTCTTTCTCATGATATGTAATGTTATTTTCAATGCAGAAGACAGATTTTCATGTGTTAAAGTTTTTTTGCAGAGCAAGTCGTTTGAGCTTCAATGCACATTATCACTAGTTTAAACCTAAGAACACCAATGCTGTGTTTAGTGCAACTAAGTAAATGAAGACAATTCAATGCCACAGTAGCAGAAAAGCTTCTTTTACATTAAAGAGAAAGCTGGTTTATGCAATTTTAAGAGTAAAGCTCAAGTACATGAAAGATGTTTCTTTCTCATGAAATGTAATGTTATTTGCAATGCAGAAGACAGATTTTCATGTGTTAAAGTTTTTTTGCAGAGCAAGTCATGTTTGAGCTTCAATGCACATTATCACTAGTTTAAACCTTCTAAGAACACCAATGCTGTGTTTAGTGTAACTAAGCAAATGAAGAGAATTCAAGGCCACAGATGCTGTAAAGCTTCTGTCGCAGCGAGAGAAAGTTGGTTTATGCTATTTTAAGAGTAAAGCTCAAGTACATGAAAGCTGTGTCTTTCTCATGAAATGTAATGTTATTTGCAATGCAGAAGACAGATTTTCATGTGTTAATGTTGTTTTGCAGAGCAAGTCATGTTTGAGCTTCAATGCACATTATCACTAGTTTAAACTTCTAAGAATACTAATGCTGTGTTTAGTGCAAGTAAATGAAGAGAATTCAAGGCCACAGATGCTGCGAAGCTTCTTTCTCAGTGAGAGAAATCTGGTTTATGCAATTTTAAGAGTAAAGCTCAAGTATATGAAAGATGTTTCTTTCTCATAAAATGTAATGTTATTTGCAATGGAGAAGACAGATTTTCATGTGTTAAAGTTTTTTTGCAAAGCAAGTCATGTTTGAGCTTCAATGCACATTATCACTAGTTTAAACCTTCTAAGACCACTAATGCTGTGTTTAGTGCAACTATGCAATGAAGAGAATTCAAGGCCACAGATGCTGTAAAGCTTCTGTCGCAGTGAGAGAAAGTTGGTTTATGCAATTTTAAGAGTAAAGCTCAAATACATGAAAGCTGTGTCTTTCTCATGAAATGTAATGTTATTTGCAATGCAGAAGACAGATTTTCATGTGTTAAAGTTGTTTTGCAGAGCAAGTCATGTTTGAGCTTCAATGCACATTATCACTAGTTTAAACCTTCTAAGAACACTAATGCTGTGTTTATGTCAACTATGCAAATGAAGAGAACGCAAGGCCACATTTGCTGAAAAGCTTCTTTCTCAGTGAGAGAAAGTTGGTTTATGCAATTTTAAGAGTAAAGCTCAAGTACATGAAAGCTGTGTCTTTCTCATGAAATGTAATGTTATTTGCAATGCAGAAGACAGATTTTCATGCGTTAAAGTTTTTTTGCAGAGCAAGTCATGTTTGAGCTTCAATGCACATTATCACTAGTTTAAACTTCTAAGAACACTAATGCTGTGTTTAGTGCAAGTAAATGAAGAGAATTCAAGGCCACAGATGCTGCGAAGCTTCTTTCTCAGTGAGAGAAAGCTGGTTTATGCAATTTTAAGAGTAAAGCTCAAGTACATGAAAGCTGTGTCTTTCTCATGAAATGTAATGTTATTTGCAATGCAGAAGACAGATTTTCATGCGTTAAAGTTTTTTTGCAGAGCAAGTCATGTTTGAGCTTCAATGCACATTATCACTAGTTTAAACCTTCTAAGAACACCAATGCTGTGTTTATGTCAACTATGCAAATGAAGAGAACGCAAGGCCACATTTGCTGAAAAGCTTCTTTCTCAGTGAGAGAAAGTTGGTTTATGCAATTTTAAGAGTAAAGCTCAAGTACATGAAAGCTGTGTCTTTCTCATGAAATGTAATGTTATTTGCAATGCAGAAGACAGATTTTCATGCGTTAAAGTTTTTTTGCAGAGCAAGTCATGTTTGAGCTTCAATGCACATTATCACTAGTTTAAACTTCTAAGAACACTAATGCTGTGTTTAGTGCAAGTAAATGAAGAGAATTCAAGGCCACAGATGCTGCGAAGCTTCTTTCTCAGTGAGAGAAAGCTGGTTTATGCAATTTTTAGAGTAAAGCTCAAGTACATGAAAGCTGTGTCTTTCTCATGAAATGTAATGTTATTTGCAATGCAGAAGACAGATTTTCATGCGTTAAAGTTTTTTTGCAGAGCAAGTCATGTTTGAGCTTCAATGCACATTATCACTAGTTTAAACTTCTAAGAACACTAATGCTGTGTTTAGTGCAAGTAAATGAAGAGAATTCAAGGCCACAGATGCTGCGAAGCTTCTTTCTCAGTGAGAGAAAGCTGGTTTATGCAATTTTAAGAGTAAAGCTCAAGTACATGAAAGATGTTTCTTTCTCATGAAATGTAATGTTATTTGCAATGCAGAAGACAGATTTCATGTGTTAAAGTTTTTTTGCAGAGCAAGTCATGTTTGAGCTTCAATGCACATTATCACTAGTTTAAACCTTCTAAGAACACCAATGCTGTGTTTAGTGTAACTAAGCAAATGAAGAGAATTCAAGGCCACAGATGCTGTAAAGCTTCTGTCGCAGCGAGAGAAAGTTGGTTTATGCAATTTTAAGAGTAAAGCTCAAGTACATGAAAGCTGTGTCTTTCTCATGAAATGTAATGTTATTTGCAATGCAGAAGACAGATTTTCATGTGTTAAAGTTGTTTTGCAGAGCAAGTCATGTTTGAGCTTCAATGCACATTATCACTAGTTTAAACTTCTAAGAACACTAATGCTGTGTTTAGTGCAAGTAAATGAAGAGAATTCAAGGCCACAGATGCTGCGAAGCTTCTTTCTCAGTGAGAGAAATCTGGTTTATGCAATTTTAAGAGTAAAGCTCAAGTATATGAAAGATGTTTCTTTCTCATAAAATGTAATGTTATTTGCAGTGGAGAAGACAGATTTTCATGTGTTAAAGTTTTTTTGCAAAGCAAGTCATGTTTGAGCTTCAATGCACATTATCACTAGTTTAAACCTTCTAAGACCACTAATGCTGTGTTTAGTGCAACTATGCAATGAAGAGAATTCAAGGCCACAGATGCTGTAAAGCTTCTGTCGCAGTGAGAGAAAGTTGGTTTATGCAATTTTAAGAGTAAAGCTCAAATACATGAAAGCTGTGTCTTTCTCATGAAATGTAATGTTATTTGCAATGCAGAAGACAGATTTTCATGCGTTAAAGTTTTTTTGCAGAGCAAGTCATGTTTGAGCTTCAATGCACATTATCACTAGTTTAAACTTCTAAGAACACTAATGCTGTGTTTAGTGCAAGTAAATGAAGAGAATTCAAGGCCACAGATGCTGCGAAGCTTCTTTCTCAGTGAGAGAAATCTGGTTTATGCAATTTTAAGAGTAAAGCTCAAGTATATGAAAGATGTTTCTTTCTCATAAAATGTAATGTTATTTGCAATGGAGAAGACAGATTTTCATGTGTTAAAGTTTTTTTGCAAAGCAAGTCATGTTTGAGCTTCAATGCACATTATCACTAGTTTAAACCTTCTAAGACCACTAATGCTGTGTTTAGTGCAACTATGCAATGAAGAGAATTCAAGGCCACAGATGCTGTAAAGCTTCTGTCGCAGTGAGAGAAAGTTGGTTTATGCAATTTTAAGAGTAAAGCTCAAATACATGAAAGCTGTGTCTTTCTCATGAAATGTAATGTTATTTGCAATGCAGAAGACAGATTTTCATGTGTTAAAGTTGTTTTGCAGAGCAAGTCATGTTTGAGCTTCAATGCACATTATCACTAGTTTAAACCTTCTAAGAACACTAATGCTGTGTTTATGTCAACTATGCAAATGAAGAGAACGCAAGGCCACATTTGCTGAAAAGCTTCTTTCTCAGTGAGAGAAAGTTGGTTTATGCAATTTTAAGAGTAAAGCTCAAGTACATGAAAGCTGTGTCTTTCTCATGAAATGTAATGTTATTTGCAATGCAGAAGACAGATTTTCATGCGTTAAAGTTTTTTTGCAGAGCAAGTCATGTTTGAGCTTCAATGCACATTATCACTAGTTTAAACTTCTAAGAACACTAATGCTGTGTTTAGTGCAAGTAAATGAAGAGAATTCAAGGCCACAGATGCTGCGAAGCTTCTTTCTCAGTGAGAGAAAGCTGGTTTATGCAATTTTAAGAGTAAAGCTCAAGTACATGAAAGCTGTGTCTTTCTCATGAAATGTAATGTTATTTGCAATGCAGAAGACAGATTTTCATGCGTTAAAGTTTTTTTGCAGAGCAAGTCATGTTTGAGCTTCAATGCACATTATCACTAGTTTAAACCTTCTAAGAACACCAATGCTGTGTTTATGTCAACTATGCAAATGAAGAGAACGCAAGGCCACATTTGCTGAAAAGCTTCTTTCTCAGTGAGAGAAAGTTGGTTTATGCAATTTTAAGAGTAAAGCTCAAGTACATGAAAGCTGTGTCTTTCTCATGAAATGTAATGTTATTTGCAATGCAGAAGACAGATTTTCATGCGTTAAAGTTTTTTTGCAGAGCAAGTCATGTTTGAGCTTCAATGCACATTATCACTAGTTTAAACTTCTAAGAACACTAATGCTGTGTTTAGTGCAAGTAAATGAAGAGAATTCAAGGCCACAGATGCTGCGAAGCTTCTTTCTCAGTGAGAGAAAGCTGGTTTATGCAATTTTTAGAGTAAAGCTCAAGTACATGAAAGCTGTGTCTTTCTCATGAAATGTAATGTTATTTGCAATGCAGAAGACAGATTTTCATGCGTTAAAGTTTTTTTGCAGAGCAAGTCATGTTTGAGCTTCAATGCACATTATCACTAGTTTAAACTTCTAAGAACACTAATGCTGTGTTTAGTGCAAGTAAATGAAGAGAATTCAAGGCCACAGATGCTGCGAAGCTTCTTTCTCAGTGAGAGAAAGCTGGTTTATGCAATTTTAAGAGTAAAGCTCAAGTACATGAAAGATGTTTCTTTCTCATGAAATGTAATGTTATTTGCAATGCAGAAGACAGATTTCATGTGTTAAAGTTTTTTTGCAGAGCAAGTCATGTTTGAGCTTCAATGCACATTATCACTAGTTTAAACCTTCTAAGAACACCAATGCTGTGTTTAGTGTAACTAAGCAAATGAAGAGAATTCAAGGCCACAGATGCTGTAAAGCTTCTGTCGCAGCGAGAGAAAGTTGGTTTATGCAATTTTAAGAGTAAAGCTCAAGTACATGAAAGCTGTGTCTTTCTCATGAAATGTAATGTTATTTGCAATGCAGAAGACAGATTTTCATGTGTTAAAGTTGTTTTGCAGAGCAAGTCATGTTTGAGCTTCAATGCACATTATCACTAGTTTAAACTTCTAAGAACACTAATGCTGTGTTTAGTGCAAGTAAATGAAGAGAATTCAAGGCCACAGATGCTGCGAAGCTTCTTTCTCAGTGAGAGAAATCTGGTTTATGCAATTTTAAGAGTAAAGCTCAAGTATATGAAAGATGTTTCTTTCTCATAAAATGTAATGTTATTTGCAATGGAGAAGACAGATTTTCATGTGTTAAAGTTTTTTTGCAAAGCAAGTCATGTTTGAGCTTCAATGCACATTATCACTAGTTTAAACCTTCTAAGACCACTAATGCTGTGTTTAGTGCAACTATGCAATGAAGAGAATTCAAGGCCACAGATGCTGTAAAGCTTCTGTCGCAGTGAGAGAAAGTTGGTTTATGCAATTTTAAGAGTAAAGCTCAAATACATGAAAGCTGTGTCTTTCTCATGAAATGTAATGTTATTTGCAATGCAGAAGACAGATTTTCATGCGTTAAAGTTTTTTTGCAGAGCAAGTCATGTTTGAGCTTCAATGCACATTATCACTAGTTTAAACTTCTAAGAACACTAATGCTGTGTTTAGTGCAAGTAAATGAAGAGAATTCAAGGCCACAGATGCTGCGAAGCTTCTTTCTCAGTGAGAGAAATCTGGTTTATGCAATTTTAAGAGTAAAGCTCAAGTATATGAAAGATGTTTCTTTCTCATAAAATGTAATGTTATTTGCAATGGAGAAGACAGATTTTCATGTGTTAAAGTTTTTTTGCAAAGCAAGTCATGTTTGAGCTTCAATGCACATTATCACTAGTTTAAACCTTCTAAGACCACTAATGCTGTGTTTAGTGCAACTATGCAATGAAGAGAATTCAAGGCCACAGATGCTGTAAAGCTTCTGTCGCAGTGAGAGAAAGTTGGTTTATGCAATTTTAAGAGTAAAGCTCAAATACATGAAAGCTGTGTCTTTCTCATGAAATGTAATGTTATTTGCAATGCAGAAGACAGATTTTCATGCGTTAAAGTTTTTTTGCAGAGCAAGTCATGTTTGAGCTTCAATGCACATTATCACTAGTTTAAACTTCTAAGAACACTAATGCTGTGTTTAGTGCAAGTAAATGAAGAGAATTCAAGGCCACAGATGCTGCGAAGCTTCTTTCTCAGTGAGAGAAAGCTGGTTTATGCAATTTTAAGAGTAAAGCTAAAGTACATGAAAGATGTTTCTTTCTCATAAAATGTAATGTTATTTGCAATGGAGAAGACAGATTTTCATGTGTTAAAGTTGTTTTGCAGAGCAAGTCATGTTTGAGCTTCAATGCACATTATCACTAGTTTAAACCTTCTAAGAACACTAATGCTGTGTTTAGTGCAAGTAAATGAAGAGAATTCAAGGCCACAGATGCTGCGAAGCTTCTTTCTCAGTGAGAGAAAGCTGGTTTATGCAATTTTAAGAGAAAAGCTCAAGTACATGAAAGATGTTTCTTTCTCATGATATGTAATGTTATTTTCAATGCAGAAGACAGATTTTCATGTGTTAAAGTTTTTTTGCAGAGCAAGTCGTTTGAGCTTCAATGCACATTATCACTAGTTTAAACCTAAGAACACCAATGCTGTGTTTAGTGCAACTAAGTAAATGAAGACAATTCAATGCCACAGTAGCAGAAAAGCTTCTTTTACATTAAAGAGAAAGCTGGTTTATGCAATTTTAAGAGTAAAGCTCAAGTACATGAAAGATGTTTCTTTCTCATGAAATGTAATGTTATTTGCAATGCAGAAGACAGATTTTCATGTGTTAAAGTTTTTTTGCAGAGCAAGTCATGTTTGAGCTTCAATGCACATTATCACTAGTTTAAACCTTCTAAGAACACCAATGCTGTGTTTAGTGTAACTAAGCAAATGAAGAGAATTCAAGGCCACAGATGCTGTAAAGCTTCTGTCGCAGCGAGAGAAAGTTGGTTTATGCAATTTTAAGAGTAAAGCTCAAGTACATGAAAGCTGTGTCTTTCTAATGAAATGTAATGTTATTTGCAATGCAGAAGACAGATTTTCATGTGTTAAAGTTGTTTTGCAGAGCAAGTCATGTTTGAGCTTCAATGCACATTATCACTAGTTTAAACTTCTAAGAACACTAATGCTGTGTTTAGTGCAAGTAAATGAAGAGAATTCAAGGCCACAGATGCTGCGAAGCTTCTTTCTCAGTGAGAGAAATCTGGTTTATGCAATTTTAAGAGTAAAGCTCAAGTATATGAAAGATGTTTCTTTCTCATAAAATGTAATGTTATTTGCAATGGAGAAGACAGATTTTCATGTGTTAAAGTTTTTTTGCAAAGCAAGTCATGTTTGAGCTTCAATGCACATTATCACTAGTTTAAACCTTCTAAGACCACTAATGCTGTGTTTAGTGCAACTATGCAATGAAGAGAATTCAAGGCCACAGATGCTGTAAAGCTTCTGTCGCAGTGAGAGAAAGTTGGTTTATGCAATTTTAAGAGTAAAGCTCAAATACATGAAAGCTGTGTCTTTCTCATGAAATGTAATGTTATTTGCAATGCAGAAGACAGATTTTCATGTGTTAAAGTTGTTTTGCAGAGCAAGTCATGTTTGAGCTTCAATGCACATTATCACTAGTTTAAACCTTCTAAGAACACTAATGCTGTGTTTATGTCAACTATGCAAATGAAGAGAACGCAAGGCCACATTTGCTGAAAAGCTTCTTTCTCAGTGAGAGAAAGTTGGTTTATGCAATTTTAAGAGTAAAGCTCAAGTACATGAAAGCTGTGTCTTTCTCATGAAATGTAATGTTATTTGCAATGCAGAAGACAGATTTTCATGCGTTAAAGTTTTTTTGCAGAGCAAGTCATGTTTGAGCTTCAATGCACATTATCACTAGTTTAAACTTCTAAGAACACTAATGCTGTGTTTAGTGCAAGTAAATGAAGAGAATTCAAGGCCACAGATGCTGCGAAGCTTCTTTCTCAGTGAGAGAAAGCTGGTTTATGCAATTTTAAGAGTAAAGCTCAAGTACATGAAAGCTGTGTCTTTCTCATGAAATGTAATGTTATTTGCAATGCAGAAGACAGATTTTCATGCGTTAAAGTTTTTTTGCAGAGCAAGTCATGTTTGAGCTTCAATGCACATTATCACTAGTTTAAACCTTCTAAGAATACCAATGCTGTGTTTAGTGTAACTAAGCAAATGAAGAGAATTCAAGGCCACAGATGCTGTAAAGCTTCTGTCGCAGCGAGAGAAAGTTGGTTTATGCAATTTTAAGAGTAAAGCTCAAGTACATGAAAGCTGTGTCTTTCTCATGAAATGTAATGTTATTTGCAATGCAGAAGACAGATTTTCATGTGTTAAAGTTGTTTTGCAGAGCAAGTCATGTTTGAGCTTCAATGCACATTATCACTAGTTTAAACTTCTAAGAACACTAATGCTGTGTTTAGTGCAAGTAAATGAAGAGAATTCAAGGCCACAGATGCTGCGAAGCTTCTTTCTCAGTGAGAGAAATCTGGTTTATGCAATTTTAAGAGTAAAGCTCAAGTACATGAAAGATGTTTCTTTCTCATAAAATGTAATGTTATTTGCAATGGAGAAGACAGATTTTCATGTGTTAAAGTTTTTTTGCGGAGCAAGTCATGTTTGAGCTTCAATGCACATTATCACTAGTTTAAACCTTCTAAGACCACTAATGCTGTGTTTAGTGCAACTAAGTAAATGAAGACAATTCAATGCCACAGTTGCAGAAAAGCTTCTTTCTCATTAAGAGAAATCTGGTTTATGCAATTTTAAGAGTAAAGCTCAAGTACATGAAAGCTGTGTCTTTCTCATGAAATGTAATGTTATTTGCAATGCAGAAGACAGATTTTCATGTGTTAAAGTTGTTTTGCAGAGCAAGTCATGTTTGAGCTTCAATGCACATTATCACTAGTTTAAACCTTCTAAGAACACTAATGCTGTGTTTATGTCAACTATGCAAATGAAGAGAACGCAAGGCCACATTTGCTGAAAAGCTTCTTTCTCAGTGAGAGAAAGTTGGTTTATGCAATTTTAAGAGTAAAGCTCAAGTACATGAAAGCTGTGTCTTTCTCATGAAATGTAATGTTATTTGCAATGCAGAAGACAGATTTTCATGCGTTAAAGTTTTTTTGCAGAGCAAGTCATGTTTGAGCTTCAATGCACATTATCACTAGTTTAAACTTCTAAGAACACTAATGCTGTGTTTAGTGCAAGTAAATGAAGAGAATTCAAGGCCACAGATGCTGCGAAGCTTCTTTCTCAGTGAGAGAAAGCTGGTTTATGCAATTTTTAGAGTAAAGCTCAAGTACATGAAAGCTGTGTCTTTCTCATGAAATGTAATGTTATTTGCAATGCAGAAGACAGATTTTCATGCGTTAAAGTTTTTTTGCAGAGCAAGTCATGTTTGAGCTTCAATGCACATTATCACTAGTTTAAACTTCTAAGAACACTAATGCTGTGTTTAGTGCAAGTAAATGAAGAGAATTCAAGGCCACAGATGCTGCGAAGCTTCTTTCTCAGTGAGAGAAAGCTGGTTTATGCAATTTTAAGAGTAAAGCTCAAGTACATGAAAGATGTTTCTTTCTCATGAAATGTAATGTTATTTGCAATGCAGAAGACAGATTTCATGTGTTAAAGTTTTTTTGCAGAGCAAGTCATGTTTGAGCTTCAATGCACATTATCACTAGTTTAAACCTTCTAAGAACACCAATGCTGTGTTTAGTGTAACTAAGCAAATGAAGAGAATTCAAGGCCACAGATGCTGTAAAGCTTCTGTCGCAGCGAGAGAAAGTTGGTTTATGCAATTTTAAGAGTAAAGCTCAAGTACATGAAAGCTGTGTCTTTCTCATGAAATGTAATGTTATTTGCAATGCAGAAGACAGATTTTCATGTGTTAAAGTTGTTTTGCAGAGCAAGTCATGTTTGAGCTTCAATGCACATTATCACTAGTTTAAACTTCTAAGAACACTAATGCTGTGTTTAGTGCAAGTAAATGAAGAGAATTCAAGGCCACAGATGCTGCGAAGCTTCTTTCTCAGTGAGAGAAATCTGGTTTATGCAATTTTAAGAGTAAAGCTCAAGTATATGAAAGATGTTTCTTTCTCATAAAATGTAATGTTATTTGCAATGGAGAAGACAGATTTTCATGTCTTAAAGTTTTTTTGCAAAGCAAGTCATGTTTGAGCTTCAATGCACATTATCACTAGTTTAAACCTTCTAAGACCACTAATGCTGTGTTTAGTGCAACTATGCAATGAAGAGAATTCAAGGCCACAGATGCTGTAAAGCTTCTGTCGCAGTGAGAGAAAGTTGGTTTATGCAATTTTAAGAGTAAAGCTCAAATACATGAAAGCTGTGTCTTTCTCATGAAATGTAATGTTATTTGCAATGCAGAAGACAGATTTTCATGCGTTAAAGTTTTTTTGCAGAGCAAGTCATGTTTGAGCTTCAATGCACATTATCACTAGTTTAAACTTCTAAGAACACTAATGCTGTGTTTAGTGCAAGTAAATAAAGAGAATTCAAGGCCACAGATGCTGCGAAGCTTCTTTCTCAGTGAGAGAAAGCTGGTTTATGCAATTTTAAGAGTAAAGCTAAAGTACATGAAAGATGTTTCTTTCTCATAAAATGTAATGTTATTTGCAATGGAGAAGACAGATTTTCATGTGTTAAAGTTGTTTTGCAGAGCAAGTCATGTTTGAGCTTCAATGCACATTATCACTAGTTTAAACCTTCTAAGAACACTAATGCTGTGTTTAGTGCAAGTAAATGAAGAGAATTCAAGGCCACAGATGCTGCGAAGCTTCTTTCTCAGTGAGAGAAAGCTGGTTTATGCAATTTTAAGAGAAAAGCTCAAGTACATGAAAGATGTTTCTTTCTCATGATATGTAATGTTATTTTCAATGCAGAAGACAGATTTTCATGTGTTAAAGTTTTTTTGCAGAGCAAGTCGTTTGAGCTTCAATGCACATTATCACTAGTTTAAACCTAAGAACACCAATGCTGTGTTTAGTGCAACTAAGTAAATGAAGACAATTCAATGCCACAGTAGCAGAAAAGCTTCTTTTACATTAAAGAGAAAGCTGGTTTATGCAATTTTAAGAGTAAAGCTCAAGTACATGAAAGATGTTTCTTTCTCATGAAATGTAATGTTATTTGCAATGCAGAAGACAGATTTTCATGTGTTAAAGTTTTTTTGCAGAGCAAGTCATGTTTGAGCTTCAATGCACATTATCACTAGTTTAAACCTTCTAAGAACACCAATGCTGTGTTTAGTGTAACTAAGCAAATGAAGAGAATTCAAGGCCACAGATGCTGTAAAGCTTCTGTCGCAGCGAGAGAAAGTTGGTTTATGCAATTTTAAGAGTAAAGCTCAAGTACATGAAAGCTGTGTCTTTCTCATGAAATGTAATGTTATTTGCAATGCAGAAGACAGATTTTCATGTGTTAAAGTTGTTTTGCAGAGCAAGTCATGTTTGAGCTTCAATGCACATTATCACTAGTTTAAACTTCTAAGAATACTAATGCTGTGTTTAGTGCAAGTAAATGAAGAGAATTCAAGGCCACAGATGCTGCGAAGCTTCTTTCTCAGTGAGAGAAATCTGGTTTATGCAATTTTAAGAGTAAAGCTCAAGTACATGAAAGATGTTTCTTTCTCATAAAATGTAATGTTATTTGCAATGGAGAAGACAGATTTTCATGTGTTAAAGTTTTTTTGCAAAGCAAGTCATGTTTGAGCTTCAATGCACATTATCACTAGTTTAAACCTTCTAAGACCACTAATGCTGTGTTTAGTGCAACTATGCAATGAAGAGAATTCAAGGCCACAGATGCTGTAAAGCTTCTGTCGCAGCGAGAGAAAGTTGGTTTATGCAATTTTAAGAGTAAAGCTCAAGTACATGAAAGCTGTGTCTTTCTCATGAAATGTAATGTTATTTGCAATGCAGAAGACAGATTTTCATGTGTTAAAGTTGTTTTGCAGAGCAAGTCATGTTTGAGCTTCAATGCACATTATCACTAGTTTAAACTTCTAAGAACACTAATGCTGTGTTTAGTGCAAGTAAATGAAGAGAATTCAAGGCCACAGATGCTGCGAAGCTTCTTTCTCAGTGAGAGAAATCTGGTTTATGCAATTTTAAGAGTAAAGCTCAAGTACATGAAAGATGTTTCTTTCTCATAAAATGTAATGTTATTTGCAATGGAGAAGACAGATTTTCATGTGTTAAAGTTTTTTTGCAAAGCAAGTCATGTTTGAGCTTCAATGCACATTATCACTAGTTTAAACCTTCTAAGACCACTAATGCTGTGTTTAGTGCAACTATGCAATGAAGAGAATTCAAGGCCACAGATGCTGTAAAGCTTCTGTCGCAGTGAGAGAAAGTTGGTTTATGCAATTTTAAGTGTAAAGCTCAAATACATGAAAGCTGTGTCTTTCTCATAAAATGTAATGTTATTTGCAATGCAGAAGACAGATTTTCATGCGTTAAAGTTTTTTTGCAGAGCAAGTCATGTTTGAGCTTCAATGCACATTATCACTAGTTTAAACTTCTAAGAACACTAATGCTGTGTTTAGTGCAAGTAAATGAAGAGAATTCAAGGCCACAGATGCTGCGAAGCTTCTTTCTCAGTGAGAGAAAGCTGGTTTATGCAATTTTAAGAGTAAAGCTAAAGTACATGAAAGATGTTTCTTTCTCATAAAATGTAATGTTATTTGCAATGGAGAAGACAGATTTTCATGTGTTAAAGTTGTTTTGCAGAGCAAGTCATGTTTGAGCTTCAATGCACATTATCACTAGTTTAAACCTTCTAAGAACACTAATGCTGTGTTTAGTGCAAGTAAATGAAGAGAATTCAAGGCCACAGATGCTGCGAAGCTTCTTTCTCAGTGAGAGAAAGCTGGTTTATGCAATTTTAAGAGAAAAGCTCAAGTACATGAAAGATGTTTCTTTCTCATGAAATGTAATGTTATTTGCAATGCAGAGGACAGATTTTCATGTGTTAAAGTTTTTTTGCAGAGCAAGTCGTTTGAGCTTCAATGCACATTATCACTAGTTTAAACTTCTAAGACCACTAATGCTGTGTTTAGTGCAACTATGCAAATGAAGAGAATTCAAGGCCACAGATGCTGTAAAGCTTCTGTCGCAGTGAGAGAAAGTTGGTTTATGCAATTTTAAGAGTAAAGCTCAAGTACATGAAAGATGTTTCTTTCTCATGAAATGTAATGTTATTTGCAATGCAGAAGACAGATTTTCATGCGTTAAAGTTTTTTTGCAGAGCAAGTCATGTTTGAGCTTCAATGCACATTATCACTAGTTTAAACTTCTAAGAACACTAATGCTGTGTTTAGTGCAAGTAAATGAAGAGAATTCAAGGCCACAGATGCTGCGAAGCTTCTTTCTCAGTGAGAGAAAGCTGGTTTATGCAATTTTAAGAGTAAAGCTAAAGTACATGAAAGATGTTTCTTTCTCATAAAATGTAATGTTATTTGCAATGGAGAAGACAGATTTTCATGTGTTAAAGTTGTTTTGCAGAGCAAGTCATGTTTGAGCTTCAATGCACATTATCACTAGTTTAAACCTTCTAAGAACACTAATGCTGTGTTTAGTGCAAGTAAATGAAGAGAATTCAAGGCCACAGATGCTGCGAAGCTTCTTTCTCAGTGAGAGAAAGCTGGTTTATGCAATTTTAAGAGAAAAGCTCAAGTACATGAAAGATGTTTCTTTCTCATGATATGTAATGTTATTTTCAATGCAGAAGACAGATTTTCATGTGTTAAAGTTTTTTTGCAGAGCAAGTCGTTTGAGCTTCAATGCACATTATCACTAGTTTAAACCTAAGAACACCAATGCTGTGTTTAGTGCAACTAAGTAAATGAAGACAATTCAATGCCACAGTAGCAGAAAAGCTTCTTTTACATTAAAGAGAAAGCTGGTTTATGCAATTTTAAGAGTAAAGCTCAAGTACATGAAAGATGTTTCTTTCTCATGAAATGTAATGTTATTTGCAATGCAGAAGACAGATTTTCATGTGTTAAAGTTTTTTTGCAGAGCAAGTCATGTTTGAGCTTCAATGCACATTATCACTAGTTTAAACCTTCTAAGAACACCAATGCTGTGTTTAGTGTAACTAAGCAAATGAAGAGAATTCAAGGCCACAGATGCTGTAAAGCTTCTGTCGCAGCGAGAGAAAGTTGGTTTATGCAATTTTAAGAGTAAAGCTCAAGTACATGAAAGCTGTGTCTTTCTCATGAAATGTAATGTTATTTGCAATGCAGAAGACAGATTTTCATGTGTTAAAGTTGTTTTGCAGAGCAAGTCATGTTTGAGCTTCAATGCACATTATCACTAGTTTAAACTTCTAAGAACACTAATGCTGTGTTTAGTGCAAGTAAATAAAGAGAATTCAAGGCCACAGATGCTGCGAAGCTTCTTTCTCAGTGAGAGAAAGCTGGTTTATGCAATTTTAAGAGTAAAGCTAAAGTACATGAAAGATGTTTCTTTCTCATAAAATGTAATGTTATTTGCAATGGAGAAGACAGATTTTCATGTGTTAAAGTTGTTTTGCAGAGCAAGTCATGTTTGAGCTTCAATGCACATTATCACTAGTTTAAACCTTCTAAGAACACTAATGCTGTGTTTAGTGCAAGTAAATGAAGAGAATTCAAGGCCACAGATGCTGCGAAGCTTCTTTCTCAGTGAGAGAAAGCTGGTTTATGCAATTTTAAGAGAAAAGCTCAAGTACATGAAAGATGTTTCTTTCTCATGATATGTAATGTTATTTTCAATGCAGAAGACAGATTTTCATGTGTTAAAGTTTTTTTGCAGAGCAAGTCGTTTGAGCTTCAATGCACATTATCACTAGTTTAAACCTAAGAACACCAATGCTGTGTTTAGTGCAACTAAGTAAATGAAGACAATTCAATGCCACAGTAGCAGAAAAGCTTCTTTTACATTAAAGAGAAAGCTGGTTTATGCAATTTTAAGAGTAAAGCTCAAGTACATGAAAGATGTTTCTTTCTCATGAAATGTAATGTTATTTGCAATGCAGAAGACAGATTTTCATGTGTTAAAGTTTTTTTGCAGAGCAAGTCATGTTTGAGCTTCAATGCACATTATCACTAGTTTAAACCTTCTAAGAACACCAATGCTGTGTTTAGTGTAACTAAGCAAATGAAGAGAATTCAAGGCCACAGATGCTGTAAAGCTTCTGTCGCAGCGAGAGAAAGTTGGTTTATGCAATTTTAAGAGTAAAGCTCAAGTACATGAAAGCTGTGTCTTTCTCATGAAATGTAATGTTATTTGCAATGCAGAAGACAGATTTTCATGTGTTAAAGTTGTTTTGCAGAGCAAGTCATGTTTGAGCTTCAATGCACATTATCACTAGTTTAAACTTCTAAGAATACTAATGCTGTGTTTAGTGCAAGTAAATGAAGAGAATTCAAGGCCACAGATGCTGCGAAGCTTCTTTCTCAGTGAGAGAAATCTGGTTTATGCAATTTTAAGAGTAAAGCTCAAGTACATGAAAGATGTTTCTTTCTCATAAAATGTAATGTTATTTGCAATGGAGAAGACAGATTTTCATGTGTTAAAGTTTTTTTGCAAAGCAAGTCATGTTTGAGCTTCAATGCACATTATCACTAGTTTAAACCTTCTAAGACCACTAATGCTGTGTTTAGTGCAACTATGCAATGAAGAGAATTCAAGGCCACAGATGCTGTAAAGCTTCTGTCGCAGCGAGAGAAAGTTGGTTTATGCAATTTTAAGAGTAAAGCTCAAGTACATGAAAGCTGTGTCTTTCTCATGAAATGTAATGTTATTTGCAATGCAGAAGACAGATTTTCATGTGTTAAAGTTGTTTTGCAGAGCAAGTCATGTTTGAGCTTCAATGCACATTATCACTAGTTTAAACTTCTAAGAACACTAATGCTGTGTTTAGTGCAAGTAAATGAAGAGAATTCAAGGCCACAGATGCTGCGAAGCTTCTTTCTCAGTGAGAGAAATCTGGTTTATGCAATTTTAAGAGTAAAGCTCAAGTACATGAAAGATGTTTCTTTCTCATAAAATGTAATGTTATTTGCAATGGAGAAGACAGATTTTCATGTGTTAAAGTTTTTTTGCAAAGCAAGTCATGTTTGAGCTTCAATGCACATTATCACTAGTTTAAACCTTCTAAGACCACTAATGCTGTGTTTAGTGCAACTATGCAATGAAGAGAATTCAAGGCCACAGATGCTGTAAAGCTTCTGTCGCAGTGAGAGAAAGTTGGTTTATGCAATTTTAAGTGTAAAGCTCAAATACATGAAAGCTGTGTCTTTCTCATAAAATGTAATGTTATTTGCAATGCAGAAGACAGATTTTCATGCGTTAAAGTTTTTTTGCAGAGCAAGTCATGTTTGAGCTTCAATGCACATTATCACTAGTTTAAACTTCTAAGAACACTAATGCTGTGTTTAGTGCAAGTAAATGAAGAGAATTCAAGGCCACAGATGCTGCGAAGCTTCTTTCTCAGTGAGAGAAAGCTGGTTTATGCAATTTTAAGAGTAAAGCTAAAGTACATGAAAGATGTTTCTTTCTCATAAAATGTAATGTTATTTGCAATGGAGAAGACAGATTTTCATGTGTTAAAGTTGTTTTGCAGAGCAAGTCATGTTTGAGCTTCAATGCACATTATCACTAGTTTAAACCTTCTAAGAACACTAATGCTGTGTTTAGTGCAAGTAAATGAAGAGAATTCAAGGCCACAGATGCTGCGAAGCTTCTTTCTCAGTGAGAGAAAGCTGGTTTATGCAATTTTAAGAGAAAAGCTCAAGTACATGAAAGATGTTTCTTTCTCATGAAATGTAATGTTATTTGCAATGCAGAGGACAGATTTTCATGTGTTAAAGTTTTTTTGCAGAGCAAGTCGTTTGAGCTTCAATGCACATTATCACTAGTTTAAACTTCTAAGACCACTAATGCTGTGTTTAGTGCAACTATGCAAATGAAGAGAATTCAAGGCCACAGATGCTGTAAAGCTTCTGTCGCAGTGAGAGAAAGTTGGTTTATGCAATTTTAAGAGTAAAGCTCAAGTACATGAAAGATGTTTCTTTCTCATGAAATGTAATGTTATTTGCAATGCAGAAGACAGATTTTCATGCGTTAAAGTTTTTTTGCAGAGCAAGTCATGTTTGAGCTTCAATGCACATTATCACTAGTTTAAACTTCTAAGAACACTAATGCTGTGTTTAGTGCAAGTAAATGAAGAGAATTCAAGGCCACAGATGCTGCGAAGCTTCTTTCTCAGTGAGAGAAAGCTGGTTTATGCAATTTTAAGAGTAAAGCTAAAGTACATGAAAGATGTTTCTTTCTCATAAAATGTAATGTTATTTGCAATGGAGAAGACAGATTTTCATGTGTTAAAGTTGTTTTGCAGAGCAAGTCATGTTTGAGCTTCAATGCACATTATCACTAGTTTAAACCTTCTAAGAACACTAATGCTGTGTTTAGTGCAAGTAAATGAAGAGAATTCAAGGCCACAGATGCTGCGAAGCTTCTTTCTCAGTGAGAGAAAGCTGGTTTATGCAATTTTAAGAGAAAAGCTCAAGTACATGAAAGATGTTTCTTTCTCATGATATGTAATGTTATTTTCAATGCAGAAGACAGATTTTCATGTGTTAAAGTTTTTTTGCAGAGCAAGTCGTTTGAGCTTCAATGCACATTATCACTAGTTTAAACCTAAGAACACCAATGCTGTGTTTAGTGCAACTAAGTAAATGAAGACAATTCAATGCCACAGTAGCAGAAAAGCTTCTTTTACATTAAAGAGAAAGCTGGTTTATGCAATTTTAAGAGTAAAGCTCAAGTACATGAAAGATGTTTCTTTCTCATGAAATGTAATGTTATTTGCAATGCAGAAGACAGATTTTCATGTGTTAAAGTTTTTTTGCAGAGCAAGTCATGTTTGAGCTTCAATGCACATTATCACTAGTTTAAACCTTCTAAGAACACCAATGCTGTGTTTAGTGTAACTAAGCAAATGAAGAGAATTCAAGGCCACAGATGCTGTAAAGCTTCTGTCGCAGCGAGAGAAAGTTGGTTTATGCAATTTTAAGAGTAAAGCTCAAGTACATGAAAGCTGTGTCTTTCTCATGAAATGTAATGTTATTTGCAATGCAGAAGACAGATTTTCATGTGTTAAAGTTGTTTTGCAGAGCAAGTCATGTTTGAGCTTCAATGCACATTATCACTAGTTTAAACTTCTAAGAACACTAATGCTGTGTTTAGTGCAAGTAAATGAAGAGAATTCAAGGCCACAGATGCTGCGAAGCTTCTTTCTCAGTGAGAGAAATCTGGTTTATGCAATTTTAAGAGTAAAGCTCAAGTACATGAAAGATGTTTCTTTCTCATAAAATGTAATGTTATTTGCAATGGAGAAGACAGATTTTCATGTGTTAAAGTTTTTTTGCAAAGCAAGTCATGTTTGAGCTTCAATGCACATTATCACTAGTTTAACACTAGAAATCCCAGAGTTTTTTAACCCTCCTTTAGCCAAGTGGATGCTAACTGGCTAGTCTTTTGGCTATCATTAGCATCAATTCATGTGTAAATGTGGTCATTACCTGAGCAATCTGCAGGGGGGTTGGGGGTGTGTGTGTGAATGGTTGCTGGTGGCTTGTTTGTATGTGTGGGGGAGGGAGGGCTGCTAAAAGCAGAGAACTTGATTGAATATGTCTCACATTGGCATGTAGGGTCTTGCCCAGGTGTAAACAGGTATGAATTAGCCTGACAAGTTTGGGATCAAGTTTTGGGTGGCTTGCGACCTAAAATCCAAGTACATTTGTAATGTCCTCCCATATCTTGGCAAAGACCCTAGTCGTCCCAGTGGAGAGAGACTGTCTGAAAATGTAGTGATGAGGCTGATGGAACCATTCCTAGACAAGGGCAGAAATGTTACCACGGACAATTTCTTCACATCGCTGTCACTTGCGCATAAACTTCTTAGCCGGAGCCACCATCCTCGGCACAGTCAACAAGATTCGCCGGGAAATCCCTCAATCCGCTAGACACACAGATCGCAATGAATTCACCACTCAGGTATGTTGCAGGTCTTTTGTGGTTCTATGTTTATGTGTTTCGAATTTTTAGAATCAACACCGCCAAGTGTCATTGTGTGTAAAAGTGCTATGAAAATAACAATTTATCTTATTTATTAGGTGTTTTCAACCACTGCTGCTACGCTGACGGCGTATGC